>NC_141458.1:12400000-14800000 GCF_015680905.1 Coptis chinensis
CCTTAGAGAATTGTAGAGACCGAGAGATTGAGAGGAGAAGTGGAGTCGTGGAGAACAAGCCTATGTACAGTTTAGTATCGATATTTAATGATTTATGTTTGGGCCAAATTTGGAGCCAATGTTGGGCCGTAAAAAGAACAGTAGGATGTTTGTTTGTTAAAGTCTTTTTGGGCCAAAGAACAGTGGATGTTTGTTTGTTAAAGTCTTTGCACTTGAGAATATAAACAAACTGATAAATACAAGTACACAACTATACACACACACACGCTTTTAACTCCCGTTCGAAATTTGACAATTATGAGAAAGAAGAAGAAAATGTCGTCATTGGTATACAAAATATAACGAAGAGAACCAATTGCGCTATCAAAGTCTTATTATGTAAATTAACATCGTGCATACAAGGAACAAGTAAATGAGAATAGATACAAAGAAGCAAAGTATCATCAGAAATTTATGAACTTATAAATACAAGTTCAAATCATCTAGCCTTTGGCACCTAATCCTCGTGATTTCGGTAGCCTGACAGCAGGCAGTGGATTGACAATACCTTGTCCATCCCTGCCCAAACCAGTGCCTTCAACAAATCCCATTCTTGCCATTATTTTTGAACCAAATCCTTTGGTGTGTTTCTCAAACGCTCCAACTCCCGGGGAATCCTTGGATCCTTTGTTTTGTTTGTTTGATCCTCTGCGTCCCACACTTCCCTTGGGTCTTGAACCTTTGGCACCCAAACCCCGCGATTTTGGCACCCTGACTGGAGTCAACGGACTGCTGATACCTTGCCCATCTCTGCCCAATCCACTGCCTTCCACAAAACCTTTGGTGTGCTTCTCAAAGGCTCCAACTCCATGAGATTCTTCGTATCCTTTGTGCTGTTTCTTTGATCCTCTTAGTCCCATGGATTCCTTCGAAGTTGAGTTGTCATTGGTTTCAGAGAATTCAACACCCAATCCCAGTGATTTTGGTCGTTGTATAGCTTCTATGGGCTCCACAATGCCTTGGCCCTCCTTCCCTAACCCACCACCTTCTACAAACCCCATTTTAGCCATTATCTTAGACCCAAAGCCCTTTGTATGCATTTCAAATCCCCCCAAGTTTGAAGAACTCGTGACGACGGTACTTTCACTCAAAGTCTTGTTCTTCTCGTCCAAATCAACACTAGGGATCTCTTTCACCACATCTACTTCCATAACGCCGCTTGAGACAAAGGATACTGGTTGATTGGCAAAAGTTGGACCCTGCTTACCAGCCTGTCTTCTTCCACTTGCTTCGCTACTACCCCGACGACTGGCTGAGTTCTTAGATATCTTTATCTTACCCGAGGCAGATTGCTGGGGAGTTGAAATCAATTTTGAGAACTTCTTACTTCTAATTGGTTCTTGATTGATTGCAAAATCAGCTTCCTCGTCATCAGCTCCTAACAGCTAAAATCCACAATAAAGAATCTTAGCTTCACATTCAGATAGCTCTTCCTAGGGCATGACCATGACAGGAAACGAGAGGAAGCTCTTTCGATATATTAAAATAAACAACACCATGAAAGGCACAAACCTTTTCCAAGCGAATCTTATCAGCAGAAGATGGCATGCAGGTGTGCGTAGTTCGTGTCACAGTTACAAATCTGAAAAAAGCATCTCAACATTTATACCAAGAATATACTTTTATCATCCAGGACAAGACAATATAATATACAAAACAGCACCGAGAAAACAGACAAGGAATGGCTTTCTTCTTTAATCCCTTTTATTCAAAAGCTTACACATACTACTACATGTCTCTGTGACTATGACCATTAATCAATAACTTCAACAATAGTCTTAAAATCTGAAAGTTGAGTATAACTAATTTAAGAGAGAAAACATCTCTACTCTTTTTCTCATGCAAAGGGACTGCAGGTGCACATGGGCAGGCATTAAAGAGAGGAAAACACAACCACTTAGAAAGATTATTATAGTGAACAAAAAAAAAGAAAAAAAGAAAAGTAAACCAGAAGCGTCATGCATACAACAGGAATAACGTCCCAAACTGTCTATTAAAGTGAATTCTGCTATTCACAAACCAGTTTTGCAAGAACAGTTACATGCTGGCTACACCCTACTATCCTCCACACTTCAAAAACTGAATTCATTTTTCTTTTATTAGATGATAAATGAGAAAAAAGATACAAAAACAATATTTTTCTAAAAGCAAGTCAGGCCATAATATGATAATAGCATATAAACGGTTGAAAGCTAGTGCAGTACTCAGATTCAACTGAACTGTAAGCTAAAGGAAAAACTCTTAGATATTTAGTAAGCCGAGAGAGAGAGAGAGATTACCTCTTCCTGCCAGAACCTTGACGAACACTATGTAAGCGATAAATTGATGCCAATCTTTGTACCTGGACATTGCACAAGTTAAATACAATTAAGAACTAATAAAGTGAAAGTGACAAATATTCAAATGACTGGAGAAAGGGAAATGGGGCAGATCATCCACAAGGGGACAGGGATGAAAACCCCAAACTCTACTCCCAAGTCACCTGCAAAAAGGCACAGATGCAAGCACAACGCACACAAAATTTTAATAAAATAAACTGTTTATGAACAAGAAACTCAGCACTCGCCAGGTATTTCTCAAGACAACCCTAAGAATATCATACGGGAAAGATAATTAAAAATAAGCAAATAGCTTTCTTGATGCATTCAATAATTGATTCTAAACATAGAACTCCAAAACAGATAAGTGCGCCAAGAAACAGACCTGAGAACAATCTCGAGTATGCATTGGTTCAAAAGTTAGCATATCCACCTCGTCCAAAACGATTTGCCTCAATGTCTGTGAATAAGAGCCACGCAGAAGTCAGCATATGGAAAAATTACTCAAATTCCTCACCCAACGGACCCTAATAATAATAGTCATAATAATAACAAATTGATGTCTTACCAAATTTATTTTCTCAAGATTGACACCACGGCGAATCATTCTCTCTCGACGCTTAGCAGCCATCAATTCTTTGCGATGTTTCTTTTTCATACCTGAACAGTTCCGATTAAAATACATAAAGAGGTCAGGAAATTGAAACATCAAACACTTCTAGATAGTATCAAGCATGCCTGACAAAAGTATGTTGTCAAAGGGTTTCAGCGAGACGAGATGGTGGACTGTCCACAAATGCCTAGGTGGCACGAATGCTACAGTTTCTTCCAGGGATTCTATATTCTATACACCCGGAAAAAAAACATCACATTATAGTGATTTCTTTAAAATCTTATGACCAAAGTTTAAATTTGTGGTTTATTTCTCATAATTTAAGGAAAAACCATATTATAACATAATGCAGGGTATGGTGAGGTGGTCTTTTGAAGGGTCAAGGCAGTTTACCAAAGAAATAGCGCCTAGGCGGTGCCTTTGACGGCATACAACTAAAGTACTAAACAAATATGTAGATAAAGGACCTGAAATACCTAACCAAAATGTCTAAACAAATGAAATAGCAAAAGAATGTTAATGGAACTTTGTTTTATATAACAGACTAAGACGTTAGAATACTTCAGGAAAACATGGAGAATGTACATTGAAAAGCTGCTAAACATAGGAATTCCATGCCAATTAAGAGAGAAATAAATGAAACGGAAGAGAGCTTATTCACCTGGAATGTTCCTGATGTGTTTACTCCTTTGTGCCTCAGAAGGCCAGGACCGTGGAAACCAAGGATCGCGCTTTTTCCTCCCTGAAGATGTTCTAGGATCCTTTAACAATAAAACATCATCCATAGGCAATGACCCAGCATCCATATTGCCTCTGTATCTGCCACTACGAGCTCCCAAAGAATGTCGCTTTCTTGCCTTGGGCTTCATCATGCCATATTCTTCTGATGCATTCAACAAAGCAGTACCCCCCAACATCACCAACCTCTTGTCACCACTGCTCCCTGACGAACTATCATCATCTGAAAGACCCAATGCATGTTCCAACAATAAATTTGCATCAACCACATCATAGCTACCCCCAATTCCTTCAATATAATCTTCTGCCATCTCATCATCAATATCCGAATCACTATCAGATGTCGTGTTCTCCGAGCTATCACTATCTGATGTTCCATCAGACTCGCTTGGCTCGGAAAACTCGGATCCTCTATCAACTGAATCCCCATCAAAGTCCATTTCATCACCATCTTCGTCATCAGAAATATCTTCCGTATACAATTTCATATTTCCTATAGACAAAAACCCTGAGTTCTTCTTTCGTGGCGAGTTTTGCAGAATGAAATCTTCATTCTCTACCTCTCGTTTACTACTAGAATCCATTCCAGTCCACATTTCCTCATCAACAGACGTAGGATTGAACCCCAATACTTCCCCATCCGGCTCCTCGTCACAAAATCCTAACCCTCTGTGAGAACTCTCACCCAATGCAAAACCCGAACTGTAATCATAAGTTATCTCCTCTTTAACAGGTTTCAACGAAGGCGGTGTCTGGTCTACGTAAGCAATAATTGGATTCTCCTTGGAATCCCCAAGAACAATCTGACTAAGCCCATTAAAATCAAAATCTTTATAATCACTTCCAATGCATGACTCAAAATTCAAACCACCCTGAAACCAAAGAATAGAACCAACACAATTAACAACATGTGGACCAGAAGATTACACAACATGAAAATGTGGAACACACCTGAGTATCAGAAACTGGGCCAATAATATTATTTCCAGCTGATTTCGATTTATTGACGGAATTCAACTTAGATTTCGAAATTGGTATCGGGGTCTTTCCTGAAAGTCAAATTCGAAATAAATGAATATATAAAAAAAAAAACAATGAGAAATGAGACTTCAATTGAGTTATTATTATTATTATTATTATTAGGGTTTTACCTCGAGATGAAGTTGGACTATTTCCCCAATCTGATAAAAAGCCACCTTCTACGAACAGGTCACGTGCCGGACCACCTCCTCTTCCACCGCCACGTTTTCTGTTTCCTCCACCCATGGCGCACGTTAGCAGCCGTTTACTATTTTTTGCAGGGTATTTTATAAGTTGGAAGAAGATGGCTGCAAATAACGAAAATGTTAATACGTGTCAAATGACGTGTTAGCCATGTCACCAAGCCCAGAAGTCCATTGCTATCCATTGTTTGGATGGCCCCAAACTAAAGAGCCCATACATACAAAGAGGATGGACCGATGTACTGTATCCAACTTAAAGTTGGGTGTTCACAAAATTAGGCCCAATTCCACAAATTGAAGAATAATTATAGTTGTTGTACCGGGTTACTTTTATTTATGGTTCCAAGACAAATCAACGGGGCAGTGTTAGTAATTATGGTTCCAAGACAAAATTTTCTATTTTTGTCTTAATTTTTTTTTTCCAATAATAACATTTTCCTCCTAACATAATAGAAATTGAAATTTGTTGGACTCAACCCAATTTTCATGTGAGTAAACTCTTATTCTCCAAATCTTATTTCTACTTCTATCAATCAATTCCTTATTCTCTCATGACAAACACTTTATTCTCTCATGACAAACATCTACCTTCTTCTCCATCTAAAAAAAACACTTCAACTATAAAGTTGTAATTTTTTTGAGATATAGTTGTTTTCATGTGTGAGCTAGTTGATTTGTGTGTTGTGATTAGTGATTTAAGATGTGAGAAAACATCTTATTCTCTCATGACAAATACTCTTCTCACTTTGCAATTTACTTTTTCGTTCACTTTTCAATTCTAGGTTATTGTTGATTGAAGACTAATTGGGTTGATTTCGATACTTGTTCGACAAACAATTGAACAACAATTGAATTTCCTATTCAAATGTTTGAATCTTATGTTAATTAATTGTGTGATTTATCTCAATTTCAATATTATTGTCGTCAATGATATTTTAAGTTAGGACTTGAGAATAGTAGTATAATCCACATACAAACACCACTATACATGTGTATGTATTCCAACATACACACACCATTATGCATTTGTATAACAAACATACAAGCACTTCTTTACATGCAAATATCATTACGTATGTGTATAACACGCATGCAAACACTACTATGCATTTGTATATCATACATGCATACACCATTATGCATGTGTATTATGCAAACAATATTATGTATGTGTATTAAAACATGCATACACCTCTTTACATGTAAATTTGTTACGAAAATCTAAATCGTCTATTTTCTGTAATTAAATATGATTCCCAAAAATTAGTGGATGGAAATAAATAAATAAATAAAATAGAAAAGTGATCAAACAAAGCAGAGATGTGTTTTTGTCCAAAATTATCAAAGTCCAAATCATTAAAGTGGAAGGCAGAAATGTCATTGAACAAAACTGTCCTTGAGCCATAATTATATGCCGAACCTAATTAAAACCAAAATTAAAACTCAATATTGTACTATATACCGTCTCCGTTGTGTGTTTCCAAGAAGCCTACTAAAAGTTTTATGAGAGGACCACAAAAGAAAACATTCAAAGGTTCAAGTTTGAAAGTTTATCCTAAGAATCATATCTACCAAAATTCCCAATATCCGGAAAGAGGTGAGGAAAGTAGTCATATGTTAAAATATATAAGGACCAAGGCAAGTAGGCAACCCAATTATAGTCCAAGCAATGGAATGATGATTCATTACCAACTTGCTGGGTTGTATGCAAGAATCCTACTAAAAGTTTATTAGAGGACCACACATCCAAAGTTTTGTAAATTATTCCCACACGAATGAATTCAAAGATCTAGTTTTGAAAACCTTTAAGAATCATATCCTATACATATCTACCAAATTAAAGAGTAAATAAATTATTAATTAACTTTTCATTACTAGCTAAGTCTAGTAGTCATTGATACTGATTCAATTTTGATGTTTAGGAGCACATGCGAAACCACACGAGGATTTCCAAATATATCGAACTACGTGCGAACTTACAAATTACAATTAGGAAACGTCGAGCAAAATGACTGTAGGGACAGAAAGTGTATTAGGAGATATGCACAGAAACTATAACTCCGAAACTAATTAACGTTTCACTGATGATATATATATGCTCTTTCTGCTTAAGAGCTTTGTTTACAGACTTGATAAATTCACACACCACACAACACGAGACACATACCAGATAATCTACTTACTCAGTGATCACTGTAAATGAGCGTTTTTCCTTTACATTTACATGGGAAAGAAGAAGAAGGGGTTTGGATTTAAAAGACCGGGTTCGCTAAGGAGCGAGCTGCCCACATATTTTCTCTTGATTCTAAGGGGAGAGAAGAATCAAGTCTCACGTAGTTCATGTAAGTGGTATTTATAGGCATAATAAAGTATTCATCTTCGAGACACGTGTATTCTCTTATACATATGTAGGGTGGAGATTATGAATGAGTGTTAGGTTAGTTCTGGTAGAAAGGGGATCATTGGGAGTGGGTGCAGTAGTTCATAATTCCCGGTAATTGGAAGTATAAGTATGGCTTTGGTAATGATTATCCTTGGATTAGGGAAAGTGTCTTTATTCAAAACGTTTTGCTCTAGGTCGTTCAGTCTTCTTGGAACGTTCTTGAGCGAGCTGGAGTGTATCACCTACATAAAGCGAGTTGCTCGCAAGTCGATCTTGGAAGATGATGTCCTGATTGCGCTGCGATCTCTACTTATGCTTAACGCGTGCTTAATATTCTTCAATGAGAATATTACTCCCTTACACATCCCCCTCTCAGTAGATTGTGTTGTACATTGAAGCGATCTGCTGAGAGAAAACGGCAATATGTGTTGAGCATGAGTAGAAGAGCGGCTGGCGTAAGTTGAGTAATTGGCACACCGTAGAGTTCGAATTGGGTTGTATGACAATTCGGTGGAAAACAAAAGTTGGCACGTGGTTAGCATGTGACAGAATCATAGCAGTTAGTAGAGAAACGTGTCGCCGCATTTTCCGGAATCGTGAAAAGATATGTCCTTGGGCCACGTGTGTAGGCTAAGCCGTAGGTTGTAATCATAACTCCTTGGTAACTGAATGGGCGGTTGCACAAAATCAAATTTGGGACAATTGCAAAGTTATTTTTTGTTTTCATCTTCAGCAAAACCGCAAGCTAGGGTTTCTCAGGTGAGTGTTTCTGTTGTTGCTGCCTTTCCGTTTTCCATTTTCTTTCATTTTAGTCAAGTGTTGTGTGTTTAGTAGATAAGGTCGGTGTTAGGCTTTATTGTTTAAGTTTGGGTATTTGGTAAGAAGAAAACGTAAAAATGTCTGACTCCGACGATACTCGATCTGAAGAGGTTCGAGAGGTCTCTTTAAGTTGTGGTGAATATGAGGATGATAAGGAAGAGTCAGTGAGTCTTGGTAATCAATCTGAGCATGGTGAGGAAGTTAGGGGAGATGAGAGTAGTGCGATCCGGCTCATTGGTCTTTGTAGCTAGCATGTCGTCGTAGTGAGGGTCGCTCTTCAAGTGGGTTGCCCCTAGGGGCGATGGATCATCGCGGCAAATGAAAACATTCCCCGAATTGAGGGCAGCTTATGGGATAAACGTACTAGACCTAGAGATATACGAACCAATGTCGAGTGAGAATGTGCAGAGTGAATAATACAACCCGCCGAATGGTGGGGTAATAATCTGTGAGGGCCAGCTGAGAGCGCATATGCAAATATCGTTCTCGAAGCTGGTTTGTGACTTTCTAGCTCATTGTTGGAAATCCCCTTGTCAGTTTGTTGGTAACACCTGGCGGCTGTTCAGGGTGTTCGACCTACTGAATGCAAGTGGCGAGTACTACATAGGGGTATCTAATATTACTGAGCACTTCGTTGTAAGGTGATCTGGTAATTTCAATTTTAGCTTGCAAACTATGACGACGTGTTCTGGTGTGATTGACGGTGTAAGCAACGAGGCTTGGACAAAGAGGCCATTGCTACTAGTTGGCAACTACTGTGCTAGCGGATGTAGGTTGCAAACTAGGATTTGCAATATCTCCGGTGGGTGGGAGTGTTTTGTACATATCATTTTAATGGGTGAATTGTTGTTATTCCAACTAACCTGTGTCTTTGCTTTATTTGTAAATTTTTCTGTCAAAACACGAACTGATCGTGGGGAGATAGAGAGGTTAGCGCGGTTGACTCGAGCGCAGAAACAAGCAAAGCTGCCTGAAGTAGCTCATTTCTTTGTAGAGAAGGGGGGTCCAGCGATCCGGGAGAAAAGAAGGGTTCAGAAGGATCGAGCTCGAGGTCAAGCTAGGAGGGAAGTGATGGAGAAGCGCAAGTGACTTGGTAACCAGGGAGGATAGAAACTGGGGTCATGTTAGGTCTAGGCAACCCTCAGGAGGTGCTGGTGCCTCAGGTGCGGGTGGATCAAGCTGGCAACCTGAGAGTGGGTCGATTGATGCTCCTATAGAGTTGGAGACGGTGGTCTTCAACCCTCGTGTAAGGAGCAGGTCGTCGAAGAGGAAAGCTGACACATCGGAGCAAGAAGCTGTAAGGGTTGCTAAAGCTGCGAGGCATGCTCTGGGGAGAGTTCCAGCACAGGGGGTGGTTTTGGTGGTGGTCAAATTGGTGGTATTGCCACTCACAAGACTCGAGCGAGACAGGAGCATGTTTTGGATCTAGCTACTTTTGGAGCTAGGCCGAGCTTGTCGCCTGTGGTGCGAGAGCCTAGTCCGCTAGCGAAAGCGAAGGTCTCCCGTAAGGTGAGTGGAAAGTCAACTATGACTGTTGAGGACTTGGAGATCCAACTTGTGTACTTAGATGACAATGGGGTGCAGCATACTGTGAAGCGGACTGATTGCAGCTTCAGGTCGAGTAAGGTAGTGACATGTCTGCTTGAACATATAGCTTTGGATGGCAACCGTAAAGAGCTGGATGAAAGGGGGTTGGAGGATAACTTGAAGCGGATGGAAGTCGCTCAATGTTTGGTATGTGGGGCCATCCTGCTTTAACTTATTTACTCGCTTATGAAACTTGTTGCGAACTGATTATTAGTCTATGTGTGTGTTTGTAGCTTGTGAGTGGATTTCAGAAGCTGAAGGAGATTGCCCAGTTCGCTGAGACAGATAGGGAAACTATGGTGAAGCTGACCGAGGAGCTAAAGAATGTTCAGGACGCTAAAATGGAACGCGAGGAGCTTGAGGACCTGAAGAAAATGCATCAAGCTCTTAGCATGGCGAAGATGCTAAAAGATACTGAGGCGGAAGATCTGAAGCTGAAACTATAGGGTGTTGAAGAGAACGTTAATACAGCGACTGTGGAAATTGGTAGGCTAAATGAGTACGCCGTGCACTGCAAGGGAGTTGCTCAAGACACTACTAAAGCTTATGACGAGCTGGACGCTGACTTTGTTTAGCTAGAAGCTGATTATAAAGCTTTGAAAGAGGAGCATGATCGCGGGACTCTTCGCACTTCAGTGGTACAGGTACAGGGAGATACCAGTGGTGCTCTTACTTCTTCCATCATTTGCTCGAAGTTGTTGTGCCTCGACCGACCGGCTCTTTGCTGTTTGATGTACTTATGAAGTCTAAATCTGGACGGTGTGTCAATAGTAGTTGAGGGGAAATAAGCTGAAGTTGAAGACTCGCTAGTGGCCGGAGGTTTGGTTGTCATGCCTGGAACTAGCGAGTTGTGATGTAAGGTTAGTTATTTGAATGGTTGTCAGTTGTGATATAATATAACTGGTTTCCCGGGGTAACCTAGGCAGTTCACTTTTCTTATTGTTGTTTGTTAATACTGGATGACCATATGATGATGAATGTTGGTTAGCCGAAGCTGGATTTCCTGAGTAAACTCAGCAGCTCGGCTGAAATGTGAACTGTGTTTGGGCCTGCCCTGGCAGATCGTTTTTGCTTATATGTTATGCTTATCACTTGCTTCTTTGTTTTGTAAGACTCTTGTATGGTTAGATGTATGCATGGAGATATCGCTATATCTGTGTGGCTATGTAGATGCTTCCTTGTGACCATAGTTGACTTTAAGTAACCTGTGATTGTTAAATGAGTCCCCTGTCCTTACTAGGTCCTTTAGCATTGTAGGTCGCATGTAATGCGAGTTGGTGATTCGTTAGGCACTGCGGAGATAGTAGGACATCGGTCAATATCTCCGTTCTGGAGAAGTGAAACATTTCTGCACGTGTAGGCAAGTGAGCGATTAGATATGTGCAATGATGGCTGCCAGGTGGTCTGACGTTTGGCGTCTTGATGTAATTATGATGTTCTTAGGAAAGATACATTATTACATAATAAGTAACACCATTCGTAGAAGAGCAAAAGCATTTGCTCCCATTTGCTCTTCTTGTTATTACATTTCTTCGTCTCCAACCTATGCTGCTTCTTCGCTGCTTATTCAGGTATGTTTGTCTTCCTTATGTAGTACCACGTTTGAACAAAAACTGGTGTTTTGGTTGTTAACTCGTGTATTGTCATTCTCTCTCGTAGATTACATTATGGCCAGGTGCCGCAAATATACAAGGGGAGAAGGAAGTTTGAGGGAGACCTCTCCTCTAATAATGGAGGAAATGGAATTCCATCCCCACGTGCATGGTGATCAGGGCAAAAGAAAAGTTGTTGCTGTGGAGGCCAAAGGGAACAAGCGACCTAGACGATCAGGTCGTTCGACTGGTGGCGTTGTGTTCAGGTTGCCCCAGTGAGTGGATGATGCAGATCGGCATGTTGTGGACCGCCGTTTGAATGGGATCGACTGGGGAAAGTCACCACGTCGCTGGTGAGAGTTCGTCCCATGGCGTCTTGGTGTGATGGGGAGCAAATTCTACTTTGACAAAATGGGAAGACAGGGGAAGAAGTGTCGCGGTGAAACGCCTCGACCCACAGCTTTTCACTCGGCACCCATAGCGACCCGGTCTTCAAAAGGGATCGTGTTGGATGGTGACAAGACCGAGGTAGAGGATGAAGATATGGAGACGCTATTGGGGACCATGGACATGACTGCTTGTTTGGTGAGCACCTTATGTGTTATGTTTTTGTTTCTGTTACTTAGGCAGTTTTCACTTTATAATTGTACTTCTCTTCTTGTCTTTGTCAGTTGTGGAAATTTTATGAATATTTTGTAAGTTCTCCTATCTTATATGAAAGTTAACAATAGAGCTGTGTCTTCAGGCTTGCCTGAGCAGTTCGCCATTTTGATACCAAGAACTGGTTTCCACAAGAGTGGCAGTTCGATGTTTTGTTAAATTGTTAGAAGTACCGATCTGGATTTCCTGGGTTGACCCAATAGAAATCGGTGAAACTAGTGTCTTGGCGTTGGTTGAGTATTCCCCTTTGAATGTGCATGGAATGCATGTTTATTCTTGAATGTTTATAGCTAGCACCTTGTTTATAATGTGTATGGTATGGAATGGCTAAGGAACCTAAGGGTTAACTTAAAGAAGCATTATGCTTGTAGTTATCGCTTTCTTTTGTGGTTGTTACGCTATGTTGTAAGGCTCATTGAGAGTATTCTCGTCGTTCTGAGCTTAATATTAAGAATTTTTCACTAGGTGAGTTGGGAAGGCGTTGGAGCCTGTAAGCTCACGAGAGCTCTCTTCACGGAGAGCGTGTGGGCTTATGAAAGTATGTTGCTCACTGGAAGCATTCTTGCTAAGTCGATCCTAGAAGTATAGGTCCTCGACTAGCGAGACTCGGAGAAGCTGTAGAGCTTGTAAGCTCCGGAGAGCGTTCTGCTCACGGAGAGCGTGTGGGCTTATGAAAGCGTGTTGCTCACTGGGAGCGTTCTCGCTGAGTCGATCCTAGAAGTATAGGTCCTCGACTAGCGAGACTCGGAGAGGCAGGAGAGCCTGTAAGCTCCGGAGAGCGTGTGGGCTTATGAAAGCGTGTTGCTCACTGGGAGCGTTCTCGTTGAGTCGATCCTAGAAGTATAGGTCCTCGACTAGCAAGACTCGGAGAGGCTGTAGAGCATGTAAGCTCCAGAGAGCATTCTGCTCACGGAAAGTGTGTGGGCTTATGAAAGCGTGTTGCTCATTGGGGAGCATTCTCACCGAATCGATCCTAGAAGTATAGGTCCCTCGACTAGCAAGACTTCGAGAGATGTTGTAGAGCATGTAAGCTCCTCGGAGCGTTTTGCTCCGCGGAGAGTGTTTGGCTTAAAAGCGATTATGCGAGACTTGCCATTGCAAGTAAATGGAGTAAATTATAATAATAAACATAAGTAACTTAACTTTGAATTTACAGTAAAAGAAAACATGGGATATACAACAATGTAATTTTATTGATAAAACTTCTTCAAGAAATAAGTGTTCCAAGGTCGTGGTAATAATTTTCCTTCTTGGGTTTTGATCCAGTATGCTCCATTGCCTACAACGCGTTCCACTATGTATGGGCCTTCCCATGTTGGTGCTAGTTTGGAGTCATCTTGAGTCTTTTTCAGAACTAGATCGCCGTGTTGAAAAGATCGAGGATGCACTTGCTTGTTGTAGGACTTTTTTCAGAATTTGCTGATAGGATGCTACTTTGATGGTGGCTAGGTCGCCGTTCTTCCACCAGATCGACCTCTCATGCTAAGACGGAATCATTGCCTCCAGACTCGACAAGTTCTGACCGAATAGTAGTGACTATCAGCTCGGTGGGAATAACGGCTTCTGTGCCGTAACACAAGGAGAATGGCGATTCGCCTATACTGGCGCGAGCTATGGTGCGGTGAGCCCACAAAATGTTTTCTAACTGATTTGGCCATTAACTTTTGTTCTTCTCAATCTTTTTCTTCAAATTTTATAAGATTTCTTTGTTATTGGCCTCAACTTGACCATTACTCTGTGCGTACTGGGGAGTGGAAAATGCATGAACTATCTTCACTTGGCCATAAATTCTTTGACCGTTTTGCCTTTGAATTGTGAGCCATTGTCCATCACCAGTGTGTGTGGCAAACCAAATCTGGTGATGATATGAGTCCAGATGAAGTTTCTGACATGTGACTCTTTGACATTTGCTAGTGGAATAGCTTCAACCCATTTAGTAAAATAATCAGTTGCAGCTAAGACGAAGTGGAACCCAGTGCTTTTCTATGGGATGAATGGTCCCATGATGTCCATTCCCCACATGTGAAATGGCCAAGGGCTCACGATGCTAATCAACTCACGAGTTGGTTGTATGATATTGTGGCCAAAGGTCTGGCATTTGACACACTTGAGTACATATGCTTTGGCATCGATCTACATGTGAGGCCAAAAGTATCCCTGGGAGATCGCTTTGTGAGCCAAAGAGCGACCTCCCGCATGGTTTCCACACTCTCCTTCATGAATCTCAGCTAAAAATCAATTGGCCTTGTTCTGGGCTTATGCACCTCAAGTGAGGGCCACCAGCGGACTTTCTGAACAACTTGTTATTGAGCACGCAATAACGGTGCACCTAATATAGGATTTGTCTGGCCTTGGTACGCTCGTCTGGGAGTGTGCTGTGTTGGATGTATTCAATGATGGGCTGCATCCATGTTTGGCTCATCTGATTGGTAGAGAGTGGGCATACGTCGCTGATTTCTAATATATGGTCTACTTGATAAGCAGGTCGATCAACTACTTCAATGAGTAATTGTCTAGGGGTGCAACTCGGTGTTTGAGTGACCAAATAAGCTAAAATGTCTGCGTGACGGTTCTCGTCACGCAAGAAGTGGTGTATTGTGACTTTTTTGAAAGAATGAAGTAATTGATTAACGACTTGAAGGTATTTAGCGAGGTTACCTTCATGGGTAGTGTACTCTTTTGCAATCTGGCGAATAACTAGTTGCGAGTCACTGAAGACCTAAAGTTCCTTTACACCGAGCTGCAGCGCCATGCGAAGCCCCATAATTAACGCTTCGTACTCCGCTTCATTGTTAGAGGTCGCGAAGTCGATGCGAACTGATTTCTCGACCATGGCTCTATCTGGAGATGCTAAGATGACTTCGACTCCACTTCCTCCAGGGTTACTAGAACCGTCGACAAAGAGAGACCATATTGACTTGGTAGCTTCCTTTGTGGGTACGACCTCTGCTTCTGGTTCCCAATTTGGGTCATCGACAGGGAAATCTGCTAGGAAATCAGCCACGACCTGCCCTTTCTGTGAAGTGCAAGGGACGAACTCCATGTGGTGTTCTCCGAGCTCTTCGGCCCATACTGCCATGCGAGTTGTCTTGATTTCTTTGTGAAGAATTTTCTTTAAAGGTAGGTCGGTGAGAACGTTGATTGGATGTGCTTGAAAGTAGGGCCTGATTTTTCTTGCATAGTATAACAATGCGAATACTGCTATTTCAATGCACGAATAATTCTTTTCAGCTGGAGTGAGCGTCTTACTTGTAAAATAGATCGGTTTCTCTAAGTTGTTTTCTTCTTTGAAAAGAACCGAGCTAATGGCAAAGTCGGATATCGCCAAATATAGCCCCAGTGTTTCGCCATCCTTAGGATTGGCCAGGACGGGGGGTTTAGTCAGGTACTCTTTGAGGGTGGATAACACTTGGTGGCATTGATCGTTCCACGAAAACTGCTCACCCTTTTTGAGAAGTTGCAAAAAAGGTCGATACTTAGTTTGATGCCCTTGATATAAATCGGTTGAGTGCCGCGACCATTCCTGACAACTTCTGAATTTGCTTCTTTGTCCGGGGATCAGGCATGTCCAAGAACGCTCGGATTTGGTCTGGATTAGCTTCGATCCCTCTTTGTGATACTTGGTATCCAAGGAACTTCCCGGAGGATGCTCCAAAAAAGCACTTCTCAGGATTAAACTTCATTCGAGTTCGGCGCAATCTGGAGAACGCTTTCTCGAGATGAGTGAGGTGGTCTTCCGCTTTCTTGCTTTTGACGACCATGTCGTCAATGTAGACTTCCATGGTGTCACCTAACATGTCCTAGAACATGTCAGTGATAAGACGTTGATATGTTACGCCAGCGTTCTTAAGTCCGAAGGGGAGGACATTGTAACAATAGATTCCTTGTTCTATGATGAATGATGTTTTCTCTTGATATTCTTCAGCAAGTGGGATTTGGTTGTATCCACTGTACGCGTCCATGAAAGAGAGGAGCTCATGACCACATGTCTGATCTACGAGTCGGTCTATGCGAGGTAGAAGGAAGCTATCCTTTACGCTTTTCGATTAACGCTCGCGGAAGTCGACGAAAAGTTGAGCGGTGAAATAATATCCCTAGCGTTGGGACTGAATTTAGCGGAGGGTCTAACCGCGGTCGCTCTTTTGGGAACTACGACGATGTTAGCGATCCAGTATAGATAGTCTACTCTTCTAATGAACCCGACTTGCTTAAGTTTATCAACTTCATCATTGATGGCTTTCTGGAATCGCAGGGATAGTCGGCGAGGTCGTTGACGAACTGGTCTAGCATTAGGGTTCACATTTAGTCTATGAAATGCAACATTAGGATCTATTCCGGGCACATCGACATACGACCAAGCAAAAACATCTTTATTCATGGCCAAAAAGTTTACAAGCTGGGCCTTGAGTGTGGGGTCAAGGTTAGCCCCTACATATATTTAACTTGGGATCATCTTCGGTTCCTGCGACCTTCACTTTCGCCTCTCTTCAGAGGTTGAGATGTTATCTTTGGTGCTGATGCTTCCTCAGTTAGTGATACTTTATCGATCTGAGGGATAGTGGAACTGGCTGCACGAGCTGGAACGATATCTGTGGCGACGACAACATGGGATGGAATGGCCTCTGTGGTCATGACAACAGAGTCTGGAGTGACCTTTGGAATTGATATTTGTTGCGCAAAACATGACGGCGCGACTTCTGGGGTGCTCACGGGTGGAACAACAACAGCGGAAGCGACTTCTGGGGTCGTAATTGCTGGATTGACAACAACTGATGTGACTTCTGGGGTCTAACCTGGTGGAGCAACAATGGTTGGATTGACTTCTGGAGTTGAAATAGACGATTGGACCTTCTTCATTTGCCCCATTGTATCGATTGCTTTGATGCTTTGGCTCTGACCTCGGCAACCAGGTCTTTGGCCATTGTATAACTGGTGGGCTCGTTCCTTATGTGAGTATGCAGGTCAGCAGTCTTATTTGCAAAGAGGATTTGATTACAATGATAACCTTCGAGTTGATTGCTTCGAAGTTCCATCATGCCTCTTGGGCCTGGGAAGCGGAGGACCTGAAGTAGCGTGGATGGTATAGCTTGCATTTGATGAATCCAACGCCGCCCTAGAATAGCATTATAGGATGACTTGATGTCTAGAACGCTGAAGCGTGTATTGAAGCAGACTTTGTCCTCTCTAGATCCCACTGAAATTGGGAGTATGATATCGCCGATTGGGTCGGCCCTGGAGCCATTAAACCCATAAAGAGGAGCGATCGGATCTATAAAGACTGACTTAGGTAAGTTCATTTCTTGAATTGTATGATAGAACAGAATGTCGCACGAACTGCCAGGGTCTATCAAGATGCGTTTGACTGTCCAGTCGCTGATCTTGACATGGACGACAAGTGCATCGTTATGAGGGAGGCAAACCTTGTTGAGGTCGACCTCGGTGAAAGTAATATCCCCTGCGTTGCGACCTGAATTTCACGGAGCGTGTGACGCTTGTGAAGAAAAATGATAAACTTCTTGAAGGGCGCCGACATACCTACGTTTCTCTCTGGAAGATGTCACGAAATCATCTGGAAGGTGATCATATGAATAGTTCTGGCGTTGTCTCGATCTGATGAGTGCTGTCGGCGAGAATGGCGAGAATGGTCAAGGTCTCGAGGACGTCCTCTGCTGCGGGAGCGAGCCTGAATCTTGTGGTGGTCTTGGCGAGGTGGGGATCTACTACGCACCCGGCGAGCCATGAGCTTATGGCATAAGTCGCCGTCGGCTATGTTAGTATATTGTTTGATATGTCCTGCTTCGATGAGATCTTGGAGGTAGTGCTTTAGCCCCTAGCATGCATCGGTCTCGTGACACTTGGCTCGGTGAAATGCGCAGTACCGTTTGTCAAGTCGGTCCACTGGTTGCCGCACCTCAGGTCGAAAATATGAAGCTCGCTTGATCTTTTCTAAGATGTAACTAGGACAGCGTGTCAGGACGGCGAACTCTCGGTTATTGTTCATTTTGTTACCCGGTTTTCGTTCTTACTGTCGAGGGCGCTTTTTGGAGACTGGGGGGTCATCTGATATTGCTGCGACCTTTTCTTCTTATGGTAGGCCTTGACGCCGAAGATGCCTTCCCCGCAACTTTATATACTTGTCGAATTCTCGCCGCATTTCGGATAAAGTCTCGGGGCGCTCTTTCATCGGCCGATTTGGTGAGTGTCGTTGTTCCTTTGCATTACCGGTAAGCGTTGTAGAATGCCAAGGTGGCGAAAGACTCTTTCAGTCCTGCTTCCATGCACAGTAGTTCGGCTTTGAACTGACCTAAAAATTCACGAATTGTTTCGTCTTCGCCTAGTGAGAGTTGGAAAAGCGAATCCAGATCAGCTTTCTTATGTCTATTGTGCACATATTGGCTAGCAAATGAATCGGTAAGTTGCTCGAAGGTCTTTATCGAGTCTGGCTCGAGTGAGAAGAACCAATTGAGTGTTTCATCTTTGACCGGGCCGGAAACATGAAACCATGGCTTTGACGATGGAGGTGATCGAACTCTGGTGCACTATAGAGTGCCAAACTTTGGATATAACAAGCCACATGTTGACCAGGGCATGTGTTGCCGTCGTACATCGAAAAACGTGGCTGAACGAAATCTTGAGGAGAGGGTTTATTTAGTACCTTCGTGGTGAATGGCGATGCGCGGTACGTCTTGAGCATTTTCTAGACGATCTGGATTGTATCCTTTCTTACTACGCTTTGGCCAATTCGTTGTGATAGTTCGTTAATCTGCTGATTAACTTCATTGATGTCGCTCTCGACGCGTTCCTAGCCGGTTGTTGCCGCGGCGTCCCACTTGTGCAATAAATAAGAATAGCGAAGATTTTCCTGCCGGAGCAAGGAAATGCTCTCATTTGTTAAACCTATCTGGTTTGCGAGGCTTGCCATGCTTCGTGGGTTTGAGAGTTTTGGTTTTTGAGTTTTGATTTGTGTGAAATTGGTGTCTCAAGTAATCGAGACCACAGACGGCGCCAATGTAAAGGAGCGTTTTTCCTTTACATTTACAAGGGAAAGAAGAAGAAGGGGTTTGGATTTGGAAAGACCGGGTTCGCTAAGGAGCAAGCTGCCTACGTATCTTTTCTTGATTCTGGGGGGAGAGAAGAATCAGGTATCACGTAGTTCATGTAGGTGGTATTTATAGGCATAAGAGAATATTCATCTTCGAGACACGTGTACTCTCTTATATATATGTAGGGTGGAGATTACGAATGAGTGTTGGGTTGGTTCTGGTAGGAAGGTGGTGATCATTGGGAGTGGGTGCAGTAGTTCATAATTCCCGGTAATTGGAAGTACAGGTATGGCTTTGGTAATGATTACCCTTGGATTAGGGAAAGTGTCTTTATTCGAAGCGTTCTACTCTAGGTCGTTCAGTCTTCTTGGAACGTTCTTGAGCGAGCTGGAGTGTACCACCTACATAAAGTGAGCTGCTCGCGAGTCGATCTTGGAGGACGATGTCCTGATTGCGCTGCGATCTCTACTTATGCTTAACGCGTGCTTAATATTCTTCAATGAGAATATTACTCCCTTACAATGACCCTTCTACTTCCTAGAGGTTCATGAATAATTAGGTACATGCTCAAGGAGACAAGGACTTTCTTGAAAATGACAAATTAATATCTCCAACAATGACATGGTAAACTAATTAATATCGGCAAATTATATATATATATATATATATATATATATATATATATATATATATATATATATATATATATAATTTGTAGAAAATTTATTCTAAAAATATACTTATTGTTAAGTAAACAAGAAAATCAAATTTATATAACATATATATCATAAACAGACATTTAGTTCAACAAATGAACTTAATTTACTAAAGAAATATTTGTCTTAAATTGTTAAGAATATACAACTTAAATATACTTACTCTTTACCAATCACCAAAAGTACAAATATTTTATCTTGTAGATGTCTTGTACTTTTTGTTAAATTCGAGCCTAGTGTAGGAACATTATGTCCTTAAGACAGATTTCCCCTTCATGGTGTTTGAAGGTTGATGGGAAATTGTCTCCCAAGATAGAACAAATTTCCTTCTATAGAAAGCTAACACTTCAATTCTATAGAATCAACGAACACAATATAGTATTTGACTAAGAACAGATGGAAAAGAAAAAGATAAAAATGTGTGATCTGGTGTGTCTTTCTCTCCAAATTCATCTACTATTTATAGGTGAGAAGTGCCTTTTCGAAACAACACAATGACTTTTTGAAAAAGTTAGGCACCTCTTTGAAAAGTCACATGTTTTGAAATAACGCACCATTTTCGGCATAAACACTGTTTCGAACCAATGCCTATTTCGAAAGGTCGCACCTTTTTGGCATAATGCACGCTGTTTCAAACCAGTGCATATTTCGAAAGGTCACACATTTTCATCATAATGCACAGTTTCAAAACAGTGCACCATTTCTAAAAGGTTTTTCTTTATTTACTTATTGTTTCAAGTAAAACCTATTTCATCTCAAGTGGGATAATTTGGGAAGACAAATTACTTATTCATATCTCAATATATAGATTTGTGCAAATCCATTTTTCTAATAATCCCCCACATGAATGAAGATTTGGTTTCTTCTATCATAAACATTGGATTTCTTTTCTTTTACAAATGAAAAGATACCGCATTAAGTCAAGTAGCATGAGAGGCCTTGAACTTGCCTTAGTGAAAGACGATCGGATTTAATTGGACAATCAGTAGACTTCAATTAATGTCCTTTAATTGTCAGCCATTTGTATAAACCTAGACAATCATCTTCATGCAGTACCTTCTCAAATATTGTTGGTTCTCACGTTTGTGTTTACTTTGGCCTTTAACACTTCTTGGTTTCAGATAGTGCTTTTGAGACATTTGCCTTAAAATTCTCATAGAAACGACCCCACTTCACACTCACATAGGTGATTTTTATAAAGAGTATCCTGCAATACTCCACTTGAATAACATAAATTTCCAAGATATAGTAAATCATTAAAAACTTAACTTATCATGGGTCTCGCGGACATATATAATATGTAATAAGTTTGTAGAAAATTTGTTCCAAAAATATACTTATTGTTAAGTAAACAAGAAAATCAATTTGATATAACATATATATCATGAACAAACTTTTAGTTCAACGAATGAACTTAATTTACCAAAGAAGGATCTGTCTTAAGCTGTTAGGAATATACAATTTAAATGTACTTACTCTTTACCAATCACCAAACAGTACAAATCTTTTGTCTTGTAAGTGTCTTGTACTTCTTTGTTAAATCATAGCCTAGTGTAGAAACACTATGTCCTTAAGACATATTTTCTCCCTCACGATGCTTGAAGGTTAATAGGAAACTGTCTCCCAAAATATAACGGATTTTCTTCTATAGAAAGCTAGCACTTCAATTCTATAAAATCAGCGAACACAATATAGTATTTGACTAAGAACAAAGGGAGAAGAGAAAGATAAAAAAATGTGTGATCTGGTGTGTCTTTCTCTCTAAATTCATTCACTATTTATAGGTGATAAGTGCCTTTACGAAACATCCACAATGACTATTTGAAAAAGTTAGACACCTTTTTGAAAAGTCACATATTTCGAAATGACGCACTATTTCGGCATAAATTCTGTTTCGAACCAATGCCTATTTCGAAATATCGTATATTTTCGGCATAATGCACTGTTTCAAATCAGTGCATATTTCGAAAGTTCGCACATTTTCGGCATAATGTATTGTTTCAAACCAGTGCACCATTTCAAAAAAAAAATTCTATCTTTACGTACTGTTTCAAATAAAACCTATTTCATCTCAAGTGGAATAATTTGGGAAACAAATTACTCATTCATATAATCATATCTCAATGGATTTGTGCAAATTCATTTTTATTAATGAAGAACAAAAAGTCCGTTGAGCTAAGTCTTATCTTGTTAATGTAGAAGCAGAATAGTAAGTGGCACTCGAAAGAAAATTAAAAATGTAATCTCAAAAGGTTCGCCACTTTCTTCAAACAATGGCAAGACCAAGAAATGTAGAATTCACTTTAATTTAGAATGAAATGCACGCATGTCTGGACGTGGAAAGCTTTTAAAGGGTGCACCAATCATCTACAACATTGCCAAGACCAACGTGATGAAAAAATTAACCTAAAACTAAAGAAAAGCAGAAACAACGTGAGAAAAATACTGGAGCTAAACTAAGTACTAACACCTATAGTGAGTAGTTACATCATTCGTAGACTGGTGTAACCTTACTTTTAAGAACGATATTGTACGGGAAGCAATGCACTCAAAGAGTTGCCCCGGTGCCACCTGAAATGCTATGTGACACTTAATCAAACAAACTAGTTGTACGTACAGCTATGCGGATATACATATCAAATCGAATTTTTGGATCACACAAGGAAAAATAGTGGTTTGGCAATATATGCCAATATCTTGCAAAGATTTAGTCATTTATAAAGAAAGATTTTCGTTGTTGGATTAGAAGGGCATATTCAATCATACGGATCGAGTTATAGATTATTGAATAATTTAAAATTTTGGCAACACATGTACGCCTGTAAACATATAATCATTTTGTGTACAAAACAAAGGGTTGCATATGGTATGAGATTTGTTAACCATTTTCTGCGTTGCTTTATGTAACATATATTCCTCATATCTAAATAGCCTGCTGTAGACTTGTATCTGATTCCAAAAGTAAATCTCCACAACTGCACTATATAAACAACCTCAGCCTCATTGGCATTCATTCACCAAAACAAACTTAGCTAGTTGGTCTCTGTTTAAGTGTAAAGTCTTTCTTCAAACCATGGAAACAAAGATTGAGAGCTTGTGGGTTTTGGCCCTCATTTCCAAATGCTATAATTTCTCTTCAGAAAATATTGTCTCCTGTGTATATTTCGTCATTTCAGTTTGGGTAGCTTTGATCCTTCTTTACTGGACTTACCCAGGAGGGTCTGCTTGGGGAAAGTTCTATTGGACCAAGAAGCCCAAATCTAAACCAATACCAGGACCAAAGGGTGTACCTTTGTTAGGAAGCATGAACTTGATGGCAAGTCGTATTGCTCACCAACGACTCGCAGTCGAGTCAGTTCGGCTGGGAGCAAAGCGTTTGATGGCTCTCAGTCTAGGTGAGACACGCGTTATCATAACTTCCAATCCCGATGTAGCAAAAGAGATCTTGAACAGTTCAGTGTTTGTTGATCGTCCAGTGAAAGAATCAGCTTACATGTTGATGTTCAACCGATCAATTGGGTTCGCTAATTATGGTGTCTATTGGCGAACTCTCAGAAAAATTGCAGCCAGTCATCTTTTCTCTCCTAAACAAATCAATGTCTACGAGTCCCAGCGTTGTGATATCGCAAATCAGATGATTTCAGTTTTACTAGTGGAAAAAGTATTCGTGTGCGTGATACATTGATAAGAGCATCATTGAACAATATGATGCATTCTGTATTTGGTCGTGAATACGGTCTATGTTCAATGAACAAGGAGACCGAAGAAGTGTGTGAATTGGTTGAAGAAGGATATGAGGTTCTAGGGATGCTCAATTGGTCTGATCATCTTCCATGGTTGGGTGCCTTCGACCCTCAAAAGATCCGGTTCAGATGCTCAAAAATTGTTTCGAGGGTGAACCAGTTCGTGAGTCAAATAATTGCAGAACATAGAGTCCGAACGAGTGAGAATAAAACTAGCGATTTTGTGGACGTTTTACTATCACTTCAAGGAGCTGATAAATTATCCGACAGCGATATGGCAGCAGTTCTATGGGTAAGTAACGCACTGACAACTTTACCAAAGTATGTAATAACAAATGGTCCATAGATATCACAAAAATGACGAATGAATTCTTTCTTGGTCATTTTTCTCCTAACAAAGATATAAAAAATGTGCCCCCCCCATAATACTGACTGTTGAAGGGGAAAGAAAGTGCGATTTTTCACACAAGAGCAAGCTAAAATAGGTAGCAAATCATGATTTATTTAAATCTCTTGGACACCAAGAGAATAAATTACTCATACAATTGGAGCTTGTTTTTTTCATCCTGATCAACATATTTGTTCTTTAATATGAAACAGGAAATGATATTCAGAGGAACAGATACAGTGGCCATTATGATTGAATGGATACTTGCAAGGATGGTACTTCATCCCGAAATCCAATTAACTGTTCAAAAAGAACTGGACCAAATTGTGGGAAAGTCTCGCCGAGTAAGGGAATGTGACATTCCGGCAATGACATACCTCCCAGCAGTCATCAAAGAAGTTCTCAGGCTACATCCACCAGGCCCACTACTCTCTTGGGCCAGATTAGCAATCACAGACACCATCGTAGATGGTCGACCCGTGCCAGCTGGGACTACAGCATTGGTTAACATGTGGGCCATAATGCGAGACCCGGAAGTGTGGACTGAGCCAATGGAGTTTAAGCCAGAGAGGTTCTTGAACAAGGAAGCTGATGTGGAGTTTTCAGTATTAGGCTCTGACCTCAGGCTTGCGCCATTTGGATCTGGAAGGCGAAGTTGTCCTGGCAAGGCCTTGGGCTTGACAACTGTAACCTTCTGGGTAGCGTCGCTGTTACACGAATACGAATGGAAAGCAGCCGATCAAAACCCTGTCGATCTATCAGAAACGTTGAAGCTCTCCTGTGAGATGACTAAACCACTCACTGTTAAGCTGCGCCCCAGACATGCATAAGTTGTCTGTGTTGTCATAGACCTCTTAGAACTATCTTCTGCATATAGCCCCACAAAGAAAAAGTTTTTTGTGCGTGGACTTTTATTTCATCTATCCCTGAAGTTTAAATTGTATATATGTCTTAACTTTTATGTGCCTACAGTTTATTGTAAGCCATTTGTAATACTATGTCTCCTCCATAGTTGTTCCAACACCACTGTCAACTCCATACATGATAACTGTTCAAATATTTAAGTGTCCGGTCATTTTGTTTTCCAACAAACTCAATTAGCTCCTGCAGAATGTCTCCGATGGATTTGTCACAACTGCGGCTAAAATGCATTGGTACGGTAAGTTCGTTTTAGCAATTTCTATCAATTACAAATGTGTGCAACAAATTATAACAATGCGTTGATGATGATGTAACATCACCAAACTCTTTTCAAATTTTTCATAAAGGTGTTGGTAACTAACGTTAGTTCATCACCAACTCATACAAACATGACTAGCACTGCTCACCGTTTTGTGCCTGTGAGGGAATAGTATTCACATCCAATAAATGCCACACGCGTGTCCAGCATAAACATAATTACCAACCGACTTCAGGTACTCGCCCTACAAGCTTGCTTTATAGTGGCTCAACTTAGGCGGGCGATCTACGCAACTCGATTCTAAAGCAACGTCACCACCAGCTGACCTCAAGTACTCAGTCCACGAGCTCACTTCAAAGTGACTCGGACCGGGTGACGACCTCGTCCAGAAATGACCTCTCCAACACTCACGCCACCCAATTCCACAACGGCTCGTAACATACGTCATTACTGCTGACTTCATAACCGCAGCTTCAATCATGCACCTCATTAAACATCCATAACTCGCCATCATGGCTCGCAAATGACCTAAACCTGACCTGACGTGGGAAAAAAAGAAGCGCATACATCTTGCCTATATAAAGAGGAGGAAGAACTACGTCTGACTTGATTCAAGTCTCCCCCTATAGAGAGAGAGATCTTGATACGTAAGCAGTTCGCCCACACGAACTCGGTCAATTCCAATCTACAAACCCTTTTCCCCAAAAACTGCTTACATTTGTAAGATTAACAAATCATAACTTTTACATTGGCGTTGTTTGTGACTCAATTTCTTGAGAAACTACAAATCTTCAAAACAAAAACACCTCAAGCCCACAAAGCATGGAAAGCTTACAGGAGCAAATCGAGAACCTGGTGAGCTAGCTTGGCACGATGAACGAGAGCATCACCCTGCTCTGACAGAATAATATTGTGCTAAAAAATCAGGTCGCATCGCAAAACCCAAACGGAATCACCGCTGAGGATGACATCAACGAGGTGAAAGAGAACGCTTCATCGCTAAAGTCAAAACAACCAAGCTAATTAAATATTGTAAAAAATGTCTAGACAAGATAAAATTGCATTCAACCAAAGTTTATGGGGATCTAGTAGTAATAGTTTGTCTTCTGGTACTACCATTGAAGATTACTACATGAAAAAAGTAAGAGATGAACATAATGATATGATGAGGCGAAGGAGGAGGAGGAGGAGGCTCAAACAGCCATTGAAGATGTGGATACAGACAAACGTGGTGGATATGTGATGGGCAGAGCATATACGTTTAGAGATGGTGGTGATGTACATAAACAAACTATATACTGAGAGATTACTTCACAACACCTTGTAGGTGACCTCCTCATAAGTTTAGGCGAAGGTACATGATGCAAAGAGAGTTTTTTACTTATATGTTGAAATCTGTTGCAGCATTCGATGACTACTTCCAAAACAGGGTGGATGGATTGGGTCGGCAAGCAATTTCTGGGTTGCAGAAGGGATTAGCTGCAGTTGAACAATTAACAACTGGTTGTTTATCTGATTCAACGGATTAGTATTTTCAACTTGTAGATTCCATAGCAACTGTATCTATGAAGCATTGGTGCGCTGCAATAGTCATGCCGTTTGAGGAAGAGTACTTGAGACGACCAACTGAGGCATACATGGTTAGGATATTAGCTGAAAATGCGGAAAGGGGTTTTCCATGAATGCTTGGATCAATCGACTGTATGCACTGGGTGTGAAAGAATTGTCCAACTAGATGGGTTGGACAACATATGGGGTACAAGAAGAAACCAACTTTGGTACTTAAAGCCATTGCAAACAAACACTGTTAGATCTGACATTGCTTTTTCGACTTACCAGGTTCACATAATAACATTAACGTGCTGCTTTATCGTTCTCATGTTTTTGAATCATTAGAGCAAGGTGAGGCTCCTTCTGTTAATTTTAATGTGAATGGTAATGCCTACGATATGGGATATGATATTGCTGATGGTATTTATCCAAAATGGGGCACATTTGTTCAATCCATTCGTTATCAAAAGAATAAGCATGAAAAGATATTTAGTCATTGTCAATAAGCTGCAATAAAATATATTGAAATGGCGTTTGGAATTTTGCAGGCAAGATGACATATTATTAATGCTTTTGCGCGTTGTTAAAGTGTTGTTATTCTTGGGGACATAATGAATAAAATAATGTATTATAATGCATAATATGATTGTTGAGAATGAACATGAAAGTGGGGTGTGAATTGGAAAGGTCAGAGGAATGAAAAAAATATACTGAGCTCTATAAGGAAGAGGATGGTTATTATTTTGTCTATCAGATGATTCAAACAAAAAATAAAATAAAAAATGAAGTTACACATACTAATCTTCAAATGGACTTAATTAGTTGAGCATGTGTGGAATTTGGCTGGTATTGAAGAAACACCAACACCAATTTATGATCCAAGTTGGTCGCTAGATGTAGAGGGAGAATGAAGGGAAAATGGAAATGAAAGTGAGTGAACCATGAAGTTCCAAAGTGTGATGTACGTATTATTTCCTATGTAATTCCAAAAGTAAACTATAAAGTTATAAAATGTGATGTATTTCCTATGTAATTCCAAAAGTGAACTATGAAGTTCCTGTGTATTTTATGAGTTGTGTTTTAATGAATTATATTACAATATATTTTAATTTTATTGGTAATTGTATTTCTATTAAAATAATTATCTTGATTAATTAAACATAGTGCATATGTCATTAATTATACATACATTGAAAAGAATATACATAGTGCATTAATTAAAAAGACAATGAAATTAAAATACATAGTTCATTAATTAAAAATATATTTAAATTAAAATATATAGTACATTAATTAAAATAAAATATTAGATATTACATAAACTTAGTTAGAGCTAAAACCACCTTTAGATGTCTTTGCCTATTCAGCACGTATTTCAACTTATTGTTGCTTGATCATAAAAGTGGTATCGGGATAGAGGACACTTGTATTGATAGCTAAAATCTTAGCTTCATATTGCATCTTTTGAAGCTGATTTTTTCCATTTGAACTCGATTTTTTTCCAATTGAACCCGATTTTTTTCTTCTCTCGTCGTCACAGTTTTTTAACAATTTGCAAGCTCTCTTTCCCTAAGTTCTATGCACTTTTGTGTTTTATTTTCATCATTTACAAATGTATCCTCTAAACATATAAAGAAATCCTCTAACAAACTAACTGATTTTTCTTGGTTCCTCTTGGACTTTGCTTTCTTCGATCCAAAAGGACGCTCAATTTCTTTAGAACCCTCCGATTCCACCAACACTTGGTGAATTAGAAGTTGAATCTTCACCATCACTTTTGCGACATTTTTCTTTTGTGGGGAGGCTTGACATTGTCTCAAAAATGCTACTCCACTTTGGATTATACTTGAGTATAACATAGCAATGATCAAGTGAAAAACACGCTTTTTATTGTTGTTGGTATATCATCCTTGCATCGGACAACTAAAAAAAAAAGAATTAGACTAAAATAATCATAAACGAAATTTATAAATTGACAAATTGACGAAATTGTAATTACTTACCTTTGTATTGTAGTACCACTTGCATTTTGAGCTTCCACCACATTCACAATTGTAACAAACTTGTTCATTATTTTAAAAATATATTTTCATATACCGCAAATTGAATCGGAAGACCTATCCGACCCACGTGTTTGATTGAACTCGTTTGTTACACGATTCCAAAATCACTTTGCATTTTGGAAAACACCAATAATAGTCTTCATTAATTTTTATCCAAACAAGACATATAGCTTGATCTTCGGGGCATGCTAAAGTGAGTCACAGTCTTCTTTGGTTTTGATTGAGTGCTACCACTTTATTGAGTTGCTTGAGATGCTTGAGATGCTATTTGAAAGTAATTCAACTAATTTTGAATAAGAAAAATATGATTGTTGGAAGTGTGAGTTGAAATGGAACAAATGTTATATATATACCAAAGTTTTGATTTTTGACCGTTCTGACTTTTTGATCGTTGTTAGATATAAACTAGCTGTTAGAACTCCAGACGATGTTTGATTCCATTTGGAAAAAAAGAAATATATCTAGACGGGATGTTTAATTCCGTAAGATGAGTTTTGTAATCCGGACATAATGAAACATCTCGTATGAAATTCACAACTCAACTACTATCTCGATAGCAACTGCTACTCTCGTTTTGACTTAGTGACAAGTGGCCGTGATTGTCACCCATGCATTTGCATCGGACAAGGGTTTTTGGTCCACAGTGGTGAAAACTATATCCCTCACTTGCAGTGGGAATGCTTTTACCGTGCCCATTTATCCTTGTGGCATGACAATCACTGCTCACAGCCCTCACACAACTCATACATTAGTGAGAAATTATCGAAAAAAAAAAAATAAAATTAGTGAGAGTTGGTGGAGCAAATAGAAACCTGATATTGAATCAATTTATTTATTTATGTATGCAATAGTTTTATTGGACAACTGAGAAATTGGAGGAAATTGAAAGTTATACAGAAGGTATTCATCATATTTAGGAGTTAATTAATGTGATCTTAACGATTCCAGTTAATATGATCTTCACAATTCCAGGAGTGAGTTCACGACTCTTCATTTCTTGTACACTAGATGTATTAGTTTCACAAACAAGTTTTAATAAAATTCTCTTTCCTAGTTTTGTTTTATCGTGGTATTAATAGCAAACACCGATTTGTTGTTTTCTTCAATCAATCAAGAATTTTTTCAATCAATCAAAGATTTCATATTGAGTGATGGATTCGCTGTTTACTCACTTTATAATTTGTCGACAAAATGATAACAACAAACCACCACTCACTCTTTCACTTCTCCTCAAAACCCCGATCTTAATCAACAAACCACCACTCATTCCTTCCCCCTTTCCAAGCATACCCCAATACCCAAACTCGAAAGAAGAAGTTGAGGTTGATGATATTGGAGGTTTGGAATTAAGAGATGTTAATATAGAAAATGCTGAAGGTGGGATTTTTATGGTAGATGAACAAGTGGAAGAGAAGTTGGATTTGGATACTGAACAAGAACAACAAGGACCAGTTATTATTCCTGGTCTTGATGTGAAAAGGGAGGAGGGTAGTATTGGTAATAGGGAAAATGATGATGATGATGATGATTGGGATAGTGATAGTGAAGATGATTTACAGATTGTACTTAATAATGATGATGGGCATATGGGTGGAATGGGAATGATGGATAGGAATAATAATGAAGGAATGGGAAGTGATGATGAGGATGGTGAAGATTTAGTTATTGTTGCTAATGGTGATCACCAGCAGCAGACTAATGAGGAGCAGGAATGGAGAGATGATGCCACACGGGAAGCGATGGAGAAAGGAAGGAAGCAGGCGAGAACGGGAAAGCCAATGGAGGAGTGGTTAGTACTGGTGGGACGAGGATCGGGTACAATAATCATATGTACCATCCCCACCATTCTCAGTTCAAGGTCAGTTTCTCAGTGTTGTTGTCACCACACACATCATGTTGTATGGAAAAAGCTATAGTAGAAATGTTTCTTTGTAGGTTTATATACAGTTGTTGGAGTTGAAATTGTAAAAATTTACTACTGGGAATTGGTCGTTTAAATGTAATGTATGTGTTCTTTTTACTACTGGGAATTGGTCGTTTAAATGTAATGTATGTGTTCTTTGTTATAATAAAAAGTTGTATGAACATATTTTTGGCTACTATTATCAAGATTTTGTTATTGTTATTCATTTTTTCTGTGTAGCTATGCCGATGTTCAGATTCTGGACTGACTGAACTACTGAAGGGCAATATACAAAAACAATCCCAATGCAACAGCCAAAATCTATTACAGCCTCATGCAGTAGATATATGACATTATCTCACGCGTTTTACATGAGTCCTGTTTGACTAGTTTTCTTTGGCATATCAAAACATTTGAAAGAGGTCTCACAACAGGAGGAAGGGGAAAAGGACGGATTGTGACTACGCTATTTCACATTAACACGATCTGTATATGAACTGTATGACAATTAAATAAAGCAATTCATTTTGGAGACATTGGGGCATTGGTTTGCAAGGTTTGGAGGTCCAAACCTATTCAGAATCTATCTAATGTGTTTATAATCAGATTACATTTGAATTCGGTTCTCCTCTGGCATATCATCTTTGTCTATATCATGGTTGAGGTTGATAGCGAGCTATCTGCCAGTATGTTCTTGTGATATCTGGTATAGTAGCAGGGCTTAAAGTAGATATGCAATGAGTATCTTGCAAAATCGTAGGGAGCTTGTTTCCCTGTGACTGATTAATACTTGTCTGTGGATTGTTTTGTGAAGGAGTGGTAAACACTTTTCTTAAAAATTGTATAACTCGCGCCCTTTTAATATTTGTGTTCGAGTCTCTCTTGGGTTACTTGTGGAGAAAGTTAGGTGATTGGTCCTACATGTTTCTTCAACTAGTGGAAAATTATTTGAAAATTTATTTTCATCCATTTTAAACGATTTAGGGGATCAAGGAAAAGCCCGTTCTGATTTTTGGAGTAGTCTGTGTTTCTTAACCAAGTTAGTATTTTCTTTTGTTCCCTCCAAAAAGAAATAATTTGTTCTATAAACCTATGTATAGCTCTTACTTCACTGTTGTTGCAGTCTGTCCATCCTTTATGTGATACTTCCTTAAGTTTTTAATCAGAAGTTACAAAACTTTTTTATTTGTTTTGCTTTATGCATTAATATTGCTTGTTGCTATATCAATACATATAAATTCTTAGATGGAAAGTGATTGTTTATCATAAAACATATTCATGTGATACCTGATTTTGGATTATGAATACAGTTGAAAATTAATGCAACTTTTTTTTTGTTACCTTCTGTGGTTTGAGCCAATTTCAATTTTTTTGGAGGAGTGAGTTGTATCTAATTTGATATTTAATAATATTGCATGATTTCTGGACCCTCGTTTTGGCTCCATTTCATTTTTATGGCACTTATGTTCCTCGTACTCCATTTATTAATTTTAGTTTGAATTGTTTTTGCATGTAATATGTGCGACCTGGTGCAGCAGTGGTCCCCGGAGGAGCTATTGTTGGTCCTGGAGGTGCTCCAGGTCAAGTTTGTCCGCCTATCAATGTGGGTCCTATTGGTGGTCGTGGTAGAGGTGATTGGAGACTTACAGGGCTCAAAGTTTCTCCTGGAATGCAGAATCCTTTCCACTCTGCTTGGCCCAACACCTCAGCTGGACGAGGTTTTGGCAGCGGATTTAAATTTACACTTCCATCTCACAAGTAATCTTTGCATTTCATAAGCTCGTATACGATTTCTAATTATCTTATATAAGAGCATGCTATTTAATCACTACATACATCACGTGGTGCTGAATAATGTCTTGTTTTTGTGCGATTTTTTTTCCAGATTTTCCAAATTCAATTTATTCTTAATAAAATAGGAATTGAACTGTGCACAGTATAGTTTGGAAAAGAGTCCATTTTTCTGGGAACGAGTTCATTTATGAGGTTGTAACGTAGCAGAAACGTTATAAAAAGTTCATTAGAATTTGAAGATTAAGAAGTATAAAACGAATAACCAAAATTGAAGAGTAAAACTGAAAATTGATCAAGTAAATTGATGAACCATTATGCAATATTCGTTTCTGTGCTCTATAGTTTTCAGTTTCACCTTTGTTTTCAGGACAGTATTTGACATTGACATTGAGAGCTTTGAGTACAAGCCATGGAGACATCCCGGTGCTGATTTATCTAACTTTTTCAATTTTGAGTTAAAGGAGGAGAACTGGAAAGATTACTGCAAACAGCTGGTGAGTGAAAGCTCTTGTCCATTTAGATTTTTTAATATTATCAATTGACTGATGGAGACATATAATGATAACACAGGAGCAACTTCGTCTGGAAGCTACCATGCAAAGCAAAATCCGTGTTTATGAAAGTGGACGTTCTGAGCAGGTATACTTTTTCATGCAGTCGGAAGATAATTGCTATTCCATGCATTTATTTGCTTCCTACATAGGAGGAGAAAGAGGGGAGGTGGTTGGTGGTAAAGACAGATAATTGCTATTGCACTAATTCTTTCATCTTTCAGGACTATGATCCAGATCTTCCACCTGAACTTGCAGCAGCCGCTGGCATTCAGGATCCATCTGCAGAAAATCCACATCTTCCAAAGTCCGATGGCGAACCGAGTGATTTGACTGGCCAAGGAAGAGGAGCTTCACGCACACGACAACTAATTGTATGGCTTACTTGCATATTTGTAATTTAGACATTTTTTATTTTTATGACTAATGAACCTTCTTCAATATTTTTTATGGTGATGTAAACTTTTCTTCCCCCTATTGATGTTTTGGTAGTGTGGCATTTCAAAATTTTAAGATGCTTTTCCTTAACGTTAATATTTTAAGATTCTTTAACGCTTATAGCATATCCAACAGCATAGAATTAATTTACTTTCTTGTTCTTTGACAAACAGTGAGACCACTCTGTGGATACCCCACTGCAGTGCGGTATTCTACTGTTATGTGCAAAGATAGACTTAGTGCAATGGTGATTGTTCCTTGCAATTGCTCTAAATATTGGGTTTGATCTCATTCTTGACAGAGAAATAAGCACATTAAATTAAATGATTCTTTTGAAATTTTAAAAAGGGTCAAGGGGTTCGAACCTTTGACCCTACCCTTCTTTGATGGGACTAAAAGTGTCTGCGCCACAAGCTTCTTAATACTAGTAGCGTAAAAGGAAACATGCATCTTGAGAATAAAGATTGATAAAGACCGTTGTTTGTTTCTTTGTTTTTTTAATATGCTTGGGTTATGGAAGAGTGGAAGACCATAAGTGCCATTTAAAATTCCTATAGTTACAATTCCTATCCTTGTCATCACAATCAATTTGTCAATTTCATACGATTTCAATTCAAGAGGAGCACAATACATCACATTTTCTTCATCAGTACGTATTGAAGCTAGCAAATCAGCACATTTCTTAGCTTCTCAATAGATTTGCTCTGGATACACTGTAACTTTATGGAAGCTCTAAGGATCTCAAAGTACTATGGAAGTTTCTCTTTATCCTGCAATGTTAAGGCTTTAAGAGAGTCTGAGTCATTACTAATAGAACTGAGACCAAGCTTCAAACAGCCATGCTCAGAACCCCTTCGTTTGTTGTAATTTGACCTTTTGTACCCAAAAAGACATCCCTTATCCTATAGATACTATGATAACTCAAGGAAATGCAGCCCAAGATTTAGTCAATACCATATGCAAGTCTTCTGTTCATTCCATTGATGTTCCATAAGAAAATCACGGATTCTTTTATCTCAACTCTTCTCAATATTTATTGGATTTACTCTCAACTATTTGTTTTCAAAACCAGCCAACAGGGAGAGCTATACAGGTGGAATGCAGTTATAATGCTGAAAGGCTTCCTTCCATTGATACCAAGCCGCCATGAATCCGTGAGTCAGATGCAATCATAGAGGCAGTATCAATAACTAAGTAGTCACAATGTCAATAATGAACCAACACTTCTTTTATTATAATAATGTACTTCTTTTTATATTCTCTATAGTAAAATCAATAAGATATGGAGTATACCTTACTAAAGTTCCTGGATGAACAAATTGTTTTGCAGGACTCTGGGGATGATGATGCACTCGCAACTAGTGATGCTGACAATGATGTACAGAGAGATGATCTCAAAGATAGTGAAGAAGATATTGCGCAGGCTGAAGATTTTGACCGTCTTCCCCAACCTTACAAAAGTAGGAAGGAGATGGTGGGTAGAAGAGAGCCTATGGGTTCTGAAGGCGATGAGGTTTTGCCATCCCCTCCAGAAGCACCATTTAAATATAATCCTGGTTCTAAGGAGAGCGCACCTCAGGAAGGGAGGTATTGCATGTTTGTCTTGCAGATTTTATTTGTTTCATATTTATAAGTAGGCACTACTCGAGCTTAGTATTTTGAATCCCTTTGTCTTTTTGAATCTATTTGTGTAAGTGTATAGACTAAAACCGGATTGTAGAGCTCCTTCATTGTCGGGGAACTCATCCTCGTGTGGTTATTAGGTTTTTAGGCGATGTTGCCCGCTTTTAGGTGAGTGGCGGAGCTGCAATGTTACTAAATTCTGATGAAGCTCATCCTCATATGTTAAGTAGGTTACTATTAATTATCGCCTGCTTGAGGTGTGAAACGGAGCTGCATTGTTAGTTAATTCAGTTGGAACTAGAATCAGGTTGTTAGAAACTTTGTGTCTCCTAAGACCATCCAAAATGAGGAATCTTTGGATAGTTTCACAAAATTATGTATAGCCAATACCTAAAGTGTCCTGCAAAATACGATTAGAGTTATAAATGGGAAAAAAAGAAGAGAAAAAGAGGAAGGAGGATGTGGAATGAATCAGAGTACAAATGTTCAAGATAAGTTTGTAACTGTTCCTTGCATGCAGTGTAGAATTGTGATTGGTCAATGTGAACTTTCTCTGAGACATCATTAAATATAACCACACGGTCTATGAGAAAAACATTTATGTTACGTACTCAGTTAATAAATCTGATTTTAAGTGTCTGTAAGAAGTTCGTTTTCTTGTTTAGAAAGGATATTCACATAAATAATTGTAAATGTAAAAAGAAAACTTTTCAAAAGGGAAAAAAAGTATATTTACTTATATTTACTTTAGTGTGAACACACAACAAAGGTGTAGCTGTATGTAAGTGTATAACATTGTTTACCATGCTATGAATCGGTACAATAATTACAAGTTGTAGATTACAACTACATGTTTCTAATATGGTCAACTCTATACATCTTAAAATCAAATCTGTGCGCCTCTGTGGCTGACCTTTTTAAGTTTTGTTTTTCACATTGTCAATCTTTGTTCCGGATGATATATAATAACCAACAACCACCGGTCTTTGTTTTCAGAGACGATACCACTTGGGAACATAGTATAGTAAGACGTTGACTCTAGGATCAAAATCCCCTTCATTAAGTAGACCGGCAATTGTTGATTTACTATACTAAGGAGAACCATGGTTCGTAAAAACAAGTCTGTCATCTAACTAATTTACTCCTCTATAGTGCCCTTTTCATCAATTTGATTTATCTAAATGGTCGGACAAAATCTGTTCCTTTACTGACAGGAATGTGCTCATAATAACATTTTGCCTTTGTTCAGGTTAGCAGTAGGGCTGCAAGTGAACATGAAAGTGTCAATGTACCAATCACTGGACACACAAGCTCCCGTGATCCTGGCCAATCGAGGTTGTCATCCTCTACTACACTCTCCAAGAAGGGTTCTCATGACCATGATGCTCCCCGCAGCAACGCCATTCTTCCTAAAAACATAGAGAAGATGCTCCTTCAGATGATGAACAACAAAATCTAAAGTGAGGTTGATCCAAGTTGGAACGCTGGACAAGCAACAAAGACAGGGATGAGTTTGCCAACTCTCTTTCTACATCTAAGGCTAAGGAGAGTGGCAAGAAAAACAATGATCTGTCATCTATAGTCAGTGAACAACCAGATGACCAAATTGTAGCGGTTGGGTCTGTTGAAGACGAACATCCTGTTGGGGAAGAGGGAAGTGGTCATGACTTGGAGATGAAAGATGCTGGCACAAAACCATTACCAGGTATTAGGCAAGTGGAATCAGACAAAGTTGGGGATGACCGGCACCTTGACACAGTTGCAAATCTAAAGAAGCGAAGTGAACGGTTCAAGACACCAATGCCAACTGAGAAGGATACCAGAGCGACCTGCTCGGAAAAGAAGGTGGATCGAGTAGCTAAGCACAACGACATCTTATAAGAACTTTTGGCTTTTGTGCTTTGAAATTGTTTCCGTGATGCCTGGACGCCTGGACACTCCCAGTATTTGAGACCTGGTGCTTGAAAAGAGTTTCGACTCTCTAACTGCCTATGACACAGTGACTGCTTGTTTGGCCCAATAGATTTGCAACTGTTACATTAGTTATGTATGTTAACTGAGATATTGTAACATTGAAACGGCCAGTCTTGGTGGCTGGTGAATAGATTTTTATATTTCTGCATGTACTAGTGTAATGTTGTACTCAAGTAGATGGTATCTGGGATGCCATGGAATTCCAGCATCTGCTAATGCGTGCTTCAAAAAAAAAGCAAGCAAATGGGTATGCTTGATGACGACTTTGGTAATCTTGTGCAGGAATCTTGTATTTTCTGTTGAGATTGTCGTCACTGAGCAACCGGATGGCACCATTCCATCACACTGCGTGGAAGGAGTTGAACAAGCAGGTTGCAGAGGAGATGAAGAGTTTTTAAGACACATAAATACGGTCTCTGACAGGCCTTGATGCTATTGTAGCTCCCAGGATATCAAAAGAGCATTCCTGATTGAAATCCTAATTTTGTATTGTAGATTAGCTGTTTACTCACTTTATAATTTGTTGACAAATTGATAACACATCGAGAGGGGAACATCCCTTGCTTATTCTAGACTAGTGAATGCCCGTGCTAGTCGGCACTCTAGACACATTGCTTTTGAACAACACCCCAAGAGACCATCTCTATAGTAGAGCATTGGATCGATGATATAACCATTTCCAATAGTTTTATATTTCATAATCATTTCATAGCATACTCAAGTGAGCTTAATTATTGCAATTCTATGCCATTTCATTTCTCACAAACCAACTCATTATATATATCTTTACAAATTTATTAATTCAATACATATCAAAATGAGAATGAGGGAAATAAGGGGAGAGAGTCTTTAATTAAGAGCATCATCATTTTTTTTTTAAAATAAAAAAATCCAGCAGAGTCTCCTTTGTATTTTCAACATTTCAAAAACATAAATTTTGTCATAACCTGAAAAGCAAACAATACAATTCTCATAGATCAACCATACCAAAATATATAACTTCATATTTATACATAACACAAATTATTTCTAAACCTAAAAGACAACTCATTAAACATTAAATAAAACTTTGGATAATTTTTCACCTGAGACTAATTCTAGTAACGAAAGGGAAAAATAAAATAAAATAAATACTCCACGCACATTGATCGAGTTTCTCATTTATCTCTCATTCTTCCCTCTATGCATACTGTTCACACCATTGTATTACCATATGGACAAATGCATCATGGAGCAATGACTGCAATCATGTCGCTGAAAAATTCTGGCAATTTAACTTGGTACCTGCAAGCAAACCACATACACATGATTTTTTTAGACTTGATACATTTAGCATATTGTTTACAAAAGAGGTGGTTCTCAAAATGAAATAATATCTATTTATCCATGCTAAAAAAAAAAAAAAAAAAAAAAAAAAACTTACATAGTATATATATGGATACAACATATTCTTTAATTTCTAAACCAATAAAAGTAACATTCTTTAATTTCTCACTCGTCTTTTCTCATTGGTATCGATGTCCTTAGAGAAGAACTTCTGAGTATACGACATTTGTGGTACAATTTCTTGCATTAGGTGGAAGAAAAACGGATATTCTTTTTGAAGTACATCTGGACATGGCCACATAAAGTTTTCCATGATTGAAAACAGGTGTATGTCCTCAAATCAATGCCAATATATTTCACTGAACTGGCCTTGCGACTTATTAATTGTCATGGCATAAGCTAGTCGAACAGGGAATTGTCGCCTTGATAGTTTGTAAGGCAACTCCGAATTTGAGGGAGTCAGAGATATTCTTGGGATGAGTACCGGATTTCTAGCTTTCTCTCCAGTCAAAATTTTGGCTTGAAGGACTTTACTCACACATTGAAGCACCATAAGTCGTGTCCCATTGCAAAGACCATCTTTAGGTGCTATGTTCCCCGAAAGCAACATTATAGGGCATCCGGTTTTAACTTGAGATTGAAAGGTGGTAAGCTAGAGGGGTCGAGGGAGTTCAGAAACTGGTGGGATAGTGAGCCCTACTTGGATTATCAATATCATCTTCGATGATTTTATCTGCAGCCAAATACTCGAGCACTTCACCAGGGAACAAATTCAGTGCAACCTCATTAATTGCACTCACATCATCATTACGGGCAGCAAGAATAGTACGATAAGTTAAGAAATTTGGAGACGGTGTGTCCATAACATCCAATTGGGGATAGACAGAAAAGATGAGTTCTTGGATATTGGTACACTTGCGTACCAATCTAAATTAATCAAAGCAAAAAATGAATTCATTAGTTTCTAAAATAGTTCATTTATATATGGAACTAATAGAGAAAAAACATTCTAATTAGAAGGCATTAATAGCACCCCTCCAACAAAAAATCGGCAAATTCGACATTCTCGGACTCCGCCATTTCAAGCTGCATGTTTAGTACCAAGTGCAAAACTTCTAAATAACTCTAAAGGAAAGAGCGTCATAGTGATGCACCAACAAATTGTTCTCTCTGGCTTAACAGTATAACAGGTAGTGCTGGTCGAAAATCACCACCAAGAACTGTAGTGATACCACAAAATATCTTCTTGTTTTCGCAAATATCGTGAAGTGTTCTATCCACAGCCTCAATACAATATATATGTTGCATGGGCATATCGTCCCAAACAATTAGTTTAGTTTCTTTAAATAGGTCAGCAAGGTCGGAATGTTTAGCGAAGCCGCAAAAAGTAGTATCCATCACATCAATTGGAATCTTAAATGTAGAATGAGCAGTGCGTCCACCAGACAATAACAAAGATGCAATTCCCGATTATGCTACCATGATGACAATAAGACCCATACTGCGGCAGGCCTTTGCAATTGTATTATACAAAAAAAAATTCCCTGTACTAGCTACTCCATTCAAAAAGAAAATTTTTCCCTTATCACCAAATACTAAATCAGTCACAGTAGTGTAAGCATGAAGTTGTTCGTCATTAAGAAGACTCACATCAACTGCAGCCTCTTCTCATATGCATTTATGTTGAAGTTGGTGTTGCTCCCAAATGAGCCTATTGCCAACAATTTTGCTCCAATCCTCTTTTGGCTTTGGCATGGGCGGGAAATTTTCCAATGTCTTTCCAGATTCTAAAAGGATTTGTTCCACCAGATATAAGCCGTAATCTGTTATTTGCTCATCAATTGGATCTGAGATGTCGTGCTTTGTTTGAAGCCAGTGTCCAAGATCATCACATATACTCGATGCAAATTTGCTCCAAAGTAGATCTGGTCGTAACGGATGACACTCTAAAAGAATTACACAAAACAACCTCCGCAGTTGATATTCAGTTTTCATTATCGCCGCCTCTTATAAGCATTGTATCCACTCATCATTAGCTTCTAACAGCCCACAGGCCGGCAATACATGCTTCTTTGTATGTGTTGTACACGGTAGTACCGACTTTATAAATATATGCAAAGAAGGTAGACCCTTTTACAACAGTAAGTAGCAAGTGTAGATAAAACCGCTCCCCGACATTGGGGCTTACAAAATACATCCTACCAATGGAAAGTCCCTGAGTCCTAGGAGTCCACTCTTGAGAGTTTTTGTGGAAAACATTGTGTCGTGGAAATTCTTGATAGGTATATGCCCGTGCATCTGGATCTTCAGCATAACGCTTAAAGAAACCTGTCAGTGTTGAAATTTGGTCTTTGGCTCGGGCAAGAATTGCATCCAGGGGCTATTGGCTATCCTATTTGCTATTGAAAACAACCCTATGCATACCTTCCAAATGAAACGTCAATCGTTGGACACTTGGAAACTCTTTATGCATTGGATTCTGAAATAGATGTCATGCAACTTCTGTTATTGGTCCAATGTACCTTGCATCAATATATTGCTGAATCTCATAATTTGTTCCTGCCGCCACCACTGTTGCTTTGCTAACACCAGTGAGAGAAATGGTATAAAACCCCAACGAGAGAAATGGTATAAAACATCTTTTACTCGGACAACATTTAGGGTCTCTTCAAGAAATGAACTCGGAAAAATCCAAAACCCTTTCTCCTGTTAAGGGCATCAAATCTGGTAACAAATCTCAACAACTTCGGCCCTAAGCATAAGAATTAAACAAAAATTGTCTTCCAACTTCTAATGTATAAGGACGTACTCTATCCGATAGTTGTGATAAATATTAACAAGTGATACACAGTCCTGCTTTTCTTTAGAATAATAAGTTGCTACTTGAATATTTTTTAAACATTTGATGCAATAGGTAAATAACTATTGCCCAAAGAATCACCTGCTCAAAGCAAATAAACAAAAAGTAGCTAACTTTTGCAACAAAACCAAATAATAAACACATTTCAAAGAAAAAAGAAACTTACATAAAGATTGAACATATCGATAGCTTTTTCAGCTTTATCAATAGTAGTCATAGTAACAAACCCAAACCCACGACTCTGATCAGTATCCCTATTGTAAATAGCCTACAAACCAAACAAACAAACAAAAATTACAACTACCCACATTCCAAAAAGCATTATAAGAAGAAAAAAAATCATACCAGCACTATGAACAATCCCCGACTTCTCGAAAAGCATAGCTAGCCTCTCAGAATCTAAATCATAAGGTAAATTCCCAAGAAAAAGCTTAGCATCTTCAGTGGGTTCAGGATAATAGTCACCACTAGGATAAAAGCTTAGCAATTATTCTTGAAGAGACCTAAGTGTTGTATATATTGGTATAAAACCCCAGCGACAATGAGGTGAGAAGATATTTTTTGGTAAAAAAAATCGAAACTAATGTTTTTTGGATTCGAACCCACGTTTGAACAAAATAATTGATCCGCACTCAGTAGCCGTTTGATCTTACTCAAATAGATCTGGGCCGTCCTTTGTGTGTTATTTTGTCCTTTAGTGGGAAAAAAAACCCTATCTTATTAGATAGATTACTCAATATTACTTGTGTCAATCTTATTGTTTTACTACGGGGAAAAAATTCCCTAATGTGCTGAGGTGTCGTACACTATTTTGTATGCTTCTTCAAGTGCATCAGATTAAAAAAAAAAAGATTCAGCTGTTCTACCCTAGAAATTTTAAACAGAGATGGTTAAATTTTAATTTTCAGAGGCAGTCCATTCATGGCAATAGCATTCCAATTTGAAGTAGCCAACTTTCTCCTACACACCAAATGAATTAACACTGCAAAATACAAAAAAGTACTCCATAATTGGTTGTTACTCCAAAAATGTGTTTTGCTCAACTTACGAATTTTGTCCAGCTGTCGAGAACTCCGGATACAACAATAACAACATGCATTGATGCAACACATCTCTTCAAAAGCAAATTATTTAGGTTTTGGCCAAGCATACCACATAATTGCTGAATGAATGACAAAATGAATGGTACTTCGGTACCTTGACTTCTGCGATAGGGCATGTTTTATAATATCCCCCACCAAGTACTTGGTACCTCAAATAGAGACTAGAAATCAGTACTTTCAGCCCTCAAAATCTGTTTGTAGCAACTACCAAATGAATAGGAATAAGAGCATTCGACCAACTTCAGGTAGGAATAAGAGCATTCGACCAACTTCAGGTTTTAAAACTCTGAGCCCGCATTAGTGGCCTCTATTACTTGCATGAGAAGTGCGGGTATACCTGTTGTGCTTTAGCGCCAACAAGATTTGGATCGACCGAAATTAAATATTACATTTAAGGAAAGCTTTATAGAAAAGAATCGATCTGATCTAGTCAATTTTCAAAAATGTTTACTGGGGATGGCCAGTGAAATTAAACACATGCATTCCTTCAGCTGATGGTATACGAACTTGGCTGCTACAAAAGCTAGTTCATAATATTGATGAGTTCATTCATGTGACCTTGACGATTCCCAGCATCACCTCCATCCTTGAATGGTTTTTTCTTTCCCTGCAAACCACCTTCTGGTCTATTCAGCTTAAATGGCAAGAGAACGCTGGTAATATCTTTAAAATGTGGACCGGCCGTGACAATCTCATGTACAATATCTTCAATGCATAGGACACCGTGCTTCCCTAGTTCCTATAAAAAGATAAAACCAGACGTGAGCAGAGAAAAAAAAATAACTAAGATGAATAATATAACTTTCATCAATGGTTTAACACCTGCTCGATGATGTTATTGTCCGTGAGAGGAACACTCTGATTGTTAATATTCAAAAATCCCTTCTTGAATACCAACTCCTTGACACTCTTCAGATTAGGATACCTGGAACACGAAAATATAAAATACAGTAACCAAGAACCAAGAACAACATGTTTAGTAAAAATGAAAAAAGAATAATCAGTTAGTTACCCATATGTGACAAAAGGTTCCACCATCCGCAGCATATCCATTATAAGCCTTCATTTGCTTTCAGAAAGACACCACTGAACACTCTCGTTAATCTGAGACGGTACAGAATCTTCCTAGCTTTTGAATGCATAGCATTGTTCGTGCTGAATGTACACGGAAGGTCAAAACAATTAAACAAATTGACTAGTAAAACAGTAGACTTTTGGTGTGTAAATAACCAACCTACGAATGCGAATGATGAAAACAAGTGTAGACTCCGGGGTGGAAAATGCTGATTTGCCCCACCTATGCCTCTGCTTCATATTGACAAAATCTAGCTCCTAAAAACAGAAGATAATTAATTAAATTAGTTAAAAGAAAACATAATAGGTATTTGAGGGGTGGATTCTTACTTTGGTGCGGTATTCTTCAATGAATTGTTCAGCTCGTTTGAAGACAAGTTTTTTATTTTCTTGCTTCTCAAGCTTCTTCTCATGGAGTCTCTCTCTTCTTTTTATTGCCCATTCATCATTGTTTTTCCTTTTCTTTAATATTACTTCCGGTACGTAAGCTAGTTCCGCCATTTTTTTTTCCCAAACACGCCTTAAACCCTGAGAGAAAAAGGAGTTTAGGTTTTTTTTTACACAAGCCTTAAACCCTGAGAGAAAAAGGAGATTAGGTTATTTTTTTTTTTTTTTTTAATATAATATATGGAGTGATGGGTTATGGCCCATCTAGGTCCAATCAACTGGACCTTGGGCTTTAGAGTTGTCGTATGTCGATATTATTGAACAAATTTTAAGAGACTAATTAGATAAGCTATGATTGTTAACTAGCATGTGTCCTGTGCTACGCATCAGTTCGCCAAGTTGTAAAGAACTAAAATGAAAATTGTTAAAAAAACTAAAGAGAAACAATTTTTTGTGAATCTCTCACTAAGAAAAAGAGAAACAATTTTCTTAAAATGGGAAAGATATACAATTCCTATACATAAATTTTAGCTTTTAAATTAAGAAGACTATCCTACAATTATTAAAGAAGGAGGTGGTTCAATTTTAATAGAGATCAGGGAGCCAATTGTAATTATTAATAAATAGGAAAGATGTAATTTAAATAAACGTAGAGAGGTGGTTCTAAAATCTTAAAATTGAGAGATTAGAAATACACTGTTCGGTTGAGAAGTGTGGTTCCTACAAACCCGGCTATCATATAGTGTAGAGATGACGTTGTTCAAAGCGAATAAGAATATTGAGTAATACGATACTTGATCCCAAGTCTAGGTGAAATGGTTTATCATAGCTTTTTCCTTAGTTCAATCAATCAAGCATGTGATTGAAAAATAAAAGGTTCAATATCAAGTATCATTCGTATTTTAGTCATAAGTTATATACTTGTATTGGTATACTTATCCCTTGTTTCAGTAATATCTAATCTAAACACCTTTAAAATAGCTTACCCGAGTTAGCCGATGTGGCTTGAGCCGCCAGCACATAGAGGCCTTGGCGAGCTAGCCGTGCACCGCCCTTTTTCGTCAGCCCATTCGCTATCTGTCCTTTTTAGCTGCCTAACTGTATCCGGCGTCCGTCCGGGTTTTTCCTCCAAACAACATTCAACACTTACGTTCTCCTAGCTGCTCAACTCCGAGCCATCATCCTCAGCTTCCACCGCCTGCTTCACCCAATCAAAGACTCTGTCAAACAAATTCGTTTTTATCGAATGAAATCAATTCAATCAGTAGTTTTTATTTTCTCAACAGAAAAAATAAACCCCCCAATCATTTGCTTAACATCTTCTTCCCATCCTACCAATTTCATCTTTTTGAATCGCTAACAAGAAGAAGAAAAAAAAAAAAATAGTTAATAAGAGGTAAGAAGACTGCTTCTTTAATTACTTTTTCTTATTTGATTGATTATTTCATGTTTCATGTTTGTCAATTGGGATTGTCATTTTTTCCGTAGATTTTTTTTTAATTGAGTCCGGGTTCGAAAATTGGATCAAACCAATGTTTTGATTTTGTTAGCTAACTTGTTGAATTTGGCAAAGAAACTGAACAACTTTACCCCCATGCCAGTCGACCAGTACATGTTGTACCCTCACTTTGCTTCCAATATACATCAACACATTAGTCTAGATTTCGGTCAGGTAGGAGAAGGAGTTTTGCAGTGGTAGAAGCAAAATCTTTTGAATTTGAATGGTGGAATTATTCTCAAGGTGAGGAGGAAGTCAGCTTAACTGAGAGAGGAGGAAAAGGGGTTTCCAAGTGCACAACATCTTTGCGAGGAGCAAGGTGGCTAGGTAGTTTCTTGTGTCAAGCCTCACTAGGTGCCGCGATTGAAGGCACACCTGTCTCCTTTTGGGATGAGAATGTCAAGATTATGGGTTCGATTCGCTCAAACAGTAGAGGGGTTTACATTAATATGCTCATTATTTCGAAAAGGAATGATAGAAGACCGAAAACAATGTGTTTTCCAGCGGGTCCTGACAAAGAGGGTTGGGTGGATTTGGGATCTAATATCCTTAAGTTATTGGAACCGTCTATATCTCTTCTGAATCGTACAGGGCACACAGGTGGAAGGGAATAGCACCTCAAACTCCCGAGGAACACCCCCGTCAAGCTCCAACAGTCGACGGGCACAGTCGTAATGGAGTAAGCAGGACAGTTTTGAGACCTACACTTTAAGTAAGATCTGCTGGAACGGTGTTAAATGCGTCGTGGTGGTCATCTATAGTTTTGTGTATAGTAGTATCAAAGGGTACACCAGATTGGAGGTGGGTTAACCAAAAAATGTCCTCTGTATTTGGGATGTTTGATCTTAAAGTAATGGAAGATGGGGATGCTATTGCTTCTTTCAGCTCAGACTTAGAAGTAGCAAAGTTGGCCTCAATGCCTCTGTTAGCTTGTCGGGATTTTGAAATTAGCTTTACAAAGTCGAATCCAGAAATGGGTTCTTTCTCTATGGAGAAGATGCAGGACAAGGAGGTGGTTTTATGCTTTACAGGCATTCCTTTGCACCTTCGAACGGTAACCATAGCGGAATCTCTAGCAAAGGAGTATGGCAAAATTCCTGAGTGCGATGAGGACTCCATTGTTTAGAGCAGATCTTCCATTAGGGTCAAGGTCTAGGTTAGTCAGATCGATAGTATTCTGCGCATCATAAACATAGAAGAAAGGGGTATGTTTTTCCCATTTGGGTGGTGGTAGAGATGGGTAATAGAGGTCAGAACTCAGAGTTGGCGGTGGATAGAGTGTTGGAAGAAGATGAGGTGGCAATATCAGGAATAGGGGAAGTACAGGTGGACCATATACAATCAGAAAATTCGCTTGGTCAGCAGAATTTGGATGGTCAAGGTGCAAACACGTTTGATCCTAGTAGACCCCCAGGTTTTCAAAATTTTCAACCGGGAACTCTTATTAATTCAAATTGCGAATGCAGATCGGCCGCAAATGGTACTTCGCTTTCTAATGAGATACGTCAGGTAGTTGGGACTCCTAATGTTTTGCCAGACCTTGACAGTGGGGGACATCCACAATGTGTGATGGTAAGTGGGGAGGGTAGCAGTAGATCGGTATCTGCTGTAAGAGCTGAAGTACAATGGTGTGAATTTGGGCCCATTGAGTCGGCAGATAGAAATACGGGCTTAGCTCCACAGGCCCACAGATCAATAAGAAGGGTTCCTATTTTTCCTTGGTCTAATGGGTTCCTCAGGTGGAAAGCTTTGCAAAGGTCCAATAAAAGAAAACGTAAGAATAAGTCCAATAGAGGTAACAATGGATCTGATAGTCTGTTCTGACCCAGGACCAGAATGTGGTACGTACTCTCTGTTATCATATTCTAGTTTGAGTCTAATACCTCAGGAATTTTTGCTAGAAGAAGTAAGGACTATATAGTAGGAGATGCAACACCTTATATGGTAGAACCTCAAGGGGTAGGCTCAAATTTTTACAGAGACAGGAGGGGTGTGGTCCAACCGGAGATAAGGAGGGGTGATGATCATACTAGAAAGAAGGATGTTACTGCAGTGGCGAGTAGTTTGTGCACTTGCCAAAACATAGAGGAGCTTGGTGAGTGGATAAAATATATGGTTGTTCCAATTGCGAGAAATTTGGGACTTTCGTCGGGTTTGAATCAAGCTGGATTAGAGAAGTTATTTGGGGGTTTGACTAAAGAAAATAATAATGAATTAGGTCATATGGGCGATTTTGGTCATCAACAAGGAGTGTCACTGAGGGAGGAGGATAACGAACATGTCAATTAAACTAATCACATGGAATGTAAGGGGTTTGTGTAACGTGGAGACTTGTAATAATTTGCGGGTGATTATGAAGGAACACAATCTTGTTGCTCTTTTGTTCCAGGAGACAAAAATGGGGATCAAATCTACTGTTTTTTTGACTGATTTGTGGCGACATCCGTGGAGGTTTACTTATGTTCCAGCTATGGGACGGTTAGCACTTTCGAGTGGGATTTTAATTGCTTGGAATTCTGACGTAGTGGGGGTAACAGATGAATTACAAGGAGTTTATACTTTGTCCCTAGTGTGTGTGCTTAAGAGCACTGGGTTTTCCTGGGTGATGACAAGTGTGTATGGTCCAAACGGTGATAGTCAAAGATCGCACTTTATGGAAGAGTTAGAGGATGTGAGGGCTTGGTCGATGTTGCCATGGGTGTTGGGAGGAGATTTTAACCTTGTACGATTTGTACATGAGAGGGTTGGTGGATGTAGGATCTCAAAGTATATGAAGATGTTTGATGAGTTTGTTATGAGAAATTCTCTTATTGATTGTCCTTTACATGGTGCATCATATACAAGGTTAGATAGAAGGAGCCTCAGCCGCATCGATCGCTTCCTTGCTTCTACAGAGTGGGATGACTACTTCCATCAAGCCAAGGAGATAGCTCAACCTAAGTATATATCTGATCATAGAGTTATTTTGTTAGACTGCTCATATACAAACAGAGGGCCGATTCCTTTTAGGTTCGAATTGATGTGGTTCGAGGATCACAATATTATTCGGCTGATGGAAGAATGGTGGTTTTCGTTCTCTTTTGAGGGGTCGTCAAGCTATATTTGGTGGTGCAAGATGAAAGAGCTAAAAGGCAAGCTAAGGGCGTGGAACAAAGAATGTTTTGGAAGGGTGGATCAGCTTATTAGAAGTAAGACAAAAGAGATAGATGATCTGGACCGCCTCTTCTTTGACGTCAGACGAAGAAGCTTATAGGGCCAGCTTAAAAGGAGAATTACAGGAGCTTATGAAAAAAGAGGAGATATCGTGGAGGCAGAAATCAAGGACCAAGCTTTTCAAAGAAGGTGAGAGCAACACTAGTTTCTTTCACAAAATGGCAAACGCGAGGAGAAAAGGCAATAGCATTTGTTCGTTGGTTATTGATGGGGAGGAAGTGAAGGATAATAATAGCATTAGAGAACATATTGTGTCCTACTATAAAGCCCTTTATTCAGAGGACCCCTTGGTCCGGCCGAAAGTGGATGGTTTGGAGTTAAACAACATCACACCTGACCAAGCAATAGGTTTAGAGGCAGATATCACTGAAGATGAAGTAATTTCAGCGATTAATGACTTAGGGGGAGAAAAAGCACCGAGTCCCGATGGTTTCCAGATGTGTGTTTTTAAAAGGTGCTGACACTTTCTTAAGTCCGACTTTATGGCTGTTGTGGAGGAGTTTCAGAAGCTTATGACTATAGATATAAGGAATAATTCCACCTTTATCACACTCATTCCAAAAAAGGTTGGGGCTCTTGAGTTAACAGACTTTAGGCCAATAAGTCTTGTTGGTGGAATATATAAGATAATCTCCAAAGTCCTTGCATCTAGAATTAAAGTGGTGCTGCCTTTCATTATCTCAATACAACAGTCATCATTTGTGGGTGGTCGACAGATTTTAGATGCTCCATTGATTGCTAACGAGTGTATCGACTCCCATTTGAAAAGCAGAGAAAATGGTATCTTGTGTAAGACTAATATATCCAAAGCATACGACCATGTAAATTGGGAATTTCTCGATTATTTGTTGAGCATAATGGGGTTTGGTGTAAGATACAAGAAGTGGATCAAGCTATGCATTAGTTCTGCATTTTTCTCTGTTCTTGTTGATGGATCTCCAGCTAGGTATTTCCGGAGTGAAAGGGGTTTGCAGCAAGGTGATCCTATATCGCCATTCCTTTTTAGTATTGTTATGGAGGCTTTAAGCAGACTGGTTATAAAAGCAAGAGATATGGGAAATGTTAGAGGATTCAAATCAGTTGTAAACGGTCCAGAAGTTGTCGTTCTCTAATTTGCAGATGACACATTGTTTTTGCTCGATGCTTCGGCGTCACAGGTTCTTGTTATTAAAGCCATTTTGTTAATCTTTCAGGCGGTTTCCGGTTTAAAAACTAATATGGCTAAGACCTCACTGCTGGAGGTGGGAAAGGTGGAACATTTAGATGGTTTGGCTCAAATTATGGGGTGTGCTGTAGAAACACTCCCTTGCAAATATTTGGGTCTACCACTTGGGTCCAAGTATAAGAACCACAAAGTATGGGATCCAATAATTGAAACAGTCCAAAGGCGACTTGGAGGGTGGAGATGCAAACTGATGTCTAAAGGGGCTAGACTTATCTTAGCAAGTAGTGTTCTCTCGAATTTACCGGTTTATTTTATGTCCCTTCTCATCATTCCCAAAAGGGTTGCGACAACAATTGAACGGTTAATTCGTGACTTTATCTGGTGGTTTTTAGGGGAGCACAGAAAATATCATTTGGTGTGTTGGGAAAAAGTTTGTTCCCCAAAAGAAACCGGTGGCCTCGGGTTACGCAACCTAGCATGTATGAACCAAGCTTTGCTCGGACGTTGGTTATGGAGATATGTCACAGGTGAAAGCTCGTTGTGGCGTGATGTTTTATGCGCTAAGTATGGGCATGATGAACATAGGTGGTGGCCTAACCAAACAACATAAGCTCATGGATGTAGCCTTTGGAGAGGCATTATGAAAGCTCTACCTTTGTTCAGACAGGGTATAAGCTTCACTGTGGGTAATGGCCGAAAGATTCTGTTCTGGTCGGATAGTTGGATTGGTGGAAAGTCATTGGCAGAGAAATTCCCAGAGATTTTCCAAGCTTCTAACAATAAAAGTGGCTTTGTATATGAGTATGCTCATGCACACAATGATCGAGTGACTTGGAACATGTTTTTAAGGAGGCGAAATACTGTTCGGGTTGTACAATAGGTGAATGTTTTGTCCAGGTTGTTAGATACAGTGGTATTGAACACATAAGTGGATAGTTGTAGCTGGAAATGGACAAATAACAATATTTTCTCTGTTAGCTCCTTGTACGAGGCAATTGCTGCACAAGCCCGACATCCAGAGACAACAGTGACCACTTTTCCTTCAAAATTGGTATGGAAAACTCACTTACCTTTGAAAGTGAAGATGTTCTTTTGGGAGGTTATGCTAGGGCGAATTCTAACGGCTGACCAACTAATTCGCCGAGGTACTATCGTGTCCCCTACGTGCTCTTTGTGTTCTATGTTCATGGAGGATATAAGTCACCTATTTCTGCACTGTTCATTTGCTTTGGAAGTATGGACAATCCTAGTACACCCTAGGCTTATGGCTTTCCCTCTACTAGCTCAAGTAGAGACAATTGAGGAATTTCTTTCTTATTGGCCAAGACAGAGGGACAAATCGTTTAGTGCGAACTTATAGAATATTCTACCTTATGCAAGGATATGGGCAATATGGAAGGCGAGGAACCATCATATTTTTTTGAACCGCGAGAGCTTTTCGATTAAACAACAACGTCTTTGGAGATAACGGGTTTATGTTGGTTTTGGCTATCTAATATGGAGGAAAGACGTAACTTCCACTTCAGAGAATTGGTACTAGACTGGACAAAGGTGCTTAGAGGACCCGAGGAGGGACGTTTGTAATAGGGAGTTATTTGTGTTTGCTTTCTTGTTTTTCCTCTTGTAATTCACACTGTCACATGTGAGGTACTCACTCACTCATGTACTTGTGTGTTTTTACACTCCTTTCCAATAAAATCAACTTATAAACAAAAAAATACATTAGTGTTGTATTAATGTTCAATAGATTGGTTGATGACTTCACGTGTAGAATATGTTCAGCAAGGTAGGCAATTAGACATTCAAGAGAAACTGGGCCGAAGGCCGCCAGTTGGAGTGAAGAAGTTAAATGTAGATTTTTCTTAAATGAAGATTTTTGTCCCTTTCATTGAGTGTTCTAACTTCTCACCATTCATGCTTGAAAATTCTCATTCACACTGTAAGTTCTTCTGAAGAAAGAATTTGGGATTCTGATGTAAACCACAGAAAACCAGCGGTGGTTGGTTGGGCCAAGGCTGCAAAGAGTTTGTGAAAGTAGAAGGAACTTTCTTTGAGTCAGTCAATGAAGCAACTTAATGGTGAAATAATAATGATACCAACTTCCTTTATTTCTAGAATTCTACTTTTGACTGTTCAAACATGTCAACTGCTTTCTTCTTTCTTTCTCATTGGTGGCCTTGGGAATTGAGAGTCTACTATGATTCCACCAAAGGGGCAAACTCTTTATTTATCAACTACCAATCTTCTTTGAGTAATGAGAAGTCTTTGTCTCTTTGATCATTGGTAAGTCCGTACCACTCCTATTCTTTTAGCTATTATCAATCATCCTAATGCCGAGCACAAAAATAAGCAATAATGTTGTGTATTTTATAATACAAATAAATGATAAGTAGTCGGAATAGTGAGTAGGTTTCTCAGTGTTGGCTACTTGGCATATACATTTTCTTCTGTCTAACCCCACATTTGTGAGAGGTTAGCTTATCAAAAGATTGATATAAAATGGTCGTACCATCGGAGGTGTTGCATCTCAAAGGAGTATGGATGGACGGGGGAATGGTTCTATCAACTTTTTGATCATGAAGCAACCCAATTATTGTATCAACTACGGTTGAATGGCCGCCATAAATCACGGTGTTGTTGTACAATTTTTGCACCGTCGAAACTGTTAGTGCGCAAGTAGGACTAGAATCAATCTCGTGTAGAATAGAGGACTCCATTTACAAGTCCACTTAACTGTCTGGGAATGCAGGAGCCACAACAATCTCCAAACTTTTTAAGTAGCGCATACAATTCTAAATGCTGTGTATTGGGTTCTTAATTCTTATTACCAGTTGGAGTAGTCATAGCGCCACATCAAATTCAGACGGTTGTGGGTTTTATATTTCTCTGTACACATCTTTGTCGGTTACCGACTTCTGGGGGGACTTTAGGTTTTGCAATAGGAATTTGACTAGGTGATTTCTCACCGGCCTAAATTCCAAGCATATGTTTATTAGTAGGTAGTTATACAATAATCCGATGTTTTATTACTTAAATTGTTTATTAGTAGGTGTAAACATGCTGTCAATGTTTGATAATGTGTCTGCGCCTTTATATAACTTGCGAATTTTATCAACATTGTAGTGGTTTGTTGTCTATAATGGTTGCAATTAGTTACTCATCAATTTCACTTCATCTTTGTCCCCTGCATTTCGCCTATTTAGCTTTATTAAGATCACTAATAGCAGCTTAATGAAAATTCATGCGATGAATGACCTATTTTATAAATATGGGGTTATATTAACCGCCTCAACGTCTACTTCATCTACAATGTATTCGGTTATAGTTCAGTCTTTACAATAGGATTCTATCTTACTAATGTACTCATATTTAACTCTTTTAGGTGGTTCCACATGAAGCCTACGATTGGTTATCCACTGTGATTGGGAGTTTCATAACAAAGTATGAAACACTGATCATGCTTTGCTGGTATAAGGTTGGTTGCAAACGATTATTTTCAAGCGCTCGATGTGGATTATGATGAAACATTTGCTCTGGTTTCATGTCTTGACACTATTAGAGCTATTATATATAGCTATGGCGGTACAAAAAGGTTTGTTGTTGTACCAACTTGATGTAAAATTAGCATTCTTGAATGGGGAATTGAAAGAAGCGGTGTACGTATGTTGAACAACCTCAAGGCTTTATGGTGAAAGGAGAAGAAGACAAAGTGTACAAATTGAAGAAAGTTTTGTATGGGCTGAAGCAAGCGCCAATGACATGGTATAGTCAAATTGATGGCTATTTCATTGATAGGGGTTTAAGAAAAGCAAGAGTGAGCCTACCTTGTATGTAAATTAATGCAAAGGTATGTCTATTTTGGTTGTTACATTGTATGTAGATGACCTGATTTTTGCTAGAAATGATGCTAGAATGATTGATGAATTTAAGATTGATATAATGAAGAAGTATGAGATGAGTGATATGGGTTTGCTACATCACTTTCTTGGAATTGAGATATACCAAGAAGATGATGGCGTGTTCACTTGTCAAAAGAAGTATGCTGAAAATATTGTGAAGAAGTTTGGTATGGCGGGTTGCAAGGCAACGCCAACACCACTTGTTGTCAATGAGAAACTCATGAAGGAAGACAGTGGGAAGAAGGTAGATGAGACTTTCTACAGAAGTTTGGTTAGTAACTTGTTGTACCTTGCAGCGATATTATATATGTTTCAAGTTTGTTGTCAAGGTTTATGAGTTCTCCTAGTCACTTTCATCTTGGGGGCAGTAAAGAGAGTGTTGCGATACATACAAGGAAGTCTAAATTTTGGCATCAAGTATGATAGAGATGTAGATGTCAAGTTGATTGGCTATTGTGATAGTGATTGGGGAGGTTGCATTGATGATATGAGTACTTTCGGTAATGCATTTTCTTTTGGTTCAGGTATATTTTTATGGTGTTCAAAGAATCAAGAAACGATGGCTCAATCATCAGTTGAAGCGGAGTACATTTCAGCAGCAATGGCGACTTCTATAGTCACTTGGTTGAAAAGAATAATGGAGGATCTCAAGGAGAAGCAAGACGAAGGCACGAAGTTATTTTGTGATAACAAATCAGCCATAACAATGGCAAAGAACTCAGTCTATCACAGCAAGACAAGGCATATAGCGATCAAGTATCACTTCATAAGGGAAGCTGTGGAGAAAGGCGAAATCCAGCTTGAGTATTGCAAGCTAAGTCCGAAGAGCAAATTGTGGACATCTTTATAAAGGCTTTGTCAAGGGAGAAATTCCAGCAACTAAGGGAACTCTTAGGAGTCCATGAACATTCTGTTAAGGGGGAGAATGTTAACTAATGTAATGTTAGTGCTAGAGATATGTAACTTGACTAGTCTGCATATGTATATTGTAAGAAGTCACATAACATTTAAGTATGACAGTTATAGTGTCATATCTACCTGTAAGTTGTACCCAATATATAAGGGATTATTGAGAGTGAATAGGAGAAAGAGAGAGTCTTTTTAGAGTGGTAATCCATCTCCTTGTCTCTACCATTAACCCAACACAATTAAATGCTATGATAATTCTATCGTTAATTCATTTCAACAAAACAAAATAGAATATGTGAAGGTTTTGTCTAAAATTAAGAAGATAATAGGGTTAGGCAGACCCTTACCTGCATTACAATCTTAAATATACCATGCCTCTACCATCATTTGCTACAATCTCGTAGCAGGCTATACTTCTTGTGTCTAGAGGGGGGTCCATTATATTACATACATAAAGTTTGCCGACAGAGTTGGATAGCTTGTTAAGTAGTCAACACTCATCAATTTCTCTATACACGTGTGAATATAACATCTTGTAATCGTGTAGTTTCATGTTTGATAGGTTGAGCTCCCCCTCTGGAGTATTTACTTCTAAGGCAGCATATCAAGCACTAAGGAGGAAATGCAGTACACCTAATTGGTGTAATTTGGTTTGGGGAAAACTAGTACAACCAAAGTCCTCCTTCAATGGTTGGTAGCTTTTTTATGGAAGCCTACCTACACAAGATAAGCTTATACATAAGAAAGTTCTCACAACTTCTTCATGTTGTTTATGTGAGTTTGCAAGGGAAAACTCTAAACACTTGTTCTTTGATTGCCAATATACAAAGAACGTGTGGTTAGCAGTGAAATATGAAATTGGGTTAGGAAGGGTAGTGAAAGATGCTAATGGCGAGTGGTGTGACATCATAAACATCTGTAGAAAACAAACACCACTAGCAAAAATATACAAGGTGTATGTATGTGCCACCATAGGGCACATTTGGAAAGAAAGGAATGGAAGAAGGTTCAAAAACTGCTCAAACGGTTGGAAATATGTAGCCAGTTCTATTCTCAAGGAAATGAAAGTTTATTTGGGAATTAGGATAGACACGATCATGGACACTGTAGAGATCAGAAGCCTATTGGTGAGACTAGACATTCAGGTAAAATTCAAGACGAAGACTCTAATTCAGTATAAATGGAAGCTAGCTACCTCCCTCGGGTTACACCAAACTGAATACAGATGGTTCCGTGAAGCAGAATAGTGTCGGTTATGGAGGAATAGGCATTGATCATCTTGGAAATGTACTTCTAACCTAAGCAGGAGGAGGTCATAAAAAAGCAGTACTAGTTCAGGAGCTTAAAGCCACTGAAGTAATAGTGGGATTAAAACTATGCCAGCAGCAAGGATTACACAAGGTAATAGTTTGTTCAGACTCTTTGGGAGCTATACAAATACTCAAAGGCGGAGAAGCAGGTCCATGGTACTGTTGTAATTCTGTAGCAGCCATCAGATATGAGACTTCACGATTGCAAGAAGTTATCTTCACTCATGTTAACAGAGAAGTAAACCAGAGTGCAGACTACCTAGCAAATCTACCAAACTCAGTTGACGATCAATATGTATGTAATGGGCCACCTCTAGACTCTAGATTATCAGAACTCGTAACAAATGATGTAAGAGGAATGATATAATTAAGATTCTAATACAGGTAAGGGTCCGCCTAACCCTATTAACCCATTTTCAAAAAATAAATGTTTGATAGTTGCACTGGGGTAACTGTAGTACCAGGGGCGGGGTTGCTTCTAGACCTTAACTTTGAATATTTGCACGTACTGGTCATAGACAATCAATACGTGCACGTACACTTTATGCCTATATAGTCCTTGTTGCAGGCATAAGTGAAGTCCCACTTCAGTGGTCTTAAGTTCTTGGTATATTATTGAACTCTGGTGTCTTCCTCCTGCATAAGTAAATATCACATTTCCATGGTGATCAACTATTAGCTAGTCCTTCATAGCCCACATTGTGCTGTGTAACGGATCCGTCTGTATTCAACGTTATATATCCAAAAGGTGGCAACTTCCATCTGCATTGGATGCATGGGAGCCTTAGTCACTACACCATATCTGTTGAAAAAAGACACTTTTGGATGTCATTTTTCTAAAAAAAAGACACTTTTGGGTGTCGTATGGTGACCCTTTTTTTTTGCAGTCTTTTTTTTTCTACAACACTTGACAAGTGTCTTTTTTTTTTTCATTTATTTTTTAAAAAAGGCCGAATCAGGGCCAAAAAATGCCCCTACAGTTCTGTAGCATTAATAGCATCAGTAATAAACAGATACTTGTGCCTTTTGAAGTGTGCAGTAATAGACAAAGCCCAGTCCTCATCCATAAGCTTAAAACACCAATGCAGCTATTGTTTGAAGTCTCATTAATTGTATAGTTCAGTTTTACAATCAATCTCATTTGTACTGATTCAAATAGACACTTCAAAGAGGTATGTAAACGGAACATCTCTCTTAAAGCAATACTTAATCGTACAGTCTTCATTGTGTAAGGAGCAAGTAGCACACAGAAGCTTTGAATCTCTCAGTCCTTGCTATGCCTGGCCGCATTTGCTCAAACAACCAACTCCCTCTTCTAGGTAATCCTGCCTCGAAATCCAGAACTCAGGTGCATCCCGCATTTAAGCCATGTAAAACTAAAGGTCTCTGCAAAAAATGATTCACGCCAACCAAAGAGGCAGAAGAAGTCCTTGTACAAGTATCAAGTGTGTGTGTGACTGACGAGAGAGAAAGAAAGAGATGTACTTTCATGATTCCTGCAAGGACTGCCCCTCCAAGGTATACCATATGCTTTCTTAATTGGAGGATCCTCTATCCGTAAAGCAGTTTCTGCTCCAAAGAAACTTAGTTTGATGAGTCTTCAAGGGAAAACAAATACTTCCAAGTTTATCTCCATGTTTAGAAGATTAAACAGTGCTGTTTTGTTAAATTAATTGTGATACAACTGTAAAAATGGGACTGTGAGAAAATACAGCATAGCTAACTTCAAACGAGGTCTTGTAATGTTATAGCTAACTTCTTCGGATGGAAGGGGTCACATAAAACCAATTCACAATCAGGGAAGAAAAAAAAAATATATATACTTAATCTTTCAGGATCGACTGCTAATACATTGCACACCTTCACTCAAATTTCATCACAGCTAACACTCCTCAAATTTCATCTTTCCCTCTATCTAATATGTTAAGGCCACCACTCAGATTGTCTAATATTTGATGAGAGAACAGAGCTGGAGAAATATACAGCTTAACAAATGGTTGCTGATTTTACTCTCTTGTATATTAAGCCTCTGGCATTATTGTGACTGGTGCATAATTTTTGTAGCACGTCCTTAAACTTAAACTTAACTGAAAAGTTGATCCACAGGTTTTGATGGTGCTGCTGGATCAGTAGAAACTTTGACAACCTGAACAAACATTATTGAAATCTTAGCATTCACTTCATTTTAGAAATAGCATACGTAAAACAAAAATTATGGACCACCAATATCTGTGACAACGGGATGATCAGTCATGTATGTAACAATGTAACATGTGACTACAATTGGTTTAAGTATACACCATCAAATAAATGTACTGCGTTTCAGAAGTATACATACATTGGAGTTCAAATAAATGTACTTACGCTCAAATAATACTCCAAAGTTTCTCTCTCTCTCTCTCAATTCATGTTGGCCTTCTTGATACAACCTCATCCATTAATCTATTCATACTTGGAATCGCTTCAGATTTCATTGTGTACTAAATTACTACTTCATCGACAAGCATTAATACATCATCGTCGTACAAGTATACAATCATATTTCGCAGTTAGTTCCACAGTTCAAATCAAAGATTGGCACAGAGTAGAATATAAGATAAAAAAATAATAAAAGTCTTGCATTTCTTTTTTACGCTTTCGATCTGATTTTTTTTTTATGCTATATTATTATATTATAATCAAAGATTCATAAATTTCAAAGTGCAACATATTTAATGCTTAGGGAAGAAGACATGGGCATACTGGAGATGGTCTCAAGTTTTACACTAGCTTATTCCAACAAAAGTTCCTATTGACATGGTTAACAAAATGCTAATTTATAGGATGGCCCTGGATACTGGAGATGGTCTTAGTCTTGCACTAACTTGTTACAACACAAACTTCTTTTGACATAGTTACTGACATGCTAATTTGTAGGATGACCTTATTGGTTATAAAGGTTAATATTGTCTGTTGTGTTTCAAAATCTAATATGCTACTATTTGTTTCAAAAATAATAATAAGCCTCTATACCACTCAAGTGACTTCATGCTTAGAAATACAGAATAGAATTAATCTAAGAAATTCATTCCTGTTTTTTGCTTTTCCATTATTGCTAAACTGACTGAGAACTCGTTTTTCTTTTCAGTCCATTAAGTCTTCGTTTGTGGACTAAACAAAAGACAATATGAAAGATTAACAAACTCTGATTTTTTATCACTTGGTATGAACTATCAAATTTCTAGGTTTACCTGGTCAACAAGCATCCCAAGGCCCATGCTATCCATAAAATCTTTGACCCCAGTCCCACCATTTGACTGACTTGCTGATCTAAATTCTTCCCTTGCCTTTTCAGGATTTATCTGTGAGAGAAAGATTCCAATAAAATACCATAGCAAATATGTGTTTAATAGGCAGTATACATATACATAATGTTGTAGACACCCGTACATATAACTCTACCTACACACCTCAAGGGCAAACATCAGAGAATCTGGACCTTCAACTGGTACTAGCATCCCTCCAGTCAAATTCTAGCAAAATGACACCACATTCATCATTACAAATCTAGCATAGGCAACTGTTGAAATGATAAACACGAATAATAATAATAATAATAATCTAGCATAGCCTTCTTCATTCCTTTCTGCATGAACACAGTCCTCTCAGGAATTTCCCCCAGCAGTAGCCGAACAATCACAGCCCATTTGTTGCACTGGACTCGGAAGCCAAGTGCTGAGGCAGATGCTTTACGAGCTGCTTGCAGAAGACTCTCTTTTGCATCTGTGTACTCTAACTGAATGGTGCGAATCTTCCCCAGATAGAACAAGTACCGGCAGAACTGCGAAAAGAAAATTAGGTGGGGGGTATTAACACACTCCACAGAAATGAAACCAGTTATGATAGGCCAAAAACAATAATAATAACAGAAACAACTACAAATTCAAAGGTATCAAGTTATACTAGCATTGGCGTAAATAAGACTACCAACTCCTCTAAAATTCCTAATCCACCTTTGAAAAGGTACACTAAAACAATTCGAATATTCAGGAAAAAGAAAGAAAGATTTCGTAACATATGTAATATACACAGAAAACAAAGCGTAAATAATATTGTACTACCAAGTACCATCATTTAGTGAAATGTTTTGAGTTCCAAACTCCAGAATCCATGACAAATAGATCTAAGTCAATATTTCAAGAACAAATTCTACCCCAGCCCCTCTCAGAAATTTATGTAAAATTATGATAAACGCCAAAAAGAAACTGTGGATCCAAAGCTATGTTACATAGACACAGCATATTTTAAAAGTAATTCGTGTTGGATTTGTCTCCACATTTCACACACATTCTGTACGTAATATACCTAAAGCCCTATAGGACATGGGAACACCGACACACGTTATCCTTGACAGTGTAACTAACTGCAATTGAATCTCAAAATGCAATTGAATTATAACTAACTGATACTTTTGTAACCATTACTAGTCATTTCCACCATAACATTAATGTTTTCTAATAAGGACACAACACATTATAAGTCATTTCAAGCTTTATTTCATATCTTCACATCACAAAAAACCAATACCAATCAATAATAAGCTAAAAACATATCCAAAATAAACATTTAACATTTATACAAAAATTTAGGGCTATGAAGCAAGGTTTGTTTACTTACTGATGATATTAAAACAATGATCAAACAGCTGAAAGTGAACAATCTGTAATGATTAAGAACTGATCGAAATCAATCAAAACATCAATTGAAGTGATCGAAATTAAAAATGAAATCGTTTATTTGGGATCGAAATCAAAAGATCGAAATCGTTTATTTTAAGTGATCGAAATTACCTGAAGAGAGACGGTATGTGATTGAGAAGAGAGTGATTTGAGAGCGATTTGAGATTCGAGAGCGAGGGTTTTCTTATTTTTGTGAAGATTACGAAAGAGTGAAAAGTGATTTTTTTTCTTTTTGGCCTCTCCTGTTTTTTATCTATGATCCGACGCCTCACATGGACTTCAACGACACACGTGGTGCGTGCTCATAACAGACTAAAGAAGGGCGTCGGTAGTTTTGTCTTTTTTTCGAATATCTGGTGTAGTGAGTCTTGAAATAAAGTAACTTGAATGTCTAGTCTATTATTTAAAAATGCTCTAATCTCCGCAATATCCATGATATATTGTCTATCTTTATGCCCAAATAAACCTGCATGTAGTCTCTGAAGATAGAACTAGCAATCTGTCTACAATTTTTTGAGCAGTTCATGAATCTTCTGCCATTTCTCTCCTTCCAAATGTATCCGGCCTATAGTTGCAAATACATATACCTTATATAAATCTCGACCTAGCTAGGGGTTTTTTCTCCTTCATATATTGATAATATCACACCACTCTCCATTGGCAGCATTCACTGCCCTTAGAATTATTCTTTTAAAATATATATTCTTTCTATTCTTTTGATCTTCGCGGGTATTAAATAAGCGAGAAAATGTATGACAATCTCAGGAAAACAAAAAGAACAAAAAACCTAAGTTACTAAAATAAGAATTCGGGGAGATTGTTCTTAAAGATACCGTTAAAATCACAATCGAAAAGAGAACCATGCACTACACAATTTATTTAATACAAAAATGCAATAAAAATGAAGTGCACGTGCAGCCAGTGAAATATCTTGCATTATATCTGTCATTGTTTTTCTTCAGTTGAGGCTCGAAAACACTTGCTTCCTTTGACTTGCTGCTGGTGCTTGTCCCTAAGGGATGGAACATAAATTGAGATGTCAAATGTAATATATAATCCGTTCAATCTAGCCTCCCGGCCAGTAGCAATTGTCTATGTATTTACGTGCATATCCCTATGCCACTTATAGATATCATACAATCCCTGTACCGGAACCTTGTTGTCGCTGTACCAATATAATTAAATGTACACCAAAAGAGAGTAGTTACTGTATGAGCACAAAAACCCTAATACAAACTCTCTCACTTACTCTCTCCTTTTTCTCTTCTTCTCTCCCTTTCTTTCTCTCTTCCCTTTCTCTTTTTCTCTGAAGCAGCCTCCTTTCTCTCTCCCCACACTGTTCCTTTTATATCTCCCCCCCATCTATCGGAGTCGTCCACCTGTCCTGTCATCTCACGGTTCGCCTACCTACCGTACATGTGCCACGTCCGCGGTCTAGGGTTCCGCGGTTGCGATTCCGTGCTCTCCCTTTTTCTTCAGTATCTTGCATCCTATCCCCTGCACTGCTGACCTAGTCCACTTTCCCACATTATGCCACTACAAATGCCCCTTCTCGACTCCGCGGTCCTATTAATGGATTCGGGGTCGAGAACTTTCATCGCTTGTCTTTTCTGTCCTCCGCCCCCACTCTCTTTCCTTGATTTGCGCGTGATGGGAACTATCATCATCACGCGTGCTTCCAACCGCCCTCGTGTCTCGCGCTTCCATGTGTCTCATCCTGGCTGGAACTCCTCGAATTCATCAACTCCCCGCACTTACCCTTTTACCCTTCCCCTTTTTAAACCCCTTTTCCTTCTCCCTCTTTCTCATTTCCTTTTTCTCCTTCTCTTGCTCTCCTCTTGCTCTGCCATCGTTCTCTCATTTTCAGCCAGCCTTTGTCAGCGTGTACTTCATTATTCTTATGGCGAATTCCTTCCACTTTTGGCATCCTTTTCAGGCTTAACATCTCTTTTCTTGCTCCCACCGGTACGTTTTATGGACTCCCTTTATTTTAGTTTGAACTGGTTATTTGGGTTTGTTCATATCTCGCGTCTGTTCCTATACTTTTCCAATGTCGGCCACCGAATCCGATGATTCCGACAATTCTCCATCCCTCGGGGTAGCGTCTCCACCCCCTACTGCCTCTGCGGTGGTACCATCCACCTCAGGGCGTCAAGGTTCCCTACTACCTCCACCATCTCGATACCGCCGCTTTGATTTAGACTCAATTAGGGTTGCTTATGGCATTCCTGCTAGCATAAACCTAGAGCACGTGCCATCTACCACACACTACCCCCACCTGGTTCCCCGCCGTCTGGGGTACCTCGTGATCACGGTGGGTCAAATAATTGCCGGTCTACGGCTTCCCCTCACCCTTCTGGACGTTGAAGTATGTAATCATTTCAACATCCCCCCATGCCAAGGCATTGGGAATTTTTGGAGGACTATGTATGCCGCGAACTCATATAATAAAACTAGTGAACCCCAGATAACTAGCCGCGATATCATCTCCCACTATTTCCTCAAGAAAAGCACCAAGGACATCGGTGTGGGGTACCAGTCCTTCTGTGTGCGCCCTTAGAAGCCCCCCCTCTTGCTCCACGTCACCACCTCCGGTAAGGTGTGACACCATTACCCTTTATACGTATCAGGGCAATTTCTGTCCGCGGACCTTCTTTCAGAACTGACTCTTAATCATCTTGCCTTCATAGCCCATGGTGAGTATCTTTATTCTTCTTGTCTTTTTAACCATCTGTCTCGATGCCCACTAAACTGCGGCTTTTCTCCATTTCATAGGTTGGCGACCTGATTCCAAATCCCAAATCTACTTAGGCATATCTTGTCCTATCTTCCAAAGGCTCTGCGATCTTGGTCCAGGTCAAGCTGACCTCCTGGGTATCCATCCTACCACCGCTACTCCCTTACTGCAGACCCCTGCTCTACAAACTTTCCGCGGATTCTCAGCTCCATTTTACCGTCCTCCTCCTCCCAAAGAAAGGAAACCATGAGCCTCGCCCCCTCCCAGAAAACGATCCCACAACCAAGCCTCCCACCATCGTCATCCCCAAACTTCCTCTCAGTTACGCAAATCTCGCGATCCCTGCCCTTACTCTGCTCTCGAAGACATCCTCTCTTACCGCTCCATATCTACTTGGGACGATCAATACACCTCTCCCCTTTCCCCTACTACCGATATGGATATCTGCAAGCAGAAATTGTTTGACAGCAACTCCGACAGAGATGACGATGTCAGGGAGATCCCTGTCCCTGAAGTCAATGTTCCTGCTAGGGCACCACCAGCTAAGAGGCAGTGGACTTCCACATATGCAGAGTCTGACCAAGTCAATCAGTAGACATCCGTTTCAGAAGATCCTGAGCCCATCACTTCCCAACCCATTCAATCCACAGTCCCTTCCCAACACTCTCGCCGTCCTGGCAAAGAAACTTGTCCCCCTGTTGCTCCTGCTTCTGACATGACCCCTGTTAAGGAATTTTGTCTTGTGTTCAAGGTGCGCAACCGCAGGTTGAACACCGTGGACTCCACACTGGACAACGCGGCCGTCGCCTCTTCTCTATTCTACAATGCTCATTTGCCTAAGGACATAATGTATGCCGATAGGGGTTCATTCGATCAGCATCGTACATCGCTGTATACCAATTGGGAAAGGGTACACACTTTTTTTTTTTTTTACATCTCACTCTTGGATTCTAGGTAAGCTTGGATATCTCTTTCATGATTCGTGGCCTCTTTAGTGCTAAGAACAAGGTAGCATCCCTGGAGAAAGAACTCTGCGGCCATAAAGGCTTAAGAAGCGCCTATGCCGGGCTTCAATCCGCTCTGGAAGCCGCCAACCTTGCCGAAATCAGGGCCCAGGACGAGCTTAGGTTCGCGGAGTCTACTCACCAACATGATATGGACAAAGTCACCGAACGCTTGACCAGACATAGGGAAGAACTTCTTCAACAACACCAATGTGACTTGGACGCCCTTGCTCGACAACATCAGGAAGCCGTGGACGCCCTTATACAGAAACACCAAGCTGACTCCACTGCATTGCAGCAATAGCACCAAGCAGACATGGTTGCATTACGCGACCATTTTAAGCAATTGGCCGACAAGCGAGTGGCCCGAAAGATTTATGAAGAGCACGTGCGACTCACTCTAGATGGGAGACTTCTTCCCGAAAGGCCCGCCACCCCTGTGGTTGAAAGAACCCGATGTCGTGTAACGGGATGGGACCGGACCATCGATATCGCCCCTCGCCACCCGACCCCCATTCAAGCAGCGGCTACTAATGAATGAAGCTACGACCCTTGAAGGAGACTCCGATGTCATGACTCATGATGATCCCGTATCCGAGCAGCTTTAACACTTCACTTTTGTACTATACTACATTTGAAACTCATGATCTCTTAGCAGATCCACTCCTTTATTCTATAAACACTTTATATTTGTTTTGTTCAAAAGGATGCTTGCTTTTCTCCATGTGTGTTGTCTATTTAGCTGTGGATCCTAATGTTTGTTTAATTTGCACTGTATGTATATCTCCCATCCCATTATGTCTCTATCTCTTTCCTGAGATTTTGCTATATTAACTTAGATAGTTAGTATTCTCACTCAACCGCTCTCTTTCTGCTCAACTACCTAGCCAGAAGGGGCCAATCTCCATGCCCCACGTGTAATCTATACCTCTAGTCCGCGACTACAGGATTTAACTGGGATGACTCACCTCGCCACAGGCTCCACTCTAACCTTGTATCAGCGAAGGGTTCATCCCCTCCGCTGTCTTTTGCTACTCTAACCTTGTATCAGCGAAGAGGGCTCATCCCATTTCGCGGATGGGGACAACTCCTCTTGTCCCCGGCTCAACAATGGTATTGTAGCAGTGAAGGGCTCATCCCCCCCGCTGTCTCTCTCTATTATGGGGCTCAATGCCCCATGTGTGATTTGTATAACTCCACCCGCGAAGGGCTCATCCCGCTCCGCGGTGTTATAGACACAGAAAGCCACTTGGGGCATCTCATTTTGCCCCATGTATAATTCTGACCTTATCTCAGCGAAGGGCTCAACCCCTCCGCTCGCTTTCTCCCTATGCTTGCATATCCCGTCCCATGTTCATTCTGGGGACCTTCTACTATTACTACTGACAATCTTATCTCAAAAGTGCCATTGTATTATATATTTACATACAGCTACATATCTTTGCTTTGGATATGATTTTCATTACATTCAAGTGTAAATTTTTTTGAGCATTCTAACATTCCATGGTTTCTCTACCAACTTGCCCTCCTTGGTTCGCAATTTGTAGGTTCCTGCTCTTCCTACATCTACCACGGTATACGACCCCTCCCAATTTGGACCCAACTTCCCATCATTCTCCTTCTTTGTGCTAGGAGTCACTCGGCGGAACACCCACTTGCCTATTTTGAATTGCCGCGGCTTGACCCTCTTGTTGTATTGTCTCTGCAATCTTCTGTGGTACTCTTCCCACTTGATACGGGATATATCCCTTCTTTCTTCTGCCAAATTCAGATCCGCTGCTAATATTCTCTAATTTGAACCCTCTTCCACAGCCTTTGTCCACGTTGTCGCTGCTACCATTTCTGAAGGTATCACGACCTCCACACTGTAAGCCATAGAAAATGGGGTCTCCTGAGTGGACGACCGAGGTGTAGTCCGATAGGCCCAGAGAACATGATTCAGCTCGTCTGCCCAAGCCACCTTTTTATCTTCCAACTTCTTCTTCAGATTGTTCATAATAGTTTTGTTGGATGACTCCGCTTGTCCGTTACCCTCGGGGTTGTATGGGGCCAAGAAACTCTTTTTCACCCCATACGCTTGTAAGAAGTCAGCCACTTTTGCTCCGGTGAATTGGGTCCCGTTGTCTGCTATGATGGCATATGGTAGTCCAAACCTATAGATGATATTCTCCCACAAGAACTTGATTATTTGGGTCTCCTTCACCTGTTGCAAGGGTATGACCTCAATCCATTTTGTGAAATAATCAGTGGCTGTGAGCATAAACCTTCGCTTCCCGCTAGCCATGGGTAGTGGTCCCACTATATCCATTGCCCACATAGCAAAAGGCCATGGAGTGGAAACGTTGTGTAAGGGTTCTGCGGGGGCGAATATTAGCTAGGCAAACTTCTGACATTTGTCACATCTTTTAGCAAGCTCCACTGCATCCCTCTTCATATGGGGCCAGAAACACCCCTGTGTCAACAACCAATGAGCCGTAGTTCTCCCTGCAGAATGACTCCCGCAATCTCCTTCGTGTAATTCGGCCAACACCTCAGTGCTAGCCGAGGGCCTAAGCATCTTAACAGCGGTCCATTGAAGTTTTTCCGGTACAACTCCCCTTCTAGCAGAATGTATCTCTGAGAAGTATGTTGCCACCTTCTTCTCTCCCTCTTGTCGGTCACTTCTTGTCCCGCCAAAAAGTATTTGATAGGATCCATCCAACTCCCCTCTTCTCCCGTGACCTGACAAATTTCTATCGCATCCTCCGTGCTCGGTCTCTCCAACCTTCTCACTTGAATTGTTCTTTCTTCTGACCCGGGGATTACAACGGCTACATATGCTAGGGCGTCAGCATGCCTATTCTCACCGCGACCCAAATGAATGAACCTAATATTTGTGAAATAGGCAGACCGTTTGTGCAACACATCCAAATATCTCGCCATTCGGGGACATCGGGCGGCGAACCCTCTATTCGCTTGACATACGACCAAATTTGAATCGGAGTATACCGTCAGCTCCTTCACTCCCAAATCCTCAGCCATTCTCAATCTCGCTATCATTGCCTCATATTCTGCTTTGTTACTAGATGTCGCGAATCCCAATTTCGTAGTTTGCTCTATTCTGTCGTTATCGGGTGTAACCAACACAACCCCTATGCCACTGCATGCATCCGTGGCTGATCCATCGGCAAACATTCTCCATCCGTTCCTCTTATCCCATGGGTGTAACAAGTCTGGCTCTACCTCTCTCTCTGGTTCCATGACCATCTCTTCTCCCCAAGTGGGATCCTCTGCGGGAAACTCTGCTAGAAATTTTGCTACCGCCTGTGCTTTTTTAGCGGTCCTTACCTGATACTGTATTTCATAGGAACTTAGCATCACTGCCCATTTCAACATTCTGCCAGATTTTTCTGTCCTCAAAGCTTGCTTTAGAGGCAGATTCGTCACCACTACGACTACATGTGTCTCAAAGTATGGTCTCAGCTTCAAGGTTGAGAAAATTAATGCCAAGGCAAACCTCTCGATCCTACTGTACCATGTTTCTGCGTCCAACAAGGTCTTACTCTGAAAATATACTGGCTTCTCCACCTTGTCCACCAGGCGGACTAGCACCGAACTAACAACATATTCCGTGGCCTCCAGATACAAATACAATTTCTCCCCTTGCTCCGGCCATGACAACAGAGGCGCTTTGCCCAAGTATATTTTCAACTCCTGAAATGCTTCCTCGCACTCCGCGGTCCATACAAAATTAGGTGTACTTCTCAACAATCTATACAGCGGTCTGCACTTTTTGGATGACTTGGAAATGAATCTATTCAAAGCTGCGACCCTTCCTGCTAGTCGCTGTACTTCCTTACACTCTGCGGTGATGGCATCTCTACTAACGAGCTTATCTATTTGGGGTTAGCTTCAATCCCCTGATGGGTAACGATATATCCCAGAAATTTCCCCGTTGTCACCCTGAATGTGCACTTTTTAGGGTTCAACTTTAAGTTGTATCTCCTCAGTATCCCAAACGTCTCTTTTAAGCTTTCTATATGTTCCTCCTCCGACATACTCTTTTCCACCATGTCATTTATGTAAATCTCCATCCCCTTTCGGATCTTGCCTTTGAACATTTTCTCACCTAGTCGCGGAAAGGTGGCCCCCGTATTCTTCAACCCAAATGGCATCCTCGTATAGCAATATATACCTCCTTCTACCACAAAGGTTGTCTTCTCCTGATCTGGCCCATACATCGTGACTTGGTTGTACCCCATTGATGCATCCATGAAGGAAAATACTTTGAATCCCACCGTCCTATCCACCAGCTCATCTACTCGTGGCATTGGGTAAGTATCCTTTGGGCACTCGAGATTCACATTAGTGAAGTCAACGCATATGCGAACCTTGCCATTCTTTTTTGGTACCGCGACTATGTTAGACAACCAGTCGGTGAACTCCACTTCTCGGATTATCCCTACCCCTTTCAACCTCGCGACTTCTTCACAGATTCCCTCCGCATACTTAGGTCTGATGCCGCACATCTTCTGCCTCACAGGTTTGGCATCTCCTTTCATGTGTAAGTGGTGACACATGAACTCCGGATCTAGCCCAGTGATGTCCTCTATCGTCCAAGCGAAAACGTCCTTATTCTCGGATAAAAACTATATCAACTTATCTGTCCACTCCTCCGGCAAGCTGGACCCTATCGCCGTGAACTTCTCCTCTTCCCCCTTTCTAATATTCACCATTTCAATTTCATTGAGGGTCTTCGATCCCACTGATGCCTCCACCTCCCCCTCCATTGAGGCGCACTGTAATTGCTATGCTCGCCTTTTTCTAGGATCAAAAGCCTCTCCTTCCAGTCCGCGGATCAATCGCTTAACGGTGCCCCGATGATTGTTCTTGGTAGTTACCTGATCACCGTAGACCTCATACATGCCGGTAGGGGTGGGAAATCGTATCACTTGATAGTACGTTGATGGTACCACCTTCATCTTATGGATCCATCGCCTCCCTAAAATTGCATTGTACTGCGAAACAGAATCTATCACCATGAACTGGGTGAAAACGGTCACCGGACCCGTTGTCACGGGCAATAAAAGCTCCCCCATGGGCTCCGTCATACTCCCATTGAATCTGTATAGATTGGTTCATGAAGTCCGTAGCTGCTTAGGATCAAGCCCCATCTCCTCCAACGCTCCTCTGAATAACAGATCCACTGCACTTCCACAATCAATCAACACTCTCTTCACCATGTAATTTCCCATCGCTACCGTAATTACCGGGCGTCTTCATGCGGTGAGTCCACTGCACGAAGGTCAGTGCTTTGCTGAATACAATTCTGTCCTTCTCTGATGTCGACACTACATTCTGCCGCGGTCTGTCTATTCTCTCACTGATCTGTTGGATACTCGCCGTCCGTCTTATCTTGTCTCTATGAGCATTGTGACTCAGGACCTCACCGTTGTAAATCACATTGATGGTTCCCAATATTCTTCCCTGCGGCGGTATGCGTTCCTTATTCTGTTCTCCTCTCACAAACTCTCTCATCCCTCCTCTCTCCACCATCCTCTGAATCAGCCATTTCAACGCGTAACAGTCGTTAGTCTCATGATTCCGCACCTGATGATATGCGCAGAACGGTGGTTTTTCGGTATCTCTATTGGTGTACTCCGCGGTCCCTCATACCCCGGGAGATTCTTGATTAAGGGCAAGATCTCGCTCAATGGTTTATTCAGCGGTGTCTGCTCTGTCTCTCGATACGGCTTTCTCTCCCGGTACACTCGTCGGGCGCCCTCCCGGGTTCCCTTTGCCCGTGCGCGGTCTCCGCGGTATCCCCCTCTTTCTTTCCTGAATGTCTCCGCCCTCCTGGACTCCCTTTCCTTTTCCAATGACAACACTGCTTTTCCCGACTTTCTAGAATCCTTCTGCATCGTGTCTTCATACCTTATGTACTTCTCTACTCATGGATAAAGTTCATGTAAAGTCGCGATCTCATTCTTTGTCATAGATTGGTGTACTCCTGTTCCTGGGCGCAACCCTCTCTCAAATGCTATCACTGCGGTCTGTTCATCCAGATTTTCAACTTTCAATGTCTCTGCCTTGAATCGACACAAAAATTCTCTAACTGATTCCGTGGATCGTTGCCTCACATTGAATAGGGTCGCGATATCTACCACCCGCCTCTTCTGGTGTATGAAGTGATCTATAAATGCCTGTTCCAACTCCTGAAAATTGTTTATGCTCCCCGCTGGTAACCTGTAGTACCAATCTACGCTCCTCCTTTCAAACTAGCCGGGAACATCATGCATCGCAGACCACCATCATATCATAGCCTCACCACGCGAGGCATCTGTTGCCGGAAATGATGGATGTGGTCCGCCGGATCTCTGTTGCCATCGTACCTTTCGAATCTAGGCTGAGTGAACCACTTTGGGACCTCCAACGCCTATATTTTATCTGCTAATGGGTTGCGGTTCAACCCAGCCACCACCTGACTGGCCGCTCCTCCTTGACCCTTCTCTTGCCGTCGGTTCGCCTCCCTATCGTTGTCTATTATCTCCTGGACTTGCTCCATGGTCAAACCTGCTACCGGGTTTTCCACAAGATCTGGCCCAACCATCTCTTCCTCCGTTCTCTCATCTTCAGATCTCGTATTCCCTTCTTCCTCCGCCCTTTCTCTCTCCCTTCTCAACTAGTCGTTCTCTTCCCTTAGCCTCGCAATCTCTTCTCGCATCAACCTTGTTTCTTCTGTCTCCTATTCCTCTCTTCGGTCTCCTTCTCCATCAATCACACCCTCTAGCGCTAGATCCGGCATTGGGTTCTCAACCACCACCCTTCTAGGTCTACCTACTTTCCTCTTCGGTGCCATTCCTATCTTGCTTTTGTCGGTTCCCCACAGACGGCGCCAAATGTATGAGCCCAAAAACCCTAATACAAACTCTCTCATTTACTCTCTCCTTTTTCTCTTCTTCTCTCCCTTTCTTTCTCTCTTCCCTTTCTCTTTTTCTCTGAAGCGGCCTCCTTTCGCTCTCCCCACACTGTTCCTTTTATATCTTCCCCCATCTATCTGAGTCGTCCACCTGTCCTGTCATCTCACGATTTGCCTACCTACCATACATGTGCGCCACGTCCGCGGTCGCGATTCCGTGCTCTCCCTTTTTCTTCAGTATCTTGCATCCTATCCCCTGCACCGCTGACCTAGTCCACTTTCCCACATTATGCCACTACAGTTACGTTCCTAAAATATTGACACTAAAATGCCAATGAAAACTTTGGTAAAACGCAAGATATTGAATTCCGAGATCATTATCCTTAGATTGGCAATGAATGCTCAGCGTCTTACTTGGAGCTAATTTGTTGGAAATGTAGACAATAACAGCCTCAGCAGAACTCACGTACAGCAGAACTAGAACAAAAGCAAGCTTAATATTCATGAAACTACCCATTTTGCTTGTTGTTTTAGTGAACATTTTGTTGTCTAATTATACTTTACTAGCAAGATGCACGTGCTATGCACGCGATGTCAAACAAAACTTACCGAAGAATAGTGTGTGTTACTTTCAGTGCAATACTAAAAATGTTACTACAACTTTTACGTATATACAATTACAATACAATAACTTACATCAATAGAGTTACAGTAAAACAACACAGATAATTTTTCACGTCTGAGCTCCTTGGCAGTTTCTCATTACTCTTAGAATCCATGCAGCAATTCCACCACCACCTGGTTCTCCGGCACAATGAGTTAAACTTATCATTGAACAATGCAAATCCAGTATCAATCTTCCTACTTCTACTGTACCAAGCAATAATCATGCTCAGAGCCATCCTTCTGAAGCAAGTAACTTGATGGAAATTGTAAGTATCACTTGGTCGAACAAAAACCTTTTGCTCGAGACTGCACTCAATTCTTTTATAATCATTAATAAGACTTCTGGCTAGAAAGAAAAAATCGGTTTTTCAAAAACAAAAGGTCTTGCTTCTTCCGGCCTTGTCCGATATCCTAACAATTAACTGATGACAAACGTGATTACTAAGAAAAGGCTTTTAAAGTAATAGAATTTCGATGTTACATCCTATCCTCACATCATCTAATTTAATGTGATCCATAAAATCTGAAAATTGGAAGCCACACATAAAGTAGGAAATAAACACAGATGAGACATACCTAAGCCCTTGCTTGCATCTTCTCTTCGCCAATAATCCATCTCATTAACCTACTCGGATCCCCTGCTGCCAAGTATCTAGATGTGGAAGACGCAATACCAAGATCTGCGCCAATTTGATCATACTCTTTGAAAATGCATAAAGTTTTGTTTATTTGTTTCCTAATGAGTGATGAAGGCTTAAAGCTATTTCCTCCTCTTCAATTGTTAACCGGCTTTGCTTCAGACTTGATCATGATGTACAGTAACTTGTTATAGATACGCCTTAATTAAATAAGAGGGGACTACTTATAATAAGCATTTGAGTATCAAAAATGAAAGAGTTCAAGGAGACTAAAATGAAAGAGCCAGGGTGAAGAGAATCACTACGGCCATGTCTAAGAAAAACGAAAAATTTCATTAGTGCATGACCTGATTAGCTGCTCGATATGAGCAAGGAGGTGATATCATTTTAATTGGTTTGCACTGGGAATTGATACTAATTATGAAGTAGACATACTTCAACAGTAAAAATAACTCAACCGTGCTTTTTCCAAACTCTTAAAATCTATTGTGTAACTATGTATTAAGTTAGAAATCAACTACTGAATATAGCAATTATCATGTTTACGAAAGCAGACCATTGCTTACCATGATACAACAATACAAATATGTTTTATTTATCTCTTTATTGCAGTATCGGGTAGCATGTTGACGCGTACATTCTTATTTGCGGTAAGAATGTACACGTGATCTTATATTCTCCCATTCTACATAAAGGAAGCAATAAAAAACTGGTCCACTTATATATAAATGTAACCTCCTCCCATTCATGCACACTTCTATCAATAAGATTTCTCTCTCATTCTCTCCATTATTCAATCTACTTTGGTTAGTATGGTGTTCTCTCTAAGACTATTTAATTCTAACACGTTATCAGCACGAAGACTCTATGAGCTATCAACTTCTAAGTACCATATTCTTCTACTAATCATCTACTACACAAAAGTAAATGTATGAAAATGCCATAAAGGATTAAAATAGTAATAGTAGATAACAATCGACAATAAACCCTTGACTCCCATATACTGAGAGTCATAGTTTTCTACTATGTTGTCCCTTACTGCTTACTCCCTTCTACATACCCGGCCAATTGAACTGTTATAGAGTAAATGAAAATTGAAAGTAAACAAAGGATATCATCTTACCTTCACAGGAACCTTCGTGTGGTATGAGGTATAATGCTTGGCCTTAGTCTTGATTTCTTATCAGCACCAGCACCATAAAGATCTAGCACTGCTCTTCTATTTGTTCTACAAAAGAAACCCAACTTGTAAAGTTTATTACAACATAGACCAAAAGTTTTGAAATTTTAATCAATCCAATATAATGGGTCAGAAGTTTTAACAAAAACAATGGAATTTTTATTCGAATTATATAACAAACTCATATTACATCAAAAGCTTTGAAGAAGACAAATAAGAATTGAAGCGTTCCAATGATAAAGTTAACATTAATTACCCTGACAATAAGCAGAACATTGAGTATTTCCTTACCCTGACAATAAACTTAACATTTATTATCCTAAGAAACTAAGAACTTTACTTGTTCAAATTCAAATGTTTGCACACGGATATAAGTGTACAAAAAATGCTTTCTTTTTTCAATCAATATCACAGTTGGAAAAAAGTTGACTTGAACAATTTTGATGATTGTAGAAGGCAAGGGTTGTTGAAACACTTGAATAAGACTTTTTTTTTAGGATGAGAGATTGAAATTATCAATAATCATAACCACACAATGAATACTGTTAAAGTTCTTGAGATCGCTCTCAATGTTATAAGTTTGGTTGAACATTGACGGCTACGCATTCACTTACCCCAAGAAGATAGTATTTCAACTTGCACCATAATCCAATGTAATTTAGTATAAAAAATTTGCCCCAAAAAGGAAACAACATAACAAAAACCAAGAACCTTAACAAAAAAAAAAAAAAAAAATCTAGTTGTGAAAACTGTATAGTTATACAAAAAAGATAGAAAAGTGAAAAAAATACTCGCTGAACTTTTAAGGATGTTGTTAAGAGAAAATTAAGTTTGTGGTTATAGTACATTGTTTTGCAACTAATAAAAGAATTATATAATAATTCTACATAAGCAAAAGTGATTTGAAATGAATGTTTGGCACGCTGATACAAAGAACCACAAACATTCAAAAATCTTGAATTGGAATGTCTTTCAATGTTCAATCACTTGAAATGTGCAAAATGTAAAAGGAAATTGAACTGAAAGTTATTAATTAACTATCTACATAAACAAATTTTCCAAAATATTTCACTGTTCTTTGAATATAATCATAATTAGTAATTATATGAAGATGTTCTAAACCATTGTTGTTACCTGGTAAGTAAAACTCTTTCCAACTCCAATTGGAATCAAAACAAAAGCATCATATACACTCATTATTGTATTGATCACCTCCCATTGATAGGGTTTCCAAAAACTTTCTCGTTATTGGACTTAAAGAGGAGAAGCGCCCATTTTTAGAGGAAGCGTTCTGCAAAGAAATATGAATAGCAATTTAAAAGGTTGTTGTTATTACAATGAAAGTATATTATAAATATGTCTCCCTATAAATATTTGGTAAATTTTATTGATAGAACTTACATTGATAATTCATGACTTTACCTCGACAGCTTATATTCATATCCCTTGGTTGCCTCCATAATTTGTTCATCTCGTCGAAGCAAGTGATTGAAGGACAATATACCACTACTCCATGAGAACTCATGCTAAAAAATGAGAAAGTTTAGAGAGTTTCATCGGCAAATTCAAGGCATACGCAACCTGTAACCTTCAACTCATAAACCAATTGACGATTAAGTGAATACCCATAAGCGTAAAAACCTAGAATCGAACTCAACCATTTTCAAAACCCCTAACTTCCATGTCCCTAATGAAATTGCTCCTAAACATATTTGGAGAAGGCAAATAGATCCTTTTTAGCTAATAGATCTTTTTTCGTAAGTGGAGAAGTTGATAAGCTTAAGAGCACAGAAAGGAAAGCTATAAAACCGCAAACTAAACTTTAAGAGCAAAGATAGGGAAGAACATTAACATGTTTTTCACTTTAATGATTTAGACATGGATGCTAAGTTTAGGCCACCAAGGGAAGCACATAACCTGTTTTTAACATTAAAGCACATAAGAACCTCTTTTAACATTGTTTACAGGATCGATATGGTCATATAAAAAAATTGACCGCCGATAACTCTCAAGTCTTAAGAGAGTTTCATTAATAGCAACAATATTGTGTAAAAATAATTTAAAATATCATTCTTTTGTGAAAAAAATATTCTTTTCATAAGAACATTCACCACATTATTTTGTTTCCCCACTCATCATATCACGGAGAGTGGGCTATCGACCATATTTTTCACAATCACAATACTATATGCTTAGACATAAGAATTTTTACCTTTAAAAATGTATATATATACACCTTTGAAATCAATGTGATGAGCAACTTTCGTAAACCAATTTCATAGTTCTCACGGTTTGTATCAATGTGATGGACAACCATCCCACTCATGAAGTATATCCTAAAAAGAAGAAAAAAAATACTCAATTTATCTCATCAATTAAACTTTGTAAAGCTCGGAAAAAAAAATATTCAATAGTATTGAGAAAATAGACAAAAGAGGTAAGTGGCATGGAAATCAAAATTCATTTTAGTGCCCAAAGACGTCATCTACGACTTATTTGTGCATACCTTGGATACCCTTCTTTGCTCATTTGTAAAGCCTCGCAAACTTGGAGTGAAGTTTGTTTAAGAAAATGGAAGTGAAACTACTTATGGTATAGACTATAGGAAAAGGCACTACCCATATGGGTTCAATTTCACTCACCAGTCACCACCCAATGGTGTGTTTTCAGTGTCAACTTCTCTCTACTTGTATTTGTTTTGAGAAGCTATGCACACACTCTTGGGTGCTGAGGAATCACATTCATACTCAAACAATCAAGTCGGTCATAATCTAACTCTTTTCAATTACACCTCAACAAAAAAAAAATGCCCCATGAATAAATGGGAAAAAAAATCCTTTCAAAATAGCTCACATGTAATAATATATCAGTTTAACGCCATAGAAAAAGAATCGGTGAGACAGGTATTACCAAGTCGTTTATGAATGGAATAAAGAAATACAGTTGGTGATCATCTTGCAAAATCATCTTAATAACAAAAATTGTTCTCTTATAGTTGCAATGACCAATCAAGTATCAGCTAAACATGCTTAATTATTGCAAAAGGAGAAGAAATAAACGCAATGAAATAATACCTGACTAACAATGGATAAGAATATGTGCGTCACTTCTTAGCCAATTAATAATGCAAAGAAACCTGCTTGTGTTGAGTTTATGAAAAAGCATTGCTTCAAGCGAGATAAGACAACTGAGTCAAGAGGCTCGCTCATAAGGAGCTACACCATCGACCCGAACCCAAGGGTGACCTTCAATAAAACATAATACAAACTAACACACCAAAAATATTTGCAATTACAAACAATAATCATAGTCTCATAGACAATTTGATTCTAGAAAGCTTCACCATCTATAAGTTCTTCGAAGACACAAACACAGGAAGAAGCTCTGTATACGATCTGATTTCTTAACCTAGCAGTACAATATCTTAACCTAGCAGTACAGTTCAGTGAAAACAAAAACTTACCAGCAAGAACACAAACAAAATTTTTAAAATTCCTATTATTGTTATAAGTCATTATCCAAGAACCCAAATGAAGCTTTAGGATTTGGACTTTTTAAGCCCATTAAGACCGTTGTGCTCTCAATATTGACGGTACTGTGTTCAAATTGAAAGTGAAAACAGTAATGACATATGTTTAAGTGCTATTATACCCAGGCCAAGTTTTGACAAATCATGTTTTCCACTGCTTTGAAATTGCGTTGTGCAAGAAAACCATCCACGTGTGTGTGTTGTTAAAGTTTATTAACCATCCACGTGAATTTCAGGTGTTATGCCCATAGTAATGAATATCGTAAATCGATTATAGTATCAGAGATAAATTTGACTGGCATCGTTTAAAGTCTGATGGTGCCAGAAGTGGTAATCTTGGTGCTTCAAGATATGGTGGCACCGTCGAGGGGCTTATTAGTCTGTTTCCATTGTGGTCACGCTGGGATAATGGTGCGAGGGTTCTTGTATAACCTAAGGTGTACATATTGCCACTCAATGGAACATTTGCAATGTTGTCATACTGACAGGTCCCTAGGTTGTGTCACAACTGCTTCACAACTTCTTGTTGGCAACTTTGGCCAATTGTGAAGGCTCCTAGTCATAATTTTACTAACATGCTAGGGTCTGTAGTTCTGATCTCTATCGTGTAGAACATTGTTTCTGTGCTAAGAGGAATAACAACATCCACATGCAGAAACTTAAGAAATAATTCCAGTCGATGGTGTGGTATCAGCTATTATACTACAAACCCAAAAAAGTCAATTACAAACACACGAAGGAAATAATGCAAAAAAAAAAAAACCCCCCATCTCATGAAAAAGTGATTCAGTAATTTACTCAACACTAATCTCGTTTGTAACTTCGATATCTGGAAGTGGGATGGGCGGGGCTTATGATTTCTGACTTTGTATAATACGTGTTGTACATTAATGTTTTATCTCAGAAACAGTTCTAAAATTGCAGAAAATTGCTAGTAAATCATCATAGCCAAAAATGCCAAATGAACTTCATTATAAGTCTTGACAATGTTCTCTGATCAAGGAAGTTACCGAATTTTTTTAAGGTTTCCTTTGCAACATAATTTCCAATCTTTCAATCGGTGAAGAATAACAATTTTACTCCACTACAGCACAAAAGCTTTTTTCTAAATGCAAGGAACCTTCCACCAAATGATCTCAGAACAGGAAGTCAAGTGCTTCCCTTCAAGAATGATTTATCTCAGTTCTCTTTCCAAACCTTGAAATTTGAAATAAAAGATTCATTGTCAGATTTCTTTCATCTTCTTTGTTCTTTTTATTTTTTTTTGTTTTTCTTTATGGTTATTTTATCCGTACAAGAGCATTATTTGAAAAGAAAAAAACAACAAAAACAAAACAAATCTGTATATAACTATATACTACATGTGAGGCTTTAAATGTTCAAGTGGGACAATCGTATATCTCAACATCCCATTCGAAAGTTAAGTGCACCAGTTCATGATCCACTAAGAGGATAGCCAATCGTAGCCACAACTTACAATTTATAAATGTCGGAAGAAAAAATAGCAGCTAACCTTTCATCTTCTTCTTACAGTGAGAACCCCAATGATGTGGATTCTTTGAGTTTGGGAGTCCGGGTCGCCAGACCTATTCCTCGCAAACCGTTTGAAGTCTTTCATATGCTTGTCGGGCTATATTTAGTGATTTCGCTTGTTCACCAAGAGCTGCTTGTAACCTCCACACCGAGATGGAAATTCTTATTAAAACAATATTATCAGCTATAGTACCATGAAACTCTAAAAATCTCATCGAGATGATCATTCGTTACATGGAACACGATTAACAGTAAAAAAGCAATCGTCAGATCATATGAATGAGAGCCCAACATTTATCCCAAACAATTCAGTAAATGGTAGAAAAGAATGACATGCACCTCTTCAAATGAGATCCTTTTTGGCATCTTCTTCACAATCTCGTGGATAACCATAGAAAGTATTATACGTGTTAACATCCAAATCGACAAAAATCGGGAAACAGAAATAGCTGTGTATATCGGACAATACAAAAGACCACACAGATGTGATCTGGAGTACTTAATTCAAAATTTCAAACCATAAGTTTCACACTGACTACAAAACCATGTAGCACACAGCACCAGTTTCATGATCCACTAAGAGGATAGCCAATCATAGCCACAACTTACAATTTTTAAATGTCGGAAGAAAATAGCAGCCTAACCTTTCATCTTCTTTTACAGTGAGAACCACCTGTGATGTGGATTCTTTGAGTTTGGGAGTCCACTGCCCGACTGTTCCTCGGGCAAGGTCATAGCTTGGGTGAAGCCGTTCATCACTATCAAACCAAGAGGAATCAAGTACATCCACTGCAACAAAAGAGGGAACAAAAGGAGGGGAAAGGAAAATGAGGTTTAAAACTAAATAAACTGAAAATTCAAAAGAACCTGCCTAAATAAATTTTAAAAAATCTCCAAACCATTCAAAAGAACCGAGTTGGCAACTTTGAATGGTTGCTAACAATAGCACGAACCAGTAGATCCTTGGTGTCCTCGTGTTTCTTTTTTAACATGGTGCATATCTGCAAGAATAAAAGGTGGGATACGTAGAGATTGAGAGGGAGACGAAAAGAGAAAGAATTAGTATATTTATGGTAATTTAAGTCTTAATTTATGACTAATAAATATAGGTGTACAATTCATATAGTCATATAGTGCGTGCATTTGGTTTTCAACCTGAATTTACACGAAACTCCTTTGTGAGTGTGTTATAACTTAAGGGTATAAATGGAAATAAAAGTTGAAATGACGGAATAGTCCTTTTTAAAGGCATTGAATATTTTATTTTAATATCTAATCAAGGGTATTTAGTGGTAGATAAAAGGTTGGTCTAATTTAAAAGGTCAGGTTAATTATAGTGTACTTTACTAATATAGATAGAGATAAAATTGCACGTGCACAATTATTAATTATTAAATGTGATTTGCGGTTACAAAAGAAATAATGATTTGCCATTCTGATTACTAATAGACTTATAGGGAATGGTAACAACAGAAAAATCTGCTCACTTCCCTAATTAGATTCAGTTTTTGTAAAATTGACAAGAAAAGAGTACATGTTCTTGGTGGTGAACATATTTAGTTTTCAAGTAATTGGGCTGAGAGCCCAATTTTCAAAAACAATTCGCTCCAAGTCCACTTAAATTTTAATTTTGCCCTAAGTCTAAAAATACAAGCTGATGTCACTATGTAAATTTAAATTTTCATATGTGAAAATACTGCATTTTTTTTAAAATTTATATAGATAAAGAAATTATAAGTAAAAAATGATGTTGTATGATGACGTCAACCCGATTTTGGACTTATGGCAAAATTAAAATTGAAGTGAACTTGTAGCGAAATTATTATTAAAATTGAAGCTAGATTTATTGCCTGCCCTTCACCTCAGTTTTTTGTTTTTTCTCTTTTCTAGTTTTCCACTACTGATTTCACATTATCTTGATATGATTTCAGGGAATTATTAGAAAACCATACATACATATTAAGGGATTGTGTTACACTGTTACAATATTATATATAGTAGCCGTGGCAGGGGTACCATCCATATATAACAACTACACTTCAAGAAGACTAACAAAACTAGAGCCAAAACAATTTGGTGCTGATCAAGTAAATTTAAGAATGAACTGGCTGTACGCCTGTACTTTAATTTTCTTTTTTGTCACGAGAGTTACCAATTAGAAGGATTACCTACCTTAATAACAGGTATCTTGCTTTCCAAGACACAGCAGATATACTTCAAATTTTAATTTAATAGTACATCCTAATTTCCATTTCTTAAAAGATACATCGGTAGCAATTTGTCTTTGTTTCCTACATTCAGAGGGTTGCCCTTTTAGATAAACGCATCTATCTTGCCTTAATTTTTGGGTTATTTAGACTTTGGTCCTACTGTTAATAGCAAAATTAGGCGTTGGTCTTACTTTTCAAATTTATTAGACTTTGGTCCTACATCTGTTTGTTGACTGTGAGTCAATATAGTTGACCCTAGTCAATCTGTTTCAATCTGTTTGTATTTTCAAATTGGCAACATTACCCTTCAGTTTGCTTGTCACGAGACACAGAAATCTTACTGATAAAAGTTGCTGGGCACGTACTGTAGACCATTGTGGTTTCTGCACCAACAGAAAACCAAAACAAACAAACTGAAAAATCGTAAATCTTTTTAGTAGTAATGTTCATCTCAATCCACTTCAGTCCAAAAAAAGACTCTGATTCATACCTCTTTAATGGCAGAAGCTCTCCTTCGGAACTGCAAACTATTCATTTTAGAAATTGTCATTACTGATTTTGGTGGCATATTACATCTCAATTTTTTGATTGTGGTATTACTAATAACCACTGAGATGTTTGAAATGGGAGAACCAATTTGTGTTTCATTCATTGTTGATATGCCTTGTCCATGACCCAATTTTTCCTGGAGAAATGGGATGTTTGAAATGGGAGAACCAATTTTTGAAATGGTTCTTGGATGTTTGAAATGGGAGAACTAATTTTTCTGAATGAGATGAGATGAGATGTTTGAAACATCGTATTGAATGAGATGTTTGAAATGGGAGAACCAATTTTTCTATTGTGGAACCAGTTCCTGGAGATTGAATGATTTCCTTCGAGAAGTCCTGTCACACCCCGAATTTCGATAAAATTCGGAAAAATAATATTTGTTTCCGACTCTTCGATTTTCGAGGTGTGATGCACTCTCCACTTCCAAAAACCCATCATCTATTTAATTATTCTAATAATTTGAAACCAATAAATTTTTTAAATAAACAAAAGTCATCTTCATTACAAAAATTCACCAAATATAATTAAGTTACAAATTTTCTTTCAACAACTCTTTAATTATAATTACAATTTAAAATACAAAATAACATTGTTTCAATTGAAAATCTATTTCACCTCAAGGGAAAACAAAATATATCCTGCAATGCGACGCTAACGCAAACCACAAGCAGCGACTAAACATCTTCAACACTAATCCTGTCAAGACTTATCAACTGGGTTCATTTTATGAACACACCCGATAAGCAAACATGTAAATTGGGTCAGCATTATAAACAATGTTGGTATGAGTAGCCCTAAAATACAAAATATACTTATACATATATATACACAATCCATAAGGCAGTTAGTTCCTCCACCGAGGTGCCTTAACTTCCAACGAATAATACAACATTCTTAAATACAATAATTAAGGCAGGTAGTTCCTCCACTGAGGCACCTTAACTTCAAACCGTACTAGATCAACTGTATCTAATAATAGAATAACAAAACTAAAACTTACTCTATACTTACACGGGTGTAAGCCTAATCACAGAGTAGGTCACACCTGTATCAATAATCAATTTAACCCACCCTTCTGCAAACCATTATGAACGCAACATAAATTACAATAAATCATTTAGTAGAGCTTTAACGTACACTTGGTTATATCATCACAATTATTGTTTGGAGTTTCTTCAAGTGTCTCTAGAATCACGTCGTCTCTATGTTTTACCTAGTTTCCCTGGCTACCACAATCGCTTCCCAACGCCGAACATGTACATCCACACGCCTCCCCTCACATAATGAACCACTCCATGCATAGCTACCCTAAGCGGGATATCGCATACCAGGTAACCCTCATACGAAAGCCATTATGTGAGTACTGCCATTATTCGACATAAAATATCACGCGTCTCGTTCTAATTTTGCGAACGGAATAATCAAGCCACTATTCGGCTACGCCAGAAGGGCCATTCAAATTCACTGAAATGCCAGAAGGGCCAATCAAATTACTTACACTAGAAGGGCCAATCATATCACATACGCCCATCACAAGGGCCAAATCACATGAGTTGTGGTAGCTAGGTTCTAAGATTTTTGTTACGTAATTTATTCAGGTGTCATACATTCATGTCTCATAATAATACTTGTTCTATCTCATGCCAGTATACTTAATTGTACTGAAGCTTAACGTTTCTCGTTATAATAAAATCCACATTATCACGTGCCAATACTATTCATTGCACGATATCCAAGCATCTCTATATCAAATCTCAAAACTTATTATTTCACGTGCCAATCATATATTGCACTACACCATATGGAATATCTCAAACCTTCATAAATGCTACAACTCATTTAAGTAGCAACTCATAATAGTAATCAATCATATAATGTATTCATTCAATATATTTATGTGAACTCAATTCCCCATCAAAGGCATGCATTATTTCCGTTTGTGCACAATATAAATAGTAAATAAATAATCAAAATATATGTCCATTCTACCAATGTCAAAATGAATCGACTTTAAAAAGAAAGAACAACTCAAGTCCAAATATCATGCATAATTATTCGAGTCCAAATCACAAGTCAAGTCAAACTGATCAACCGTCAAAAGCCCAATACTAAAGTCTATGAATCTAAGTCTGTATGTAGTTTAATTATAATAAAAACGTATATATCTAAATCTTATAAGAATTCCCCTCTTGTTACGTGCCAAAATTGCACAATATCAACGTCAAATCTTTCTTAGATAATGACAAACCAATTTATGCCGGCTTCCGCACCATTTTAGCATTTGATTTGTCCATACAATTTACAACATAAAACGTAACACAATTAAACAGTCAAAAGTCCACAATCAAAGCCCAAAACCAAAATCCAAGAGTCTAAACATTTAAAGACTCCCTTTGGCCCATTTTAAGTCAAATGGGTCGGCCCAAAATAAAAATAGAAACTAGCCCAACACACTAATTAGTTTGGCCCAAAACAAAAGAAATAGAAACTGGCCCCATATTGTGTTGGGCAGACCCAAAAAAAAAAATAGAAACGGTGTGGCCAAGTCGTTTGGGACTTAATCCAAACAATGTGACCACATCGGTAAGTTTTTTTCTAAGTCCAAATCCCAAACGACATGGCCACATCGTTTTGGACTTAGTCCAGACGGTGTGACCAGACCGTTTGGTTTGCACAACGAACGGCCTAGCCGGGTCGTTTAAGCTTAGGGTTTTTGAATTCAACTTTTTGGGACCAATGACACACTTGTAATAATTGTTTTTTTTTGGACTTTTTGGGACCAATGACACACTTGTAATAATTGTTTTTTTGTTGGGGTCTGCCCAACACAATATGGGGTCCGTCAGTAACAAATACCAACAACTAATGTGGTCCGGCCCAAACAAAACAACCTAAGGCCCAAGCCCAAGCGAAACCAACAAGTCGTCTTCCTCTCTTCTTCTTCCTTAACGGCAGCCTCTCCTCCACCACCAACCACCACTCGTCCGCCTCCGTCATCCCAGCGGTTTTGACCCTCCTGCAAAACCCTCTCTTCAAATACCAACAAAACCCGATTCCACCACCCCTCACAATTTGAGGTCGGCGCCATTAACAAAGCTTGGAAGCTTCAACAGCGCCATACAACCCACCAAAACAGTTGGGTTTTTGATCCCCAACAAAACCCAACCCTATGCTATACTAAAAACTTGATTCCTTTCGTCATTCATCAATTGTATAAAAAATCTCGATCTCCATGAACACATTTACAGAGCTTTAACAGCCTTACTCCTCTCCAACACTCAATCACCCAAACCAAACATCAATTCGCATACCCAACACTTCACAACAACCACCAAGCATCATGAAATCAACCAAAACAAAATATATATACCAGTTCAATAAATTTACAGACGATTCTTTCGATGGGGCTTTAGCCGCCATGAACAGCGCATAAGCTTCCACCAATCAAATTTCCAATTCCCAGTTCACCAAAACAATAGGCTACTATTTAAAACAATTCGACAAGATGAAAAAAAATATCGAAAGTAAGCATAACCAAATATATACTGAGCGGAAACAAAATGCCGACAGTAAAGTTGTTTCTGTATACACGTGAACTAGAAAAACTAACTACTCACCTGACACCTCTTGTATCGCCGAAAAACGTATATAGACTATGAACGAGAATTGATTCCGATGCACAATCCGTGTCTCTGTTCTTCTTTGTGTTTTAGCTGTTTTAGTTCTTGAAAAAAGAAAACCTTTTTTTTTTTTTCCCTTTCTGGAGACCTTTCTAAATAATTTTTACATGCCATATATTAGTCTTAGCCTTTTAGAAACTTTTGATTTTTTTTCCAAATATTTCTATTCCTACTTATAGAATATTATTCTATATTTTAAGTAGTATATTTATTATATACCTTTATTTACAAACTTTCCGAATACATTAAAAATCTATACAAAATATTCAAAATACAAAATACAAAATACAAATTTTTCCTCCTTTCTCTTTCTATCAAAAAGTCAAACCAAATTTTCTAGCCTATTGACCATGCATTAAATATCTAATCCAAAAATATTAAATATTGTTAAAATAATAATGTAGAAAAAAATAGGGGTTTTACAAGTCCCTAGTCAATTCTGAAACTTTCTTTGTTGACGATTCACTGTTATCTAATTCAGTACGATCATTCTCTAAGTCTAATATCTTTCCTTTTGTTTCACTATCGTCTTCAAGTTCTTCCCATACATTTGAAACTTCAGCAAATTGAGTGAATTCTACCTTGGTCTTGGATGAGGACTTCTGTGTGGTTGATAATTTTCAAAATGCAGAAGGAGGGGTATTTTGGCATTTTGAAATAACAAGCAGCTTGACCAGGGCCAACGATATTGACTCACAGTCAAGGAAAAAAGTAGGACCAAAACCTAATTTCGCTATTAATTGTAAAGACTCAAATTCTCGTTAAGGGTATTTTTGTAAATTTCATATTAAATCTAGGGTCATTTATGTAAATTGGTCGTCGGGTTTATATTTCAAACGTACGTAACTTAATGAAACTTAACTCCGACTCCTAAGCCCCGTTAGATAAGCAAATCTTATACGAAAATTTGACCAAAAATGTCGGTTAGCGGTTTTCTACGTTCGAAGCTGGCACGAGTTAACAGCTTACACGCATGATTGGGTCATCGTTATAGTATGCGGTGAGATAGAATATAGAAGATTAAATTTAGCAGGATGGGCCGGAAAAATAATTACAACGCGACGTCAAACGAGTTGGTGGTTAGGAGTATTAGGACCTTAAGCCTAATTGGAATATATTGGGCTTGGGCCTAAATATATCGGCCCAAATAGAACAAACGAAATCGCGAAACCAAAAATCGCACCTAACTTCTCCTTCTTCCCCAATTCGCCAATACTGAAAACCTAGGAGAGAGAAAACTCCCTTCTCCCAAGTTCAACTGATTCAACCCAAGAATTCGAACACCCAATCCCTAACAATACTCAAATCAAGTGTGGGGATTCAAAATTTTTTGGAATTGGCGTCGTATTTTTGCAAAAGGTGAGTTTAAATTGATTTCAAATAAATAGTTAGCTTCAATTTCGATAGCTTGAGGGTGTATTGTTGAAATTGATTGTATTAGGGGTGTTGAAGGTCGGCAGTGGCAGTTTGGAGGAGCTAGAGTGGAGTGAAATAGTGGTGGAGCCGAAAACTAAAGAGGGATTGACTGACTCGGTAAGAATTTTAAATATTCAATCTATTTTAGAGCATTGATGCTAGTTCACACTTGTTTAAGATCACGTTGAGTATCGAATGAGTGAGAAAGAACACCCACTTAGTAGTATTGGATTAAATGTGAATTGAAGAGTGGAATTTGTTGTAGTTAGATTTGGGAAAAATCATAATAGTTAGGGGGATTGATAGATATGATTGGCATTGACGTGCGGTCCTACCGTGGCTGTAAATGACTGCAGAGCCTGTCAGAGGAACAATGCCAGAAATGGCCTGTAGCTCTGTTAACGGTAGTTAGAGGAAAATTTATCCGAAACCAAATTCTTAACGTCGAGATTTCTTCTCGGCTTACACTAGATAAGAATTCCTCGTTGTTCGATCAATTCTAATAACCGACGTATATGTATATGCTGTTATAGGAGTGAATTCGAGTTGATTTGGTTAAGCGGGCTGGATTTAGTTAAGTGGGCTTGAGGAGAACGGAGCTTGCTAAGGTAGGAACCTACATACCAATATATGGTCTGCTTATTTTCATGTATGATTTGAATTGTTTAAAATAGGAAATAGATAGTTGCGTATCAACCATGCATGTATATATGATATTCATGTTTTTCACTGTATTTCCTCGCTATAAACTATATATATAGATAGCTTTCGTGTGAAATGGGTTTTTTTGGTAAAATCGGGGTAGCGGAGATTTGTTTTCTTTGTTAAAAGAGAAAACTGGTTTTGGGAAGGGTTCGTCTCTTGTCTCGATAGGAGACAGAGAGATGGATTTTGTATGCGGGTGAGGATTACCCGGGTGTTTGTAACTCGGTGGGAGGTTCTGGATTGTTCCCGGGATGGTTGTGTTATTTACGATGATTCGCTGTTTGGAAATCATCGGTTGTTATTTACTATGACTGGCTCGTTTGGGAGTCATAGGTTGTTTCTACTCGATTATGGGAAATCCAGGAACTCACACCTACAGAATCAACAGTTTTAAAAGAAAAACTAAATATGTAACTAGAGTATTTGAAAACAATCGGTAATACGAGTATATATATATATATATATATTACTATGTTTATCACGAGGGGATTTAGAAAAGGAATTGTTAATTCCTATAAAGAAGGAACTGCTGTTGTCAATTCCTAGACGCAGTTAAACTTTAGATTCCAACTGGTGGTGTACACCTTTCGAGGTGGTGGGCCACCTTTAAAGGGATGCATCACCGGATGTAGTCCGGGAATTCCTTTTCTACTTTTCTAGATAACCATGTTTATGCGTGTCACTCATTTGTATGGTGATTAGCTTGTGTGGGTTACATGCTACCTCGATGAGGTTTAGACGCCGAGGAGTGAGAGTTTAGTCCACTCTGGATGTGTGTCGATCCCTGGCGGTCTGCGGTCGTCGAACAGTTGACCACCGTAAGTTAGGTGACAGCCCGTATGGGGGTCGTGGTCACAGGGCCCACCTGAGCCCTAAAAGCTTTGGGGATTTTGTGTGTACGAACACAACAACGGCATTTCAGCTCTCTACCGTAAAAAATCGGAAAAACAACGGTGCATGGTTCACATGAAAGTCTTGAACCGAGATTGCCTCGTGGATCCCGGTCGAAAACCCAGTCGTACCCTCACCATTCTAATAGGATGTAGCGGCCACAATAGTTGTATGATGATTGTGAAAAACTATATTTTGTATATCAATGAAGCATGTCGAGATGATTTCTGCTAGTTAGTGATGTATATATATAGTCACGATATTTGAATACTTTTATGGAAACCCTGCATGTTTTAAATGTTTTCTATAAGTAACTATTTATTGGCTATGTGCGTTTCTACTGGGCATAGTTGTTTGCTCATCCTACTTAACATTTCAGACGAGCCATTCGCGGAGGTTTTTTCCAAACCTAGTGATGATGGTTATGGTGATTTGGGAGGATTCCCTTATGCTTGACGAGGACAGAGTCAAGTTCATATTTTGGGTTGTATAGAGATAGTCTAGTCATTTTGGTTGTATATATAGAGAGAGCTTCGCTCATTTTGATGTAATATTTGATGTATTTAAGTAGCATTTACACTTACACAGTTGGTGGATGGATGTAATGTTGTTTAGAAGGTTGGTTTGTATATATATGGTTGTTGGAAGGTTGTAGTTTAGGATTTCTAGGTTATGACAGGTTTATGACAGGTTTTAGGGTTTACGAATGTTGATTAAACAAAGGAAACTCTACCGAAATTTTGGTAGAATCGGGATGGTGTCGGCCTCGAGATTCATTCCACGTCCTCGGGATGTGTGTTGGGTCTCGGGGCGTGACATTAATAGTATGACCAAAGTCTAAATAATCCTTAATTTTTTCAGTAAGAAACTCTTCAAAACATATTGGGGAAGAAAGTAATTCTCAAGGACACATTTTTTTTTAATCACTCACAAGGACCGGGTAGATGAAAGGTCAAGCATACCCTTGACGTGAAATTAAAAACGGTGGGGGTAGATGAAATGTCAAGTATACCCTTAATGCGAAATAACAAGCGACCCGGCCGAACCAAAACGACCTAGTATATATAGTATGAACAATGGGGTTTGAACAATCACAGTTCATATGAACATTCATTGTTCATACCTATTTGGGATAATTGTTCATACCTCAAGATAATATATGATCAATAAGAACACCTATTAGAGTATGATTGATTGTTCAATTCATACCTATTGTTCATACTTTAATATGAGCTATGAACACTCATTGTTCATATGAATATGAACAATCATTGTTCATACTTATTAGGGGTATGAACAATCAATGTTCATACCTCAATATAATGTATGATCAGTAAGAACACTCATTGGAGTATGAACGAATAATAATTGTTCATACTGTTCATATCTCAACATAATGTATGATTAGTAAGAACACTTATTGGAGTATTGTTGAGGTATGTATGAACAATCACTATTCATACCTCAATATGAGTTATGAACACTCATTGTTCATATCTATTTCGGGTATGAACAATTAATGTCCATATATCAATATAATGTATGATCAGTAAGAACACCTATTGGAGTATGAACAATCATTGTTCATATTTCAACATGAGCTATGAACACTCATTGTTCATATGAACAATCATTGTTCTTACTGATCATATATTATGTGATATATGAACTGTATGAACACTTATTGGAATATGAACAATCATTGTTCATACCTATTTGGGGTATAAACAATCAATGTTTAACCTCAACATGAGCTATGAACACTAACAATGAGTGTTCATACCTATTTGGGTATGAACAATGATTGTTCATACTTCAATATAATGTATGATCAGTGTAAGAACATCTATTGGAGTATGGACAATCATTGTTCATACCTATTTGGGGTTCATACCTCAACATGAGTTATGAACACTCATTGTTCATATTGTTCATACATCAACATAATGTCATTATGTATGATCAATAAGAACACTTATTGGAGTATGAGCAATCATTGTTCATACCACCCATTGTTCATATAAACAATCAATGTTCATATCTATTTGGGGTATGAACATTCATTATTTACACCTCAACGTAATGTATGATCAGTAAGAACACCGGCCTATTGGAGTATGGACAATCATTGCTCATACTTATTTTGGGTATGAACGTTCATACTAACATGAGCTATGAACAATCATTGTTCATACTTTCAATGTTCATACCTCAGCATAATGTATGATCAGGAAGAACACATATTGGAGTATGAACAATTATTGTTCATACCTCAACATATTGCATGAAGTACGTTAACATATTTGGATATGAACAATCAATGTTCATACATCAACATAAAGTATGAAAATTTATTCTTCATAGCAAAATGGCTAAAAGGGTAAAATTGGAAAATATTTGTTTCAAATCCGGCTATTTGTCCTTACGAAAATTGGTTTTTGGGTTATTTACACCCGAAAATTGTTCTTGAGAGTAATTTTTTTTAAAAAAAACACTGATTCTATGAGTGATTTTAACTCGCAAATGGGCCTTGGACCAATGTCTCGTAATTTTTTTTTTTCTCAATGATATTGTTTAGGTATCTCACACAACTAACGTGGCCAAGAAGTTTGCAGATGACCAGAAAAGTAGTACAATTATGGATCTTCCAGACCACATTCTATCTCTTCTTGCAAACAAGGTAGTGCCCATCCAGGATTACATCTGCTCTAGTGCTGTTTGTAAATCATGGCTGTCTGCTTATACTGAAGTTCGAGACCACATGCCTTCCCAACTTCCTGTTCTCATGCTTCCGAATAGCCACGTGAGGGAGACAATGGGGGTTTGTTGTGAAGGCAAATGGGCTGAGCTCTGGCCTCTGGACCTTCATTAACAAACCTGACGGGCTTGGACTTTGCGTTTTTCTTAAGTTAGACCAAATTTAACGTGGTTTACTTATTTCCCACGCTACCCTGTGTTTATTTGTGACGGCTACTCGGTTTTATTTGCCAAGTCTATTATAGGGATACTGAAAACGGAATAGCCCAAACAAAAATAAATGGGAAACAAAACAGAGCACGTGAGATTCTACTCCCTCTTCCCGCCCCTTATCTTCGTTTCCTAAAAGGTTTCTAAATTGTTTTCGTTTCCAAATAGGACTCATCATTTACATCAACGGTGATTTATTCTTATATAAACATCTAGTCCCTTGCCGTAAGAGGTCGATCTGTTTTTTGTTCGATCTCACTGACTTTTTTTTTTACACATGGCTGAGCATTATTCAGATGGTCATAAACGTAGAAGAATGGCCTTGGATCTTCCAGACCATCTTCTAGCTGTTGTTGCACAAAAGTTAGTGCACATTCAAGATTACATCCGCTTGGGTGCAGTTTGTAAGTTGTGGCGGTCTGTATATACAGAAATTCAAGGTAACATACGTAGCCAACTTCCTGTTCTCATGCCTGCTTATGAAAATATTGTAACTCGTAGTTTCTACAACCTCGGTGATAACAAAGTTTACTCTTCTGAATTTCCACCGCTTGAAAGGAGGCAATGTGTTGGGTCGTCTAGTCATGGGTGGCTGGTAACTATTTTCGATGACGATGAAGTTAGCCTGGTGAATCCTTTCTTGTATGCCAATAATGTTATTCACCTCCCTTCATTAAATAATTTCTTTTCTAGTGATGAAATAGATGAAGGGTATGGTATTAGTATCTTAGAGAAGGCAGTCTTGTCGGAGAACCCAGCATCGAATCCTAATACTGTAGTTATGTTAATATATGGTGACTTCAAGAGATTAGCCTTCTACAAGGCCGGTGACAACGGTTGGACTGGATTAGCAGGTGTTGAATACGAGATGGTGCGCGACGTTGTTTACTATAAAGATCTGTTTTACTTTGTCAATTTCTCTGGAGAAGTCTTTTCTTGTGACTTCAATAATCGTCATTATCCAAAGGTGATAAAAATTATAAAAGGGAGTTTTAATAATGGGACGTATCTCGTTGAATCGAATGGAGACTTGTTACTAATTGAAAGGAAATACGAAGAAGTCCAATGTAAAGACTCATCCTATAACTCAACGTTTGGATTTTCCGTGTTCAAGATGGATTGGAATGACCTTAAGTGGATTGAAAAGAAGAGCTTAGATGGTCAGATGGTGTTCGTTGGTGCTTATTGTTCACTGTCGTCTGTACCAGCTTCAGACTTCCCTGGATGCAAGCCAAACCTTATATACTATACCGACGATCACCTAGCGAGATATTACGACATTGAAGAAGAAATTGGAAATGAACCTCTAGACATGGGAGTCTTCAACTTGGAAGATGGGAACCTTCAGCCGATAGAATCCAATAACAACATTCCGGAGTCCCCCATTTGGGTCGTGCCAACACCGCAAGTCCGCAACGGTAGTGGAACTGGACCGTCTTTGCTTCTTCAAGCGTAGTGTTGCTGAGGATGTGTTTTGTTGTACCTGGAGTTAGGAATCAGAAAAGAGACAAGGACAGACGAACAGGAGCTACCAAGGCGTGTTCCGCTGGTTGTTCTTAGATTATTGAATTGAGTAATGAGTATAGACTTGTCTTCTTCTCTAGGAACCACTTCTGTAGGTTTCATAATTCGTTTGATAAAATTATGGAACTGAAGTTGCATGGTTTATTCCAATTGTGTTTCATTCAATATGCAGTAAATGTTAATCAAGCCTAAAGAACCTTTGAAAAGGTGCTTCAATTCAATTCATATCTGTGTAACCAAGAAGGTTTTCCCTCGGTGATGATTGCTGCATTTCCTGGAAGAGCAGCTCCTATTGATTAATTGTCGCTACCCCATCTTTATGAATGGGAGTAGCTAGATAGTGCTTATTCAGATTGAACCTTAGAAGGGCGCAGGTTGTTGCACCCTCTAATCTTTTTGTAAGCTTTCTTTTATTTTCACCGGCCTTTTAATATAATTTAAACTTACCAAGCAAAAAAAAAAATGCAGTCAATGTTTTGTTTCTGTTGTGGATGCCGTTTCTATTTACAAAATGGTGTGCATGGTGTGCATGGCGTGATGTAATATGCGCTAAGTATATATGGGCATGATGAACATAGGTGGTGGCCTAACCAAACAACACAGGCTCATGGAAAGCTCTACCTTTGTTTAGGCAGGGTATAAGCTTCACTGTGGGTAATGGCCGAAAGATTCTATTCTGGTCGGATAGTTGGATTGGTGGAAAGTCATTGGCAGAGAAATTCCCCGAGATTTTCCAAGCTTCTAACAATAAAAATGGCTTTGCATATGAGTATGCTCATATGCACAATGATCGAGTGACTTGGAACATGTTTTTAAGGAGGCGAAATACTGTTCGGGTTGTACAACAGGTGGATGTTTTGCCCAGGTTGTTAGATACAGTGGTATTGAACACAGAAGTGGATAGTTGTAGCTGGAAATGGACAAAGAACAATGTTTTCTCTGTTAGCTCCTTGTACGAGGCAATTGCTGCACAAGCCTGACATCCAGAGACAACAGTGACCACTTTTCCTTCAAAATTGGTATGGAAAACTTACTTAACTTTGAAAGTGAAGATGTTCTTTTGGGAGGTTATGCTAGGGTGAATTCTGACGGCTGACCAACTGATTCGCCAAGGTACTATTGTGTCCCCTACGTGCTCTTTGTGTTCTATGTTCGTGGAGGATATAAGTCACCTATTTCTGCACTGTTCATTTGCTTTGGAAGTATGGACAATCCTAGTACACCCTAGGCTTATGGCTTTCCCTCTACTAGCTCAAGTAGAGACAATTGAGGAATTTCTTTCTTATTGGCCAAGACGGAGGGACAAATCGTTTAGTGCGAACTTATGGAATATTCTACCTTATGCAGGGATATGGGCAATATGGAAGGCGAGGAACCATCATATTTTTCGGAGCACGGAGCTTTCAATTCGTAACACTGTGCTGGAGATAAAGGGTTTTTGTTGGTTTTAGCTATCTAATATGGAGGAAAGACGTAACTTCCACTTCAGAGAACTGGTGCTAGACTGGACAAAGGTGCTTAGAGGACCCGAGGAGGGACATTTGTAATAGGGAGTTATTTGTGTTTACTTTCTTGTTTTTCCTCTTGTAATTCACACTGTCACATGTGAGGTACTCACTCACTCATGTACTTGTGTGTTTTTACACTCCTTTCCAATAAAATCAACTTATCAAAAAAAAATAACACATTAGTGTTGTATTAATGTTCAATAGATTGGTTGATGACTTCACGTGCAGAATACGTTTAACAAGGTAGGCAATTAGACATTCAAGAGAAACTGGGCCGAAGGCCGCCAGTTGGAGTGAAGAAGTTAAATCTAGATTTTTCTTAAATGAAGATTTTTGTCCCTTTCATTGAGTGTTCTAACTTCTCACCATTCATGCTTGAAAATTCTCATTTACACTATAAGTTCTTCTGAAGAAAGAATTTGGGATTCTAATGTAAACCACAGAAAACCAGCGGTGGTTGGTTGGGCCAAGGCCGCAGGGAGTTTGTGAAAGTAGAAGGAGCTTTCTTTGAGTCAGTCAATGAAGCAACTTAATTGTGAAATAATAATGATACCAACTTCCTTTATTTCTAGAATTCTACTTTTGACTGTTCAAACATGTCACTGCTTTCTTCTTTCTTTCTCATTGGTGGCCCTGAGAATTGAGAGTCTACCATGATTCCACCAAAGGGGCAAACTCTTTATTTATCAACTACCAATCTTCTTTGAGTAATGAGAAGTCTTTGTCTCTTTGATCATTGGTAAGTCCGTACCACTCCTATTCTTTTAGCTATTATCAATCATCCTGATGCCGAGCACAAAAATAAGCAATGTTGTTTATTTTATAATACAAATAAATGACAAGTATTCGGAATAGTGAGTAGGTTTCTAAGTGTTGGCTACTTGGCGTATACATTTTCTTCTGTCTAACCCCACATTTGTGAGAGGTTAGCCTATCAAAAGATTGATATAAAATGGTCGTACCATCGTAGGTGTTGCATCTCAAAGGAGTATGGATGGTCGGGGGAATGGTTCTATCAACTTTTAATTTGATCATGAAGCAACCCAATTACTGTATCAACTATGGTTGAATGGCCGTCATAAATCATGGTGTTGTTGTACAATTTTTGCACCGTCGAAACTGTTAGCGCGTAAGTAGGACTAGAATCAATCTCGTGTAGAAGAGAGGACTCCATTTACAAGTCCACTTAATTGTCTGGGAATGCAGGAGCCACAACAATCTCCAAACTTTTTAAGTAGCGCATACAATTCTAAATGTTGTGTATTGGGTTCTTAATTCTTATTACTAGTTGGAGTAGTCATAGCGCCACATCAGATTCAAACAGTTGTGGGTTTTATATTTCTCTGTACACATCTTTGGTTAATGCACTTTCTTCACTGGGACTTTAGGTTTTGCAATAGGAATTTGACTAGGTGATTTCTCACCGGCCTAAATTCCAAGCATATGTTTATTAGTAGGTAGTTATACAATAATCTGATGTTTTATTACTTAAATTGTTTATTAGTAGGTTTAAACATGCTGTCAATGTTTGATAATGTGTCTGCGCCTTTATATAACTTGCGAATTTTATCAACATTGTAGTGGTTTGTTGTCTATATATAGTACTTGCAATTAGTTACTCATCAATTTCACTTCATCTTTGTCCCCTGCATTTCGCCCATTTAGCTTTATTAAGATCACTAATAGCACCTTAATGAAAATTCATGTGATGAATGACCTATTTTATAAATATGGGGTTATATTGACCTCCCCAATGTCTACTTCATCTACAATGTATTCGTTTATAGTTCAGTTTTTACAATAGGATTCTATCTTACTAATGTACTCATATTTAACTCTTTTAGGTGGTTCCACATGAAGCCTACTATTGGTTATCCACTGTGATTGGGAGTTTCATAACAAAGTACGAAACACTAATCACGCTTTGCTGGTATCACTATACCAAAACAGGATATACCTAACAGTCAGAAACCGTTACTAAAAATATTTGTAACGATTTTTTGCATCATAGTTTTGGCGTTTCTAATTCATTATTAATATTCGTAACGGTTCAGAACTGCTGAACCATTACATAATTATTTATTGTAACGGTTTTTACTGTTACAAAAATTATTTCCTAACGGTTTTCCATTCCTTAATTGCACTAACCTTTTGTAAAAACAGTAACAGTTTCTCGACTTTTGTAACGGTTTGTCGTGCTTACTAATGCATAGAATTCCTAACATTTTTTTTTTATTCTTTAGTAACGGTTTTGCTGCCTTTATAAGTGTTACCAATGCAAACTTAGTTACCGTTTCTCACTGTTAGAAAATTGTTTTGTATGTAATAAAAAAAAATTAATTTCCCAAAACCACACTAAAAGGTTGGACTACCTAAACGTGGATAAGATGCCACTTTCTTTTGGGTATTCTACTGTTCTACAATTGTATAAAGCATTAACAAGGAACCTCCAAGTTCATCCAATCACATAATTTTTTATTAAAATTTAACATCACCAAAAAGTTTTATATAACTAAGACTTGTCACCAAACGCCAAATATGCAAATTCTGATTTTTTTTTTTTTTTTTTTTTTTTTTGCACTATGAAAGAGATAGACATTACGACGAAGGATTGTGCACTGCTAAACTCGAGGCCACCACTACCTTGCCTTCCTGCAATAGTACACAACACTTGAGGCCTTCAAGTGCAGCTTTCAGGTTTCTTGAAATAGGACCTATCACATTCCTCCAGCACCTTTCCAAAAGATTCCCCTTAAACCACACCCGCTAATTATAAATATATATTCAAATTACATCCAAATAAATCACATTAGGAAACACAACTACTAGAAAAACTAGTGGTACTACATGATATAACTTGCATTGTACACTTCTTCAACAATTGGTACAAAAACAAATGAAACAAAAAGAGAATGGAGATAATATCTTCACAACTACACTAATAACACCCAAATATAATTAAATGGCTCTGTCATATTATATCAAAAAGAGAATAGAGATGATAATAATCACAACACACCAATAACACCCGTTAGTCTATCAAGTGTATGATGGACATAAAAGAAAGTGTGTAAGAATATTTGCTATGCAATAGGGGGTGGAGTTTATTATATATTTCATACCCACATCAACAAGATTCATGTCTAAACAAGTGTGTTGTTAGTTTCTATGAAGACTAATAATATATTTCTATTCAACAGATCATGGTAACCCTCATGCATCAATATATAGTCCTCATATTCCTTCATGTACTACAAATAAACTGAACCTAGCATTGTGAGGAACACATTCAAATCAAACATTTTATCTAACTCAAAGGAAAGATAAAAGCCATGTCAATGTCGTGTATACCTATGTATCAGTCAAAAATTAATTGGTTCTCAATGCTCCAAGACCATTGATTAATCGCAAGCAGATACATAGCAACAGAAAATGGCCGTTCATTGATACATGCCAAACCTCTATACTAAAAACTCAATGAAAGATTGGAACAACTGCTTGCCTTGTTAGATTATTAAAGGCAGAAATTGTAAATCCAAACTTCAAGTTTTTCTTGGCACTTCAAGCAATTAAACCCGACAAACTCCATTGAAACCATATGTTGATCAGGTAGAAAATTTTCAGTTTAAAGCAAATCAACAAAAAAATCATCAACAACACAAAACCCAAACTCAAAAACTGAAAATTGGAGTGACAATAAAAAATTCTAATCTAAAACCCAAGTATGAAAAAGAGGAGAGAATCTAAAAAACAAAACTGAGAAGATCAAACCCTAGAACCCCAAGACTCCCACACACACACACACACACATAACCAAATGAAGAAGAAAAGAGAGACGGTCAGAAAGGAGAAATAACCTTTTCTCGAAGATGAAGAGATGATTATTTGAGCTTCCCTCTTTGCCAAGCTCTCATCTATGTCCAAAAATCCGCTTCCACAACATGATAGCCCGCCCTGGCATAAAACCAAGTGACTGCACCCATTTATGTTCAACCAAAACATTATACACTTAACATAAAAAAACCACTTTCAACACAACCTAAAAATCAACAAAAAGACACATAAACTACCAATTATATGAGAGTATTCTAGTTGAGATATGCTATCTCCAATATTTTTGGCTAAATGAAGATTTACGTCAACTGGTGACCTTTTTGGTGTGATGTTATATTTCTTGAACTTTTCAAGAATTGTCTCAATATAATGAGATTGTGATAGAACAAGTCCATCCTCCGTCGTAGAGATCTTAATTCCTAGGATAACATCAGCGACATTTAAATCTTTCATGTCAAACTTACTAGACAACATTTGTTTGGTAGATTTTATGACATCCATATTACTACCCAAAATTAGCATATCGTCTACATAGAGACAAACAATGACACATCCATTTTGAGTGCTTTTGACATAGACACACTTGTCACACTCATTTATTTTGAAACCGTTTGACTATATTACATTGTTAAATTTCTCATGCCATTGCTTAGGCGCTTGCTTTAATTCATATAAGGATTTAACAAGCTTGCAAACTTTCCTTTCTTGTCCAGGAGCAATAAACCCTTCGAGTTGTTCCATGTATAGTTCTTCATCTAACTCACCATTCAAGAATGCCGTCTTAATTTACATCCATTTGATGTATCTCAAATCCATGTATTGATGTTATTGCTATTAACATTCTTATGGAAGTTATTCTTATAACTGGAGAGTAAGTGTCAAAATAATCCAATCATTCCTTTTGTCTAAAGCCTTTGACCACAAGTCTAGCTTTATACTTGTCGATTGATCCATTAGTCTTAAATTTCTTTGTGAATATCCACTTATATCCCAAAGTCTTTGAACCTGGTGGTAAATCCACCAATTCCCATGTATGATTTTGCATTATGGATTCAATCTCGCTATTTATTACTTCTTTCCAATAAGTAGCTTCCGGAGATGACATTGCCTCCTTGAACGTTTGAGGATTATTTTCCAACAAGTATGTTTGAAAATCAGGTCCAAAAGACATTGACGTCCTTGACCTTCTGCTACGTCTAGGTTCCTCCTCAATTTTGCTTTGTGTAGGATGATTACTAGTTGTAGCATCTAAAGCTCTCTTTGTTGAACTTGGCTCTATACACATGTTATACGGAAACGTATTTTCAAAGAATGAAGCATCCCTTGACTCAATAATCGTATTAACATGTATATCTTGAATCTCTAATTTATGAACCAGAAAACGAATGCACTATTATTGTTTGCATATCCAATGAATACACAATCAATAGTCTTGGGTTCTATCTTCACCTTTTTAGGTTTAGGGACTTCCACTTTAGCAAGACACCCCCACACTTTTAAGAATTCGTAGGAAGTCTGATGACCTTTCCATAATTCGTATGATGTTTTAAGCGTCTTCTTGTTAGGAATCTTGTTAAGAATATAATTGGCAGAAAGCAAAGCTTCCCCCCACAAATTCTGGGGTAAACCAGAACTTAACAACATAGCATTAATCATCTCTTTTAGAGTTCGGTTTTTGTGTTCTGCAATACCCTTTGATTGAGGTGAATAAGGAGTCGTAGTTTGATGAATGATTCCATATTCAGAACAGAAACCTTCAAAAGGTGATTCATATTCACCTTCTCTATCACTCCTTATAGCCTTAATCTTTTTGTTTAGTTGATTTTCAACTTCATTTTTATAGTGTTTGAACACTTCAATTGAGTCATCTTTACTTCTCAACAAGTAAATACAACTATATCTAGTGTTGTCGTCAATAAAAGTAATGAAATACTTTTTACCACCTCTAGTTTGCACGTACTTAAGATCACATATATCTGTGTGTATTAAGTCTAGAGGTTCAGTATTTCTTTCAATGGAATGAAAGGATGATCTGGTCAACTTAGATTCTACACAAGTTTCACATTTATGGTGTGGGTCTATTTTTATCTTTGGTATATAGTCCAAATTAATTAATCTACGCAAAATATCATAATTAACATGTCCTAATCTACCATGCCATACATGTGAAGATTCAATCAAGTCAACAGAAGATTCAACTTTATTGGCGCTCTTTGGTGCAATAGTAAAACAAGACATCCTAAATAGCCCATCCTGAAGATAGCCCTTTCCCACCGAATACATCATTCTTAGTTAGTACAAATTTATCGAAAACAAAGACTAACTTAAAGCCATTCTTGCTTTCAAGAAATGACTTCGAAACCAAGTTCTTGCGAATGTCAGGCACATAGAGCACCTCATTCAGAGTTAGTTCATTCCCAGAAGTCAACCTTATCACAACCTTTCCAGTGACTTTAACCTTAGACGTAGAAGAGTTTCCTATAGAGAGTTGTTCTTCCTTTTCCACAGTATGATAAGTGGTGAACATCGACTTATTGGAGCATATGTGGCGAGTAGCACCAGTATCCACCCACCGTTCCCTTTCATTTCCAATCATGAGATATTCAGAAACCATAGCAGATAGGTTCATGTAATTAACATTATCAGAAAGTGTGTCCATTGTCACATTTGCTTCTTGTACTTCTTTGGCTTGCGACATTCACTTACCTTATGTCCAGCCTTCCCATAGTTGTAGTACTTGCCCTTGAACTTAGTAGGCGTATTACTCTCTTCACCTTGAGCTTTGCCTTGGCGCTTCCTCTTTCCCTTAGCACTTGATCCTTCCACAACATTGTCCTTTGCCACCATGGGATCCTTGCCATTCTTCTCAGATAAGCGGTTATCTTATTCTATCCTTAGACAGACAATCAATTCTTTAAGATTCATATCTTTGCGTTTATGATTAAGATAGTTCTTAAAATCCTTCCAAGATGGTGGTAATTTCTCAATCATAGCAGCCACTTGGAAAGATTCTCCTAGGGTCATTCCTTCAGCAATGACATCATGGAGGATTACTTGAAGTTCTTGGACTTGGCTTATGACGGTCTTACTATCCGTCATTTTGAAATCAAGAAATCTGCCAACTATGAATTTCTTCATGCCAGCATCTTCACTCTTGTATTTCTTGTCCAACGAATCTCAAAGTTCCTTAGCAGTTTTGAACACACTATACACATTGTATAATGAGTCAGCCAACCCACTAAGGACATAATTTCTACACAAGAAATCAGCATGAAACCAATCATCCTTGGCCAAAACCTTCTCTTTGTCGGTTTCATCAGGGGCCTTATCCCATAGAAACCTTGCCAAGTTAAGGGTGGTAAGATAGAAGAGCATCTTCTGTTGCCAGCGCTTGAAATTAGTTCCATTGAACTTTTCAGGCTTCTCCCCATGAGGAACAGAATGGGAAACAACAGTAGGAACAGTAACAACAGGAGTAACTGGTGGTGTTGCCATATTCTGAAATACAACTACACTTTGTTATTCCCTTCAACCAAAAAAGAAAAGAAAACATAAACAAATTATGTTCGGTAAAGAAGAAAAAGAAAAAGAAAAAGAAATCTGTCTTAAGTTGTTAGGAATGTACAACTTAATTGTACTTACTCTTTACCAATTACCAAACTATACAAACCTTTTGTCTTGTACGTGTCTTGTACTTCTTAGTTCAATCCGAGCCTAGTGTAGATACACGTACTATGTCCTTAAGATAGATTTTCCCCTTCACGGTGCTTGAAGGTTGATGGGAAACTGTCTCCCAAGATAGAACGGATTTCCTTCTATAGAAAGCTAGCACTTCAATTTTATAGAATCAGCAAACACAACATAGTATTTGACTAAGAACAGTGGGAGAAGAGAAAGATCATAAATGTGTGATCTGGTATGTCTTTCTTTCCAAATTCATCCACTATCTATAGGTGAGTGGTGCCTCTTCGAAACAACACAGTGACTCTTGGGAAAAATTAGGCAACTCTTTGAAAAGTCACATGTTTCGAAAAGACACACCATTTTGGCATAAACCCATTTCATCTCAAGTGGGGTAACTTGGGAGACAAATTACTCATTCATATCTCAATGGATTTGTGCAAATCCATTTTTCTAACAAATCTATCTAAAATTACATACTAATTAAGATTAACCATATATACCTGAAGCAACACCATGACACTACAACATAAATGGTATTTCCCATCACTTAAAAAGTGATGTCAAAAGTATAAGACATCACTTTTGAGAGTGATGTGAATGGTGGCGATGTGAAAAGTCAGGGTTTTTCACATCACTTTTTAAACGATGTCCACAAGTGATGTTACTTCACATCACTTTTTAATTGATGTCCACAAGTGATGTTATAACTTTGCATCACTTTTTAATCGATGTCCACAAGTGATGTTATAACGTTTAACATCACTTTTTAAGTGAAATCAATAAGGCCGATTAACATCACTTAGGAAGTAATGTTTCATTCAGATTCCAAATTACTTATAAAGTGATGTGAAATAACTCTATGAATCACTTTAAAAGTGATGTCCCATTTATCAAAATAATAATAATAAAAAATTACCAATATCATCCCAATATAATACCATTTTCCTAGTCATTTATCATTAAATAAAGATGAAATGTATCTTAAAATCACATTCATCACACAAATATCATCTCCAATTACAAATATTACACTATATACAAAAAAATCATTTCAGTAATATACTAGATTTTGAATTCGGGCATACGCCCGAGATCTTTTAGGTATCTTTCGTGATGTAAAAGAAATACTTTATTATGATAGTTTTATATTTAAAAAATTTATAGTCTAATTCAAGCACAAAATGTGTATGGATCTTTCGCATAAGACTCCTAAGAGTATAAGCAACTAACCCAACCAATGAGGCAGTGACCCACTACTAATTTTACTATCATCACTTGAAGTTTCCAAGTTGAAGTAGAGTTTACAAAAAAAAAAACTTTCAAAACCATTATGCTTATTCTTGTGACTTGCATTGCTTGGAAAGATAGTCTGCAGCCAGATATGTCATCCCTCCAAACCCCAAAAACATTGCATATATATATTGTTCCAATTGCAGTTTTTTAGTACCACCAACTTGTTTCATATGTTTGAATTGAGACTATTGAGAGTCATACCGGATTTGACTTACATATAAACCGACTTTAATAGCTGGTACTTTAATGGGCTTTGGGCTTGGCTATTGTAATTGGTCCAAACTTAGTTGTTATTAGAGTGAAAAGTACGTGTCTCTTGAGTTAGAGTATGTGTCCTAGTGTCTCCTATTTCGACCTTTTTTTGTGAAACCTGTGTCCAATTTTTTAGTTGAAACTTGAAACTGAGATTGAAGTTATTACTTCATTTCTCTTTGGATTAATTTAAAGTTATTATATTCTTTTTGGATTTTTAAATTCCTTTTATGTTCTTCATCAGTTGCATTCGTCTCCTTCAACAGTTCTTCTTCATTCTTGACAGTGTTACTGTAGGTATTTATTTGATATATTTGTTTTTAAGTATATTTTTTAGTGTAATGAGTAAATCCGTTCTAGAGAATTGGTAATTGATTAAATCTGTAGTAATGTATAGTATATTGTTGCATTGTTTATTATTTCCTTGGAAATATACTACTTCGTTGACCATCCCACCTCAGCACCTCTTTAATATGTCCAGTATTTTAGTCCACATTAATGTGATATAGTCAAGGGTTCGGTTGTTGAATTGTTTAAGTAACACTTATGTTATGGGATGTTTTGAGAAGCTCATTCTTTTTTTGTTGAGATTTTTAAACTAATAGGCCAGATAAGTTGTTTTTGTTCCTGTGTGGGCCTATTATATTAGAGAAAGAAAATTTTGTTCTCCAATCTTTGTTATACTTGGTCATGTGTAATTGTGTATTACTGTATTAGTCTATATCATTGTATATTTGCATGTATGTTGCTTTGAGTAATCAATATACATGCTCCAGTTTCTACATCCAAAATAAGTTCAAATTATTAATGAGGTCTTATTCGATCTCACATTTTAATGATTCAACTACATTGTCTAGATAATTTAGATATATATCTCAATCCCTGTCTAGATGTTGTTCTTAAAACCGCTACATACAATTGTCCATGTGTGAAAACTATAATAGATTCACATGAATTTCCAACCTGAATTTCCTAGTACCTTGGAAAGCAGTGGAGGGTCTTTATGATTTTGGCAAGTCTCGTGCTATTGGTATTAGAAATTTTTTGTCAAAAAAGTTGGGAAAACTTTTGGAAGTTTCAAGTGTCCTTGCTGCTGTCAATCAGGTGGAATGCCACCCAGCTTGGCAACATTCTTAATTGCGTGTCTTTTGCCAATTGAACGGAGTATACCTATTCGTGACTTATAAGTTTTAAAGAACTTAAGCTTCTAACTTTAATATTATACCGCTCTTTGCAGAGCTTTTTTCCATATCTCATGGTCTTCACTTTGCAAGGATATTAACCATTAGGTTCCCCTAGTTCAGTATGGCTAAAGAGTATTGTGCGTAAGAATCTAAGATTAAGTATGGTATGAGAGAAATTGTTGACGACTCCTGCACAAATTGCTCTTAGTTGGGGATTCCAAATGGGTAACAATGTGCTACCTAAGAGGCATGTACGAAGGAGAATCTTTTCTGCTTTGATTGGTCGATTCCTGAGGACTCTTTTGTGAAGTTCTCAGAAATTGAACAAGCAATAATTGATCTCTTGTAATACTTTTCTAGAATTGTAGGTAAATTTTGTTCTTTGCGTACTCTGACTACACTTAATCAATCATTGCATGTTGTCCACTTATGCACATGAAGCCATTTATTATTTCTTATTATTCAGAAAATAGGATCCTAACATGTTAGTTATTCACTTGTGCTTATTGACTCGTCTTCTACTTGTTCGGTTGTGCTTTTGGTGGTGTTCATAAAATTAATCTATAATTTATAGACATCAAAATTACATATATATGTCGTAGTAGGTAGTACTATTTATATCTTGATGTGGTGGTCAGACACTATATATTGACTTTGTTTTTTGTTTTGAAGTAACTGTAAACTTACCAAATGGTTGCATGACACTATTTTGATGCATTGAGCGAGAAGGTGTTGCAAAAAATTGGTTTGGGAATTGATAAGGTGTTGCAAAATATTAGTTTGGGAATTGATACACAAGGCAATGTCCATAAGGAGTCCAATTCAACAATTGACTTTATAACTTAGTTATCATTCAAAATGATTAAAAGCACTACACCATAACAGGCTATTTGTACTACACCATAACAGGCCATTTGCAACGGCAAAAAAGCGTTGCTAATAATTTTCACAACGCTTTTTAAGCGTTGCAAATATGGCGTCGGTAAAGTGTTGGAAATATTTGCAACGCTTAAAAAGCGTTGCAAACAGAAATTCAAAGCGTTGCAAATAGAAATTTCCAATGCTTAATAAGCGTTGGAAACAGAAATTTCCAACGCTTAAAAAGCGTTGCAAACAGAAATTTCCAACGCTTATTATAACTATTTCGTACACATATTTAAAACATTTGCAACGGTTTTTTATTTCACAAACGCTTTTTAAGCGTTAGTAATTTGTTAAAATTTTTACCAACGATTTGTAACCGTTGCAAAGTTGTTAGTTAATTAAAAAAAATAATTTAAAATTCATTTGTAACGGTTATAAACCGTTGCTGATGGGTTGCTAATAAAAAAAAAAAAAAAATCGCATATTTTGTAGCGAGACCAGCTAAACCTACAATAACCAATGAATACAAGAATCCAATGAATACAAGAATGGTTTAGACAAATATATATATATAGCTACAAACTCACTCCAAACTGAAGCAAACAAAATTAAGGACAGAAAGCAAACTTCCCACGAAACAAACCACCCTTGCTTTCAAAATCTCCCCTTCACTCGAGAAGTCCTTGGCATCTTCAAACCCAAAAGCTCAACGCCTTAGATTCCCTTCCACGCCCCGAAACCTGCCCCGCCACGCCTCAACCCATCGCTCTAGCAGTAGCATCTCCTTGTGCACTCTCCGACTGGATTATCAATACAATGAATAGCCATTAAAAAATAACAATGCAAAGAAAAATTAAAAACACTGTGACTACCAAGGATGGCACTATGACTACTAAGCGAAAAATACAATACAAATCACTTGTAAACACCAAGTACTTCAATTTTCCAAGCAAAAAAGTACATTACATTATGCTTACAACTAGCTAGAAAGACTGGTTTATGCTTACATTACATTATGCTTACCAGGATCAAATAAAGACTGGTTTAATAGCAGGAGCTCGTCATCATCACGAAAGTCAGATGTTGACTTATCCTCCTTCTCACGAAGCACTAGAGATTTCACTGCAGAAAAATTTAACCCTGCCCTCTCACGAAGCACTAGAGAAGACAGGTGAAGAATTTCTAGATGATGCCAGGAGATCTTTCATTGAATTAGACTTTGCAGATCTGTCAAACAAACAGAAACGGAAAAAACGAAACTATTAACTTACAGAATCAGCAGATCTTAGAGACACCCTCTTTTCTTTTCTTGATAGAGATCAGTACCAAGGCAGCATAGTATACTTTACACCAGAACATACAATAAGACACAATGCAAAATCTCCTACATATAATTAAACGGACACATGACTTGACGTCTAAAGAGGGAGAAACACTTACTCAATTGTTGTTGCCAATTGCTTAATGGTAGTTGTAGAAGGTATCACATCCATGTTTGACGCATTTAAGTCTTCTTCTACGTCGGGAAAAAATTCTCTTTCTGACCCCTAAAACCATTAATTAATGTCTACACACCATTGACTACAATCTATGATAGTATTCAGTCTTGCCAATAAAATCAGCATTGCCCCTCACCAGATTATGAACTTAAAACACAAATAATTAACTTTAGGAAATATGAGCCATATGAGCGATAAAATATCACAAGAAATAGTCAACTTACTTGATCTTAATCATATGTACATTACTAAATTGATAACCGATAAATAGAGGAATACAAAATCCATGGTGGGAAAAATGAAGACCGTGAGTACCTTCTTTGAGTGCACTTAAGATAAAAATCTAAGACTTCAATCTATCCACTTGGCTATCCCTATATTAAAATCAATTGAAACAACATATAAATATATGTACTTGGAAGGATAGACTATAGAGTATTGTAAACTTCGAATCAATTCAAAACAAATAAGAGATAGAATAGGCCAATACTTATCGAGAAATGCCACCTCCCTCTTTTTTCATTTTAGGTCTTATAAATGCATTTATGAGTATGCTAATACTTACAAGCTACATAATAACAATTTAATCATCTCCGGACTTATAAGTTTATTCATAAGCGGATATCAAGTTGCCCGATGATTTATTTCCCCATTCAACAATTTATTTCCATATTCATTATCAAAAATCATTTGAGTTGTTCTTTAATGCCAAAAAGAAACACATAATAACAAGTTGTCACATAAATTTCTTTTTTCAGAACCACTAAAACAATAATAACCAATAGAATAATATCCCAAGGTTCGAAGCATCACAAAGTAATTGATTATATGTAGAAAATCACAAAGTGTAAGGACCTATGAAGCTCACCTAACTTTACTTTACCTTTTTGCATGTACAACAGCCAAGATAGTCTTTTCGATTTAATATGAGCACTTATTACTGTTGGCACACGTTATACGAGTTCGATCACAGTAGGCGCTTGCAATCTTTTTCCGCTTCAACAAGCTCATTTGAGTAAAGTTCTTCCATTACGCAAGCTGTGTACATCATATGCAAGATCCAACTAAATACACGTACCTGTCCACTAATAATTCGCACCATGTCAATGTCAGGAATTTTGAATAGAATAAGAAATTAAGAATCATGTCTTCAACAGGTCCCAAGAAATGTTCCAGAAAATAAGTTTTAAACAATTCATACGTTTTTCAAATATGGACATGTGCTTGTAATAAGTGGAAAATTAATCAAGAACCGCCCCATTCTTGTTGGAGAGGCATTCGGCAACAAAATGATTTACATAGAAATTCTTAACAGCTCCTTGCCTCATTTGTAGCTTTGTTCTAATTTCATGCAAAGTTCCTTGACTATCACACCATCCTTCCTGAAGATAACAATGTTATTATTACAAATTTGAATGCAACTCTAAGAAATTTGCATAGTAGCAAGCACATTGGAAAGAGAATACATCGTTCCATATTACAGAAGTCAGCTACCATACCTCAACTTGTTTCAACATATCTTCCTTGCTGCGACAATCACTCAGCAATTTCTGTACAGCCCCTCTACAAACATGTGAGCACGCCTGCTTTTACGGGCCTGAACACGAACAAGTGCCTGCATGCACCTCAATGTCACAAACTGTTTGTTTTCTCACTTGGCTGCCACGAACAAGAGCTCAAGAGCCGCATGACTCCTTCCAAGGCTCTCAATGCCCTTCTTGCCTGAAAATTTGTTTAAACACAATTCAAGGAAGAGTATACCAATTTAACTACAAGCTTAAGTATTGTTGGATAAATACATACTACAAAAGATGATGTCCTAGCTAGATGGGGAAGAGAGTTCAACTAAGCTGAATCTAATATTCCTTGTTGTATTTCTAATGATTACACTCTATCCTACCAGGGGTTCAGCAGTCATACAATGCTTTCAATGTTCCACACCAAAGGACATTTCTCATCCCACCATTATCCTAATTAAGTAGCCAACCACATTTATCAAGAATTATCCTCTCCCTAGCACCAAATGAAATCCGATTTTCATTGCCTTCTTCATAGAATTGCCACACTTATCCAACTCAGCCATAGGATATCCAAGTTTTTAAATGATGAATTCTATAAAATAATAAAAGATGACAGCTTAGACCCTTAGGAAAATCAGTATTTGGTTATACATTACCTTGTAAAAGCACAAGAAACTTTCTGTCGGTTCCACAAACACAACAAACATTACACAATAAAACTTGGAGCACCAAGGCAATGCATCTGACGACAAGCCACACCAACTTTCACTAAATTGGCATCTTAAGCACCTTGGCCTGACTGGTGCCTGACATAAAACATAAAAGTATCATTCTGAGGATCGAGATACATACCCGAGAACCACCAACTTCCTCTCTTGAAATAGAATCGCATATCCCAAGTCATCGTGGTTTGGTGGCTAAGCTTCAAATCATCACCAAAGTTAAGAAATACGTTAAAGAAAAGTCAAAGTGATTTTACTTTCGAGATCTAGTAAAGATAGCTTACAAGAGCAACAAAGACCGGTTAATGCAACATTTAACCGCCTCAATTCAAACTTTGAACTGATTTTTAGAACCATAAGCACGGAAATGAAAATTATGATTGTGATGAATGATCACTAAATAATTTTATTAATATTCTCCTATTGATTACGGAAGTATATGCATTTACCCTCTTGACCATAAATGGTAGAAACCAAGAAATGGATGACAATCATGTATTTCATGTCTTTCTCGCTACATTTCGGGAACCCATTCGGTGCTCATCACTTTCGAATTCTTACCAACCGATAGTAAAGCACAGGTTGAAACTTAATGACTTTGGTCATGTGACAAAACAAATAAATTTACTTGTAACGCCGCAGAAATGTAATGCCATCTCGCCAACTGCTTTGCTCCATCGACAACGACCTTGGCACTGAGTTCGCAGAATCGCTTTTATAAGCTCCTCAACTTTAGCTTCCTCTGTCTTTGCATAGTTTTCAAGCTGCAAGAGGCCGTATGAGACTAGCTTGTAATCAAAGTGTAGAAAAACATCCCATCCCATGCAATTTTGAATAGCAATACACCTTGATGAGAAATAACGGGAACAAATTTAAAGGAAATACAAAATATCACGCTTAGGAAGTAGAGCGCAGAAGAGCACACCACCGAACCAAGCTTGTCACCGAGAAACATAATACAGACACTCTTCAACCTCGGTGAACCATCTAATGGTGCATTTGTAAGGGAAAATACAAGTCGGGAAATCATAAGGCCTATTATTAATAGTCAAAGGAGTATTAGTTTCCTAAAATTTATGCACACCACAAGCACTTCAAGTTCATGTGTTCAACAAATGTTTGTAGCTTGTTTCAGCTTCTTGGTACAATGAGTAGGAAAGCGGAAGACACGGGCAAATTTTTTTGTCAAACCTGCCTAACATGCATTTTTTGATGTGTAAATCCCCAAGATTTACTTTTGAGCTCAGATATATATCTAACCAATTTAAAAAATAATACAGAAGTAGCCACAACGTTTTGACAGAGACAGCCGTTACTAATAACAGGAACCAAAATAGTAACAACAGTAAAAGTATAAAATGAGTTGAAGTTGTAACTTAATATCGTTGCTTGACTTGATTCTGTAACATCCAAGACTCGATATGAATGCACATAAGGGAATAGATGGAGTTAAAGCACCACGAACTTTGATAACCATTTTCACAGGTGCAAATAAACTTAAAATGGCACATAAATCAGAAATGCAGAAATGATCACAAACACGCAGTAAATAGATTGCACACATATCAAGATCGGATAAGTAGTATTATAACAACATAAGAACAAAGTATCATCCTTCATACAACCTGCTCAAGACTTTGAATTAGTACGGTTCCTTTTGTTTCATTCTGCGTAAGTATCAACACCTCCAACAAACACAAACAATCTACAAAATAAAAATCAGCAAATACATAATTTTATCATGTGTCCATTAAGCACTTTACTAAACCATATACAGGGAGGACATCTATTTAACAAAATGAAAATGAAAATTATAACTAAACTCCTATGCCAACTTCTAGAGACAAATTATTAACCCGATTGTTTAGAGATAATTACTTGAGATAAACAAGTCGAGAAAAGTGTCATACATTCTTGAAATCATTAATCTTGAAATGAAACAATTTTGAGGCTCAAATGTTACCTCGATTTCATACATTTATAATATGAGCATATGACTTATTAAAGCGGCGAAGTGATCTTCGCGCAAAATGGAATGTGTGACACCAAGAGGGATGTAAGTAATAAGGCAATTTTCACTTTAGGTGTTAAAGCAAAAAGAAAAATGGAATTTCTCGTGAACCATGAAAAATCATGGTCACAAAGACCTTTAGCGATCGGTGATAAGCAATTACTTCTACATATTGTGAAATTGCAAGTAATGCAAACCCTCAAAAAGAAGTACACCATAAACAACAAATAAGTTTTCTCGACTAAACAACTACATAAAATTGACTGATAACGATAATAAGATGAAAAGAGGAAGTTGATGCCAAACGCACTACCACGTTAGAATTAACTAGTTCACTTTGCTATGCAGATTCATACCAAGCCTAGATACAAGTCCAATGTCTTGCTTTATTACAGTTCACTCAAAAAGATTTTTTTAAAAAAAAATTAACTTAAAAAAGTTTAGTACTCAAAATAAACTTAGTATTTTCAACCATTCCAATGAGCAATGATATTCACTAGCCAGAGTCCCCATCTCTCGAAAATTAGAAATGGTCCAGCATATCTCCGGTAGATAACCTTGTGTGTGCGAAACTAGCAAGGCCATGACATGAATTAATAAATAATAAACAATAATAAAAATTGAAAGTAATAAGTCGATAGAAAGAAACCTCGACAAAGTTTGTAAACTTGGGATCGCGATTAACAACCAGACGATGAACCTTGTATTCGACTTTGTGCTTTTCAGAAAGAGGAGGAGGGGGTGAAGGATAGAAAGAGGGACAAGGGTCACCAGCAAAGATAAAAAAACCCTAACCTAACCCAAATGGGGTGTGAGAGAGAAAAAGAGAGGTTTTCTATTTTGACATACCGACGGCGATTTCTTTTTTGTTTCCCTATTTTTGAAATTTCGAAGTTGTTTTGGTTTTTTGGATTTGTAACACTTCTCCAACGCTTTTTAAGCGTTAGCAATTAATTCCGAAAATTCACTCAAATAAACCAACGATTTACAACATTTCCAACGCTTATTTAGCGTTGGCAATTTACTAACGGTAAATAAGCGTTGCAAAGCAAAAAAGGTGCGTGTTGCAAATATCCTATTATGGTGTAGTTTTGGTTTTTCGTGAACAACTACCACGATCCTCGGTTGACTCTTCTTCAGTTTCCAATTCTTTAAAATCATCAACCAATTTGTATGACTACCGAGTCGGGTTCTTCTCCTACCCATATCGAATAGAACATGCTAAGCAAAATCTTCTTCATTTCATATAAAATAAGCAAAATCCGTAGTCATCTGTCTCCCTTGTTTGATTTATGTTCTATTTTATTGCATTTCATATATTAGAGGACCTATATTTGTATTTAGTCCAATAAAAAATGATTCTATCATTGATGTATCTGCAATTCAATATGGATGGATATATACCACATATATATGCCTCTTACTCTCATTTTTCCCTATAATTATTTTACTCTCATTTTTCCCTATAATTTTTTATTACTTGAATGATCGATTCTTTTTTTTCCCGCCTTATCCCTAAGGCTAATAAGATTTAAACTTCCCCTATAGATCGAGAGTTTCTTAATAGGAAATGCTTTATTTTGATAGATTTTACATTTGAAATTTTTACGATCTAATTCAAGCACAAAATGTGATGCTTTAGTTAAACCCTTCAATATACAAAATGTTTTAACTATGCATTTGGTAGCGCGCAACTCCTAACACCACACATGAACACCCCAACTAATACATCATAATTAATCTATGTAGGTACAAACTATAGCAAGCACGTATAGTAGTAAGAACTTATAACTTATAAGTTATAAGTAAAAAATATTCAAGTTTTTTTTATCTCCCCTAGTCCCCTTAATAGTAAACTTGATAGCTTAATTTGAATTTTTTTGTCCATCTCAACAATTAAGAGTCTCCTTGTGTATTTTTCCTACTCAATTTATCTTCTTCTTTATTTCCTTCTTATAGATTTTGAATAAATTATGGTCTTTTTCCAAGTTACAGTTGGTCGATCTCATCCCTAGCGGTATTCTGGCCACCTGTAAATATTTCAAAATAGGTATTTATTTGTACTAAGTGTGTTCTATGCTCTAATGCGCCTATCATCAGTCTATCCCATATGTCCCATTCCCCAAGCCCCTTTGAAGTCCAAGCAAAAGCCCCATTTCCAGTCAAGGTTTTTGTGATGTTATGTCAAATGGATTCTATGTTAAAATGGAACCTAGACACGTATAGAACATAGTTTCTAAACTTTTTTCATGATTTTTTGACAAACACACAATTTCTCTGAGTCAATTAGAGAAATTATATAATAGGAAAACACAAAACAAGACTTAATTATACGCTAGGCAGCACAACTTCGTATGCTTAATTTTTGGTTCCGATCAAAAGGTTACTTAACTGGCAATGAGGTTACTTGGCCACAACAATAATGATCTTCTTTTCTTTAATTCCAACATGAAATATTAAAATCTATTCACAGGGGCGGATGGAGATGTCTTGGTGCCAAATCTTGCTTAATTCAATGCAATGGTCGTCATTCTTTTACAACTTTGAAATTTAATGAGTGTGTTTCATTTTAAGTCCCATTATGCACATTTATTTTGGTGGTGTCAATGCCTACAATTTTATGACGACATCCTCTTTGCTAGTTAAACATAATTATTTGTGCGGAATTTGTTTTAGGAAATAATTGTACATATATACTAATTTGAATTGCACTTAAGGTGGGAGAGTTGTACTAAAATAGTATGTTTTGTTAAATGGCTTATGTTGATATTTAATTCCAACATTGAAGAAAAATCTATTTGCACATAATTAGGAGGGTAATAAGATCATGTGTCATATTTTTTAGGAAATAATTTATATATTCTTTATACGGGCAGAATTTATGTTGTAATTTCTTTCCTATTTTTGAGAAAATAATTGCTAGTTAAACATAATTATGTTTGCGGAATTTGTGGGGACTAATTTGAATTGCATTTAAGTTGGGAGAGTTGTACTAAAATAGGAAACCATGTGGTAGAGCTATATTAATCGTAAGTAGGCACTCTTTTAGAAAGTGGGAATTGAAATCAAACTTTCTAAAGAGTCCATGTGGCATAGTAGAAATCATTGTAGAAAGCCACATAGGAGAGAGAAAAAGTTATCTCTCATATTAGAGTGTCACCTAGGAGAGAGAGAAATCTCTTTTAGAGGTCTCTGCTTTAGTATATATACTAGATTTTGGACCCCGGGCATACACCCGAGATCTATTAAATATTTTGTGTGCTGAAAAGACTTTACAAAATGTCTCACACAAATTTTCGAATCAGAATATATTTTTATTGAAAATCAACCGAAATACATTAATGAGCAGCGATTATGATGTATAAGTACTTAGAAACTAAGTGATCAAATTGAGATAGCCTCTTCACTTTGTAGTTTAGGATATTAATCCGTAATTTTCAAATGGAATTATCTTAAACTCGATCTAGCTTGTATAATAGTTTTATTAAATTTATGGTGATTTAGCGGCAAATTTTCGAATCAAAAAATATTTTTATTGAAAATAAACTGAAATATGTTAATGAGCAGCGATTATGGTGCATAAGTACTTGGAAACTAAATAATCAAATTAAGATAATCTCTTCACTTTGTGGTTTAGGATATTAATCCGTAATTTTCAAATGAAATTATCTTAAACTCGATTTAGTTTGTATAATAGTTTTTTTAGATTTATAGTGATTTAGTGGTAAATCATCACCGCTCGGCTTCCATACTAATGTGTACAAATAACTAAAATATATATCAAATCATTAAAACAGATTGATTGTTTCCATATCCTCAAAGAATACACTAGTCCCACTTAAAAAAATTTATCACATGAATATGTTCTACGATGAATTGATGAATACAAAAAAGATTCCCTTTCAAGAAAATGCATTCACCTACTTAGAATACTCCCCCAAGTATTTTCTCTTTTTCTAAGTGATTATTTGTATACATGCAAAATATATTTATTCAATTCCAACATGAATAACAGAGAAGATCATGTCGTTTTATGTCTTTCGTCAATGTGAACATGTCAAAGTGTTAACATAAGATTGGGTGGGTAAAATGAGTAATGACCATTAATTTTCAAATTTGAACAATCTAATAATCAAATAGATGAAATAAGAGTGTGCCTTTCAAATAACATTCCCTTTCCAAACTTGAAGCTTCTAACACACACGTTGAACTTACAATAAAATGTTTAAATACTCCATCTTATTCTACCTTTTTCCTTATTTCTTATAGTAGATTTAGCTATTCTCAATGTTTTTGTAAGCACATTGCAAAACAAAGTTTGGATGAAGAAATAGTACCACAAAGTTCTTCTAATATTGCACTAATGTTGAAAGGGTTAAGTTTGATGGTATCAATAAAGTGTCACAAAAATAAGTATAACAATAATTCACACAAACACTCTTCACTCTTTTGGACCAAAGAATTATCATCCATCAATTATCAGTAGAACACTCGTAAGAATTTTTAATCTTCAATATATTTTACTCCAAAATTATTAAAATTCTTACAACAAAAAAATGTTTAGGTGGCTCTCTTTGCAACCAAAGTTTGTTACGCATCGAATAAAGGTTGTTGAGCTATTACAAGTTCAACTGTAGTTCCATCGCTTTGAAATGCTCATCACAATGCAAATTCAATAATAGCTTTCTTATGCAATACCAAGAGTAGCTCATATAGGACATCATATTATTATGCAACTTGGCAAGATCCTCCATGATGATATGGACAATTCTATAAGCATTTGGTCCACACCCATTTATGAAGTTAGAAAGGTGAAACATACTTGGTAGGATCCTACTCTATGATATGAACATTTTATAATCATCCTGACCCATATCTTTTAGCACTATCACATCTTCCTACACTCATAATGAGCATAAATTTTGAAAATTTATTTTTAGCACTATCCCATCTTCCTGTACTCGGGAAAAAAAGAACAAAACTTAGGAAACCAAAGAAAGCCGCCTCGATAAGTTAATTTAATCCTCGCTCCTGAATGAAGTGATTTCACTCACCGTATCTTGTATTTGTTAGAAGAGTCAGTTCCAATTTCTGTTCTAGGAGCTAAAATAAAATGTAAGAAGGTTGTATATATTCAGTTCAAAGAAAGCCAATGTATTGTTTATAAATGAAATTAGTTAAGTACATATATTTAAGGTTTTGCTTACCATTTGGGCCCTAAAGGAAACCGCCCCAAGTGTCAAATACAATTTTGCTTTTGAGTTCATTTGTGTTTCCCGATGATATTCGAATATAAAATCTAGATTGTTATAGTCAGCTCTTATTGTGATGGAAAAAGCTTTATAAATTCACATGTAATCATACTCTATTGCTCTATATACATTGAATAGAAAAACATCACATGCATAACCGTGCATTACATATATCTGTCTTCCAAATATGACTATCGGTGATCGTCTGATCCTTTCATAGTGTTCTTAAATCGATAGAAGCACAGTTCTCTATATTAATGAGAAAGAACTTGGGAGAGTTTGCACCTTGGCATTTGATCTCATGTTAACTTTGGCATTTTCTGAATCGAGTGTTCGAGTGTATGTATGTGAGAGGCTGTGTTTGGATGATTATTAGATATATCATTAGATTGTCTAAAGAAACAATGTCATACAAAGAAGCATAAACCAAATGTGCAAATAAAAGCACCCCTTCATAAGCCAGTGTTCTTTTTACAGATTTAGACTTTCAATATATATTATCATATTGTAGCTTGCATGTGTTTGAAAATCAGAATGAGATCCAAAAAAGAAAAACGAAAATGAAGAAAAGTGCATATATTAAAAATATGAGAGTACGTGACGGGTATTCGGGCACTTACTCGGGAAGTATATTAGTCTACTTCTTAAGAAGTTAATAACCAACAACAAATGTAAATTCTAGGTATATGAAAGGGTTATGCGAATAACATTTTGAGTATTCTAATTCGGTATATCTAACATAATCCTTAGAGAATGTGGGGAACCGTCGAAAGCTGATTTTACACCCTATAATAAGTTATTAATTGAAGAACATGTAGTATTTTTTAGACTGCGTTAAGGATATATTCGAAATAAGTCGGTGCTTTATTATAGACACTAAAAGTGTATGACTTGTAATAGGGAATTAGCTTCTACAAATCACCTATTTTTTAGCAATTTTTTTTATTTGATCAAATATATAAGAATTGGAACATTAAAAGTGTTTGATTCATAATAGGAACCTAACTTATCTAGAATTTATGAAATTTATCTAAATAACTCATCTAACTTATTTAAATTTATCTAAAGTTATCTAAATTCTAACGGTAATTATAACACTTACTAATACCCACAAAATTAGAAAATAAGAATAAGAATCTTTCATTAAGTCAATCTCTCTTTTTCATTCAAATCACTTTTAGTTTTGGGATGATCTGACGGTAATTATAACACTTACTAATACCCACGAAATTAGGAAATAAGAATCCTGGGCCAATTTTTCTTTTTTTTTCAAATCACTTTGAGTTACCAATAAACAAATCACTTTTAGTTACCAGGAAAAAAAAAATTACCTACGTCTTTCACTCTTTCCTCTTCCTCACGAAGATACCTTACAACCATTTCTTCTTCCTAACCAGTAAGATAACACTCTTCTTTTCACCCTGTCACGTTTGAGTGCAAGGATCTCCCGACGCAATCCTCAGTTTAAGGTAAAAAAATCTCATTACTTCGTTGTCAGTGAGTTTTGTTGCTCTTTCCACACTATTTTTTTCAGTAACTTTCTTCAATAATATTTTCTTCTCTTCAGTAAAAATTATTAACATCATTTATCTATCTCAGTTCTCTCCACTGCGTCATGCTCTCTCCACCACTTTAAGTCTCTTCTTCCATAGGTAATATTAATTTGTATTTAGTTTACATAGTGGTTCAGTGCATAGTTTTATGGGCGTAATGAAAACTATGCCTTTAACACTTAATTTGGATTTCGGCAGGGATGAGATTTCGAAAAAAATCCATTGATACGTGAATAAATCTTTTCTATTGAATAAGATTCCTCGGGATTAAACGACAGTTATAAAGGCAAGTGCATTTTAACATTATTTCCTTCTAATTGTTCAAGTTTATTTCTATGCACAGAACAACAAAGAATCTACAGTCGGGATTAAACGACAGTTGTGAGCGCAAAGACTTCAACGTTTCTTTCGCAAGATTGAACTAATCAATGGAAAGTTTACGTATTGTTGAATGGGAACTTTTTCAGTCAACATGACCGAGAACATGTCTGAGTTACAAAAAAATGTAAGAGTGAAAAATTAGCTATAATGGAAGCAAGTAAGTTAGTGGAAAAGTTATTTTTCACTATTTATATTTGAAAAATTATGTCTTATTTGTCTGTAGATGTATGCTTCATTTTGTGCATTTTGTAGTTGTAAAGACGTGTTGAGTGGGAGACTAAATGCAAAAGAATGTATCGTTTCCCAATCCCAAATATTTGTGCTGGACTCATTTCTCATGTTTATTGTGTTGCATAAGTGCATGGTCAAGGATGCAACAACAACCAAAAGTGTATGTCAAGGCACAAGTAGAACTTCTACTTCTTATGATATCATCATTCGAGTATCGAGGATTAGTATCCTCTCTTCTTATCAGATTTTTGAATCCTCATAATTTCTAATATGATATTTTAGTTTCGATAAATTTTTATATTAAGGTTGTAGTTTCTTGGATGTTTTCGGCCTCTTTGTATTGTGACTTTGTGTGCACTTATTAGGACTTCATAACCGTACCTCATAGTATATGAATTTAGTTATCATTTGACAGTTATTAATTATGTTAAATCCAGGTACAAAGGATTGTGGGTTGAATTGAAACCAACATTTTGAGAATGTGACACATGAAGACTACCTCACACTAAGATCGGAACAAGTAGATAGAGGTAGGCAAGAAAGCACCCTCCTCATCAAATACAATTGAGTTGCATATTTGGGTCAGAAGTTTGGAAGCTAATGGTTTATATCCTTGGATTATCTAACGAACATAGCTGGATTGACAAAATATTATATTTTCATCATTGCATTGTGAAAGGTTGGCTATGGCTTTGTGATTAAGATTTAGTTGCAAGAAGTGGTTACAGAAGTTCAGATTTCATTGTCAATTGGGCTCACTTTTTAATAACTAGCTACTAAACTGCCCCATGTTGTCTTGAGCATTGGTTGTGGGCTGTCTTTAGCTTCTTACACAGTAGTGTTGGTTGCATATATGCTGGATTTAGCAAGGATCCATTTTGTTTTTACTTATTAATGGATATATGACTTTTACTATTATTATATTTATGCAAGAACTATCCAACGAAGGAAATAAAGACGACAATATTTTGGCAACTGACAGATTCCCCACCCATTAAAGTTTGCAAATTGGGTATTATAGGCATTAAGAGCAAATTTTGGAAGTTCATTTGAGTAGTAAACCTATTCCCAGTGGTATCTTTGAGTGGCAAATCGAACTATTCCCAGTACAGTAGTATATTTGAGTAGCAGACTTATAACTCTGTTTACAATAGCCATGTTTTAATTGAGCCTATTTGAAGCTCCATGGGCTATATATTGGTCATTTGAAATATTTTTGTTTGTTCAATGTAATGGCATAATTTGTAGTGCATCTTACATATGATCTCTTATGCATTTTTGTAGTAATTGTATAATGGACGTGATTAATTAGATGCATTTCATTTAGCTACTGTCTTCGAACTTTTGATGTTGACAAAATCAAGAAAACTTGAGAACTTTTTGTTACTTCAGCAGTTCATATTGGTTATTGCTTTTGTTGTTGGCTGTTGACACTTCGTTTGGTAGTCCATTGGATTGCAGACTTGCAGACATGTCCTTTAGCAGGAAACATTTGATATCAATTTGGGATCTTAGTTGTTTGATCCAAGTATGTTCTACTGCAGGACTATCTGCAGAACTATTGATGATAAAAATTATGTGCTCATGAATAAGCTAATCTCGCTATGTATTTAACAAGATTAAAAACAAGTAAGCCAAAATACCCACAAAATTTCTCTCAAGAAGATTGTCATTGGCGAAAATTGCATTTGCTTGCTTAACGACGCGGATAGGGTGTGCTTCAATGTTCACTCTAAGTATACACATGTGCGACAAGTTCTCACTAAGAGCCTAATAGTGCTCCAACAGTGTTTGTATAACCCTTGAGCTTTAGGTTCTTATTGATAGCAATATATATATACCTTGGATTATAGGAGTTTGCTATTGACTTTTTATTTAATTTTCTAATTCTTATAAAGGGACTTAACAACTATTCAGGTTTTGTTGGCATAAAACATATTTACTCATGGGATTTGAAGCACTTGTGGGTGCATTACTTTTATGGGCATATTGCCGTATGAAATTGAGCATGTATGATGCACAAAAGTTCACACGGCAATATGACGCGATTTTATTTTGCTAAATAATAAATTGACGCGATTTCACACGGCAATTATATTATATCATTTATTAATAATAAAATAATAAATTGACGTGATTATATCATTTCACACGGCAAAAATAATAAATTTATTTTTATCGCGTCAAAATAATAAATTATTTTGCCATGTGAATAGATAAATTTATTTTATTATATAATTTCACATGGAAAAATAATAAATTGACGCGATTTTATTTTGCTAAATTCACCCATAATGACTCGAGTGGCGTAGCCACGGGTTAAATTCTAGTATATATATATATATATATGGGGATGATTATATGAATTCCACTTCAAGTGACTCCAAAAAAACTCCACCACTAAATACAATGAATTAGAAGTTGATTTTTGGTGGAGATGTTCTCCACTCAATAGAGATCATCCTCACAAAAAATCAGCTTATTTGAAGATGTACAACCCCATCAAAAATCATTTATAATGTTATGAGATTATCCAACATCCCATATTTTTTAATTCCGGTACAACTTTTGACAATGTTAAATATATTCAATTGAGCTGATTTTTTGGGGGGGTGTTCTTCATCATGTGATGTATATCTCCACAAAATATTAGTCCTCAATTCATCTTGTAAGTCCAGTTTTAGGAGTGGAGTAACTTTAGAGTCACTATAAGATGGAGTTCATATAACCATCCCATCTATATATATATATATATATATATATATATATATATATATATATATATATATAAAGAATCAAAAGATGAAAAAAATAAATGAAGTGGGATTTTTATTGCTATACCTCAGAAGTCAGAACGTGTTATTGTAAGTACTCTCCGTTCTGCACTACAGTACACGTGTCCACACACCAGGTCGTACTCCATCATCTCGTACCAATCTATCAGAACATACCAACGACTCGAACCCAGGTCGTCCCAAGCATCAGTTACAGCCATATATGGAAGCAAATCATCTAGCGCAATCCTGGAGTTCAGTCAACGCACCAATCAATGAGACATTTACTTTGTAACATCAGAGTAATGGCGAATCATCAAGATAGCACACAATGTGGATCTACACTTCATAACGGCCTGGAGCAAATAAGGAAAGTCAACTCAAACATTTATAAGTAGAGAGAGATGAACTACGTAAGGCTTGATTCAAGTTTATCCCAAGAAACTTGATACGTATGCAACTTTTATCTCAAGAAGAGTACAACCATTCCCTATCAAACAGAACATCAGGTCGTTCACCTCAAGAACACCAAACCTCTACAGTTATATTACTCAATTTGATCTCGTCCTCCTTTATCTATTACAAAGGAACACACAGAATAAGGCATCATTTATTCTTGGACTGCGTGACTGTGCATTCAGATGCATTAAGTAGTTAATTGGGCATAAAAGCATGTAATGTACTGTTTGATATCGCAGGCCCCTCATAGCAGTATGTTTTCACTCTTCTGCAGATTCTATCTGTAGTAGCCCTTAAATCTGCTAATACACCAAGGCACCAACGCCGACTATTCTTCCAAACGAATATATGTTCAAGATAATGCACTAGATGATAAAGCCACAATGGAAAACTTCCGGGACAGGATTAGCACCCTAGTGCTTGTGGCGACACTAATTGTCACCATCACCTTTGCTGCTGGTTTTACATTACGAGGGGGTCCCAACAGCGATGACGCCGACAAAGATGAGGCAACTCTTCTACTAAAATCTACGTTCCATATTTTCGTGATAAGCAACACCATAGCTATGTACAGCTCCATAGTTGCTGCAATTATGCTCACTAGTCAGTGGCACGTGCTACGACGATGTCTCTATTTCTTTCTCTTAGGTGACCTCAATTTGCTTGATTTTGCTCTCATATGGAGCATGGTCCTACTGGCCATTGCATTAACAATGTTGGCTGTTACTTTCGCTGCTGGAGTGTATTTGGTGGTGAGCAAATTTGCATGGTTGGCAAGTGATGTTTCGGTCATGAGTTTCATTTTTCTTTTCTGTATTTTAGCTCTTTTCATTCCACTTCAGGCCCCTATTTTCCCTAGGCGGGGTTGGATGAGGTTCATGTCCACCTTTACCTTAAATTTCTTGTTGTTTGCAACCGGACTTGAGCCCCAGGGATGGTTAAGGGATTAGTCTTCTCTAAAGCATCTACAATGTAATGGAGACATGTAGTTATGATTGTTTACTGAACATGATAGCACATATCTATAAATGCATCATTTGGAATGGGTCTCCTTAGTTCAGCTTCTGCGGAGAATATCTTAAAAGGAGCTTCCATGCCACCAGTTCTCCTACGACCAATCCAACCCCATTCTCATCAGTGTTAACTACACTCTCTCATGGTCCAATCACCTAGTTAAGTTGAGTGGTGAAGGCAAACCAAAGGCCTCAGCAATCAAGTTTCCATGAAAATTTCTATTGCTAAGCTTGTCCCCAATTAAGAGGCTACCATAATAAGTTTCTATTTACACAAAAATTATTGCAGTTTAGCCAAATTCTCTTTACTACTTTCTGATGGAAAGACGAAGTTTAATGTATCCATCCATCTCAGTTGATCAGGGTGTCTAGGTTTAACCAAAATACCTATGTCATCGTCAAGGGTCCTTAACCTTCAAAATTTGTTTTTAAGCATAAGAGAGATGATGGCCAGTTCATTAAGAGTAATACAGTGATTCTAATGAGCCGCTCTCCAAAAGACAAAAGCTAAAGAGAGGAGTTTACTACCCCCTTTGACAATCTTTGCCAAGAGGCCATCAAATATGTTGAGGAAGGAGCAAAGTCTTCACATATATACTAGTATACTACAAAGCAGTGGGAGTGAGCAGAGCGAGGAGAGTGAGAGAGAGAACATGAGTTAGGTCTTTGAGTGGGTGAAGAAGTAGGAGAGAGAGATGGGTTCCGGGCAAAGAGAGAGATATTGGAGAGAAAAAAGAGTGTTTGGCGAAGAAGAAGAGAAGAGAGATTAAGGACAGACACAAACCTACCAAACAATATTTTGGGCCACATACCCCCTCTGCCCAGAACGTTCGCACTTGATAATGTGGCAATGAATGCTCTAAAAGAGACTACAAAGAAAGTTGATGCTGCGAAAAATCATGGCCGTGGAGTCAAACTGGCTGGAACTGTGGTAAATGGAAGCAGAATAGAACTGTGTGATAGTGAAGCAAATCTTTTGGGTCCACTTCCGTCTTGCTCTGCATTATGTATATTTTTACTTGTGCTAAAATTTTCAATTGCATTAAACTAATTATTCTTTTAAGCAGTTCACTTGAATACTCTATTTTCCTTTTGCTTTCACTCATTAAACAAAGACTACTCAGATTTCATACCTTCTTGTTGCTGGACTTACCAGAAGTTGGAACCGATTTGCTACCTAAAACTTGAAAAAACATTCCCTGTATGAATTGATAAACGTCTAAACTCAATCTGTTTATTCATTGTGTCTTTTATACTATTTCTCCACTTTGCTCATAGATATTTTCCCAACTTCATTTTTGTTGTAGCTGTATATAATTTAATAAGGTGTACATGAAGAAGATGATGTTGTGAATAAATAACTGCGAAAACAACGTTACCCACAACAAATAGATCAATCCTACACAAGGATCAATCCTTCTCAATAGACAAGACTTCAACACCCTCCAAGCAATATCCCAACACTTCTCAATATCAAATAACAAGCATATAAAGTAAAACAATTAATGTAAAAGAAGAACAAACCACAAGACGAGATATATCGTGGTTTGGCAATTTGCCTACGTCCACACTGCGAGTTCCAAGCTTTACTATATGTCCGGAGTAACAGATTACAAGTCTCTCAATTCACTCACAAAGAATGAACACTCAACTCACAAAGAATTGCTCACTTATAATCTCTCTCTTTCTTGGTTTTTGGAAAAGTTAGGTTTCTACAGAAAAAAACGTATATTTATACTATTTCAGAAAAACTTCCGAAATAGTGAATTTTGTGTTGAAAATGGTGGAGTGCGGGTCACGCCTAAAGTACTGGAGTTCGCTAAAGGCATGAGCGTGGGTCGCGCCTTGTCCAGGTGTAACTAGAGCGCGGGTCGAGCCCTTCACAACAAAGAGAAAAATACGTCTTTTTCTCTACATTCTCCACCTCGGTGAGGTTTTAAAATATAAAACCGAGCCGAACACATCCAATAAGGAAGACTCGCAGTCAACTGCCCCGAAGGGCCATGCCCACAAAGGGCTCTTTCAAGCATGTAGGATTTGGAGCAAGTCCAAACAGTGTTGGAACTTATCTCCGGTGACAACCTTTGTCAATATATCAGCAGAATTGTCATGGGTGTCCACTTTCTGAAGTGCTACATCACCATCCGCAATGACATCCCGTATAAAGTGATAACGGACATCAATATGCTTGGTCTGAGCATGATGAATCTGGTTCTTCGCCAAATGAATAGCACTCTGACTATCACAATACAAAGTAACACTGTTCTACTCAATACCCATATCATCTAGAAGACCTCGAAGCCATAGTACCTCTTTAACTGCCTCTGCCACTACCATATACTCTGCCTCAGTAGTAGATAGAGCAACTGTAGCCTGTAGTATAGACCTCCAACTAACCGGTGCACCATGCATCATAAACACATAACCAGTAGTCAATCGTCGTCTATCTAGATCACCTTCATAATCTGAATCCACATACCCACTGACATAACAAGTGCCTCCACCATAAACTAATCCCACATCCAAGGTACTCTTCAAGTACCTTAGTACCCATTTCACTGCCTCCCAATCCTGCTTCCCAAGATTTGCCATATACCTGCTTACAACACTAACTGCCTGTGAAATGTCTGGGCGTGTGCACACCATAGCATACATCAAACTGCCCATGGCACTTGCATACGGAACATTTGTCATATGCTTTTGTTCCTCCACCAAACTAGGAGAGAACTTAGCTGAAAGCCTAAAATGCCTAACTAAAGGTGTAGAAACCGACTTTGCATTCTCCATACCAAATCGAGAAATTACTTTATGAAGGTATTTCTTCTGAGAGACAACTATCCATCGCTTTTTCCTATCTCTGTCAATCTCCATGCCCAGTATCTTCTTGGCTCCACCTAAGTCTTTCATCTCAAACTTAGAGCTAAGTTGAGATTTTAACTTGTCTATCTCCACCATGCTTTTTTAAGCAATAAGCATGTCATCCACATAAAGCAGGAGATAGATGAAGTCATTACCATGAAGCCTTCTAAAGTAGACACAGTAGTCATACTTACTTCGGGTGTACTCATGTTGCATCATGAACATGTCAAAGCGTTTGTACCATTGCATGGGCGATTGCTTTAACCCGTACAGTAACCGATTCAATTTGCATACGTGATCTTCTTTCTCAGCAACAACAAACCCTTCGGGTTGTCTCATATAGATCTCTTCCTCCAAGTCCCCATGCAAGAAAGCAGTTTTCACATCAAGTTGCTCTAACTCCAAGTCGAAGTGAGCAACTAAACTTAATAACACACGAATGGAAGTATGTTTGACCACCGGGGAAAATACCTCATTGTAGTCGACTCCTTCCTTTTGTGAGAAACCCTTTGCTACTACTCTTGCCTTGTACCCAGTACTGTCGAACTTAGGAAGGATCTTTTTCTTTCTGAACACCCATTTATTGCCGATAGTCCTTTTGCCCTTTGACAATAAAACTAGATCCCATGTGTGATTTTTATCAAGAGACTCCATCTCTTCTTGCATAGCAACCAACCAATCTCTGTAATGAGCATCTCTAACAGGTTCCTTAAAACTATCTGGCTCATCATCTTCGATATTCAGTGCATATGCCACTAGATCCACCTGACCATAATGTTTCACTGGCTTTTTGTGCCCATACTAGTGCACTTCTTTAACTTGTCTCTTTGGCCTAGGGTCAGCCAATACAAGTTGGGGATGCTCTTGCTCTTTTTCCTGTTGCTGTGTATGGTTCCATGATTTGGTACCTCATCATGAACCAACTAGTCATTTGCTACATCAGACAACTCAAGATCAGTGGCTTGAACTTCTATAGACTTACCATTCTGCCCAACTCTTTCCGACTTACTGAAAGATAACATGGAAGTCTCATCAAATGTAACATCTCTGCTAACCAGGAACTTATGGTCTTCTAGACACCACAATCTGTATCCCTTTACCCCATTTACGAAGCCTAAGAATATGGCTTTCTTAGCTCTAGGATCTACCTTGCTCTCCCTCACATGGTAGTAAGCAGTCGATCCAAACACTCGCAAAATACTATAATCAGTTGGGTTACCTGACCACACCTCATAAGGTGTCTTGCAATCTATAGCTGGTACTGGTGACCTATTATATAGGTAACAAGCCATGGACATTGCATCTGCCCAATACGCTTTGCCTAGACTGGCATTAGACAACAAACATCTCGCTCTTTCAAGCAAGGTTCTATTCATTCTATCTTCCATTCCATTCTGCTGAGGCATGCCCATGACTGTCCAATGTTTGGCAATTCCCTGTTACGCACAAAACTCTTGAAAAGGCCCATAGGTATACTCAATACCATTGTCAGATCGTAGTGTCTTTACCTTCCTATCTGTGTGATTCGCAACCCTTGCCTTCCACTTCTTAAATGTGTCAAATACTTCATCTTTTTCATCATATACACCCACACATAGCGGGTATGATCATCTATGAATAAGACATAATAATGGTTACACCCTTTAGAAGCCACTCTGGAGGGTCCCCAAACATCTGTATGCACATAGTCAAGGATGCCTGTTGTCATATGATTGCTTGACTTGAACTTAACTCTGCATTACTTCCTATAGACGCAATGCTCAAATAACCCCATACTTGGCTTCTTCAAGTCCTTCAAGAACCCTCGCTTGCACAACTTAGACAAACCCTTTTCACTCATATGCCCTAGTCACATATGTCATATCTTAGTGCATTCAAAATCATCACCACATGCAACCATTGCTACATCGCTTATCACCGTACTACCTATCAAAGTATACAAGGTTCCATGTCTTTGAACCTTCATAACAGTTAAAGAGCCACTAACAATCTTTAGGACTCCACCTTCGCCCACAAACTTGTGGCCTTCGGAATCCAAGGTACCAAGAGAAATAAGGTTTTTCTTTAGCTCAAGAATATTCCTCACATCAGTTAAAGTCTTCACTACACCATCATGCATCTTGATCCGTATAGTTCCAATTCCTACCGTCTTACAAGCAATGTCATTACCTATCAAAATGGAACCACCATCAATGCTCTCATAAGAAGTAAACCACTTTCTATTCGGGCACATATGGTAGGAACATCCGGAATCAAAAATCCACCTTTCGGCCATATAGTCTTGTGTGGACACACAAAGACTTAACTCGTCCCCTTCAGAGCCTGAAGCATAACTTGCCTCAATTTTTGCCTTACCTTTCTTCTTACCATCTCTCTTGTTCTCTTTCTTTAGGTGAGGACAATTACTTGCGTAGTGTCCCTTTTCATCACAATTATAGCACTTCACATGTGTCAAAGGCTTCTTTGACTTGGACCTAGACTTCTTATTGCTTGTATAAGTCTTTTCATACGACCTTCCTCTTGCCACTAGCCCCTGACTTGCATCAATGCTATTCTCTACACGTGTCTTCTTCATCAACTCATAAGAAAGAAGAGCACTCTGAACTTCGTAAAGATCAATGTCTTCTCTATTAATAAATGTAGTCATTAGATGCTCACAACTTTCTGGCAAGGAGAATATTAAACATGCCGCTTGATCCTCATCATCCATCTTTATGCCCACATTCAAATAATCTGCTAGGTGCCGACAGAACTCACTAACGTGCTCTTGCATCGTTGAACCATCCACCATCATGTACCGATAAAGATGTTTCTTAAGGTACATCTTGTTTGTCATGCTCTTGGTCATATACATAGACTCTAGTTTGAGCCAAATACCGGCAGCGGTATTTTCTCCCATCACACTATACATGACCTCATTAGCAAGACATGACCGGATTGATGAACAAGCCTGAAGATTGAACTCTTCCCAATCATCATTACTCATACTACGCCTTAGATTTAATCTCCTTTAAAGCCTTGTGCAAACCTTGTTGGATGAGGATGTGCTTTACTTGGACTTGCCAAATCCCAAAGTTATTCTTTCCATTAAACTTCTCTACTTCAAACCTTGTGTTTGACATCTTGGGAGCCATCTTTCAAGTTACACACAATAACCCAAAAAATAATTTTACTTCAGAATTTAATCGAACACCTTGTCTACACAAATTTCGAGCACTAAACTCAAAATTCTAGATCGTAAACCTAGCTCCGATACCAATTGTTGTGAATAAATAACTGCGAAAACAACGTTACCTACAACAAATAGATCAATCCTACACAAGGATCGATCCTTCTCAATAGACAAGACTTCAACACCCTCCAAGCAATATCCCAACACTTCTCAATATCAAATAACAAACATATAAAGTAAAACAATTAATGTAAAAGAAGAACAAACCACAAGATGAGATATATCGTGGTTCGGCAATTTGCATACGTCCACACTGCGAGTTCCAAGCTTTACTAGATGTCTGGAGTAACAAATTACAAGTCTCTCAATTCACTCACAAAGAATGAACACTCAACTCACAAAGAATTGCTCACTTATAATCTCTCTCTTTCTTGGTTTTTGGAAAAGTTAGGTTTCTACAGAAAAAACCTATATTTATACTATTTCAGAAAAACTTTCGAAACAGTGAATTTCGTGTTGAAAACGGTGGAGCACGTGTGCATACCGACCAGGCAAAGTCGAAATTGTCGCCTAAAAGTATCGGAGTTCGCCAAAGGCATGAGCGCGGGTCGCGCCTTGTCCAGGTGTAACTAGAGAGCGGGTCGGGCCCTTCACACTAAAGAGAAAAATACGTCTTTTTCTCTACAGATGACCTGGATTATCTTTAGCTAGGAGCATTCCTTGTTAAATAAGTTTTACTGGTTTTTGACATTGTTGTCGTTTTCAAGAGTAGGTACTTATCGCTTTGCAGCAGTGCAACCAAGTTAAAATGATAGTTGAAAAAGAATTAATACTAGGTTGGAGGATTGAAGAAGATCGTCTCTAGCCTTTCCAAGCTATCTGACTTGTTCAACTTACACTTCTGAGATTGAGAAACACCAAAAATGTTGTTTTGGTGCAGGAAACTTAATTATCCTTGGAAATATGGGCTGGGAATAGCTCATTCCTACTTGTTGTGATATTTGAAGTATTTAGCTGCATTCCTTCTCTGTTCACTACAATTTATTGTTTTGCTTGCCTTAAGATTCAAAGGGTTGGCATTTAGGGGAAAGGGAATTGCCTGCAACTATTAATGTGCTAAGGCATACATCATTTTCTCACTCAGTTTATTCCCCTATACTCTTGAGGTTGTCTTAGTGATTAAAGAAGTTTGAAACTATTAAAAAGTGGATTTACATATGGAAAGAAGCTAATGTCAGTGTTCTTTAAGTTTCCCATGTCTCTATCTTGCTTTAGTAGTTTAATATATATATGCTCCTCAAGTGTGAACAAAATGAAAAGAAAAAAAATCTTGGAGTAATTCCAGTATACAGTTGCCTATATATGTATTGTTCAGTTTTCCAAGATTCCATGCTGACAAATGACAAATGTGTGCTACTCCCTTACTCGTTTTGTAGATTGAGAAAGACCAGAGAATTTTAGAACTAGTGAATGAAGTGGACAGTGCAAATCAAAGATGCAAAGTGTATCAGACAAAATTACTTGCAGTGTTAAAAGATATTGTTAGGTTTGTGGAACCGTCGAGCTTTGCTCCGGTGTCCAATGCCACGATCTCGACTTTCAGTTTGGAGGAGGAGGCACACCCTGCACTCTGGTTGGCTTTGGAGAAGGCGCACCCTGCGCTCAACTTACTGGAGTTGGGCGCGACCCGCGCTCATACTGTGAGAAAGTTACTAGAGTTGGGCGTGACCCGCGCTCGGATTAGCCTTGGCCGAGGCGCGACCCGTGCTCATGCCTTCCGAAATTTTCACTGATTTCTGATATTTCGGCCCAAAGCCCATTTTCTCACCTTTTTCTGTGTGTACCTATATAAAGAAAATAGAATAGGGTTTTGAGACAACTTTTAGAGATTTATTTCTAGGGTATTGTGGGAGCTCTATTGAGCTAGGGTTTGAGTGAGGCCTCTTGTTCTTGATTCTTGTTATCTCTTGTAAACTCTCCAATATTTACTATAAAAGAAACTCAGCTCTTGTGTGGATGTAGGTAATATTTACCGAACCACCTAAATCTTTGTGTCTCTTTGCATTATTTACTTCCATATTTATTATTGCTATGAATTATGATGATAAACTAGTGGCTTTGCTTTGTTGAGTTTGTTGTAATAACTACCAAAGTCTTGGGTGTGTGATTTCCTTGGTGTGATCTCCAAGTTGAAATCATTTGGGATAGAAAGTAGCTAGATTAAGGTATGACTTTCTAGTGAAATCTCCCAACAAGTGGTATTGGAGCACGGTTTTGAATCATTGGAACAAGGTGTGTGAGAAAAGACTCCACCTTTAGCATTGAGAGCTAGGTGTTTGAAGAAATTCCTCTGAGAGAGTTTCCACCGTTGTTTTGGTTCAGTGGAAGTTATGACGACTGACAAAGGAAGATACAAAATAGAGAAGTTTGATAGTACAAACTTTGGCTATTGGAGGATGCAAATTGAAGACATACTCTATCAAAAGGATTTGTATAAACCTTTGATGGGAGAGAAACCAGCGAGTTGCGAGCAAAGTGAATGGGATTTGCTAGATAGAAAAGCATTGGCGGCAATCCGATTGAGTCTCTCGAAGTTTGTGGCCTTCAATATTAAAAATGAGAAGACGGCGGTGTCTCTCATGAAGGCACTAACGTGCATGTATGAGCAACCTTCGGCCGCGAACAAAGTCTATTTGATTACCAAGCTCTTCTCCATGAGAATGTCGAAGAATGATTCCTCAATTCAAGGACCACTTAAATGAATTCAACCAAACGAAAGACCAATTGGAGTCGGTTGAGATTACATTTAGTGATGAAGTGAGAGCGTTGACATTAATAGGACAAATGCCTCCAAGTTGGAAGGCTACGGTTGCGGCTATTAGTGGCTCAGCAGTAGGGGTGCAAGTGGATATCCAAATATTCGATTTTGTATTCGAAAAATCGGATATTATCCGAAAATTTCAGATTCGGATTCGGATTCGGATTCGGATATTTTTTTTATGTCCGAACTAGTTTCGGATACGGATTCGGATACTGACATATCCGCATCCGATAATATCCGATCCGATTTAAAAAATTAATAGTTATTATATATAATTAATTTATTCATTTTTTATTGTACAAAATATTATATAAAATCATAAACTAATAATATAAAACTATAATAACAAAATAATAATAATAAATGACAAATATAATATTTATACTAGTTTTTATAGTGGTAAAATGAATTATTCAAAACAAATAAAATTTTAATTAATTTTAATTTTTGGATTGGATATTATCCGATATCCGTTTCGGATATCCGAAATCGGATTCAAATAATTTTTTTAATATCCGTCGGATTCAGATTCGGATTCGGATATCGGTATAAATTTTCGGATTCGGATTCGAATACAGCCATATCCGCATCCGAACCTATCCGTTTGCCCCCCTAGTCAGCAGGAATGAATAAGTTAAAATTCGACGATATTGTTAGTATGATACTAGCGGAGGAAATTCGAAGGAGTTCGGATGGGGCCTCGACATCGGGTTCGGCTTTGAGCACCGAGAGCGAAGGGATGCATGTGCACAAGGGTCGTGGTAGACCGAGAAATAGAAGGGGGAGAATGAACTCGCATACCCCTAGTGATGAGCCTAGAGATGACAGTATCATTATATGTTACAATTGTGGTTTGCCTGACCACTATAGTAACCGATGCCAAACACCAAGGAATGACAACTACAAGAAGAATCAAGAAGTTAATGTAGTTGAAGTGGAAGATGATGCTTTGATATGTTCGATGGAGAACAATAAGGAGTCTTGGGTTTTAGATTCCGGTGCATCATTCCATGTGACCTCAAATCGAGAGTTCTTTGTGAACTACACCAAAGGTGACCTTGAAAAGGTCTTTCTTGGTGATGACCAATCTTGTGCCATTGCTGGCAAAGGTGATGTCCGTGTCATGTTGAAAGATAGGACATGGTTATTAAGGGATGTTCGACACGTTCCGGATTTTAGGAAGAATTTGATTTTGGTGGGTCAATTGGCTAGTGAAGGATTTGTTACAATCTTCACGAGGGATACTTGAAAAGTCTCTAAGGGTTCTCTAATAGTCACTAAAGGCGATAAGAATGGTAGTCTCTACATGACCGCACACGGGTGTGGGTAAAATGCTGTGGAAAATGCAAAGAGGATCCAAATATTTGGCACCGCAAACTTGGTCACATGAGTGAGAAAGGAATGCAAGTCCTTCACTTCACTGGTAAATTTCCGTTAGAGTTGACGGACTTTCACTTCTACCAGAATTGCATGTTTGAAAAGCAAAGAAGGGTGAGTTTTCAGGAGATGGGTCGAACTCTGAAAGCTAGGAAGCTTAAGTTGATTCATATAGATGTATGGGGGCCAGCTAATGTCTCTTCACTTGGCGGAAAGTTATATTTTGTGACTTTCATTGATGACCATACTAGAAAGGTGTGGGTCTATTTCTTGAGACACAAGTCCGAGGTATTGGAATTATTCAAAACGTGGAAGGCCATAGTTGAGAATGAGACATACTTCAAGGTGAAGAAGCTGAGATCCGATAATAGTGGAGAGTATGTTGATTCAGGTTTTGAGAAGTATTGTGCTAACAATGGCATCAAGATGGAAAAGACTTTGCGAGAGACACTTCAGGAGAATGGGGTCGCAAAGTAGATGATTAGAACACTGACAGATAGGGCTAGGTGTATGCGTACACTAGCAGGCTTGCCTCAGCAATTCTGTGCAGAGAGTGTTAGCACAACAACTTACCTGATCAACTGAGGACAGTCAATACCTTTGAATTTCAGGATTCCAGAGGAAGTGTGGAGTGGGAAGGATGTGAACCTTTCCCATTTGAGAGTGTTTGGGTGTGAGTTCTATGTGCACACTAGTGACCAAGCTAGGAGTAAGCTTGATGTCAAATGTACCTTCATTGGATATGGCGATGATGATCTTGGTTATCATTTTTGGGATGACCAAAATCGGAAAATTATTCAAAGCAGAGATGCCTTATTCAGTGAGATGGTTTTGTACAAGGACAGAAAAGAAGCACAGCCCGTGGAGCCGGTTACAGATAGTGACACTAAGTATGTTGAGTTGGAAGGCTCTTATATGAGTCGTGGTGTTGTGGAAGTTCCACAGTCAGATGATGATAGTAGTGACTCGAGTGAAGAGACTACACCACCAAGTCCATCTCCACCTCATGCACTAAGGAGGTTATCCATACAAACTGTACCGAGCATGAAGTATCCTCCCTCCACCTATTTATTTAATGATGATAGTGAATCTCATTGCTATGATGCGACATTGGAGGTTGGTGATGCTAGCAAGTGGGAGCTTGTTATGCATGATGAGACAAATTCCCTCGTCTTTAGTGTCACTTGGGAGTTAGCCAAAGTAACCAGGGACATGACTCTACAGAGCAAATGGGTGTATCGAGTTAAGGAGGAACATGATGGTTCCAAGAAATATTTGGCAATGATATTCTCTCCAAATACTTTTCAGTCAGTGTTTAGTATTATTGTAGCGGAAGGTTTAAATCTTAAGCAGTTAGATGTGAAAACCGCTCACCTCCATTGTGACCATGTTGAGGAGATTTACACGCCGACAACCGCTGGGTTTCCCTACGATAGGATAGAGAGAATATGGTGCTAAGCTGAGAAAGAGCTTGCATGGTTTCCAACAAGCCCCTAGGCGATGGTACATGGTTTGCAAGCACCCAGATATATCCCATGCAGTGGGAGTTGCTTGGAGGTTTATAGCTAACCTTGGCAAACATCATTGGGAAGCGGTGAAATGGATATTGTGTTATTCATGGAGTACCACGGAGACATGTCTATGTCATGGTAGGGGTGTTGTGAAGATGAAGTTGAAGTGTTCAACTTCGTCGGGTCTTCTTGCTTGAAGACCATCTTGGATGAGCCGAGTGTTTCATTAGTAAATTGGATTTGGATTGAGTTGTTACAATTGAGATGTGATGTGCATGTAGAATCTCGAAGGTTCCAAGTGGGAGATTGTTAGGTTTGTGGAACTGTCGAGCTTTGCTCCAGTGTCTGATGTCGCGATCTCGACTTTCAGTTTGGAGGAGGAGGCACACCCTACGCTTTGGTTGGCTTTGGAGAAGGTGCACCCTGCGTTCAACTTACTAGAGTTGGGCGCGACCCGCGCTCGGATTAGCTTTAGCCGAGGCGCGACCCGTGCTCATGCTGTGAAAAATTTACTAGAGTTGGGCGCGACCCGTGCTCATGCCTTTCGAAATTTTCACTGATTTCCGATATTTCGCCCAAAGCCCATTTTCTCACCTTTTTCTTTGTGTACCTATATAAAGGAAATAGAATAAGGTTTTGAGACAACTTTGAGAGATTCATTTCTTAGGTATTGTGGGAGCTCTATTGAGCTAGGGTTTGAGTGAGGCCTCTTGTTCTTGATTCTTGTTACCTCTTGTAAACTCTCCAATCTTTACTATAAAGGAAACTCGGCTCTTGTGTGGATGTAGGTAACATTTACCAAACCACCTAAATCTTTGTGTCTCTTTGCATTATTTACTTCCATATTTATTGTTGCTATGAATTGTGATGATAAACTAGTGGCTTTGCTTTGTTGAGTTTGTTGTGATAACTACCAAAGTCTTGGGTGGGTGATTTCCTTGGTGTGATCTCCAAGTTGAAATCATTTGGGATAGAAAGTAGCTAGATTGAGGTGTGACTTTTTAGTGAAATCTCCTAACAAGTGGTATTGGAGCACGGTTTTGAATCATTGGAACAAGGTGTGTGAGGAAAGACTCCACCTTTAGCATTGAGAGCTAGGTGTTTGAAGAAATTCCTCTGAGAGAGTCTCCACCGTTGTTTTGGTTCAGTGGAAGTCATAATGACCGACAAAGGAAGCTACAAAATAGAGAAGTTTGATGGAACAAACTTCGGCTATTGGAGGATGCAAATTGAGGGCATACTCTATCAAAAAGATTTGTATGAACCTTTGATGGGAGAGAAGCCAGCGAGTTGCGAGCAAAGTGAATGGAATTCCCACATCTTGGCCATGGGTGTGAGGTTTTATCCTAAAAGGCCTCGGTACTAGTTAGTGAGCTTCCCACTTTATCAACCCATGATGAACTCCTTTCTTGTTCAATGTGGGACTATTTCTTTTTTCGGTCCACACACTTAAATAGATATGGAGCAGCAAAAGCTAAAGCTCTCATTGAAAGCTCAAAGTGTGAGGGTTAGCTTGAAAGATTAATCGTTGGGAGCTAAAAGGGTGTAGAGAAAATCGATGTTTTCTAATTCTGGTGTGAAGGGCTCGACCCGCGCTCCATTTACACCTGGGCAAGGCGCGACCTGCGCTCATGCTTTGGCGACCTCCAGTGATTTAAGCGCGACCCGCGCTCCACCTTATTTTAGCACGAATTTTCCCTTTTTTGGAAGTTTCCTGAAAAAGTATAAATATAGGTTTTTTCTGTAGATAAACCTAACTTTTTCAAAACCAAGAAAGAGAGAGATTATAAGTGGGCAATTATTTGTGAGTTGAGTGTTCATTCTTTGTGAGTGAATTGAGAGACTTGTAATCTGTTACTCTGGACATCTAGTAAAGCTTGGAACTCGCAGTGTGGAAGTAGGCAAATTGCCGAACCACGATATATTTCGTCTTGTGGTTTGTTCTTCTTTTACATTAATTATTTTATTTTATATGCTTGTTCTTTGATATTGAGAAGTGTTGGGATATTGCTTGGAGGGTGTTGAAGTCTTGTCTATTGAGAATGATCGATCCCTGTGTTGGATTGATCCGTTTGTTGTGGGTAACGTTATTTTCGCAGTTATTTATTCACAACAATTGGTATCAGAGCGTAGGTATACAACCTAGGATTTTGAGTTTAGTGCTCGAAATTTGTGTAGACAAGGTGTTCGATTAAATTTCGAAGTGAACTATTTTTTTTTTGGGTTATTGTGTGTAACTTGAAAGATGGCTCCCAAGATGTCAAACGCAAGGTTTGAAGTAGAGAAGTTTAATGGGAAGAAAAACTTTGGGATTTGGCAAATCAAAGTAAAAGACATCCTCATCCAACAAGGTTTGCACAAGGCTTTAAAGGAGATTAAATCTAAGTCGGCGAATATGAGTAATGATGATTAGGAAGAGTTCAATCTTCAGGCTTGTTCATCAATCCGGTCATGTCTTGCTAATGAGGTCATGTATAGTGTGATGGGAGAAAATACCGCTGCCGGTATTTGGCTCAAACTAGAGTCTATGTATATGACCAAGAGCATGACGAACAAGATTTACCTTAAGAAGCGTCTTTATAGGTACATGATGGTCGATGGTTCAACGATGCAAGAGCACGTTAATGAGTTTCGTCGACGTCTAGCGGATTATTTGAATGTTGGTATGAAGATGGATGATGAGGATCAAGCGGCATGTTTAATATTCTCCTTACTAGAAAGCTATGAGCATATAATGACTACATTTATGAACAGAGAAGTCATTGATCTTGACAAAGTTCAGAGTGCACTTCTTTCTTATGAGTTGATGAAGAAGACACGTGTAGAGAATAGCATTGATGCAGGTCAGGGGCTAGTGGCAAGAGGAAATTCGTATGAATAGAATTCTACAAGTAATGAGAATTCTAGGTCCAAGTCAAAGAAGTCTTTAAAACATGTACAGTGCTACAATTGCAATAAAAAGGGACACTATGCAAGTAATTGTCCTCACCCGAAGAAAGAGAACAAGAGAGATGGTCAGAAGAAAGGTAAGGCAAAAATTGAGCCAAGTTATGCTTCAGGCTCTGAAGAGAATGAGTTTAGTCTCTGTGTGTCCACACAAGACTATATGACCGAAAGGTGGATTCTTGATTCCGGATGTTCCTATCATATGTGCCCGAATAGAAAGTGGTTTACTTCTTATGATAGCATTGATGGTGGTTCAGTTTTGATGGGTAATGACGTTGCTTGTAAGACGGTAGGAATTGAAACTATATGAGTCAAGATGTATGATGGTGTAGTGAGGACTTTAACCGATGTGAGACATGTTCCAACGCTAAAAAAAAAACCTTATTTCTCTTGGTACCTTGGATTCCAAAGGCCACAAGTTTGTGGGCGAAGGTGGAGTCCAAAATATTGTTAATGGCTATTTAGTTGTTATGAGGGGTCAAAAACATGGAACCTTGTATACTCTGATAGATAGTATGGTGATAGGCGATGTAGCAGTGGGTGCATGTAGTAATGATTCTGAGTGCACTAAGATATGGCATATGCGTTTAGGGCATATGAGTGAAAAGGGTTTGTCTGAGTTGTGCAAGCGGTGGTTCTTGAAGAATTTGAAGAAGCCAAGTATGGGGTTCCGTGAGCATTGCGGCCTATGGGAAGCAGTGCAGAGTCAAGTTCAAGTCAAGCAAGCACACGACAACAGGCATCCTTGACTATGTGCATACGGATGTTTGGGGACCCTCCCGGGTGGCTTCAAAGGGAGGTAACCGCTATTATGCCTCATTCATTGATGATCATACTCACTATGTGTGGGTGTATATGATGAAATCGAAAGATGAAGTGTTTGAGACATTTAAGAAGTGGAAGGCAAGGGTTGAGAATCGCACAGATAGGAAGGTAAAGACACTACGGTCTGACAATGGTACTGAGTATACCTATGGGCCTTTCCAAGAGTTTTGTCTTGCGGCGGGAATTGCCGACATTAATCGGATACCGAGGCACGCCACAGCAGAATGGAATGGCAGAGAGGATGAATAGAACCTTGCTTGAAAGAGCTAGATGTTTGTTGTCTAATGCCAATCTAGGCAAAGAGTATTGGGCAGATGCAGTGTCCATAGCGTGTTACCTGTACAATAGGTAACCAGTACCAGCTATAGATTGCAGGACACCTTATGAAGTGTGGTCAGGTAACCCAACTGATTATAGTATTTTGCGAGTGTTTGGATCGACAGCTTACTACCATGTGAGGGAAAGCAAACTAGATCCTAGTGCTAATAAGGCCATATTCTTAGGCTTCGCAAATGGGGTAAAGGGATACAGATTGTGGTGTCTAGAAGACCACAAGTTCCTGGTCAGCAGAGATGTTACCTTTGATGAGGCTTCCGTGTTATCTTTCGAGAAGCCGAAGCTAAAGCGAATAATGGGTGAGTCTATAGAAGTTCAAAACTTGCGAGCTTGAGAGTTGTCTGATGCAGCAGATGACTGGTTAGATCATGATGAGGCACCAAATCATGGAACCACATAGCAATAGGAAGAAGAGCAAGAGCATCCGCAATTTGTAGTGGCTGACCCTAGGCTAAAGAGACAAGTTAAAGAAGTGCACAAGTATGGGCACGAGAAGCCGGTGAAACACTATGGTCAGGTGGATTTAGTGACATATGCACTGAATATCGAAGATGATGAGCCAGATAGCTTCAAGGAAGCTGTTAGAGATGCTCATTACAGAGATTGGTTGGTAGCTATGCAAGCAGAGATGGAATCTCTTAATAAAAATCACACATGGGACCTAGTTTTATTGCCAAAGGGCAAAAGGACTATCGACAGTAAATGGGTGTTCAGAAAGAAAGAGGTCCTTTCTGAGTCCGACAGTACTGGGAACAAGGCAAGAGTAGTAGCAAAGGATTTTTCATAGAAGGAAGGAGTCGACTACAATGAGGTATTTTCCCCGGTGGTCAAACATACGTCCATTCGTGTGTTATTGAGTTTAGTTTCTCACTTCGACTTGGAGTTAGAGCAACTTGATGTGAAAACTGCTTTCTTGCATGGGGACTTGGAGAAAAAGATCTATATGAGACAACCTGAAGGGTTTGTCGTTGCTGAGAAAGAAGAACACGTATGCAAATTGAATTGGTCACTGTACGGGTTAAAGCAATCTCCCAGGCAATGGTACATGCGCTTTGACACGTTCATGATGCAACTTGAGTACACCTGAAGTAAATATGATTGTTGTGTTTACTTTCGTAGGCTTCATAGTAATGACTTCATTTATCTCCTGCTTTATGTGGATGACATGCTTATTGCTTCCAAAAGCATGGTGGAGATAGACAAGTTGAAATCTCAACTTAGCTCTGAGTTTGAGATGAAAGACTTAGGTGGAGCCAAGAAGATAATCGGCACCCGAGATTGACGAGATAGCGTAATCGACGGATAGTTGTATCTCAGAAGAAATACCTTCAGAAAGTACTTTCGCGTTTTGGTATGGAGAATGCAAAGTTGGTTTCTACGCCTTTGGCTGGGCATTTTAGGCTTTCAGCTAAGTTCTCTCCTAGTTCGGTGGAGGAACAAAAGCATATGACACATGTTCCTTATGATAATGCAGTGGGCAGTTTGATGTATACGATGGTGTGCACACACCCAGACATTTCACAGGCAGTTAGTGTTGTAAGTAGGTATATGGCTAATCCTAGGAAGCAGCATTGGGAGGCAGTGAAATGGGTATTAAGGTACTTGAAGGGTACCTTGGATGTGGGATTAGTTTATGGTGGAGGCACTTGTTATGCCAGTGGATATGTAGATTCAGATTATGCAAGTGATCTAGATAGACGACGATCGACTACTGGTTATGTGTTTATGATGTATGGTGCACCGGTTAGTTGAAGGTCTATGCTACAGGCTACAGTTGCTCTATCTACTACTGAGGCAGAGTATATGGCAGTGGCAGAGGCAGTGAAAGAGGCATTATGGCTTCGAGGTCTTCTGGATGATATGGGTATTGAGCAGAACAGTGTTGTTTTGCATTGTGATAGTCAGAGTGCTATTCATTTGGTGAAAAACCAGATTCATCATGCTCGGACAAAGTATATTGATGTCCGTTATCACTTTATACGGGATGTCGTTGAGGATGGTGATGTAGCACTTGAGAAAGTGGACACCCATGACAATCCTGCTGATATACTGATTAAGGTTGTCACCGGAGTTAAGTTCCAACACTGTTTGGACTTGCTCCAAATCCTACATGCTTGATAGAGCCCTTTGTGGGCATGGCCCTTAGGGGCGGATGGACTACGAGTTTCTGAATGGATGTGTTCGGCTCGGTTTTATGTGTTAAAACCTCACCGAGGTGGAAAATTGTAGAGAAAAACGATGTTTTCTCATTCTAGTGTGAAAGGCGTGACCCGCGCTCCATTTACACCTGGGCAAGGCGCGACCCGCGCTCATGCTTTGGCGACCTCCAGTGATTTAAGCGTGACCCGTGCTCAACTTTGCCCGGGTCGAGGGCGTGACCCGCGCTCCACCCTATTTCAGCACGAATTTGCCCTTTTTTGGAAGTTTCCTGAAAAAGTATAAATATAGGTTTTTTCTGTAAAACCTAACTTTTCCAAAACCAAGAAAGAGAGAGATTATAAGAGAGCAATTCTTTGTGAGTTGAGTGTTCATTCTTTGTGAGTGAATTGAGAGACTTGTAATCATTATCCGGGACATCTAGTAAAGCTTGGAACTCGCAGTGTGGAAGTAGGCAAATTGCCGAACCACGATATATCTCGTCTTGTGGTTTGTTCTTCTTTTACATTAATTGTTTTACTTTATATGCTTGTTATTTGATATTGAGAAGTGTTAAGATATTGCTTGGAGGGTGTTGAAATCTTGTCTATTGAGAAGGATCGATCCCTGTGTTGGATTGATCTATTTGTTGTGGGTAACGTTGTTTCCGCAGTTATTTATTCACAACAAAGGGCCTATGTGCAATCTTTACCTTTTGTTCATGGTGTGTGAACTACATTGGCACCATTTGTTCAATATTTTTTCAGTTAGTGTTGAAATTTTTGATAGTGTGCTGGTTATATGGACAAGGGAAAACTAAATTAAAGTTGCTGTAACTTAACTCAGTTTGTTGCCGCATTCTGCTATAACCTAATATGATTGAGGGATTTCAAGTTTTGTAAAGTTTGGGGGTCTGATGCCAGAATCCTACTACCAGGGTCTTCTTTCAGCTTCGAGTTGCTGATATCATGATGGGCAGGCTGGTGAGTTGTAAAGTCTTCTACACATTCTAGTGAGATGTTAAGTATTCTGGAATCTGGATAATGAATGTGATGTTAGTAAAGCCGTAAAGTAGATTTGATATTGGATACAAACACTAGTTTCTTCACTTTTGAGTTAGTAAATTCTTGTTAGGTTCGTAAAGTATGCCAATGGTGAAACATGTATTTCCTGAAAAGCTGTGAATTCTTTTGAGACCTTAGACATTATGTATAAAGAATATGGTGTTGGTGAAGCAGGGTTGATGCTGGAAAGTTATGGTTTAGGATCACTGAGACCCTTCACGTACTCTTGAGTCTTGACATGGTATTTGGGTAAGATTAGGAAACATTTATATAGTTGGTCAAGTACAAAAGTGTGGCTGTTGAAAGACTTGAAACATAAATTTCTTGTGCATATTACTGGTGCTTGTGGTAGTCACTGTACCAATTATAAAAATATTGTGAACCCTTTTCTTTTCGATACTAATTTACATTTGAACTAGTAGTGTATTTTCTTGGTTGCAATGTGATAATACACTCTTTGGTCACATGTACATCAACACAATGCTGGCATTGTGTCAAATGAACACTGATATTTATCAATACTAAAATTATGAATTGGCATATTTCATGTGCTTATATCGTCAAGAGATGTGTTGGTAGCGACCATTATTATAAGTAGGGAAGAAGCACAGTAGCACAACTTTGATTGCATGACCTGAACAAGAAACATGGGTTCATGTTGCACTGCTTTTTACAAAGATGATAACACATTAATAGGTCTTAATCTTTGGCTATCATTTCATTTCATTTGTTTATTAGAAATATGTGTATATACATATTTTTGGGTTGAATTACTGTGTACATCACCATAGCCGAACTGCCCAAGTTGCTGCGGTTGTTATTTTCTATCTACTTCACCACCTACTTCATATTAATGCAAATTAAACCATAAAGAAGAATTGATTGAAGAAAATGCTAATAAACAACCCAATCAAAGAGTTGAACCATGCAATCTCAGGCTTGAATGTCATCTTGTACACTCAATTTCACCAACTATTAGACTATGGTTGTGTTTTATCTGTGGGAAACTTTCCCATGGGAAAGTAAATTTGGATCGAAGTCTCGATTTGTTTGGAACTTTTCCACAACTCAATTGTTGTAATTGTGTGGGGAAGATTTTTAAGTATGGAGGGAGTGGAAGAGTTTGGTGTGATTAGAGCTCTTGAGTGGGAAAATATCCCACAAAGATCAACTGACCAATAGAATTTTATCCTATATTCGAGTGTGGGAATAATTTCCATGAATCAAACACACATTATGCCCTTTTTAGGACAAACACATCGAAATGCTGCTAAGAATTAGAAGCAGAGTTGTTTGAATTTGAATGATTTGAAAGGATATTGTTATGAGGAGGTGGAAATGATATACTTTGAGATGGAGGACTGTTAGATGAAGTAGATTGTGATGTGGAACTTGAAGGAGAACAATGATTTGAAATTTGTTGTGATGAGTTATGAATGTCAGATGACTGGGAGTTAATAGGGTTTGTGTGTGCTCTGGTACAAGGAAAATATGGTACAATAATCTCATTTAAAGATGGTCTAGGATTATTTGTAGTGTGTGTAGATATTGGAATGTTAAATTTGAAAGGAAAGTGTTGTTCATTGACAACAACATGTCTGGAAGTGTAGACTCTTCCAGTTTCTGTGTCTAAACAAACACCTATTCACTTGATGATGAAGACTGTCCAATGAAAAAAAACTAACGGGACAGTTATTGTCCATCTGTCATAACTAATCTCTAAACAGATTCTGTTATGTAAGTTACAACAACAATACCCTTGTGATCCAATTTAATGACTTATACTCTATTATGGGATTGAGCATACTTAATTGCCTCTTGTCTTAACATTTAAAGTTTTTAGCTGCCTTCTTGTTCAGTACAATTCCTTGTTCCTCGTCTTAATGAATTCAGGCCCCTTTCAGGGGATTCACTATTTTTTTCACTAATTTTGTTCTCCTTTACTTTTATGGTTTCTTTAATGATAGGTGAAATTGAGGATTTGAAGCATTTACAATAGTGGATCTACATATGTAAGAAGCTAACTTCTATAGTTTCGCGGTAAATAGTAGTCTTTGCAGTTGTGTTTGGTTATCCAAGCTGACAAATCACAAATGGACTCTCTTACCTGTTTTGTAGGGTGAGGAAGACGAGAATTGCAGTAGCAATGAATGAGGTGGACAGTGCAAATCAATGATGCAGAGGGTATCAAACAAAATTACTTGCAGTGTTAAAAGATATGGAGCAACAGAAGCGTGTCAGTGAAAGCCAAAACGGAGGGTTAGCTTGAAAGATTAAATCATCGAGTGACATGCAATCTTCACCCTTCTGTACGTGGTATGTTAATTACATTGATTCTGCTGATATGATCAGTTTCTTCCGTTTATTATTGAAATATTTAATAGTGTTCTGGTCAGAACCTATCAGGAAAATAAGAGAATAATAACAATGTCTAGTTAAATAGAGGGCGAAAGATTAAATTAAGTTTGCTTTAATGGTTTAACCTAATTCAATTTTGCAATCGTCTGGTTTAACCTAATATCAGCGGTTGTAAGTTGGAAAAGCCTGTTAGTATCAGAATCTTCTGAAAACGTGATAGGTAGGCTGAAAAATATGCTGATTGTTGATGCTAATAAACTAAGATTAAAATTGGAAATTGGGCCTTTTTTTTGCTTATTTGTTGATGAAGAAAAGAGTAATAAATGAAAATAATTTTACCTCATGCAAAATCAGGCAACCCATCAAAAGTTTCGTAGAAAACATTCTAAACTTGTATTAATTTTCACCTCATGCGTATCTAGGGGTGCCAACGGGTCGGTTTTAAGTCGGGTCTTAGTGGTTTCAGTTTGGGTTTTACTATTTACGGTTTTATCGGTTTCGGTTCTCAACGTTTTTAGTATGAGAATTATAGAGATGGTTCCAACCTTAAAACCATAAAAAACATGGTTTTATGGTTTTGGTTCTAATTCGGGTCTTTATTATTTATTATGATTATTAAACAATTTCAATCATTTAAATACTAAAACTTGCATTGTTTTTTTTTTTTTTTTTAATTTTCCTACACGATAATATTTTATATATAATTAGTCATGTATCAACAATCATATTTACATCAATTTATGAATATGTATCAATCATACACGTTAAAACATTTACTATTCATGTGATAATTTAAACATTTGATATAGAAATTAAAATAATCAAATATCTAACCTTATAATTTGATTTTTTTTTTTTTACGTACATACACATATATTTGTTTCCTTATATTAACTCGATCGTGTATACGTGCAATCACATATATTTGTTACATTGATATATTTTACGTGCATACACATATATTTGTACATGTACAATTAACTCGCATTTTAAATCAAACATGCAAGTACATGCATCTTACAATTACATCTCATCACTAATTTTTAATATGAACACTATATATTGGTTTATAATAAGTGTGTGTACCACAATATATCAAGCATATGTATCCTATTTAAATATATACGTGCATAAGTTAATAAATATAAAATGCATTAGTTAATTCATAATATACACGTTGACATTATTATTAACAATCTATGATACACTTATTTAACATATAATTATAAAATATACATTTAGCAACACACATTCACTATTATGTTATATATATTTAATAGACTTTTATATGTAAAAAATATATTTTATATTATGATGTATAAGTTTGATTATCTTAAATGTAATATAATATTAAATTTTATATATCGAAATCATAATAATCAGTTTCGGTTTTGGTTCGGATACCCACAGATTTTTTACTATTCGGTTCAATAATTTCGGTTCTTTATCGGTTCAGTTTTTAATGACCCATTTTAAATGGGTCTAACTTTTTAAGACTCAGAACTTGAACATTCCGTTTCGGGTAATCGGGTACCCATTGGCACCCTAGCGTATCATATGACCAACTTAATCACCGGCACGTGTCGAAACAACTCAAGATTCAACCACGTGTACTTCTAGTACGTAACAACATGTAACCTGACACAAAGTGTTTGAGTTTCCGGACGTTTCTAATAAGTAGTTCCTCATTTTGTGTCTTCCAGGAGCTGCAGCTGTATCTAATGGCGGAAACGAACATTGGTGAGCTAACAGTTATTAAAGGGAAGCCGTCTTCTATATTTCATACAATAACTTCACTTACCATTTGGCTTGGTGCAATTCACTTCAACGTTGCGTTACTCTTAATAGCTATATTCTTTCTTTCCACCACTCAAGCTTTCACGTACGTAATCATTCACCCATTTCCTTATTCATTTTATCCTTCTTTACTACTAATATGCTTTTAATTGTTTTCAGTCTAATTGGGCTGCTCATATTGCTTATGGTCGTGCCTGTAAATGCTAATAGCAAACTGGGAAGAAAATTGGCAAGGTTATTAGCTACTTCCTTTTTTCTCCTCTTTTTTAAGTTTATTATGTTTTGATTTTAATGGTTGGTTTTTGTAAATGTTTTGGAGAGTTCAGGTATGTATGTAAGCACACTTGTGGCTACTTTCCAATTACTCTGCATGTGGAAGATATCAAGGCATTCGATCCAAATCAAGCTTATAGTAAGCTTCTATTTCCTTTTTCCTGAAAGTTTCATACTGCATGTTTGTATTGTATTATTATTATTGTTGTTATTATCGTTATCAATTGATATTAAAGTTTCATACTTGCTATAGAGTCTTGCCATTATTCTTGTAGTCGGTTAGCTGTTTTTTACTATTAAATCTTGTAAGGCTCACCTAAGAAGACTTTTGGTACAACAGTTTTCCATTTTGATGAGTAGTTGAATTAGATGGGACGCATTTGAAATGTATAGTAGCATCGACATCCTGATGAAGTGTGTCTAATATTTGTAAAGTTAAGTATCCTTTCATCAAATAAATTTAGTAGGGTTAAGTATCTTGAAATTCACCAAGAAAATTGAGTTGAATTGCCATTAGTATAACAGTTTGAAAGAGACAAACTTTTAGTTTCATGGGCTGGTCAATGAATCCAGGGATACAGTACAACAGATATCAAGTTTACATGAGAAGGTGAATTACGTGGGTAATATTTGAAATTTTTAGTAGCATCCACTCTTTAATCAAAGAGTAATGGGAAAGCAGCAACTTCAATTCTCGAAGAAAATTGAGTAAAAATGTCATTTGCATAACAGTTTAGAGTAGACAAACTAAAGCTTCTGTCTGTGGCAGTGGGGCTTTTGTTGTCGTTCAGTGGGTAGAAGGTGAAATACATCGCTTGGACTGATAGTCCAGAGCAATTTACCTTTAATAGACTGGATACAGAATTGGGAATCATACTTTGTGTAAGTATCCTTAGGGCCTTCCTAAACCCCGTGTTAGGGACTATCCCGTGTTGGTGGATCGTGAAGGTATATCTAAACTTGCCTTGTTGTCTTAAGCTTATTATGTTTTTAGACTAGATTAGGGTATTACACTTGATTACGGGAAAGAGTATATACCTTATGTTTTGTATTCTTGTGAATCTGAAACCTTCTTGTATATATTTGGGTGTTGTTGGAGTAAACAGTTAGTAAGCTCCTTGAAGAATTAACAGCTACCTAGTAGGGAAGAGGTCTGTAACTCCTAATCTCCAGTAAAAGAAGCCAAACCAGAACTCCAGCATCAACTTCACAAAAATTTTGTGTGACGAGTGATCTTTTTTCGTTTTTTTTAGGCGTAAAAAGGGTTGCAGGCACACTCTGTTCTTCCACAAGATGACCGAGTCCACAAAGATGTATAATCTCTGTAGGCTTCTGCACGAAAACTGCTTAGGCCAGGAATGCTGTTTTTGCGCAAATTGTTCACGAGTGTTCCATCAAAGTTAAGATTATTAAGGGAGTAAGAAATTACTGGACGTTAAGGTGTGGAAAATTTTCACTAGTCCAATTCTATGAGGTTAGATCCACAAGTGCCACACTAAGAAGATAAATCAAGTACGTGGACGGAATATGTACAGGGTGCAACAAGTATGTGCTAAGTGCAGTAATACATATTTTGAAAGTTAAAACAGGCCTAGCGGTCGTTCCGTAGGCATGAATGATAATTAGAATAATATTAAGCGTCTGACTGGGTTGATGGCGTGCACCGGCGAATGTTGATGTCATTAGTTTAACTTGGATTTGCATTTTCTCATTTTTGTAATCCGTACATTGTTCCCTTGCCATGTAACAGTTTTTGCCTATGAACCACATTCTGTTTTACCAATTGGAGTTGTTGCTCTCGCCGATCTCACGGGTTTCATGCCTTTGCCCAAGATCAAGGCCCTCGCAAGCAGTGCTGTAAGTGTTGTTAATTTCAATGCCAGTTAGCAGAAAGGAGAAATTCCTATCTTCCCACCCATCTTGCTTCTCATAAAAGTTTATCAGGTTTTCTACACACCATTTCTAAGGCAAATATGGACATGGCTGGGGCTTACATCGGCAACAAAGAAAAACTTCATCTCTCTCTTGGCTGCTGGTTATAGTTGTATTATAGTGCCAGGTGGAGTACAGGAGGCATTTTATATGGACCGCAATTTTGAGGTCTGTTTTATTTCTTTAACGTGGGCAATGATAGTTCTTTTCTTAGAGTTTTTCCAGTCATGTCTATGTAAGCACATGAAGACACTTGAAAGTTGATAAAGATGAACTTAGGGAATTCCTCAACAGCAGTACACAGAGGGCATCTCTCAGCTTATTTTGTGTGCCGCCTATTTGTCATCATTTTCAAACTTCCAGTTTAAGCCGTGTTAAATTTCAAATAACTTTTTTATTTTATTTTTCACGTTCTCTTTCAAATCTCTCTGTTCTATTATGGAGGAAAGTATCACTGTTAAACTTGATAAAGGAACTCCTTCTTCCCTATAGTCCATTTATCGTGTCATCCGAAGTTGGCCTCTTTATGTGGAATTGCTAGTTCGTCCTAGCCTGTTTTTTCAAAACATCTGACCATAGTTTCTTAGGTCATGTTGTTTCTGTAGCTGTTTCTTGTTCTCTTTTGGTCCAATAGGTGAATGGTAAGAAGTGGCTGACAAGCATGCCCATTGAAAGTGGATGTTGCTAGCTTAGTTATTACCTAAAATTCTTTCTAGTAACAATGCAATTTGTTCTTTCCATTTTTAATATATTGTAGGTAGCCTTCATCAAGCAAAGAAGAGGATTTGTTCGTATAGCCATGGAGTCAGGCCGGCCTTTGGTACCTGTTTTTTGCTTTGGCCAGGTATCCATATTCTTCAGAATAAAGTAATGGATGCACAGTTTCCCTTTTCTAAATCATTAATAATACCAAAATGAACCTATGCTGGTGCATCCAACTGATCTCTGTTTGCGTATGTGCTAACTTAGCCTTTCACTCTTTTATCGTAGTTTATTCTATTTTGCTTACAATGTTTCAGGAAAAATATTTAAAGAACATGTCAAAAGAAAATGTTGACGGAGTGCTTCAGTCAAGATCTTTCATTTCATGTGTGAATTTTACCAGATTCTATTGCTTAAAAAACTGTATTCATATAGTTAAGATGACATGATTGTTTAGAGATTTGCAGTCATAGATTTTAGAAATGCACTTTCTAGATTCTGATGTTGTGTAAATTCTCTACTAGCCTGCTAATATCCTTGCATATGGAGTCCATGACTGCAACGGTTTAAAATGGCTTACGTTCATACTGCTGCCACCTTTGGTATTTAAAAGTGTTGACTGTGGAGAATTGTACTTGGTGTATATCAGTATGCCACTGTGCTCCGCTAACTAATCAGTGTATTTGCCATTTCGGGAAGTGCAGACAAACATTTATAAGTGGTGGAAGCCCAGTGGGAAGCTGTTTCTCCATTTCTCTAGAGCAATCAAGTTCACTCCAATCGTCTTCTGGGGAATGTTTGGGTAAAGTTGCTAATTCTGCTGTTTATTTCCCTAATTCTTTTTATGATTTAGTTGGAACACCTGTTTCGAGGGAGAAAGTGTTTCGTTTTTTTATCTACTTCTGACTGACATCCGTCTTGTTCTTTGTAGATCACCTTTGCCCTTTCGCTATCCAATGCATATAGTGGTGGGTAGACCCATTGAATACAAAAAAACAACAAAACCTACTGTGGAAGAGGTATGACTCAGCAACCTCCATTTCCGTACGATTTTATTTAGTGTGGAGGATCCTGAATCCCAGGGTCGCTCAGGGAATTGGGTGCTCATCATTAGATCTCAAGATTCTTTCATTCATTCTAGAGATCCCATTGTTACCTTCAATAAATGAGTGAGACATAAAGTCAAATAGAGGTTAAACCTTGGTGACCATACTGAAATGGTTTTTTGGCGCATAATAATCAGTAAGTCGTACTAATCTCAGGAAAGTTATTAAAGTATTTTTCGGTGACAATTATCCTTTGGTCGTCATCCATTAGTAATTTCAACAAGGAACCACAAGGCATTTATTCTTATATACAATTAAAACTTCTTATCTGTGTATCGCAACCCTGTCGTCACTGGGTGCATGGTGCTGGTAGTGCCGTAGTGGTATCAGTGGAATTATTTCATATCTTTGCCTGCAACCTACCAATATTCATTTCCAGAAATACTCCCAACCCGTAAGTGACTAGGAATTCAAATCTTTTTGTGCAGGTCAATGAGGTCCACAAAAAGTATATTCAAGCCCTTGAAGATCTTTTTGAAAGACACAAAGCAAGGGTTGGCCACGCTGATCTCGAGCTGAGAATTCTTTGATTTGTATATGTATATTTACTCGTCAACTTGATTAAATTAGTAAGGGAAAATGAAACGTAAAAGCTCCCTTTGAAGAATGAAAATTCCTGTCTACATACAGTTATAACTCATAGCGTTACCTCCCAACTTCTCCCTCTCAATTGTAGTTCACACTATGTGCTCTCGCTGCTTATTTATTGTCTTTTGAAGATTGGTTAAATAGGAAATCAGTCTTAATCAAAGTGGGGTTGGATTAGTGAAGCAGTTTCTTATGTGGTGGGTTGCCTGTGCCATTGATCTGTTCTCTGATGAAGTTATCAACTCGGGGTCTCAAGGTAGTGGCAATAATAGTTACGACTTAAGAAAATGTATACACAGTACTCCTTTATATTCAGGTATATATATATTTCATCTTCACTTATTTGCTCTCTGTTATTATATAGTGTTCATGTTGATATATCATATATGTCCTAGAACATTTTATTACTTACGTAGTCCTACTTATAATGCCAATGCTTGTACACAGCATGGGGCCTAATTGGAGTATGTTCAACTATATTCAACCTCACCCCAGGTCAACCCGTGATGATTGTTTGGATTTGCAACAGGAGTCGATATTTTCTTTATGTAGTATAAACTATAAAGTCTTGCTCTCAGGCAACTCATATCCACCCATTTCATAGAACCTCCGTGTACCCGCCCTTATCGGAGCATGTTTGTACTGGCTATTGGTTATTATATACTCACCAACCTGAGACCTATCCTGGGTTCATGGGCGACCTAGTGTATAGGCAGGGTATTCAAGTGAATACCCTCAAGTTTCTCTCAAAAAAAATATATATAATAGACTTAAATGTTTACTATTTAACTTAACTCATTAGTATTTTAGCCAAAAAAAATTTGGCTTATTAGTTAATGATTTTTAACATTTTGGATTAAGGACTCTGTAAGATTGTAACGTAGGTCAAGTCCACACTTTTACTTTTACTCTAATGAGTAATTCATTTCGTTTATTTTCTAGTAAACTTCTCAAATATTTTCAATTTCTCAATCACCTTCTCTATTATTTGGATATTTTCTCGAATTCATTTATCAAACCATCTCGAATTCAGGAGTCCGCCCCTGCTTGGGTTATGTATTTTTCGAACAGTGGAACATCCATCTCTTGCGTGCTATATGTTGCTTCAAACCCTGCCCTGTACCCGAACCAAATAAGAAAATTGGGAATTAGAAACCGAACCAAACCGATAAGAAAATTGGGAATCCGAAACTGTGCCAAACCGATAAGATATATTTCAAACCAAACCGACCCGAACCGAAAACTATAAAATCAATTAAATTCAAAATTAAATCGATTAATTTTAGCCACACAATTGATAAACATATACAAAATTAATCATAGATATTACTAAAATATCACCTTATCGGTTCGGGTTTATATCGGTTTGGTGGAGGGCAAACTCGAAACCAAACCAATATCTTATCGGTTCGGTTTGGTTTCGGGTCGGTGGAGGGTAATTCAAATTATCAAAACCCAAACCGTTTTTTATTGGTTTGGTTCGGGTCGGTTATTGAGTTATAGAAACCTATTGACAGCCCTACCAATAGTAAACTTATTTTAAAATACTAATACATTTTAAAATGCATATATAAAATGTATTTTATTATTTAGTAGTTTCGACCAATGAAATGCAATGAGTTGGTTTAGGGTTTAGTGTCTAGAGGTTTAGGGTTTAGGATTCGATGTATTAAGGTTTAGGGTTTACACACTTAGGGTTTAATGTCTAGAGATTTTTAGGGTTCAGACTTAGGGTCTAGTTTATAGGGATTTAGGGTTTAGTGTATAGAAGTTTAGAGTTTAGGCTTAGGGTCTAGTGTCAACAAGTTTAATTGGTGAATTGTGATACATCATACGCATTGACGAATATGAAGCTTATCATATTTGAACTCTTGCTTCTGTTCTTGGCAGGTCAGATTTTTTTTTTTTTTTTTTTTTTGTTGTTGTTGTTGTTGTTGTTGTTGTTGTTTAACTGATGACGGGCTCTTTTTATTTTGGTTAAAATAGTGAAGAAGCTGCGAAAGATGTTATAATTTACAGTTATAAGGCTGCTGCTAGTGGATTTTCTGCTAAACTTACTCCTGAACAAGTTTCTCATATCTCAAGTATGTTACTTTGTTTCTTTCTGTTTTGTAATTTTGATTAAAGCTTGGGATTGGTATGGTTGTTGCAATTTGTGATTGAATTGAAGAGTTTAGATTGTTTAAATAATGCTAGTTATACTGATATGTTGGATTGAGTTGTTAATTGTCCATGAATTTGATGAAAATAGATTTGTTAGGGTGCCATTATTGGAGCTCATTTGAATATGAAAGCCATTAATTGGCTCACCACCATTACCAGATCCTTGACTACATGGAAATGATTAATTGAAACAAAGAAATAATGAGTCCTTTCGTCTCGTGCCCTTTGGAGAGCCATTTATCGACAGTAAGAATTTAGCTTTGAAAACAGGTTTAGATCCAAGTAGAATAAAACACTGATAATCATTTAGAATTATTGTTTAGCCAACCTGTAACGACTCGAAATTTCACCAAAGGTTAATCTGGTTATTTTGCATTTCGTTTCAACAATGCTACAAGAAATTACGCATTCGACTCGTCTTTGTTATAATTAATTTTTTTATGTGAACTTGTGTAGTTGAATTTGGCACGAGAAGTATACTGGAATGACATTTTACACTTACCTTAAAATTAGAATTACCATACTGCCACTAGATCTATCATAATTTTCTTTCCTTGAGATCGAAATACAGTTAAAATTGGAAAAATGAAGGGAGAAGGTTATGTCCAGTAGAGTAGAGTTACACCTCCTTTAATTAAGGAGATATGTTATCATTAAGTTAGGGGTCGCATATAAGGAGAGAACAATTTATTTAGTAAAAGGGTAGATCAGGTGGAGTAGTGCTTTATTATGTATGGTAAGGTGGTGGCAGCTTTAAAAATTGGAATTATTAGGTATGTATTTCCAAGGCGTATGTATACCAGTCATCAAGCAAGTGAATTGTGTTCCATTTACATTGTCTTTTTCTGAATAATAATAGCTAAGTCCATTATATTTTAATTTAGTTGTTTCTACTGATGAAATGTATAAGAATTAGAAATACATTTAAACTCTCCAAATATAAGAATTATAAATGCACTCAAACTCTCCAAAGAGATTCCATATACGTGAGATTGTAGACTATTAGAAAAAACTAGCTTTCGAACCCATCCTACGAACGAGTGTCGTTATATTAAATTATTCTAAAAAATATTAGCAACTATTCATAGCTATGAGATATGAAAATTATATTAATCACTTGTTTAAATTTCTTGCACCACTCTCTATCAAAAGAAAGCACCAAATCTTGGTAAAACTCATCGATTTATTTTTGTTGTTATGTTTAATAATTGAAATTTGATTGAAATTTTGTGAGAATGCTCAATGTGGCGAAGATGATATTGAAACTACTTAAATAGCAAGGCATTCCCAATCATAATAAAATAATTATAATAAACACTACTTAAAATGTAAAACTATACTTGTCGAGATATTATATTCTCCCTATATATAATACAACTATGTTTCGAGGTTAGTTTAATGCATTTGCATCAAGTTTCCAATTTTACGTTAATTGAGGCTAGTTCAATGTATGTAGTTGGATATAGTTTCTGATTTCCCATTAATTATTCTTTTAGGTTAATTCAATGTAGTTGTATCAAGTTTCTGATTTCTCGTTAATTATTATTTGAGGTTAGTTTAGTGCAGTTGCACCAAGTTTATGATTTCCCGTTAGTTATTCATTAAAGTTGATTCAGTGCAGTTCTATCTAGTTTTCAATGTTTCGTTAATTACTCTTTGAGATTAGTTAATTGCATTTGCATCAAAGTTCCAATTTTCCATTAATTACTCTTTGAGGTTAGTTTAATACATCTACATCCAGTTTCTGATTTCCCGTTAATTATTTTTCGAAGTTAGTTCGCATCTAGCTTCCAATCAATTTCCAGTTATTTATGCTTTGAGGGTAGTTCAATGTAGTTACATCCGGTTTTATATTTCTAGTTAATTATTCTTTAAGGTTATTTAAATACATTTGCATCCAGTTTCTGATTTTTCATTAAATATTCATCAAGGATATTGCATCCAATTTCTGATTTTCCGGCCTGTTAGTTAATATATGATTTTAGTTTAATGCAGTTACATCCAGTTTTCGATTTTCCGTTAATTATTCTTTGAGTTCACTTCTACAAAAATGTTAATAGATAGCACTCAGAAAACGCTATAAAAAGTAAACGATAACGTTTTCACAAACGCTATCAATTGGCCTGCTATGCTTTAAACGATAGCACTTCAGATAAAAACGCTATCAAACTGATAACACATTTTACAAACGCTATGGGTATTGTTATTGCATTTTGTGGAAAAACACTATCAAATCGATAGCACATTTTACAAACGCTATCAATATTTTAATTGCGTTTTGCAGAAAATGCTATGGTATTTATTGCGTTTGCATACACACAATTGTTGGTTTATAGCGTTTAGAAAATGCTATTATCCAGATGCACTTTTAATAAATTATCTTTTTAATTTGCTTTTGAGAATCACCATTAATTTTTATTTCAAAACTAAAAATCAGCAAAAACAAATTCAATTGAATCTAGATGGATTTGAACCATCAACCTCTCACTACCACTGCGTGAGCGCTCTTTCCATTTTGAGCTTATAGATCCATCAAATAAATAAATAAATAACTAAAATACAATGGATTTGAAGGGAAAAAAATCACTACATCAAATTATGACCGTGAAGATTACTTAATTATGTGGTTATAACTAGAATAATATAACGAGTTAACCTGCATGTGATTATCTTCGTAGAGATAACAATATATGAGTTACATAAGGAACTACTACACATGACAGAAACATATTACATGTTGTAAGCCGGTTTTAGTCAATATAAAACTTATACATGAATGGCGGCCTAGTTTCATCTCAAACTTTACAATGGAACTAGTAAAAAAATCAAGAGCACTCCATCAATCTAAAGTAACCTTTAAAACAAAATTTGACAACCCATACATTCAACCTTCCTGCTGGTTATTGTGGTCGAATTACACGGTAGAAAAAATAAATATACACGCTAGAAGACATAGATAATTCCACACTATCACAAAATATACAAAGGAATATATACCTGAGTTATTGTTAAACACATCAAAACAAAATTCAGTTGAGCAACCAATCACTTCAGCTTATCTTTTGTTAGTGAACATAACCCGTTGTCATGACCTACGAAGAAGCGACAAAAACAAAGTTTAATAATGACATTAGAACTTGCAAGAGAAAAAATACACATGTGGACAGCTAAGATTCAACCCTCGGGCTAGGCAGTCTACCAGTGAGTACTTGGAAGAACTTAAGTTTTGTGTATAACTTACATTATACTATGACCATATTTCAGTTGAAAAGGCCCATGAAATTATAAAGTGATAATTTGTTACAAGCCAAGTATGCATATGTATCATGACAATGTAACATAGCATATTAGCATGTGAGTATCATATGAGCGTATACATCTAAATATGAATCTAGAAAATCATATGCATGCATAGTAAAATACAATGCAAAATTAAAATACGATTTCATTCAAACTACAATTATCCAATTTAGAAAAGCAAGGTAGAAAGTGAAAATCACTTGCACGGATCAATAGCTAGGTTATTTACAAAGAAAGTAGTCCTTCCTCAAATAAGCGTCGGTGTATCTTCCTTTTACCCACAAGTCCTTTCTTTGTTTGTTTGAACATTTGAAACCTCTCTTGCTTCTGGATTGTGGTAGCAAGGCTCAAGGATGTCATAGATATTTAGACCACTAATGTCTTGCATGCGGAAAAAAACTCCTATAATAGATTTGAGTACCATGAAAAAAACAAGCTTCGGATGAAATTCAAAACCAGATGGAGGAATAATGTTCAAGAAACAACTTTCATATACTAACAATTCTTAAACAAATATCAATATAAGGATCCAAAAGTATACCAGGACCTAGACACTACAACAACTACCAATTCCCCAATATAACTATAGGAAAACCATGTGAATAGAGATTAGAGAATTAATCGACAGCGCCCACAAAAGAACACAATTGCACTGGGAACCATTCAATAAAAATGATAGCAAAACACTTGCAAACGCAATCTTATTTTTTTTGTATAGCGCTTTTTAACATAAGCTATTAAACAAAAGCTATATGTGTGCCTTTTTCTAGTAGTGGAAGTTACTATAAATCCAATAATGTGGATAACAATGCTCTTTACCATAGCAACCAGCTCCTTGTTTAATGTTTATATCATCGCTTGTCCATAGCCAATATTATGCACCATAGCTATGAATGGTTCCTGTCTGACATTTATAACAAAGTGTGCATGTACAAACACATTAATAAAAAGAATACAAAAAAACAAATGAGGAGACAATAAAGGAAAGTAAATGGTCACCCCTTCTTTGTTAATAAGCAATACTGACATTGGTTAATTTACAATCCGAGGGAGATGGCAATGTGAACTATTAGGAAACATCAAAACAGTCTTTGTAGACGTACAAAACAGGTTCAAGAATGATATTTAAGAAATGTACAAGTGCCCTCAGGAAAAAATAGGCTACTAACTGTCTTTGGGACACCAATGAATGTTGGACCAATCTACTAAGTGACAGATCCCGAACCTGCTCATTACCAACAAAATTTCAATCTAAATTGAAGCTTCTAGGTCTATATTTCATCCCTAGCATTGATACTTGACAGAAATTACACAAAATTAAGCCAAAAGATTATTTAAGCTACTGCATTCCTACATACTACCTACATTATCTAATTTATTAGCATAGACAGACCTAAAAGACCTCAACATTACACTAACCTTTACAGTCTAAACAAAGTAACCGGGAACAACACAGTCGACAGCAACCAACCAGGTAATGTTCTCAGTTCTCATTTTTTATCTATGTTCTCCGAGTCTACTAGTAGTACGTACAACATTTGTTTCATTGAGTTATCATTCTCATAGGTAGTGTGTAAGTTTCATAACTGATATGGACTGTTTATGTTCATGCATGATACATTTGACAAGTTATTATAGTCACCTGATCAAAGAAGAAGTCAGTCCATGCCAGAGACATGCGATCCTTCGTTGTGAACAAAGCAGAAAGAAAAAATGTAGCCAACACATATCCCATCAGCATACACGAAATACCTGCAACAAAATAGGAACAATTATATCTAAGTTTCACCTTGATAGGTTGAGAGCTCTTCTATATAAATATACAATTATCAACAGTCAGAAAGCATGAAAAAAAAAAAGTTGACTGTGAAAAGAATACATTATATATCTTATACCAAACTACTCACAGTCTCTTAGTTATTCTTCGATTTCTTATGTGATCTTGCACAAGTTTTACCTGCTATATATTCAAGGGCCTCTCTTTTCGAACAAAACTGGCGGTTCTTTATCGGTTCATAGTAATACTGTAAAAAAAAACAAATTAGATTTTACAGAACTATCAGGTTTCTTTGTTACAAGTAGCAAAAATGTTGATTATTGCAGTACTACAGTTAACAAGTAGAAGTATGTATATTGTGTTGCGGCGCCCTATCTATAGAAACAATACATAATTCCTGGACAGAAGAGAAGACTGAATCTTGATACATATTGTTTGCTTAAAAAAAAACAGTTTTGAAGCGAAGACAAGTTAAGAAAAATACAGAGAAGAAATTCAAGTAGTTTTGCAAAGTCAAGTAGGTACATCATTCCCATAGAGACATTTACAACCTTCCTTTGGCAGGACCTATGAAGAAGCGACAAAAACAAAGTCTAAAGATGACATTGGAACTTGCAAGAGAAAAAAATATACAAGTGGGCAGCTAATAGTATAAGCTATTAGTAAACTTTGATCCAAAAGATTTCATACCCAGAAAAGACAACTCTAAGAAATAGATATGTCTTGACATGTTACCAGCACTCAAAAACAATGATTTACAATTCAAGGTGAAAGTGTTCACCTTTACAAAGGGGAAGCTATCCAATCCAATTTACAAGTATCCTGTTTTGATTCAAAGAGTTCAAATCATTGAAAAGTGTCATGGCTACTAAAGATTTGAATAAAGAACTAGGTCCATCGTATATCATTTCTACAGGAGCCCCACTACTACAAAATAGCATAAAATTCAACAGAGAAAATTAAATTAGATAAATTCTATAATATTGAAAGAATTCTTCAACCAGATTTAAGAAGGAATAATTGGATCTCGAAGGTATACCTAAAAGAAAAAATTGGACTTTTAAGATTGGGGCGAACTTTCAAAAGAATATATGGAGATTTTGACAAGAAAGTAAATCAATTTGAAATAGAGAAGGGTTAGAAAGAGATATTTACGTTTCCTGTAGCAGCAATCTAGGGATGACGGCGGTTCCAACTTCAAATTGCATCAACCATCATGTTCCTTTCTCAGATTTTGTTTCTAGGGTGTTCATTTTCATTTTTTTCACTGAAGTTAGTGATTTGAAGATTCTAATTGACTTATATTCTTCACTAGTTCTGTCGCGTGTGTGAACCTTAAGTGCCCGCTCTACCCACGTGTGAATTTGAGATAGCGTTTTCTAGGATTTGGGGACAGCGGGCAAGCATAAAACGCAATTGAATCAGAAAACGTACAAGTAAAAGATAGCGTTAACTTTGACAAACGCAATACCTGTTTTTTAGATAGCATTTTTTTACAAATGCAATTAAATAAATGCTATCTATTGACATTTTTGTAGTAGTGGGTTAGTTCAATATAGTTGCATCCAATTTCTGATTTCCCATTAATTGTTTTTTGAGGTTAGTTTAATGCATTTGCAGCAAATTTTCGATTTCCCGTTAATTATTTTTTGAGGTTTGTTCAATGCAGTTGCATCAAATTTATGATTTCCCGTTAATTATTCATTGAGGTTAGTTCAGTGCATTTGCATCCATTTTTTGATGTTTCTATATTTGTTAATTAGTCTTTAGATTAGTTCATTATATTTGCATCCAATTTTCGATTTTTCATTAATAACTCTTTGAGGTTAGTTCAATACATCTGTATCTAGTTTATGATTTATGATTATTTATGCTTTGAGGTTTTAATTAGTTTGATGCAATTTCATCCGATTTCTGATTTTCCGTTAACTATTCTTTGAAGTTATTTTAATGTATTTGCATATAGTTTCTGATTTCCCGTCAATTATTCTATGAGATTAATTCAATGCAGTTGCATTTGGTTTTTGATTTCCTGTTAATTATATTTTGAAGTTAGTTCAATGCATTTGCATCCAGTTTTTTATTCATCGTTAATTATTATTTGATGTTTGTTTGATGCATTTTTGCATACCGTTTCCGATTTACCGTTAAATATTTTTTTAAGGATTTGCATCCAATTTCTAATTTCCCATTAGTTACTCTCTGATGTTAGTTTAATACAGTTGCATCCAATTTTCGATTTATTGTTAATTACTTTTTGAGTTTAGTTTATTGTATTTGTATAAAGTTTCTGATTTTCCGTTAATTACTCTTGGAGCTCAGTTCAATGTATTTGAATCCAGTTTTTTATTTCCTTTTAATTATCCAATGTGGTGTGTAATACCAATTTTCTACTTATCCATCTGTACTGTCCTTGCAAGCATGACATAAAAATAAATTATGCTTGATTTACTATATTGGATCATTAAAGATTATCCAGTTCCCGATTTCCCGTTAATTATTCTTTAAATTATATACCTGACTCACTATGTGGGATCTTCAAAGATTATCTACGAACGGGTCCTGTCATATTAATTATTCTGAAAAATATATGCAACTACATATGCATAACTATTATACACAGATATTATATTGCTCACTCATCCAAATTTCTTATAACATGAAAACCTCACGCACTCTCTATTAAAAAAAATAACTCACCATTGATAAAACATTTTAACTTCATTTGTTGTTTAATAATAGAAATTTGATTGGAGTTTTGTGAAATTGTCTAATAAGATGAAGTTCATATTGAAGCTACTTGAATAGCAAGGTGTTCCCAATTATACGAAAAAAGATAAGATAAACACCGTTTTAAATGCAAAACTATACTTATCGAGACATTCCCACAACATATAACACAACTATATTTTGAGGTTAGTTCAATGCATTTGCATCCAGTTTTTGATTTTCTGTTATTTATATTTTAAGGTTAGTTCAATGCATTTGCATCCAGTTTCTGATTTCTTGTTAATTATTTTTTGCTGTAGTTTAATGCATTTGCATCCAATTTTCAATTTCCTGCTAATTATTCTTCGAGCTCAATTCAATGCATTTGCATCCAGTTTCCGATTTCTCATTAATCATTTTTTTAGATTAGTTTAATACATTTGCATCCGGCCAGTTTCCAATTTCTCGTTTATTATTCGATGAGGTTGTATTTGTATCTAGTTTCTGATTTCACGTTAATTATTGTTTGAGGTTAGTTCAATGAATTTGCATCCAATTTTTGATTTTCCATTAATTATTTCTTTAGGTTAGTTCAATGCATTTGCATTAAATTTATTTTTTGAAATTAGTTTAGTGTAGTTGCATCCGGTTTCCGATTTCCCGTTAATTATTTGTAAAGATTAATTTCACGCATTTTCATCCTGTTTCCAATTTATAGTTATTTTTTTTAGGTTAGTTCAATACAGTTACATCCAGTTTCTGATTTCCCGATAATTTAATATCTGAGGGTTAGTTCAATGCATTTGCATCCAGTTTCTGATTTCCCGACAATTATTTGTTGGTGTTAGTTTGATATATTTGCATTCAAGTTTTGATTTCCCGTTAATTATTCTTTGAGGTTAATTTAATTTAGTTGTATCAATATTCTGATTGTCTATTAATTAATTTTTAAGATTAGTTTAATGCTTGCATGTGCATCCAACTTCCGATTTTCCGTTAAATATTATTTGAGGTTAGTTCGATGCATTTGCATCTAGTTTTCTGTTTCTCGTTAATTGTTCTTTGATGTTAGTTTCATGCAGTATTATATATATTTGAAAATATTTGTTATTATTGGGGGGAGTTTCCAAATAGTATTATATATTTTGTGATGTTAGTTTCATGCAGTATTATATATATTTGAAAATATTTGTTATTATTGGGGGGGGGGGAGTTTCCAAATAGTATTATATATTTTGTGATGTTAGTTTTTGTATAATTTAATTTTCCACATATAATTTGTTTTGGTTTGGTTTAGTATATAATTTATTTAATCCCAACGTCTACTTTAACTAAATCAATAGTTATATAATTTATTTAAGTCAACGTCCGTTTTAACTAAATCTCGTTATTCCGTTAAAATTGAAATTATAAAATTCAAAATTTAATTAGAATATGTCGTAATTATTGTGGCCTGTGGCCTGTGGTTTTTGAAATCTTTAACTATGACTAAATTTTACACCTCAAATTGATTCAACTTTATTTGTTAGGCCCATATATATAGTGCATACAATACAATTTTATTTGTTTTTGGTGTACACTATTATTTATTTTATGATTATTTTTTTTTTCTTTTTTTCCCAGTCACATGTGTGGTTAACAAATGCATAAAGTAAATGTTCAAGCAACTCAATTCATTTTTTCCTTTGTTCTTTCATAGTTTCATTATTATTTTCTAGAAAGAAACTTTGTTATGTTAAACTTGACCTGAGATTAGTGTGGAAACTATTCTTTGTGGCGTAAGGGTTTTAGGAAAATCGTTTTTGGTTGAAAATATTGTTTTTTGCAATTTAATTATTTTTTTTAGGTTAGTTCAATACAGTTGCATCCAGTTTCCGATTTTTCGATAATTTAATCTCTGAGGGTTAGTTTAATGCATTTGCATCCAGTTTCCGATTTCTCGACAATTATTTGTTGGTGTTAGTTTGATGTATTTGCATCCAAGTTTTGATTTCCCGTTAATTATTCTTTGAGGTTAGTTTAATGCAGTTGTATCAATATTCTGATTGTCCATTAATTAATTTTTAAGATTAGTTTATTAGTTTAATGTTTGCATGTGCATCCAATTTTTGATTTTCCGTTAAATATTATTTGAGGTTAGTTTGATGCATTTGCATCTAGTTTTCTGTTTCTCGTTAATTGTTCTTTGATGTTAGTTTCATGCAGTATTATATATATTTGAAAATATTTGTTATTATTGATTTTTTTTTTCCAATTGCTATTATATATTTTGTGATGTTATTTTTTGTATAATTTAATTTTTCACATGTAATTTGTTTTGGTTTGGTTTGGTATATAATTTATTTAAGCTCAACGTCTATTTTAACTAAATCAATAGTTATATAATTTATTTAAGTCAACGTCCGTTTTAACTGAATCTCGTTATTCCGCTAAAATTGAAAATTATAAAATTTATAAATTTAATTAGAATATGTCGTAATTAATTATTATGGCCTGTGGTTTTTGAAATTCTTAACTATGACTAAATTTTACACTTCAAATTGATTCAATTTTATTTGTTATGCCCATATATATAGTGCATATAATACAATTTTATTTGTTTTTGGTATACACTATTACTTATTTTATGATTAGTTTATTTTTTTTCCCTTTTTCCCAGTCACATGTGTGGTTAACGAATGCATAAAGTAAATGTTCAAGCAATTCAATTCATTTTTTCCTTTGTTCTTTTATAGTTTCATTATCATTTTCTAGAAAGAAACTTTGTTATGTTAAACTTCGCCTGATATTAGTGTGGAAACTATTCTTTGTAGCGTAAGGGTTTTAGGAAAATCGTTTTTAGTTGAAAATATTGTTTTTTGCAATTTAGATTTTTTTTCCCGTAATTAGCTATATTGTTTAGGAAAAGTTGGACACTCTGTGAAACTCTAGATGAAATTGTTTATTTATTTATATCCTACTTTTTCATAATTAGTAATAGAGTTTAGAAAAAACTGGAGTCTCTGGAGTGCTCCAAAAAATAGATTGGTGAGGGTATAACTATAATATATATCTAAGGATTTGGAATTCTTTTTTTTTTTTTTTTTTTAATTAGTATTAGAGTTTAGAAAAAGTTGGAGACTCTGTGAAACCTTGAAAAATAGAGCCAAGAGGGTATAGCTATAATATATATCTAAGGATTATCTTTTATATTAGAGTGCGACATAGGAGAGAGAAAAGACTAACTCTCATATTATAGTGTCATATAAGAGAGAGAAAATCCTCCGTTGGAGGTCTCTGCTTTAGTGAAAGAAATCGGTGTTTTATCATAGACACTAAAAGTATATGATTTGTAATAGAGTTTCTACATATCACCTATTTTTTAGCAATTTTTTTTATTTGATATGATCAAATATATAAGAATTGGAACACTAAAAGTGTTTGATTCGTAATAGAAAATTATCTTATACAAATCACCTATTTTTTAGCAATTTTTTTATTTGATCAAATATATAAGAATTGGAAATACACTCAAACTCTCCAAATATAAAAATTAGAAATACACTCAAATTCTCATAAGAGGTTCCATGTACGTGGGATTGTAGGTTATTAGAAAATACTATCTTTCATATTAGAGTGTCACATAGGAGAGAAAAAAAACTAACTCTCATATTAAAGTGTCACCTAGGAGAGAGAAAATTCTCTATTGGAGGTCTCTATTTTAGTATATAGACAAGGTTTTAGACCCGGCCATATAGCCAGAATCATATATTTCTAAAATTCACATCCCTTAAATTTTTGTGAAGAATTCAATGACTGATAATTATTAACACAAGTTTTTGGAGTTGAATAAGCAATGTTTTCTTATTGGAGACGTATAAAATTTCCTTGTCAGATGTCAATTGACTTATTAAAATTAGGGGTGCCAACGGGTCGGTTTTGGGTCGGGTTTTAACGATTTTGGTTTGGGTTTTACTATTTACGGTTCTATCTGTTTCGGTTCTCAACAGTTTTAGTATGAGAATTATAGAACCCAATCCAAAACCATCAAAACCTACGGTTTTTTTATTGGTTTTGGCTATAATTCGGGTCTTTATTATTTATTATGATTATTAAACAATTTTAATCATTTAAACACTAAAACTTGTTTTTATTTTTATTTTTATTTTTTTCTTTTTCTATGTGATAATATTTTATGTATAATTAGTGATGTATCAACAATCATATTTACATCAATCTATGAACATATATCAATCATACACGATAAAACATTTACCATTCATGCATGTGATAATTTCAAACTTTGATCTAGAAGTTAAAATAATCAAATATCTAACCCCAAAAATTTGATTTTTTTTTTTACGTGCATACACATATATTTGTTTCATTGTATTAACTCGATCGTGTACACGTGCAATCACATATATTTGTTATCTTGATATATTTTACGCGCATGCACATATAATTTGTACACGCGTATTAACTCGCATTATATTTTAAATTGAACATGCGAGTACATGTGTCTTACAATTACATTTCATCACTAATTTTTAACATGAACACTACATATTGGTTTATAATAAATGCATGTACCACAATATATTAAGCATGTGTATCCTATTTAAATATACATGTGCATAAGTTAATAAATATAAAATGTGGTTCTATCGGTTTCGGTTCTCAACGGTTTTAGTATGAGAATTATAGAACCCAATCCAAAACCATCAAAACCCACAGTTTTTTATCGGTTTCGGTTCTAATTCGGGTCTTTATTATTTATTATGATTATTAAACAATTTCAATCATTTAAACACTAAAACTTTTTTTTATTTTTATTTTCTACATAATAATATTTTATGTATAATTAGTGATGTATCAACAATCATATTTACATCAATCTATGAACATATATTAATCATATACGTTAAACCATTTACTATTCATGCATGTGATAATTTCAAGTTTTGATATAGAAATTAAAATAATCAAATTAATATCTAACCCTAAAATTTTGATTTTTTTTTACGTGCATACACATATATTTGTTTTTTTGTATTAACTCGATTGTGTACACGTGCAATCACATATATTTGTTACCTTGATATATTTTACGTGTATACACATATATTTGTACACGTGTATTAACTCGCATTATATTTTAACTCGAACATGTGAGTACATGCATCTTACAATTACATCTCATCACTAATTTTTAACATGAACACTACATATTGGTTTATAATAAGTGTGTGTACCACAATATACCAAGCATGTGTATCCTATTTAAATATACACGTGCATAAGTTAATAAATATAAAATGTATTAGTTAGTTCAGAATATACACGTTGACATTATTATTAACATCTATGATACACATGTTTAACGTATTATTATAAAATATACATTTAACAATACACATTCACTATTATGTTATATATATTTAATAAACTTTTACACGTAAAAAACATATTTTATATTATAATGTATTAGTTTGATTATCTTAAATGTAATATAGTACTAAATTTTATATATTGAAATCATACTAATCGGTTTCGATTTCGGTTCTGGTACCCACGGGTTTTTTACTATTCGGTTCTTTATCGGTTCGGTTCTTAATGACCTATTTTAAATGAGTCTAACTTTTTAAACCTGAATATTCGGTTTCGGTTCAGGGTAATCGGGTACCTATTGGCACCCCTATAATTAGAATTGTGTTGTATTAGGAAACTTCTTAAGATTAAGAGTTTGTATTGTATTAGGAAATTTCTTATGATTAATTAAGAGTGTCCACATGGCATACCTATGTCTCAAGAATGCCCCACCTAATAAAGAGATTGTCCACATAAGATATTCTCTGCTTTAATATAGAAAGAGGTGATAATAGATATATAAAGGTGCATCAGTGCATGTTGGAGATAGTCCCACTTCGAGGCTGAGTTAAATGGTGCACAGGCAGAACTTTCAAGGGATTTGAGAAAAAATCTGCACACCACTAGGACCATACCTGTACCACACCTCTCATTAAATTTCTTCCACGTGTGTAACTCAAGTTATACCACACATGAAGGGGGCTTGTTGAGAATTGAGGTATATTTTCGGTGGTGGAAAGTTTTGAATCAGATATAGAATCCTGGATGCTCTACTCATAGCCAATTGGTTTGAGTCAGATGGAAAGACCATGCACAGATATACTTAAGAGTTAAGACAAGTATTCTTTTGTTTGAAAAAAAAATCCTTCTAAAAAAACCTACTTCCAATGAAGTGATAAATTTTTTCGACTTGTATTTAAAGGACGTCCTAGTCTTACTTTCCAAAATATAGTCACATACTTGCTTGTACAGCTATATCTATGTTACTTTGCTACGAAACAGTTTGCGTTCTCTATAATCAATGGTAAAGTTAGCGAGTTAGCCAAAATTAGTAAAGCTTGATATATTGTTGTATGTAGGAACCTAGAAATTACTCTCACTCCCTATGTATGAACCTCCCAGTTCCTCTCCTCCCAATGTCTGCCCTCCTTTTTTTTCTCATCCCTTCTTTCCTTTATATCTCTTTTTTCCTCCTCTTGTGGGCCACACACCTGTCCCTTCATCCGACGATTCTCCCTTCGTCGTACCTCAGCCACGTCCGCCCTTAGGGTTCCGCGGCAATGTTCCACTGCTCCCCCTTCTATCTGGTTACCATGCCCTCGTTCTCTTTTTGACTTGGTCCACGGTTCTAATATGGGCCACTACAAATGCCCCTTCTCAACGTCGCGGCCATATAATGGGCACGAGGTCGAGAACTGCCCCCCTTCTCTTTCCTCTTCCACTATTCCATGTTTTTCTTGGGCAGCGTGTGATGTGAGAGGCACTCATCACGCGCGTTCTTTCTGACGTCCTCTTGGTCCCTGTGCAGCTACGTGTCATCATTTGGCTGGCGCCCCGACCGATGCTTCGTTTCCCTCACCGGCTGAAGTTACGCTTTTACCCTCGGCCTATTTAAACCCCCCTTTTCTCTTCTTCTTCCCTCACTTTCTTTCTTCTGGTTTTGCTCTTTTCTCTCCAGCCTCCATTTTCGCCATTCTTCAAGTCTTCATCGGAGTGCAAGTTCTCCTCAGCGGTGGTTCCCCCAGCATCTTCCCCTCTCTCCGTTTGTCTCTCAAGATTCTCCTGACTCCCTTTCCTCACCGATAGGTACGTTTCCTTAGCCTTCCCTTCTTTTTGTTGTATTGTTCTCCCATTATCGTTGTAAAACTTTTGATTCACGGAGTCCGTTCATCTTCTTTCCGATGTCGGGCGCGGATCTATTGACTCTATCTCTTCTGGTTCAACGAGCACTCGCTTTCGCCCACTCCTCCTGCTCCTTCCCAAGCCCCCACCTCCACCTCCGGTTCCTTCTTCTACCCTACCACCGCCTCCCCTAGATCTTGTAGACCTAACTTAGATGCCCTCGGGCGGCTTATGGTGTTCGGCCGGCGTCATGTTGGAGCCGCGTGCCTTGATTACCCATTATCCACATCTAGTTCCCGCCCGACCGGGCTCACTTGGTCATTACCGTGGAATGAATAGTTGCCGGTCTGCGGTTTCCCCTTACCCTCTTGGATGTGGAAGTCTGCAATCACTTTAACATTCCCCCCTGCCAAGGTATAGGGAACTTTTGGAGGATAATGTATGCCGCGAATTCCTACAACCGATCTCATAATCCTCAAATTACCAGCCGCGACATATACTCCCACTACTATCTCAAAACCAGCACCAAGGACGTAAGCATAGGATACCAGTCCTTCTGCGTTCGTCCTAAGAAACAGTCTTTTCTCCTCAAGCTTACTACCTCCGACAAGGTTTGGCACCACTACCGGCTCTATGTTTGGGCAACTTCTTATCCGCGGACATCCCATCTTCCACGACTCTTAACCATCTGCTTTCCGTCGTTAGGTGGTGAGTTCCGTGGTTCTTTCCACTGTATTCTCACTTGTTTTCCATCCGGTTTATTAACTTGCCTCTGTCTTTGTCTACAGGTTGGCGGCCAGATTCCAAATCTCAGATTTACGACGACGTCTCTTGCCCGATCTTTGACCAACTCCGCGGCCTAGGCTCTGCTCAAGCCGACTTGCTAGGCGTTCACCCCACCACTGCGACTCCCCTACTCCCCCTTCCCGCTCTCAACACCTTCCGCGGCCTATCCGGACCATTTTTTTGCCCTCCTCCTCCCAAGGAACGAAAGCCCCGCGCCTCCCCTCCTTCCAAGAAGCGTTCTCGTACCCAGAGTTCTCAACAGCCCCCGCCTCAGTCTTCCTCTCCTTCTTCCGGCTCCCATCCCCCTCCAGATACCCATCTTTCCGCTACCTCCTGTGTCCCTCCCTCCTTCCGCTCTATCTCCCAGTGGGACGACCAGTACACCTCTCCCCCCTCCCCTACTGAAAACATGGATGTCCACAAGCAGAAACTTTTTGATAGTGACTCCGAGGAGGAAGAGGTCATAGAGATTCCCTCCACGAGGGTCGGTGACCAGCGAGCGGCCGCCCTAAAGGGCGCGGACCTCATGCTCTGCGAGCTGAACTCCCCAGCGGCCGCGACCACCGCATCGGGGATGTTGCCTCCATCCCATCCGTCCGAAACTCTGCAGCCCCCTCCTCCCCTCCTCCCCGAGCGGATAAGGCGCCCGCCTCTGCCCCCGCCTCCTCAGATACCCCGGCACTCCACCATACTGTTGCCGAAGAATTCCGCCCCGTATTCAAGGTGCGCAACCGTCGGGTAAACCTTGACGACTCCGCCTTAGATAACGCCGCGGTGGCCTCCTCCTTTATTCTACAGCTCTCATTTGCCCCGAGATATAAGCTTATCTTGTGCGGAGGCGCGTTTGACTCGCATCGTTACCTCCGCGTACACTAATTGGGAAAGGGTATGTCGCATTATTAGTCATCCGCGTTTTTTTTTTTTTTTTTTCTCCCTTGCATCTCGGTCGGTTTGGGCGTATCCTTTATGATCCAGCGGTCTTCTCGGTAGCCGGAACAAAGCTGCTGCCTTGGAAAAAGGAGTTGGGCCGGACCCACAGGCTTAAGGGCAACCAATCGCGTGCCGTTCAGATTTGGAGGCTGCCAACCTAGCCAAACTTCAAGCTCAAGGCGAACTTCACGGACTGCGGGCGTATCCACCAACGATATATGGACCAAGTCAGCGACCGTCACGAGTCGACAGCGGGAATCCCTTCTTCATCATCATCAGCTCAACGTGGATTCTCTGTCTCAACAGCATCAAGAGATCCTGGGAGCTCTCAAACAGCAACACCAAGAGGCCCTCACCGCGGAGTCTCAAAAGAACTTGGCTGATATGAATATTCTTCGGATCGTTTCAAAACTTACGGCCGACAAGAGGGTGGCCAAGAAACTCCAAGAAGCAATGGGCGGCTTACTTACTCAAGAAGGTCGTCTTCTCCCCGAAACTCTTGGTACTCCAGCGACTGGCTCCACTGAGGCTCCCGAGGATTCTTTACCGGCTCAGGATGCCGCAGCTTTACCCACTGAGCCCTCCGAAGATGCGGCTACCGCCCATGAGATGTCGTAGAGAATTTTGTGTTTGTAATCTTGTATTTTTTGTTCTTCTAACTTCTGCGATTGGGTCATACTCACTCTTTTCCGTTTGCTACCTTATTGTACTATTGCCTTGGGGCTTTGCATGTTATTTTACTGTCTCTTTATCAATTGCTGCTACTTATCAGTTGGATTCTCCACCTTTTTCTTCCTCTACCACTCTGTATCCTTTCCACGTTCTCTTCTTTCCTTGAACCACCATCGGGCTCACCAATCCGCTGCCCTTTCTCCCAAAGCACAATGTAAACAACTGGGGGCTTCTCTCTTTACCCCTCTATCTCTTGCATCCCACTCCGCGGACTTTTTAGGACTTCAGCTGCTGGGGCTCTCACATTGCCCCATGTATCCCTTGCATCTCTGATCCGCGGAGGGATCCTCCCACTCCGCGTGGTCTCTCCTTTTTGGGGGCTCTCTGGCTGCCCCCTGCATTTCTCCTGACTCGATCCGGGGAGGGCTCATCCCCTCCACGGACTCTCTAGGACTTTAGGCTGCGGGACTCTCTCATTGCTCCATGTGTCTCTCGCATCTCCCGATCCATTTCCACTCCTCCCACTCAGCGTGGTCTCTCCTTTTTGGGGCTCTCTGGCTGCCCCCTGCATTTCTCCAACTCCCGGGGAGGGCTCATCCCACTCCACGGACTCTCTAGGACTTTAGCTGCGGGACTCTCTCTTGCTCCATGTGTCCCTCGCGTCTCGGTCCGGGAGGGGCTCCTCCCACTCCAGCGTGGTCTCTCCTTTTGGGGCTCTCCTGCCCCCACTGCATTTCTCCTGGCTCGATCCGGGGAGGGCTCATCCCACTCCACGGACTCTCTAGGACTCCCGCTGCTGGGGCTATCTCATTGCCCCATATATCCCTCGCATCTCTGGTCCGCGGAGGGCTCCTCCCACTCCGCGAGGTCTCTCCCTTTTGGGGCTCTCTGGCTGCCCCATGCATTTCTCACAACTCTGATCCGGGGAGGGCTCATCCCACTCCACGGACTCTTTAGGACTTCAGCTGCCGGGGCTCTCTCATTGCCCCATGTGTCCCTCGCATCTCTGATCCGCGGAGGGCTCCTCCCACTCCGTGTGGTCTCTCCTTTTTGGGGCTCTCTGGCTGCCCCCTGCATTTCTCACAACTCTGATCCGGGGAGGGCTCATCCCACTCCACGGACTCTCTAGGACTTCAGCTGCCGGGACTCTCTCATTGCCCCATGTGTCTCGCATCTCTGATCCGCGGAGGGCTCCTCCCACTCCAGGAGGTCTCTCCCCCCAGGGCTCTCTGGCTGCCCCATGCATTTCTCACAACTCTGATCCGGGGAGGGCTCATCCCACTCCACGGACTCTTTAGGACTTCAGCTGCCGGGGCTCTCTCATTGCCCCATGTGTCCCTCGCATCTCTGATCCGCGGAGGGCTCCTCCCACTCCGCGAGACCTCTCCCTTGCATTTCTCACAACTCTAATCCGGGGAGGGCTCACCCCACTCCACGGACTCTTTAGGACTTCAGCTGCCGGGGCTCTCTCATTGCCCCATGTGTCCCTCGCATCTCTGATCCGCGGAGGGCTCCTCCCACTCCGCGAGATCTCTCCCTTGCATTTCTCACAACTCTGATCCGGGGAGGGCTCATCCCACTCCACGGACTCTTTAAGACTTCAACTGCTGGGGCTCTCTCATTGCCCCATGCATCTAGTTTACATTTTGCTTTTAACGCTAGGCATAACAAACGTCTTTCCATTCACAAAAGTGCTGTGGTCTTATACATTTACATACAGCTCTAGTCCCTTGTTCCGGACTTCATTACCTTACATGGCACAACATTACATTCAGTTATAGAATTTTTTCAGCATCCTTATATTCCATGGTTTCTCAATTCGCTTGCCCTCGCTGGTCTGTAGCTTGTACGTGCCTGCGCCTCCCACTTCCACCACGGTGTATGGCCCCTCCCAATTTGGGCCCAGCTTCCCGTCCTTTTCCTCTTTTGTACTGGGCGTCACTCTGCGTAATACCAATTCTCCTACCACAGGCGGCGGGGCGACCTCTTGTTGTCTTGTCTCGCAACCTCTGTGATACTCCTCTAGCCGGATGCGAGCCGAGTCCCTTGTCTCGTCCACCAGGTTCAAGTCTCCCGCCAATATACGCCAGTTTGTCCCCTCCTCCACCGCTCTGGTCCTCCCAGTAGCCGCTACCATTTCTGAGGGTATGACCGCCTCGACGCCGTATGCTAAGGCAAGCGGGGTCTCCTTTAATACTTCCCAGCGGGGGTGGTCCGATACGCCCGGCACATGGTTCGACTCATCGGCCCGCAGCGCCCTTTTGTCTTCTAGCTTCCTTTTCAGGTTGTTCATTATTATTTTGTTGGAAGATTCCGCTTGTCCATTGCCCTCAGGATTGTAGGGGGCCGAGAACCCTTGCTTCACCTTGTACCCCTTTAGGAACGCGGCCACCTTGGCTCCGTGAAACGTGTTCCGTTATGCTGCGATGATGGCATCGGCAATCCAAACCGGCATATGATATTCTCCCATAGAAACTTAATTACTTGTGCTTCCTTGACTGCTTTGCAAAGGGGATCGCCTCTATCCATTTAAATAAAAGTAGTCCGTGGCGCCCGGCATGTACCTCCTCTTGCCCGGCGTCCATGGGCGGCGGCCCCCCTATATCCATAGCCAGCCACATGGCAAATGGCCATGGATTGGAGACATTACGTAGGGGTTATGCGGGAGCGAATATGAGCTGTGAAAACTTCTGACACTTATCGCATTTCTTGGCGAACTCCACTGCGTCTCTCTTCATGTGGGGCCAAAAATAACCCTGTGTTAAAAGCCGGTGCGCTGTGGTTCTTCCCGCGGAATGACTTCCACAATCTCCTTCATGCAATTCTGCGACACTTCTAAAGCCAATCGAGGTCCCAGGCACCTCAACAAAGGTCCATTGAAATTTTTCTTGTATAATTCGCCCCCCACCAGGACATATCTCTGCGATGTCTGTTCCAATCTTCTCTTTTCTCTTTTGTCCGTCACCTCCCTTCCCTCCAGGAAATCCTTAATGGGATTTATCCAGCACCCTTCGTTTTCCCCTATCTGGCATGCCTCTTCCGGCTTCCCAATGTCTAGGCCTCTCCAACGATCTTACGCTTATAATCCTTTCCTCCGGACCCGGTATGGCTGCCCGATCGTCTGCGCTAGAGCATCGGCGTGCCTATTCTCGCCCAGCGACCGGATGTACAAAACTGGATTTTCTCAAACTTGTTGGATCTCTTGTGTAACACTTCCGGATCTTCGCCATTCTTGGGCATCGGACGTGAACCCCCATTAGCGACATACTACCCGGTTCGAATCGGTACACAATCGGCTCTTTCACCCCAAATCCTCGGCCATTCTCATCCGGCTATCAGCTGCTTCATACTCCGCTTCATTCTTTGGTTGGTTGCGAAGCCTAACTTCATAGTTAGTTCTATTACATTGTTTTCGGGTGACCAACCGACCCCTATTCATTCCAAAGTATCGGTGGTGACCCGTCCACAAACACCCTCCATCCGTTTCTTTTTGTCCCGAGGGTCTAGAAAGTCGGTCTCCACCTCTTTCTCCGGTTCCATCACCATCTCCTCTCCCCACGTGGGATCCTCAGCCGGGAACTCAGCAAGGAACTCCGCCACTGCCTGAGCCTTCTCCGCGGTCCTTACCTGATACTGTATCTCATAAGCACTAAGCATCACCGCCCACTTCAACATTCTTCCTGACCTTTCTGTCCTTAACGCCTGTTTGAGAGGCAAGTTCATGACCACTACAACCGAATGGGACTCGAAGTAGGGTTTCAGTTTCAGCGACGAGAAAACCAACGCCAAGGCATACCTCTCCACCCTGCTATACCGCGTCTCTGCGTCCAGTAATGTTTTGCTCTGGAAGTACACCGGCTTCTCCACCACAATCTCGAGGCGGACCAACACCGAACTTCAGCTGCGTGCTTTCGGTGGCACCCAAGTACAAAATTACAACTTCTCCCCTCTTGGGCGAGACAATAAAGGAGCCTTGCCCAAATACCCGCTTCAACTCTTGGAATGCCTCCTCGCTCTGCTGTCCATAAGAAATCCGAGTCTTCCTCGGCCGACCCGATCTGGCTGCGCTGCACTTATCAGATGACTTGGCAATGAACCTATTCAACGCCGCCACCCTTCCTGCTAGCCGCTGTACTTCCTTAACATTCTGCGGGGAAGGCATTTCTATCAGCGATCTTATCTGCTCCGGATTGGCCTCGATTCCCCGGTGAGTCACGATGTACCCCAGGAACTTTCCCGTGGTCACTCCGAAGGTGCACTTCTCAAGATTCAACTTTAAATTATACCTCCGCAGTATCCCAAACGTTTCCCGCAAGCCCTCTAAATGCTCCTCCTCGGACATGCTCTTCTCCACCATATCATCTATGTATACTTCAATTCCCCTCCGAATCTTGCTTTCAAACATTTTCTCCCCCAACCTTTGGAAAGTGGCTCCCGCATTCTTCAGCCCAAATGGCATCCTTGTATAACAGTACGTTCCGCCTTCTACCACAAATGTTGTTTTCTCCTGATCCGGCCCATACATCGCGACTTGATTGTATCCCATAGATGCGTCCATGAATGAGAATATTTTGTACCCCGCTGTTCTATCCACCAGCTCATCTACCCGCGGCATGGGGTAGCTATCCTTCGGACACTCTTTATTTACATCCGTGAAGTCAACACACATCCGGACCTTGCCATTCTTTTTCGGTACCGCGACCACATTGGACAACCACTCGGTGAACTCAGTTTCCCGTATTATGCCCGCTCCCTTCAGTCGTGACACTTCCTCGCGTATGCCCTCCGCATACTTTGGTCTGATGCTCCGCATCCTTTGCCTCACCGGCTTAGCATCTTCCTTCATGTGCAACCGGTGGCATGCAAATTCTGGATCTAACCCAGTTACGTCCTCCACCGTCCAAGCAAACACATCCCTGTTCTCCGACAAGAACTGTACCAGTCTACTCTTCCAACACTCTGACAGCCCGGATCCTATCGAGGTAAATCTCTCTTCCTCCCCATCCCCTATGTTAACCACTTCAATTTCGTCTAACGTCTTTGGGCCCTCCGCTGGTTCCCTCTTACTTTCCGCGGGGGCACCCTGTAATTGCTATGCCTGCCTTTTCCTGGGGTGGGAACTTTCTTCCTCTGTTCCGTGGACCAACCGCTTCACTGTGCTCCTATGGCTGTTCTTGGCCGTTACTTGGTCTCCGCGGACCTCGTGTATTCCCGTCGGGTTGGGAACCGTATCACGGTAGTAAGTAGGCGGGGGCGGCCTTCATCTCATGGATCCACCTCCTCCCCAAAATGGCGTTGTACTGTGAGGCGGAATCTACCACCATGAATCGGGTGAACACTGTCACCGGTCCCGTAGTTACCGGCAACAAGACTTCCCCAAGAGGCTCGGTCATGCTACCATTGAACCCGTACAAATTCGTGCGCGGGGGTCTCAACTGCTTCGGGTTCATTCTCATTTCTTCCAGAGCTCCTTTGAACAACAGGTCCACCGCACTACCACAATCAACCAATACTCTCTTCACCATATAATTGCCCATCGCTACCGTGATAACCAACGCATCCTCATGGGGGGAGTCTACTGCCCGCAAGTCCGCCTTACTGAAAACGATCTGATCTTTGTCCTCGGTTAACCCTATCCTGTATGGCGGTACCTCATTCCTATCGCTGATCTGCTGGATGCTCGCCGTCCTCCTCACCCTATCCCTATGTGCATTATGACTCAACACCTCCCCGCTAAAAATAACATGTATAGTCCCCAATATCTGATCCTGTCGCGGCCCATGCTCCTCATTCTGCACCTCCCTCACGAACTCCCTCATTTTGCCCCTTTCCACCAATCTCTGTACCATCCACTTCAGCGCATAACAGTCATCCGTCTCATGATTCCGCATCTGGTGATATGCACAGAACGGTCTATCCGGAAGCTCTATTGGGTTGTTCCGCGGTCCTTCGTACCCCTGTAAATGTTTGATCAACGGCAATATTTCGCTCAATGGTCTATTCAGCGGCGTCACCTCCACTTCCCTGTATGGCCTCCTTTCTCTATTCTCTCGGCGAATCCCTTCCCTTGCTCTCTCCACCCTTGGGGTTTTACCGCGGTTCCTGCTGCTTTCCCTATCCGCGGCACCCTCCCTTCGGTGCTCCCTGTCTTTCTCCAAGGACAACCACGGCTTTCCGACCTTTTTGATTCGCCGGTAAGGTGTCCTCATATCGATGTATTTCTCCACCGCGGATAGAGCTCATGCAAAGTCGCGATCTCATTCTTCGCGACCGATTGGTGCACTCCGTTCACGGTCGTCGCAAAACCTCGCTTTCGAATCGATAACCAGCGGTTCTTTCGTCCGGTTCTCGACCTTGAGTCTCACGCTTGAACCGACACAAATACTCCCTCACTGTCTCCCCTGACCTTTGTCTCACATTGAACAACGCTGCTATGTCCACCGCTTCGTTTCTTCCGGTGGATGAAATGGTCTATAAGCGCTTGTTCCACTCTTGAAAATTCCTTATGCTCCCCGCCCGGCGGCGATCGATAGTACCAATCGGGCGCCCTCCGCAAACTGGCCGGGAACATCATGCACCGCAGCCCATCATACCTCGACTCTTTGCCATAACGGCATTTGTTGCCTAAAGTGGAGGATGTGATCTGCGGGTCACCTTTCCGTCGTTACCTCTCAAATCTAGGTTGGTTAAAACGGCGGAACCTCCGGGACCCAATCCCCTCCGCCATGGGTTTGCGGTTTAGCCCGACCACCACCACTTCGCCCGCTCCACCCGACTCTTCACCTTCGACTGGTTCACTTCTCTATCTCTGTCTATCATCTCTTGCACCCGCTCGATTGTCAAACCTACCACTGGGTTTTCAACGAGGTTTGGGTCCACTCCTTCCTCATCCGAGCCGTCACTTGACTCTCCTGTACCTTCCTCCTCTCTTTCCCTTTCTCTCCTTAACCCTTCGTTCTCCTCTCTCAACCGTCCGATTTCTTCCCTCATAAGCCGCAGCTCCTCTGTCTCCGTCTCTTCTCTTCTATCCCTTTCCTCGTCAATCTCCGCTTCCGGCGTTGTTTCCTGTCCCGCTACTTTCTTTGTCTTGTCTACTCGTTTCTTGGGTGCCATATCTTCTTTGCTTTTCTTTCTGTTCCCCACAGACGGCGCCAAATGTAGGAACCTAGAAATTACTCTCACTCCCTATGTATGAACCTCCCAGTTCCTCTCCTCCCAATGTCTGCCCTCCTTTTTTTTCTCATCCCTTCTTTCCTTTATATCTCTTTTTCCTCCTCTTGTGGGGCCACACACTGTCCCTTCATCCGACGATTCTCCGCCCGTCATTACCTCAATGCGATCCGCCGCTTAGGGTTCCGCGGCAATGTTCCACTGCTCCCCCTTCTATCTGGTTACCATGCCCTCGTTCTCTTTTTGACTTGGTCCACGGTTCTAATATGGGCCACTACATTGTACTTTTGCAGTTTTGGATAATGCAAAAGCCTTTTCTGCCTACAATCCCTACATATATATATATGCTACAATGATAATATAATAACTTTGGAAACTTACTCTTGTATGAAGTTGCAGTGGCAGGGAATTCAGTTACGATCCCGTCGACTTTAAGTTGTTGGACATAAGTAGCTATCTCGATGATTGGATCCGTGAAGAAGTCAAAAGCGATATCTTGTGTATTCATTTATGAGGACTGCCACAAATACGGAAATATTGGCGAGTGCATCTTCTCTACAACATTGGTAAAATTAAGGACAAATCCATCGATAATACTTTTGATGAGGGAGGTCTGCTGAAGCTCAACGATGTCGACAAACTTCTTGATTTCATCCAAAGATTGCTTGGGTACATCACCGATTTCCTCTCGATGGTGAGGATCTTTTTGTAATTAGTGACATTTTTTGAGCTAGAAAGCATCGAAGTATCATCGACGGAATGTACACTTCTGCCGAGTCGCGTGACTATTACGTCATATGAGGCATTGGCCAATGCTTTGGAAACGGCATCAACTACGCTAAGGCCCTTCTTGGATGCAAGGTAGGGGGCATTCTGAGAAAGAAGATTAATAATCGTTAATGATACTGCACTAGTCTGTAGATACAGAATGAGTATGTCAATGTGTATCATCATCTCGCATGTCAATGTCTTAGATATTAAGGAATCAACTATTAGTCAGTTTTCAGTCTGAAGATCTCCCATGCATCATGCAAGCTTCATAGAAGAGTAAGAAGACTGTAAAAGTACATGTGCCTCTAAAGTCTTTATTAGTTTTTCCTGGTTACTACTGTTTATAGTAGACATGTGAAAAAACAGATAAAAGGAACGCACCTCTATGTTGATAAGAATTCCAAGCGAGTGAAAGGAGTTTGCCATTGTTCTTATTTGCTGGGTTTCATGGCAAGAGAGTTTCTTCCGGTACTGCTATTTGTGCTGAAAAAACAAATACCAAAATGAGTGTGAGAACATTCTTCCTCAAAAAGATTAATGGCAGGAGGAGTTCGTGAAGGTGATCTATGATCATAATATGTGTATTTGGTTAGTTATAATCTTTCTCATTTTAGTTACATAAACAGGAGCATGATTTATTTAGGCTGGAGTACTTATTTATGTAAAGCTCTTAATGATTTTCAGATTTAGAAAAAAGACAAGACATTACTTTTCCATCAGCATCAACTTTTCATTTCATTGAGGATATTTTCTCAAGCACCAGTAATTACGTTTTGGCATCTTAAATAATTCTAGACAGGTATAAGCATCAAACACAAGTTTGGATGAGATACGAATATATTCATTCAAATACAAAATACCATTGATGACGATGAACTTACGCTTTAAACTTTGAATTTCGCTTGCCGTTAGGTCAAATGAAAATTAAATATTCCTGTCTTTGATTTGATTTCAGGGACCAAAGAAGCTCGGGCCATGAAAGTAGTCACTGCAGTTGTGTCACCCGTGAGATCTACTGAAGCCAAACAGAAAGGAATTCCATCTTTTGACATTTGGACTGAGCCATCTATTGCCCACCATCTCGGATTGCTTGCTGATAAGCGAGATCGCTGGAAGCTGCATAGACTCAACTTGCTCCATTGTGGGATATGACCAAGGGATCTACAAAATCATATAAACATAGGAGTGAGCTCCCTTATCCACTCAATATAATTAGTTCCCTAAAAGAGCTGAAAATAAGTATGTCACCTCTTACAGCCAACATTTTCTGGTTATGTGCCAAGCAAGCTGAAGAACAGGAAACGTTGCAAACATCAGATGAGATGATATGAGTAACAGTAGTTCTAAAAGCTTCTACTGAGTATTTCTACAAGAAATATAAAGAACAAAACAATAAAAGAGTTTAATAGACACAACTCACCAATAGCCTCAGATGCAGTCGGAGGGAAGTCAGTAGGCACTCCATCAACAAAAACTCTCGGATTATCGGAACCGCAAAGTACTCTTTTCGTGGGGTCATAGCTGTAGTTAAAGCTTTCGGGCATATCATTTGCAAAACCCAAGGCAAATACTTCCACCCTATTTTATGAGCATCGGATACAAGACTAGTAGGAGCCTCTAAATATTTATTGGCATTTGTGGGCCGGATGTATTCTTTGGGGACAAGTATTCCGTGCGAATGTCTTTATTGAAGCCGGATCCTTCAAGATGTTACAGATTTCTTGTTTAGTCGTTGGTTCAACTGCATCTCCTTTGAGAAACTGGAAGATGAGCTTCGTCTTGACTTTGTTTATCTTACCACCAATGCTTTTCAGGAAGGCGATCTCAGGTGAGCGGGGCTGTATATATATACTGCGGTCTACCTGCAACATGGTATCATAGTTATCCATACCCATGCCGAAGGAAATTTCATACCATCACTTTCTGCTACTCCATATGCCAATACCTATGTGGCTAGGCATTATCAAGGCCCCATTGCAGATACAACAGCAGCATAGCGCTTCTTCCATGACTTGTGTGCACAAAAACACGAGAAGACATTCTGTTGCACCCTATTACTGCGAATCTCGCGACTCTCTCAATTTACTCAAATTCCTCTCTATTTTGGATCGGCTGCACCAATTAGGTTGCCTACGTACCCATTTCGGGATCAAGCCGCCGTAGTTCACCTCTCTCCTCACCCCCTTTATGCCTCTCTTGTTAGCCCCTTCTTCTTTTCCCTTCCTCTTCCCCCCTCTCTCTCTCTTAGGTATTACTCATGGGACATAGTATGGTCCTGGGCCTATTCTCTGGGCCCAATACATACTATGGTATGGGCCTTATCTCTTGGGCCAGTACTTATGTGATGCATTCCTGAATATGGCTACTACATTTGCCCCCTCTCGGGTTCGGCGACGGTGACGACGGCGGACCCGAGAAGTCTTCAAACTTCCTTGTCTCTCTCTTTGAACTCTAGATATCCACAGTATCATGTGACTGTATGTAGTCTTCTCCTCCTCAGGACATTTCGTATCCATGTACTCTGCCACTGGACCGTATGTCTGTGAAGTACTCAATACATCTGTTCTTGTTCATATACCCCATTAACGTATCCCCAAAGGATCTCATCCCCTTCGCTTTCTCCCTTCAACTCGATACAATGCCCACAATGTGTCTCAACCCAGCCATAAGCTCTCCTTCATAAAACTCACTACTATGTCCACGGAGTGTCTCACCTCAGCCAACCTCTCTCTTTCCGAAAACTTGCCACTATGTCCGCGAAGTGTCTCAGCCCTGTCATAATCTCTCCTTCACATAACTCACTTCTATATCCGCAGAGGGTCTCACCATTTCATTTCCCTTTCGTAGGACTCAACTATCTCATCCCCTTCACTCTCTCTCTTCAACTCAATACAATGCCCACGATGCGTCTCAACCCAACCAACACATCTCACATAAAACTCACTACCATATCGGTGCGTGTATGCCTCCCTCGACCACCGCTCTCCTTCGGGACTCATCGCCTCTGTCTGCGGAGTGTATCACCTCAGCCACCATCTCTCCTTCAGAGAACTCACCACTATGTCCGCGGAGGGCTCCCCCCCCCCCGATTGTCTCGCTCTTGAGTGGAGTCTGATGAGGGGTAACTCTGCTTGCCCCCAGGTTTGACTCGGATCTCATGTCCGCGGAGGGATCATCCCCCCCGTTGTTCAGATCTCATGTCCGCATATCTCTTGCATCTCCGACCTGCGGCTCAACCAGGCTCTGGGGCTACTCTCTTTGACTGCTGCCTCTCTTGCCCTTCGTCGTCCCCGAAGGTGGCTCATCCCACTCTGGCTCTCTCGCTTTCGAGCTCTCTGTTGGGGCTCTCTCATTGCCTCATGTATCCCTAGCATCTTTGGTCCTTCGCAGAGGCTCATCCCACTCCGCGGGCTTGACCGGGTTGTCGCTGGTTGGGGCTCTCTCATTGCCCCATGTATCTCTAGCATCTATGATCCGCGGAGGGCTCATCACACTCCGCGGGCTCGCTCGGGCTCTCGCCTGTTGGGACTCTCCCATTGCCTCATGTATCTCTAGCATCTCTGATCTGCAGAGGACTCATCCCACTCCGCGGGCTTGCTCGGGCTCTCTCATTGCCCCCAGTATCTCTAGCATCTCTGATCCGTGGAGGGCTCATCCCACTCCGCGGGCTCGCTCGGACTCTCGCCTGTTGGGGCTCTCTTATTGCCCCATGTATCTCTAGCATCTCTGATCCGTGGAGGGCTCATCCCACTCCGCGGGCTCGACCGGGTTGTCGCCGGTTCGGGACAGCTCTGCCTGCCCCACACGCGCTGTTTGGACACAAGGGTCCGCGGAGGGCTCATCCCCCCCGCACTCCTTCGGATAGTCCCACGACATATCCACGAAGGGTCTTCTCGAACCCCTCCGCTCTCCTTCGGAATGCACATCCGGAAACAGCTCAGCCTCCCCCACGTTTGATTCGGACAAGAGGGTCCGCGGAAAGCTCATCCCCCCCGCTCTTTGGCTTAAAGGCAGCTTATCTCTATCTCTTCCCACGAATTGTAGACGTTAAGTAACGCAATATGGTCTCCGACATTTCCAGTATGGAAACTCATCCTTGTTTTATCAGCATGGACCTTTTTGTCCTTCGGGAGGTAAAATATAGAGTTGCCAACGGACAACATATAGCAGCAATTGAGAGGATTTCTTCAGTACATCTGTACTTTTCTGATGCGACAATCGTTTTGGAGAGCATTGGATCAAGTGGAAACTCAGCCATCCTCCTCCCGAGCTTAGTAAGCTCTCCCTTTTTATTAAGTGCATTGAGAGCAAAGAGCAACTCCAATGCTTGACACAATCCTTCATCCGCTGGTGGGTCCATAAAATCAAAACTCCTCACGTCCTCAATACCCATGCTCTTCAGAAGGAGCACGACACTTGCTAGGTCAGTCCTTTGAATTTCAGGCTGTGTATTTTCTTCCAACTCATTATGATAAGTATGCGCAGTGTACAAGTGATAACACTTTCCTGGACCTGTACGTCCAGCCTGACCAAGCCTCTGCGTTGCTGAGGCTTTTGAGATAGGAGTGACAAGTAAGGACTGCATACCTGTTCTTGGGTCGTAGGACTTCATCTTACAGAATCCTGTATCCACAACATATGTTATTCCGTCGATGGTCAAGGATGTTTCTGCTATGTTTGTTGCCAGGACCACTTTCCGAGCCCCTTCAGGTGTGGGTTCAAAGATTTTGTTCTGAAGATCTGTTGGCAAGTTGGCATAGATAGGGCATATTATGAGCTCAGCGATCTTTGTTCCTAGTCCCCTTGTCCTATGCTTCAAAATCTCTTCGGCAGTTTCAATCTCCTCCTGTCCCGTAAAGAATACAAGAATGTCGCCTTTCGGTTCAGTCACATGAATTTTGAGAATTGTGACTATTGCTGCATCCAAGTAATTTGCTTCCGGCGCTGTTGTGAAGTATGAGACAACTGGAAATCTCCTCCCTGGAATTCTAAAAATAGGAGCCCAGTCAAAGTAGGTGCTGGAAATAAGAAGCTTTAGATCACTCTGGTGGCATGTTATGTCCTTAACAAGACCAAATAGAATATCAGTTGAAAGTGTTCTCTCATGAGCCTCATCCACCATGAGCACGCTGTAACTTCTTAAATCAGGCTCACCAAGAAATTCTCGCAGTAGCATTCCGTCTGTCATATACTTCACAACTGTCTTTTCTGATAATGTGCAATCTTCAAACCGAACCGAGTAACCAACCTCGTGACCAACCTTCACACCCATTTCTTGCGAAACCCGAGCAGCAACGCTCATCCCTGCAACACGGCGTGGCTGAGTACATCCAATCTTTCCATGTTTTGTGTAACCAGCTTCATGTAGATACTGGGGAATCTGAGTAGTTTTCCCTGAGCCAGTTTCTCCCACAATTATAAGAACCTGGTGGTCACCCACTGCCTGGAGTAAGTCTTCTCGTAACCGATAAATAGGAAGATCTTTCCTGTCATCATGAAGTTTCTGTACCTCCTTCTCCTTGACAGCGTAGGGTGATTCTAGCTTACTGAACAATTCTTCATTATCCACACATGCCTTGACAAACTCAATCGGGTCTTCTTCAAACACATACTGATAACTACTACCAAATACTTGATTCTTTTCTGAACCAAATTTCATCATCCCTTTTGCTAGCCGATTATTTTCCCAAGAATCACGTACATTAGAACTAGAGCTGTGGTTTTCCCTGTATCGCTGTAAAGCCGCAGAAAACCTTTTCTCCTGGTCCACATTCCCACTGTGTATATCATCATACGATTCTGGAATCCTATACTCCTGATTACAAGCATCGCCCACATCCACCTTGTATCTGCTCACCTAATCTTGAAGCAGCCAAGTTTGCACAAGCACTCAAAGCACAAGACATAGTGAATTCGTCAAGCTTTCTTCCAGATACCAGAAGTTCGCTAAAGAGACTCCATGCTACTCAAACTATGAGTTTCGAACACAACCTGCCATCAGTGATGTCCACGAAACTATATTTGAGAATGTAAACTGTGAGGGCTTAATTCCCTCTTTTCGCATTTGAGAAAAGAGATGCAGCACTTCATCTGCATATTCTTCTTCGGACACTTTTATTTGGAAAAATCCAAATGATCATTCGCGGTAAACATGACAACATTTCGATCGGGCATGAGCTTAAAAATCTTGATTGCATTCTCGAGACCACCATTTTTCGCATACATGTCAAGTAATGCAGTCCCTACAACAACATCAACATCCAGCCCAAGTTTGACTGCACAACCGTGAGCAACTCTTCCAAATTCCCCTGAACCACTAAAGCATGCAGAGCATGCCTTTAAGACACTACCTAGCGCAAAACAATTCAACTTCAATCCAGACTTGTGCATTTTCACCAAAACTCCTAATGTTCTTTCGCTAAACCCACTTCTAACATATGCAGCAATCACCGAGTTCCAAGAAACATCATCTACATTATCCGAACTTTCAAACACAAGTCTAGCATTATCGACCTTACCACATTTTGAGTACATATCAATAAGTGAATTAACTAAAAATTCGTGTACACTCAATCCACTAACAAAAATTAATCCATGTACTATTTCTCCTAACTTAACATCCCGCATTTGAGCACATACACCCAATACGCTCGCATAAGAAAACTTATCCAACGTTACATCAGCAACTCTAGAATCGTGAAACACTTCCATCGCCTTTCCATGGAACCCCATCTGACAATACCCAGAAACTAACAAATTCCACGAAACACCATCTCGCAATCCCGCAACACACTCACTGGCATTCATAGTCCGCCTCAGTTCCTTCCCAAAAAACTCGGTCAACATCCTAATGATAGCAGGAACACGCGAACCTGAACCAACCACCTCAACTGAATGTATATTCTCCACTGTCAAATTTCAAAGATCTGCGATAGCCTTCTCCAAAGGAACCTTCACACGCTCCAGAATAGGAATGCTTATATCCTCAAACTCATCCCTCTTGATGAAACCCCTCACATCTTTCTCATCCATCAAGCACTCGATATTCAAAGGAGCCTCTGGATTTGCACTCAACATTTTCTTCAACTTCTCACAAGCATCTCTGAGTCTAAGACAAGCTCGAGCATTCTGGTTGACATCAATCTTATACTCACCCTTAAACTTCCCCACAAAATGCTGGAACAACACTTCATCAAAATCCCTACCACCAAGATTTGAATCAAAAGAATGAGCCAAAACCTTCAACCGCCCTTTCTTAAACCCAAAGAATACAAACCTCGCATACTAGCATGCCCAACATCACCAAATGCAACATTCACCACCATCATTCTCCGTAAATCGGGCCTTTATAAATCCCATACGCCAAAGCAAGAGCCGTAGTCTCATGAAACAACCTCAAAGGATGCAAACCAAAGAATAGTAGCGATCCATAACCACCCCCTCTAAATCCGTGAAAATAAACGGAATCCCAATAACACAATCCACAACAAGCCAAGATTCAAATTCTTCTCGGCAATCCCTTCAAATCGGATAACACCATTTCCCCATCTTCTACCCCATCTCTCCACTCACCACCGGATCCGACCCATTCACCACCACCGACAACAACGAAATTACGGAATCCTCATCCCAAATTCGACGTACCATACTCCATCACTATCGGATCTCCGATGGGCACGTGAAGGAAGCCGATTTCCATTTGATCATATGCTCACGAGATATTGAAGAAGGAATATCGAGTTGACACTATTGCGGTTCTCATCTCAAGTGCAACGATAATTCCAAATACATCATCACTCTAGGTAGTCTCTTCCCAACTCGACCGAAATTCGAGCATCACCGGAGGCAAGATCCAACAAGACCTTGAAACCATTGTAGGGTACAAACCGGGCGCTCAACATTTGCTTCAATAATACCCACATCATCTTTCATACCATTTTCGCAATCCAACTCATTATTATTCCCTTTAACTGTTTAGAAAGCAACCCAGAATCCTTAGGCAGATTATTTTCACAACTCAAGTCTTGTTTCTCTTCAAAGTCGATAACTTTAGGTGAAACCACCTCCTCAGCGCCTCATTCCGACACCATGGGTGGAGAATTCGAATCCACAATGAAGTAGTCCCGACCTTATTATTAAGCTTTCAGAAACCCCCAAAATAACTAAACTAGTTTCTGGGCTTTAGAGCACCTCCCAGTCTTCCAACTCTCCCCAAATGTGTGTTCATTAATTCATTTACAGCAGCAGAGTGAGTTGGGAGAGAATGTTTATCCCTGCGTCCCCACAGGCGACTTTCATTTGTTGCACCCTATTATCTGCCCGAATCTCGCGACTCTCTCAATTTACTCAAATTCCTCTCTATTTTGGATCGGCCGCACCCAATTAGGTTTGCCTCACGTTATCCATTTCGGGATCAATCAAGCCATTTGTTCACCTCTCTCCTCACCCCTTTATGCCTCTCTTGTTAGCCCCTTCTTCTTTTTCCTTCCTCTTCCCCCCTCTCTCTCTCTTAGGTATTACTCATGGGACATAGTATGGTCCTGGGCCTATTCTCTGGGCCCAATACATACTATGGTATGGGCCTTATCTCTTGGGCCAGTACTTATGTGATGCATTCCTGAATATGGCTACTAGCCTACTACACATTCCTTACTAGTTACAAGCATTTTTTTTGTTAGATTTCCCACTGTTCAGCACTTCAGAAAAACACAGACAACTATGAGGCTATGAATGCAGAAGAAAATTGTCTCACAGATAATGCATTACATTAATTTTTGTTAATTGATTAAAAGTATATTAAAATCAATCAAGATTGGTTACATATTGTTGCTGCTGCACAAAAGAGGGGGGTCCTCTCAAATCTCATCCAACAGAACAACCAAATACAATGTAACTTGGCTATGTTTCCTTGGATAACCGTACCGTAGCGCAGTTAGTTCCTCAAATCTTCTACCGGTTCTCTCCAGACGTTACATTAATAGATTAGGGCTATTTAAGACTTGTAATAGTGAATCAGTGTGCTTACTCTAGTACTTGATTCACTCAAAGACTTGGAACCATAGTACAAAATATCAGGATATGGGTATTTATCGATATTCAATTTCTAAATATGTATCGTGGATATATCACTTTCTTTGGGGATATTTGATATTGTTTCACATGCAAATATCGTGGATATATCCAAAATATCGACAAATGTCGTAGATATTGTAGATATTTCTTAATATATCATGATACATTATTTATATTTATTTAAAATATAATGATAAATATTAAATAAAATTGTTATATATACAAAATATCACAAAATATTGCAAAATATCCCCAAATATCACAAATATCGTTAAAATATCACCGATATTTATAGTCGTATATATCTCTGAACATATTGTGATATTTATATATCTTTCTCTAGAATCTGGATAAATATCGCGATATATCGAGATATTTTGTACTATGCTTGGAACCACTACATTTTATTAAGTGGAAAACGTAAAACAATACATTTACAGAACTACAAAAATATTTTGATAAAATGATGCCGTAAGAAAAACTTTTGATACAGGAACACCAAGCATTTTATCACCAAGAGCAACTGTGTTGCACAAGCTTGATCATGATGATACACTGAGTTGATTTAAAAGAAATTCATGTAAAGAGATTGTCTAATAGACATTACGGAAACATGTTTAAGAGATTTATTTCAATAGCATATTAATCCATACAAAAAGAAGAGCTCACAAATGAGCAAATTCAATTTTCTAGCCAGATAATATCTCAAGCAAAAAAGCCCCAACAGGCAACAGCAGGTACTCAGACTTTTATACTACCATAATGAAAGTCTAAAGAGTACTTGTACTGTGTTCGGATATAGTGTGCTTAATCCTCCAAAAAGTTCAATTAACTCCTTCCAGTAGACGGTTCACATCAACAATCCACTCACCTGTGTTTGTCTTCTCCTTCACTTTGGTACTGATGATATTCAAAAGACCTAAACAAAGAGCCTAAAAAGCGACAGAAGAAAGTACACACATACAATTGACGACTCTGCGTTAGTATTTCTTCCTTCAAGAAAGTACTTAGGTAACCTTCTGATAGCTCCATCAGTGCCATGGAATAGAACATCAGTCTGCAGAAGATACAAAGAAGTACAAATAGAAGACAGGAGCTCTACAAAAAAATGCATATGCCTAATTCTTGTAATCAGGATTGTCCCTGAGCCCAAGCTTATCAAGACAAAAGCAGAAGGATTCCCAATCAGTTCTTCGGAGATATCTAAGAAGCTTCTTTCTCCTTTGAACCATTTCTTGAAGACCCTTTCGAGAATGCTTATCCTGCATCAAGTAATGAATACTTTGTAACCACTTCACCATAACAGATGTTGTGTTTATGGTTCACAGGATCAGGCATTTCATGGAAAACAAGAATAAGAGGTGCTAAGAAAGTTTTTAGCTCTTTGCATCAAACTTTGGAAAAATTACTTACAGTCTAATTTATTCCATATTTCCATGTTTGCTTGTTTAAAAGATGGAAATACAGAGTATATTCATTACCAGAGTAAAACTATCAGAGCCCGAGAAAGAGGTTTTGTTAACAAAAACGGAACTACCAAATTAAAGTATCGAATTGAAATAGATTAGTCAAACCTTTTTATGTAAAACAGATGAGAGATGCTTGATTTTTGTAGTTAATTGTGCCACTGCAAAACAAAGAGATAAATTTGAGTACTGAACAAAATTTAAGTAATTTCAAATAATAGCAACCAGAATTAAAACATGCTTTGACCTTTCATGCCCTTTCTCAAGGAGCAGAATACAATGATTACAGCATAATAGCATAGAGAAGTTCCATTATCAAAGTCCAAGCCAACCTCTTCCTCCACTTCGCTTCTATTATTGTAACACCTCACAAAATGATCTCACCCACTACATTCCTCTCTAAATCTCCTATTTTCTCCCTCATAAGATTCAGCATTCCTGCTTCTACTGCTATTCCTATCCATAGCCTCACTCAGATAGTGTGAATCCAAAGAACAGCAACAGCAACAGTGGTAACTTATGTGAAAAAAATATCCAAGAGTGCAAATGGACATCAAGTTAATGGAGGTTGCAAGTACGAAACCATTTACTACCCAAATATTTACTAGCCAAATTCCATCCATACACCGTCCACGCAGCAGTTTTATAAGTGCTTATATATATATATATATATATATATATATATATATATATATATATATATATATGGTTTGGCTAGGGTGACATCCTAACTGTGACATCCTTATTGTACATCCTATCAAAAAGTGTATTTCAACAATGAATTAGTGTATAATTTTTCGTAGATATAATCTACTCTTCATGGATTATATAGTCCTTCTCTAAAAAATAGCTACTTAAGTTAACTTAAAATAAGTACGTAGGTAAAATTTCAACTATAAAATGCATTCAAACCTAATTTTTTTGTGGTTATAAAGCATTCACCATAAAAATCATCTCCACAAAATTTCAGCTAATTTGGAAACCTCTAACATAGATAAAAATTGTTGTAATCTTTAAAAATAAATCTAATGGTTCATAAATGTCGAGTTTTTGCAATAATTTTTTGTCAATGTTAGAAGTTTCCAAATGAGTTGAAATTTTATAGAGATGATCTTTATAGTGAGTATATCATATCTACAAAACATTGGAGTTGAATTCATTTTCTAGGTGAATTTTTACCTACGTATTTATTTTAAGTTAGCTTAAGTAGCTACTTTTTAGATATATATATATATATATATATATATATATATCGAGCCCGTTATATGAACTCCAAATGAACTCCACCACCAAAAGTGAAATTGAGGGCTGATGTTTGATGAAGATAGTCTTCTCATAATGGAGAATCTTCCTACAAAAAATCAGCCCAAACAAAAATGTTTAACCTTGTCAAAAGTTGTTTTGAAATTTGAAAAATCTGGACCGTTGGATAATTTTATAACAGTGTAAACAAATTTTGATACATCTAGACATCTTCAAAAGTGTTGATTTTTTTCTAAGGATGATCTATATCGTACGAAGAACATCTCCATCAAAAATCAGTTTCTAATTCATTGTTTTTAATGGTGGAGTGTCTATGGAGTTCGTTTAAGTGGAGTTCATATATATACCTGCCTGTTATATGAACTCCACTTAAACGAACTCCATAGACACTCCACCATTAAAAACAATGAATTAGAAACTGATTTTTGATGGAAATGTTCTTCGTACAATATAGATCATATATATAATAAAAATTTCAAGATCAGCTCTATTCAATGAAACATTCCAGACATAAAGTTGAGCTCAGGTCAGGAATCAGGATACAGGACTCCTGAGAACTTGACTCATACATTCACTCGTGTTTACTTGACATACAATAATGGTACATTCAGGTTGTGTTTTGTGTGAATTATGGCCTAACTATATAAACTATCCCGGCACAATGCAACCAAAAGATCTCCAATTCCTTCCTCCCTTAAAATTAGTTTATCTCATTAATCTAAAAATTGAAGACCAAATTTCAAAAGCGCTAATTATGTCAGAACAGGTTTTTTCTTCTTCTTGAGATTACCTATTGTGAAAATCTGATGTCCAGAAAAATGCACCCCATCCCGATATTTCTAGATGTCTTGTTGAACATAAATCCATTAGTAAGTCAAAATCTCAGGACCCCTCCACACACACACAATGCGATATGATATTACTCATTTACTCAATGGAATAATAGGACCTTTTCAGTAACATAAGTAACAACATAGATGGCATGGAAGGTGAAGAATCATGAGTCACTGATATTCTAGTTCTAAGCACATAAATCAGTTCAATGAGAAACACAAATATTTATACCTTGAACGCGTGAAGATCCACAGTCGGACTCTGACATTTTAAACTCATCTCTAACTTTTTTTAACTCTAACTTCAGCTTCTCTGCAGAAGACATATTATCTGGATGGAAATACTGCAGGAAGTATAATTCAAAAGTCAGAAATCACACAGTACTGAACTAATATCCGTACTACGTGTCAAAATGAGTCCACAAAAGAAGGCGCCACAATAACCTCACCAGTAGTGATAGAAATATGTTAACATTCACTTGCCTTTTCAACTAACTGCTCCTTAGGAGGTTGCAGCATATAGTTTGGAGTTCCTCCTATACTGCCCACAATCTCAATCCTTTGCACTGTCAACACAAAAAGTAGTTGTCAAGTATAAAATAATGTAGATTGACACCAACAAGCAAGTAGATAAATAGTTTCATGTTATGCCTACCTTCTTTATTCAGTAAAGAGAAAGTTAATTAGAACATAATATCAACACAAAGCGTTTTTGGTCAGTTACACTGGCATGATTTAAAGCATTTCTCTTAATAAAACGAGATTACAGTGTCAGAAAACAATAGAACAGTTGCATGATGAACCATTTTCCTTTTTCATTGTGGGATAACTCACATATTCATGTGGAAACAAAAGCAAATACGGCAAAAGCACTCACAGCTCAGTAGAATGTAGGGACTAACTACCCCTATGCAATCATCATTTCTTAAAAGGCATTCGCTCTTAGTAACTTCAACTTGAATTCCAAAAGGTAGAGCTTATTCTTTCGGTAATCATAACATTTTCAAAAACATTGGAAAGGCTTACAAACTAAACTTGGAATAGGTAAGTATATGAGGTCAAAAGAGAATCTATATAAAAGAGTGGGTGTCGCAGGCTCCTAGCAAAAGGTAATGAGTACATAATATAAACCTTAAGAATGCAAGATAGGTTAAACAAAGTATAGACACCCTCAACCCAACATGGTCAATCAAAAGAAAACCAAATCATTCATAGCTTACCACAAATGTCAGAGAATCAACTAGTTCTATACCTATGGGAATCTATTCACCTAGTATAATTATCAAGAATGGAAATCTATTCACCTAGTAACTTCATAGTGGAGTGCATCAGGTCGAGTCAAGTCTCAGAGCTCAAGCCCCTAAAAAATTGATATGAATAAGAATCTACAGACCAGTAATCACTAACACCATTTTGTTTTTAATCGGGCACGTCACTCTGTGTTAGTAATATCAATATAAAATAAGAATTACAGAGATTACACGGTTCCAGGGATCAAGTAGCAAGGCTACTCGATCTCCCTCAAGCTCCTCAAAATCCCCAAATAACAATTCTCACTCGTCTCACAAGCTCATTCCAATTGCACTTCTATTTTCCGAAAATTAAATCCCTAAACAGTGAAATAGCACATGCCTAGTATAATTTAAACCCCTAAACTCTTTGACTTCCCATACTACACCTATTTTCAGCTTCCACACAATAGCATTTGGTAGGTGATCTGCTGACCATTGATCACTAACACTAAACTCCATTACAATTAATAAACAACATCCCATATCCTAAAGTTATATCACATGTTTGTCTTTTCTATTATATTATACTTCCTATACTCAATGTTCTTCATAGTCACTGGTGAATTTCAAATACGGGATACAATTTGGGGTGTGAAAGAGCAATATCTATTACTAAGTGATTAGTTGAGGGTGGATGCTCAATACACAGCTTCTACAAAACTTTAACAACATTTTAAAGTTGACCTTTAAATGCATAGATTCAAACTTCCACAATGTTATATCCCCAAGAAAAACAAAAAACTTACCAATCGATTTCTTATCCTTCTCCTCAGTTGTCTGCTTCAAAGTCTGTAAACACTCCCTCAAATCCTTAGCCACAACACCCCCAATTCTGGCATCCATTTCTTTCACCTCATTCTCCCTCAACTTCTTAAGCCTCTCATTTAACTCCTCGAAAGAGAAGCAATTCTTACCGTTGACATCAGTGGGCCTAAGTTGTTTCAACTTCTCTCCCAACTCAGTATAATTATAACTTCTCCCATACTCCACACTCCTCGTCTTCATAGTCTCCTCCTTTCTAAACATAGACGATGGGGGAACACTAGTACCACCACCAGGTTTCATTTTCAAAGTATCTTGAAACTGTTTAAGCGAATAAGGATCCTCTGTCTTCCCACTATCTCTCTCTTTCAAATTCTGATTCCCACGTTTCAACAGTTGTAAATTTTCTAGTATCGAACCAAACGATGTTTTCTTCATTTCTTCACCACCTTTTTCACTCACATTCTTCTTATAAAGCCCGAGCAACGACACCGTGTTTGAAGGCGGGGCAGTTTTACTTTGGAATTGGGACAAGTTTTGACGAATTCGTTCCATTGAATTTGTTTCTGTTGAAATGGGAGGTTTTCGATTTTGAAGACTAGATTTAGTGTTATTAAAATAAGATGATAACGGAGGTGGGGAGGGAGGAGTAAGGTTGTTTTCGTCATTTGAGGATGAGGAAGAAAACAAGTGTGTGACAATTGGAATTTTTTTGGGCTTTGTTAGTTTTTGGAGAGTTAACATTGCTGCGAAATGAGACAAGGTTTGTTTTTTGTGTTTTTCAAACCCTAGTGAGAAGTAAAGAAGAAGAAGAGTGAGAGATGTTTGTGTGTCACCGGGTTTAGGATTTAAGGTTGCATCGATGTTTAACGGTAGATGAAGATAGAGGAGCTGGATACGTAACGGTATTGGTTGGTTGGATACATACTTTAAATGGGCTTAGATAATGGGCCAGATCTTGAAAAATTAGGGGAATAGGTCAGAATTTCAATTTGGATGACCGATCTCTCAGGATGCCAAATGTGATGTCTGCTACGCGCCGTGTTCTAAAAAACGCTAAGTGGTAGTTACTAGCGCCTAGGCCGTCTAGGCACTATAAGAAATGGTCTAGGTGCTAGGCGGTTTTTTTTCCTAATATATTTTATTAATATATATAGTAATACACGATACCCTATACTATAAGAAATGAAACAAATCATTTACCATAACTCAAAAAATAAATACAAACAAATATACTTATTACAAAAAAGTATAATAGTTTAAGAATATTGACTTCATATAAAAACATATTATTTCTTATAGTGGCATATAATTTACATTATGCTTTTTAAACTCATTCAAATCTTAAGCCTACACGGGTCATTAATTTTCAATATTTAATTATTAAAAAAAAAAAAAAAAAAAAAAAAAAAAAAAAAAAAAAAACTTGACTCGACTGCCTAGAGGCCGATTAGTCCGTCTAGCCCACCTAATCGGTCCACCGAGTTTTTAACAAATTTGGGCCTAAGCGAATCAATTGGGCACCGCCTAGCACCTAGAGACCGCCTAGACCAATTTTTAGAACACTATAGCGATTGTGCATCCAAACCCATTATCATTAATCCGAGTGCACATATCAAGTCTAATGGCGACAACCAAATATAACATGCTAGTAAGGTGTCTCATATCATTAATTTGACACTTTTAGCTTGGAAATCATATTTAATATGTCAAATTGTTCCAATACGAGTTTTTTTAGCAAGTTTAAGCATAAAAGCATAATTGAACAAACAACCATAATTGGTGTTGTATGTGCATTTGTGTCGTTTGTTGGAGGTATAGTTGTATTAAAAACGAGTTTCAAAATCCTTAAATTTATTTTTAAATTATAGAATATGCTACACTATACTTAAATCAACCAACATAAAATACTCTTATCAATTCTAAATTTCTAATCAAAATCTTGAGTAATAGGAGAGAACCCAACTAATAAAGAGATTTGAATTCCTATCTTTGGAGATTTTATCCCAAAACTAAATTAGATTATGTGAGTGTGAGTGTGGGCTTTTTGTCCAAGAGTTTGAGATTACATCATGTATTGTGATTGGCCATGGTTTTATTTTTATTATTAGATAGAGTTTTTTTTCTTTTTCTTGGCGGTGTTTAATGAGCTAACGAAGAAGGTCATGGTCACTGAACTTTCGGATACGCTGGTCAACCAATACAGCGGTAAAATCATCATTGTTGTGGAGGAACAAATGTTTATGGACTTTGTTGAAGCCTTGCCCAACTGTCCTGCGACCGTTTATATGTTGTGTATTATGTGTGAGGTGCTCAAAGGCAATGAGAAGGCTTTGGAAAAGACTTTTGGGTCGTTTTATATTTGATAGAGTTTATGACTATTTAGTACCATGTACTTTCATTTTTTTTTTTCCTAAATGGTACATCTATTTTGTTTCTCGTCTATTAGTACCACAAACTCTTAATTTGGTTCAATTTAATACTTTCGTCTATTTTCCATCCCAATTCGTCAAATTTGTATAACGGGGACCTCACGTGTTTAACCACGTGCCAAAGTATGTATCATTCTTACTTTGGCAGACCAAAATTTCCAGTAAGAATGGTGAGAACCAAGTGATAATGAGGCTCAACAGGATGTTATATAGTATGTATCATCCAGAAAATGATATTTTACATAGTATGTATCATTCTTACTTTGGCAGACAAAAACTTCCAGTAAAAATGGTGAGAACCAAGTGATAATGGGGCTCAACAGGATGCTATATAGTATGTATCATCCAGAAAATTGTATGCTACATAATACGGATTGAAGCCGTTGTTTTCGAGCCCCTATCTATCTTCTTCTCAGGCTCAAGCGCGTCACCGCGATCCGAAAATGAACTGCCACCACCAAACAACTTGTGTACACCCTTGAATGTAGATTTAGCTACATTTTTGACATTCTTTGATCAATGACCCATTACTACAAAGAAAAATAAAACAAGTATTAACTACTATTACAGTTCCAAAACCTCCAAACTTCCAAAAATTTCAACAAGGATTACTTCGCAACAAAACAAATGCTATAATTGGTAATTAATGGAATTGAACTAAAACTAACCAACAAAACTAATCGAACAAATGTCATAATTGGTAATGGAATGGAACCCATTGCTATAACGAAACAACTTCTACTAAGATTATTAAAAGAAAAATCAAACACCATTAAATTCAAACAATTTCCAATAGATAGTGGAATTGAACTAAAACTAACCAACAAACTCTGGTATTAAACCAGGACATTGCATTACTACTCAAATTAAGCTTCCATATATATTTTCTACATTTCCAGCTAAATTATACAATGCTTTATACATTTTGAGTTAAATTACAATTATTTCGACATTACAAGTGCCACAAAATACAAACACTCTAAAATGGATAGTTGAATAACACAAACACTCAAACACTACAATCACTACAAACACTTAACTATATTTCTAACTTATTTCAACATTCAATGCAATCTTGGGTTTTCACATTCTAAATAAAATTGAATCAAATGAATTAAAACGAATAGAATTGATAGAAAACAAACCTATAATAATATTTGGTATTTGATGAGAGCACAAGAAAGAAAACGAGTGTTGCCCAAACTCAAATTAGATGAGAACAGGCGAGTGCTGTGTTTCTTAACAATGGTTCACTTTATTAACGACAATGGTGGTTGCCTAAACTCGAATTAAAACGGTAAGAAAATGTACAATTTTTGATTTTTCTGGTGAGTGCGCGAGAGAGATGATACCGGTTAAAAAAGTTGTTTCCGGTTATCCGAGATTTAGGTGGGGTGTATTGGGCTTGCTTTGGACTTCGCTGTTGGGCTTAGAGTAGAGGCTGCCAAATCAAATTTATGTGGTGCACGGACTCTTAGGTAGAGATCTTTAATTATAAGATGGTCAAATCCCCTCTTTCTTGTTCTTGTCAAAAAACATGGACTCAAGTTACAAAACTACTCCCATGCAAGGACTTAAAAAGCTATAATAAACAGCACAGAGGGTACGTTAGTAGTTTCATCTATTACACATTCACACACTCTTTACCGACTCATTTAAGCTCAGCCGAAGTAATAAAACGAGCGTTCCACTCATTTTTCCATTGTTATGAAAAGATCTCCTCTCGTTTCTCCACTTGTTTAAACAGGTCAGTTTCAATTACCAATTTATTCATTCCCTTTCTTTGTTATATTGAAATTTATAGTGTATGACTCTATGCAATTTATTTTACTGTAATTGATGTTATTTGAATCTTAAATTTGTTCAATTGTACCAAAAACTCAATACCCAATCGTGAATTTGATTGTATTAGCTGAATTGTGTGGGGAAATATTGAAAAATTGATAGATCTTGTGTTTTTAGCTCATTTTAAGATTTGGGCTTGTTGCAGATCCGAAGATTAATTGAAAATTGAGTTCAAAATGAGATCTTTAGATCAATTTAAGATTTGGGTATTGATTAGTTGTCTGATTCTTCAATCTGGAGATGGGTTTTATTTACCTGGAAGTTATCCTCATAAACATGAAGTGGGTGATCAGTTGTCTGTGAAAGTGAATTCACTTACTTCCATTGATACAGAAATACCTTATAGTTATTATAGTCTTCCTTTCTGTAAACCATTGGAGGGAATTAAGGATAGTGCTGAGAATCTTGGTGAGCTTTTGATGGGTGATAGGATTGAGAATTCACCGTATAGGTTCAAAATGTACACGAATGAGACCGATCTTTTTGTGTGTCGGTCTGATCCTTTGAATGCCAATGATTTCAAGATTTTGAAGGAAAGGATTGATGAGATGTATCAGGTTAATTTGCTTCTTGATAACTTACCAGCTATTCGGTATACGAAGAAGGAAGGGTACATTCTTAGGTGGACTGGGTATCCGGTTGGGATCAAGGTTCAGGATTCGTACTTCGTGTTTAATCATTTGAAGTTTAAGGTTTTGGTTCATAAGTATGAGGAGCCAAATGTGGCTCGAGTGATGGGTACTGGGGATGCTGCTGAGGTGATTCCTGCTGTGCGGAAAGGTGATTCTGATGTAGCTGGTTACATGGTTGTTGGATTTGAGGTGGTGCCTTGCAGTGTTCGGCATGATCCGAATTCAGTGAAGAACATGAAAATGTATGAAAAGTACCCAGCAGGTATTAATTGTGATCCGACTAGTGTGGGTATGGCAGTCAAGGAAGGCCAGCCTATTGTGTTCACCTATGAGGTCTTGTTTGAGGAAAGTGATATCAAGTGGCCATCAAGGTGGGATGCATATTTGAAAATGGAGGGATCAAAGGTCCACTGGTTTTCAATTTTAAATTCTCTAATGGTGATCACTTTCCTGGCTGGTATTGTTTTTGTGATCTTTTTGAGGACTGTGAGGAGAGACCTCACTCGATATGAGGAACTCGACAAGGAGGCTCAGGCACAGATGAATGAGGAGCTATCAGGATGGAAGCTTGTTGTCGCGGATGTGTTCAGAGCTCCAACCAATGCTTCACTCCTATGTGTAATGGTTGGGGATGGAGTTCAGATACTTGGGATGGCTGTAGTGACTATCTTGTTTGCTGCCCTCGGATTCATGTCCCCAGCATCACGTGGAACACTCATCACTGGTATGCTTTTCTTCTACATGGTACTTGGAATTGCAGCTGGTTATGTCGCTGTACGTATGTGGAAGACTATTTGCGGTGGTGTAATCACTGGATGGGTTTCAGTCTCTTGGCGAGCTGCCTGCTTCTTCCCTGGTATAGGTTTCCTGATATTAACTGTTTTAAACTTCCTTCTGTGGGGTAGCCACAGTACAGGTGCAATTCCTTTCTCTCTGTTTGTTGTTCTGCTCTTGCTATGGTTCTGTATCTCCGTGCCCCTTACCCTCATAGGTGGATACCTTGGCGCCAAGGCGCCCCATATTGAGTACCCAGTTCGAACTAACCAAATACCTCGTGAGGTCCCAGCACAAAAATACCCATCATGGCTGTTGGTTCTTGGAGCTGGGACTCTTCCATTTGGCACCCTCTTCATTGAGCTCTTTTTTATAATGTCTAGCATTTGGATGGGTCGTGTTTACTATGTCTTTGGGTTTACGTTCATTGTTTTGATCCTTTTAGTAGTTGTCTGTGCTGAAGTATCTCTTGTCCTCACTTACATGCACTTGTGTGTCGAGGACTGGAGATGGTGGTGGAAATCCTTCTTTGCCTCTGGGTCAGTTGCCATCTACATCTTTTTGTACTCGGTAAACTATCTTGTATTTGATCTGAAGAGTTTGAGTGGTCCTGTATCTGCAACACTCTACCTTGGATACTCCCTCTTCATGGTACTAGCCATCATGCTTGCCACAGGAACAGTTGGGTTCCTTTCTTCATTTTGGTTTGTGCATTATCTGTTCTCTTCAGTGAAGCTGGACTAAACTTTCGGATCCATTAAAGATAATGATCAACAATCTGACAGGTCTCCTGGATTTGATCATTAATGTTGTGGAAGTTGCTAAAGGTGGTAACAGTCTCATCCAATTTTTCTTGATTCTTTTCTACGTTATAATTTCATTTTGTAAGTCGCAGTTAGTTATTGTAGTCTTATGAATTTGGCTATGGAGAGGGAGAAATTTTATGGAACTTAATTTTGAATGTCATGTATATGAAGTTTGTTAAATGTTTGCTTTGTTTACTGACTTTACTCCACTCTTCTTTTATGCAATCATACATGGCTGTTTTGGAGGCCATGCTCACTGTCTGCTCATAATGATTTCAGTCGTAGACATCCCTAATGTTCTGGTTGACATCTAAATCCAATGCTAAGCTGTTGTCAACTTGAATGATATGACTTGACTCCTGAGTTTTGTGATCATAGATATTTTTTTTTCTTGTTGTATATCTTTCCTGACAGTATTAATTTAATAACATATCCTTAAGCTGACGTCGAACAGTACATAGCACATACATTCTGCTCTCTGGTGTGTCTGCATACTTCCACGTACTTCTTCCTGTGCCGAATCAGAAATCCTACAATGATCTTGCTAAGCTATTCACTGTACTTGTTATATGCTTCTTATTATTAAAATGTTCGGATAATTTTAGATCTTAATGAAGATGATCGAGTATGTGTAGGTTTGCAGAGTAAGTAGCAGTACTGTGCTTGAGTTTACTATGCCGACCAAATCTATAGATGCTATGTAATTGGAATGTTCAGTACTTCCCCAAATACTCGGGAACTAGTTCCATGTCAAACGCTGATGTCATACTTGAATCAGTTTTCAGTTTTTCCTTTTCCAATCGACCAAATTTTGAGTTCATTGACCTCCTCTTGCCACCCAAATGCATTAGTCTCTCTCTCTCTCAAGAAAGAACCAAATTCAAAAACCGCCACGTTCAAAACAAACTGTGATTTGTTGTTTCATCTTCTCTTTTGGAACTGGGAGACTTAAGTACACTCTATCTTCAATGCATTACCTGGAACCAGAAATCTTATGAGTTCTATATATGGAACAAATATCTACAATGCAGAGGTTTGATATTGTTGGCCCCAAAGTTTATACATATATGGGTTAACCAATATTACCCCCTAGATGAGCCAATTAGGATTTTCCCCCACTAGATAGGAAATTAGGGTCTCTCCCCTAAATACACACAAAAAAAAAGTCAAATTGGGTTGACCAATTTTTTTGTGTGTATTTAGGGGGGAGACTCTAATTTCCCATCTAGTGGGGGGAAATCCTAATTGGCTCATCTAGTAGGGGGTAACACTAGTTCACCCTACATATATCCTGTACATTAAGAACCGGGGGCGTTTATATGGGTACTTCATTGCAACCTAAGCTGCTAAGATAAGTTCACACGATACCATCAACTGAGGTATTGTGTTAGAGATTGCATAGGTAGGCACTGTGGTGAGAAGGTGGTAAATTTCTTAATTCATCAGATCTCCGCCAGAGCAAGTGCAATCTCAACTGTTGTTGCAAATGATTGTAGTAAGCTAATTTTACCATAGAAAGAGTCCCTCAACTTCCTAAACTCGTAATAACTTCGTAAGTATTATTTAACAAGTGCTCTACTGCTCCTGAGTTGAATTATTTTACCAAGTAGCACATAACATTCTGGGCTCTATGCACTACTAAGTTCAAACTCGTACACCTTCGAGTGTCGCCTTCCACTCTAAGAATCCACGACCCTGCCCCAACGTTGAGAAAATGTACCTTGCAAGTAAACAATGCACTTTAGCTGTATCAAAACTTAAAATACTACCATTTGGAACATGGAAGTGAATTTAGCCAAGACAATATTAGTACAATTGCACCTGGTTTATATATAACAGAAAACAAATGCACGTAATCAATTAAATAGTCCCATACTCCCATTTCTGCAAGCAATGAATGAAGCTTTCGTGATAATTGTTCAGTTATTCTAACAAACCCTTTCAGGTAGGATCACCCAACAGAAATAGGAAATAGCTAAAGCTAAGCAGGCAATGAATTTGTCAATGTACAGCTCATTTGGTTGGAATTTTGCTTTCATCCAGTATCACAAGTGATGAGCATGTCACATCTGAGAAGAGTGTTAGGGAAATTAGTAAACTTGCAGACCCTGATTAGTTAGAATCATGTATGCGATCTTTAGCAAAAAAAAAAAAACAATTTGGAGATGAGAATGAGACATGACTTTTTATATGCCCCCAAATACTTATTCTCAATTTGACCTTTTGTTGCGGTTCATATAAGCTTCCTAGTAGGGTAATCCTTGATCCTTCCAACTTAAGGTTTAAGCTATGCTATATTTTTTTGAAGTATATTGAACGTGACTACGACCCCCTAAGCCATAGATCTAGATCTATTCAGATATATTGAAGGACATTTTAGTCAATTAACCAAATAATAGTCAAGGTGGCCATTAAAAAAACTATAAAAAACTTTGTTCAACAATCACGTAAATCTCCTCAAATCTGATTCATCACTTTCCATGTCTCTACACTAACAGGTATAACTTTATTCACTCACATTTTTTGATGTTTTGTCTTGCCTGTTATAATAAATTTCATGTTATATCGATCTAGATCTGTTAAACAGACAATACCCATGTTGTAAAGCATATAAATTTAGGCTATTCAACTGATTTCAATACTGGGGCTTGTTTCAGATCTGATTAAAAATGGGATTTGCAAGAGATTTTGGGATTTGGGTGTTGATTTCTTGTCTGATTATTCAATCTGGAGATGGGTTTTATTTGCCTGGTAGTTATCCACATAAATATGAAGTGGGTGATAAGTTATATGTGAAAGTGAATTCTTTGACTTCAATTGATACAGAAATACCTTATAGTTATTATAGTCTTCCTCTGTGCAAGCCTTTGGATGGTATTAAGGATAGTGCTGAGAATCTTGGTGAGCTTTTGATGGGTGATAGGATTGAGAATTCGCCTTATGAGTTCAAAATGTACACGAATGAGACCAACCTTTTTGTGTGTCGGTCTGATCCTTTGAATGCCAATGATTTCAAGATTTTGAAGGAAAGGATTGATGAGATGTATCAGGTGAATTTGCTTCTTGATAATTTGCCGGCGATAAGGTATACTAGGAAAGAAGGTTATTTTCTTAGGTGGACTGGTTATCCGGTTGGGATTAAGGATCAGGGTTTGTACTATGTGTTTAATCATTTGAAGTTTAAGGTTTTGGTTCATAAGTATGAGGACAGTAATGTGGCTAGGGTTATGGGAACTGGAGATGCTGCGGAAGTGATTCCTACTTTTGAGAAGCCTGGATCAGATGTTCCTGGTTATATGGTTGTTGGGTTTGAGGTGGTACCTTGCAGTGTACAGCATAATCCCGAATCTGCAAGGAACCTCAAAATGTATGAGAAGTACCCGGCTGGTATTAATTGTGATAATGTGGGAATGGTTGTTAAGGAAGGCCAGCCTGTGGTGTACACGTACGACGTCTCATTTGAGGAGAGCGATGTCAAGTGGCCGTCAAGGTGGGATGCGTATTTGAAAATGGAAGGCTCCAAGGTCCACTGGTTTTCAATTCTGAATTCTCTGATGGTGATCACATTCCTTGCTGGAATTGTTCTTGTAATCTTTTTGAGGACTGTTAGAAGAGATCTGACGCGGTATGAGGAGCTTGACAAGGAGGCTCAGGCGCAGATGAATGAAGAGTTATCTGGGTGGAAGCTTGTTGTTGGGGATGTGTTCAGAGCTCCTACCAATGCATCCCTCCTGTGTGTTATGGTTGGGGATGGTGTTCAGATACTTGGAATGGCAGTGGTGACTATCATGTTTGCTGCCCTTGGGTTCATGTCACCTGCATCTCGCGGCACACTTATCAGTGGCATGCTATTCTTCTACATGGTACTCGGTATTGCAGCGGGTTATGTTGCTGTTAGGATGTGGAGGACAATTGGCTGCGGTGATAACTCTGGGTGGGTTTCAGTTGCTTGGAGGGCTGCATGCTTCTTCCCTGGTATTTCTTTTCTGATTTTAACTACTCTGAATTTCCTTCTTTGGGGAAGCCACAGTACGGGTGCCATTCCGTTCTCACTATTTGTTATTCTTCTGTTACTATGGTTCTGCATCTCGGTACCCCTTACCCTTGTTGGTGGCTATTTTGGAGCTAGGGCACCCCACATTGAGTTTCCAGTTCGAACTAATCAAATCCCTCGTGAAGTCCCGGCACAAAAATACCCGTCTTGGTTGTTGGTTCTGGGAGCTGGGACTCTGCCATTTGGAACCCTCTTCATTGAGCTCTTCTTCATAATGTCTAGCATTTGGATGGGTCGTGTTTACTACGTTTTTGGGTTTCTCTTCATAGTGTTAATCCTCTTAGTCGTCGTTTGTGCTGAGGTGTCTCTTGTCCTCACTTATATGCACCTTTGTGTGGAGGATTGGAGATGGTGGTGGAAATCCTTCTTTGCTTCTGGCTCTGTTGCTATCTATATCTTCTTGTACTCCATAAACTACCTTGTATTTGATCTTAAGAGTTTGAGTGGCCCTGTCTCTGCTACTCTCTACCTAGGCTACTCACTCTTCATGGTCCTAGCTATCATGCTTGCCACGGGTACAGTTGGCTTCCTTTCTTCGTTCTGGTTTGTGCACTATCTATTCTCTTCGGTGAAGCTAGATTAAACTACTGAAGCCTTTGGAAACATCCTTGCGAGATTAAATACGGAGATTATTGAGGAAGAGTGCAGAATCATCGTGTCCACTAGAGACCATTCTCTCATTTGCTTACTGACCATCAGTTGGTTTATTTTTGTTTTGGAACTTGTTAAAGGTGGTAATAACCTAAAATGATTTTTCATTGTTCTTTACTAGATAATAAGCAAATAGTTGTTCTAGTTGATATACCATGTTTTCAGTTTGTCTTTTGTCAGTGGAACTTATTTCTGGAATTAATAGATCTGATATTCATTTTATAAAGTGTTATTGTTTGGTATCTCTACCTGCTAGTTATTCTCTGTGAACTTGCCTTCTTTGTACAGTATATTTGTGGGATGGTTGTACAGTATCTGCACACCTTGTGAGAGACAGACAGACAGTCTGTTAGGAAGGACCTCAAATATAGTAACGATACTAAGATATAAAGTCTCCAATGCCACAGTTCAGAATTACGCACAAGGTGTTCATTGTTTTCTGAAACACACAATGCTGTAGTGCTTAGTTGTTATCCATTTTCTGAATTATTGACAAGGCATAAGTAGTTGTAGCCCAACTTTACATATAAAACAATGCATGCTGTTCTCTTGGCATTTGCATGGAAGAGACAATATGCGAGTGTAGTCTGACATATGTAATATCTGGTGAAGATCAATCCTGTGCATGGGCAAAGACACTCTATCGTAGAGGTTGAATCTCTACAACCTCCACAACTTGGCACAAGAATTCACCCCGTACACATCATGGGAGTAACCCCTCCTCACATCCTTACTGAATTTGACCAGACTCTAGTCGCATGTCCATTATATTCCATTTTTAGAGACCAGAACTAGCCTGGAGAAATTTAACTGAGAATGTTGATTGCCTGGAGCCAACTTAATTTTAGTAGGACCTGGTTTTGGCTCAGCACAGCAGAATAGAACAGATCCGAGTCTTTACAAAAATGGTCTGAGACAAACCTTAGAAATCTCATATCCAGAAGCTCTCAATTCAAGAAGCTGATTCCACCAATAGAAAAAAAGTTGTACTGCCGAATGGGAGACAAGAAGATCCAAAACGTCATTAGGAATAATTGAAATGTGCCACTAGCTACGGAAACTGACAATTGATCTATTGTTTTTAATGATATATACACTGAGTAGCAGTGAAAGCAGAGTACTTCATGATCTTCTGACTACGAAGGATGAGAGTTCAGTTTCGTGGGTTCATCAGCTGTGGTCAGGCGAAGAGCCTGGAAATTAGAAGTACGGAAATTTCTGCAAATAACTGCTACGCTGCCAACTCTTTTCTACCACCATAAATTCGCTGTTGTTCGATTGCATGTCTGTTTCCAGAGGGGAATTGACCCAAACTCTCTTTACTCAGCAACGAATGGGGCAGGTAGTGTCTAAGCTTCTATAAGTCTATCATACCATTTTGTATGTGAAGATGCAGCTTATACATACGTACAACAAACAAGCAATTCATATTTCATACCAACCATATCATCACAGCTGAGACGCTGAGTTCAAGCACACATGGACAACATAAACATAAACATATTGATAAAGACCAAGGGAATCACTATTAATAGAAACTAGCTAGCTATTATAAATCATACACCCAAGGCCCCAGTACAAATCCTTCCGCTTCTCAGTGAGATCGAAACCAGGAGTGAGAATTATCTTCCTCAGTGATGGTCTTGAAAGCACCATCCAATCCGCAATATAAACATTTACTCTACGACAGTCTTTCAAGTTCAACTCTCTCAATCTCTTGCACTTCCCCACCACTTCCTTCAGTCCTCTATCAGACACCGTGAAACAACCCTCCAAATCCAAGCAGAGAAGCTCAGTACAATACCTTCCAATCCTTGACAACTCTTCATCATTTATTCCTGATCTCCTTGCTTGTAACACTTCCAACTTGGGAAACTCCAGTGTTCCGATAATTTTAACTTGTAGACACGAGTTCACCTTCAACTCACGTATCTTGCTGCAGGTTCTTCCACTTTCCTTAATGCCATGTTCTGTAATGTTAAAACAATGGCTTACATCCAGTGATATCAAGTTGGGGCAAACCGACACTAATTTCGTTAAAGTCTCATCGTGAAGAGATATATTTCCAGCAATTTTCAGAGACCGGATTTTAGAATTTTTCGTAAGAACAACAGGTGAAGTTTCATTCCCAAGACCTGTTCTCTCCATTTGTATTTCCTCTAAATCAAAACAGTTTGTCGCCAAGGTGTAGAAAGTGTGAACAGTTAATTTAGAGCAAGAGTTAACACTAATGAAGGTAAGATTCTGAAAATATGGGGACAAACTTTCCATGTAACGATCAGTGAGGAAGTTTGATCTCTCTAGATCTAAATACTTCAAAGATTGGTACTTGCTCAAAAGCGAAGAAAGTGCAGAAGATGTAAAACCATTGCAATGGGCCAATGCAAGCTTCTGTAATGGAATATTGGCTTCTTCGATTGACAAAAGAAGTTTGTCCGAAATAGTCATTCCAGAGAGAATGAAAACGCGTAAAGCTTTTGCACACCAGCAGGAAGTGTTGATAGGCAAGGTAGGAACAGACGCAAAGCGTCTATTTCCACTCAGGGTCAATGAAACAATATTAGGATTCTCACGAATGACATTACTGATTGCATCCTCAGTTATATGAGCGCAATCTAGAGCTGTGATTTCGCTTAAAACTTCACATTTCTTCACAATAATAGTAAGAGAATGATCACTTACTCCCTTGTTGCCAGAAATGTTAAGTTTACGGAGCTTTCGAAGACTCGAAGCTAAGCCTTTGATTCCTCCATCTGTTATATAACTTCTTTGCGGATAACTGATATCGAGTTCTTCTAAGTAGGGAAAAGAAAGCGCAATTGCACTAAGATCAACATCTCCAAATAAACATAAAAGTCTTGAACAGATAAGAATCTTCAGACTCTTGCTCATCCTCATTCCCAACTTCTTTAAACTCTCCGCTGGAATTCTTCCCTGTTTAGACAAATTTAAAGCTTCCAGACTCAAGTCAGAGGCAGCTATTTCTAGTATAACTCGATTGAGGTCACCATTAAAGTCGACAAAATCTAAATGTTTAAGCCGGTGAAACCTATGAAGAAGGCCAGAAACAGATCGGTTTACATGAATCATTGGATCATTGATAGTTAACCTGGATAGACGATAATTCGTCATTGAAAGAAGTCTCTTGCAGACTAATGAAACGGATTTTAAGTGTCTAGTATGATGATCTTGCTGATTGAGACGATCAACAACCAATTCCCAACAGTCGTCTGGTAGGTAATCCCAAGATCTCTTTTCAGCCATTTTGCTCCAAATGGAAGTCGCAAATCAATTCAGAATTGAAAAAATGAACCAAGATAATTCAGTGAAGAGTTTACTATCTGTGTTATCTATGAAGGGTGTAGACCATATCTGCTTTACATGAAAAATGTACCTCCTATTGAGAAAACTGGTTTAATGTATAGTGTATATGATCATTTGTTGTCTAGCTTATGTTGTTATTCATTGGAAAAAGACGAGCAGGCGATGATTTCATAATCATTTGAGGACAAATGGCAGCATATAGCTTAGTCACCGTTTAAAGTTAACCCTGAACCCTGAACCCTGTACTTTGAAATTAAGTGTACACAAAGTCTTGTACTGTGACCCTTTGGTGGTAAATCTATTGGAACTCGTCTTAAATCAGAATAAACTGATCTCTCCTTCCCTCTCTCAGCTCTCTTAATATATATGAACTTAGCGACAAAAACAAATACCCGAAAATGGATAAACAATCAGAGTCTATTTCTATGTCCTGTTCTCCAGACACCAGTTCTTACTTGTGGGAATTCTATGTCCTATTTTCAGAATATTCAAAATACAGACTACTTTGTAAATCCTTTGACAATAAGTGGTGTCAAAGTTCAGCTACGGAGGCTTCATCAGCAAACAGCAAAGCACCTGCAAATGTGATTAGGAAATTTCCAGCATAGAAATCTATAACCAGATTTCCAATCTACACCCTACTGGAGAACTAATGAAAAATCATCAATCTCCATGTAGACGTTTAATTGTTAACTTGTTGACTAATGGTCTCTGTGGTTGTTCTAGGATTGTGATGGACAGAGCTATTTTCGCTGAAGCAACGAAACTACATGATATCAAAACAAATGCTACAGGGAAGCCACCCATACAAGCATCGTAGTTTAATTGTTCAACTCATTATTTACTTCAATTCCCTAAGCTCTTTATTGTTTAACCCAAGATTTTTTTACCAAAAGCCAATATGGAATGCCCATAAGGCCATAGTATCTGATCTCATTATCCTCTAACTTGATAGCAGCTTTGCGTTTAGCATAAAGACCAGACCAGCTGATTTCAAGGCCATATAACTGCACTCCTTTGTTACACCAGTGTATCACACCACATAGACCAAAGTGCTAGTATTTTTTTTTTCAGAAAGACCTGCTCAGATTTCACAAGTGAAAAGCAACATATATGACAGATCTATAGTCTACTCAACACTTGCTAGTTATGCAGTTAGAAATGGTTTCTTAGTAGATCATAGTTTGTCTCATGGCATTTGACCAAAAAGCAGCTCATAGGAGTCAATTTCTAACCAAATACAACACATCTGATGATATGATATAGTGCAGAAACTTTTCACCTCTACAATGTGAAGTTGTTGTGACTTGAGAATATTGAAATTTGACTTGAAGATCTTTTCTTCTTTAGAAAAGATGCTGAGGTTAGACTGAGCTCCACCTGTATTAACTTCTCAAATAAGTGTTTGTTACATCTTCCTCAATAATATCATTAAGCACATTACATTGAGGAGGGATGAAAGTATGAAACATATAAGGTTCTTCATTACAGGAAATAGAAGCCTGGCAAGATGATCAGCAGCAGCCCTTCAGTTCTCTGTAACCATGCATAAAAGACATTTCGACTAGTCTGTTTGCATGAATTCCAGTCGCAGCAACAATGTCCAAGTGCTAGCTTCAATACCGGCCATTTAGAAATTGGATAGCCCTCATGTAGTCGGAAGATGCCATAACTTTTGTTTAGTACAAAGCAATACATTCAGCAATACCAACTTCAATGGCTTTTAAGATCTTGAAATAACAGACTTGATAATACCTCCATCTGAGTAAGCAAATAAAAATTGAGCCTCCATAACCAACTCCATTGTTACTCATTTAACCATCACAGTTCAACTTTACAATTTCTGGCTTTACAATTTCTGGTATAGAGGGAACCACTAACCTTGTATAGCCTGCTTCTGCTTGTACCCTCTTTTTTTTTTGATTGGCAAGTCTGTTTTTAAATGAGGACAGTCAGTAACTCTTTGATGCTGGCCGGATTCGAGCCCCAGACCTCTGGTATCATCACCCAAAAGTTTTACCGACTTTGCTAGTCGGCACCTGCTTCTGCTTGTACTTGAAATGAGCTCCAATCTTATTGCAAGTACTCTAATTGCTACATAATCTGCTATATCATCTACTTTCCTTCCATATATATAACTTTTCATGCGAGACATCACCATTTTACATTTTTACTAACATCTCTGGCTTCAAATCTTCTATTGATTCTTTCTTCCAATGGTGGCACACACAAAGACCTTGTACCGTACTGTAAATTTTTGCTAATGCAGATGTTCCTCTACATAAGTTAAGCCATCTACAACGTTAAGAGCTTTAAGGCATCACAAATTAATGAGCCAAGTCTTAGACACATAGAACTGAAGTATCAGAAGAAATTTGCTATATCGCACCTGTGTGTCTAAATGCTGATTTCGGATAGCTAACCTGTTTAAATAATTCGTCATTCTAATTTTTATTACAATATGACCACTGCCAATTATTCCAATTTTACCACATTACACTTATAATGCATATACTCATTGTATATCAATTTAAAAAAAAAACACAATTCTAGACAAACAATACTGAAAAAAGATAAATAATATTTTCATAAAGTTCTAGCAGCTTATGCGAAACCAAAGAAACATTTGATGCAATACATCTAAGAACACCTTGCTGAAGCACTTGCGAACAAAAGTAATAGACAGCTTCCCTCATTCTAATCCAATTGCTTCTCTAAGAAAGAAACCAAAACAGTATTACTAATTTCGAAAGAAACACTTGAAGAAAATCTAGCTGTTATAAACCATACACCCATGCTGCAGGAACAAATCCCTTTCCGTTTCAGTGGGGACAAAACCACGAGGTGGAATTATCTTCCTCAACGTCGGCCTTGAAAACACCATCCAAGACACCACACCAGCATTAACACGATCACAACCTTTCAAGCTGACCTCCCTCAATCTCTTGCATTTCCAAACAACATCCTTCACTCCTACATCAGATATTGCTGAACAACCCTTCAAATTCAGGCATAGGAGCTCACGGCAACTGTTTCCAATCCTCAAAAGCCCTTCGTCGTTTAATCCTGACCACTTCGCTTGTATAGTTTTCAATTTGGAGAACTCCAATGCCCCAAAATTTGTAAGGCCCCGACAAATACTTACATCTAATACGCATAAATTGCTGCAACATTTACTAACTTCCTCCAGTCCATGTTCTGTAATTTTTAAACAACTGCTTACATCAAGTGATATCAAGTTCGGGCAAACAGACACTAATTCCCTTAAACAGCCATCATCGAGAACTTGATTCCTAGAAAATACCAGAGTCCGAATTCTGGAGTTTATTTTGGGTTCTAAATACAAAGTTTTATTCCCATTCCCAAGAGAAGTATTCTCCATATGAATTTCTTCAATACAAGTACAATTCGTTACTATGGTGTAGAAAGTTGAGATGGTCAACTGAAAGCAAGAGTTAAGGCTTATCAATGTGAGATCGCGGAGATAAGGAGACAAACGCTCCATGTACTGATCGGTGAGAAAAACCAATTGCTCAAGATGTAAACATTTCAAATACTGGTATTTCCTCAGAAAAGAAGATATAAAAGTGAATCTTAAACCAGTGCAATACGACAGTGAAAACTTTTCTAATGGAAGATTAGCTTCTCTCATCGACAACAGTAGCTCCTTTGAGATTTTCGTCTTGGAGAAACTAAAATCTCTCAAAGATTTGACACGAACAAAGGCTTTCTCAATAGGTAAAGTAGGATATTTCTCACGGTGATGTGATGTTACCGAAGCATCATTCCATAACAAGGAAACTATATTAGGATTGTTATGAATAAAAGTACTAACACCATTCGCAGTTGTAAGAGTTTTATCTATAACTATGAGTTCACTCAAACGTTCACATTTTTCTGAAAGAACACCAAGAGATTTATCCGACACCCAACGGAGACCAGATAAATTAATCTTACGGAGATTTCTAAGATTCAAAGCTAAAACTTTAATTCCATTATCTGTTATAGTATAGGAAGACAAAGGACCCCAACCTTCATTTATCAGAGACTCAAAATCTCTTTGCGGACAACTGATATCGACTTCTTCCAAATTCGGGAAAGCAAGTGCGAGTGCGCTTAAATCCATATCACTAACGAAAGTTTTTGCTTTCGAAAAGATAAGAGTCTTTAAACTCTTACTCATCTTTACTCCTAACTTGTTCCAATTCCCTTCCATAGTTTTCCGAAGCTTTGACAAATCTAAAGCTTCCAGAGTTAAGTCGGAATCAACGATTTCTTGAATAACTTGGTCTACATTGCCTCCAAAATCAACTAAATTGATTCGTTTAAGATTGGAGAATCTTTGAAAAAGTTTAGAAATTGATTTGTGAAACAGGATAGTTGGTTCAGTGATTGATAGTGTGAAACGGACAAGGTTTGTGATGAGAAGAAAACGTTTGCAGACTAATGAAAGTAATTCGAGCTCGATGTTTCGTATGTTGAAACGAGTAAAAATTAATTCCCAACACTCGGTTGGTAGATCATCCCAACAACAACATCTCTCTTTCGACATTCTTTTTTTTCTCTTCGTATGTAACTAATTGGGGATTCGGAAAACTAAATTTAGGGTTTGAAGGAAGTGTTTCTAAATTCTAAATCTACTCAGAGTCTCTAAATCTACTCTGGCTTGGTATTCAAGTCAGTCAGCTCACGTTTTTTAAACGAGCCCAAAAATATACACGAGTTGCCCGGTTTGCACAAAATCAGCCCATATTCAGCCCAAACCGAGCTCGAGTTTGCATGCCAGCTGAATTCAAGGCCAACACCAAAATGCAAGTAATTTTACAGAAAACACACCTGGTCGGATTTCACAAACGAAATACAATACGACAAATTTGTATTCTACTTGTCACTATATGATAGCTGGATATTTAGGAACCCCTCTCCACTGTAGAGTAGGCAATTTGTAATCTCCATAATTGTTCAATTTCGAAACACCTACCTCACAAAAATTAGAACAAACTCCCTATTTATTAATAATTTAGAAAAATCTCTCTAATATCACTTAAATTATATAATTATCTCCAATTTCTCTAGCTAATATTAGAACAAGCTCTCTTTTATTAATAATTTAGAAAAACCTTTATAATTATCTCCAATTTCTTAAATTACATAATTATTTATTAATAATTTAAAAAAATATATTATTCCCTATTAAAAAATTTTAGCCCTACATAATTACAATTAGAATCCAAAAAAATCATGTTAATTATCGAACTCGAGAGACGGGTTTTAAGACTTTAAGACTTTAGGGGGAAAAAAAACCAATGCGCAGCATGGTTTGCATACTTGTACTCTAAAAATGTTAAGATAGCAGCAAAGAACTAAAGAAAACGACAAGTATTGGAACTATCTTATTATTGAAACCAACTAGCCTTTTATAGGCATTTTACAAACAAGATAAACATAAAGACTCCACGATGCAACCAACTCCTAATCGTGGGTATTGAGGCCTATTACCAAGTAGAAATGTTCAAACTCTAACTACATTAGCTACACTCCCTTTAAACCAGGAAGACCAAGTCGACAAAACAACTACAACGCCAACAATTCCTCCCTTTAAACCGCATTGCACTAATGCAATCGGTTTTACTTCTTCCTTGAGCGGACCCCCATCTCATCCCCCGAAGTTTCAAAAATGCTTCCAGGTTTAAGTGGCTTCGTCATAATATCGAAACTTGTTCTTGAGTAGGGCCGATTACACAAGTTCTACAGTTCCTTCATTTGAAAGCTCATGCAAAAAGTGATATCTAACATGAATATGTTTGCTCCTCCCATGGAAAACTAAATTCTTTGACAACTTAATAGTAGAACTATTATCACAAGAAATTGTAGTGCATTTACCTTGAACATGCCCAATTTTCTCAAGGACTCTCCTCACCACACACCTTGGCAAGCCGCAAGAAGTCTGCTGCAATGAATTCTGCCTCGGTTGTTGATAGAGTTACCACGGTGTTGCTTCTTGGAAGCCCAAGACACAACTCCTCCTCCCCCCAGAGATAGATAAAGCCCAAAGTGCTTTTTCTATCATCCACATCACTAAGCGTAATCACCATGCGCATATCCCACTAGCTCTTCATCTCCTCCCTTCTTATATGCAATTCCAAACTCCAAAGTTCCCTTCACATACCTTAAAATTCTTTTTCTTTTGCCGAAGATGAGTGGCGGTTGGTTGTTCCATGTATCTACTGACCAAATTCACCGAGAACATCAAGTCTGGCCTTGTGGCTGTCAAATATCGAAGGCTTCCCACCAACTGCTTGAAATTAGTAGCATCAACAACACCACTTCCATCATTTTTCGATAGTCTGCAGCCTGGAACAATTGGATTTTTCACAGCATTGCAATCATACATTTCAAACCTACCCAGTACCTCATTAGCATACTTGGTTTGATTAAAAAATATGCCCTTCTCTCCTTGCACAACTTCCACCCCAAGAAAGTACTTCATTTTTCCAAGATCAGTCATGGCAAACTCATTCATCATCGATTTCTTAAACTGATCAATCATAACTTCACTATTTCCAATAAATATAAGATCATCAACGTAGAGACTTACAATAAGAATGCAGCCTCCATTTCCTCTCTTCACGAACAAGGTGTGCTCACAGTAGCACTTTTCAAAGCCTTCCTTTGCAAAATATTTCTCAATCCTGCTATACCAAGCCCGAGGGGCTTGTTTGAGCCCATATAGCGCTCTTCGAAGCTTGTATACCTTGTCCTCTGCTCCGTTATGCTCAAAAGCCCTTGGTTGATCTACATATACGTCTTCAAGCAGCTCACCGTGCAAAAATGCACTCTTGACGTCCAACTGAAACACATTCCAACCCTTTTGAGCAGCTAGTGCCAATATGACACGAATAGTATCCCATCTAGCCACTGGTGCAAACACTTCATTGAAATCGACTCCTTGCTTCTGTGAATAACCTTTTGCCACGAGACGTGCCTTAAATTTGTCCACCTCTCCTTTTTCATTGAGTTTTTTTTTAAAAACCCACTTCACACCGATTTTCTTAGCTCCTGCAGGTAAGGTTGTAAGCTCCCAAGTGTTGTTTTCTTATATGGCCTCTATTTCCTTCTTCATAGCTTCTCTCCACTTGGAACTCTTCACTGCCTCCTCAAAGGACTCAGGATCTTCAGAGGCTGTGAACATTACAAAGCTCTGCTCCTCGTGCTCTTCTTCGGACACACCAGCCCCTAACTCATAATCTTGCATCCATATTGGTTGACGCCTGATCCTCCCTGGAACCGAGCTCTCGTTCTCTTCATGATTTGCTCCATTTAAAGGTGGAGTGACCTCTGCTTGTTCTTCTTCGTCTACACCTATTTCTTCATCATTTGCTTGAACTTGTTGGACTGAGTCTTCTCCCCATTCAAAAACATCTTGTTCCATCTTGCCCTTGTTCTGCTTCCAATCCCACTGCTCTGCCTCCGCAAACCGCACATCCTTGCTAATCAAAATCTTTTCTGTTTTTGGGTTAAAAAGTCGATACGCCTTTGATTCTCCGCTTACTCCCAACATAATGCATTTGATGCTCTTGTCATCCAACTTTGTTCTTTTTACCTCTGGTATATGAACATAGCCTATGCTTCCGAAAACTCTGATGTGGTCTACCGAAGGTTTGTTGCCACTCCATGCTTCTTCTGGAGTTACATCCTTCACGGCAGCTGATGGACTTCTGTTAAGAATGTGAATGGCATAATTTGCTGCTTCCGGCCAGAACTCCTTGGGAATGGACTTCCCTATCAGCATACATCTCACCATCTCCATGACCGTACGATTCTTCCTCTCGGCCACGCCGTTCTGCTGAGGCGTGTAGGCAGCAGTCAGCTGTCTTGCTATTCCATTCTCATTGCAATACTCCTGAAACTCCTTGGAAGTGTACTCACCACCCCTATCTGTGCGCAAACAAGTGATTGCTTCTCCACTTTCTTTTTCTACTAATGCACGAAACCTTTTGAATATGTTAAGAGCTTCTGACTTTTCTTGTAAGAAATATGACCATGTCTTCCGGCTATAATCATCAATAAAATTGATTATGTACCTTTTTCCACCATGTGAGATTGGCGTGATAGGTCCACAAATGTCAATTGTGAACCAAATCTGCAACCCTTTGTTGCTCTCCACAAACTTTTTCTCGGAATAGCCTCTCTGTGTTGCTTCCCTTTCATACAAACTTCACATACTTTAGAAGGAGCACTGAGTCTCGGCATGCCATTCACCATTTTCTTGTAGCCCAAAGTCCTCATACCTTTTGGACTTAGATGACCGAGCCTTGAATGCCACAGCTGCACCTCTTTTTCTGTAACAGCTTGAAGACAAGAATGTAGTGCACCTGAAACGTCATCTTTCACAGAGGCCAACACAGCAAACATTTTATTTGCAGACATATCTAACTTCATAATAAGCCCTTTCATAAGATGGTAAATCTTACACGTATCATCCTTGATCAAGATAGTTAACCCCCTTTGTTGTAATTGCCCCACACTAAGCAAATTATTCTTCAATTCCGGCACAAAATAAACAGAGGTGAGTACCTGGACCATGCCATCAATTACGAGCTTTATGTTCCCCTTTCCTTTTACCATCATCCTCGAGTTGTCTCCCAACCTCACAAACTGCCGGAATTCATCATCAAACTCAGAAAACCATTCCTTAGTGCCACACATATGGTTGCTGCAACCTGAATCGAGAAACCAAACATACTCCATGCTTGCTTTGTTCAAGGCAACATAGGACATCAGCAACATCTCCTCACTTTCATCCAACTCTGCATAGTTAGCACTTTTCTCCCAGCTAGGACATTCATTCTTGAAGTGTCCTAGTTGATGACACTTATAACACTCCACAAGAGTCTTATCGAATCCTCTACCACGACCTCTGCCTTGAAATCCTCCACGGCCCCGTCCTCTATCACTTCTACCTCTTCCAGCTCCAACTACTACTGTTAATGCCTGCTCCTCCCCACTGCGTTTCCGGATCTTTTGTTCGTGTACTAGAAGAGAACTTTGCAGAGCATCGATCGAAAGAGTATTGATATCTTGCGACTCTTCAATGGAACACACAATATAGTTGTATTTTTCATGAAGAGTACGCAAAATCTTCTCAACTACCTTGGAATCAGCCATCTCATCTCCAAGATTGCGCATTTCATTTGCCACTAGCATCACCCTCGAAAAATACTCCGTGACTGACTCTCCCTCCTTCATTTCCAGTACTTCAAAGTCTCTTCTCAACCTCTGCAAGTGAGCACGCTGTACACGCTCATTTCCTTGGTACTTACGTTTCATTGAATCCCACAGCTCCTTTGCAGTTTTCTTCTGAAGAATGGTCTTCAGAATTAGCTTTTCTATCGATGCAAACAGGTAGTTCTTCACCTTGAGGTCCTTCAGCCTCAAATCAGCTAACTCTGCTTGTTGCACCCCATTCAACACCTCTCCTTGCGCTGGTTCTTTGAAGCCAACTTCCACCAGGCTCCACCACTCCTTGAATGCGAAGAATTCTCCATGAGCATAGCCCAATGCTCATAATCTCCATCAAACTTGGGAATGCCGCGACTTGCCATCCTTGTCACTCGACATCTTCCTATTCTAACAACTGTTCCACTTGTAGTTTACTTTTGAACTTTCTAAATCAGGAACTAAATAGTAGCTCTGATACCACTTGTTAAGATAGCAGCAAAGAACTAAAGAAAACGATAAGTATTGGAACTATCTTATTATTGAAACCAACTAGCCTTTTATAGGCATTTTACAAACAAGATAAACATAAAGACTCCACGATGCAACCAACTCCTAATCGTGGGTATTGAGGCCTATTACCAAGTAGAAATGTTCAAACTCTAACTACATTAGCTGCACTCCCTTTAAACCAGGAAGACCAAGTCAGCTACAAACAACTGCAACGCCAACAAAAAACATAGGTAGTTAGACATGGTTACTTAATAGATCTGACATGGTCGCCAAGCATCGCAGCTAAAAATATCTAATATCAAATCTATATAATAATATCCAGCACATCTGCTGATATGGCGCAGAAGCCTAGTGTAAGAGAGTAATATCCTCATTAAAGAATATTAAGCACGCGTTAAGCATAAGTAGAGATCGCAGCGCGATCAGGACATCGTCTTCCAAGATCGACTAGCTCGCGAGCAGCTCGCTTTATATAGGTGGCACACTCCAGCTCGCTCAAGAACGTTCCAAGAAGACTGAACGACGACCTAAAGCAGAACGCTTCGAATAAAGACATTTTCCTTAATCCAAGGGTAATCATTACCAAAGCCATATCTGTACTTCCAATTACCGGGAATTATGAACTACTGCACCCACTCCCAATGATCACCGCCTTCCTACCAGAACCAACCTAACACTCATTTGTAATCTCCACCCTACATATGTACAAGAGAGTACACGTGTCTCAAAGATCAACACTCTCTTGTGCCTATAAATACCACCTATATGAACTACGTGAGACCTGATTCTTCTCTCCCCTCAGAATCAAGAGAAAATACGTAGGCAGCTCGCAACTTAGCGAACTCAGTCTTTCCCAAATCTAAACCCTTTCTTCTTCCCCCTGTATATGTAAGGGAAAAACACCCCTTTACATCGGCGCCGTCTGTGGGTTCGATTACTTGAGAAACCACCTTCACACAAATTAAAAACCAAAAAACCAAAAGTCTCAAGCCCACGAAGCATGGCAAGCCTCGCGAACCAGCTAGGTTTGACCAATGAGAGCATTTCCTTGCTCGGCAGAAAATGCTTTGCTCTTAGATGCACAAATAGACGCGCCAACAACAACAACCGGGACGCGTTCTGAAACGACATCAATGAAGTTAATCAGCAAATTAACGAACTATCACAAAGAATCGGTCAAACCGCAGTGAGAAAAGATGCAACCCAGATCGTCCAGAAAATGCTCAAGACGTACCGTGCATCGCCATTCACCACGGAGGTACTAAATAAACCCTCTCCTCAGGATTTCATTCAGCCACGTTTTCCGATGTACGATGGCAGCACATGCCCTGGGCAACATGTGGCTTGTTATATCCAAAGCTTGGCATTATATAGTGCACCAGAGTTCGATCACCTCCACTGTCGCTTGTTCCCTACCAGTCTCAAAGATGGAGCACTCGATTGGTTCTTCTCACTCAAGCCAGACTCGATAAAGTCCTTCGAGCAACTTACCGATTCATTTGCTAGCCAGTATGTGCATAATAGACGTAAGAAAGCTGATCTGGACTCGCTGTTCCAGCTCTCACTTGGCGAAGACGAAACAATTCGTGAATTTTTAGGTCGGTTCAAAGCCGAACTACTGTGCATGGAAGCAAGATTGAAAAAGGACCACCACAAGGACCACCACAAGGTTCCAGCTCGCTCCCACAGCAGAGGACGTCCCCGAGACCGTGACCGTTCTCGCCATGAACGCCGACAGCGCTCATCAGATCAAGACAACGCCAGAACTATTCATATGATCACTTTCCCAGATGATTCTGTGACATCTTCCAGAGAGAAATGCAGGCGTGTCGGCGCCCTTCAAGAAGTTTATCATTTTTCTTCACAAGTGTCACACGCTTCGCGAAGTTTAGGTCGCAGCGTAGGGGATATTACGTTCACCGAGGCCGACCTCAACAAGGTTTGCCTCCCTCACAACGATGCACTTGTGGTCCATGTCAAGATCATCGACTGGATAGTCAAACGCGTCCTGATAGACCCTGGCAGTTCGTGCGACATTCTGTTCTATCATACAATTCAAGAAATGAACTTACCTAAGTCAGTCTTTATCGATCCGATCGCTTCTCTTTATGGGTTTAATGGCTCCAGGGCCGACCCAATCTGCGATATCATACTCCTAGTTTCAGTGGGATCTAGAGAGGACAAAGTTAGCTTCAATACACGCTTCAGCGTTCTAGACATCAAGTCGTCTTATAATGATATTCTAGGGCGGCGCTGGATTCATCAAATGCAAGTTATACCATCCACGCTACATCAAGTCCTTCGCTTCCCAGGCCCAAGAGGCATGATGGAGCTTCGAAGCAATCAACTCGAAACTTATCATTATAATCAAATCCTCTTTGCAAACAAGACCGCTGACCTGCATACTCACACAAGGAATGAGCCCACCAGTTATACAATGGCCAAAGACCTGGTTGCCGAGGTTAGAGCCAAAGCACCAAAACAGCTCGCTGGGGACTCCAGCAAGAAAGTCCAGTCGTCTGTTTCAACTCTAGAAGCCAATCCAACCATTGTTGCTCCACCAGGTCGGACCCCAGAAGTCACGTCAGTTGTTGTCAATCCAGCAGTCAAGACCCCAGAGGTCGCTTCCACAGTCGTCATTCCACCATTCAGCACCCCAGAAGTCACGCCGTCGTGTTTCACACAACCAATATCAATTCCGAAGATCACTCCAGACTCTGTTGTCATGACCACAGAGGCCATTCCATCCCCTGTTGTCGTCACCATAGATATCGCTCCAGCTTGTGCAACTAGTTCCACTCTCCCTCAGATCGATAAAGTATCACCAATTGACAAAGCATCCGCGCCAAAGACAACATCTCAGCATGCAGACAGAGAGCGAGTGAACCTAGGAACTGAAGATAATCCCAAGTTCGTATATGTAAGGGCTAACCTTGACCCCACACTCAAGGCCTAGCTTGTAAACTTTTTGGCCATGAATAAAGATGTTTCCGCTTGGTCGTATGTCGATATGCCCGGAATAGATCCCAATGTTGCATGTCATAGACTAAATGTGAACCCTAATGCCAAACTAGTTCGGCAACGACCTCACCGACTATCCCTGCGATTCCAGAAAGCCATCAATGATGAAGTCGACAAACTTAAGCAAGTTGGGTTCATTAGAAAAGTAGATTATCTAGACTGGATCGCTAACATCGTCGCAATTCCAAAAGAATACAGCAGTTCGTCTTTCCGTCGACTTCACAAACGTTAATCAGGAAACACCAAAGGATAGTTTTCCTTTACCTCACATAGACCAACTTGTAGATCAGACATGTGGCCATGAGCTCCTCTCTTTCATGGACGCGTACAGTGGATACAACCAAATCCCACTCGCTAAAGAAGATCAAGAGAAAACATCATTCATCATGGAACAAGGAATCTATTGTTACAACGTCCTCCCTTTCGGACTTAAGAATCGCTGGCGCAACATATCAACGCCTCGTCACTGACATGTTCCAGGACATGTTAGGTGACACCATGGAAGTCTACATTGACGACATGGTCGTTAAAAGCAAGAGAGCGGAAGACCACCTCACTCATCTTGAGAAAGCGTTCTCCAGGTTATGCCGAACTCGAATGAAGCTTAATCCTGAGAAGTGCCTCTTTGGTGCGTCCTCTGGGAAGTTCCTTGGGTACCAAGTATCACAAAGAGGGATCGAGGCTAATCTAGACTAAATTCGAGTGTTCTTGGACATGCTTGATCCCCAGACAAATAAGCAAATTCAGAAGTTGTCAGGAATGGTCGCGGCACTCAAACGATTTATATCAAGGGCATCAGACAAATGCCGACCTTTCTTACAACTTCTTAAAAAGGGTGAGTAGTTTTCGTGGAACGATCAATACCACCAAGCGTTCTCCACCCTCAAAGAGTACCTGACTACACCCCCCGTCCTGGCCAAGCCTAAGGATAGCGAAACGCTGGGGCTATATTTGGCGGTATCAGACTTTGCCATTAGCTCGGTTTTTTTCAAAGAAGAAACAACTCAGAGAAACCGATCTACTTTACAAGTAAGACGCTCACTCCAGCTGAGAAGAATTATTCGTACATTGAAAGAGCAGTACTCGCATTGTTATACTCGGCAAGAAAATTCAGGCCCTACTTTCAAGCACATCCAATCAAGATTCTCACCGACCTACCTTTGAAGAAAATTCTTCACAAAGAAAACAAGACAACTCGCATGGCAGTATGGGCCGAAGAGCTCGGAGAACACCACATGGAGTTCGTCCCTCGCACTTCACAGAAAGGGCAGGTCGTGGCTGATTTCCTGGCAGATTTCCCTGTCGATGACCCAAATTGGGAACCAGAAGCAAAGGTCGTTCCCACAAAAGAAGCCACCAAATCAATATGGTCTTTTTTTGTCAACGGTTCTAGTAACCCTAGAAGAAGTGGGGTCGGAGTCATCTTAGCATCCCCAGATGGAGCAATGGTCGAGAAATCAGTTCGCATTGACTTCGCGACCTCTAACAATGAAGCGGAGTACGAAGCGTTAATTATGGGACTTCGCATGGCGATGCAGCTCGGTGTAAAGGAGCTTCAGGTCTTTAGTGACTCGCAACTGGTTGTTCGCCAGATTGCAAAAGAGTACACTACCCATGAAGGTAACCTCGCTAAATACCTTCAAGTCGTTAATCAGTTACTTCTTTCTTTCAAAAAAGTCATGATACACCACTTCTTGCGTGATAAGAACCGTCACGCAGACAATTTAGTTTATTTGGCCACTCAAACACCGAACTGCTCCCCTAGACAATTACTCATTGAAGTAGTTGACCGACCTGTTTATCAAGTAGACCATGTATTAGAAATCAACGACCTATGCCCGCTCTCTGCCAATCAGATGAGCCAAACATGGATGCAGCCCATCATTGAATACATCAACACGGCACGCTCCCAGATGAGCGTACCAAGGCCAGGCAAATCCCATATCAGGCACGCTGTTACTGCGTGCTCAATAGTAAGTTAGAAAGTCCGCTGGCGGCCCTCACTTGAGGTGCGTAAGCCCAGAACAAGGCCAACTGATTTTCGCTGAGATTCATGAGGAGAGTGTGGAAACCATGCGGGAGGTCGCTCTTTGGCTCACAAAGCGATCTCCCAGGGATACTTTTGGCTTCGCATGCAGATCGACGCCAAAGCATATGTACTCAAGTGCGTCAAATGCTAGACCTTTGGCCACAACATCATACAACCAGCTCGTGAGTTGATTAGCATCGCGAGCCCTTGGCCATTTCACATGTGGGGCATGGACATCATGGGACCATTCATCCCACAGAAAAGTACTGGATTCCGCTTCGTCTTAGCTGCAACTGACTATTTCAATAAATGGGTCGAAGCCATTCCACTCGCAAATGTCAAAGAGTCACATGTCAGAAACTTCATCTGGACTCATATCATCACCAGATTTGGTTTGCCGCACACACTGGTGATGGACAATGGCTCACAGTTCAAAGGTAAAATGGTCAAAGAATTTCTAGCCAAGTGGAAGATAGTTAATGCATTTTTCACTCCCCAATACGCACAAAATAATGGTCAAGCTGAGGCCAGCAACAAAGCAATCTTAGAAAATTTGAAGAAAAAGATTGAGAAGACCAAAAGCCAATGGCCAAATTAGCTAGAAAACATTTTGTGGGCTCACCGCACCACAGCTCGCATAAGTACAGGCGAATCGCCATTCTCCTTTATGTTACGGCACAGAAGCCATTATTCCCACCGAGCTGACACTCACTACTACCCGGTCAGAACTTGTTGAGTCTAGAGGCAACGATTTCGTCTTAGCACGAGAGGTCGATCTGTTGGAAGAATGACAGCGACCTAGCCGCCATCAGAGTAACATCCTATCAGCAAATTCTGAAGAAGTCCTACAACAAGCGAGTACATCCTCAATCTTTTCAACCCGGCGATCTAGTTTTGAAAAAGACTCAAGATGACTCCAAATTAGCACCAACTTGGGAAGGCCCATACATAGTGGAAAGCGTTGTAGGCAACGGAGCATATTGGATCAAAACTCAAGAAGGGAAATTATTACCACGACCTTGGAACACTTATTTGTTGAACATTATCGTATATCCCATGTTTTCTCTTACTGTAAATTCAAAGTTAATCTACTTTTGTTTATTATTACAATTCACTCCAGTTACTCGCAATGGCAAATCTCACAACACGCTTTCATAAGCCCACACACTCTCCGTGAGCAGAACGCTCTCAGGAGCTTACAGGCTCCACAGCTTCTCCAAGTCTCGCTAGTCGAGGACCTATACTTCTAGGATCGACTCAGGGAGAATGCTCCTAGTGAGCAACACGCTTTCTTAAGCCAACACGCTGTCTCCGGGCAGAATGCTATCTCCAGCTTACAGGCCCCAACGCCTTCCCAACTCACCTAGTGAGAAATCCTTAATATTAAGCTCAGCTCGACGAGAGTACTCCCAATGAGCCTCACAACAGAGCGCAACAACCATGAAAGAAAGCGATAACTACAAGCGTAGCGCTTCTTTAAGATAAACCACAGGTTCCTTAGACATTCCATCCCATACGCATTATAAACAAGGTGCTAGCTATAAACATTCAAGCAGAAACATGCATTCCATACACATTCAAGGGGAATACTCGGCCAGCACCAAGACACTAATTCACCGATCTGCTGGGTCTACCTAGGAAATCCAGATCGATACTTCTAACATGTTAACAAAACATCGAACTGCCACTCTCGTGAAAACCAATTCTCGATATCAAAATGGCGAACTGCTCAGGCAAGCCTAAAGACGCAACTCTATTGTTAACTCTCGTATAAGAGAGGTGAACTTACAAAATATTTATAAAATTCCCACAATTGACAAAGACAAGAAGAAACATCACAATCAAGAATCAGCCACAACATGCTTAATTATCTTTCGGGGCAGCGCTAGTCGAAGGGGTGTGCCTAGCAGATCTCAGCACCACACGCATACCTGAACCTTATCCCTCACCGTCATTTGCCTTCTTCAGCTGGTGATATTTCTCGTCCAGCTCAACGTATTGGACACAAGCCATGGTATACGCCTCTTGCGCCTTGCGCGCCACCCTTTGGCATTGTTTGGCATACCCAGTCACTTTAGCCAGCTCCCCTTGCAAATCAATCATAGAAGTAGCCAACACATCGTTCTCGTCAACAGCATCCTGACACTTCTTAGTCATCATCTCCAGTTTCTTCTTGTCAACTCCCCACGCAGCTCGCATACATCCTAGCTCGACGTGGTTAAGCGTCGATATCGCTAAAAGATTCTTCAACTTGTCATACCCTGCAAAAAACTGCAAGTACAATATTAACGTCAAAACTGCCCAAATAACAGAAACAAACATAACACATAAGGTGCTCACCAAACAAGCAGCCATGTCCATGGTCCCCAACAACATGTCCATATCTTCATCCTCGACCTCAGCCTTGTCACCATCCAACACGATCCCCTTCAGAAGACTAGTCGCTATGGGTGCCGAGTGGAAGCTGCAGTTAGAGCGTTTCACCGCACGCTTCTTCCCCGTCTTCCCCATGTAGTAGAACTCGCTCCCCACGTCACTATGACGCGGAGACGAACTCTCACCAGCGACGTGGTGACCTTGCCCCAGGTCGCTACGCTCCTCAGCATGTCGATCGGTATCATCGACTTGTCGAGGCTACCTGAATACAACGCCACTAGTAGAACGACCTGACCTTCTAGGTCGCTTGTTCCCTTTGGCCTCTACAACAACAGCTTTCCTCTTACCCCGATCACCATGCACGTGGGGATGGAATTCCATTTCCTCCATTATCAGAGGAGAGGTCTCCCTCAAACTTCCTTCTCCTCTTACATATCTGCGACACCTGGCCATAGTGTAACCTATGAGCAGAATGACAATACGCGAGTTACCAACCAAAACAACAGTCTTTGTTTAAACGGGATACCTACATAAGGAAGACAGACGTACCTGAAGAAGCAACAAAGAAGATGAAGCAGCACAAGTTGGAGACGAAGAAATGTAGTAACAGGAAGAGCAAATGGGAGTAAATGCCTTTGCTCTTCTACGAATGATGTTACTTATTGTGTAATAACGTATCTTCCCTAGGTACATCATAATTACATCGAGACGCCAAACGTCAGGCCACCTGGCAGCCATCATTGCACACATCTAACCGCTCACTTGCCTACACGTGGCATACACGTGCAGAAATGATTCCCTTCTCCAGAATGGAGATATCGACCTACGCCATACTATCTCCGCAGTGCCTAACGAATCACCAACTCGCGTTACATGCGACCTACATCGCTAAAGGACCTAGTAAGGACAGGGCACTCATTTAACGATCACAGGTTACTTAAAGTCAACTATGGTCACTAGGAAGCGTCTACACAGCCACACAGATATATCGATATCTCCATTCATATATTTAACCATACAAGAATCTTACAAAGCAAAGAAGCAAGTGATAAGCATAACATATAAGCAAAAAGCGATCTGCCAGGGCAGGCCCAAACACAGTTCACATGGCAGCCGAGCTGCTGAGTCTACTCAGGAAATCCAGCTCAGCTAACCAACATTCATCATCACATGGTCATCCAGTATTAACAAACAGAAATAAGAAAAAGAATGCCGGGTTACCCCGAAACCCGGTTCTATTGTATCCATGACTAACAACCATTCAAATTACCAACCTTACATTACAACTAGCTAGTTCCAGGCATAACGACCAAACCTTTGACCACCAGCGAGTCGTCAACTTCAGCTTTTTCCCCCTCAACTACTATGGACACACCGTCCAGATTTAGACTCATAAGAACATCAGACACAGCAGCTTCAATGCGAGGCACAACAATCTCCGGAGCAGCGATGGAAGAAGTAAGAGCACCACTGGTATCTCCATGTACCGGTACCACTGGAGGACGAAGAGTACAGCGTCCATGCTCCTCTTTCAAAGCTTTATAATCAGCTTCTAGATAAACAAAGTCGTCCATTCCATTTCATAAGCTTTAGTAGCGTCTTGAGCAACTCCCTTGCGGTCGCGAGCGTGCATCATTCAACCTACCAATTTCCACGATTATTGCATTAACGTTCTCTTCCGGCACCCTATAGTTTCAACCGGATCTTCCGTCTCAGTATCCTTCAAAGATCTTAAGCCAAACTAAGAGCTTGCGTTTTCTTCAGGTCTTCAAGCACCTCGCGTTCCATCTTAGCGATTAATCACGAACATTCTTTAGCTCTTCGGTCAGCTTCACCACAGTTTCCCTATCTGTCTCAGAGAACTGGGCAATCTCCTTCAGCTTCTGAAATCTACTCACAAGCTACAGACGCACACATATGCTAATAATCAGTTCGTAACGAGTTTAATAAGCAAGCAAATAAGTTAAAGCAGGACGGCCCCACATACTAGACATTGAGCAATTTCCATCCGTTTTAAGTTATCCTCCAACCCCCTCTCATCCAGCTCTTTACGGTTGCCATCCAAAGCTATATGATCAAGCAGACAGGCCGCTACCTTACTCGACCTGAAGTCCGCTTCACAGTCCGCTGCACCCCATTGTCATCCAGGTACACAAGTTGGGTCTCCAAGTCCTCAGCAGTCATAGTTGACTTCCCACTCGCCTTACGGGAACTCTTCACCTTCGCTAGCGGACTAGGCTCTCACATCACTGGTGACGAGCTTGGCTTAGCTCCAAAAGTAGCCAGGTCCAGAACCTGCTCCGGTCTCGCCCGAGTCTTGCGAGTGGTAGTACCACCAATTCGACCAACACCAGAACCACCCCCAGTGTTGGAACTCTCCCCCAAAGCATGCCTCGCAGCTTTAGCAACCCTTACAGCGTCTTGCTCAGACGCATCAGCTTTCCTCTTCGACGACCTGCTCCTTACACGAGGGTTGAAGACCACCGTTTCCAGCTCTACAGGAGCATCAATCGACCCACCCTCGGTCGCCCGGCTTGACCCGCCCCGCTTTTCGAGGCACCGGCACCTCCCGGAGGTCGTGCGGAACTAACACGACCCCGGTTTCTATCCTCCTTGGTTACCAAGTCACTTGCGCGCTTCTCCATCACTTCCCTCCTAGCTTGACCTCAAGCTCGATCCTTCTGAATCTTTCTTTTCTCCCGGATCGCTAGACCCCCTTTCTCTACAAAGAAATGAGCAAATTCAGGCAGCTTCGCTTGTTTCTGCACTCGACTCAACCGCGCGAACCTCTCTATTTCCCCACGATCAGTTCGTGTTTTGACAAAAAAATCTACAAGCAAAGCAAAGACACAGGTCAGTTAGAATAGCAACAACTTACCCATTAAAATGACATGTACAAGACACTCCCACCCACCGAAGATATTGCAAATCCTAGTTTGCAACCTACACCCATAGCCGCGGTAGTTGCCAACTAGCAGCAACGGCCTCTTGGTCCAAGCCTCGTTGCTTACACCGTCGATCACACCAGAACGCGTTGTCATAGTTTGCAAGCTAAAGTTGAAATTACCAGATTGCCTTACAACGAAGTGCTCAGTAATATCAGACACCCCTATATGGTACTCGCCACTTGCATTCAGCAGGTCGAACACCCTGAACAGCCGCCAGGTGTTACCAACAAACTGACAAGGGGATTTCTAACAATGAGCTAGAAAGTCGCAAACCAGCTTCGATAACGGTATTTGCATATGCGCTCTCAGCTGGCCCTCACAGATTATTACCCCACCATTCGGCGGATTGCATTCTTCACTCCGCACATTTTCACTCGACCTTGGTTCGTATATCTCCAGGTCCGGTACGTTTATCCCATAAGCTACCCTCAGTTCGGGGAACGCATTCACTGCACAACGATCCACCGTCCTAGGGGGCAACCCACTTGAAGACGACCCCTCACTACGACCTGACGTGCTAGCCACAGCACCAATAGAGCTAGATCGTACACTACCCTCATCTCCCCTAACTTCCTCACCATGCTCAGATTGATTACCAAGACTCACTGACTCTTTCTTATCATCCTCATACTCACCACAGCTTAAAGAGACCTCTCCAACCTCTTCAGATCGAGTATCGTCAGAGTCAGACATTTTTACGTTTTCTTCTTACCGACTACCCAAACTTAAATAATAAAGCCTAACACCGACCTATCTACTAAACACACAACGCTTGACTAAGATGAAAGCAAATGGAAAACGGAAAGGCAGCAGCAGCAGAAACACTCACCTGAGAAACCCTAGCTTGCAGTTTTGCTGAAGACGAAAGCAAAAAATAACTTTGCAGTTGTCCCAAATTTGATTTTGTGCAACCGCCCGTTTAGTTACCAAGGAGTTATGATTACAACTTACGGCCTAGCCCACACACGTGGCTCAAGGAACTGTCTTTTCACGATTCCGAAAAATGCGGCGACACGTTTCTCTACCAACTGCTATGATTCGGTCACATGCTAATCACGTGACAACTTTTGTTTTCCAACCGAATCGTCATGCAACCAAGTCGAATGTTACAACGTGCCAATTACTCAACTTACACTAGCCGCTCGTCCACTCATGCTCAACACGTATTGTTGTTTTCTCTCAACAGATCACTTCCATGAACAACACAATCTACTGAGAGGGGTCGTACGTGTAAGGGAGTAATATCCTCATTAAAGAATATTAAGCACGTGTTAAGCATAAGTAGAGATCGCAGCGCAATCAGGACATCATCCTCCAAGATCGACTCGCGAGCAGCTCTCTTTATGTAGGTGGCACACTCCAGCTCGCTCAAGAACGTTCTAAGAAGACTGAGCGACCTAGAGCAGAACACTTCAAATAAAGACATTTTCCTTAATCCAAGGGTAATCATTACCAAAGCCATATCTGTACTTCCAATTACCGGGAATTATGAACTACTGCACTCCCAATGATCACTGCCTTCCTACCAGAACAACCTAACACTCATTCGTAATCTCCACCTTACATATGTACAAGGGAGTACACGTGTTTCAAAGATCAACACTCTCTTGTGCCTATAAATACCACCTACATGAACTACGTGAGACCTAATTCTTCTCTCTCCCCAGAATCAAGAGAAAATACGTAGGCAGCTCGCTACTTAGCGAACTCGGTCTTTCCCAAATCCAAACCCTTTCTTCTTCCCCCTGTATATGTAAGGGAAAAACACCCCTTTACACCTAGAGAATCGACGGTGTGAATTTCTGAACAAAGAAATACATAAACAAGCATAAGAAAACCAACCATCAAGATAAGAATCTTCACACTCTTGCTCATTTTTATTCCCAACTTCTTTAAACTTCCCACTGGAATTCTTCGCTGTTTAGACTTTAGACAAATTTATACCTTCCAGACTCAAGTCAGAGGCAACTATTTCTAGTATAGCTCGATTGAGGTCACCATTAAAGTCGACAAAATCTAAATGTTTAAGCTGGTGAAACCTATGAAGAAGGCCAGAAACAGATCGGTTTACATGAATCATTGGATCATTGATAGTTAACCTGGATAGACGATGATTCGTCATTGAAAGAAGTCTCCTGCAGACTAATGAAACGGATTTTAAGTGTCTAGTATGATGATCTTGCTGATTGAGACGATCAACAACCAATTCCCAACAATCGTCTGGTAGGTAATCCCAAGTTCTCTTTTCAGCCATTTTGCTCCAAATGAAGTCGTAAATCAATTCAGAATTGAAAAAATGAATCAAGATAACTCAGTGAAGAGTTTACTATCTGTGTTATCAACGACCCTATTTAGGGTGTAGACTATTCTGCTTTACATGAAAAACGTACCTCCTATTGAGGAAACTGGTTTAATGTATAGTGTATATGATACAATAAAATAAGGCAAAAACAATACTTGAAAACAAGTCATTGTATTTAATACAATATATATTTTTTAGCCACCTCAGAAATCTGAGACGCAAAAAACCTCTATACAAGTTCATCTGTTCATAAGAGTCAAGGAAACCAAAAAGACCCGTTAAGGTCTACTGGAGACTTGGAAATCTATAACTAGAAACTGGAGAACTAAGGAAAAATCAATCTCGGTATAGAGGTTTAAAACTTTAGGGAGATGGTTGCCAGCGCACAACGATTAGAGTTACTTGATAACTTGTTGACTAATGACGTCTGGTTGTTCTAGGATTATTGTGGTGGACAGCTATTTTCGCTGACCCATACAAACATAGTATGTAGTACTAGCTGTTCAACTCATTTTACCTCCCTAAGCTCGCTATTGTTTGAACTAAAAGATCTGTAACAAGAACAGATTTATTCACCCAATCCCTAGGAAGTTCCGACAAATCAAACACACAATAACACTAATAACAATTCAGATATTGTCATTCTTTTCAACCAAATTGGACGTACATTAAAATGATTAAATAAACAAATTTATACATTAACCAAAATTCTATAGCAACCGAATCTTTTGAACCGAATTTGTGAACACACTGACGTGGCACTCATCAGGCAGAGAGTGCGTGTGTATTGGTCAAAGAAGTACTGAAAATCAAGGTCTCTCTGTTTGCCACCTCAGTGTGTTTACAAATTCGGTTCAAAAGTGTGAGTTGCTGTAGAAACACTCATACATTAATTGTGTTTTTTTGTTCTTTAAAATAAATTGATAAAAAATCTTGACAAACCTTGTGTATCTTTTTTGTTGGATTTTTTATCGATATCTCATGCATGATTCCTATGATATATACAATTACGTTATATCACATGCATAAAATAAGCCTTGTGAAAAGCGAAAGATCGTGCACCTTGGTCACACTTTCAATTTGAAGTTCTAAGCTTTGATCTACGGGAGAAGATGTTCTTGACACACTCAAGATCTTCTTCTTCTTAACTTTGCTTGAGTCAAGTTCCAACCACGAACGGGAAGCAACCTTTTTTTCACGAACCAAGAACCAAGAACTGACAATGGCTAGGGAGGATACCACCTATGGAATCTCCACAAATTCTCGGCTTCTTCTACTTTAGAAAATGTTGGAGGCTACCATTAAAGAGAGAGCTTTTCTTGTTGTTCAGATTATTAATATGTGAGAGGTGGGGGGTCTATTTATAGGTTCCCACCTCCTCAATATTGGATAGGATAGAGTCCTATACTCATCTAATATCGATAGGATAGAGTTATATACTCATCTAATATCGATAGGATAGTCCTATACTCATCTAATATCGGATAGGATAGAGTTATATACTCATCTAATATCGATAGGATAGAAATCCTATACTCATCTAATATCGATGGGATGGAGTCCTATACTCATCTAATATCGGATAGGATAAGTCATATACTCATCTAATATCTGATAGGATAGAGTCATATACTCATCTAATATCGATAGGATAGAGTCCTATACTTTCGATGGTTTATCCTTATCTTGGTGGGCGCCTATCCAACCTTTATTTCTAACATCTCCCACTCGCAATTGGGCGAAGAAGGTTTCTAAGAGAAGCATTTAAGTAGAATACTTAGCCATTTGTGTGTCTCACACGGCAAATGGTTAGTGTGACTTCCCCAACACACGTATCATGATATCTGTGAAGTAGCAAGTCAATGAAAAGCACGCGACCGCGGTGATCTACCATGAAAGTGATCTTAAAGAAGATGAATCCGAAAACCTAATATCCGGAGAGTGTGTGTATACCCCAAGATCTGTTTGTTTCATCACTTTGACAAATAGCACTCATCCCTATGAGTCCACACCATAAAGTCAAAAACGTATCACATGATTCACAATTATCATCAATTGTCCCGCCGGAGTAGAATCCCAGTGATTGTGTGATAAACCTTCAGTTCTTTTACCCTTTGCATGAGTCATTGTTGTCGAGTTCTACCAACTTCCCAAGATGCATCCAAATCGACCTTTTAGTAAGAGCTTGTGGGGAGCAAACCAAAGTTCACGAGTAGTCCTCTTATTTTTTTTCTTGACAAGGTCAAAAGTTCAAGGAGGGTACCATTCGATATGTTTTAAACAAAAATATATCAATAGAGCTCACATAGCAAGAATTTTAGGGATATTTCTTTTCTTGCTCTCGGTGGTCAACTATACACATGTTGTGTGAAAACATGTCATGGCAAGAGTATCTAATTTGTTTACTCAACAATAGATATCTGTATGTCCACTCATACCATGCAAGTGTTGTCATCCCTAATGACAATTCCAAGGATACTATGCTCCCACTTGCAACAACCGTTTGTAGGTTTAGGCGAATCTTCCTATGAAGCCTGTTTCTTCTTATCCAATTATAAGAAGGGGGCATGACTTCGGACTAGGTCCAACCTTCCTATAAGGTTTAGTGACTTGTCAAGCTAAACTCCCACTGTTTAAAATGGAAGTGATTGTTCATGTGAGTGAACCAAATAACCCTCTTGACATACATATGAGATGATAAAGCGATATAATGAGAATGCAATCGATCCGAAAAGAATGCACTTTTATTCATTAAACCATCAAAGTGTTCTTAACATAATCACATCCTCTTTAACCCAAGCATTTTTACATGTGCAAGGAAGAGTTCCTTTGGAATAGGTTTGGTCGATGGATCCATGAACCATCGATCGGTGGATATATGTTGTAGAACCACTTTCTTTTTCGATCATTTGTCGTGCGTGAGTGGTATTTTAACTCTATATGCTTGGTTCTTCCATGGTACTTTGGATCTTTAGCATATGCAAAGAGCGACCATCTTTGTCGATCCGGATGTGAACCGTTCAAGAAATCTTGAGAGAACACCGACAAGTGTTTGATGAATCGTCGAGCCACCGCAAAAAGCAACATGCAATATACTTTCGGCTTCCATAGTTGAAAGTGCTATGGAAGTTTGCTTCTGTTTGCTCCAGGGATATAGCACCTCCATTCATTATGTAGGTATATCCCGAAGTTGACTTCCTCTCACCAAGGTCTCCGGCCGGTCGGCATCGGATTACCCAATCAGCTTAAGATCTTTCCCTTGGTAGACAAATGGAGTAGTCCACGGTGCCTTTTAGATACATCATTATCTTCTTTGAACAACCTTCGATTAATGCGACCCGATTTGTTTGGAACCTTGATACTAACCCAACTGCATAGCAGATGTCCGGCCTTGTACACAACATTGCATACATAAGGCTTCCAATTGGCGCTTGAGTATGGTACATTTTTCATAGCCTGAGTTTTCAAAGGGATTCTTGGGAGACATTTTAGAACTCAAAGACTCTCCTAGACTTCTTGGGAGATCCACTTGCTTACAATCAGTCATGTTGAATCTTTCCAAAACCTTCTTGATATATGTCTCCGAGACAAAGATAACAAAGCGTTTGGGCGATCACGAAGTTATTTTAACTCCTAAGACATAACTTGCTTCACCCATGTCCTTCATTTTGAAGTTTAATGACAACCACTCCTTAGTGGAATTTATCAATGCCTTATTGTTACCTACTAACAAAATGTCATCCACATATAGAGATAGAATCACAAAACCATTTTTAGATGTCTTGACATATCTGCAATGGTCCTCATTTACCATTTCGAATTTGTCTTGAAGCATTGCTTCATGGAATCTCAGATTCCACTTGCTAGAAGCCTGTTTTTAAACCATATATGGATCTGTTCGGTTTACACACTTTGTGTTCCCGACCATTGATTGAAAAACCAGTGGGTTGATCCATATAGATTTCCTCTTGTAATTCTCCATTGAGAAAAGCAGTTTTGACATCCATCCGTAAAGCTCTAAATCTAAATGGGCAACCATTGACAAGAGGAGGCGATGGAGGCAAATCTCACTCTTGGTGAGAAGGTGTCCTCATAGTCTATTCCTTCTTTTTGGGTGTAACCTTTTGCAACAAGCCTAGCTTTGAATTTGTCTATGTTCCTTCCGCATTTTTCTTGATCTTGAGAACCCACTTGTTCCCGATAGATCTCCCCGTTTGGAGGTAGATCAACTAAGTCCCATACTTTGTTTTTCTTCATCGACTCCAATTCTTCCTTCATAGCTTCCATCCACTTACTTGTATTGGACCCGAAATAGCCTCCTTGAACGCGTTTTAGGTTCATCGATATTTCTGTAAGTGCATTGGTCATATTTATCTCCCTTCAATCTCAAACCGACGTTTGGGGATATGGCCTCTAACACTCTTACGAGGTTGGGATTGATCAATCATTTGACCAATGCCATTGTTACTAGAATCGGGGTTGATGAAAGTTTCATCTTCGCCTTGTTCATCGCCAGTTATAAGGTTATCAACTTCGTAAAGTTGTATATCCTTATCAACCCTCCCCTCATTGGGTATTGATCCTCTAAGAATCGGCGTTCGTGCTTCTATTTACGTGACATGCCCTCCGAGTATCCTCCCCAGGAAGACATACCCTTAGAAGTCTCAATCGTATCTTATAAAGATACACTTCTTTCCAGGAGCACTCAACTTTCCAAATTCTCGATTTTGAGAAGTGACAAAGGTCGCACACCCCCATGGTCTAAGGTAGTTCAAAACGGGTTGTCTACCAGTCCATAGTTCATAGGGTGTTTTGTCAACAGTTTTTGAAGGAACTAGGTTAAGTATGTGCGCAGCCGTTAACAATGCATCACCCCAAAATGAGATAGGCAAGTTAGCCTGAGCCATCATAGATCTAACCATGTCCAGTAGGGTTCTATTCCTTCTCTCAGAGACACCATTCTGCTGAGGGGTATAAGGAATAGTTAGCTGTCTAGCTATACCCTTATTTTCACAGAGTTCCTTAAACTCATCAGAAAGATATTCACGCCCGGTCGGTTCTTAAGGCCTTTATTGTCCTATCAAGTTGATTCTCAACTAAGTTATTGTACTTTTAAAATAGTCCAAGGCGCCCGATTTGTGAGACATCAAGTACACGGTCCCATAACGTGTATAGTCATCCGGTGAAGGTAATGAAATACAAAGCCCCATGCCTTGGCTTTGTTACATTCATTGGTCCACGGATGTCCGAGTGAATAAGTTGTAAATGATAAGTTGCCCTTTGGGCTTTCCCAAAAGGTTTCTTGGTGGCTTTTCCAAAGAAGACAACTTTCCACAGGTTTCCATTTTAACAGAGGTTAAGTTACCTAATAACCCTCCCTTGCTAAAAGCGGTCTATCCTATTGTGTCCAATATGTCCTAGTCTAGCATGCCACAATTGGCAACCAACCATTTTAGACATAAAAACTTCAGTTTGTGCTAAGTGTAATGTCATAAAAGAATTCATTAAATAAGCATGACCTATCAAACCTTATTTAAAGATATCTCAAAGCGAGTTAAGGAAAAATTAAACACATAGGATTCTTGAAGTAATTTCAAAATCGATAAAAGATTTCTCCTAATTGAGGGTACAAAGAGTACTTCTTCAATAAGGATGGATCTCCCACTCGCAAAATCCAACCTACAAGTGCACATTGCCAAAACATCAACAACACTTTGGTTTCCCATGTGGACTCTCCGAAGTTCCTTGTGGAAGTTTCCGAAATCTTCAAATAGGGACCTATCCTTATGTGATGCGTCAACGCTGCTTTGAATCTACAATCCAATATTGTGATGAATCGATACTGATGATAAGATTTATCACATTGACAAGATCTTAAAGTAAAACTCACCTCGGAGAAGGACATGCCCTAGCATAGTGTCCCATCCGATGACAACGGAAGCATTCAACACTAGTCATGTCTATCGACTTCCTAGGTTTCTTTTTTTGTGGGTTAGGCTGGCCTTTTCCTTGCCTTTCCCTTTTTCACTTTTCTTGTTCCAAGGAGCCTTCCTCTTTTTGGAGTTGACAACATTTGCTTCAGTTTGAACAACAGGCTTTTCATTGAGAAGCCTTTGTTCCTCAAGCTCACATTTCCTTTGCACCTGTGCAAAGTTTGTGATACTGTCGTCATGCGTCAAGATAAGACAAAATTGTTCCCAAGTTTTAGGTAAAGACCTAATGACAACTTGAATTTGTTGTTCATTTGACAGGACCTGTCTGCTTGGGCTAACTTCGGCAACCATGTTTCTCATCACCGCAATGTTGTGTCATAGAGGTATGGGGCAGCTTGATAAATTTGTCAAAGCTCATTTGTAGCCTCCTCGGTAAAATGAGTCGTACCCCCCAAGGTCCGCTTTTATTATTCCCATAGCTCTTTTGCCGATCCAAGGCCATCATACCGCATCATGAAGTCATTCCTCATGGTGCCAAGTATGGCAATTGGGCAACATTATCTTTGCTTGTATACTCATTGTACTTTTTAAGTATGCAAAGATATAAGCGACTTGTGTTAATCCTTCAAATGAGGGTTACGCTCTTGTCTCGGTTATTACATCAATGACCTTCCTATCGCGAGAATTAGCCTAACTTTCCTAGACCAAAGTTCGTAATTCTTATCGTTTAACAAGTCCTTTTCGTAGCATCGTAAACGGGATTTTCCATCGGTGCCATTCTATCAAGTTTGAATTCCAAAAATAAGATACTACTAATAAGAATCATCTCTTAAATTTAAATCTAAGTAATCCACATTTTCACATATGAGATGATCATGATAATCTACTAGCATGATTCTAGCCATTAAATAAAATCAATGCATTTGACTATCAATAACATAGAATATGCAAAAATCTACTACTTAAATTTCCATTTCATAAAATTGTTTCTACAAAAAAAGAGTTTCCTATCTTTCAAAAAAACAATGTAGAACTAAAAGCGAGCTAGTCAACCATGAACATAGAAGCTTCACGGGTGCCTGTGGAGTCATCCTCATCCTCACAATCACTATCACCATTCGAAAATTACTAGCCACTTCCTCTGTTTCCCGTGAGGTGGGAAAATAAACCCCGATGACACATCATATGGATTTGGTTCCTTAGCATCGTCCCATAATCGTTGTAGGAGATTTAAGTGGTCGAGCCTCATTCCTATCTTGAATAGGACCGGGGCTCTTTGGTGTATATTCGGTGATGGTGGCTCTGTCTCTATCTTATCGATTTCAAGACAAGTAGGCTTCAAAGTTCTCCTATATTGCTTTGCGATCATGCGTTTCTTGGAAGCGCCTCCCAAGATCCGGTTCGGGTTTTCCTACAAGTTTGGTCTATGTGACTTAGGCATTGTGCCTTAGTTTTCATAATGACCGTTGATAGAAAACAAACAATTTTATATTCATGCAATAGTAAAAATCAGATTCAAATAATTACTCCATGGTAAAAATAAACATCCTAATGTCAATTTTTAATTGTGGAAAAATACATGTGAAAAAAATCCTAAAATTTATAGAGAAATAATCTAAAATAAATTTCCATGTAAAAATTTCTAAGAAAAAAATTCTTAGAAAAAATTTTCCCACTAATTATTTCCCATAAATAATTTATTTTACAAAAAATTAAGCAATATCTAATTAATTTTTAAACAACCTAATTAGTTAAAAATTAATTAAAATATTTTTTGAAAAAAATGCATTTTTTTCAAAAATTTGTAGATCACAAGATCAAAACCGCAAAACAAAAGCATGCAAACCATGGAAAACCGCTCGATGCCAATGTTGGATTTTTTATCGATATCTCATGCATGATTCCTATGATATATACAATTACGTTATATCACATGCAAAAATAAGCCTTGCGAAAAAGCGAGATCGTGCATTTGGTCACGCGACTTTCAATTTGAAGTTCCAAGCTTTGATCTACGGAGAAGATGTTCTTGACACACTCAAGATCTTCTTCTTCTTAATTTTGCTTCGAGTCAAGTTCCAACCACCTAACGGAAGCAACCTTTTTTTTCACGAACCAAGAACCAAGAACGACAATGGCTAGGGAGGATACCACCTATGGAATCTCCACAAATTACCGGGCTTCTACTTTAAAATGTTGGAGGTTGCCATTAAAGGAGAGAGAGCTTTTCTTGTTGTTCGATTATTAATATGTGAGAGGTGGGGGTCTATTTATAGAGGTTCCCACCTCCTCAATATTGGATAGGATAGAGTCTATACTCATCTAATATCGATAGGATAGAGTTATATACTCATCTAATATCGATAGGATAGAAATTTATACTCATCTAATATCGATAGGATAGAGTTATATACTTCATTTAATATCGATAGGATAGAGTCCTATACTCATCCCAATATCGAGATAGGATAAATCATATACTTTTCTAATATCGATGGGATAGAAATCCTATACTTCATCTAATATCGATATGGATAGAGTCCCCTACTTCGATGGTTTATCCTTATCTTGGTGGGCGTCTATCCAACCTTTATTTCCAACATTTTTCAAAAGGTGAATTGGAGATGAAAAATAAAAAACAAACTCTACTGAATGTAATTTCAATAGATAATTATTGTATAAGTTCTAACAACGAGGATAATCTGGGGGTGGCGATGGAAGAGTTGAAGATTTGGTTTGCCCGTTCTCAACTAGGAACGCCATATCTAAACCCAATGTTATGTGGAGATCCGTGTGGCAATGCACGAACCAAACACCTGTAAACAACAATTGTCCAAAATTTAAAGCTGGTTAGTCTTTAGTATTTCACTTGTTTTAGCAAAGAAGAGCGTGTATTATTCTTGCGTCTCTTGTGTCCTTTGTCAAACTTATTAAGACTTGTAGTGATTATAATTGTGCAGAAGGCAATTAAAACACATAAAATATTTATATATCGTCGTTTTCACCTGGGTTATTGGCTCGAAATCTGATGACAGCCCATCCACCCGTCGGCACAGCAAGAGTGCTCCGCTTCTGAGGATTTACCAAGTTGAACATTGGTGGGCCCTTAATTGGATCATAATTCCCAAAACCTTGGGCTAACACATAGAAATCGAACCCATGAAGGTGCATCGGGTGACTGTCAACTGCAAGTAATGCGGTGTTCTGAAACACAATCTCCACAACTGAGTTGTACTTTAATCTCTTTACACGTGTCCCTCTCTCCGGCGTTAACAGATCGAAGTTAAGACTCTCCTTGGGATTCGTGTAGTCGAACACCACAGGCGGATTGTTTGGGAAATCGTCGGTGTAGATCCCATCCACGCCATAATAGAATGCCTCCAACAATGACAACGTGGAAGGCGGAAGATAGGACACGTTGTTCATGCTAGCCGACAGTTGATAGCGTGGACCAACTGGACTCGAACAATTTGCAACCGGCCCACATGGTAGAAGCGCACCACCAATGGTTATGAACATTTTCTCGTCCACTGTTTCCGGGCAAGGACGCCAGAAAGGCCCAGTTCTGAGGCTAGTGAAACTGGTATAGAACTTGAATGCTGTTGAGGTGTCCTTTGGGGATGGTAGGACCGGCATCAATCCTGTTGATGATGTGGAGCCAACGTAATGGACAAGGCCCGTGGCAGTCCCATTTGGGAATCTTACGATTGGTGAATCCGAATATGGTTGAGCAGCCATGTAGTAGTCCCCATTAGGTTGATTAGCTTCGAAGAGTACATCTGTGGTTTGTCCAGGTGCGATAACAATCACATCGGTGACGTATGGAACAGTGTAACTGGCGTCGATGGCGACTACGGTGAAAGTATGTTGTGCTATTTTGAAAAAAAGCTGATAAACAACAGCAGCATTGACGATTCTAAGGAGATATGTCTTGCCTGACACCACGTTCAATTTAAACATACCTAATAGCATAATGAATCAAAACACCAAGAAGAAAATGTTCAAGGCAAAATTAAACAAAAAAATTAAATTGCTGGAAATGATAGTAGGAATCTTTTTACCATCTGTGGAGCATGGGTAGAGGTGGCCGGGTTGACCATTGATGGTAAAAGCATTTGAAAGGCTGCCGGACGGTGCACCACCACGCGTAAGAATATTGTTTTCTACAACGGCAAGGTTTTCATTCCACCACTCCCCTGGTAGTCCATAAGTGAAGTAAACGTTTTCTTAAAGTTGGATCACAATTCAAAATGAACATAAAAAATACTACAATATACGTGCATTCGATCTATATCTGATATTATTACCTAATATTAGGGGAATCTCCATGTAAGGACTTTTAAAAGGATATCCACGAAATTTAGGACGGATAATAATCGCGCCATGGACTGTTGCACGGAGCATTGTGATATGAGCGTGAGCATGCCACCAAAGGGTTCCCTCCTGTTCAGTGATAGCGAATCTGTAAGTGTAGCTATTTCCTGGAAGTATGGGACATTGAGTCACATAAGCAGGCCCATCAGCCCATCCACTTAATCTTTGAAACACACCATGCCTGCACCACTATTATCACTTTTAGACTTCATCAACAACAAACAGAATGAATTTATTATCTGTGATTAATGGGCCAAAGTCCAAGGATGTACCAATGAAGGGTGATGTTGTACGGCGACTCATTGCAAACATGAATTACAAGTGAATCTCCCTCTCGAACTTCGATGGCCGGCCCTGGTAAGCTGCCATTCACTGCAATTTGAACATATTCTTGACACAGTCGTTGGATTGGAAAATTACCTACCTGAAACCACAAAAAAAAATTATACAGACATCAGAACAATAAGCATTTGAATATATGACAACATTGTCTTTTCGAAAATGGGGAATGTCCTGGCTGGGCGAAAGGCTAAAGCCTAAATGATCTTATTTTAGTGAATTTTCTTGTTCGCCATCTTCGCTACCCAAAGTTTGTGCTTCAAAACATTAGCTAACATATAGTTCTGATGGTCGTGGACAAACCCGCAGGTCAAAAAGCCTAATCCAACACAAGAAACCACTCCATAAAATGAGGTGATTGTTTCAAGTACTGCTGGATGTTAAATGAGTCTTCTTTCAATCAGCAAAATGCACAATATGCATAATTAGAAACAAAAGTGCTGGCATGCATAGTGCTGAATAGACTGTAGGGTAGTGGTTTTATCTCTATTCAGCAAACAGATTCAGCGATCAAACCAAACACAATTCAAACTAAAACTATAACAAATAAGTAGAACAACAGTAAGATCAGAAGAAAGAGATAGAGGGAGGCAAAATTAGCTCAAATTACATTAAACTTGTGTTCAACAATTGAAGAAGCAGCGATAGTAGCAAGTGTAACTGCAGTACATGCAAGCAACAAGATAATCCGTGCCATGCTGATGACGACACACTGCCTACGAATTCGCAAAACTAAATGATCGAGAAGAAGCTACTATTTTATATACTAATCAGTGGTGATTGATGAAAATGACTTTCATTTACTGCTCTCGATCGATATGTTTGTTTTCCCATCCTCCCCCTGGATCACGCTTTTAATTATAGAGACAGGTGAAGTCCTAGCCTTACCCACGTTTGAGTATGGCATCGCATTTTGATTATTATAATTATTACACACAACTTAGCTGGTTAGATTATGATCCTATTGAACTCAACCTTATATTCTAAGTTTCTTGAACTTCAACAGCATATCTGGGATTGTGTATAACTGTATATTGCCAGTCACTTTTTTCTAAAATTTATTTTGTAAAATGGTATGGTCAACAAATGCTTTTTTGTATAGTTTCTAGTAACTTGGCCAAATTATGTATTTCAATTTCGTTTCAGTTTGACAACTTAATTTACTACTCTCTTCGATTATGGCGTACCTATCATTCCAGAAAAATGTTCACATTACCCATTTGTTTGTCTAAAAATCTATGTGATATGAAACACCAAATTACTGTAACTTTACTTCACGGTTTCACCAAATTTAGAGAACGGTGATTTTGCAAATAATATGAAGTGTAGTTTGAACCTTTGAGGTCATTATCAAATCAAAATTAAGTAAAATAAAATTATAGGGTTAACGAATATTACCCCCACTAGATTGGGAAATTAGAGTCTCCTCTCCAAATACACACAAAAAAAACATGGTCAATCCAAATTGATTTTTTTTTTTTGTATTTAGAGGGAGACCCTAATTTCCCCATCTAATAAGGGGAAAATCCTAATTGGTTCATTAGTAAGGGTAATACCAGTTAACCCATCCAAAATTATATTATAGAAAAAATGTAAAATATTATTAAGAAAGTGATGAGGAAAAGCTGATCTGAAGTTCTGAACCAGGATTAATTATAAGATGACTACTATCAGACAACACACTTTGTGAGTTGCATATGCTGCTTTATTAAGAGAACAATTTTTTGTCTGGTAATTTCTGCAATGTTTACCACTGCTAGCATATATTCTTCGGCATAAAAATCTAGCGCACTTCTTGTTGGAATCTCTTGTGTATTTCTAAATACTAGGGTGTATGTGCAAAATGGAAGAAATGAACAAATGGTGTTCTCTCCACTTTAGTACATAGTAGATAGTCCCACATTGGTTATCCACCACATCGGGTAGGGTTCGGGCCTGGGCTTGGGCTTACTGTTGTGGGTAGTGGTTTGACCAATAGCCTAAACTTGTTTTGCCTTTTTTCTTGAAGAAAAGAAGTTTAGGTGTTCTATTAGGAGTTGGTCTTTCTTCCTCCTAACCTCTATAAATAGGACTGTGAGTCCATAGAGAGAATAGACTTGATCAGAAACTCAACTCAGAGAAACAGAAACTCAAACCAGTTATTTTCTTTTTCTCTTCTTCATCGGCCTCCGCCGAGAGAGTTATATTCTTTGTTCTAGAGGGTAGTCCGTTCTAGTGCAAAGTCAAGTCATTGTTAACCATTGAATCCCAAGTGAGGAAGACGCCTACGCTTGCCTTTCTCAAGACTATTGAAAGGGGCTAAATCTTTCCTTAAGGACTGACTTAATCCGCCTTTGGTTATTCTTAGTTCTTGCTATCCTTGTCTCTTCATTGCTATTGTTGTCTCACTTTCTCTTTCGTTTCTACTTTAGTTCTTTGTTCATACAACTATTCTAACAATCTTAAGGAAAGAGTTTTGTAGTAGAACAAAGGAGAGTGCTTTAATAATCGACAATCAAAAGATAAGTCTTTTACTTTGAGTTATTGTTTGTGTTATTGGGTTATGACTTTAGAAATTTTCTAATAATTTCGTTTTTGGTAGGGAAACCAATTAAAGATTGAATATTTATTGATCTTTTGTGGTTTATCAAACCCTATATGGTTGTAGACCTTTCTCCTACGTTTGTGGGAGTCAAATATGAGATTTCTATCAAGAAAAACGTCAAAGTTCGTCTTTTTTTGACAGCTTTGCGTCACTCGTTACTTTAAACTACTATAACTTTCAGCTCAGAGCTCGATTTTGCAATCCGCTTCTTGTGTTGGATAGCTGATTCAAAGAGTTTTCCAGTGGTATAAGGTTTGATACCCAATTCGTCCTGAGCTGGTTTAGAATTACAGTTCTTTTGAACTTTTTTTCTAGAAGGAGGAGAATATGGTAATCTGGTTTTTCAATTGGTTAGGTATCGTATTCTTTCACTTTTTGCAATTCTTTTGGTTTAATTATATGGTGATATTCTTGCCTTGAGTTGCATGCTAGTTTTTTTAGGAGGGAAATCCCTAAGCTTAAACTTCTTTAATAACCTAGTCAACAAATTATACGTGTTTATCACTGAGGAATTAATTGGTTTGACTAGAAGTAGTTTGATATTAATTTTCTTTGTACATATGTAGATGGTCTAAGAGATACCTTAAGATAGTTAATATCAACCACACTCAAATCTTGGATAGTAATATATTCAATGCATAATTGCTTACCTTTATTGAGTGAATGTGTTGTTAGACGATGGTTATAATTGTACTGTTGTGCAAATACATGTTAGATGAAGTAATTTGTAGCTTATATCCAATATAGCATATGTTAAAGTTGTGTATCATGCTAGTTTTGGATATTAATCATCGTGGATTTACTTTAAACTTGATAATAGTTTATTGGTAAATTTTTCTAGTTGAAGACATTAATGGGTTGAGCCATTAGATGTTGTGGTAGTACTTGAGGTCTTGTTGATAGAGTATTCTATCTTACTTGAGCTCATGTAAAAAGAGGAGGTGGAGTCCTCAGTTGTTTTGCATATTCAGTGGCTAGATTTGCTTAAATATCGTATACTTTTTGTTGTGAGGGGTACAGTTAAAGTTTACTTTTCCTGAGCCTATGATATGATATTTACCATGTTTGGCATGAATGCATTATTTAATATTGACATGAAGTTTAACCATGTCATATATTATTAAGTAATGGGCATCGTTGTCTACGAGAGGAAACAATATGGAAAACAATCAATATCCTTTTAAACCTAATTTAGTCAAGGAGATGTAAGGTAATGGTTTGTCTTCTTAGACAATATCCTCCAGTGACTATTTTAGACAAGGAGATGTAACGTTTGTAGATTGTCTTATTAGGCATTATCCTCCTATGACTATGGATAAATAGTCAAGGTGATATACAAGTGCGTGGATTGTCTCCCAATGACAGTTGGAATGTTGAATGATGAAAAAAAGGATGATAATGATATTATCTTGGGTAAAACCTTTTTCATCTAATTATTCTATTCTTTAAGATTCATTAGAATCTTTTGTGGATTTCCTTTCATATAGATAACATGAACATAATATGAATATGTTTAATATGATCCGGAATCATAGACTTGAGTAAAGTATATTCTTGTCATAATAGTGCATTTTATTGTTGTTGTTTCTTTTAGTGTTTGTAGCGGTATAATGTGTTTTGCATGTAAGTTTGATTAGGTTGAGTAACTATTGAACTGTGGGGGGGGGGGGGTGACCCATATGCATAATACTGTTTTACCATAGTTCATCTCACAAGATAATTGGAAAGACATTGAACTACAAAGTATGGAAAGGTCTTGGGCCTATCCAAAAATGCTTCAAAATGTGGGGGGTGTCTTGCCAAGGCTATTGTGAATGAATCTAAAAGAAATCTTTTTGAGACCTAGAATTATCTAGTATATGTTCATTGGTGAAACTCATAATAGTGATGTTTGTTTTCAGTTGTCATGAGTGATAACAATTTTGTAGATACCACACTATTATTGAATGTCTTATATGCTAATTTTATTTGAGGTTGTGCTTTCTGAGAAATTGGCATAGAGTGGTTGAATGTTCATAATGAACTACATAAGATAATCCCATTATTTCTGCACAAGAAATTTGGAAGACTATCAATGAGTATTTCCACCATTCACGGTGATGATGTTTATATGTTTCTTGAGGAAGATTCATTAACCTATAAGGAAGTTGTCCGCCTACATGAGAAGTGTCCTTTTTGAAGAATACAACTCCTCTAAACCGGACTCTTGATTTATTGGGGGATCTATAGGTTGAATTGGATCTTCAAGAGAAAACTAAAACGTGATAGTTGTATTGCAAAATACAATGCTAATAATAATAGCCAAGTGGTTTCAATCGGAGAGACAAGATTTATACTATTTTGAAACCTTGCTCATATAACTAGAATTTCTTCTACGTAATTCTAAAGACTCTAGTTGAGTAGTTATCTTGGAACTACAATACCAAGTAGTACCGTGATGAGATGAAGGTATACAATTTAGTTAAATCTTTGTATGAGTTGATTCAAAGCCTATAAATGGCATGAGCAATTCAACAACATATTAGTGTCATATGGATGTCAAAGTACCGTTGTTGATAAAAAATGTGTACTTTCTTTAGAGCAAAGCAAGACATATGTGTTAATCTCTCTTTGGTTAGATGATTTAATATCATGAGTGCTAGCATTGAGAATGTGTATGAGACAGAGAAATTTCTATTTGAAACACATCATAAACCGTCATTGAAAATGATAGTTTATTATGTTGTTAAACTCATTTCTGAATCGCTATATTCAGGTTGTCAAGATGTTGACGTTTGAATATGGTTGAAGACCACTGCATCATCTTAAACCGTAAAACCGTAACCGGCCGAATGGTATAGGGGAATTTCAGGCACTACAGAATTGAATGACTGGTGAATATAGGAATTAAAACTCATGTTGGTCTCATTATATTGTTATAGCACTTAGTAGAAATATTTTTCATTGAAAAGTATGGGTATTATGGTAGTAAGCATGTGTTAACACCTTTTGTGGCAAATATCCATCTTATGAAAAATAATCTCCTTGTGTTTTCTCATACTAAATATATCAATATCAATGGTAGCCAATTGTACTTGATGGATAATGTATGTGAGACAGGACATTGCCTACATTAATGGCATACTGAGCTGATAACCCATTGTGTTCTTATAATTAAGGAACTTTGATGTATATTGTCAGATTATCCAAGTACTATAGCAGAGCCATTGATTATAGACTGATATTTAGTAGATTTCCATCATTGTTAGAAGGGTAATATGTTATAAACTGGATCCAGTAATGCTTATGTGTTTACCGTTGGTGGAAATTGAGTGTCTTGGATATCATCCAAGCTAATGGCTTTAGAAAAGGCATGTGATGATGCCGAGTGGGTTAGCAACCTCTTGGCAAATCTTCCCATTGGCTCTAAAACCTCCCGATGTGTATATGTTTTGCAACCGTCTCATTATAATAGCTAAGACATGTTATCTTATGCAATGGGAAAAGAATACATGTAAGTTGAGATATAACTTAATCAAGCAAATTGCTAGAGATTATGTTAGGTTGGACTTAGTTTGGCCACATGTCTAACCGCACCACTTTTTGGAGGCAAGTGGTTATCGTCGAGGGGATGGGACTTTTGCCTTAGATAGAGAGGCTTACAATCGACGGGCAACCCCCACCTATGTGATTGGAGATCCCATGAATTAGGTTTAAAGGGAAAAACAAATCACCTCGTTAAACTCGGGTATGCTATTGTCTTTCTTTGAGGCGTCCCACCCTATGACTAGATAGCATTTTTTGTATACTTTGTATAACTTGAATTGCAATGAGAAAGGATGAGTTATTTTACTCTTATTGGAATCCATAGTCCATTTTTTATAATGAGATAGTGTATTTTAAATGCAATGTATACTTGATGGATATCCACCTACGTGAATGTAGAAGAACTGGTCGGTTCTTATGAGTATTCAGCAAGTACTCTAGAGCATTTATGGAACACAAAGTATGAGGCCAAAAAAGCGCAACACGAGTAATCGCATATAATGAAAGAGCAATGTGGGTGCATGTCCTCTATTTTACTAAAAGGGAATGTTGGTTCAAAGATTTTTAATCCACCACTTTCACGTATTATAAGATATGTTACCCTATGACCGGTTCAAGCCCGTAAAAGCACCAAGATCTCTTATGCATTGTTTTTCTATTCTCTCGTAGAATTTCGTTAACCCATTTCTTTTGTAATATCCTATTCCAAAATAGTGGGGGACTATTAGTATTTTGAAATAGTGGGGGATTGTTGGAATCTCTTGTGTATTTCTAAATACTAGTGTGTGTGTGCAAAGTGGAGAGATGAACAAATGGTGTTCTCTCCACTTTAGTGCATAGTAAATAGTCCCACATTGGTTATCCACCACATCGGGTGGGTTCGGGCCGGGCTTGGGCTTCTTGTTGTGGGTAGTGGTTTGACCAATAGCCTAAACTTGTTTTGCCTTTTTCTTGAGCAAAGTTTCAAGTTCTATTAGGTTGTTGGTCTCTTCCTCCTAACCTCTATAAATAGGACTGTGAGTCCATAGAGAATAGACTTGATCGAAACTCAACCCGGAGAAACGAAAACTCAAACCAGTTCTTTTCTTCTTCTTTCTTACTTGTCACCGCCAGAGAGTTATATTGTTGTTCTGGGGTAGTCCGTTTCTAGTGCAAAGTCGTTTCACTTAACCATTAAATCCTCGAGGAAGACGCCACGGTTGCCTTTCTCGCACCATTGAAGGGCTTAAATCTTTCCTTAAGGACACTGACTAATCCGCGCGTTGGTTATTCTCGCCATTCGCTATCCTTGTCTCTTCATTGCATCTTTATCCTCATCTTCATTTCTTTCTTTTTCTACTTTAATTGCTGTGTTCATACAACTATTCTAACACTCGTAGTGCCTGTCATCATGGCTTCACGCTTGAAGAGCAATTGTTGACCCACAAGGTCGGGATCAAAATCATGTGCCTTTGAAGTTTCTTTTTTTAAAATTTTCTCCAAATCTACATCAATATTCAATAATCAAAGCCGAGTGCTTCTATATGGTTGTTTTGTTCAAGTACGCGACATCGGCTATAACAAGCGGTATTCAGTTGCACATTTGTTTCAGTCTGTTTCGATCAGTCCCTGATCGCCTTTCTTCTTCTTCCTTAAAAAAAGTTCTAAGCCGGCAAGATGTATTGCCTAATATTCCGAAATATCCCAATATAAACTAAGAAAAATAGCAAGGGATGTGTTTTTTGTTGAAAATATTCTAATATTTATTTAAAATTATTTAAAAACAATTCTTGACACCAAATCACTTACTTTATTGTATGTTTCCCCTCATTGTAGGAACGCAACAAACAACAATACTTGAAGTCTATTAAACAGCTGACAAAAATGTACTGAAGTCATCACATTTTTCCAATAATTAACCTAAAGGCACCATAACAAACAGGGACGGACCAAGAAATTTTATGAAGTGTTAGTTGGAATATAAGTGAGATGTCTAGAATATCTTCATTATCATCTTTTATATATGAAGATATTATTATAGTCTTATTTGATTAGATTTGGTTATAATCTAGAATATATGAAGATATTATAATCTAGAATATCAAAAATTTAGTTTCTATATATTTGTTGTCTCTATATTTTTTTTTCCTAATGAGATCAACTTATCCATAAAGTAGACTATTTTTTCCTAGTGATATAATTTATTTAAGTGAGATCAATTTATCAATAAAGTAAACATGTGATGACTTCACGTCTTCAATACATTCCCAGTGGGATTATTTATTCATAGTGTAGTGATGATATCAATTTGGAGTTCCATCAATTTATCAATAAAGTAATCTCATTTATCATATTCATCAATAAAGTAAACAAGTGATGACTTCACGTCTTGACTACATTCCTAGTTGGTATTTACATAGAAATGAAGAAATAAAATTGAAGGGTTAACTAGTATTACACCCCCACTAGATGAGCCAATCAGGTTTTCAGCCCCACAAGATATATAGTACTAGTATGTGACCATGCTGCGCAACGATTCTTATAAGGTTTTCTAGAAAAGTACTAATAGTGTGAAATTTCTTGAAAAAACCATGAGAAATTAGGGTTTCTTCCTCACCCCCTCAAATACACAAAAAAGAAATCAAATTGGGTTGACGGTGTGTTTTTTTTCAGTATATTTGGGGAGGAGACCCTAATTTCCTATCTAGGGAAAAATCCTAATTAGCTCATCTAGTGAAGGTGTAATACTAGTTAACCCTAAAAGTAAATCTTAAACCAGTGCAATAAGACAATGCAAACTTTTCTAATGGAAGATTAGCTTCTCTCATCGATAACAACAGCAGCTCCTTTGAGACTTTAGTCTTCGAGAAACTAAAATCTCGCAAAGATTTCACACGAACAAAGAAGGATATATCTCAGGGTGATGTCATGTTACCGAAACATAATTAACTTTCCATGACAACGAAACTAAATTATCCGATGTTATAGGTTATAGGTACCTTGAATGATTTGTGAAATAGAATCGTTGGTTCAGTGATTGATAGTGTGAAACGGACATGGTTTGTGTTGTGATGAGAAGAAAACGTTTGCAGACTGATGAAAGTAATTCGAGTTCCATATCGGTTGGTAGATCATCCCAACAACATCTCTTTTTCGACATTTTTTTCATCTAACATACTACAAATTCTTGAACTGAGACTCGATGGTGTAAATTCCTGAACAAAGAAATACATAAACAAGCATATAAGAAAACCAACCATCAAGTTTCAACTGAGTTTACCTGTCTTATTGTAACTTGACATTAGTTCTTAACTGTCTAACTGATAGATCTGGAGATACATACAATATTAAGTAAATGCAAGCACCAGATATTCCACATTCTTAAAAGTTGAAATTGTTTTTCGCCACCGCACCTAACCAACAAAATTAGATTCTTCAACTACGACTGTGTGTTTTTGCTTGATTTCTCCTTTGCCTTCTCAATTAAGGGTTTCAACTGTTTTTTCTCGGCCAGAAGCTTGAGGAAATTGAACAAGAATGGTATGTAATTGTGTTTCCTGCGGATATTTTCTGTTCTCCACTTCTTGAATTTTTCTTCCTCCATCAATATCTTCTCAGTAGCACCCTGAATACCAGAATTCACTTCAGAGAGCGACTTGTTAAGTGCGTCAATGCTGCTATCTACCTTCCTCTCTCCTTGTGCAGCAGTCAGCTGCTGCAAGATACGTTCCCTCTTCTTTTGGAGTTCCTTCAGTTCGGCAGTATACATCTCCTTCCTGTTCTTAATTAATGCCATGAGGTTGAATCTTATCTCACTTCTAGAGTACCTTTCTATACGTTCCTGGATCACCGGTTGCACCATCTGCAACCAATCTAAGTCACCTTGCCCACCAGAGCATTGCCCCAGGCTAACGGGCCCTTCCTTCAGCCCATCAAGCTCATACAAGACCCCATCAACAGGTATATAACTTATAAAATGGTATACATCATCATCTTTGGTTGCAACCTTCTGCTCCTCAGGAACAAATGGCTCAGGCCTGGCAAAGCTATTATGGGCAGAACGTATGGCTTCACTATTGTTGATTGCAAGGCCTTTTAGTTCAGGAGGAAAGTTCTTGGTGAACTCTTTCAGCTTCGAGAGTTCTGGACCAATGTCAACATCTGGACAGTTCATAAGAATGGACAGGATTGCCTGAGTTGCACATGCATTATTAATAACCTGAAAGGATATAAAAATAGTTAGACGACATACATGCAAGGGTGGATAAACAGATTTAGATTTTATATATCAACCTGGCTTGCAAAAAATAAGTTTGGATTTGGATCCTTAATAACAAGACGCTCATCTTTGTCACCAGGACGCCACTTGAAAAGGAATATCAATCCATATACTGGCCTGTAAAGAAGGACAATTCACACAATAAGAACGAAACATATTTGTCAGACCACAATGAGAAAACATTTTAACTCACCGAAGACTGTTCAGAGAGTCCAGGTCCAGTGAATACAATTCCTCCACCTGCATGTGCATGAATCACATTATAATTTGTTAGCTGTGTGTAGCTTTATGTGCAGTGTAGGTCGTGCTAAAGCACTGCAGTGAGTACAGTTTCAGGCACAACACCAATCATACTTAAAGCATGGCATTATGACAACATAATCTCCAGAATCACCCGAGGTGTACAAGAGGTTGGAGAGACAAAAGCACATTACAAACTTCTGACCGGCTTAAGGGAACTCAGAAGAAGGGTCACATGCGCAAGCAACCACTAGTCTATACTATAAAAGATGAGTGGCTCTAAATTAAGTACTTATAACATGTGGGGTACACTCTACATTGTTTAAAAGGCATATCTACCATAAATTAACCAATAAATTTAGCTAATCAATGTATATGAGAAAGAGTGACACTCCAAGTTGCAAATGTGCTAGAACATTTAAGCTAATGTAGCATGCTACATTAGATGGACGGGTCTTAAAAGCAGACAGTAAGTTTGATAGACAGTTCGTAAAGATTATAGTTTCACACAGATAGCAAAGCATGACAACAGCCAAAAACACGCAAAAGAAAAGGTGTGGGGTGAGGAAGGCATATGGAAGTGATTGAAGTATTGAAATCAATTCGAGTGGTACTGACTTGCAATTTGTTTGGCCAACTGACGATGGCATGTGGAGAACACAGAACAGTACTGGAAGCGTCAATAAATAGTGGAAGTTTGTATAGATAGTGTTATTGTAAAGAGAATATCTATTAGTACTGATATTGGTGAGTGTTGGTGCTTCCAATACATGTGGAGCCAGTCCAGCACCAAAAGAGCAGGGTGATCAAGGGAATTTGTTTACACAACGCTTTTCAAGAGTAAAATTGACACAACAAATATTAAAGGGTAAAATTGACCCTGATGACCACAACAATACACTAGAGTAAAATGCAAATGAAACATTGTGCCATGCATAAAAGTGCAACCTTTCAATTAAATGCCGAGTTTTTTCTTCTTCTTTTCTTTTTTTTTTTGGTCGCAAAATAGTACTTACATTGATATAATCAGGTAGCCAATTACATCAAAATCTAATGTCAGAAACTACCTCTCATTGCCCCCCTAAATCCCCATTGCATACAAGCATCCCAATAGAAGCAAAAACAAAGAAAGCAACTTTCAGTGACTAAAGCCATTTCAAATTGAGTCAGGGTAGTTCAATATAACTCAGGGCTTACATTGGAAAATTTCCCTAGAAAACATAGGACAACTTCTCTTCCCCCCCTCCCAAAAGGGGAGAGAAGGGGAGAGGACAAGTATAATACTAACTCAAAAGACGTCAGAAATCAGATGCATGAGAGAATACGGAAAATAAAAGGCCAACAGAGACTCTACCTAGGATAAACTTTCAAATTAAGACAGTCACAGGCAACATTATATTAAGCAGGCATTTTATGAATCCAAATTCTGTCGTACTTCCTTTCTTTCTCCCCATGGGATAAATTTACAGCCCAATTGTAGTTTGATCCCAATTCAAATACCCAACACTGCTAAAAATGTAACATATTATACACTGAAAAACTACAAAAGAGGATAGAATTATTGTTTAAGAATAATGCAATCTGTTGTGAATATACAAGATGGAGAAAAGTTGTAAATCAATGAGACAGAGTAATCAAAGAATTTCACCTGCACGCTTTTTACTTGCATCTGCTGTATAAGTTCAGTAAACACACCTAGAAAAGAAAGATAAACAATGAATATTCCTAATAATAACGAAATGAAGTATCGTATCAGTGTATGACTCACCAGGATCAGATTCAATAGTGCACCAATTCATGATGAGAATAATCCCAAGCTGCAATACAGTAACAATGTCTACAAAACACACCAAAAGTTGATAATCAATATAATAAACAAAAACACTCAAAATCGTTGGGTTTCTTTTTCATTCTACATTTACCACTCTCCTTTTCAAATCCATCACTACCCATACTAGTAATTAATTATTAATAAAAACAACAATTTCCAACTTACTTACAATATTTAAGATTCTAATGAAACACAGTATATATATTTTAATAGAGTTCTATATAGTATATAAAAAGGGAAATAAGGAAAACTGACCAGCAAAATAGGTGATGTATGAAATCCACTTTTTTATTGATTCACCCAGTTAGGTTTGTAGAGTGAAAAGAAAGAGAGTGTGGGTAGATTTGGAACAAAGCGAATGATAGTGAGGGTAAAAACGTACAACACAAATTAGTCGGTGTGTCGGTTTGGGAAATTTTTCGATATTTTGTCAACTTCTCAAGTCACGTTTCGATATTTTGGAGTTTTCCTGAAACGTATATTATTCCTTCTTTCAAATTCCTAAGAAGACAGAAAAAATATATATAATAATGTTGGAAAAGAGATCATGGGATGATTTAACAGACGAGTTTTGGGAATTAATTATAAACAATCTCAACCAAGAAAATATCGATCTCGAATCACTTTCATTAGTTTGTAAGCGTTTTCCATCCACCACAAATTAGGTCTAACAGTCACAGAACCAACAATTCTTTTTCACAACTCTTTTTCCAATGTCCTTAAGAGATTCCCTAATCTTAAATGAGTAAACAATCAAAATTTCAAAATTCAAATAAAAAATTCAGTTTAATAAAAAAAATTCAATTTTTTTTTTTTATCAAAGTTGATATTTTAGGAATCAAAAATCTATACATTGATTGTTCTCACATAGTCACCACAAAACATTTACCAATGTGAGGTTTTTTGATACCGACAACAAATTTTCAGGAGGCGTTATATGTAATCCCAACCACTGCTCAACCTACCCTTGGATGGAATCCCAGTGTAGAGTGTAAAACTTCCCTCTCTTATTAGTTGTTATTATTATATTACATTTTTTTTCAATGCGCCAAAAGTCAAATGCACTCAATGTGCACCAATCCACATTACTCATCCACGCAAACCAAGGGTTGAAGATACAAAAGGCACAAATTTTTGAGTGAAAATTTTCACAAAAATTCAAATCTCAATGAAAAATATGTCAAATCAAAGGCAACAAATTGTGCTCATTGAGTCTACTCAATGTGATGCACATTTAAAAAACACTCTATTATATTGATTATAAAATCTAATTTTCGGTTTTGGGTGGACCTGAACTTGAGTTGGACCTGGACTAGACCTATGGGTTACAAGTGTACAGACCAATGGTGGGTCTACAGAACAAATACCCGAATTGGATCCATATAACGCCTCCTGAAAATATTACATTAGTAATAGAGATGTCTATTTTAGTAATTCCATTAATAGGACATGAGGATTTATATATTTTGTAATATTATTTTAGTAATTTCATTCTTTTTGATGGTGGGGCTTAAGCTTTGTACATCTCAAAGCCTTGCCTCTGGCCTAAAGGAGGCCCTCCTCCTTAAGGCTCAAACATGTTTTCTCTAGATATATCGTCAGCACTCCATGGTGGATGGAGGATATTAGTTTCTTACAAGTAGGACTGCCTTTTGGAAAGATGAAAGTCTATATAAACTTTGTTCTGCATGGATTCCTTGTCACATGATGTGTCTTCACCATCACCATTGCATACCTAGAAGTTAGATGTAGTCCTTTCTTCCTCACTTCTGCTTGTGTAGCTTGACAGTTATGGACTAGTAAAACTAACTCGAGTGCAATATTATCCTTAAAACTAACTCACCCATATATGCAAGAAATGAGGCTCAGTCCCTTGGTTCTAACTCGGTTGAGTATAAACTCCCTCTCATCGACCCATATCACATAACCTCTCTATTATTTAATTAGGTCTTGTTAAATAACCTCCATGTTTTCCAAAAAAGAGATAAAATATGGTCTGTTTTTATTTTATTTCCTTTTTTATCATTTTGGGATTGAAAATTTCCCGACTATATGTAAATGTATTTTTATATTTCCCATATATATATAGTCATTGGAGCGAGAAAAACTTAAATTTATATAGTAACTTTTGGGATTGAAAATTTCTCCCGACACCTGACATAATATATGTAAATGTATTTTTACATAGTTATATATGTGTAAAACTATATTTATATAGTCATTGGAACTATGAAAACTTAAATTTACATAGTAACTTTTGGAATTGAAAATTTTTCCGACACCTGACAAAATATATGTAAATGTATTTTTATATAGTCATATATATGTAAAACTATATTTACATAGTCACTGGAGTTATGAAAAATTATATTTACATAGTAACTTGATCTATGTAAATTTAAATTTACACAGTAATTTGACCTATGAGAAATTAAATTTTCATAGAGAAAACAGGTCGATCATAACTTATGCAAAATTATTTGAAATGAACAACAACCCAAAAAGATTTCATTTTTTGAATTGAAAAATTTTTGACTTTCATATTCAAATTATTCAAAGAGATTTCATCTTTGAATTGAAAAAGTAGACAATTCTCAGATCCGGTTTTGAGTGGAAGAAACAAAATTTCCAAATCTTGATATTGTTTCTCAAATCTAATTTGTTTGGTTGGAAAATAACAAATTTCAAGAGAAATTGATTGAGAGAAAGAAAAGAAAAATTTCGTATTTGAAAAAAATGAAAGAATGAGAGAAAGTGAGAAATGAAGAATTTGGTTGTTTTGTCATCTTATCTTCTATGTTAATTTGGTTTTGCGGATATCTAGGGTTTAAAAAAGAGGATCTTGGCGAAAGAAAGAGATGAAATCTAGGGTTTTATGTGTGGGGAATTTTTAGTCAAATATTTTAGAAAAATAGAATTTTATGTTGTTAAACCCAAAATCTGCAATATGTTTGGATTTGTTTCCATAATGTTTTGTTTCCTTCCTTTTTCCACTGTTTGTTATCACAACACTTATATAATATGAATTGTTCAACTTCTTTTGTTAACTTGCTATTCAGTTTGGGGCCATAAGCACAAATGATGTATGACTGCTTTCAATAATCACCAAACTATCGCAAGACTTGTACGAGGAGGTTTTCATGGACTACATTGAAATGTTGGCTCCTTTTTGGACGGTGTCTCCTACACTCATGGTGTTGCTCCAGGTATGGTTAATCTTAATTAGTTTGTAATTTTAGATAGATTTCTAGTGAAATAAATTCGTACTAACAAGGTATATACTATTCTTAGTAAAAGATCATATATAGATATTTTTATCTTTTCTCATAACTTGTCTTTGCTTATGTAGGGTTTTGATCAAATTAATAGTTTTAACTCCAATCTTTATTTGGATTCCATGTTATGGGCAAAGGCAAGTGTGGGGCAACAGGAAGGTATAGAAAATAAGGTGCGGTAACTTATGTGTGTAAATTTGGGGTGATTTTGGACACACCCATAAAAATGATCCCGTACCCCAACTTTAAAATAAATAAATAAAATTATTTTAGACATATATATTTAAGTTCCTAAATTGATGTTTATTTCTTAGGGCGTACCCAAGACAAAACAAGTTATTTACTTATTCTTATTTCTTTCAAAAAAAAAAAAAAAAAAATGTTCTTGAATTCTTCTCCAATAATTTACCTCACACTCTAAGTCTTTGCTAACATTTTTCTCACCAATAAACACGAGCATGAATCAACTATACCAAAGTAATGAGGATGAAAAAAAAAAAAAAAATCAAATTAAAATTGAAGAAAACAAAAATCAAATTTTGACAAATGGGAGAACTCAGAAAATTATTATACTTTGGATTACTACAATAGACAAGTACAAATACCCACATTTTTTGTCCAACCTAAGTCTCAATCAACAACTAATGATTTTGAATTCTGAAGTGCAAGATTACAAGATCATGTTATTGTTATTGTTATTGTTGTTGTTGTTTTTTGTTTTTTTTGTTTTTTTTTGCCCTTATTGAAAATACCCTAAATAAATTTGGGAGATATTATTGGATTGAGGCGGTTAGTGGGTTATGACAAAAAAAGTAGTTAGTTATGGGGTATGGGAGTGGTTTTATGGGTGTGTCCAAGATCACCATAAATTTGTGTATCTTGTAGAAATATGTGTAAATTCGTAATTTTTAGAAGTTGGGTTAAAAAAAACTTACTCTGCTCTTATTTTAAAAGCGAGCATATCTTCTAGAGGTTTTGAGGAAGAGGTATTCTATAGGAGTTCAAAATAAGATTTCACTTGACTTTGTTATATTACAAATATGTGACATATTGGGGGGGGGGGTCCAAAGAAATCTTCCAGATGGTGTGGATTGTGCTCGTAGGGTGGCGTCTGTTGTTGATTCTGCAGTGAGGATGCCGATGCCACAGGTAATTATGCTATCTAATGTTTACTTTTAAAATTTTGTTAACACATTATGCTTACTCAATGCTTTATGGCAGATCCCTATATTTGCTATTCCAAGTACCATATGGGGCAATGTTTATGTACTCAAGTAGGGTGTTTGTATGTTTTCTTTGCATCTGTTCTAGTAGTTTTACCTTTTATCCTTTTATTCCTAATGTTTAGATTTGTCTTGCAGGACTTATTTTCTGAGTTGGAATTTGTATGTTTTATTTGTCTCTACATGCTTGCCAATCGCTTTGCACCTAATCCGGTTGTCTGTTCATGGAATAACAACTGAGAAGCGTGAGCTTCTTGATCATATCGCATGTCAAAAATTTAGCTTAAGAGAGTTGGTTTCAAACGCATAATATTTTTAATTTTAACCAATTTCTTGATAGTAGGTGGTATACATCTAACCACTGCAATAGTGGATTTGTTTAGAGGTGTTTAGACTCTTACTGTGTTTGAAGTGTTTTTGAGTGCCTTCAGCCTTGTGGCTGAAGCTGGGCACTCAAATACTAAATTGGTAAATATGATCAAGTTAGGTGCATTTATCTTATTGAAATTGATGGGAGCGTATAGACTTTTTGGATCTATCAGAGCAAGAGGTTAGATATTGTTTTTAAGAAAATTAAGTTTGTCCTTTCTAGATATTTTTATTTATTAACATTTTACTAATTATTTTGTTGGTGTTGTTGTTTTGCAGAGTAGAAGAAAATCGTCAATTCTGTTGGATAAGAGCACCTCAACCGAGTATACCACTTGGCTTGATGGTGCTCTCCAACTGTAATGCGACTGGAAAAAGATCTCGTTTCTCCATTTCAAATACTATATGGGTAATCACAAACGCAATTAGGATTCCCCCACTACATCTGTTCTTCTGCAACTCTTTGTGCGTAAAGTTGTTGTTGTCATCTAATATTCTCTTGATGACAAAATTCACAATCTTGAAGTGCTTTAGAATATTTTCTATGAGCAGTTTGTAATCGAAACAACTTGCAAGAACAATCAGAATAGTCTTGTTGATACCATAAACAATCATAGTAATCATGATGAGGAAAGGCAACCATGGAGGTTGGGCTGCAGTCATCAGGGACGAACTTGGGACTGTTATCGCCACAGCTAATAGAAAAGCAATACACAAGTCAATAGACTTAATAGAGCTAGAGGGCCTGGCCCATGGGCTCAAGTTAGCAGTTCAGAAAGGCTTAAGGAGAATTAGCGCACAAACAGACTCAACCACAGTGGTCACATACTTAAGGAGGAGAGAACAGCAACCATGGCGGGCAAAGCATCTGATGGACGAACTACAAGAGCTGATAGGGAAATTAGATGTTTTTTCAGTTTGCCATGTATATAGAGAGTCAAATAGACTAGCTGATGCACTAGCAGCTACTATTCCTACAGTTAGTTACATAGAAATAGTGCCCAGTTCTTTTTCTGATGATGTAAAAAAGATTATTTATGAAGATGCCACGGGCAAACAGTATGTAAGAATTGAATGTAACCAAGACATATGATTATTTTCTAATAAAATAGGGGTAAGGGACCTCTCAAAAACCATGCTTGTCTTTCAAAAAAAAAAATAGGAGATTTATAATACTCAAAATCAATATCTCAAAGATCATATCGTTTTGTGGCTCACATATTTTTGTTTCAATAGCACAAATTTGAGCACGAAGTTGTTGTGGATTTAACTAAGAAATTTTCATACATTTTTTTTTCTTTCAAAACTCATAATTTTGTTTAAACCTGACATGCTGGACGAAAATTGAAGTATCTCTTTCTAGAAATTCCAAACGAGACACCATCAGTTGCGTTGGAAAGTAGATTTGATAAGCTTCGTAATGATATATCGCATGTAATCTAAATCTTAGTATTGCGATTTGTAGAAGCTCAGCAAGATGACGTCTTTTCTAGTCTATTTTTCAGTATTTTTTTTTGGGTGGTGATGGTGGTTTAATGAAAACAATGGTGGATAAGGATCGTTGGTGGTAAGGTGATAGGAGTGGAAAATGAAAAATGCGGATGGTAGAAAATCAAACCTAAAGATAATGTAGAGATTGCACTATGGTTGGTGCGTTGGAATTAATTGAAAATTCATACTTTTTACTTATTGTTGTGATCTTCAATTAGGAAATATTGTATCAAATAAATTTTTTTGATTCAAAGATACTTTGAATAGAAGAATCTGATGTCAATTGACATAGCGGAAGCGATAATAAAAGTTAAATAGAACATTAAAGAGATAAATTAAACATAAGTTTATTGATAATATTGAATGATTGACTACAATATTTTGTCTATGAAACTCATTATATATAGAAACTTTATCAAATTATCTTAGAAACAGGCTAAAACACTAAGAAATATTTTCCTAATATATCTATATAATAATAATAATATTATAAAACTACTGTAACTCACAAACTAGACTTCTAAACACTTTTAAATTAGGCTTAAAAAGAAAGGGGTATTTAGCTTTTGGGCCACATTATAAATATGTAATATACAGTTGGTCACCAATTGTTCGTTTATTAGCTATTGGGCCAAAATTAACGGTTGATTGCGTTGACTTTGAGTTGACCGTGACTGAACCGTTGGTCTGAAAAACTGATTTTTTGTAATGCCTAAAACACCTCTCGCACGTGTCTATGATGTGAAATTTGAAATCAAATAAAAAAAAATGGTAAAATTAAGATTTGATCCAACGGCCCCAATCAATATAGCCGTTAGAAGCTGTCTTCTTCCACTCTATATATATTTCGACCATGGGAGCCTACCTTCAAACATACACTTAAAATATTTTCAAACATACACTTACAAAAATGGGTGGAAGTGAAATGGTGGTTCTCTCTCCTCCAAAGGTAAGTTTCCCACCTTGTGACCTGTTTGACCTTTCTCTTTAATGGTAGTTCAGTTGGACCAAATGCAAAATAAACAATTTTAATTATGACTAATCCCTAATATATGTGGTAGATTATTGTTGGCACTAATCCCTAATATATATATTTTTTTTCAGGTCTGCCAATTTTGCAAGGAAGAAGGGCATTATGCCACATGTACTTACATAGGTGTTCACTGCCTTAAAGCTTGGTGTTGTGGGTTTATGCGTGTGATTTTACAATATAACGAGGCTGGTACCCTAGAAACCAAATTGCTTAAGTGCTCATTCGAGGCTTGCAGTATTGTGCAAGAGATCTACTCCAACAAAGAGGTGCTTCCAAGTTGCCAATTATGCAAAGAAGAATTTCCTCTCTGCAAGAGCTGTCACTTGTGCCCACAATGTCATTTACCTACTAGTACTTGTGAGTGAGTCTGTGAGTGTGTATGTACTCAGTGCAACATGAATAAACATGCTTTTCTAACAAAAATAAAGCTAGTTAAATCTGTATTGATAATTGATCATTTGAACTTCCATAATTTAGTTTGCATAGGTGAACTTCCATAATTTAGTCTTCAAAAGTGAACTTCCATAACTTCCATAATTGATCATTCTGTAAAAGTGAACTTCCATAAATAAAGCATACAAAATAACAAAAAATATGTGATGCCCATAAACAGCCACGAAAGCAGCATTGCCAACTTCAACAGAGTATCTCAAATAAATAGAGTGTCTCAACTAAGCATCATGTTGGCCTGCACTACTGAGGTTGGGATTGAGTAAGAGACTCACTTAACACAATGCAAGGTGTAGATTGTTCTGGTGTCGAGGGTGGTTGTGAATCTTCACCCAACCACCAGCCCAAGCCTCTACCACCTCCTCTGCCTGTACCACTTCTTGTTCCATATCTCCTAACATTTGCAGCTTCAGCTCTACCAGTTCTTCCACCTCTCCTTGCTTCAGGGACTTGCAGATTCTCAGCTTCAAGTTCAGCTTCAGGGACATCAATCACTTGCTGCAAATTCACATGTTGGCCTGCACCTCTCCTACCACTAGCTTTACCAGCTCTTCCACCTCCTTGCTCTAGGGACATCATTTTGTAGATTCTGAACTTCAGCTTTAGGGACATCAATCACTAGTTGCACATTCACATTATTATCCCCACCTCTTCTTCTACCACCTCTAGTTCTTGTAGGGCTATCATGCCCACCTTCTGCCACCACCTCTTCTGCCCGTTCACCTTCATTGTTCTCCGCATTCCCAACTTTAGGTTCAATGTCTTCAGCTTCATTGGCTTCATATGCTTTTCTTGATTTCTTTGATGGTTGATCTTTCCCTAGTGGACACGTCCTCTTATTGTGCCTTGGTTCAAGACATTTCTTACACTTTCTCTTACTTATTGCCTTCTCTTCATCATCACCTCTTATCCTCTGTTTTTTAGGTCTACTTGGATGTCTCTCGAGTGGTAAAGGTTGTACAACATCTTCTGGTTTAACCTGTCATATAACAATACATAAGAATCCTAATGGAGAATTGGAAATATGATTGATAAGACAAATCTAAAAGCACCTTGCCCCAATCCTCTTCATTGTCAAATGGAAATATATAACCACCATAAGTTGCTCTGAATGCATTCACATGATAAAATGGACTGCAATACACAAGTAACATTTGAATATCTTACTAAATAGCAACTAAATAGCATTTGAATGGTCTTACTAAATAGCAACTGAAAATATACCTTGCCCAACTTTTTTTTTTTTTTTTTGGCCTGAATGGTTTGATCACAGCTATAGCATGCACACATGGAATCCCAGCCATTTGCCAAACTATACAAGTACACTCTTGTTTAACCAAATCCACAACAAATTTTTTTTCACTTTTTATGTTGATGGCATAGTATGCAATTTGAGAGACTCCTGAAACCTTATACCTGGTGTGCTTCTTCTCAAGTCTTTCAATCACATCTCTAACAGTTGGTATCAACTTATTATCTTCCATCTCACATGCAAGCTCTTCTCTGATGCAACAAGCCCATAACAGCCAAGTTGTATTTGTCCACAAATTGAAGTAAGGGTTTGTCCCTAATTTTTAGGATCAACTCAAATTGTTTGTTATAACATCATATTTTGATGTCAAATCAAAGTGTGATATAGCCCAACAGTTTAAGGGTTCTCCTTCTAACCACTTCTTTGCATCTGGCTCCTCCTCCTCCAACTGATCCATAAATGTTAATGCTTTCCGGTACTTTGTATGCCTTTCTTTGCACCTTTAGACTTTGCAAGTAATCACCCTTGAATTCTAACTTGAAACTCTTATACATATGTCTAAAACAAAATCTGTGAACAATAAAGGAAACAACCCATTCTTATACATGCAATCTGTAATAAGATAACAAATATAATATGAATGTAAGTTTGGTTGTACCTGTGATTTGCAAAAGGAAAGTTGAAATCAACAACATCTATAAGCCCTTTCTGCCTATCTGATATGAATGTAAGTTTCTCTGGGTGTTTGTTCAAATGAGGTTTCAGATTCTTCAAGAAATCATTCCATGTACACTTATCTTCACCTCTGTATATATATATATACCAAGAGGAAACAGCCCATTCATAGCATCTAATCCAATGACACTCAATACACAACCCCCATACTTACCTTTTAGAAAACATCCATCTAGACCAATTACTGGTCTACATCCTTGAACAAATCCATCAAGTGATGCCTTATAGGCCAGGAAAAACCAATAAACTCACCATCTTGATCCCTATACCATTTTGTCAATGATCCTTCATTCCTCTTAAGTATTTGTGTTTTCAGTTCTGCTATCTTGTGGTAACTAGCTTCATAGTTACCATTGATCCTCTCAAGTACTCTAACTTTAGCCTTCCAAGCAGTATAATAAGAAATGTCAATCCCAAACTTATCCAACACTTCCAAAATTAGGTCTTTGGGTTTCATCTGTGGATAAAATCTTAGAAACCCTTCCAACTTATCAGCCACCCATCCATATGTTGACTTGTGCATTCTTATTTTTTCCATCAGCCTCACAACTATGAGTCTCCACATAGTTCCTTAACTTGAAAGTGTGTTTGTCACTCATCACAGTGCAATATACCCTCCATCCACATTCTGGGTCCTTACACTTCAAGTGGATTCTGGTCTTGTTATTTCTAACTTGAACATAACTAAACTTCTGATATATTGCTAGCTTCTTCATAAACTCCCTACACTCTTTAAATGTTCTCCATTCCATTTTAGGCAGCAGTTGCAACCTCACTTATGTGGTTTCATTTCCTTCTATTCTCTCATGTTCTTCATCTGCATACAAATTCTTTGGTAACTTCACAAAAGCACTGATGTCATCATCCTCATCATTATTATCCCCATTCAAATCAGGTTCTTCACCTTCACTGTCCCTGTCTATAGGGTTAGGCACAAAATCAACATCTTCCTCATCAGAAGAAGCTTCACTAACATAAGCAGTACTTAGCTTAATACTAGGACCATACTCATCTCCCACTTGTATAAACATATCAACCTCATCATCCTCACTGACTCCACCCTCACAATCTTCCACTTCATTGTCAACCAAGTCCTCAAATGCCACACCACTATCAATCACAGCTGTCCAGTCCTTTAGAACATCTTTTGCAGTGAGTTGAGGTTCCACCCTACCTTCACTTCAAAATAGAGTTTTTTGGCTTTCATTGGTGTTGTAGGTGTAGGATGAATTCTTGGTGACTTTCTTAGCTGAGCAATGGTCTGATTTGGAGCTTTTGGTGTTGTTGGGGTTGTGGAAGGAACATGGTTAAGCCTAGGTGATTTTCTGACTTTAGACACAACCACCCTTTGTTTTTTTGTTTTTGGTGTTGTTGGGACTGTTGGATTAAGGTTAAGCCTAGGTGATTTTCTCACTTCATGGTTAATTTGGTTTGTTGCTTTTGGTGTTGATAGGATTTTGGGATGTTTGTTGAATGTTGGGGGCTTCAAGGGCTTATTGACACTGGGATGGGCTTGACTTGGTTGTAGGCTATCTTCAAAACTTGATGTGGTTACAAACAAATGATACCTCTTATCCCTTTTAGGTTTAATCAAATCCCACATTTTCAACATATCCTTATCATTATTGAAGTAAGTCAGATGTCCCCTAGTAATGAATTTGACACATGACACTGGTTTGTCATCCCCAAACTGCTTATGTATCTCCTTGAGAAAATCAAGATAACACATCTCTTTACCATTTACCTCATAGTCACACCTCTCCACACCCCTATACATAGAGTAATTAACCTTCCCAGGTGCAAAAGGCATCCAAAAACCATCATAGTGCAACACAAACACCCTATCACCTCTCAGAGTTCCCATAACAGATACAACCACACTATTGGAACATAAAATGAAAATAAACTATATAAATCAACAATGGAATAAACTTCATAACATTTATAAACTTCATAACATTCATAAACTTCAAAACATTTATAATCCATAATAAACTACATTACAATCCATAATAAAACATAGGGCTAAAACATAAACATAAAGACCCTAAACATAAAGACCTTAAACATAACAAACAAAAACATGACACCTTACAGCCATTGTACCAAACATAACACCATCACATTGAAACAAGAATAACATCACTTCCTCTTATTCTTCCTCTTATTCTTCAGTGCAGTCTGCATAGCTTTATACTCCTGGGGACACATCAAACCCTGCACAACCACTCTAGGTTGTGCTTGACTTCCCCCTCCAGTAGTTTGTGCTTGACTTGAACTTCCTTCACCCTTAACCTTAACCTTAGCCTCACCCTCACCCTCACCCTCCCCAGCAGCATTTGGATTACTTATTGCATCAAGCCAATCCATATACTCCAAGTCATGCTAAGATAGATCCTGATCATCATCAGAATCAAATGGAGGTAGTCCTGCAGCAACCCTGTCTGCTTATTTCTTCAAATATGTGATCATGGACTTCTTCACGAGTTACATCATCACCATGCTCATCAACATAAGCTCTAGCAGCCTAACCTCATCCTCTGCCCAATTGTTATACCCAAATTTACAAACAGACATTAAATGGTCTGGATACTCCTCACCTCTCCTTTGTTTTGGACCCTTGCCCTTACTTTTTCCCATTTGATAGGTCTGTGAGACAACAACCAACAACCAACAAGTGAACATTGTGTTACATTTTTTAAACATTGCCCAAAAGGTGCTATATTTTTTAAACAGTAAAATAATGTGGCAACAAAATACTATATACCTCTAATTGATCAATATTAAAAAAATGTACCTATAGTATTCCAGATTACTTAAAAAGCCCTAATTTTTTGTATTAAAAATTAGGGTTTGGGACCATTACTATATTTAAGAATTGGGGTTTGAGACCACAACGTAATAAACAATTAGGGTTTAGGTCATTTTTTTAATTGATAATTAGGGTTTGGTCCAAAAAGACACCCACGTACTTCTTTAAACGAACAAACATTCAAACCATGCAACACAGTATAAACAATTGAACAAACGTAACTAAATTGAAAAAGGTTTAGTTTTTACTTACAAACTAACTTCCTTAAGCTTGAATGCACAGATCATATCTACAAGTCCAGTCTATCTTCTCCAAAACTACCACATTTATTCCTAGCGTTTGAAAATATATTAAGTTGGTTCTTAGTGTTTGAAAGCAGGTTGTCTGAAACAAGTTTGCTACCCTCGCACACAAACAGGTTGTCTGAAAGAATGATGTTTGAAAATAGGTTGTCTGAAAGAATGATGTCTGAAAGTGAGTGTTTTTGGGTAGTTAATTAGTGTTTTTCCCGCTAATGGGATATGTAGTGAGAGATTAGGACGTGTGTCACAAATAAACAGTCAGGATAAAATGTTATGGTAGCTGTTGATTTGAAAATAACTTTGATCTTAGCCGTTTATTTCAATCACGTCCAAGAGTAAATGTGCCATTTTAGAAAATATGGACGGATCACTATTAATTTTGGCCCAATAGCTAATAAACGAACAATTGGTGACCAACTGCATATTACCCATTTATAATGTGGCCCAAAAGCTAAATACCACAAAAAGAAAAACCGGAAATAACTTGTTTTTAGTAAATCTAAATTTACTAAAAACAATTAGATAATAAACATAAACTCTATGTTCTACATCATTTTTGTCTTGGTTTGGTTTGTTGTGTTGTTGCACTTCTTAAGCTCCTTAAAAAAAACTTCGTCGAAGGGAAAATAGACTCCCAGGATGGGCCTGATTTTGGGTCTAAGAAGGCGATATTGGATTTGCTTGTGGTGATTCCGATCATGACGAATGCATATGATAAATAGTTTTGTTTTTTAGAAGCATTTACATCAGTTTTTAAATTTGCAAAACTAATCTTCAATGTTAACAGATTTGGTTCAGTGTGTTGAGTACAAAATAGTAATTGAATAGGGCAAAGTTACTGACAGCTGCAATAAAAATTTGGCTCTAATTTTAAGACAGAGAAAACTTGGCGTGGTGTAATGGGAGAATTTTGGTCCGTTGGTGGGTATTGGGTAAACGAGACTATGTTCTACTATCAAAGTTGGTTATCCTAAAATATGTTATATCATTTGAATTCACTGACAAGTTATTTCATGCAGACAGTTAACTAACCTTAGAGACATAAACTTTGTAGACACATGCATCATATATCGCCCTTACTTTTTCTGTATCTTGCTCGGAGGTTAGGCATGTTCTCTTGTGCGTTTTGTTTTTCTGAAAACATGCTTTGGCCCCTTCTAGCCTTAGATTAGAACCTTCTGACAAATTTCTGATTCTCATTATATTTCAGAATGAATTACATGTTGTATTTATATACAATGATAACAACAGAATAACAAACTTCTAACTGAATTCTAACTGCCTAACAACCTTGACTCAGATAATTAACTTTCGACTTTGTTTGTTCTGCACAAACTTCTAGAACATGTTTGTTACAGAGAAACTTCTAGACCATACTTATATATCTAATATCCCCCCTCAAGCTGAAGTATCCTTCGGTAAAACTGAAAGCTTGCTTTGTAAATATAAATGACGCTGTTTGGAAAGGCCTTTTGTCATGATGTCTGCTAATTGATCCTATGTAGAGACATACTTGACTTCAAGAGATTTACTTGTGACCAAATCTCTAACAAAGTGGTAATCCACCTCTATATGCTTGGTTCTGGCATGGAAGACAGGGTTTGAAGCAAGTGCTATGGCACTTATATTGTCACACCACAGTATTGGAGATTGATATAATGGTATATGAAGATCTCTAAATAGATGTTTTAACCAACTTAATTCTGCAACTGTGTGTGCTAAAGACCTGTATTCATATTCAGTTGAAGATCTTGCCACTGTGTTCTGTTTCTTAGCAAACCATGATATAGGAGTATAACCATAGAAAACAACAAATCCACTTGTTGATTTTCTGTCTGAAGGGGAGCCAGCCCAGTATGCATCAGAGTATGCAGTAATACTTGAAAGACCTTTTGTGATGATTAAACCTGTACTTACAGTTCCCTTTAAATATCTCAGTATTCTTTTTTGCTGCAGCAAGGTGAGGTGTGGTGTTCTTGGAGCATGAAGATATTGACAAACTTGATTGACAGAGAAGGAAATATCTGGTCTTGTCCAGACTAGATATTGCAATCCACCAACCAGTGATCTATAAGCTGTGTTATCAAGCAGTTCTTCTCCAGAAGTAGAATCAAGTTTTTCTGATGATGACGCAGGTGTAGAGACTGGTTTGGCACCCTCCATATTGTGCTTCTTCAATAGATCCACAATATATTTAGTATGAGAAACAATCATTTTGTCTTTTGTTCTGAAGATTTCCAAGCCAAGAAAATAACTTAAATTTCCCAGATCTTTTATTGTAAACTTTTCTGATAAAACATTTATTACCTTCTGACAATGTGTTGAAGAAGTTCCTGTGATAATTATATCATCTACATACACTAAGATATATGTAATGATTCCTTGTAGTTGTTGTACAAAGAGTAAGTTATCTGCTCTTGAAAGTTCAAATCCCATAGATAATAGGACATCCATTAAAGAAGAGTACCAGATTAGTGTAGCGCTTTCTTGATCCATAGAGTGACTTCTCAAGTTTACAAACAAAGTCCGTCTATCCTTGTCTATGAAACCTGGTGGTTGTGCCATATACACCTCCTCTTTAAGTGTTCCATGCAAGAATGCATTACTGACATCAAGTTGCTTGATGCTCCAATCATTATGCACTGCAATTGTTAAGATTAATCTTATAGTAGCAGCTTTAGCAACTGGACTGAAAGTCTCTGTGTAGTTCACCCCTTCTTGTTGACTATAACCTTTAGCCACAAGTCTTGCCTTGAATTTGTCAATGTCACTATTAGCCTTTTGTTTAAGTCGGAATAACCATTTGTTTCCTACAATTACTTGATTAGTATAAGGTACTAAAATCCAAGTATTTGTCTTCTGTAGAGCATTAAACTCCTCTTGCATTGCTTTCCTCCGGTTTTCATCTTTAATGACTTTGACTCAAACATGTAGGAACCTCCTCGGTAATGGTGTTGCTTTGTTGTGTTGACTGAATAACATGCCGGAAGTGGATGTTTGGTAGCACAACATGAGACAATAATCTTCTTTTCACAACTCCACATTTTCCTCTTGTGTTCATGACATGAGAGTTAAGATTGTTATCTTGAGGATTTTGAATAACCGGTTGTTCAATAATAGATTGATGATGTGAAGGGTTTAAAGTTGTGATAGAAGGAGTATTTGAATTGGATGAGATATCAATTGACATATCGAGGAGTGATTGAGTTATGATGTGAAGGAGTCTTAGATGATGAGATTGAGGTAGTAGTGTGTTATGAGGACTTGTAGCGGGAGAAGTAAAAGTGTGTTGAGTGATATGTGCCGTAAATGTTAGAAGAAGTAGGATGTGAAAGAGTAGTATTTGGATTTAAAGATGAGTGAAAGATGTCAAAAGGAAGATTAACAAAATTTGACTCTGAAGATGCAGGTTTTGATGAAACACTTTTTGAAATGGTTTTGAAAGGGAAGTTAGTTTCATTAAAACCAACATTTCAGGACACATACACTCTTCCAGTACAGGGGTCAAGACATCTATAACCTTTGTGGTTTAGACTATAACCAATGAAGATACATTCCTTACTTCTAGCTTGAAACTTATTTGTGGTATATGGTTTTAACCAGGGGTAGCAAGCACAACCATAATATTTGAGGTAGGTGTAGTTTGGTGGTTTTTTAAACAGTTTTTCATAAGGAGACATGAAGTGGTGTTGTTTAGAAGGAAGTCTGTTGATAAGAAAGATGGCAGTTTGAAAGACATCAAGCCAATAGGCATAGGGTATAGAACTTTGACAAAATAAAGTTCTACCAAGGTCTGTTATATGTCTATGTTTTCTCTCTACTACTCCATTTTGTTGTGGAGTATAGGGACAAGAAAATTGGTGAATAATACCAGATTCAAGTAAAAACGTTTCAAAGGAGTCACTGACAAATTCTCCACCAGCATCACTTCTAAATATTTTGATTTTTCTATCCAACAAGTTTTCTATTTGAGATTTATAATGTTTGAACACAGTATAAAAGTCAGACTTGAGATAAAGTGGAAAAATCCAACAATAACTTGTATAGTCATCAACAATACTTGCATAATACTTGAATCCAGAAATAGAAACAAAGGGTGAAGGTCCCCACAAATCTACATGAAGAAGTTGCAGAGGACCACTCGTTTTTGAACTAGAAAGTTTAAAAGGTAACCTACTACTCTTGCCAAATTGGCAGTTATTACAAAAAGTGTCATGTGACTCTTTATTCAAAGGAAGGTTGAACTGGTGAAGTACTTTGCTGAAGATAGAAGAAGCTGGATGACCGAGCCTTTGGTGCCAGATCACAGGTACTGCACTCTCACCATTGAAGGCTGATGGTGATGGATGAATGCTGGTGAGAGTGATATGATAGAGGCCATGTTTATGAGGTCCCTGAAAAAGGATCCTCTGTGTTTTGTTGTCCTTTACAATAAAGTGAGATGATGTAAAAGTTAGAAAACAATCATTGTCTTTTGTAAACTTATGAACTGACAGCAAGTTTTGTGAAATTTTTGGGACATGTAAAACATCTTTAAGTAGGAAATTTAAATTTGACTGAGGAGGTTTAAGAAGCATATTACCAGTATTGGCAATATTCAGTGCTTGGCCATCTCCTACAAATCCTTGATCGAATCCATGATATGCATGTGGGAAGCTCAGATTTTCGTAGTATGCAGTCATATGATTTGTTGCTCCACTGTCAGCATACCAGTGGGTATTAGACCTTGATGTTGAAGCTTCACTTCTGCTTGCAACCATAGCTTTCAAAGTCCTTGGTGGAATCTTTCCCTGATAGGCAAAATTCATCCTATCATAACAGTCTATTGCATAGTGTCCAGTTTTCCCACAAATCTGACAAATTGGCATGTTGCCATTATTGAACCCATGACCACTTTGTGATCCATTAGCTGGTCCAGAATTTACACCTTTGTTGTTGTCATTTCCATTTCCAGAGTTCTGTTGCTGATAATTTCCTTGATATCCATTGTTTCTACCTCCATATCTTCCACGGGCATTTCCTCTTCCTCTGTATCCTTGAGTAGAACCATCTCTACTAGTACTTCCTTGATGACCAGAGTAACTATTTTGATTCCAAGTTCCATAGTTATTTCCTCTTCCATCTGCAAATGCATGTACATTTTCAGTTTGAACCAAGTTAGTATGTTGTTCATGAAGCATTATTTCTTTACTTAGAAGCAGTCCATGTAATTCATTGAGGGTGACATCCTCTTTTCTTGTTCGGATTGATGTACAAAAGGCTTTGTACTCAGCAGGTAATCCAGTAAATATGGTTATTAATAGATCTCTATCATCAACAATAACCCCAGCAACAGAAAGTTGATCTGTAACTTCTTTAACTTGATATAGAAAATCAGCCATGTTCTGATTTCCTTTCTTCAATGATTGTAGCCTGAGTTTCAACTGATGAATATGAGATCTTGAGACAAATGAGAACCTCTTTTCAAGTGTTTCCCACAAATCTTTAGAAGTTTTAGCACCAACCACATACGCAAGCAGCCCTTCAGAAATGGTTGCATTCATCCAAATGAGTAAGTTTTGATCATTCTTGATCCAATCACTATACTCAGGATTGATAGTTTCTGCTCCATTTTCATCAACAACAAACTTCACTGGACATGGTGTATTACCATCAATGAACCCTAACAGCTCATAACTTCGAAGAATTGGTAAGAATAATGACTTCCAAAGCACATAATTGTCTTTGGTAAGTTTGATAGTGACTAGATTTCCAATGTTACTGAATGAATAGGTAGTCATCTTGTTTTTGATAATGAATTTGATATAAAATCGATACTAAATGAGTTTTGATTGAATTTGAAATCAAATGCTTGATTTCATCAAATATTTGTGACTATTAATATGAATTTGACGAAACTTATCTTTGAATTGAAGATTGAATCACTTGATAGAAACAGAATGAAGAATAACCGAAGATTCTTGAATACTCATTGAAGAATAAGCTTGCTTCACCATTAATGGAGCTTTATGCAGAAGAAGAAGACTCGTTATTTTGAGTTTTGAGGATTATGATCTTTTCTTGTCTTTAGACATAACGCTCCGATACCATGACAAATTTCTGATTCTCATTATATTTCAGAATGAATTACATGTTGTATTTATATACAATGATAACAACAGAATAACAAACTTCTAACTGAATTCTAACTGCCTAACAACCTTGACTCAGATAACTAACTCTGACTTTGTTTGTTACAGACAAACTTCTAGAACATGTTTGTTACAGAGAAACTTCTAGACCATACTTATATATCTAATACCTTCTACTGCTGTGATGCTTTCATCACCTAGTATTTTACTTCTGGGTATCCATCTCACATTGATGAAATGTAATATCTAAATATTTGCAACCTGAACGGCTGATTATGTGCTCAAAAGTTGAAGGCTTTATCTTACAGGACGATGAACAATTGTTATGTCTGACAAGAATGGGCAGAAATTTTCATGTTTCTTGCCTAAAGAGGAAAAAACAAAAACTAGCAAATTCGTCCCTCAGCAGAATACTAGCAGCTTGATTGTAGTAACCCAGAGAAAGGTTACGTTGAAGACACCAGATGAATTACTTGAAGTCCTGAAGGACAAATGTTTGTATAGGGTGAGGAAAATATTAAATGATTATCATTATATGTGTTCCTTTCTCCTTAGAAACTCTCATCGAATTTCCTGAGATGATTTTACAATTAAAATTGCTAAAATCAGGTCACTCAGGAAACCAAATAAAATTTTCTAGTTTTACACTTCACAGATTTCTGGGAAGTATAATGAGTGTCCAATCTGGTTTTCTTCTGTGTTTCAAATGTTTAACTTGATTTATTATCTGTTCTTATGTAGTAAGAGGGTTGGTGGTCTTATGAGTTTTGTTACCAGAAGAAGTTTCGGCAACTTCATTTGGAGGATGATAAGGTAGAATTTCGAATATCTGTCGAGGCCCTCTAATTAATGAAACTGTCAATTATGTAATGTTTATCATATGGAACTTGTACGGCTATACAAGGTTTTCCCACAGATGTATTGGAAACATATTAACTACTGTTTCTTTTTCCCTTTTACTCAATAGCACTGTATTATAATCGGAAAAAAGTGGATCAAACTTATTAAAGGTTGCGGATTGATCTCGAATATCTTCTTCAATCTAACTATTTATTGCATATCCTTCAAGTTATATCTGAAATTTAATGATGAGTAAATAGTGGTGCTGGCAGGCTCCTCATTTCCTAAAACTCCAGCACTTGACAAGAGAAAGGACAACAAAGTAAAAAAAAAGAGATTCTTTAGCTAAGAAAGAAAGTCATGATAATCTCGTAGCAATGAGCCTGAGGGCGGGTAGGGATACAAAATTTTGGTATCTGTGCAAATAATTTCTGTTACATTAATCAATACAGTCATCCTATAGTTTGTGCTATGAAGATGTTACATATTCTGATTACTGTACTTTGGGATCGGATAATTGTATTTCTATGAGGGATGATGGGTTGAAGAGGAGAGGTTGCAAAAGGGCCTTAATTCATTGTCAATCAGATGTAGTAACCATTAATCGTGTTTTACCCTTTCATGCTGGTTGCCTTTCTTGTTTTGACAAATATTGTAAGAATTGTTAAAATCAACGGGATGAATCCAACTGCTGTGGTAGGAACTCTAATTGTTATTTCATTTTCTGTAGGTAGTTTAGGAATTTATTTTGGGTGTGTATCGTGAGGAAGCAACTACAGTTTTCAATCAGAACCTTTCTGATGTTTCAATACTGAAAGATCCTCGCTCAAAGGATGCTTCTCAAAAGTAGATTTACGTAATTGTGACCAAAGTTAGGGAACCTGGATAATAGTATTTAATCGTGCTCCATATTTCATATAGGTACTATGTGCACCAGTATACTAATGGCACAAGTTGTGATCTCACCAATCAGCCTCGAGAAACTGAGGATGTAGAAATCAGCTTGACTTTTTGAATCCTCTAATATTTTTATCATTTAGTTCCAAGTTGATTTTTCTGATGAATCACTAGACACGTATAATCCATCGGCCTCCATGTGTTTATGCACAGGTAGGATTTGTGTGCTCGGAGCCTAGAGCTGTGATTGCTTCTATAATGGAGATGTCAACTTGCAAGTATGCACTCACACTTCATAGTCCAATGCTTTGCAAGCACCCGTAAGTCCCTTTCATCTCCTAATCCTTTTTATTCATGTTTAAACCTATCTCCTTTTTTACTATTCTCTTTTAATTCATAAGGTTTTCATTGGCCTACTAGTTAAGACTTGGGAGGTTGGGCCTAAGGTCTTAGCTTTGATCCCACCTTCACTGGGGAAAGGGGATTTAAGGGTTTAGGGATTAAAAGTTCTAACTAAAAAAAAAAAAAAAAAAACTCTGAGTTTGCATGCATACCTACGTTAGAAAAAAAATGTTAGAAAACTTGCTACTTGCAACTTTGATTGGCATAAACTCAAAACTTCGTTTTATTTATTTGGGTGCTAAAACGAACACTTGGTTACAAAGCAATAACTCCTTTATGCCCACCGTCCCCTGTCACAATCCCACCAGCACCAACATCACCTCCTTTTATATGCCTTTCTCCTGTTCTCCTTTGCTCTCCTTTTCTGCATATACCTCTTCACCACCATTGATATTAAGTCTGGATATTTCCATGAAAAATGGTTTTTCTTAGTCAATTTTAAGCAAATCTTTTTTGTGAATTTCAACTCTGATTTTAGGATATGTTTTAGCTTGAAATTATGCAAACTTTGGGGACATCCACAAGGATAGATGGTTTGATACTTAGGAATACTAATGTCTTCAAGATTGCAGTGTTTTCAAATTTTGTTTCATTGATTTATGTTCAGATTGAGTCTTCTTGAAATCAATCTCTTTAGTTCAAGATTTTGCTTTATTTCTGTAACTTCAATACAATTTGATTTTGGATTTCACTGCCAGAGATTTGTTCGAAGTCTATGTGAAATTATTAATTCTTTGTATGAGATAATTTGAGAACCAAAATTAGTTTAAATTCAAGAAGGGAAGAAGGGTGGTGGTTGCAGAATTGGCCGTGGTGGGTGAGGTGGCGGTGGAGGGGTCATAATGGGGTATAGTAAGATTTTTAGTGACGTTGGAAATCATAACTAGATGGAGGTTATCACCGTTATTAATTTAGTAGCTTCTATTTTGGTTTTAGTAGTGTACTTTTTTATTATTTAGAATTTATTTAGAAGTGTCTAGAATACTCTAAACTGAGTTCTAATAGGTATAGGAAATCACTTTTATGTTATAGATGCTTAGGATTCAAGTTTTCATTGTTTTAGTAGGTTTCTTGGTTGTTTCATGGGAGTTATGTTATCTATTTAGAGAGCTCCAAAAATAAATTTACACTACCTTTGATCAATAAACTTATTTCTGTACAACTTTCATCTCTCTTATCAATCTTCTTTCTCAATATTTTTCCCTTAAATATTCATTTTCCTCAATTAAATCCTTCCCTTTCTTCTAATTCTCCCCGAGAACTCCGTTTTTTAATATTTCTTTACGCTTCCGCTCCATCATATGGTATTAGAATGAATAGTAGCTTTGCTAAAAAATGAGTGAAACTTGTTAAAGTTGTCATCAGGTAAGTAAATTTGTTGTCTAATAATGAGTATACATGCAAATCACATTCACAAAAAACTACGACCCTTTTAACTGTAACAATTTATGTATGGTCTTATTTGACCGTACTCATCCAAAATAAGTTGGTTGTTATTTTCTACTTCTCTTTTTTAAAAATCCTGTCTACAGTTACACACCAACCTATTGTCCTATTCTACCTTGACTTTCTGATCTTACCAAATACCAATCATTCAAGATGAGACACAAGATTCGCTATTCAAATTATTATTCAGGTTTGCCATTGTCATCTTTGGTTTTTGCCCATGAGGCCGGTTCCTCTATAACCGGGTACGAAGATTGATATCTATACCACACACACATCTCGGAGCACACACAGGTATCGAGGCACACACACATATCTCGAATTCAGATCTACTGTGAGATAACACAGTTACAGAAATAATCTCTGTACCCGGTTGTAGAGATCTCGAGTCCTTTGCTCATTAGAATATTTGTAGATAGATAGTACAGAGTGACAGTGGCTATATGAATTACTCTGTTCTTGCCCTGTAATGCCTTTATCCCACTGTTTGGCTGCCAAACTAAGATGGCAGCGACCCTATCCGCATAAGAGGGGGTATCGCGCATATCTTTAGTTAAACCTGTCTCTTTGAATTACCAATAATGACTCTAGGTTTGAAGTTTCTTCCATTTTCTGGAAAGCAATCATCTTCTAGCTTTGCAGTCAAATATGAAGACTTGTGTTGCCATATTATGATTTATTCTGAATATCAAATGACTTCTTTATGTTATTTTTCTTTTTTGGTTGTTATGAAGAACAGAATGTATAAAGAACAAAGACCACTATGGCGCACTGTCAACTGTAACGAGATTCCCAAGGATTCCAAACCCTGGGAACAGAAGAAGATGGCATCTCCAAAGATAAACAGATAACCATGGTAACAGACGTCAAAGTTCCATCCAGTCATGACCCAGAGAAGTGTGCAACATACATTTGCCAGATACAGAGCATACAATTGAGAAGGGATGTACTCAAGAATATTTATATCACCTCACCTTCTTTTGTAACTTGAGAATACTAATTTGTAGAGGATCAGTTTTCCCTTCCAATCTTTTCTAATTAATCTGTTGACACAAAAATGTCATATGATATATGAATTCCAGCTTTCTGCGCATTAAAACAGAGACAAATTTTCACTTTTCATGTATAGCACTTTGGAATTTTGGCAGTCTAGATTTTAGTAAAAAAAAAAGACTGGATCTCCTCTGGGTCCGAAATTCTGAATTCTGGTTCTTTGCTAAGAACCCAAACTGTCCAATTCTTTGATGCCAATATACCATTGTTGTGTGTTGTTTATCACTAGTTAATGCCCGTGCCTTCGGCACGGATTTTATAAAGAGATATTTTACCGAGTGTGATTTAAAATTTCACATGCATTTATTGTAATAATGGAAAAGAAAATTTTATAAATTAACGTATTCGTGAAGTCTAATGACCGTCTAAACTATCTGTGATAACTGATATTGAAGAGGAGTCTCCACCAAATAAACAGACCAATGCATTAAACACAGTTGCTTGCTGCTAAAGTCAGTTAGTGTGCAAAGCTATATGAGAGATATATCATCTATTGAAGGCTGATCCGTTACTGGTAAAAGCCAGTGTTTAAATTAATGAAACCACAAAGTGGGTCACCCAAGAAAAAAAAAAAAATGTTTATAGGGAATTATAATTATGAAATACTAATATTGCGTCAACTTGATTTTTTCTTTAGCGCCAACAACCAAGCCATTGCGATGTCCGTCAGCTCACCAAAGAAAGGAGAAAACTGCAGGAGATATTGTCATAGCAGACCTGTTAAAGTCAGGGGCAACTAATTATATGGGAAAGTGAGGCGGAAACACGTTTCAACATAAGAGAACTCCAATTAGGTCTTAGAACACCTAATCCATATGGTCACTGGTGAGTATAAGGGTCACTTGTAGACTCTCTATGCACGTTTTAAAAGGTATCCATAAGATTGCAGACTTCATTACAACAGCAAGGTGGACAGGCTTTAGTACAACTCTCCATGATTTTGAAGCAAAAAAAAAACCTGAACTGAGTTATCATTTTTTCCGACATAATGTCAAAAAAGTAATAATGTATTACCTTAATCACTTAATGACCCCTAGTTGACATTTTGCGTGTGTACATTTTCATCAATCTTTTTTTTTGTATAAAAGTAAGATATCCGTCAAAAAATAGTTAAAACTACATATTGGTCTAGGTATGCACACCGTTTGGCTTGCACCCAGAGTCTCATAAATTGTTTACATTGAATGTACATTTGGCAGCAAGATGTTGTGCCTTTCACACACCTAGAATGTAAACGGTGTTGATTAGCAGTATATCCTAAGGTCATAACAAAATTCCAATGCCGAGGCATTGATAATTAATTAAAGTTGGCATTCCCACACTCATCCATCAAAAACCGTAAAATACTTAACTGATGAATTGAGCTAAAGAAAAATCTATATCTAGAGAAAAAAAATTAAGGATCGAGTATTAACATACATCAGGTACATTCCTAAGCCACCCATGTGCAAATCTGCTCTAGCATCCTTCCCCAATGCATTTCTGTTGCGTTCTGTTGTAGCATGGTGACTGTACATATGCCGAAATAGGATAGGGTTCTATTGATAAAAAAGTTGTATCACGGATAATTTCAACTAAACAAAGTTTTACAGAATATGGCCCATATATGTTATGTCAACCGTTTATACGACAAAACGACTCAATTTCGAATCAATTCGACCATAAAACTGAAATTGATATCGAATGATAGTTTTACTTGATAAAAGTCAACGACAGTATAAGATCAGGCCTCACGGTTATAACTGGAATCCATAAATTGCCTAGGAAGAGAAATTAAGAAATGAGACCTAGATACGTGTGAGATTCATCCTAAAGCAAATAACTCAATAATAAAAGATATTTCAACAGTCACCTTACCTCTGGTCTTGTCTGGGTGGTCTTTTATTAACTGGTTTTAAAACTCCATCTAATGCCTTCATTTTTGAGTTCTCCACCTGTTAGGAAGCTCGAAGCTTAATGCTACTCTACATTATCAGCCCTGCCCGAACTCAAAAACAGGAAGCTTGTATTAGTAGACAAAAGGTAGCAAGTTACATAGTGTTAATCTATACTAAGTTCCAAGGACTTTTAAGAGAAAGCTTTGTTAGTTTTAACTCTTTTATAATATTAAAAAATCTAGAATAAGTGAGTCCACCTGTGTAGGAATCCAGGCTTACCTTCCCACCAATGTGCAGTTCCTTTAGCGATGGATGTTCCTTTAGCTTTGGCTTTGCATACATCCATTCTGATCTAACCTTCTAGTTCACCTTGTTTGCTTGGAATGCCTTTTTTCTGCTTCGGCAGAATTAGACTCAACACAATAAAATTCCATTCCAATTCATTTGGCCTCACCAGTCCCTTCGATAAGGGCCGCACACTGAGTTACATAGCTACTGTCTACACCAAGTCCCTCAGTAAAAGAAACTGTTTTGACTTCTGAGTAATACACCCCCAGCATGCTACCCCTGGATTATCTTTAAAGTATTCATCATTTGACATATGTTATGAAGTTAAAATTTACTCTAAACTTGTGAATACTTTTCTTGTTTGGTTTTTTTCTCATAACTAAATCCCAAGGCATCTAAGAATAATGAGAATGGTATATACATTACAACATAATATGAGGTCCTTTAAGTATCAGGATTATTTGATACGTAATCTCGTGTATCCTCAATTTTATGCCCAAGCCCTTTTCAAGTAAGGAGTACATGATCTAAGCTAGTTCAGTCTTTGCCCCTTGTGATCATTAGTAGTAGAAGATGCATAATGCTCAAATATAAGGCCATTTTTAGTATGAGTAAATTTATAATTCCATTTAGAATAAACAAACCAAAAACAACCTATCAAAAACTTATTATTTCAAATATAATAGAGAGTTCATGATAGGGTGGGTAGTAAAACTTTGAGCAATTTGAATAAATCATATCATATAGTCCTACACGAAAATGAGGTGGTGGGGGCTGCTTATCTAACAATTCTTCCAAAAAGAAAGAGAAGGAAAACATTAAAAGCAGCCCTCTGGGAAAATGGCAAAAGGAATAATGTTAAGATTCAACTATAAAGCCATATCTCAATCCACAAACTCATACTTGTAGAAGGCTATGGACTTTCTGAACTAAATGCAGAATCTTAATTGAAACACTATGATCCCCTTAAATTGGCATAAATGCACTTATACCCATGTTAAGAAGCTGCTCCCCAAGATTATAGATTGTAAATCAGTTGCACGATAAGAAAATAAACAGGTAGTATTGAAGTTAAGAAATCATTAGGCTAAACTCGCAAATACCAAATCTCAACGCCATCATATTGTTACTAAAGGTAGAATATCATCACACTTCTATAAAGAAAAAACAATTGGAATTGCTGGCCAAAACGTACTGTTCACACGACCATTAATTACATAAACTTCGGAGAAAAATAAGAACGAAGATATAAACAATTGATTGGAAATTGAAAATAAAAAGGACCTCAATTGATGAAACCTTTTAGAGAAATTAGAAATTGACTTGCAAAATTGACCATTGTATCATGCACCATTTTAACGTGGAGAAGTAAGATCACTTTTTTTCTTCGTTGAGAACTTTGAGCACTGAAGGGCTTTTGTGAGCTTTGGAGAACGAAAGTTTTTTTATTCATTTTCACAATTAAAACTCAAATTAATTTCTAATCCTATTTGGTTGCATTGTAACCCTTGATTTATCCACTGTTAGATCAAATCCCAACCGTTGGCTATAAAATAATAATCCCCACACAGGCCAAACCTTTTAAATCCCCTCCGTGTTTGGGCACTCACAAAGTTAGTGGCTTCTTAGGATTAGTAAGCAAACACATGCACTCCTTCAGATAGTTTTAATTTTTATTTGAATAGATTACATTCGAGTCATTTTAATTGACATTCTAATCGACCAAATTCATCCATATAATATAAAATTCAAGCAAGATAATAGCAAGTGAAAAAGCGAAGGCGACTCACCGACAATCCCAAATTGGAAGGAGATAAATTTTTACTTCAAGAGATGAAAACAAGTTGGGAAAGATCTCAGAACGCGTTTCTTCAACCTAATTCACTAGAAACGACAAAAAACAAATATTAGTGAGGAACTGCATATTTTTTCGTATGAATAATCAATGATTATCTGATGAATATTTAGTATCAGGTAACAATTCAAACTCAATGAGCTTATGCGAACTTTCGGAATGAAAATAATAAAAATTGCATAAAAAAGGAAAAAAACATAAACTTAAACCGGGAAGCCCCAAGTTGAAAATAATTGATTAAATTGGGTGAGCAAGTTCGAATAACTCGCTAAGATGACAGGTTGTATTACCTACTCGTGTGTACTTGAAAGGAGTTCCATTTCACAAAATAAATTAAGAAAAATAGAAAAAACGAAATAGGAAGAAATTGAGTTATGAGAGAAATCCAAAAAAAATGGAATGAGGAGAATAACCCTTGAGAATTTAGTGAACGTCTCTTTTCCGAGAGTCAACGCTTTGTCAAAATCAGAATTACTTTAACTATGAAGCTCGAGAGTGTTGTGGACGAAATTACAATTAGAGTGTCCGCTTCGGTTTCAATAATTCGCATACACAAATAACTCCTAATCTCATTCAACGATTGGGTGTTGGAAGCATACCAACACCGTTATGGGTGTTGCATGTTCCTTTTATAAGTTTAGGTCTTTTTCTTTTAAACATGAATTCAAGGAAGAAGAAGTGAATTAGTAGGGATGATGCATACTTTAACCTCAGTTAACATTTGTCCAGAAATATATATACTTTGATAAAAAAAAAATTATATGATTACGCAGTCGCCTTGTTTGCTCGAACTTGCTCCGGCATACTTGTCTGAGAAGCTTTCACATTCCTTCTACAAAAAATGTAGGAAGGGCAGACAAATAAGTTAAAGGAGAAATCAAACCCGAAATAAATGAGTCTTTAACAGCTGACCCAATCTGGTGTTATATTATCACCACACACACAATAACATAAGCACATTGAACAGCTTAAGTTGTCGCAAGCTGTCAATGCTTGAAATAATTGAGAATCCAAATTTGTAAATTTTACTTTCATTTCTTTATTTTTCAAAAACAAAAGACCAAGACATCAATCGACCTTCCTTTCCGACAATCAAGTAAGTGACATAGTAGGAACGAACTTGTGTAACAATTATGATAAACGAATTTCACTATCCAAAATTTTTTTAGTAATATAATTGCAAAATCAGAGGAAAAATATTGGAGGGTTCACATTCCTTTGTTAGAACTTAGAAGATAACAACCGATATCCCTTTCGACAATCAACTGATAATTGATCAATTGAGCGAGATATCCATTGATCTTCCATAACGACAATCAAGTAAGCAAAATAGCAGGGACTAACTTAAGTAAAGAACCAAAACGTCGGAGGTTTTCACAACTAAGCACATCCGAGTTTAAAAATAAATAACTAAAAGAGATACTTGACGTACCAAATAGAACTAATGGAAGGAAACCAAAATATGGAGAAGAAGAGAAGCCGCAGTGGGCGTCTAATATTTGATTGAGCTATAGGCATTTGGTAATTGGCTGTAATAGAAATGAATCACCAAGCAAGGTACATAATTTTCTAAGCTAAAGGAGAACCGATCAGGAGACAACCATTGTGCATGTAAAGAGTTTGAAGCGTAAGGTTTACTTTTTAACTGTTAATATAATGAGGGGGAGAGGCAGAACGATTGGGTTTGCCATTTATTTCACATTTCAGAATTTAATTAATTAATTGTCAGGCTAATTTCACTCACATTGTGGCACATTGATATTTTGTTGAAGAAGGTAAACACGTATAGAGATAAAAAGTAACTTGGAGGACCCGAAGGGTTTATTGGAATAAAGAAAGGTAGGTTTATTGGAGCCGAATTATTTGTGCTAATTAATTACTCATTAATTCTTTTCTAATTTTACACGTGCCTTGGGTTTTGACCCTCAATTTATACCCCTCAAATTGAAACCCAGCCGCGAGTCAAAAATCGAGCTGTTTTGTTAAGTAGATGAAATAATTCCTAAAGCCACCCCTTTTAGATTGCATGCACGAGACATATAAGCCTTAGGCACGCACTCTTTTAAATTTATGGCTAAAATATGGCTGAAATAAATGACACCCTAAACACGTGTATAAAAAACTATATAGCGCCCTAAATCATATACTCTTTCATCACTATGCTACTTTTAAGAAGATTATAGTATATTTGATTCTTCTACCTTGTTATCCAACCTCACAATTTGCTCTAGTTCTTGAGACATTCTTGATTAGGTGGCGTCGTTGCAAATGTCATTCCTTTGTAGTTGGCGATGTTGTAGACCTATTGGAAAGGAAAATTTAGAGATCATGAGCATAGTATCCACCTCAATTAAACTTTGACCTGTTAAGTAGACCGAACTCAATGAAATTCAAGTGAATTTGGCAATGCGACCTAGGACATTATAATCTGATTTGAGTGTTTATTAACGTGAATTAAATAACAACTATCCTCAATCATTCGATTATAAATTACGATCTAGCGACTTGTATAGGGGAGAAAAAATAGAAAAATAAAACACCACACAATTAATTCACATCACATTAATGTAATTCAACTAATGAAAAATACGATGGTTTAAATATGATGAACTTGACACTAACTTTGATACGTCCTATGCACAATTGTGTGAACCAAAATACTACAAAGAAATCAAATTTCAATACGTAAATAATTTAGATATAATTTGTAACCTCATGCATAAAAAATATATAGGAGAAATCTAGCACACACACACACACACAGATATTTTCACGACTCATGGGTCATTAAAGAGTTGTAGGAAAGAAAATAAGTTTGCAGCTATTCATAATTGGGCAAGGTCCATAATGATCGATCCCCGCATATAGTAAGCAAGCGGCAATTTTGATATGGCTAGACTTGAATGCAAAGTAAAGGACTCATGGGTCATTAAAGAGTTGTAGGAATGAAAATAAGCTAGCAGCTATTAATAATTGGCCAAGGTCCATAATGATCGATCCCCGCATATAGTAAGCAAGCGACTATTTTGATATAGCTGAACTTGAATGCAAAGTAAAGGGTTTTTAAACATTTCTACTTCTCAGTTTGTTTTTGCTAATGTCAGTTTGTTTTTCTCTGAGTAAAGCATTGCAATTCAAAGTAAAAATATTTAACATAAACCTTTGCATGTGACATTTACAAAGTATATCCTAAAGCAGTCCATAAAACACGCAGAAAGATACACGATTTGCATGGGCTTGGAGGGTGCCTAGACTTGAATGCAAAGTAAAGGGCTTTTAAACAGTTCTACTTCTCACTAACAACAACAAAGTAAGGTTGTTTTTGTTAATGCCAGTTTGTTTTTCTCTGAGTAAAGCATTGACATAAACGTTTGCATGTGACATTTACAAAGTATATCCTAAAGCAGTCCATAAAACACGCAGAAAGATACATGATTTGCATGGGCTTGGAGGGTGCCTAGAAGGATTTCTTGATATTATATTGCTCTTCAATGAAGGGTTTAATGATAAAATTTGACCCAACACATAGCTGAAGCATCCCAGCAAATATTTGAACGATAATGTGGAAATAGTATAACTGGTTCCACTAAATGATGCCTATGGCCAACTACCCTGCTACTTGCTACTTCACTTCAGTTTTCAAGGACTATTGCTCTGGGATCCATTCCCTCAACCTTCATTAACTTCCATCACAATCACAAAAGCTTATAAGAGTATTTAAACATCAATCTATTGGAGAAGAAAAAGAAATTAGATAGATATATATAGCTTACGTAGGATGATTTTATTTGCATAGAAAACAAATAAACTAAATACTGTTTTCACTTTTCAAAATTAACAGAGAAAAGTCGAGAATTATCGGAGATACCTGAGATGATTTGTGATATACTTGAGATGGAGGAGGCGGAATAGAGCAGTCAAAACCGTGACCTTTCCTTCTTAGCTTGAGAAAGGAGAAAATGACAGAATCAAATTAGAGAAATACCGAAGGAAGCAATCATTGGAAAGAAGACATATAAGTAAGTGAAGTACCTGCAGGGGCGGACTCAGGAGAGGGCTGCACCAGGCTTCAGCCCGGGTCGTTTCGTTAAAAAAAAAAAGTAGTATGCCTATTAGCCCATTAGCCCAAAGAAAAAAAAAAACCCTCGAAGGCGATTCTTTCTCCCTCTGACTACGAAACCCCCCCTCTCAGTCTCTCTCTCTCTCTTCGTCTCTTGATTCTTCTATTCAAAGTCTGTTTCTGGAACTATTTGTGGTGATTTTGCTGTAGAGATTGGTAGGTAATTAGATTTGTTGTTCATTTAATTTGTTACATTGGTTTAGTTATTGTTTTTGATAGATTTCAGTTGTATGAGTTGGTCTGATTATAGTATAATCTTGTTATGGTTGTTTGAATTAGAATTGGGTGAATAAGATATTTCATGAATTGCAAAACCATTTCTGCCTCTCCCATGGGTAGGATCTTTTTGTGTAAGTGTATTGAAACCATGTTTTCTTTAATGAGTAATCTGTAAGGTTTTATGTTTTCTTCAGTCATTCAATGTTGAAGGAGGTGCGAAAGATAGATTCTTTTTTAAAACCAAAAGAAACAACCGACACATCTAATGTTGCTAGTACTATTGAAAAGGATGATCAAGGCCGTTAAAGGTTCCAAAGAGTTGAACCCATTGAACAAGTTCATCCCAACTCTCAAGGGATTGAACCTATTGAACAAGTTTGTCCCAACTCTCAAGGGATTGAATCTATTCAAACCGGTGTTACTAGTTCTTTGATACGTGACCCGGGGTTACACCGTCAAATAAGTGAATATCTTATTAATCAGCATGACGAGATCCGACGAGCTTATGTCACATTGGGGCCACTTCATTCTAGACTCGACGAATATCCGCCCACCATTGATGGAAAACAAAACCGGTATTTTCATAGTCATTGGTTTGACGATTTTCCTCGGCTAGAATATTCTGAAGAAAAAGATAGTGTTTTTTGTTTTCCTTGCTTTGTCTTTAGTTCTCGACATTCTAATTTTGTTGTTAATGGATTTTGAAGTTGGAAGAGAGTTCATTATGGAGTTAAATGTGCATTTTTGCAATATGTTGGAGGCCCTTGTTCCGCTCATATGTCTGCTGTAATTGCTTGTGAGGATCTAGTGAATTCATCTCGGCACATTGGTAATCTTTTAAATGCTCAATACAAACAGGAGGTAGTGAAGAATATGTTTATGTTGAAAATTATTTTACGGACTCTCCGATGGCTTGTATTACAAGGTTGTGCACTTAGAGGACATAATGAATCAATCAAGTCAAGTAATTGTAGAAACTTTCTTGAATTTATTGAGTTCTTAGCTGAATTGGATCCTGATATTGATCATGTTTTAGATAATATAATGCTTCCGAAAAAGCCACATATACTTTTCCGAATATTCAAAAAAGCTTTTAAATATTATTAGTGATCATGTGAGGGAGGGGTAAGATTCGCGAGGAAGTTAGAGATGTTAAGTTTTGTATTCTTGTTAATGAATCACAAGATGTTTCAAATAAAGAACAAATGCTCTTGTATTAAGATTTGTCGACTATGATGGTTTTGTACGTGAATGATTTTTAGATGTTGTCTGCGTTGATGACACTTATTCACAAGTCCTCAAGAATGAAATATGTGATATTCTTGTTCGGAACAATCTCTTTGTTGATGATATGAGGGGTCAAGGGTATAATGGTGTTAGCAACATGCGGGGTGCTTGGAATGGATTGCAAGCTTTATTTCTTAGAGAGTGCTCTAGTGCGTATTACGTGCATTGTTTCACTCATCGTTTACAATTAGCATTGGTTGCAGCTACTAAAGATATATCAGATATTTGGTTGTTTTTTTCAAAGTTGGGCACAATTGTCAATTATTTTAAGGCTTCTCCTAAGCGCCAAGCTGAGTTACTAGTTGTTCAAATCGAAGAAATTCAAAAATTGATTGATTGTGGTGAACTGGAGACAGGAATGGGGGGAGAATTAGATTATGACATTGCAGAGAGTTGGGTATACTCGTTGGAGCTCCCATTTTCGATCTGTAAAGAGTTTGATAGTTTCATTTAGTGCACTTTCTCGTGTTCTTGAGAACAACACAAAAAATGGATCAACTAATTCTAACCAGGGGGAAAGCTAAGGGTGCTGTTATTGCACTTAGATCGTTTGAGTTTGTATTCATGTTACATTTGCTACGTAAAACTATGGGGATCACTGACATACTTTGCAAAGCTCTACAAGATCAATCTCAAGACATTATTAACGTTATGCATCTATTTACCACTACAAAAAGTACTCCTTCAAAACCCGAGACGATGGTTGGAGTACTTTTTTTGGGAGTTGACTTGTTTTGCAAGAAGAATAACATTGATATGCCTTATATGAATGCACTATATATAATGGGCACAGTTCGCTCTTGTTAGCAACTTGATTGCATAACGTTTGAGCCTCGATGATCGCGTAGATATGTATAACAATGTCATAGATTTTCAGTTAATGTATTTGAAAAGTAGATTCACCGAGGAAACAATAGAGCTTTTTATTCTTAGCTTTTCTTTAACCCTTAAAGATGCTTTCAAATCATTTAAGATTGATGATATTTGCAGTCTTGCTGAGAGATTTTACTTTCAAGATTTCATGTGATCAAAAGTTACTTATATTGAAAACTCCGTTGCAAAGATTATGAGATTGATGTTTGTTGTAATTCAGTTTTCCATAATATGTTCATGATGTCCGAAATGCGGTAGAAGATTAGTTGAAATTGGAAAGTCAAGTCCTACTACTTGATTGATAGATTGGGTCGCCTTGTACTTACTCTTCCCATATCTACAACAACTACTGAAAAGGGCGTTCTCACCATGAAACTTATCAAAACACAGCTTTGAAACAAGATGGAGGATGAGTTTCTTGTAGATTCAATGGACATCTACATTGAAAGAGATTTTGCTAATGATATTGATGTGGATTTGGTAATAGATGATTTTGACGCACGCAAGACCTGTAAAATACCGTTTAAGTACTTTTGCTTTTTAAATAGATTTGTAGTCGATCTTGATTAGATATTTTGATGAATTAGTATATATATTTGGCTACTTGTGAATTCTGGTGTTTCAGTTGTTTATTTGGAATGTGTATTTTTTTTTAAGACTTTGGTTATCGTTGTTTAGCCCGGAGAGAGTTGAAATGTTGGGTCCGCCCCTGGGTACCTGGTAGAAATCTTAAAACCATATCTTATGCTTACCATCAAGAACTTTAGAGATAGAAGGAGATAGAAGTTCGCATAGCATAAGAAGTGAAGAGACTTGCTGGAGATTGGTGTTTAAAAAAAAACGTGCGCCCTTTTTTTTTTTTTTTTTGCCTTCGTTGAAACTTCGAGGGCTTTGGAGAACGAAGAACGAAGGGTTTTTGTGAGATTTGGAGAATGAAGGGTTCAAGCTTTGGAGAACTTAACCGAAGGGTTTTTTTTTATTTATTCAATTTCAGAATTAAAACTCTAATTAATTCCTAATCCATATGGGGCATTGTGGACCCTCGATTTATACCCCCTGAAACTCAATCCCAGTCGAATGTGTTCCTTTCTAAAAACAACGGATTCCAGTCTCAGGCTCAGATTATCACCTTATCTAATAATGATGAAATTAAGTAACATATTTTCCCAAGGATTTCTATCCCATTTAAATTTCAAATACAATTGAAGGCTTTCGTTTACAATTGATAATAGTTCCAGTTCTCAGTTTTTCCCTACTCTGCGGGGGATGCTCCTCAAACTATTAATATTGGTGCAATGAACTTTCGTTTACTATCTATCTTAATTATAACTGTGGGGAGAAGCATGGGCATGGATAATTGGACACTAAATTCGTATTGGTAAGCGAAGTGCCACGACGCACTGGACGGCTTTTCGTTTTTAAAGATCAGTTACTGAGTATAAATCTGTGATTAGAACACAAAATTTTAACCTTAGCAAAAATCACATTTAGCCTCCTGGGCCCTTGCATATCTTGAATGAAATACAAAGTAAGAGTATACTTCGCTGTTCGTTGCTATACTTTTTGAGTTTTGACGCTTGCTTGCGCAAATATTTGCGCAGCTAGCCAGCTAGGTGAGTTGTTGACTTGCACATAACTGGCCCGACTTCAATCACTCATGGTTGTCTGGGGTTCTTTACCCGAAGGATAATATGTATTTATGTATAACAGATTTCACCAAAACTCACTAATGCAAACTTTTTCGTCACACCTAGGCCCTAGCAAAGCCCAATTTTTTACTCTGGTTGTTTATGCTGTTACTGAAGATATCAAGATGGCGGCACGGGACGAGTGTGGAGCGTTCCTGATCCGATGAAAGCAACCTTAATTGGGAGCGACCTTAAGTGCGAGTGACTGAGGCATTCGCCAAACCCCTCCGATCTCACTGCCCCCCAATTGCATCGAAAAAAAAAGAAGATATCAAGACGGTAGTTTTTCAACTCAGTTGTAAATCTTGAATAAGTTGTAAGGAGAGAGATCCATATACAACATTTTTATTCAACAATCTATACAACACCCTTTTACAAGTTGTATCAAAGGCTAATACTTTGTGACTATGACCATACCACTATAGAGATCATATCTACAAAATTTCATATCATTCTAAAATCTCTATCCCTTTTAAAACTTGATTTGAAAATGTAATTTATTTTAACAATTAAGTTTTAAAATTTTACAACTCTCTTTTGCCATCTTTAGAAATTTCCAAATGAGCTCATTTTTTGCAAATATATTCTTTATGTACGAAAATGACATCCACAAATAAATCGTAAATAAATTTGTAGAGTGAGATGAAGGCCATTGTATAAACTGTTCTATATGCAAAGTTGTAATGCTGAAGTCGTTGTCGTTGTCTAGCCTCCAACATGCTGATCAACTTGATCAGAGGGCCCAAACGGTTGAAGGTAAAAGTTATAGTTTTAGAAGCTGAATAATGAAACAACAGTCATCCTAAACTTCTTCATTATGGGGCTAATAAGATTGATCTTTTAGTGGGAAAACTGTGAAAGATTTGCTGGAGTATGCAATAGTAAAATGTATACTTTGAACATCGTGCATCCATCGCAACATCAGATAAAAGAAAATAGCCATTTATTCAAGTTACGAAGGAGTTACCTCCTACTATTTTCTTATCAGAATACCACAATATAATACATGAGAATTCTCGATTTAAAGTGAGCACACGCCACTAAATTTCTGGTAACCAGACAAGCAGACTATAATACATTTCACAAATTCTATGTATAGACGCACCTTTATAACTAGGGCGAACTTCTATCAAACTACACTTAATTACTACATAACTCAAACAGGATTATATGAATAAAGCAGAAAACAGGCCTTCTGTTAAATGGATTATCCGGATATGGTGTCTTCGACAGTTTATTTAGTGTCTTGAACAGTTTTTTTTCATTTACACTTATTATATGGTCATGGAAAAGAATACTGCTCTAGACGCTCTCCCACCGCCCCGACTATTGCCTAACGTTTTTTTAGAACACTGTTCATATCTCGAACCTATGGGCCTAAATAAAGCCATAACAGTTGTCCTTATTTTTCTTTTCATATTTTTATTTATTTTATTTTTCCGCTAATATTTTTGTATTTTTGTTGACGGTTCACACAACCTCATTTTTATTTTATGTTTCTTTTTGTTGGCTGTTTTTTATTTTTTCATCACCACTTTTTGATCCCCTAACCAACTTGTCGTGGTCACTATCTCATGAACTTACAACTTTGTCCAAAAAGATTAAAAAAAACATTAGTTTTCAACCTAGTGGTATGTCTATGTAAATCAGGTGTTGGGTTAGGTGTTCATAGGTCGGTTCTTATCGGTTTCGATTCTGGGTCTATTTTTAGCGGTTCCTATCGAGTTCGGTTTTTTTCTTATATTTTGAAAACCCGGATCCATACTCATTAATTAAATCGGTTCCGGTTCGGGTTTCGGTTCCTTCTCGGGTTATATATTTTTATTGCTAAAATTATTTTTTTTTAGTTATATAACCGATATAAAAGTTGATTTACGACGACTATAACACTTGTCATCGATATTTTTGCCCTCTCATAAGAAATAATGATCCTAAATTCAATAATAGTATTTGGAAGTTATTTAAAAATTTTAAATACATTCTCATATATTATACGTATGTGTATATTTTAAATCGAACATGTGTATATTATACTATACGTAATGCATCATATATAGAATAAATACCACATGTATCACAATTGTTAGTTAGCATTGCATGTATTCATTATCAAATATATATACATATCTTATCTTATATATAATGGGAAAACTTGCCCCGTTTATTAGTCCCCGTATTACCGGTTTTACACCAAACTTTTAAATCACAAGGGTACCCGAAAGTTTCACCCACGAATTTTTCTCCAGTTCATCTTCGAAGGGTAAATTAGCCATTACCTCCCGTATTCCCGTTAATCGGCCTATAAAACTCAACATCTTCGTAAAACAGAAACACCGTTTCGCGGTTTCCCAATTAAACCGTTCGTTTGTCTTCTCCGTTCCTTCGCTCCCTCCCGAATTTAAGACATAACTCTGTCATTCCACTCAAAACAACTTTGTCATTCCTCTGCTGATTGAATTTATGAATTGAAATCTACTCATAGGAATTTTGTTTACTTCTTCAAATTTATTCTATTTCTTACTTTTTTCTTCCAAATAAATAGTGCATTTATCATTCAATACTTTTTACCCAACTTCCACCTCGAGCGAAAGGTATGGTCTTCTAATCATTGCCCAAAGTTTTCAGTTAACCAACCGTTTCGATACTTTCCCAAAGAAAAAAAACATATTCAGCAACATCTCTTCTTCATCTTGAAAATCCCTCTCCACATGGAAGAGGTTAGATTATTATTTTTTTAATTTACTTTTAAATTGTGTTTAGGGAACAAGTTTGGTTTCCAATTTGTTTGCGCTGGCACCATTTTACAAGAGTAACGATGCTTTCTTTAAGACATCAACTTTCTTTATCTGCTCTTCATCGATTGGGTATGTTTATTGTCTGCTCTTCATATTCTTCATCTTTCAGCCTCGTTTCCCTGCTTCACTTTGCATAATCTCACACAAGGTAAAGATGCAGAGGTTCAACAATAAGTCACTGCAATGTCTCAGACACGGGAAGTGCTTTCACCACACTTAACTTGGAGAAGGCAAGAAAAGACGGAAATGGTTTGGGCAGTGGAAAGCTTAAGTTTATGATATGCAGAACGTGGTTGTGAGCATCAAGTCTAGATGGGTAGCTATTACAGACGATGAATTTTTCTCGTCTTGCAATGAGACGGAGAGTGATTATGGTGATCTTTTGACAGAGGGTGAGAATAGTCAATTGGAGGTTGCCCTTAAGATAGATTCGTCAGAGTCAATGCCAGAGAATGGGATTTCGTATTGGTTTATTGCTCATCGGCATAGTTGCTATGAGCAAAGATATATATATATATATATATATATATATATATATATGGAGGGATAGAGGCACATTCATTATGCGCACATTATAGCCACATTTTCGACATACAAATGAATTATGGCCTAGTTTTTTGTGGAGATGATCTCCCTACCATGAAGATCATTCTCACAAAAAATCATAATATTTGGATATGTCTAACCATGTAAAAATTAATGTTCATTTGTGTTTATTTTTGAACTTTTCATCTAACGGTCTAAAAGTTTTGTGAGCATGTTCTAATGTTAGATTTCTTTGAATGAGCTGAATTTTTGTGAGCATGTTCTCCATGATGGGGAGATCATATCTACAAAAAATTAGCCTTTAATTCAACTTTTAAGTCCATGATTTTGCTTAGATTAATTTACAATGTGGCTATAATGTGCGCATAAGAATGTGCCTCTATCCCTCCCCTATATATATATATGCAGTGGAAAGCTAAAGTTTAAGATATGCATAACGTGGTTGTGAGCATCAAGTCTAGACGGGTAGCTATCACAGACGATGGAATAACCATAATGGTTTGCACAAAAGAAACAAAACGTGTTTAGAGGCATTACCTTTGCCTTAACGGTTAAACCATACTGTAGGAGTTCTTAATTCTGAGAGGAGAAATTAGTCTATGGTATGAAAAAACAGTGAAACAATATATGACTGTGTATACAGTGGTGTTGGCGTCAAATCACGAACAATGCTCTTTCATGTGTCCTTTAGAACCGAGGTTTGCAATGGTGAGTGAGAGTCCTCTGCTGCTTTTGATTCTAGATGACCCATGTTAGTTAAAGTAGAGGCAGAGAGCTTCTCCATTTTCTACCGCACTCTACGTGCACGCTGCACCATTGCCGCTTACGTTTCTGCATCCATGTATTTATAGATAGACTTATATCTTACTTATATTTGTATTTTTATGGATGTGCAGAAGTATGTTCGTTCACTCTACCACCTACATCTTCTTTTTGCCTTCTTGGCTTCTCGACCATGTTCTAATTAAGCTACTTGGCAACTCCTTAATTGATCTTCTAACTTCTCTTTGATTAGTGTAAACGTACAACTGTTTCAATGGGATTTTCTCTTTTTAAATGTCCAGTAGAGATAAAGCTCCACCACTGTCTTTTATAGCCTTCAGCAATATGTTCATGCTTTCTTTATTTGGGTTAGTTTAAACTTTTATGCTAACTTTAATGTAACTTTAATGCTATCGAACTTCGGTGCTTCTAAATTTAGTATTACCATTTGCTTTAACGTCTATTGCATTGCACTGCTTTACACATCCAAAACGTTGGCCACAGTGACTGCAAATACTATTCCTGTCTTCACCTTTTTAATGGCTGTTTTACTCAGGTAATTCACTTCGATCATTCTTTTGCTGCTGAGTGATAATTGGAAAATACTGTACACTATTTTAGGTTGATTGCTAAATAATTGCTCAAGACTTTTGAAAGACATAACATAGGCCACATTAATATATTTTTAGTAAGAATCTAGAGGTGCTGAGAACAATGTTGTACAGATTCTTCCTAATCATTACTGGTTTATATGTAAAAACAGTTCTTATCTCAATAGCTAATAACAAACTACGAATGGACAGGTTATCTGGATTATAACTGACGAAATTTCCTTAATAAATGAATTGGTCTATGTTTGGACATGTAAAAGATTACCAACCGCTCGTCATGCGGTGAGGCTAGGGGAATCTCGGTAAAATCTGCACATGAGAGCCTCAAATTTGTTCTTACAGACATTTGGAGTCCAATGCTAGCAAAGATCTGAAATCTCTTTTCCACCAAAGAAACTTACCACCCAACGAGAGAACTGCTCCCAAAATTGCAGAATTAGCGTGATTGTAACAGCTTTATTCCTTAAGGGTTATCAACACCGCAACAACTCTCTCTGCTTTATAAGGTGAGGTATTCTTTTTGTGTTTTAACTGTTTTTATAGTTAATTATTTTTACAAATCTGTTTAAATTGCTAAGAGTCTTATCGGTGGGTGTGTAGATTTAACGTTCCTTTATAACACATTACTTGAATATCCGAGAAATGACTACTGGAATTATTAGGTGTAAATTACTTTTCGTTTTATTGAAACTCAAGATGTTGTTATTAAGTAATAGCCGTTGTACATATATGTCACTATGTAGTAAGAGAAGTCATTTTACTAACATGATCGATGAAAATTAAATGCAAAGTGTTTACAAGATATATCTTGCATTTGCCAATAACACGATATACGAGTTCCAAAGATGCTTGCTATCCCAACTAAACCATGTTGGATTGCCCCAGTGTTGGCAAATTCTTTTCTATTTTCCCCTATCAAATACTTGAGACATGAATTTTCCCTCGCCGCATGGTAGAGCCAAGAAGCGGTCCACGAGTTCATCTCCATATCCCGTAGAGTTGTAGTAAGTTTGAACTTCGGATACTAACACCGGAAGAGCCTCTATAGGTATCAGCCGAAAGTGAAAATCTGTTATGCATGCTTAAGAAGCATACATGAATATGTTGAGTTGATTTTCTTAAAGACCGATGAAGCCGATGCCGTAGCCATTTCTTTGTTTCTGCAGAACCTCGTCCCCTGGAAAAGACCGCGGTGAATGTTGCGATATGAACTATTCACATCAAGAAATTGAAGAACATTAGGAGGCACTGTCTTTAAATAAGGTTATTGTATCAGCAGACAACATAATAGTATACTACAAAGAAAATTATCAATTCGGGGGGAAAAAAAAATATTAAGTTGTCAGATTGCGCTCTTTCGGTCTTTACTACAGGCATTAACATTTAAAGTCGAACCACATTCATTTGCCCCGACTATTTAGCTCGTCATCGAGTAGCTATACCATATCCATTTAGAGATTGGTACCACGCTCTGGATACGCCCATTTTGTACCAAAACCGCCCTAAGTTTGTATTAGCTGGGTTTAGTGGCATGTTAAACAACTTACAATTTATTTTTTTAGTTATTATGCGTCAGTTAAATGCATCATATTTCTTTCGACAGGGGGAGAACCCAAACAAAAAATGGTTAAATATCTTTGCCAAATAATGAACAACTTAAAATTAGTGTGGCTGATGGATGTACACTAGCTGCGCAGCAGTTGATACTAAATACTATTAAATGGAAGAAGCCACACAAGTTTATGTAGAGCTTGATGCACTTATTATTCTCCCCCTCTTCTTTCAATGAATAAATTCTCACAATATTATTTCGTCTTGGTTATATCTTATATGAATCCATGCAACCATCTCAATTGGAACATATTATTACGCCACTCTTGTTGTGCTTTGTGCAAGCTTTTGCCAACAGATATAAATGCAAGCATCACCGTGGCAATCCTAGGTTTTCTTGAAATGTTTTAGCACAAAAAGCATAATAAAAGATAGAATCTTCTTTAGGCAATTTAACCATTTTTTTTTCACAGCAGAGGAAATATAAATTAATATGTTAGGGTCTCCAAATCCATAATATGTCGTAGCTTGCGTATGCGATTCTAGACCAAATCATTGACTTTGCTTATTACAGCGTCTGAGCCCTCTTTATGTATCCACTGAATAGGTTATTGTTTATGTTGTGCAAAATGCTTTCCAATAGCCGTCAAAGTCTCATGGCACGCACGTTGTGCGCTTTTTAGCCATAACTTTTGCTGATTATGAATATTAGATTTGATTGTATTCAATATGATTGAATGTGACAATCATTCACCATGGTACAAGATAATTTACTAAACCCTTTACCATTTGATCAAATTTTAATTAAGCATTTAACTCTGTACAAGACTATTTTTTTTATTGATCTATGCAGATTCCCTGTGAACTGTGGACTGACCTCTTTTGGAGTCCAAATTAGTATAGTTCTATTGGCACATCATCTGACCAGCTTTCCTGATATTCTCCACGTCTTAGCCTCTTTCTTTTAAACTCTGCGCAGTTTGTTCAAAATAAAAGGTCAGTCCGCCTGACTTTTTTTCCCTTAACAATGGATTGCGACTCTGACAAGGCCAATAGAATCATTGGTGTCGCAGAGTATGGGATATGGATTGTGCTTTCATACTGAACAAAATGCAAGGAACAGTCTACCATTGCGACGCTTTCATACATATCTCTATGGATCCATGGCAGTTCCAATATTCTAACACCATCTCAACTATCCGAGTTCACGGACACCATGGCTGTAGCAGGAACTACAAGTTCACGGTATGATGTGATTAAAAATAACTGCAGACTTCACCCTGAATTCTAGCTCTAGATTTAAGTGATAAAAATCCAAGATACTTGGCGGACAACTGTTCCAATTTCTGACATGCTAGAAGGGACACAAATGCTTCCACTATGTCATGCCTCATGTACAGAATGTGGACACTTCCCCACTTGCAAGAAAAGGTGGTAGGAGATATTATGGAGGCAACCCATCTGTTACCGAATTCTTAGACAAGACATGTTGCAATATCTTCGTGCTGCTCTATCTGAGCTTCTTAGTACCCGAAACGTTCTGTTCATGTTTGGTCAGATGGTCGCGCCAATTGGTTTGTCGCAGGACAGCCAGATCAAGGCGACGGTGGGAGCTTTCTCATTGTTGCAGTCCACTGATTTCAGCAGATGTTTAGCTTGGTTCTGATTCGGTTTCAGTTTAGATGGGATCTTACATCGACTCCTATTAATCACTGCAAGGACCTACAATACAGGCCTCAAAACAAAAGAGTTGTACATTTTTTTTATGCTAATCAACTATATTGAAGTTTATTTTTTGATTTCTCTGACATGCCCTGCATCTCTTTAGGAACCACCTGAAGAAAATAAATTCCTCGGTGGTACAAAAAAAAAACCCAGCTGTTACCGAATTCTTAGACAAGACATGTTGCAATATCTTCGTGCTGCTCTATCTGAGCTTCTTAGTACCAGAAGCGTTCTGTTCATGTCTGGTCAGATGGTCATGCAAATTGGTTTGTCGCAGGACAGCCAGATCAAACAAAATTTTGTACCCTGTTGTGAATGAAGTCATACATTCGGGTATGTATTGATTCACATACTCTTTAATACGCTATATTTGTCATCGTATTTTTTTATATAAAATTTGCATATACTTTCCCGAGTTCCTCCTCTTGGAATGTTAGGAAGTGAGGGTGTAAGGAAGTAGAAAGGTATTAGTATATGTAACTATGTCTGAAAGACATCCTAATTTGACGAACTCAAAGACGATTTGATATGACCTACATAGGTTGAAACAACAAATGTGCAAATAATTGTAGGATGTGCATCATGGTCAAATACTAGGCAAGACATGTGTATATGCTTTAACTATTCATAGTCTAGGTGTTCACTTCTTTTACAATTATTAAATCTTAAACAAAATAAAGGCATTACTACTTTTTATGATTAAGGATCATGGTAGCATCATAGATAATCAAGAAAAACAATGTAACTATTTCATGTAAGCGTGCCTGCTTAGAATAAGTTAATGAAAAATATTTGAGTCTTATTGGTTCTTGAATATTACCTGATTTTGTGCAGCATGCAATTTTTTGAAACAGGTAATATACACTGGAAGACAAAGGGCTTGAGCCTGTTGGTTCTAGCTGTCACTTGCTTGACGAGCTCCGCGTCCTCCCAGCAGTCCCCTTTGATTAAGATGTTGTTCTTGATAATTCTAACTTATCTACTACTGGTTCATCTTCTGCGTAAGTCTTTTGAACATTAACTTCATTAGTAGTTTTAGTTTTATTTCCACTACATTCACGAAGAGAATCGATATAAGCTTTATCAAACCATTAAAGTGGATGAAAATGGGAGTCTGAGTTCTTGACTTCCTCTTCAATTGCCCTGGGTAGACTTTCTCTATACTCGGCCATGCTATTGCCTGAACATGTATAAACCTAGAACGAACTTGACTGGCCAGCTGTATTTCTCGAATATCCGCTTGAAGTGAGAACTCCTAGCCAAGCGGGAGCTATCACTAGGGCCGATGATCCAACCCCATACGGAAAAGCCCTTATGATGATCGGGCGTGATCCATTGCCGATGTAGGCTAGAAGCAGTATCAGTTGAAGCTATGGAGCACCCCTTCCAGTTTCAGGTCGATATTTAGTTCCATATCCTATTACGGATCCGGATGTAGAGACAGATTCTAAGCCATTTGATCGAGATCGAGTAGCTATAGCGGATCTATTTAGAGATCGGAACCCCGATTCAGGTACACCTATTTTAGTAGCAAGCTGCGCTTCTAAGTCTCTGCATTAGCTGGGTTTAGCCGCTAACTAATAGCATCAAAAGATTCAACTCTAATCGTGCTTGAGCCCACTAAAAGTGATAAGACAACTCGCCACCAAACCGAACTTCAATCCAATAAATCCAGATATCTTTTAGGGCTCACCGGCGGTTACCGCCGCTTTCGGTTGTGTTCCGCAAGTTGGTTTGGAACCTGCCTTGATTTCTCACTCTGTCTCCCGGACGCCTTTTGATTTACCGAAGTTTGTGAAGAATTAGTAGCGGGCATTCATTTCTATAGTCAACAATATTATGCTCCCTTTCCGATTGTGAAAAAAAACTGCTTTTCTCGCTACATCATCAATGGATCTTTGATTCCGATTTATCTGGTGGAATGAGAGATCACATGGACGTCCACAAGAGTGACACCTCAAGCCCTGATGGCAGTGAGCCCATATATGAAGGAGAAGATCGGATACTACATTCAGGAATAAGGATTATTATCTTATCCATGTATGAAGGAGAGGTAATTTTGGCTGAACAAGCTGGAAAAGGCACAGACGAGTCTCATGCCAATAATGATGTCACTCACCATAATGGTAAGGTTCTATTTGATAACAATGAAGATAGTGTAAACTGTACATAATTTTGGCGGCTAATTTGGCTAATTTGACGCATATTTTCTCTAACCACCAGTTTTTTCTCTTTTTTTTTTCCAAAATCTGCTGCAGGAGAAGTAATTAGGAATTTTTTCAAAACCATGCAAGCCAACTAACTATATATGGGTACTGTAATGTCCTCTTTCTTCCTCAGACGATTTTCCCATGTGTTTGGCCGGGTAATAATAATTTGATTTTTGGCAAACTTTTTTCTTATTCATATTATTTTGCTTACTAGAAGGTCCGAAGGAACGTGAGCTCTGTGTTTTTCTTCGTAACAATCATTTCACCACCATGTTCAAGGTTACTTATAATTGGTTATAGTTTCTATTGTTGATTTCTTTATTCTTCTTTTTTCTTCTTTTCTTCCTAAACAAATATATGTGGTTTTGACATGATGACTTTGCTTGCGGTTCAAGGGAGAACTTTATCTCCTTGCTACTGACCAAGGTTTCATAAACCAGCCTGATTTGGTATGGGAAAATTTAAATAAGGTAATTTTGATACTATACTTCTGAGTCTGTTTTACATGTTGCAATTCTCAGAGACAGGGAAAAGGATCGTAGTGACCCAGTTATTAATGTTATTAATGGACTGTTTAAATTGCAGCAGGCATGTCAAATGCCTACTACCCAATCAGAGTTTCAGCTTGGGGCCTTACAGTACACAGTTTTCAACCTTCGTTTGTGCAGTATGCATGAGGTTGGGTTTTCAAAACATGGCATGTTGCCGAGGTCTCAAGCATCGCTCAGCTACATGTCTTCTACTCTGAATCCTCTGATTTCTTCTCCGTTATCCTCACATCGAATCCTCTGGGAGTAGCTACAACACAAGTCACTTCATCTGTTATGCCCTCTTTTTACTTGGTTGGTCCAAATTCGTTTGATTCCCCGATCCTCCTGCCTACATGAGAAGAGGCAATTTCTCATCAGGAAGGTTCATTTCAAATGCACAATTCTCTGAGTATATCTGTTTCTGTAGAGCTCGGGCTTTTTGCTTTTAAAGATTATGGATGCTAAATCTGAGTTACCAGAAAAACAATTCTCCCATGAAAATTTTCTCCAGGGGTCTGGTTAAACTTTTTGAGGTAAAACACCTGTTATCGCCAACTTTCAATGCACTTTATGCTGCTGATGTTGTAGTTTGAGATTGGAGCATGTAAACGGTAATAGGACTGAATGCTGGAGATGGATTGGACCATGTCGTTATTATTATTGTCCTAAACTTACTATTGTTTTATTATTTATGGTTATTAGATATTTTGTTCTTGGAATTTATTCTCGAAATGCAGTGTTGATGCTACTAATGTCTACTACATTTGCTCTGCCATGTAATAGTAATGTGATAGAATTTACATAAATAGTTGTTCGATCAAAAAAAAAACCTACTAGATTTGCTCTGCCATGTAATAGTGTTTGTTATGATATTGGTAAACAAACGCTTTCTTTGAAGGCCCCTCATGATTCAGGTGCAGCTACTGCCTACCATGTAGTATAACCATTGTTGCTTAATACGACGATGCAATTCAGCTGTGCTTTAGATTCTCCCTTTGGCCAAATCCTTTAACTTAGATAATATTGGGGAAATGAGTCCCTTCGCTTTACGTTACAGCTCGTTTCTATCTAGATTCTTTGACTGCACACAGCTGCAAATTTTGTTCAAAATCATTGTTTGAGTTAATATTATGTTTTTTATTGTTTCATTTTATTATCATGCAGTCTATCTCTGTGCAGGTACGAGTGTTTCCTCTCTGAATAGATGCTTTCTGGCGCACATAATCAGCCTTAAATATGTTTTAACTTATGTCCTTATCGCATATTCTCGACCTTTTAATTAGAACTTGGGAAGTGACTATCGAATTGCGTAGTTAGTGTCCAATCATTGGTGTCTCCTCAGGTCGTTATAAACGTAATCATCATCATGCCATCAAGATTCAAACTCCATTTCCCATCATCCCATGTAGTACGAGGAGAGCAACAGAGTGCCAATATCAAATGTAAACCCACTATCACAGTATTCCCACTTTTCCTCCAGTGCATATATGGACTATACCACGTGTGGATTGGATGCTCCTGCTTTGTCGAGCGAATCTGAAAGGTTCACCGTCGTGAGGATCACTATGAATTTTTATCCCATCTATGAAATATTGACCAGGTTATGAATAACTTTTTCCCATTTCCCTAGGGAAACATATATTACATAAAACAAACAAAAAATAATGCATATTGCAGTTTTTCTGTATGTGAGGAATCATATAGTTTAACCTGATTCACAATCAACTTGCAGTTCAAGCTTTTGTTGGGTGTGTCATGCCTTGGTAGCTCAAAACAAAATGGCTAAGAAAAATTAACAAGTTTCAGGAATAAAGGATTAGATTCTCATAAATGGCATGAAACCAAATGATTACCAAATAGAAAACACCGTAATGGTATTGTTAATGGATAAGTCAATATTTTGCCTCCATTCTCTTGCCAAAACTGTTCAACGAGACTACCATTTGGCTCAATATTTATATAATTCTCTGCATCATTGCCATTGTCCATGCTACCGACAACCCATGTCAAGAGATTGTTCGTAGGTTAGTTAGTACTCAATATTTGAAATCAATGCTGTATAAAACGACCATTCATCCAATGCAATCAATACACAATGCTCCTCGGAAAACCAAGCCACCACTACCAAGTACAAATCCATGTCGCCAACCAAGTCACAACGTCACCACTAAATGGCAGTCGACAAACGGGTTCCAAATAAGGCGATCTTTGCTAAAGTTTATTTTAAAACCATCTGCTGCCGATCTGAGGATATTGAGTACTATCTTGAAATATTTGGAATAAGTCCCAGTGATATGCCGTTTACTCTAGATGTAATTCAACAATGCAGTTAGAATCCATAATTTCTTACTTCTGTGCACCTCCATACAAATGGATTGAAAAAATTCAATTCTCCATCATTTGAATCATTCAATCTTGCCACATAGCCATCTTATCGAAAGCTATTATTTATACATTCAATTCAGTCCACATATTATATCCAACTTAAATGTAAACGTTTCTAAATTTTTTTAAAAAAAAATGGCTTTTTTTAGCTAGCAACATTTTCTTCCTCTATCCAACCTATTTACTTATTTAATCAAACCAAAATATTCAACGACAAAAAAACATTTGCTAATGGATTCGCTAGATCATTTTGAAGACAATAATAAGAAAAATGTTATTCTTCTTGCATTTTTCTTTAGATATTTTAATCTTCAGTTAAGAATACACATTATGTTGCACAACATGATGTAGTATTCTTATATCTTACAGGTAGTACTCATATGAATCAAACAATGTTCCTCCATCACATATATAATCCTGGCCAAGAGAATTACACAACTAGCAACACAAAAGTGAATTTCCTCAACATAATATCTATTTTTTAGGTAAATAAGTTTGTGGCATATAGAATACTAATTACATACTAACTAAATTACAGGCAGTTAAATACATCTTCAAATATATTTATTCGCAGCATGGCAGAGCAGCAAAAATCGTATCAAACAAAAAATAAAACTAACGTATTCAAATGTTTTTTTTTTCCCCTTAATTAAAGTTTCATTCAGACAAATTTAATATGTAATATTTTACATTATACATAATTCTTTCCTTTTATTTTTTCCGCCCCATTTTTCATTGCTAGCACGTGCAACGCACGTGCCCGTTTACTAGTAATATATAAAGCATGTACACGTTCATATAGACAATGCATTAGTTAATTCATAGTATACGATACATGAAGACGTAAACACGTAAACATTATTATTAATATTTATAATACACATATTTAATATAATATTATAAAAGATGCATTTAATAACACACATTCACTATTATGCTAAATGTTATATATATTTAGTATGATTTTACACCTAACAAATATAGACTATATATCTCTACTACTAGTATAGTATATAATGATCGTGGCCTCTTAAATCCATCCGGGTCTTTTTCTGACGCATAATACCTTTGATGAATAATAAAATCAGATGCCTACATATTTATTAATGAGGACTACTTTGTTTTTTTATGTCTTTATAAATTTTCAGTATCGATATTGTCCTTAAATTAAAGTATTACTTAACACTTCAAATAAGAGGAATCGGTCATTTTACATGTGATGATGAATTAAAAAACCATATCCACGCCTCATTTTGAGTTGCACGCCACTATAAATGCAACTAATTGCTTATTAAATGACATTTAATTAGGCGGTTAAGGAAAAAATGAAAAGACCAGAGAGAGAGAGTACGAAACCCAAACTCTCTTTCTTATCTCCTTCTCAATCAAGAACAAACCACGAACACCCCCAATATTCTAGATTAAGACCTACACCAAATTCGATCCAGATTATCCAATCCTCTCTCTCTATCTTCTCTTCATTTTTTTGTTCCATTCCTGATTCGCAGAGAAGACCTATATGAAGCTTTTCTTTATCTTAAAAAAATCAAAATATTTATTAGCACTCTGATCGGTTATTTTCCAAACTTCAACTAAAGATTTGTTCAATCTCATAATTGAAGTCCATCGAAGGTTCGTCGGTTTGTCCTGTCGATCATTCTTCATGTTTGTTGATTTATTCTTTCAATCTTCTGATTTTTTTTTAATTATTATTTATGAGAATCTCTCTTGAGGTTATGCGGATTTTTTTTGGAGTTGGTAGGTATTAACTTGACGGATCATTATTTGTTTTTGTTGTGGATCTTGTTGACAGATCGACCGAGCTCTATTCTTTCAGCTAAAATACAAGCAAATTGTTGGATGCTTATCGAAGTCATATATGGTTTAGTCAATAACTTTAGGAACTTGAGAAAAAATGAAAGAGAAAATTATTTAAATAATTGTTTATTTTAATAATAAGTACTGCCTTATCCTGAATGATTTTATGCATTGCAGAGGTTGGATGGGGTTTGTAGTGGACTCGTAGTGTGTTGAATAAGGTATGCCAAACTTTTCAAGTAGATTTGCACTTTTGCAGTCTTTTGGCAACTTCCCCATCTCTCTTTTATGAAGCTTCTATAGTCTAAGACCCTTTTTTAAATTTACATGTACAACTTTCTAAGCTAATTACTTTGTTTTGTATTTTACCAGGTGATTGGTGCATGTTGTGTTGCTTGCAACTAGCTAAATTTTTGCCAATTTCACACAATTCATGGTCAGTAATCGAGATCAAGGCCCAAAATATTGCCGATATATCCGATAAATCTTGGTAAATTGGTACACCGATATCAATATTTTCGACATATATCTACCGAATATTGAACCCTTTTTTTCGATATATATTAGAATTTCTGATATAAAATTTTATATCGCCGATATAATTGATATTTCTGATATAATCGATATATATCAGTTGACTTTTTGACCATTTTTTAATATAAATTTGATATTTCCGATATTTTAAATAGTTTGGACTGGTCACCAAAAAAATGGATATATCCGATATTTTCGATATATCCGATATATATCGGTTTTTTTGATTACACTTGATATATTGATCGATATCGATATTTTGGGCCTTGATCGAGATCACTCTCAATGCTATGTCATAGTGTATATAGATGCATAATGCTTTTGGATTGGATTTCACTAGCCTTCACTTTATTTTGTCTATTCTTTTATAATCTTTTCACATGCTTCCATTGATAATTTCATTAGAAATCAATTTTTTGGTTGTGGTTCTATGACTGTATTTCTCTCTACCGGAATAAGTTATTTGTTTAATTTGTGTTCTCATTAGTCTTTGTCAAGAGATTAATTATGCCTAATACTTGGTATGCATGTTCTTTCTTCTGGTCAACATAAACATCTTCATTCTATTGGAAGTAAGCATTGTGTTGTTTTTTCCTTTTATTTCCACAGATATCACGATAACACTGATATATATACAATATCTTAGTGTATCTTAGTCCAGGATTTAATCTTAAAAACCCTTCTGCTTACCACCACGACATCTTAGTGCTTGGAGTAATGGTATGACCAATTTCTTCTTTTGGTTTGTTTTCCATTGAGGGCTCACTCTTCTTTTATCGTTAACTATATGCAATTTGGAATTCATGATTCAAGGTTTTGCTCTGTGGGTTGATTGGTCTACCTCCTTCAAACGGTGTCCTCCCTCAATCCCCCATGTATACTAAGAGCCTTGATGTTCTTAAGAAGCAGGTACATTGAAGTACTCTGAAGATTATTCTCTTGACCAATTTTTTCTGGTAGAACAGTATTTGAATGCCTAATTAATGTCATTAATGGTCCACAGTTGATTCGAAAGAAGATGGTACGGAGTGCTAAAGAATGCATAAAGCAGCAGGCTAGCAACACAGAAATGTATGGCAAGATGCAAGCTGTATTCATAGAAATGGACAAATCCCTTACTGTAAGTTACATTCGACATAAAAGACCTTTTTGTCAATTTCTGCATCAGCTTTACATATTATTACCCTTTTTCTATACATATTTGGAAAGGATTCCCATATTTCACTAACGTGGGAAGGGTGAAGAAGTTGTGTCCTATAGATTGCATTTTGGCGGCATAGATTTTGTTCTATGACATTACAACATGTAATGTATTTGTTAGCAATGGCTTGTGTGTTTAATCACTTGAAGGAAGTGATTATTAGTTAAGATATATTAAAGAGATGACACAGGAAAGACAGTATATTGTATATATTTATCACTGTGTCAAGTGCCCATTTATTTGGATGGTTTAGAATGAACTAATCCATTACTATGACCTCATTGTTGAAATTTGTTGATTAACCACTGGATCACGTCAATTCTTTTATTTGTTGTTTCTGACTCGCTTAGTTGAGTAGTGGTAGCATCCAACTCAGCTTGCAGGGGTACGACTGATTGGAATGCTTATTGGCCCCCAAATAGATCATAAATGCTATCCTCCACCAGTACCCACGTGCTCCTAGAACTTACCCGACCTAGTCTATAGAGAGAATCTAATTCATATACCCAAATATACTCTAACGGTCTGACCTACCACCAAACAGTTCATACACTTAATCCGTTGAGATAGAGGTCCTTGGAATGTGTTGTGTTGACTAACACTAGAAGTCTCTAGCGATGCTCACTAACACTAGAGGAATTCCTAATTTGAAATATAACTTATTCTTTATACTTTTGACAACCACTAGAAGTCCAACTAGAGTAGAGCCTATTTCTGAATTTTCCCCTTTATTTAACACCCTTTCTAACAAGCTTTTGATTTCTTCCAATTTAGTGTTTATGAATCAAGTGGTACTTTCATTTACAGATTTTGAATCAAGTAGTACTTCCATTTACAAATTCGCTGATGCCATTTCTTTCCCAAAACAATTTTTGATTTGTTGCTTTTGATTTCTCGTGAGGCTTTGATTACTGAAAGTTCCGTGACATGCCCTTGGGATGTTAGCACTCTATTCTTCTCTTCTCAATGCATTATTTACTAAGTTTCCCATATGTTGTACGACGAACCAACAATACTTTTTCTTTTCTGTTGTGGGGTATTACACGGATAACTTTGTGGATAACAAGCATGCTTAAGTATGATTTTGCCTAAGTTCAGTCTTTTAGGGTGCTTCGATCGGTTTTCACCATGTAAGGACCATACATTATATGTTAGATCAAAACCATTTTGAATGCCTTTGGACTTCGTCAAACAACCATCTTTTCCCGTTCCGACATTATACAAGGACAAGGACATGTTGTGAACCCTTCATATTTTTTTTGTGCCAAATCAATAAAATTATCCACCCTTTCTCTATAGATGGTGCTCACTCGGTTTGGTTCATGAATCCACTCTTTCTGAATTGGCTGTGACATTCTACCCTTATGTAGGTACAACGATAAGAAAAAAAAAGAAAGGTAACTCTCGAGTTAGTTAGTTTGAACTTTGAAGCAATTATAAATTTGAGAACATGCTCCCTCCTTCTCAAAGAGTTTATTCATGGAAAAAGGTAGGTGAACTTCTTCTCATACTTTAGATTCCTATGTTGCGCTGCCCTTCACTCATACTTTAGATTCTGATGTTGCTACAATTTATCCTTTTCCAAAGTTTATTACACTTCGTCATATGTTTTCTTCAATATTGAAAGTCCTGCTTTGTTACATGAACTTAACCACTTAACCATTTAATTATTTGAAGATAGGGTCACGAAACGATTGCCATTTGTTCTCAAGATCAACGTGTCTGGATTTATGAATCTTATTATTGCGTTTGGATTTCCCGGTCTTTTTACTGCCAAGCGTTTAAAGAATTTCGATTTATTATAGCAAACCCCACTCAGATGCGCACTGCCGCTTCACCGAAAGGGAATCATCAACGGGTACACATCTCTCTCTATTATTTTTTTTTTTCCTTATTATGGTATTGCGAATTTGATCACAAGAAGCTATGCTTATATATTATTTACTCAATTTTGAAAATCAAAGTTCTCTTGCAATAGGGTTCACTTATTTATAACTTAAACGCATTCAGTTTATTTGCTTCCACTTAGAGTGTTATTTTATTCTGCTCATCAATATTTTTGCATCCTGATTAATTGTGAAGCGCAATGGTTGAATATCACAATTGTTTACCCTAGGTATGACCCACTTCAGATAATCCTAACATTTCATTGCTTATTGTTATTCATTTAATTCTTGGCGTAAACCAAATAATTATTGACTCATCAGATGATTACTAATAAGTTATTAAGTTATATAATAATGCATTCTTGCGTTACTGGTCCAAAGCCCAAATAAAGGAGGATGGAAAGAGTTATACTGTGATGTTGTATAAGGTAGAATATTACTTTTCCACCGCAGCTTGACGAGGTCTACTAACTCAGGCAAATATACCCTTTTACAGGTGTTTAGTAATTGTTAGAATAAACCAACTCAAATTATATGCTCTGTCAAATCGCGTGTCAAGAGATAAATGAAGCTAAATGCTCTGTCAAGAGAGGGGCATTCAGTCTACCTGTGGATTGTCGTCTGCATTGTGCTTAAATGACACAATTTGTAAATGAATGCACACTTCGCTGCAATCTATTATAGCTACATTATGACACAATTTGTAAGGATTTTAAATCAGGAATATTTTCTTAGCATCCCTTTAACAAATAAAGCAATACATCACGTGATGTATCTATTTTTTTTTTTACTTGCTCTATTTTTTGACTTGGAAAGCATTTATATTTCATTGTACAATGGACTGAAATGTAAATAACTAAATATATTAATAAGGTGATATGTTGTTGATACATTGCATGATATTAGAGCTGATTAAAGTGACATGTTACGCTGAAAATAGTTTTTCCATAGAACCATATATTGGTTTTTCCATAGAACCATATATTAATATTCAGATTCAGCCCTCTGAAGTCTCATTGTTTCTTTTGGGATGTCGCCTTCTACAACAGTTTGTGGTTGACATGTGTGTCATATTTTAGACAATGAAGATGAGATTTTATCGGGATAATCAGCAGACTATTAGGTCCGAGTTGTACCAAGACATTCAAGATGCACTAAACTTTGGGGAGACATGCAGGTACCTTATATCTTTGAGCATATCTCCACATATTCTAGCTGCACATTGGCATTCTCCATTTGATATTGTCTATCTATAATATGATTCAAATTGATGGTAGAGCTTGAGTACGAAGTTTAGCGCCTGTTGTTATCACCATTTTCACTGGATGTGGACATGTATTGGCTCATTAGATACTACAGTTTAGTGTTGCAGAACTTGCATTTAGCTGAAAATGTTTGTTTTATGAGTTCCCAAAGTTATCCCCATATCGCGCTACCACTGGAAATTTCCTAGCAGTTAAATTTCATGAATAGACAAACATTGGAATTTCATGAATAGATAGACATTGGAATTTCTATTAGGCAGTTTGTTCAGTAGAATGAACATGATCTTTTCATTCTCTTTCAGAAAAAATATCGCCTAATAACCAAGCTGTCTCAGGTGATATCTTTTTTGCCTTAGGAGTAATGGATCCTCCGCTACTAACATTATGGATTGTCATAATTTTCTTCGGCGACAGTAAGTTCTGTCTCACAATTTCAATTTGGTTTCTTATTTAGGAGTTTGATAATTTATGTGCGCTTCTGTAAATATTAATGATGTCGGCGGCAAGCACACTCTTTCAGCTGCAAGAGCCTTTTCGAATTTTCACAAGAAGGTGAGATAGCACATTAAGTAGTACAATTTAGTAGCACAGAATGTGCTTTATGTAGAAAATGATAGATTACAGAATTCCCAAAGTCATCCTAACAACGTGCTTCCCTTGGAAACTTCCTAGCGATAAATGTTGAGAATAGTCAGTGGACTTATTACCGAAAACCTTAACGGTTTGTGATTTCTAATAAGCAATTGGTTACTAGAATATCTGTGATTCCTAATAAGATAAATAGCTTATTAACCAAGCTGTAAAATTGTCTTTGGTGGTTTCTTATTCAGGAGTCTGATAAATCCTGTGCGCTTTTGTAAATATTCATGATTGTGGTTTGCATACTGTTTCACATACAACGGTCTTTTAAAACTTTTACAAGATGATAGCTCGAAGAAGAAATACTGTTGTGGATAAGTTTCTGTTGAGATGAAAAGAGAGAAGCGCATCAGATTTTCCTCTCAGGAACTAACGACTGCTACTAACAATTTTGCTAACGTTTTGGGCGAAGGTGGGTTTGGTGCACTTTATAAAGGAATTTTAGATAATGAAGCTCCAGTAGCAGTGAAGATTCTGAATGGGAGTTCTGACAAGAGAATTGAAGACCAGTTTATGGAAGAAGTGGGTACCATTGGAAGAAGGGGACTATGATGTCTGCGAACCGAATGCCATAACTCATCATCGTTTCACATGAAGTGGGGTAAATGGATAAAGCCTTGATAACATGGAGGGTGGGGATGGATCAGAAAATTACAACAACCGTTAACATGCTAACAGATCTACACAACGACAATCTTCACTCATATCTATAATAGTTTAATTGTTTGCTATTTAGGAGTGATGCAGATTCTGATCCGTAGCAAGCAAGGGTATGCCAGATCATGTATAAGACTTTGATAGAGCTCATGTCAATGATGAAATCGTTGCTCGAGAGCTCCTGAGGAAAATGCTTCTTGGAGGATCGAGCCATTTACTACATGAAACTAGCACAGTAGTTTTGGAGTTTTACAAAATCGAGTTACCTACTTATGATAGAGAAAACACCCAGCAAGGCTTGAAAATTGAAGATTGGAGTTTTACAAAATTGAGATACCTGCTTATGATAGAGAAAACACCCAGCAAGGCTTGAAAATTGAAGATTAGTTGCCTGTAATTTGTTACACATTGTCCCCATTTTATCTATGTTGATAACATATTACTACTTTCACATGCCGTGAATCTTATATCTATTTTTTCTTCTTCTATTACAAACACGTTACTCGATGCATTCTTAAGAAATTCTTCACCAGATTTTGCATATAACAAAGCTCTGTACCATAAATATTTTTGCAAGTAGAACGTCTAACAAAAAAATTGAAATCGAATAGTGGGATCTTTTAGCAAATTAATCGTATAATTCAATTTTCATTTTGTCTATCACGTGTATTGCACGTGCCCTTTTGCTAGTAATAATAATGTTTGGGTTTGCCTTTATTCAGTGTAATATAATACTAAATTCTATATATTAAAATCATACTAATCGGTTCCGGTTTTGGTTTGGGTATCCATGGGTTTTTACTATTTAGTTCTAACGGTTTCGGTTCTTTATCGGTTCGGTTCTTGAAGACCCATTTTAAATGGGTCTAACATTTTAAGACCTAAAACCATTATAAACGGTTTCGGTTCCGGTTCGGATAATTTGGTACCCATGCACACCCCTGGTTGGGTAGTCGAGCTAGAAAAATAATAAAGATTGCTGCAGAACTGCCTTTTTTCTAGACTCACTTATCCTACCCAATACACAGGCAAAGTTTGCTGCAGAACTGCCTTTTTTCTAGACTCACTTATCCTACCCAATACACAGGCAAAGATTGCTGCAGAACTGCCTTTTTTCTAGACTCACTTATCCTACCCAATACACAGGCCCAAGGATAGCTGCTCACACGGGCCAGAAGCCCAGAGATTTATTCAGGTCACGTTACGAAGTACTAATCAAGTTTGGCAGAGTTGTAGCAGCATTTACGTTAAACATCTACCAAGCAATCCATGGATGACTTACCTTTTTTCTTGTAAGAAACGATTCTGTTTCTTTATACAAACTAGATAACCATGATTAGATGTGGGTTGTTTAAATCAAAATACTGCGATATGCACAGTATATTTACAAAATGTCAGTGGATTGATTTTCAACACCCTACTAAGTACTTTCTAATTACCCCTGTAGAGGCTAACAAAGCTAAGTACTCTGTTATTGCTTCACCTTCTACTGTGACTTCAATGTCATAATCTGCAACGCGTCCCCTGCTAGTTCGCTAGCAATGGCATTTTCCATCTCTATATCTTGTGCTTCCATACGATTGATACCTGATGGACCTTCCATACCATCTGACAGACCTTGCATACCGTTCACATTGTTAAGAGTGTCTGAGCTGACAGTGTTTTCTGCTTCACTGCTAGTATCTGAGCTTTGAGAGTTCTGTTCTGAATCTGCAGAAGCTACACTGCCATGATCAGCAAGCGTGGGTTTAGGCACAAAGAAACCAGTACTAATAAAACACTTCATGCACCTTTCGATCGTTCAAAACCCATAGCCACAAGCTCCTCTATGGCAGCATTGGTTTCTTGTCTGAGTCTTTTCCTCCTCCTTGAATCAAATATCTAACTGCACTCCAGTCAAGAAAATAGAATTAAGTAGTCTGAAAAGGGCCATCAGGTAAAATGATCTCACAAATAAAAGAAAGTATAGTATTCACAACCTGAATCATGGAATTTATTTCTGGATTTGTCAAGTCATCCAATGCCTTTCCAGTATCATTTTCATTCCTTCGAAGGGCTTCAGCTGCAAGCCCCTTCTCGAACCTGTCATACATGGAAATTATTGGGTTAAAAGCAAGCTCATATGCTACATACCTTTTCCAGGTTATTAGCCGTACTAGAGGAAATAAACAAGTTAAGATTGTCCCTCTAATAAAAAATTTGAAATACCATAATACCTACTATCCGCACATCAACCACCACGAAAGACAAACAAGTACCTCCTTAATATCAAAGGACTGGTACACTTTTTGTAAACATATAATGATATAATAGACCTGCTTACCCAATTGAGACTAATTCTTTTAATCTTTGAAGATCCACAGCTTTCCTAAGGGGAGTCATTCTATAACGTTTCTGCTCCCAACAAATTTTAAAAATTTAAATGACTATGAAATTAATGAAAAAGACATCATAGAGTGAACAATGTAAATAGGGGCTACCATTAAAGGTACGTGCTTATTACAGCTTAAACCATTACAGATACAGGGGTTCATGGTCGAGCGAGTACTCTTCCTCATCCGCTGGGAATAGGAATTGGATCGATTGGCGGGTCCGAGAATAAAGCCATAAGCTGGTTGCTGGCCGACTAAGAATAGTATATATGAAAGGGATCCGCATCCCCTGTTAGCTTGGCTTGCTTGTAGAATCGCGATTGGCTTGATAGGGGGGCTGTCCCTTTCCGAAAAGGGAAGTGGAGTCCAGCCCAGAACCCATGACAGTCAACTCAAGGCAGCCCATGAAACGAGCTTCAAGCCCTGTCTTTCGGGTAGCAACCCTAATTCCATCCTAAACGAGGCGCTTTCAACAGCTACTCTTTCTTGACGTCTGTAGGGGAGTGATATTCTATATCCAGCACGCGCCTAACATGGTGGGAATGACACATCGACCTGTGTATCCAGGTCGCATCCATGAGCTAGTAGAACGCTACAGACAGATCGCAGTATCACGCGAACTACACGAGGAAGTGACGCGGATTCCCTATCCATAAGCAATCATGACTAAAAGTGTACTTACATATATCTTGACCGTCAGCCACTGATCACGGCCGCAAGCTACTTGTACAGACTGCCACTTCACATCATTACAGCAGACCTAGGAGGGCAGTTCTCACATGTGATCTTAATCTCCACCCCTCATTTGGGACATCATTGACACGTGGTGAGCAAGGATACACTCTCAATCTCTATAAATACCTCTCCTATGAACTACGCCAGACCTGATTCTACTCTCCCCCATACAACCCAGAGTAAGATACGTAGGCAGTTCGCTCTCAAGTCAAACTCGGTCTCATCCAAGAACCTATTCCAAATTTCCCCGATGATCGCTTTGTAAGGGAAAACCAAATCACTCCTTTACATTGGCGCCGTCTGTGGTCTCGATTACTTGAGAAACCATACCATTTCCAAACAAATCTGTAGCCAAAACTCTCAAGCCCACGAAGCATAGCAAGCCTCGAAGCTCAACTCCACCTTTTAGCAGGCCAACTAGGGACAGTGAACGAGCAAATAGCCGAGCTCAGTAAGAAAAACATCACACTCCGTTACCGCGGTGGATACACAGAACCCACTAGGAGTCACCGCAGAGGACGACGTCATCAACGTCAGTCAACAGATCACCGAGCTGAACCAAAGGCTTGACAAAAATGCGGTAAAGAAAGATTCCACCCAGATAGTGCAAAAGATGCTGAAAACCTACCGCGCATCTCCATTTGCTGCTGAAATACTTCACAAAGTTTCTCCTCCAGACTTTGTCCAACCACGGTTCCCGATGTACGACGGCCGCACATGCCCAGGCCAGCATATAGCCCGATATGTTCAAAGTCTTGCACTCTACAGTGCACCAGAGTTCGACCATCTCCATTGCAGACTATTTCCGGCAAGTCTAAAAGACGGCCCACTCGACTGGTTCTTCTCCCTCGAGGCAGACTCAATAAAAAGCTTCGAACAGCTCACCGACCTGTTCGCAAGCCAATACGTCCACAACAGACGTAAGAAGGGCGATCTCAATTCACTCTTCCAGCTCGCTCTTGGTCAAGAGGAAACCTATAACTCCTTCCTAAGCCGGTTCAAAACAGAACTCTTGGACATGGAAAGCGACCTTAAAGAGTCATTTGCCGCAGTGGCTTTCACAACCGCCTGCCGAACCCGCAATACCGCACTAACCGTGATCGCTTCCCCGAAGACCACCGAAACGGCGAAATGTGACGCCGAAATCGATAAATACATCAAGTTGCAAGAAGGCTTGAAAGATCAGAACCAAGAAGAGGAAGAAACAGAAGAAGGAGAAGTTTACGAGGTAACATCATCCTCTAAAAAGCGACCCCGACAACAAGGGCAATCCTCCAAACCCAAACCAAGCAATAACCGAGAATTCGCCGTGCTCACCAGATCTCCTAGCTACGTACTAGAGAAGATCAAGCGAGCTGCTTTCTACCGACCAGAGATAAGGCAGCCAGCAGATCGCCCCGACCTGCCCTACTGCGCGTTTCACCGTGCTAGATGTCATGAGACCGACGTGTGCTGGGGGCTCAAGCATTATTTGCAGGACCTGGTTGAAGCCGGACACATCAAGCAATACACCAATATACCCGACGGCGACCTGCGTCACAAGCTCATGGCCCGCAGAATACGAAGCAAATCCCCACCCCGACGGAGCGATCTGGTCCCAAAGTCGCCCTCAGCAGAGGGGCGGTCCAGAAACGCCCCGTCAAGATCGCCGTCGGCCCATCAAGAAGTCGCGAGCATGACGAACCATCCACATGATCACACTTCGTGATGATTCCGCCTCAAGTTCGCGAAAAGAGAAGCGCGTTGGCCTCCTTTCATGAAGTTTACAACTTTTCTTCACAAGCCGCACCAGCCACCATTTAGGGCGTTAGGCCGGGGGATGAGACATCACCTTCTCGAGGCCGACCTCAACAAGGTTTGCCTCCCGCATAACGACGCGACTTCGTGGTCCACGTCAAAATCAGCCGACCGGGACCGTCAAACGAAGTTTTGATCAATCCCCGGCAGCTCTTGCTTTATTTTGTTCTACCATACGATCCAAGAGATGAACCCGCCAAAGTCGGTCTTCATAGACCCAATCGCACCCTCTTCGATTCAATGGCTCCGGGCCGACCCAATAGGAGACATCATATTCCCATCCTCGGTGGGCTCCGAAGAAACACAAGGTCGCCTTCAACACGCTGCGTTTGGCGTCCTCGATACCAAGTCGTCTTACAACGCCATTTTAGGACGACGGTGGATCCATCAAATGCAGGCAGTACCGTCCACTTTGCACCAAGTGATCCGTTTTCCGAGCCCAAGGGGAATGATGGAGCTTCGAAGCAACCAGCTCGAGGCCCATCATTGTAACCAGATCATCGCAGCAAACAAGATCGCCGAATCTACCATCACCGTCAGCAACGAGACCACCAGCTATACAATGGCCAAAGACTTGGTGGCCGAGGTGAGAGCCAGCACACCAAAACAGAACGCACGCTGGGGGCTCCAACAAGAACTTCCTCTCAACAGCCGGATCCCGACCTCCACCAACGCAGCTGTCGTATCAGCATTTCAAATCCTTGAGGTCGCCCCAGTGGAGAACATCACGTGCAAACAAAGCCTCGAGATCGCCCCCACTCCATCTGACCGGTGGACCAAATGAGTTGCAAACCAACCACCTCGGTTTTCACGTCAATGCAGCGGCGGTCACCTCCGACCACTTGTTGTTGAAACCACAAAAGACGCTCCAGCTCCTACGGCTACTCCAAATAATCATCGACCAAAGACAAAGATCTGCAAAGTGCAATCCTCCGAGAGCACTCAAAACGCATGCAACCAAGCACCGACTCAAGAAAAGCGAAGCAAAGTGAATCATTGGAACGAAGATGACCCTAAACTTCGTCTATGTCGGGCTAACCTCGACCCCACACTTAAGGCTCATCTTGTAAATTTTCTGTCCATGAATAAAGATGTGTTCGCTTTGGTATATCGATATCGATGTGCTCGGTATAGACCCTAGCGTTGCATGTCACCGGGTTAAACGCCAACCCGGCGCCAAAACCGGTTCGACAACGACCTAGAATATTGTCATTACGTTTTCAAAAAGCAAATAACGATGAGGTCGATAAACTCAAACAAGTAGGTTTCATCCGAAGGTCGATTACCCGTTTGATAGCAAACATAGTGGTCGTTTCCAAAAAGAATGGTATGCATATCCGCTGTCGGCGTCGACTTCACCAACGTCAACCAAGAAACTCCAAAGGATAGCTTCCCATTACCCAGAATCGACCAGACTTGTGGGCACGAGCTGCTATCATTCATGGATGCATATAGTGGGTACAACCAAATACCACTCGACCAAGAAGATCGAGAAGACCTCATTCATCAATCGAAAGCAAGGAATTTATTGTTACAATGTTCTCCGTTCGACCGAAGAATGCAGGGCTTACATATCAACGACTAGTAACCCATATGTTCCAGACATGTTAGGAGATACCATGGAGGTCTACATCGACGATATGGTTGTCAAAAGCAAGAAAGCAGGCGACCACCTCACTCACCTCGAGCAAGCGTTCTCCATACTATGACGAACCGGCATGAAGCTGAACACAGAGAAGTGCCTTTTTGGAGCGTCATTCGGAAAATTTCTCGGTTATCGTCTCCAATGCGGTATCGGGCGGTCCGACCAAATTCGGACCAAATTCGGGCGTTCTTAGACATGCCCGACCCACAAATAAAGAAACAGATACAAAAGTTGTCAGGCATGGTCGCTGCACTCAACCGATTCATATCGAGAGCATCAGATAAATGCCGACCGTTCTTGCAGATACTAAAAAAAGGCGAGCAGTTTTCATTGAATGATCAATGCCACCAAGCATTCTCCACTCTTAAGGAATACCTCACAACACCCCCCATCTTAGCTACAAGCCGACAGACGGAGAAACTCTGGGGCTTTATCTGGCAGTATCGGACTTCGCCATCAGTTCGGTCCTATTCAAAGAGGAACACAATTCAGAAAAGCAGATCTACTTCACAAGTAAGACACTTACTCCAGCAGAGAGGAATTACTCCCACGTAGAGTGAGCAGTCCTTGCTTTGTTATACTCGGCAAGAAAATTCAGACCGTACTTCCAAGCCCATCCAATCAAAGTACTTAGCGATCTCCCGTTGAAGAGGATCCTTCACAAGGAAAATAAGACCACTAGGATGGCAATATGGGCCGAAGAATTGGGCGAGCACCACATGGACTTCGTCCCCCGCACGTCGCAGAAAAGTCAGGTCGTCACTGATTTTCATGGCAGATTTTCCAGTCGACGACCCCAATTGGGAGTCAGAAATAGAGGTCGCACCCACAAAAGCGAACATAAAAACAGTTTGGTCCCTCTACGTCGATGGTTCCAGCAACCCCGGAGGCAGTGGCATCGAAATCGTTTTAGTATCCCCCGAGGGAGCTATGATAGAGAAAGCAGTCCGCATAGACTTCGCAACTTCCAATAACAAAGCAGAGTACGAAGCACTAATAATGGGAATGCGTGCGACAATCCAGCTCGGTGTAAGGGAGATCCAAATCTTTAGTGACTCGCAACTGGTCGTTCGCCAGATCGCAAAAGAGTACACTACCAGCGAAGGTAACCTTTCCAAGTACCTTCAAGTTGTTAATGATTTGCTTCCTTCTTTTAGCAGAGCTACGATACACCATTTTTTGCGTGACGAGAACCGTCACGCAGATAGCTTAGCATACCTAGCCACTCAGACACCGAACTGTGCCCCTAGGCAATTGACCATTGAAGTGGTCGATCGACCAGCTTACCAAGCAGACCATATCTTGGCAATCAGTGACCTGTGCCCACTCTCTGAAGATCATATGAGTCAAACATGGATGCAGCCTATTATACAATACATCCAGCATGGCATACTCCCAGATGAGCGTTCCAAAGCCAGAAATGTTCCACACCAGGCACATAGCTATTGTTTGGTGAATGACAGGTTATTCCGCAAGTCCGCAGGGGGACCTCATCTGAGGTGCATTAGTCCAGAGCAAGGTCAGTTAATTTTCGTTGAGATTCATGAAGGAGAGTGTGGCAATCATGCCGGAGGTCGCTCATTGGCCCACAAAGCGATCTCCCAAGGATACTTTTGGCCTCGTATGCAGATTGATGCCAAATCGTATGTCCTCAAGTGTGTCAAATGTCAAACATTTGGTCACAACATCATCATACGACCGACCCAAGGAACCGATCAACATCATCGAGCCCTTGGCCGTTCCACATGTGGGGCATGGACATTATGGGACCATTCATCCCTCAGAAAAGTACCGGATTCCGTTTTGTCTTGGCCGCCACAGATTACTTCACTAAGTGGGTCGGCGCGATTCCGTTGGCACACGCCAAAGAGTCACATGTCGAATTTCATTTGGACTCATATCATCACCGATTCGGCTTACCACACACACTAGTGATGAACAACGGTTCCCAGTTCAAAGGCAAAACAGTCAGAGATTTTCTGGCCAAGTGGAAGATCGTTCATGCATTCTCCACTCCCCAGTACGCTCAAAGCAATGGACAGGCAGAGGCCAGCAACAAAGCCATTCTAGAGAATTTGAAGAAAAAGATTGAAAAGAACAAGAGCCAATGGCCAAATCAGCTCGAGAACATACTATGGGCTCACCGCACCATAGCTCGCTCCAGCACCGGCGAATCACCATTTTCCTTATGTTATGGCACAGAAGCCGTCATCCCCACAGAGCTGACAATCACGGCAACTCGATCTGAGCTTGTCGAGTCAGGTCATAATGACTCGGTATTAGCTCGAGAGGTCGATCTCCTCGAAGAACGGCGCGACCTAGCAGCTATCCGAGTAGCATCCTACCAACAAATCCTAAGGCGATCATATAACAAACGAGTACATCCTCGATCTTTTCAACCTGGCGATCTAGTTTTGAAAAAAAACTCAAGATGACTCTAAGCTAGCGCCAACGTGGGAAGGTCCTTACATAGTGGAACGCATAGTTGGTAATGGAGCGTATTGGATTAAAACCCAGGAAGGGAAGTTGTTGCCACGACCTTGGAACACGTACTTGCTAAAACAGTTTTACCAGTAGTTGCATTATGTATTGTAAGTCATATTTCCATTTACTACAAGCTCAAGTGTAAGATACTCAAGATTGTTATCATAAACTGCGGTATTTACTCGCATCTCCAAGCCACGCCACTCGTACCACAAGCACCATCTACACACGCTCTCAAGCGAGCAGAACGCTCTCAGGAGCTTACAGGCTCAGTGCCTCTCCGAATCTCGCTAAGTTGAGGACCTATACTCCTAGGATCAACTTCGGCGAGGCTACGCCTGCTCTCTCAGCGGCAAGACTTCCCTCGGGGGCTACACACGTTCTCTCCTGGGATCAACGAGCGCTCTCGAGGCTTACTAGCTCATCGCCTCTCTCATCGCCTCTCGAATCTCGCTAAGTTGAGGACCTATACTCCTAGGATCAACTTCGGGGAGAACGCTCTCGAAGCGGCAAGACGCCCCTCCCCTACACACGCTACACACGCTCTCAATGAGAACGCTCGAGGGCTTACGGGGCTCATCGCCTCTCCGAATCTCGCTAAGCTGAGGACCTATACTCCTCGGATCAACTCAGCGAGAATGCTCTCAGAAGCAGCACACCCTCAGGGGCTACACACGCTCTCAAGCGAGCAGAACGCTCTCAGGAGCTTACAGGCTCATCGCCCCTCCGAGTTTTACTCGTCGAGAACCTATACTCCTAGAACCTACGAAAGAACGCTCTCAGCGAACAACACACCCTCAGGGAGTCACAGGGCCACGAGCCCCCTAAGTCTACACTAATCGGACACCAACATCTCCTAGATCGCTCTTCCGAGCAAGAGTACACAAGCATAACGCTTTACGAGAGTACATCTCAGAAACAACCAAATGAACAGAGTAAAAGAGAAATAGCTACAAGCAGTCAAGCAAAAGATAAGCATTAAGCATAAAGTTACCACGTAGCATTACAACTAGGTCCAGATAATCAGTTCAAACCCACCGATCTGCTGGGTTTACCCAGGAAATCCAGATCGGACCTATGAACAACAACAAAAAAGGGGCGAATTGCTCAGGCAAGCCTGAAAACGCAGCTCTAATGTTTAACCCTCGTAGGGGCAAAGAACAAGCATGATCATTACAAACACGAACCAAATTTCTTACCAAGAAGCAAAATCAACATCACGGAGCACCAACCACATGTTTGTCCTGAGGAGCAGCGCTGGTCGAAGGAACATGCCTCGCAGCCCGCAGAACAACGCGCATACCCGTCCCTTGAGCCCCATCTACCTTAGTCAGCTTCTCGTCCAGCTTGGCATACTCACTACAGGCCGTGGTATACGCGCTTTGAGCTTTGCAAGCAACCCGCTGACATCGCTTAGCATACTCAGTGACTTCTGCTACCTCCATTTGCAGCTCAGCCATCGCAGCGACCAGCCTAGCGTTCTCATCAACAGCAGCACGGTGCTTCGCAGTCATCGCGTCAAGTTTCCTCTTGTCGGCCCCCCAGGCAGCTCGCAAGCATCCCAGCTCGACCCGGGAGTTGACATCAGTATCAGCACGTTGCACAGCGTTCTTGAGTTTATCATACCCAGCCAGAAACTACAAGGACAGAGTCATAATCAGAATCACTTAAGAAACAAAGCGACAAAGCTGACAGAGAAATACTCACCAAACAACTCGCCATATCCATGGTCCCCAGCAGCGTGTCCATGTCCTCATCCTCGACTTCAGCTCGGTCCCCATCTAACACGATCCCCTTCAGCAGGCTAGTCGCTATGGGCGCCGAGTGGAAGCTGCAATCAGAACGTTTTACAGCACGCTTCTTGCCCGTTCTCCCCACGTAGTAGAATTCGCTCCCCACGTCCCCAACACGAGGGAGCTAACCCTCACTAGCGACGTAACGACCTTGCCCCAGGTCGTCGCTTCCATCAGCAGCCCGATGGGAGCATTCCGCTCGTTGCGGCGACCTGAACACAATGCCGCCCATCGAGTGACCCGACCCCTTGGATCGTTTGCTCTTCTTGCCACCAAACACAACAACTTTCCTCTTACCGCGGTCCCCATGCACATGAGGACGGAACTCCATCTCCTCCATGAGCAGAGGGGAACTCGCTCTGACACTCCCTTCTCCTCTGACGTAGGGCAAACACCGAGCCATAATGAAAGCTGAACACAGAAAACAAAACAAAGATGGTCAGAGCGGCCAGTAACTTCTACATTCACAATCTAAACGAAAGCAAAAAAAATGTACCTGAGTAAAAGGGAAAGCAGAGAGAAACCGAAGCAGGTAGGAAGGAGAACAGCCGCAGTAGAAAGAACAAGAAGGGCAAATGCCGTTGCTCTCCCTAGACCGGTCGTATTTATACTCACGAAGCGTCTCTTCCCAAGGCACACCATTATGGCATCGAGACACCAAACGCCAGCCAACTTGGCAGCCATCATTTCATACCCCCTGACCGCCCACATCCGATCCCGTGCCGCCATGCGCGCTATAGCTTCGGGCCGCGCCAGTACGAACCCCGGCCCTCATCGAGATGAACGACCTGCACCAATTAGGTCATAACAGCAGGCACACGCTTACAAATATAAACATTCCTCTCATACACAAGGCCAGCCATAAAGGGAAAGAGCAACAAGAGTCACATTCATACAAGGAGCGACCTAACGACAAGAAAGGACGCCCCATTTTACAGATTAACCGTGTTGCTGAGAATACTCAGGAAATCCAGCACAATTGAACATCCAGTATCATAATCAATAACAAAGAAGAAAAGCGAGCTGCCCAAGTCAACCTAGGAAACCAGCTCTATTGTTTATGGCCAGAGACCCATTACAACCGCATGTAATAAACAAATGTTCTAAACATTTTCGCCTAAATCTTCTCCAAGAGTAACATTCAAAACAGAGACGGAGCTTGGATCACCGGAGGACGCCACAACTGCCTCAGCACCAATCACATGGAGATCGCTGAACCCCTCGGGTCTTATCGGACCGGCGAGGGAGGGTGACACGCATGCGAGGAACGAGGCGATCATCTTCCGCGATTCTCGCGCCGAGCTTCGCCGAAGTCCGGCGTTCCCGCTCCTCCTGCAGGTCGTCCATCTTCCTTTCCAGCTCCTCCACCTCAGCACGGATGGCGAGATAGGCCTCTTTTGCTTGCAGAGTGGAAGTCTTACATCGTTCAGCATAAGTGTTCGCCGCGGCTAGTTGGCCCCTCAACACCTCCATCTCATGCTTCAACTCGATCGACTCGTTCACAGCAGAGGTCTTCTCGAGTCGGGCGGTGAAATTGAGGCCTCGAGAGCATCGATTCGCCTTCTTCTCAGCCTCTTTGCACACGCAGATTCGACGGCTTCGTCCCCTTAGTGACTCAGCGTCCGCCTTCTCCGGTTCAAATGACCGCAAGTTATTGCCTTCAAATTTTCGGTACCCAAATGATCACCGCGACAGATCACACAACATATCACGTTATTACCAAACAAACAGCAAGTAACGCGATGACACAGTCAAGTAGAACGAAAGGGTTACTCACCAGGCACATCGCTTTGTCCATCCCCTCGGGGTTCGACTCCGGCTCGCCCGAATCCGTGTCCTTCCTATCACCGTCCAGGGTCATCCCCTCCAACAAGCAAGCAGCTATAGGTGCAGACTTGTAGCTATAGTCCGACCTCTTCACATAGCGCTTCTTCCCAGTTACATCATCGATGTACATTAGGTTGCGCTCCAGCTCGTCTTTTCCAGCACTGGAGTGCCCCTTACCAGTCTCTCTTGCACCAGCCTTTCCCTTCATCTTGCCAGAGGGATCTCCAACAACCTTGGGTCGAGCGACCTCTGGGGCAACCTCCGGGGCGTCCTCACCTAGGACGCTGAAGTCGGGCATTGGCCTCGCCCTCGAGTTGCGAGCCGCCCTTCCCCGGTTCGACTTCACCACCCGTCGGGTCTCCCACCCCTCGCACCTTTCTTCGCGGGGCGATACTCTGGAATGTCGAAGAGAACGTCGTCCACATCAAAAGGAGCGTCCTCTCGACCCTTCCCCGCCCCAGACCCAGAGGCCCCAGCACTTCCAACGGGTCGCTTTACCCCAGTACGGCCCCGCTGCCTATCTTCCCGCATCACCAGATCGCTCTTACGCTTCTCCATCACAACTTTCTTCGACGTATTCCCACTCAAGTTACCCCGCGCTCGGGCCTTCTGCTCTACTCTTTTTTCCCGAATGGCAGGTCCTCCGCGCTCTTCAAAGAAATGCGCAACTTCTGGTAGCTTGGCCTGTTTTTCACCTCGCGACAGGCTAGTGAAACTTCTCGATCACTTGTCGACGTGACTCCTTTTTCAGGCGGATATCTGCATAGGCAACAAGACAACAGTTTCAGTAAAAGTTCAACAAAACCAAGTTGACCTAATCAGACAACGCGCTGCTACCCACCAGTAAAGTTGCATATTTTATGGTTCACACTGAACCCGCTAGCACAGTAGCGTCCTACAAGGAGCAGCGGTCGTTTGTCCCACGACTCGTTACTCTTACCGTCCAGAATGCCCGACAGTAGCTCGTGGTTTGCGTTTGCTAAAGTTCAAATACCTAGATTGCTTTACGAGGTAGTGCTCGATCACATCAGCGACCTCGATTCGGTACTCACCACTGGCGTTCAAGAGGTCAAAAACCTTAAATAATCGCCACGTGTTCCCCACAAACTAAACAGGCGCCTTGCCACAATGGTTCAGGAACTCGCAAACCAGCTTGGAGAACGGTATCGTCATAATGCGCCTCGGTATCCCTCACGGATGATCACCCCATGATTTGGTGGGGTGTACCTCTCACTAAAACCGAGGCGTTCGATCGGTGCTCATGGATCTCCGATAAACATATGGTTATCCCATATTTCTTTCGGATATGGGAACGCCTCAAAGCATGTCTATCCACAGCCCTAGGCGACGGGCAGCTTTGAAGACGCGACGACCCCTCACCGCGACTGAAGTGCTTCAAAGAGCTTCTGACGACGCAGATCGAGCCACATCTTCCTCACTGCTAGCCCCCTCAGCCGCCTCGCCTTCACCATCACTCTCAACCATCTCACACACAGACTCATCTTTCTCATCACCTTCGTCATCCCAGCCAAGAGAAACTTCGCGAACCTCATTAGATCGAGTGTCATCGAGTCCGACATTTTCTTTTCTAACCCTAACAAATCTAGATACTAGTATCTAACAGGGTATCCTAACAACTCTAGCATAGAGGCTTAGCACCAAACAAGAAGAAGAGGTTCAAAAATGGCAGAGAACTAACCTGAAGGATGATGCGGTAATGAAGTTCTGTCTACCAGACGAAGCAGCCAAATGAAGTCTCAACAGAGCAAGTGAAATTTTTGAGCAACCGCCCCTCCAGTTTCCAAGGCATCATGATTACACCCTAGCCCTAGCTGCCCACGACTTCCAACCAACTGTCCTGTCTTTTCACATCCCGAAAAAATGGGGCGCCACGTTTTCTTCTCTGCAACTGCTCAGATCCTGTCACGTGCTGCACACGCGTCAAACGTTCGCACCCACTAGCTCACATGGTTAACACGAGCCATTCCTCACAGGTCGTTGGAGATTTCCACCTCTCACATACTCCACGCCAAGATTACCGATCTCTCGGTGGTCGTTCTCACAACCTACTTGAGAGGGGTTAAGGGGGAGTGATATTCTATATCCAAAGACGCCTAACATGGTGGGAATGACACATCGACACAGTATCCGTGTCGCATCCATGAGCTAGTAGAACGCTTCCTGCACAGATCGCGGTATCACGCTTAATTACACGAGGAAGTGACGCGGATTCCCTATCCATAAGCAATCATGACTAAAGGTGTACTTACACATATCTTGACCGTCGACCAGCGATCACGGCGCCAGCTACTTGTACGACTGCCACTCCACATCATTCAGCAGGACTGGGAGGCGGTTCTCATATGTGATCCTAATCTCCACCCCTCATTTGGGACATCATTGACACGTGGTGAGCAAGGATACACTCTCAATCTCTATAAATACCTCTCCTATGAACTTCGCCCGGACGATTTCTACTCTCCCCATACAACCCGAGTAAGATCGTGAGGCGGTTAAGCTCTCTCAAGTCGAACTCGGTCTCATCCAGTAACCTATTCCAATTCCCCAGTGACTATTTGTAAGGGAAAACCAAATCACTCCTTTACAACGTCCTTCTCTTTCAGACCCTAGCTTGCTTTTTATGCCTTCCAGCTATGCCTTCCCGCTGAGGGGCTCACTTACGACATCGATGCAAGCGGACCGAAGCAACAGTTAAGAAAAGATAGAGGGCAACCCTCACCTTCCAGTAACAGTGTCAAATGAGATTTCAAACAGGAGTCTTCATCTTCAAAGGAGCTCGCACCGAAGCCTCTTCTGTGAGGCCCACTTGTCTCTAGTAGTGTAGTCAGGTTCGGTAGTTTGCTGGAAGTAGATAGAGTCATGCCTACTTTGAGCATTCCGTGTAGTCAACAAGAAAAGGACAGCGCCTTAGCTGGTATACGATCAGAGGGCCCCTTGCCTTTAAGAATGTAGTTCAGTCACCTGAGCTTGAAAGCCGGAGTTGGCGTAGTTCTTTGTTCCTCCGTTTGCTAGGTGTATTGTTCCACCGTCAGCTTCCTCTAGTGTAGTCTGTGCCTTTGAGCTTTCTGCTGACCGAAACCATGTTAACAGCCCTGATCAAGGAATGGGGTCAAGCGCTTACCTTCCTACTCACGGAAGAGAACCCTAATCTATTTTTATAAAGAAGAAATAAGACTACGGAAGCAAGAAGGCTACCCAAACGGAGTCAGCTGACGGAGGCGCTTAGATGAGATGATAGTTCCTTGTAAGGCGTATCTAGTCTTTGAGTCGGTGCTGGTAGAGACGGGAATACCAGTGAATGAGAGCGCAGAAGCACCAGCTACTATATAAATAAGTTTTGTACATCCCGCCACGCTTTTCGGTCAACCGTCACGAAACCTTGCTAGGCCCGGGCAAAAACCGACTAACTACGGTGAAAGATAGAAAGAAATGATTCATTCTTACGCGAGACTACTATGATCCTAGAAAAACATACTTCATTCAATCAACAATATCTCAAGCTTCACCTACTGGGGACAATCGTCTTCTCTGCTCTTCCCATCTTCAATTGTTACTTTCCTTATGACTCCGTATGCGCGCATTGTAGATAGAAGGGAAGGGGCCGATCTGAAAGCAAGTAGTCCTCAAGGAGATGACCCGGGACCACGGAAACTAGTGCACTTGAATAAGGGGGCTTTGTGCTTGAAGTAGGTTCTGATTGAAAGTCGTAACTAGGCATTCCGATTGTAGGTGAGAGTGAAAGAGAGGAAGGGAAGGAGAGAGTAAACTAACCCATCTAAAGGCGAAGAGCCACACTCCTCGAGTGTAAACGAAACTGCAAAGAGACTTTCTGGCGGGTAGTGAAAAGCACGCCAACCATTCCATTCAATACCGGAATGAATAGAGTCCGGACTACCAATTATGGAATACAAAAGAAATCTCTATGCTACAAGCCAACATAGGAGCAACCTCCGAGCAAGCCAAGCAAACGTAGGCCTATTTTAAGTATCGCTTATTGTATGATGTACTTTTCGCCGCTTATCGTTCAAGTCTCCGTGTATTTAATCCGTTTCCATTACTATTCGTAGTTCTTTGAATCGTAGCTTCCGGTTTTGAAGCCGGAGTGGGCTAGTCTGAGGAGCAAACATAGGCCCGGGGCGATCAAGGTATCAATGGGGGTAGGCAACGGGATGAGACAAGCAATCTCCGGGGCGACGAAATTGTACAACAAGAGTCAGCCGTTAGCAAGACCTTTCGACCGAGATGTTGCTAGGGATAGGCTTTCTTGCGGATAGTATAGTCAAAGACCGTTCGGAAAAACCGGATTGAAGGTAGCGCGAAAAAGCTTAGTCTTGGGTAAATCATGGTAGGGCGGGAATTCTTTTAAGGAATCGAGTGAGGGCGGACTTCCTTACCGATGAGAAGGAATGGGGAGATGGGGACTAGACTACATGAACCTTCAGTTCGAAACTAGACCACATAGAAAGCTTCTCCATTTGCTGCTTTCTTAGTTTTCTTCTCGTACTCCCGAGGTAAGCGGGGGCATTGAAGGAAGAAACCGTGTTCTTGGCCATAAACTAGTAGGCGTGGAACCAATGTGTGTTGAGTATGCATTAGTTCGATTCTCTTATTCAGTTTCCTAAGTCAAGTACCGTGTTGTTGCGTTTAACGACTCGTTATCTGGAGTAGTATTTAGTCAACTTATCTACTATTATTAAGAGTAGAAAAGTAAAGTATAGGTTGGTTTGGGAGGGGATCAGTCAGGGGAGTTTCTATTTCATTTAACAAGAAAGGCATTCCCTTGTATGCTTTTGTGAGTTCTCCACTTCAACTTCCTGTTCTCTAAATCACCTATCTATAACCCTTACCTCCCGATTCTCTGTTCGGTTTATTACGTGAATGTTACGGTTTTTCCACCTTTATCATAAGGAGGACGTTACCCGATATAGTACCTTACCTAGCACGACTTTTGATTCTTTGAATTGGCGTATGGATAGAATTCGAATCCGTGAATGAGGTTGAATGTTATAGTTAGCGGCGTGCTTTCGCGGGTTATCAATATATGCACGATGATCGCGATGATAGTTAGCAATGCATTTCAACCATAGGTCGGTCTTTTCAGTAGGTCTTCTTGTAACCAACCACTTTGTCGGGAAAAAGACGTAGCCATCTTTTAACACATTACGCATCTTTTGACAAAAACACCAATAGTTTGTGAAAGAAAAGAACAAGTCAAGGTCGGGGCCGATGCTGGTGTGTTTGTTAAATTTTAACTCATGGAAAGGAAAAGAAATAAAATGGGTGGTCCACTATGGAATGGAATGGAAATGAAATAATTTTAAATGGTATGTATTTGGTAAACTAAGGAAAAAAAGTAAAAACTGGGGAAAGAAATAATCATGTTTATTTGCAAAAGCTATGGAAAGAAATAATTGTATTGTTGGGTCATGGGTGTATTAGTAGTAAGTCCCTATCTATTTCTTTTCCTTTCCTTTCCACAAAATTTTCAGGGTTCCTTTCCTTTCCACAAAATTTTCAGGGATTAGCTAAGAACACAAAATCTTTTCCATTTCCATGATTTTGTTTCCATATGGAAAAGTCCATTTCCGTTCCATAGATAAACAAATGCCTTAAAAACTATGGAAAATGGACCACTCTTATTTTTCTTTCCTTTCTATAGTGTTTCCATCATAACAAATACATCCTAAATCGTACAGCTGAAGAGAGTGAAGCCGGTGAAGCCGGGGCAGTCCCACTGGACAGAAGAATCTCGGTTTGCCAGGTTTTGACCTGCCCATCTAAGAGTTTGCTTTTCCCTTTTAGGTTAAGTTGGCGCCGCAAACCAAACAGTACAAGATAGAGGACTGCCCTTCCTCTCCTTTACCGATGCTCTTATTGTCATGCGGGCACACTGTTTAAATGAGGTCAAGGAAGATGATCCCTAGGTAACACATAAAGAAAGTAGAACGAGATGATCTATCTATGCGAGGTTCAAAATCCATAGGAAAAGGACTACCAACAGAAGAAGGAAGGTGGGTGGGAATAATCAATCAATAGAATCAGTGGAGGGGATAGAAGTAGACGGACAGAGACGAGTCCAAGATGGAAGGCTCTAATCAAGAGTTTTTTGTGTGCCAGTTGTGGGTTCGGGACCAGAAGAGCTCCTCTCTTGCTTTCGATTTCGATGTCTAAGAAGAGAGGGCTTCCCGGAAGTATTCATAGGATAGCCGCCCTCTTTCACACCCTGAGCTTCCCTTCTAAACGAAAGTCCGAAAGAGATTCTCTAGTCGCATACCCCCATAAAATAGGCTTTCACTCCACCGCCTCTCCTTTGGTCTATGATCTACTCTTCAAGACGTCTTTCCCTGTCATATTCATAGTTGGTCATTTTGAACAAAGGTCATTCACTAAACTCATCTCCGTAAAGAATGAAAAGGAAGGTAGGGTTTGTTTTAGGTCATAAAGGGAATATTTCTTCGCCTAAAAACAATTTCTCTTTTTACGGTTGGTTCTCTGGTTCTCAAAGAAAGGCATGGGCATCCAATTCCTCGGATTCGAAGAATCAAATGAATAAGTCTCATTCATATCTTCACTCGCTTGGTCTCTCTTCTCTTTTAGAGAAAAGATCGCTTTTAGGAATAGATTCCTTTTGAATCTGCGTGTGCCGGATCTCAGAAATAACTGAAGCTATTTCCCGGTCATCCTTACCCTTTCACAATCGTATAAAAAGGGGTGGATTTCCTTTCTTCGTTGAATATCATCCACCATCCTTCGCTCGTTCTTTTCCTTCTCCTCAACAAGAAACTCAACAGCACGCGCTCCACATGATGATTATTCATTTTCAGTGCCCTCTTTGCCTCCTTTTCTTTGTTGCCCATGCTCTTAAGTAGTAACATGAGTTCCTCGGGAACCTGGAGCTGTTTATTTAAATGGGAAAATGTGAGAGATAAGCTGAAGAATAAGGATTAACTCTTGATAAAGTGCAAGCAGATACAATTCCAAGAGCGCATAACCAGCAAAATAAAATTGCACTGAGATGACTGCAATAAAAACAGTAAGAACTTGAGAATGAATTTTGTATAAAACTGATAAACCAGCAAACTCAAACAGCAGTAAGATGAGTTCAACTCACAAACTAATACTAAAGCATAATAGTTGTTTGCTGGATATCAACAAACACAGAACCCAGTCTGCTACGCTGCTACATGCACTGTTTCAAGTTCCAACTATTGGGATTTCCATTGATTTTCGAGTTTGGTCATACAGCTTGTGCATGTAGAAGCACATCATGGTTTCCAGTTTCAGCATCTTAATGCGGATTTGGATCATGGTTTCCAGTTTCAGGGCATCATAATAGTGAAATTAGCATTAGTAGTTTACCGATTTTGTTTTTCATAATAGTGAAATTAGCAATACTTTTGTACCTTTCTCATCATTTAAGATTTTATTTCTTAACAACTCTCAATCCATTTATTCAGAGTCTTCTTATCATCAACTCAGACCCTCCCACAAATTTCCTTCTTTCGCATCTTCCGTCAATTAGAAGAAAAGAAATGTCATTAGCTATACATAAGATTAACTAAAGCAATTAAGTGATACAACACATTTTAATTAGGTTTATCGCCATTGGTCTTATCAAGAAAATATAATATGATGGCCAAAAGTATATATTTTTCTACACCTTTTAGTTTTCATGAATTACTTAAATATGATCGTATTTTTTATCTAGACAAATTTGACAGGTTACTTAATATATGAAATTTTTTTAGGTATATTTCTGAAAATTAAAAAAGTCTCATTCTTTTACTATTCGCTTCCCACAAAACCCAAACTTCACACTGTGCAGTCATTCAACTTTCGTTGTAATTTGAGAGGATTTAATATCTCTAACACAATGATAATTTTAAAGTATTGAATCGGATTAACAAACAAGACATATTCGGCCCAACAAATACAGACATCGAACTACACATACATGATATTACACTTCATATATAATATCAGTTATGATATTACACATTTACACAACCACCCCAAGTGCATAGTACGTGCCGTCACCCAGTAGGATATAAAGACCAAAAAAGTATTTGGTTTCAGGTTCGGTTCGGTTCCGGTTCCGACTTCCGAATAATTGGGTACCATGCACACCCAGTTTAAGGACAGGGGCAATATAATATGTTATTGGGCTAGGCAAACGTGCGGGAGCTTACAGTTGTACTTAACTAAGAGTTCCAGTCAGAAAAGGTTAACCCGTTGTGGTAAGTCTAGTACGACTCTTTATAAGATTGTGTTAACAGACCTGATGAAAATAAGAAAAAACAAGATTATAAGATCGCCAACTCTGAAAATTGAATAAACCTTCCATCTCCCTGCCATACACCGAACAGAAGATCTTGACACAGGTAGATTCTACGGCCATTGGAGTGTATCTATATATTCCAGCTGCTGTTTAAGAACACCTCCATATTTTTAATTTTTGGGTCTAGAGTTTCGGGGTTATTTTTTTATCCTGGAAAGGAGTTTATTTCCTCTTCGTTTTAAACCTGAGGAAATTGATTTTATAGGAATTCATTAAGTTCACCTGCCTGCTTTAGATAATATGAAGTCATAATTGGAACATTAAATCTATTTAACCAGAGCTTCATCGTAATCTTGTATGGAGAGAAAAATAATATAAAAATTTGGAAGAAGAATGCTCTGTTATTCACTTTATTGTTTGGGTTTATTTAGGGATTGATCCTATTTATTTAGGAGTATTTAAGGATTGGTCCTTAAAATTATCTATTATTAGATTTTAGTCCTATTTTTATCGATTGATTTTGAGTCGTCTCAATTGACCGTGGTCAAACTATTTTATAATAATATAATTTTCATTTTTTATCAAAATGGCTAAACTACCCTTTAGCGTGTTTCACATGTGAGTTTAGAGAGTCGTTGAAAATGGCCAAACAATAATAGACACGTGTCAAAAATCTTTGGGTGCAATAGTTCCACCTTTGGTTCGACCTAACAACCAATTTCCACACCTATTCGATCCTCTGGAACCCCCAACGCATAATGTAAGCACTCATTACGACCTAAATTGCAATTGAATTGAACAGTAGATTCATTCTAACTTAATCATCTTTACAAACCATTTCTCTAACAGCAGCTTGCTTTGCTTCCTCCTTCCGGCTTCTCTCATCGATGGGACTCCCATCAAAAGTTCAAGAACTTCGAGAAAGAATCGAATGACTTTTTTGTGTTATTGTTATCAATGTTAGAAGGAGTGCAATTAATAGATGCGGGAGCTACTACACTTGCTTCAGCGGGAGCTGTTGTCGGTATTTTTTTTTTCTCTCGTTGGGCGTGGAGAAGCATTGGGTACCCCATTTGCCGATGGGAACCCCAATTTCTTTTACGATGGACAAGGTAAAGGGTGCTTTCTTTACTTTGGAATGGAATCGCGCTTCCATAAGTTCATTCCCTTCCCAAAGAATCAACCAATGAGGATTTTACTCAAGTCTTAGGTGGACAAGGTAAGTACCCGGGAGTTTTGCTTTCGAACTTACTTGTTGGAATGGAAGCTCAAGCTGCTTCCATTATACTAATAGCTCGATATGCATTCCGAGTTCAACTTCGAAGTTCATTTATGCTCCCATTAAAACTAGTAAAATTGTAAATTATAGTTGGGTATAAAGTATAAAATGTCGTTATAAATTATAAATTATATATTACTTATGAGCTTATAAAGCGAGTAGCTTTACTCAAGTCTCTCAAACTAGAATCGCTCATACTTTTGTGCGAACGAGTTTGAGTCGAGGCCTTCGACGAGCCGAGCTCGAGGCTTCGACTTCGATGACAACTAGGGGTGACCTTATAAAAACGGACTGGGCCAATGCTCCCTTCACCGCCTCATATCAAAAATTCAATGCGGATGCTTGTAATTGGTCTTTTGGAACCTCTTCTTGTAGTTCACAGACAACCTCTTCTACATCTAATAATAGTGCAGGTTGGTTATCACAAGAATTAGATTCAACAAGCCAAGAGAAAATGAAATGGGCGCAAGACAATTACATGATCTGCAACTATTGCACTGATGCAAAATGCTTTCCACAAGGACTACCAGCCGAGTGTTCTAACACTAATATGTCTTAGACTGCGATGACACGTGTCTATTGTTTGACCATTTCAACAACTCTCTAAAGTCACATGCTGAAGGATAGTTTGGCCATTTTGATAAAAAATGAAAATTATATTATTATAAAATGGGTTGACCATGGTCAACTAAGACGACTCAAGATCAATCGATAGAAGTAGGACTAAAGCCTAATAATCGATAATTTTAGGACCAATTCCTAAATACCCTTAAATAAGTAGGACAAATCTCTAAATAACCCTTATTGTTTTTATGTAATTGCACATGCTAAAGTCATCCTTTTTAGAAAATCAAAATGTTGGACAAGATTATTGCTTCTTTCCTGGAAATTATTCACATGAAGGAACCAGTTATGCCAAACAGGATTTTAGCTCTTTGCCTTAACCAATTCTAAGCCACATAGTCTCCTTTCTTCCAATGGAAGAAGCGCTAAGAACCACTATTCTTTCTACAAGTTGGAGAAACGTTTGCTCATCTCTTTCTAATTTGGAATTCAGTTTTACTGAATTTAGAAGGAAGCCACAAAGAGACTATACGGATTTCAAGTGTATTGTCTTTGACACGCTTTCTCATCATGATGGGTCAGACATACACAAGTTCAAACTCGAGGTGACTTCTCTCCCTATTCAGATGTACACTATCGAACATGATACCAATCCCTTTCCCAAAACTGATATCAATGAGTGGATCTCTTTTGCTGTACAACACAATGCCAAAGAGATTTATCTTGAATTTGATTCAACAAAACCTGTAAGTCTTCCATGTTGCCTCTTTACATCTTGAAGCATTAGAGTTTTATCTTTCAAATTCGTCAAGCTTAATTTGCCTTCTGTTATTCATCTTCCCAACCTTCAACAATTGCATCTCGAGAGGGTAAATTTTTTAACGAGCCGAGTTTGACTTGCAAATTATTTTCCAACTCAAGTTGCCCCTCACTTGGTACATTGGGCATTATGCGTGTAGAACGGTATATTCTTGATATGGTTCCAAAATCTGGTTGGAACCTTAAAGACTTTAATCTAGTCTCTGGAGAGGCTAACCTCGAACTTAACTTACCGGTCAAAAACTGGTTAAGTTTGTATATTTTGGGCTGGCACCAAATATAGATGTAGAGATCCTTTCTTTAGTGGATATGGCTAAAATTATGCTTCTGCAACCTTCCAGAAATCTTAGAGAGGATTCTCGTCGTGCAGTTAATATTTTAGTGGGGCTATGTAATGCAAGAAAAGTGTGGATGCAAGGGCTCATGGTTGTGGTAAGGTTTCTTCTATTATTTAAACACAATGTGAAATGGTTTTTAAAATGTGCTTTTTTTATCTAACGCCTAATTTATTATGCGTGGTAACAGTATCTTGCCCTGGATGAACATTCACTAGCACAACTTTGTATGTCTTATTCTCGTATGGAACATCTGGTTCTCCACCTTTCTCCTAAAAGAAGCCAAGTTCAAGTCTTAAGATTCTTTTTGAGGAGTTGTCCCAACTTGAAAAGTGTTGCCATAATACCCTTTGTATGAAATCATCCATTTTATTTAGTTCAAATTTATTGGTACTATTATTTTCTTATGCACTAATTATTCTAATTATTTTTTATCAGAATTGTGCTCATTTGTGCAACGTTGAAGAAAAAGATTGGCGACTACCGAAATCATGCAATGATGGAGCACTGTATAATCTTAAAGAAATTATCTTTCGACGTTTTGATGGAAACGGAAGTGAATTAGATCTCATGAGATATTTACTTCTTCATTGTAGCAACATCGAGAACATAGTTATAAAGTACTCGGAAGAAACGAAGAAAAATATAGTGTGGAAGAAAATTACAAGCAGTAGGATAAGAGGGTTCTTGATAGGTTCTAATGTCAAATTATCATTCATCTAAATTATCATATCTTTGTTACGTAGTTTGATCAAATTCATATGTTTCCTATCTATATCTTAATATTAAAGCATGTACCCAATGTATTTTTCGAGTTCTATTAAAATTTCACATCATGATTTCCTATTAAAATAGAAATTTTTATTCTTACATTTCTATATTTAAATTAAAAACTTCTATATTTAAATTAAAAGGGAATATTTTTTTACTGAAACGAGAATTACAATTTTAAATCGAGTCAGTTATTAAAACATGATTTTTTCTCAATAAAAAAAAATGGAATTTTAAAGCTTAATGAAAATGATTTGTTAGAAAAGTAAAACGGGTTTTCAATTAAAATATAATTTGTTGGATGACTGTATTTGGGAGGTAAGACAAAACTATTTTTCATGAAAGACAAACTTGATGAAGAACAAAGGGTAGTTTTACCCCTAAAAAAACAAATGGAAAAATGAGTGAAAGCCACATAAATATCATGAGAAACTAAAATGCTGGGAATACAAAAAAAAAAAGTTTTAGTGGAAGATGTATGTGAATCTCTTCATTATGTCCATATCTAACATTTTGTCATTGTCCCCCCAAAAAACTTGATGGGGAATTGATGAAGTACGACTTCTTTTTTATTTAAACACAACGTGAAATGGTTTTTTTTAACTAGGCATTATGCGTGTAGAGCAGTATATTCTTAATATGGTTCCAAATTCTGGTTGGAACCTTAAAGACTTTAATCTAGTCTCTGAAGAGGTTAATCTCAAACTTAACTTACCCGGTGAGAAACTGGATAAGTTTGTATATTTTGGACAAGCACCAAATATAGACGTAGAGATCCTTTCTTTAGTGGAGTTGGCTATAATTATGCTTCTAAAACCTTCCACAAATCTTATAGAGGATTCTCGTCGTGCGGTTAATATTTTAGTGGGACTGCATAATGCGAGAAAAATGTGGTTGCAAGGGCTCATTGTTGAGGTAAGGTTTCTTCTATTATTTAAACACAATGTGAAATGGTTTTTAAAATGTGCGTTTTTATCTAACGTCTAATTTATGCGTGGTAACAATATCTTGCCATGAACGAACATTCACTAGCATAGTTTTGTATATCTTATTGTGGTATGGAACTTATGGTTCTTCACCCGCGCGTCTTTCTCTTCTTTTTGAGGAGGCTATCCCAACTTGAAAAGTGTGGTTATACTACCCTTTGTACGAAATCATCACTTTTCTTCGTTTCAAATTTCTCAGTACTATTAAGTTTATCACACACTAATTTTTTTTATTACTTATTTTGATCAGGATGGTCTTAATTTGTGCAATGGCGAAGAAAAAGGTTGTCGACTACCGAAATCATGCAATGATAGAGCACTGTTTAATATTAAAACAATTACCATTCGATACTTGGTTTAAAACGTTGTAGCAAGGAAAAAAAAGTAAAACGTTTTGTTGAAAACAAAAGTAAATTAGATCTCATGAGATATTAACTTAATTATTGTAGGAACATCGAGAAGATATTTGTAGAGTACTCAAAACAAATGAAGAAAAAAAAATAGTGTGCAAGAAAATTACAAATAGTAAGATAAGGGAATTCTTGAGAAGTGCTATTATTGTTGAATTATCATTTATCTAAATTATTTCTATCTTTGTTAGGTACTTTCATCAAATTCATGTATTTGAGAGAGAGAGAGACGTTTTAGTTAAATTGTTACCCAAAAACATGTTATAGCACTTTCCGATGGCAGTAATTTATATACTTCAATTCGTATGCACAATAGGGAATTATAAGGTTTAGATTATCCTATTTTTTATATATATATAGATATGATCTCCTACCTATTTCAAACATTATCCCAAAAAATAAAAAAAAAAAAATTATAAACTTGCCAAGTACAATATCAAGAATCGTGAAAATAAATGGTCCACAATTCTAAATTTGTTGAGCACGGAGTTACAAATTTCGGATTCGAATAATTTTTTGTGACAATGGTGTAATTTTTAGTAGGGACTGACTCGCAAATAATCAAAATATTGTCCTGACTTTTAATTAACTTTGGATACCTACTTAAAAATTGTGTTGATGTGGCCTCCTGAAATCACAGATGAGTATTTTCTCCCACTGTGCAATAATAGATTTGGACTAGATTTTGGACTCGGGCATACGCCCGGGATCTATTAAATATTTCGTGTGCTGAAAAGACTTTACAAAATGTCTCACATAAATTTTCAAATCAGAATATATTTTTATTGAAAATAAACTGAAATATGTTAATGAGCAGCGATTATGGTGCATAAGTACTTGGAAACTAAGGGATCAAATTGAGATAGCCTCTTCACTTTATGGTTTAGGATATTAATCCGTAATTTTCAAATAGAATTATCTTAAACTCGATTTAGCTTGTATAATAATTTTCTTAGATTTATGGTGATTTAGCGGCAAATTTTCGAATCAGAATATATTTTTATTGAAAATAAACCGAAATACGTTAATGAGCAGTGATTATGGTGTATAAGTACTTGGAAACTAAGGGATCAAATTGAGATAGTCTCTTCACTTTGTGGTTTATGATATTAATCTGTAATTTTCAAATAGAATTATCTTAAACTTGATCTTAGCTTGTATAATAGTTTTCTTAGATTTATGGTGATTTAGCGACAAATTTTTGAATCAGAATATATTTTTATTGAAAATAAACCGAAATACGTTAATGAGCAACGATTATGGTGCATAAGTACTTTGAAACTAAAGGATCAAATTGAGATAGCCTCTTCACTTTGTGGTTTAGGATATTAATCCGTAATTTTCAAATGTTTAATTATCTTAAACTCGATCTAGCTTGTATAATAGTTTTATTATATATATTTATGGTGATTTAGCGGTAAATCTTTACTGCTCGGCTTACGTACTAATGTGTACAAATCACTAAAATAGATTGATTGTTTATATATCCTTAAATAATACACTACTCCCACTTGAAAAGATTTATCACATGAACATGTCCTACGTACGAGTGTCGTTAATTATATTAAATTATTTTAAAAAATAATAGCAACTATGCACAGCTATGAAGATATGAAAATTATATTAATTACTCATTTAAATTTCTTGCACCACTCTCTATAAAAAAAGAAGCATCAAACCTTGATAAAACTCATCGACTTCTTTTTATTGTTAGGTTTAACAATAGAAGCTTGATTGAAGTTTTGTGAGAATGCCCAATGTGGCGAAGATAATATTGAAGCTACTTGAATAGCAAGGCATTCCCAATCACAATAAACGAATTATGATAAACACTACTTAAAATATAAAACTATATTTGTCGAAACATTTATTCCCCCTACATATAATACAAATGTGTTTTAGGGTTATTAATTAGTTCAATGCATTTGCATCAAGTTTCTGATTTTCCATTAATTATTCTTTGAGGTTAGTTTAATGTAGTACGTTGCATCCAGTTTTCAATTTCTCATTAATTATTCTTTGAGGTTAGTTCAATGCAGTTGCATCAAATTTCTGATTTCCCGTTAATTATTATTTGAGGTTAGTTCAGTGCTATTGCATCCACTTTATGATTTCTCATTAGTTATTCATTAAATTAAGGTTAATTCAGTACAGTTGCATCCAGTTTTTGATGTTTCGTTAATTAGTATTTGAGATTAGTTTATTGCATTTGCATCCAAGTTCCAATCTTCCGTTAATTACTCTTTGAGGTTAGTTCAATACATCTGCATCCAGTTTCTGATTTCCCATTAATTGTTTTTCTAGGTTAGTTTTTTTTTTTTTTTTTTTAAAAGGTAATTGATTAACTTGAAAGAATAAAGGTTACAAGGAGAAAAAATAAGAACATTATGACATGACTGGACTAAGAAGGATAAAACAAATGTGTACCCTTCTCAATACAACAGTGCATAGTGAGTAAATCTAAAGTACATAGTGTTGTGGTTCTCAAGATGTCTCATGAATGTAGGATGAGTCTGCCACCATACACTTTGTCCTTTAGTTAATCCTGCTCCATGTCTGGCACAGCAATCTGCTCCCGAATTAGTTTCCCTCTAGATTGAGGTGATATTAATCCATGTTGCTTACGAGTTTAGTAGCTGCCATCGTACCCTGACTCTCCCGTGCATGTTACCTTTTTGAAAAGTTTGGACTACTGCAGAAGAGTCTGATTCCACCCATATATGCCTCCATCGTATTTCTAAAGCTTTTGTGACTCCTTCCACAATCGCATATGTTTTCGCCATGTAGTTGGTAGTGACTCCCAAACCACCCACTGCATCCCCAAGGAAAGCCCCATTTCTAGGTTAGTTCAATAGTTTACAATTTCTATACAGTTTGTATATATGTAAGAGCCTGTTTTATAAACTCACTTTCGTTTTAGGTTCCTAATTACTCGTAATTACTCATGTGAGAAGGCTAAAAAAATGGACATTTATGCTTTGAGGTCAGTGCGATGCAGTTACATCCGACTTCCGATTTTCAGTTAATTATTTTTTTAGGTTATTTTAATGCATTTGCATCCAATTTCTAATTTCCCGTTAGTTAATCTCTTATTTTAGTTTAATGTAGTTGCATCCAGTTTTTGGTTTTCCGTTAATTATTCTTTGAGGTTACTTCAATGCAGTTGCATCCAATTTCCTATTTTATGTTAATTGTTCTTTAAGGTTAGTTCAATGCATTTGTATCAAGTTTTTGGTTTCTCGTTAATTATTTTTTATGTTAGTTCAATGCAGTTACATCAAATTTATAATTTTCCGTTAATTATTCACTTAGGTTAGTTCAATACGTGCAGTTTCATCCATTTTTCAATGTTTCGTTAATTAGTCTTTGAGATTAGTTCATTGCATTTGGGTCAAGTTTCCGATTTCTTGTTAATAACTTTTTAAGGTTAGTTCAATACATTTGCATCTAGTTTTTGATTATTTATGCTTTGAGGTTAGTTTGATGCAATTATATCCAGTTTCTGATTTTCCGTTAATTATTCTTTGAGATTATTTCAATGCATTTGCATTTAGTTTTCGATTTCCCACCAATTATTCTATGAGGTTAGTTCAATGCAGTTGCATTCGATTTTGATTTTCTGTTAATTATTTTTTGAGTTTAGTTCAATGCATTTGCATCCAGTTTCCGATTTCTCATTAATTATTATATGAGGTTTGTTTGATGTATTTGCATACCATTTCTAATTTCCCGTTAAATATTTTTCAAGAATTTGCATCCAATTTCTAATTTCCCGTTAGTTATTATCTGACGTTAGTTTAATGCAATTGTATCCAGTTTCCGATTTCTAGTTAATTACTTTTTGAGTTTAGTTTATTGTATTTGTATAAAGTTTCTGATTTCCCGTTAATTACTCTTTGAGCTCAGTTATGTATTTGAATCCAGTTTCCGATTCCCTTTTAATTATCCAATGTGGTGTGTAATACCAACTTCTAATGATTCATCTATAGTGTCCTTGCAAACATGACATAAAAAATAAATTATGCTTGATTTACTATGTGGGATCATCGAAGATTATCCAGTTCCCAATTTTCCATTAATTATTCTTTAAATTATGCATGACTCACTATGTGGAATCTTCAAAGATTATCTACGAACGGATGTTGTTATATTAATTATTCTAAAAATATTTGCAAATATGCAAAACTATTATATATTAATATTATATTGATCACTCAACCAAGTTTCTTATAACGTGAAAACCTCACTCTCCATTAAAAAAAAATAACTCACCTTTGATAAAACCCTTCAACTTCATTTTGTTGTTTAATAATAGAGGTTTAATTGAAGTTTTGTGAGATTGCCTAATAAGGTGAAGTTCATATATATTGAAGCTACTTGAATAGCAAGGAGTTCTCAATCATACGGAAAGAGATAAGATAAACACCATTTTAAATGTAAAACTATACTTATCGAGACATTCCCACAACATATAACCCAACTATGTTTTGAGGTTAGTTCAATGCATTTGTATCCAGTTTCTGATTTTCCGTTATTTATCACTACTACAAAAAAAGTCATTAGCTACGGTTGGTCAAATGTTATACACTACTACAGAATGACACATATACCACGGTCAATAAAAACGTTTATACCACGGTTCTTTCAAAAACCGTGGGAAATACTTATATACCACGGCGGAAATTTCTTTGGTCATTGGTTTACTAGTATATGCCACAGTTACATGAAAACCGTGGGATAAGTTGGGCCATATACCATGGTTAGTTTTTTTTTCAGCATGAGAGTACTCCACATCCCCACTACCTTAAACATAAACAGTGGTATATAAATTTTCCACTTTCTACCGTGGTTTATGACTTTATGCCAAATAGTCAAATACGCGAAAAAAAAATACACAGTTAATGGATTTAATCCATTGTCTATTAAATTGGGCCTCCAACTCACAAGCCCAACCCGAAAAGCTTCTCATATTCAATTTTTGAGGAGGGAAAAAAACACACACACTGAAAAAACTCAAAATCATTTCCTCTTCTCTCTCTTGAAAAAACGAGACCACACCTCAAAATCAAAAGCAATGACAGAAACCCAAAAAACCACCCCCAACACGAGGAGGAGGATGAGGACCAACGAGTCCATTATTATTCTCAAACAATGACCAACTCAAACGTGCACGTGTGCGTGCATCAGCCATTCGTTGCAAATCCATTATTGTCGTTTCTCCTCCTCCACTTCAATCTCAACCCGACCCTTTATGTTTCAGTAAAGAGCAAATTACTGAACTTTTCACAAACTGTATTAAATTAGCAAGTGAGAATAAGATTAATCAGAAGAATACTTGGGAGTTAAGGTTGATTGATCATATGTGTGAGATTATTAGAATTGATACTCAAGATGATAATGACGTATAAACTAATTTCCAAAAGGTGCGCCCTACTCAAGTTTTTTTCTTTTATTAAATGTTGGGTCTTTTTTTTTTTGTTTTGTTTTGTTTTTGTGTGTAGGCAAGTTGTACATTGGAGGCTGGTGTTAAGATATATGCTTCGAGAGTTGATTCGGTGCATTCGGAAGCGTATAAGGTTCTTGGTGGGATTAATCGGGTGGGGCGAGATGATATACAAGGTATGATTGTTGTTGTTTAATATGGTTGACTACAAAGAAGCCTCCTTTGCTTTTATACTTAGGAGAGAAAAATGATTTGTTATATGGTTTGTTATATGTGATTTATGGTTTGTACAAGTTGTTTAATATGGTTTGTTATATGTGATTTATGGTCAGTAATACATCTTGATATACCTGTTCATAATATTGGATTTGTACAAGTGGTTCTACTAGCATGGTACTGTGTTATGCCTGAAGCAAAGAATCATAGCCAGCCGGCAAGCTTATAGAATTGCCCATACTCTTTATTATAATTCTCCCCATTTTGTTCTATGTTTCTTTCTTGATTGGATTAGTATGGCCTGGATTGTATTGTTTCTTTGTAGAATCCTGCATGCATATTTATGGCATTTATGTTGGCCCTCTTCCTGGGCTAAGAAGAGATAGTGTTGCATTATATTGGTCACCAATCTTCCAAGGATTTATTCTGAGTAAATCATAGCAATTTAGAACACATCAGTTGCTCAACACCATTATATCTCCAGTGCCCTTTACCATTGTTTATCTTTAGAAGTATGTATGTATTCTCCACACCAAGTCCCGGGTATCTTTACTCAGAGAGTAGGTATCGGCCAACTTTGACTTGTATTTCTTAGACTCATCGTGGGAGTTTGTCGCCCTGATTCTTGTGTTTTAGATTAGTTTTTCTTGCTCGTCTAACCTAGTGAGGATTCCTTTACGCCACTAGCACATGTTGTGTTGTACTGATTGGTTTCTTTTGTTTGTTTGTTTTTTAACTCCTTGTTTTTGTGGTTGATTTCCATTAATAGGATACTAACTTACTGTTTCCAGAAAAAATTAAAAAAAAAAACACGCAAATTATTTTCTGAAGACACCCTAGACATGCATCGTATTAACCATGTCGTTTGCGTGATTATTTTGTAACCATAGAAAAAAGAGTTGGGACCAGCTTTCAATGGAAAAAATCAAAGGTCTTCAATATGGAAAAGAGCTTACTCAAGAAAATGAAAATACATTGAAGTTGTTATAGAAAGAGTGGCTGAAAAGATTGTAAGTTTTCTAATCGTTTATTATTTATGTTTTAATGTTAGACATGAATGCTAATTGTTGTGATTTGGACTTGCTAAATCCTTGTTTACTTCAAAAATTAATTGAAGGATGTGCTGACTAAGGAAGTGGAGGAGAGGGAAGGTAGTTCTTTTTTAAGTAAGGACATCTTAACTCTAGCATTGGGCACACCTGAGCATCCAGGAAGTAAAAAGTGTGGGTATTACATAATTATGACATGGATTAGCGTTCACTTGTGAAAGACCGATATGGGGTATGAGATTGGTTTCGGGGCGCTGCAGCTACTTGATTTAACTGGCATTTGTCGAGATGGTTAAGTAGCCAGTGCCACGAATCAATATATCTTTAGTAGTTGGGCTGCGACTGAGGTTGAATGTATTAAATGGAAGTATATTAGCTGATTTTCAAGTTATGACAGGTTATAAAATTTATGAGATGTTAGAAATACAGGGGAAACTCTGTCGATTTTTTTTTTTAGAACGTGATGTTAAGGGGGGGTTTTATATTTTAGTTCTAGTTTGGACTTGTGTGAGTCAAACCTGCTCACGTCTTGGTTTATCAAACGGTTGAATATTTGGATTGAGCTCTTTTATCTGAATATTCAGTTGTCTGGAAAATTGGGGCGCGACACACCCCTTCCACCTTTTGACCGTTCTTCTTCTTTAAGGTACCCAAATCCTGGAATAACTTCAAAGAAACAGTCTTTGCCTACAAGTTCTAGTTCTAGACCCGTGTCTCTTCGATTCTCTTGTTCAACCTCATCGTTGTTAATCGGGTTGGCCTTCTTTGTTTCTTCATCACTTTTCTTAGTAAAGTTTTATTCTTTATTGTTGATTGGAAGTTTACCATTTATAGGAAGAAAGTAAAGTAAGTAGCAATTTTGTTATTATCAAATAGAAACTACTGTTGTGATGCTAGATTGTATGTTTCTATTTTTTTGTACTTTCCTTGAATACAATCATGAAAAATAGGTTTGAAAAGTTTGATTTGACAAGGACATATAATTGGGTTTACTTCTTTTACATATGGTTGTTGTGTCTTTATGGCTTTTGTTGTTTGAGGGATAAGAAGAAGTGTCTACTAGTTGGCTTCATTTATTGATCAAATTTGAGTTTCAGGTTCACAAAATGAAATTCAGGTCTACTTTAATATTGGAAAGGGTCAAATTTTGGGCCCAAACCCCAATTATGAACTAAGAGAGATTTACCTTGTACGTAATTTATGCTTTTGTTCTCATGAAGCATTATTTTGAGCTGAGGAGGTAGTTTGATGGTTTGTATTTATTCATAGTGGCTAACCGTTAAGTGCTCATCAATGTACACTAAAATTTGTATATACTCAAACTTCCTCTTATTGGCCCGTGGAGCGGATCTTTTATGAAGAGAATGGAGGGATAAGAGAGTCAATCGCACCAAAGCCGCGGAATGTACCTATATATGGTTGCACCCGGATGATTGCTCATGCACTTTTTTGAAAGAATGAGGAAACCTCAAAGAACCCTCATATTCATGCAAATGCTTCGTGTCAAAGACGATAAAGAATTTGAAGGTCATGAGATGCTTCATAATAGCACATTCTCTCTCCTTTATTCTTATATAGTAACTCTCTCACATGTTGTGTTTTAACTCATCCGGATGACAAATTTAGAACTGAAGGAGACGATTTAACAAGATGAACTTGACGATGTTCGACTTCGATATTATTCAGTTCATCCAGAAATGGGGTGTTTCACTTGGAAGCGAATGAGGATAAGTTTTAGCTATGTTCGACCCTCCAAATTTAATTTATGAGTCTTACCTTTTAATTTATGAAAAACGAATTTGAAATTTGTTTTCTTAGTGCACTCAAAAATTAATGGAAGTTTTTATTATTATTATTATTATCTTTTTTTGCAATGTTTGATAGTTTATTGTACATTTTGGAATTTGTTGGGAAGATGGAAATGTTGTAATGAGTAGGCACGTACAAAAATTTTGTTATGCAGGTTTGGTTTTTAAGTGGAAGACTGTTACTAGCATTATTATTATTATTATTATTATTATTATTATTATTATTATTATTATATATATATACCATGGTTTGGCATAAACCGTAGTGTTTAGTATAACTATATACCACGGTATTAATTATAACACATACACTAATATAAACCACGGTTTCAATAGTTTATATGCCACGGTTCTGTTGACAACTGTGGTATATAATGGGCATACAAACCACGGTTCTTTGAAAAACCATGATATCCGTTAAACATATATACCACAGTTTTGTTATTATTATATACCACACTACCTATTGTCACGGTTGCATAACAGTGGTAAATATATTTATACCACACTTAAAAACAGTGGTATAAGTGTCATTCTGTAGTAGTGATATACCACTGTATTTCTAATAATAGTGGGTAATAGTCATTTACCTCGGTACAGTTCCCGTTTCTAAATTAGGTACAAACAAAGGTCACTGTTTACGTGATACAGTGGTATCTAGCATGCCTTATACCACGGTACTACCAAAATATTGCTAATTTGTTTTTAGATATTCCAATACCCCACTGTTTCTCGAAAAAGGTGGTTTGTGTTTTTCCAAAAATTACATCTACCGTGGATAATGGGTCTCCAAAAGTCCTAAACCACTTGCTCGGAAAAGAACAAGAAAAAAGAAACTCCCTCTTTTCAATCATCACTTCGGACAAGGTTGGTCACTCCCAAAGAATCGTCATGCTCATTTTCAATTCATCTGGTAAGAATTTATCATTTTTAGTTCAAAATTTTTATGTTTCTTTTTATTGCGATTTCATTTTTATTTCGAAACTCATGGTGTGTAATCCCTGATTATCGTCAAATTACTACTCCTTCGAAAAATCTTGATGTCTCTTCTTGGCAATTAAATTTGAAAGAGTCGTCCTCTTTCTCTTCTTTCCTTGTTGGTTTAGAAAAATTTATCATCGTTCTACCTATCTGAAACTTATATTGCGTTGTCTTGTTCTTAACTTCTTAATTTGCTTAACTAAAATAATGTGTTGGTTGGGTTATGTGGTGTAGAAGTGGGCAACAACAAACACAGTAGCACCTTATCTCCCTGTTTTGGGTTTTCAATCCATCTGTAAAGTGTTTGACTAAAGGTCGCAATAATGGCGTATAGTTTAAATGGTTCTCACAGCCATTTTTTTTTTCTGTCCCTCTTTGCAGTAGCTGTTTAAATTGTCTCCCCTTGTCTTTTGATTCATTGTAGCAGCATAAATATAGAAGCAAGATGGCTTATAATGTGTAATAGTATAATTAACTTTGCACTAGTCAAGCCTGCAAGCAAACTGGTTTGGGGTTTTTATTGCAACTGTTTAGGCGTTTGAATTAGCATCTATTTTGATTTGTTGGTCTGAATTAGAACATAATTTAGTCAGCTTTTTTTATGCGAAAGCCTGGTTTGATTAATGCAACTTTGTAGCACCTTTTTGTTTATGGACTTTGGTATGTTGCTCTGTTTGAGTGTAACTAAGAATAGGTAAAAGAGTATAAGACTATTGTTAGAGAGACAGAGAATTATTCAGGAAGTGGACACCTTTTGTCTTTATCCTTTATTAACTTATGTGCCTTGACATCTAGAATACCAGACTTCTTTTGGAGATATGTACATCTAGACTTCTTTTGGAAATATGTACATCTGCAAAATTTGTGTAGTTTATAAATAAGGATGGTTGTTGATTTTTATCTTTTAATATCTACTTGTATTGAATATTGGTTTGAAATAAGTAGTTACCAACTATAAATGTTTATATATTGATACATTGAAGTTATGCCAGAACTTATAATATAAAACTATATACTATAAAACTATTACTTGTTGGTTTCGTCTTTTTCCCTTTTGTACCTCTATTATATTTGACTATAAATAGCCACTTATAATTGATTTTTGCATGTTGAAGTCCATTTGTGTTCACTGTTAGCCAATATCGTAATTGTTTAGGATTAGACTATATAAAGTATTTTCTTTGGACTCAAGGTTATGTAGCTTAAAATCAAAGTTGGAAAAGTTGTGTCTTAGCATGTGGTATTAATGTTTTTGATAATCGTTGGTATTAGTGCATGTCTAATTATTGTGATTGGTTTATTTCAAAGGGCAGAATTCAAGGTAATATAGCTTACTAGTTAAATAATCATTTGTCTTTTGTGTGGTATAACTCTGATGTATCTATGCATCTTTGAGATTCTTATCATTTTATGTCAAGTCTTTATTTACATCAAATGTAGTAAGAGTACAAAACCTTTGTAAGCAAATCCCAAGCAAGGTTAGACAACCACATAAGTTATGTTTCATTCATAGCTTGCACTAGTACATACATAGTTAGTCTTGGATGGTGTAATGGAGCACATAACCCTCATTGTTCTTTATGAACAACTATACTAACTTTAAGGACTGTGGCTCGACCAAGTGTTCGAGTAGTTATGCCTTTGTAATTTATCAGTATTTGTTTACTGTTTTGTTATTTTTTTTTTCTTGCTGTGATTATGACCAGGTTAGCCCCTCACAGTCTAAGGCTCATGCTGGATCCACTACTACTATGCGACAAGGTGAACCTTTCTAGTACTACTTCTAAATAGTTGGAAAGTTATTATGTGATGTTATGCTTTATTATGTTCCCCTGCTTTTTAGTGTTATGTTGGGTCCATGGTTTGTTAGTACATTTTGATGCATGACAATTTTCTTTTAGACAGTCCTAGGTTTGTAGAAGTGGTGTTTTTGTTTCTAAAGTATTTTAAAACATTCTATAATAGTTTGGTAAATTAATATTTTCACATTGGCAAGTTCTTTCAGTAAAACCCCACATTTTTGGGCTTTAGAATGAGTTGGGCCATTACTTCCAATAATGGGCCTAAGGTGGATTTAGGGATGCAATAGAACCGGGGAGGACCACGAACTCTTGGTCTCTCTTACCTAGAAAAGTCAAGATCGACTCTCTCTCTGTCTCTGTCTCTCGTCTCTCGATCTCTGGTAATTGTGTGTGTGTGCGTGTGTGTGTGTGTGTGTGGAAAGTCAAACTCTCGGTCTCTCTTACCCGGAAAAGTCAAGATCGACTCTCTCTCTCTCTCTCAATTGGAGGGGTTTCTCTTCCTTGGTCTCCCTCTCACAATTTTTAGGGTACACTCATCCACCTCGATATAATTACATGAAAAGGTAGGAGTGGGCAGCAAGAACACAGGAGAAGAAAGCTTTGAATGAAGTGGTGCATCTAATTCTTCTTATTTTAATCTTGCCATATATTGGGTTTCGCTCTTTGCTGAAAGGTTTTACAAGAGTTTGTTGGTTAAAAGTACTAAAAGGCGACTAAGGTCCATAGGTATTATCTTTGAACCTCTTTTGTATATCTTCTAAATTTTTTTATAGTAAGTACTATTTGTTAAGGATGTAAACCTTTTAATAGTTATGGGACTTGGATGTATATATTTAACTTGTGCTTTCGATAATGATTTTGTATGAGGTGCTTGGATGATCTAGCATTAGCCGAGACACTCAAGTACTTTGGCGTACTAAGTCCTAGTGTTGCAGTGATCTCATTGTGTAAACCGGTTACTTAACTGCTCTTACATTGGTCGAGACGGTTAAGTAGCTGGGTTAATCAATGAGAAGTATATATATTAAATTTTCAGGTTATGACAAAAAATTTATTTATGAAATGTTGAAAATACAGAGGAGGCTCTGCCGAATTTTTTTCAAAAAAGTTATGTATCTTACGTATATAGTTGTTTGAGATTTGGGGAGTGACACTTTCCTAGCTCGATAGATCATTTTGTTGTCATTGGGTGTGCTGTGTAGGGTATCAATTCGATGAAGGGGTAAAAGCAAGAAGACCAAAAGAAAAAAAAAAAGGAATTGCATGCTTTCCAATCTAACGATCATCACTGCTATTTGAGTAAGGTATTATCCGGGTTCTTTATGCTTATATTATCCGGGATCTATATACTTGAAACATATCTATTTATATCATGCATTCACTTACCTTCATCTATTAGAAGGGTGCCAATTCAAATGTTGCATTTTCTTTGTAAGCTTGCTTGTTAAAGAGTCTCATAGGGCTAAATTCCTTTAATGAATACATGCCACTGATTCTTAATTGTTTTGATCCTTGAACGAGTACTTTTTTATTTTATTTTTTAATCACGACTATCTCTTTTGTAGGGTGACCAAACTTTGTTTAATCTTGGCTGAATGTTTTTGGGACGAGATTGCCAACATAGAGGAGGAGGATGTTCTTGGTGAAGTTATTTGGAATACAAAACAAAATGGAATAAGTTGGTTTGGAGATTTTTTATAATATATTTGTATTGATTAGAATTTAGATTTTCGATTGAGAATAGATTGTTTTCGAATTGTGTTTAGAATTAGTCATGTGGTGGACTATGGTGTTTTGAATATGTGATGAAGTGGAATGTGATATGCTAGTTTTATGAAGTTATTAGGTGATTTGGAAAATTTAAATAATTAGGGATTTTTTTTAAATAAAAAAATTTATATACCACGGTTCTGGAATAACAGTGGCTAATCTGGTGACTTTATACCACGGTTTCCAAAATAGCAGAACTTTATAATGGTCATATACCACGGTTTTGAAACGTTATTACCACGGTTTTACACTAAACCGTGGTTAATGGGTACAAGTTTATACCACGGTTTTGTTAGAAGTATTTACCACCCCAGTTGATACCACGGTTTAGAAACAGTGGTAAAATACTTTTTACCACTCTAAAAAATAGTGGTATATGACATTTTCTATAGTAGTGTATATTTTGAGGTTAGTTCAATGTAGTTGCATCCAATTTCTAATTCGTTATTTATTTTTTGAGATCAGTTCAATGTAGTTGCATCCAGTTTCTGATTTCTCGTTAATTATTATTTTCGATTAGTTCAATACATTTGCATCCAAGCATCCAATTTCCAATTTCATGTTAATTGTTCTTTGAGGCCAGTTGTAACGCCCGTATTTAAAATATGTATTTATTTATTAATTAATTAATTTAATTATTTATTTAAAATTCGCTGGATTGGATTTGGGATATGTGGGTTTGATTTATGGGCCCGAGTCTGTGTTGGGCTTAAGTTTCAAACCCAAGTATATATTCATATTTTTCTAGAGAATAGGGTTTTGAAATAAAAATAAAATAAAAAAATGGAGGCGGAGATAAAAGCTCGTTGGCTAGAGCGTTGGAGAGCGACGATTCGAACTAGGAGGGATTCGTCAAGCTGTTAATTAATGTGAGTAGTTATATATTTAAATTTATTTTACCGAATCTACGGAAAAAGCTTTACTGTCAGAGTTTTGTTTCGGCTCAATATACATTTTCGTTGTTCTACTTAAGTCGATATTTTTCATCCTGCCAAATTGTAGTAAATGTTGTTAACATATTGTTTTGCAACTGTGAATTGGGGAACTCTAAGAAATAGAGTGCAGAAGCTTAATGGGATCGTTAATGGCGTAGCGAGCCCAAGATAAAGAAATCGCCCAGTAAGTGTTATTGTTGTGGTTTTTGGTTGATTCCTAAAAGTGGATTGATGTCGGGGGGAGTAAGGGTTTTATGTTTGGCTATTGAATTTGGATTGGGTGGGCTGTTGAAGTTCTATCGAAGCTTCAAGAAATCGTTAATGGCGGCGAGATCGCGAGTCCAGGATTAGTAATACATATTTTAAATCTTGATGTTTAGTAATATATTTTGTTTTGATTTTGATGGGATGATGTTTGGTGGTAGTGGAGGTTTGATTGGGTGCTTGGGAGTGTGGTGGAAGCTTGGAACAGGCGTTAATGGAGGTCCAGGTATCGACCCATTTTGATGAAGGATTGTTGAAGTTATGAATTGAGTTTTTAGTGTTAACTAAAGTTGTAGGGGTTTTGTTTTGGGGTATTTTTGGTTGGGTTTGGAGTGGTGGCTGTAGAAAGGAGTGGTGGTGGCCGGAATTGGAGTTGTTGGTGCTAGTGAGTGGGGGAATCGGCTTTTGGTTGGTATGGGAAGATGGGGTTTTTATGGGGATTCAAAACTGAACCTTTTCGGTGAGGTTGGAGTGCCGGTGGGTGGTTAGTGGTGGCTGGTGGAGGAGGTGGAGAGAGCTTTGAGAGGTACAGTGGAGGAGAGAGTCGGGTAGAGTCTGCTTGGTGGTGAGGAAGATGATCGGTTGGGCTTGGGTTTGGGGCTTGGGCCTTAGATGGTTTAGTTGATGGGCTGAAATCTAATTTTAGTTGTTGGGCAGGTTTCATTTCTATTAGTTTTGTTTGGGCCAGTTCTAATTTTGTATACATGGGCCGGTTTTCTTTTATTTTGTGGGCTGGGTCATTATGGTTATGTGGATCCGGCTAACATTATTTGAATATTTGGTTGAGTCATGGGCTTGGCTGGTTAGGTCCGAACCATGACCTTAGTCATGAGCCCATGAGCCATGCACCTTTGCCCTTAGCCATGAACTATGGCTATGACCCTGAACCTGTTGAACATGGAAACGACAGTTTGACTTTGACAATAACAGGTTGACTTTGACATTGACCGTTGACCATTGACTGTTGACTGTGGAATGTTGACTTTTTTCCAGTTTTTCACATATTTAAGAATATGGACAAATGTAGTAATAAAATATTGTCGAAAATTGTATAACTTTATTTGTCATTATCTAATTAAGATTTGACATGAGTAGTGTGTAAAGAATATAAATATTGACACGTAACAAGAGGGGAATTCTTATAAGACTTAGATATATACGTTTTTATGATGATTAAATTATATACGAACTTAGATTCATGGACTTTAGTATTGGACTTTGATGGTGAATTGAGTTCACATAAATATATGGAACGAATATATTACATGATTGATTATTATTATGAATTGCTACTTAAATGAATTGTAGTATGTATGAAGGTTTGAGATATTCTATATGGTGTAGTGCAATATATGATTGGCACGTGAAATAATAAGTTTCGAGATTTGATATAGAGATACTTGGATATCGTGTAATGAATAGTATTGACACGTGATAATGTGGATTGTATTATAACGAGAAACGTTGAGCTTCAATACAATTAAGTATACTGGCATAAGATAGAATAAGAATTATTCTGAGATATAAATGTATGACACTTGAATAAATCACGTAACGAAAATCCTAGAACCTAGCTACCACAACTCATGTGATTTGGCCCTTGTGATGGGCGTATGTGATATGATTGGCCCTTCGGGCGTTTCAGTGAATCTGAATGGCCCTTCTGGCGTAAGTAATGTGATTGGCCCTTCTGGCATAGCCGAATGGTGTCTTGATTATTCCGTTCGCAAAAATTAGAATGAGACGCGCGATATTTTATGTCGAATAGTGGTAGTACTTACATAATGACTTTCATATGTGAGGGTTACATGGTGTGCGGCATCCCGCTCAGGGTAGTTACGCACAGAGTGGTTCATTATGTGAAGGGAGGCATGTAGATGCATGTATATGTTCGGCGTTTGGAAGTGATTGTGGTAGCCAGGGAAACTAGGTAAGACATAGATACGACGTGATTTTAGGGACACGCAAAGAAAGCCTTAATTAACATAATTATGGTAATATGTTGGTTAATGATATATTTTTAGATAGATGATTGTATATGGTTTTGCAGAAGGGTGGGTCAAACTAATTACTTGTGCAGAGACGACCCACTCTGTAATTGAGTATGAAATGTAGTAAGTATAGAATATGCTTGGCTGGTTATTAGTTTAGTTAGAACTTAAGGCGCCTCGTAGAGGAACTAAATGTCTTTTTATTATGCGTATGGTTTGTTGTGTGGTTAGTGGGAAGTTAAAACCTCGGTGGAGGAACTACCTACTTACTTATTATAGTTAAGAATGTAAATTATTAGTTGTTGGAAGTTAAAGGTGCCTCGGTGGAGGAACTAACTGCTTATGGATATGGATTGTATATATATAAGTATATGTTGTATTTTAGAGCTACTCACACCAACATTTTATAATGTTGACCCGATTTGCATGTTTGCTTATCGGGTGTGTTCATTAAATGAACATAGTTGATAAGTCTTGACAAGTTTAGTATTGAAGAATGTTGGTTGCTGCTTGTGGTTTGCATTAGCGTCGCATTTTAAGATAGGTTTTGTTTTCCCTTGAGGTAAAATAGATTTTTAGTTGAGACAATGTTATTTGTATTTTCATTTGTAATTTTAAATAAAGAGTTATTGAAAAGAGATTTGTAACCTAATCTTATTTGTGAATTTTTGTAATGAAGAGGACTTTTGTTTAATTTAAAATTTTTATTGGTTTTTAATTATCCGTATATTTAAACTGTTTATGGGTTTTTGGAAGTTGGGAGTGCATCACACCTCGAAAATCGAAGAGTCGATAACAAATATTGTTTTTCCGATTCTGTCGAAATTCGGGGTGTGTAGTGGCATGATACCGCCCTGAAATATCATAGGGAATTGGGCCGGACTTAACATAACCCACAAGGCATGTGAACCCGGATCGTGATGACCGTGGTGCGATCTGAGGAAACCCTACACATGGAGGGAGGGACCGCGAGATGGAGGGGACAGTGGAGGGTTGAGATGAGAGAGGAGGGATATAAAAAGAAAGAGAAGAGAGAAAAGAGAGGGAGAAAAGGAAGAAAAAAAGGAGAGGAAAGAGAGTGGCAAGTCGGCCAAGAGAGAGAGCGGTGGAAAGGCTTGTAATCAGATTTGAGTTATAACAGCTTGTAATCAGTATTGGAGTTATAAGAGCTTGTCATTGATATTTGTGTTACAACAGTTGGCGCCGTCTGTGGGGACAAACAGGGTAGAAATGGCACCAAAGAAGGCGGCGGGTAGGCCCCGAAAGAAGAGAGTCCCGGAACAAACGCCGGAAGCGGTGGTGGAAGAAGGAGAGGGACTAGAGGAGGGAAGAGCAGAGGAGGAAGCGGCTCATCGCGAAGAAATTGGGAGGCGAGAGAGGAAAATGAGGAGCGGGAGAGAAAAAGAGAGAAGGAGGAAGAATCCGGGGATGAGGCAGAAGAGGAAGCGGAGAGAAAAGCGGAGGATGAGGAGCAAGGACCGACCTTGGTGGACAATCCGGTGACCGGGTTAACAATGGAGCGAGTACGACAAATGATTAACAGCGGCGGCAGAGGCTAATCTTCAACAAACAAGGGCCTGAACGGGCGCGGCCGATCAAGTGGTGGCGGGGTTGAATCGCGAACCCAAGCGGACGCGATATGGGCGTCGAGGTACCAAAACGCTTCAACCGGGAGATTCGAGAATGACGGCGGCGACGGGGACCCGGCGAGATCACATCCATCACTTCAGACAGCGATGCCTCTGCAAGAGAGAGCGAGGTATGATGGTCTGCGGTGCATGATGTTCCCAGCTAGCCTTAAAGGGTGGGGCCTCCGATCGGTACTTATCGACACCCTCAAGAGCATAACGAATTTCCAAGAGCTAGAACGGGCATTTGTTGACCATTTTATACATCGAAGAGGAGGGTGGTAGACATCGCGCCTTATTCAATGTTAGACAAAGATCTGCGGAGTCTGTCGGAGAGTATCTGTATTTTCGCTTCAAGGCGGACCTTAAAGGTGGAAAATCTGGACGGTGAGAACGGCGGTAATAAGCGTTTGAAAGGGTCGCGACCGGACGGGCGGTCCATCACCGTGGGCTAAGAACGAGATTGCGACCTTGCACCCGCGAATTATACCCGCGGTAGAAAAGTACATCGATCTGAAGATACCATGCGAGAAGGAATCGAAGAGGGAGGCAAAGACGATATCGCGGTGAGAAAGAGAGGGAACGCGGTAAAGACCGGGAAATGACCGAGCAAAGAGAGATACCGCGGACAATCATCGAGGCCGGAAAGAGGGAGGGAAGTAGTTCGAAGAGAGCAGAGGGAGAGGAAGCCATACCGCAAATTGGAGACCGTCCCGTTGGTGAGACCGCTGAGTGAGATATTGCCGTTGATAAAAAATGTGCAAGGATATGAAGGGCCGCGAACCATTCCGGCGAAAATGCCTAACAAGCCATACTGCGACTATCACCAGGTGCACAATCACGAGACCAACGATTGTTATGCCTTAAAATGGTTAGTCCAGAGATTGGTGGAGAAGGGGATGCTGAGGGAATTTGTGGGGGAACCTCCAAATAGGGAGCAGGGCGCAGCTGCCGGGCAAATACTAGGAACTATAAATGTTATTTTCAGCGGGGAAGCACTGAGCCATAATGCCCACCGGGACAAGGTCAGAAGGACAGCGAGTATCCAGCAGGTCAATGAGTCACACCGAGGACCGAGATACAGAGAAGAGACAATGGAAGAGACAATTACATTCTCCAAGGCAGACCTCCGAGCCGTGGATACACCGCATGAGGATGCGTTGGTCATTACAGTAGCGATGGGTAATTATGTGGTCAAAAGGGTCCTGGTAGACTGTGGTAGCGCCGTGGATTTGCTGTTCAGAGGGGCTCTAGAGGAGATGGGAATCGACCCGGGACAACTGAGACCTCCGCGGACAAGCTTGTACGGATTCAATGGGAGCGTCACTGAGCCTATGGGGGAACTCTTGCTGCCAGTAACCGCGGGACCAGTGACAGTGTTCTCAAGGTTTATGGTGGTCGATTCCAGCTCCCAGTACAACGCGATCCTGGGGAGGAGATGGATACATGAGATGAGGGCGGTGCCGTCGACGTACTATCAAGTTATTCGATTCCCTACCCCAACGGGAACATATGAGGTCCGCGGAGATCAGGTGGCATCCAAAAATAGTCACCAGAATACAATCAAAAGGATGTCCCGCGGGCCAGAGGATAAGCCGACGAGCTCCAGGAAGAGGTCCGCGTAGCAATTCTGAGTCGCGGTCCGCTGCGGAAGTGGGAGCAAGTCGCGGTGATCCCAAAAACTTTGGATGAGATAGAGATGGTAAACCTGGGGCAGGGGGAGGAAGAGAAGTTCACGTCGATAGGGTCGAGTTTAGCAGAGGAATGGAGGGAGAAACTGATACAATGCTTGGTGAGAAACAAAGACGTCTTTGCGTGGGGGATAGAGGATATCACTGGTTTAGATCCGAATTCGCATGTCATCGCCTGCATATGAGGGAGGACGCGAAGCCAGTGAGACAGAAGATGAGGGGTATGAGGCCCAAATACGCGGAAGGAATCCGAGAAGAAGTTGCCAGATTGAAGAATGCGGGAATTATAAGGGGCGGAATTCACTTGACCGGTTGTCAACATAGTCGCGGTCCCAAAGAAGAATGGGAAGGTCAGGATGTGTGTTGACTTCACAGATGTAAATTTAGAGTGCCCAAAAGACAGTTATCCAATGCCGCGAGTTGACGAGTTGGTAGACAGGACGGCGGGGTTCAGCGTGTTCTCATTTATGGACGTATCGATGGGGTACAACCAGGTGGCGATGTATGGTCGGATCGGGGAGAAGACCTCGCCAGTAGTGGAAGGAGGCACATACTGCTACACGAGAATGCCGTTTGGGTTGAAAAATGCAGGGGCGACATTCCAGCGCCTGGCGGAGAAGATGTTCGAGGGCAAAATTCGCAAAGGCATTGAGGTATACATCGATGATATGGTGGAAAAGAGCATGACGGAGCAGGAACATTTGGAGGGGTTGGAGGAGACGTTCCGGATACTGCGGACCCACAATTTGAAGCTCAACCCCGAGAAATGTACATTTGGGGTGACCACGAGGAAATTTCTAGGGTATATTGTGACACCTGTGAGGATAGAGGCAAACCCAGAGCAGATTAGGTCATTGGTAGAGATGCCTCGCCCATGAGACAATAAAAGGAGGTGCAGCGGTTGGGTCGGGTCTGCGGCTCTCAATAGATTCATATCGGTCGTCGACAAATGCAGGCACTATATCGACTGTTGAGGAACTCCGCGGATTTCGCGATGGACGGCAGAGTGAACGAGGCATTCCGGGGCTCAAAAGGTATTTGGGGAGATCCCCTGTTGTCGCGACGGAAGAGGGAGAGAAATTGTATCTGTATCTAGGGTCCTGAGATTACCTGGTCACCGGTCCTCGCTCGTTAGTAGTGGATAAGATAGAAAGACCGTGTACTTCTCGAGAGCAAGGCGATGTTGGATCACGGAAACCCGTATAGTCGCGTGGAGAAGTAATACCTTGCCTTGATATTTTCGCCCTGAAACTAAAGCCCTACTTGAAGCACACTTTCGATGATCGGTCACGCGAACTTGCCCCTTAAGCGAGCTCGAGGGCGAGAAATCGTGGGAGAATGTTGAAATGGGCCGTGATGCTTGAAGCATATATGAGATCCAAAGATCAAGTTAGGACAATGGAGAAAGCTTCGCCCCGGCCGAAGTTCTTGGCGGAGTTCCCCGCAGAGGACCCTACTTGGGGGGAGGAGATGGTGTTGGAAAATGAGGGAGAAAAAGAACAGGGTAGCGCGGATCCATGGGACGAAGGTAACGGTTGGAGAGTGTTTGCCGGCCAGTCACCACGATGCAGTCTGAATGGAATCGGCGTAGTATTGGTCACGCCGCACAATAACAGCTAAGAGCTGACGATGAAATTAGGGTTCGCGGCATCCAATAACGAGGCCGAAAGTATGAGGAGCGTAATCGCGGGCATGGGAATGGCGAGGGGCTTGGGGGTGAAGGAACTTACTGTGTACTCCGACTCCAATTTGGTGGTGTGCCAGGCGAATGGTGGATTCGCGGCACGATGTCCCAGGATGGCGAGATACTTGGGGGTCCTCCGGGGCGTCGAAAGCCGCCGGTTCACGGCGATTCGGTTTGTACATTTGAACCGTGGGAGAACTCGCTACCGATGCCCCGCATATGTGGCGCGCCATGCCGGGTCCGAAGGAAGGACTATAGAGGTGAAAGACCGACGACGAACCGAGCAGGAGGAACCAGCTGGGAGTAATGAATACCGCAGAGCGGCGAGGGTGGATGTTGCCCATCAAGCGGTTTTGACAGAGGGGAGAATATTGGTCCCGTGGAGAGACGAAGGTTGGAGCGGTACTTCGGAGATACACATTCGTGGGGAGAGTTATATCGAGGAATTTCAAGGACCTTTGTTGAAATGCTTGGGGCCGGATCGGCTCGAGGTGCTGCCGAATGAGCTACATGAAGGGGATTCAAGGGGAGCCACTCGGCGGGACGGGGACAATCGATTGTCGACGACAGGGTTACTTCTGGCCTCACATGAAGAGAGACGCTGTGGAATTCTCCAAAAAATGTGAGAAGTGTCAGAGATTTTCTCAGTTGATATGGGCCCCAGCAGAGCCGCTGCACAGTGTGTCTAGCCCATGACCATTCGCGATGTGGGCCCTCGACATAGTGGGACCGCTGCCCACGGCCCGCGGTAAGAGGAGGTTCTTATTGGTCGCGACTGACTACTTTACAAAGTGGATTGAAGCCGCAGCGTTGCAGCAGGTGAAAGAGGTGCATGTGATCAAGTTCTTGTGGGAAAATATCATTTGCCGTTTCGGGCTGCCCTATGCTATAATCGCGGATGACCCAGTTCACTGGTTCAAAGGTTAGGGGTTTCCTGCAAACGTATCACATCAAACAGGGATTCTCAGCCCCATACAACCCCGAGGGAAATGGGCAGGCGGAGTCCTCTAACAAAACCATACTCAACAATCTCAAGAGGAAACTGGAGGGCAGGAAAGGGTCCTGGACCGACGAACTAAGTCGGGTGCTTTGGGCCTATCGGACATCCACCGGTGAAACCCCTTTCGCATTAGCATATGGAGTAGAGGCCGTGATACCAACCGAGATGGTGGCGGCGACCACTAGGACGGCGGCTGTCGAGGATAAGTCAAACTGGGGCATTTTGGCCAGAGACATGAACCCGCAGCAGGAAAGGAGAGACACAAATACGCGATCAAATTGAGGAATATCACCGCCGCGCCGCAGAGGCGATCAAAAAAGCCGAGAGTGAGGAGATTTGCGGTGGGAGACAAGGTGCTTCGGAGAGTGACTCCCAGCACCAAAAAAGCTAGCGAGGGGAAGTTGGGCCCGACGTGGGAGGGGCCTTACGTGGTGGTCGAGGTAGGGGGAACCGGCACCTATAGGTTACAAACCTTGGAGGGAACAGCGGTGGATAAGCCGTGGAATGTAAGGTTGTTGAAAATATTTCACGAGTAAATGTAATGAGAGAGACTGAAAACTACATGAGCTATTTGTACATATATAAAACCGTAGCACTTTTGAGGTGGAATATTATTGTTTGAGTTTTCCATTACCCCTCAGAGTGAAGGGAAGGGGGGGATGAGCCCCCCAAGGACGAGAGGTCCAAACCTTAGAGGGGCAAAAAGGAGTTGCCACCCTAATTAAGGTAAGGTTTCTCAGGGCCGGGGTGAGAGGAGTCGCCCCGGACCCCTGGGAGATAGGGGCAACTGGCCGAAGAAGGCTTCGCTTTGCCGCTGGGCGAGTGCCCGCCGAGGGAGAGAGAGAGCAGTGGAGCTCCAATCTGGACGTGGGGCAGGCAAATCAAACATCCCCAACCGACGGGGGGGAATGCGCTAACAGAGGCCAGTTCTTACTGGGTCAAATACACGCACAAAGAGCAGAAAGTACAGATTGGAACAAAGAGCAGAAAGTACAAAGAGCAGAAACAATCAGATAAAAAGGGGCAAAACATAGTATGAACATCCCAACTGGAGGGAGTGAAAATACAGCAAAAAGTAGCAGAAAGAGTATGACAACATAGCATCAAGAGAAGCCTAGCCAGGGCATAAACAAGCTATATTCACGGCACAGTACTTTCCAGGATCACCGAATCGGTGGCTTCTTCTATAACTATGTCCGCGGCCATGTCTATAGCCTCGGCTACCAGCTCAGTGGCATCTCTCCCCTTCGAAGCGAGTCCTCAGATTGGCACAACGATCTCGGATAAGCGAGCAAATGGCGGAGCTTCCGGAAGAAGGCGGCCTTCTTTGGTGAGCCGGTCAATCTCCTCCTTAACCTTCTTGGCCACCCTCTTCTCGGCTTGGGCCCGGTAGATGTCCCGGAGCTCGTCCATGTCGGCCTCATGCTGCGCATGGAGTGCTGCAAGAGCTTCTTGGTGCTTCTGAGAAAGGGAGTCCAGAGCGGCATGCTTCTGCTTTGAAGGGTCGGTCTCGGCAGTAGGCCGCTGCGTCATATAATGCTAGGTGGGCGGCCTCTGGGTCCCGGAAATTGCCTTGGGCCCTGAGCTTGTCTAGGTCCGCGGCCGAGTTCTTCTCTGCTAGGTGGGCCACCTCCTTATCAAGTTCATCAATCCGCTCGCACACAAACAGCCGCCGCGGATCATGAAGAGATATCCAAACTCATCCCCGAAGAAGGGAGCAAAAGTCAGAATACTCAAAGAGAGGGAAGGAAGATGTCAAATACAAAGAGAGGGGTAGCTTCTCCCAGCCTGTGTAGAAGGAAGTCCGGTGGGACTCAAAGGAGCCACCTTCGGCATATGCCATATCTGCGGGGAGGTGAGACCCATAGAACAGGGAAGAAGCCACTGCCGGGTTCTTCAAAGCAGAGTCCTTGATAGTCAGGGTGCGGTTCCGGAGCTTGAAGGAAGGGCAAAATGGAGGAATGGGCTCGTCGGCCTCCTTGTCAGTGCGGGACGCCACCTCCTTCCCCGCGCCGTTCCACTTGAGGAGGCGCTGTAGGGGGGGGGCGCCTTAGATGGGGGCCTTCTCCCGTGGCCTGGAGGGCCGTGGGCGCTTGGAGGCCGGGGAGGAGATGGAGGAACAATGTGGATTGGGGGCAACGGCGACAACGTCCTCATCCGAATCGCTATCGAAGAGTTTGCGTTTGTTAGCGCCCATGCTTGAAGGGGGAGAAGAGGTGGAAGAGGAATGAGATGGGGAGTATTGGTCTTCCTGTCCCCGTGGAGCGTACGGGAGGGGGCGCGGTGATGAGTGGTATGACTAACAGTGGGGGGCGGAGGATGAGTGAGCGGTCGGGCGTTTTTTTCTTGGGGAGGGAGTGACACGCGGGGCTTTCTTTCTTTAGGGGGAGGAGGACGGAAAAATGGGGCGCTATATTTTCCTATGGATACCAACTCGGGATCAGACAATAGGGGAGTAGCGGTGGCAGGGTCAATCCCAAGTATCACGGACTGAGCCGCACCCAGATCACGAATCTTCTGGAAGGTCGTGGAAAAGATGTTGTCGTAAGGTCGCGATCTCGAGTCGGGCCGCCAACCTGAAAGAGACAAAACAAGAAGTTGGATTAGAAACCGAAAGACATATTCCAATGGGGGTAGATAAAGAGTGGGACTCACCACTGGGGAGGAAAGCCAGGTGACGGAGATCCAACTCAGGTGGAAGATCCGCAGAGAGGAAATTTCCAGAGATATAGAGAGGGTAGTGGTGCCACAATTTGTCGGAGGAAGTGATGCGAAGGATAAAGTGCGATTTTCTAGGGCGGAGGCAAAATGAGTGATAGCCCACACTGACTTCCTTGGTACTCTTCTTGAGGTAGAAGTGGGCGCCATGTCGCGAACCGTTATCCGGGTACTTTCGAAGCGGTTGTAGTGGTTCATGATACATACATGACCCTCCGTGAAATTGCCAATACCTTGGCATGGGGATGTTGAAGTGATTGCACACCTCGACATCAAGACGGGTGAGAGGCAATCGGCGGCGGCGCGACAATCATCCTACCGCGGGCCATGAGACACCCCGCTTTGTGGGGACCAAATGTGGGTAATAAGTTAGGTCGCACGTGCTCTAAGGTGACGTCAGCGGGTATCCCGTAAGCCGCTTTAACAGCCTCAAGATTAGGTCTACGACTACGTGGTGGTGGCGGCGGAAGGGTAAAAGCTTGCCCGGAGGTAGAGGGGGCCTCGGTCCGGTCAGCGCGCCGCTGCAGTGTAGGGAGGAGGAGGAGGAGGAGGTGGGGGATCTAGAGACAGACATCGGGACAAAGGTGGAAGACGACACCACAACAAGGCGTAGAAAAGGAAGTGGAGATGAACAGTTCCAAACACAAAGGAGAAATGCGCACTATATCAATTAAAGGAAGCCAGAGAGAAAAGGAGACCAACCTGAGGAAAAGAGAGAGCAACCGGAGCAAGAGTGTCACCCACAGACCCGAAAAAAACCGAAATGGAAATAACCGAGCTAGGAAAAACGTAAGAAAGGTGGAGGAAGAGGGGAGAGGAACCGAAAGGCGAAAAGAAAAAGGTCAGCGAGAGAGAGAAAAGAAATCGAGGGCTTTTATAAGAGGGGGGCAAAAGGGTAATTGCGGGGGGTGCTGAAATCGAGGGGACACCAAAAAGAACCAAACAAATGAAAAGACACGCGGATGCACAAGAAACGAGGGGGCAGAGGGGAAACCAGATAAACACTCACGAACCCAAATGTGAGGGGAAGAGGGAAGACCACGGCCGGGAGGGGAGGGAAGGTGGCGAACTCTCGACTCCCCGACGAGATATCATCGCTGACTCGAGAGGGGGCATCTGTAGAAGGGCATGATACATGCCTAAAAATATCATAGGAATCAAAGCCGACTTAACATAACCCACAAGGCCACACTGAACCGTGATCGTGATGGCGACGCGGTCGCGGGGCATCTGGAAACCCTACACATGGAGGGAAGGGGACCGCGAGATGGAGGGACAGGTGGAGGGTTGAGATGAGAGAGGGAGGGGATATAAAAGAGAAGAGAAGAGAGAAAAGAGAGGGAGAAAAGGAAGAAAAAAAGGAGAGGAAAGAGAGTGGCAAGTCGGCCAAGAGAGAGAGCGGTGGAGAGGCTTGTAATCAGATTTGAGTTATAACAGCTTGTAATCAGTATTGGAGTTATAAAAGCTTGCCATTGATATTTGTGTTACAACAGGGTGTGACACCAGTTCAATGCATTTGCATCCAGTTTCTGATTTCCCGTTAATTATTCTATGAGATTAGTTTAATACATTTGCATCTAGTTTTCGATTTCTCGTTTATTATTTGATAAAGTTGCATTTGCATCTAGTTTCCGATTTTCCGTTAATTATTGTTTAAGGTTAGTTCAATGAATTTGCATCCAGTTTCCGATTTCCCGTTAATTATTTCTTGAGGTTAGTTCAATGCATTTGCATCCAATTTATTTTTTTGAGATTAGTTCAGTGCAATTGCATCCGGTTTCCGATTTCCCGTTAATTATTTTTTAAGATTTTGCATCATGTTTCCAATTTATAATTGATTTTTCTTTGAGGTTAGTTTAATGCAGTTACATCCAGTTTTCGATTTCCCATTAATTTAATCTTTGAGGGTTAGCTCAATGCATTTGCATCCAGTTTCTGATTTTCCAACAATTATTTTTTTATGTTAGTTTGATGTATTTGCATCCAAGTTTTGATTTTCCGTTAATTATTATTTGAGGTTAGTTTAATGCAGTTGTATCCATATTCCAATTTTCTATTAATTACTTTTTAGATTAGTTTAATGCTTGCATTTGCATCCAGTTTCCGATTTCTCGTTAAATATCATTTGAGATTAGTTCAATGCATTTGCATCCAGTTTTCGGTTCCCCATTAATTGTTTTTTGACGTTAGTTTCATATTCAGTATTATATATCTTTTAAAATATTTGTCATTATTGTTTTGTCGTTATTTTTTTTTTTTCATTTTCTATTATATATTTTGTGATGTTATTTTGTGTATAATTGTTTTTAACTATGTTTTGAGGCCGTGTTAAGGATATATTCGAAATAAGTCGGTGCTATATCATAGACACTAAAATTGTATGATTTGTAATAGGGAATTAGTTTATACAAATCATTTTTTTTTAGCATTTTTTTTGTGTTTGATCAAATATATAAGAATTGGAATACTAAAAGTGTTTGATTCGTAATAAGAAATTACCTTTTACAAATCACCTATTTTTTAACAATTTTTTTTATTTGATCAAATATATAATAATTGGAAATACACTCAAACTCTCCAAATATAAGAATTATAAATACACTCAAACTCTCCAAAGAGATTCCATGTACGTGGGATTATAGGCTATTAGAAAAGACTATCTTTCATATTAGAGTGTCACGAGAGAGAAAAAACTAACTCTCATATTAGAGTGCCACATAGGAGAGAGAAAATCTTCCATTAGAGGTCTCTGTTTTAGTATATAGACAAGGTTTTTGACTTGGCCATATGACCGACTCTTTTTGATAATTTGTGTATTACACAAATTTTGGATAATTCCTGTCTTCATTTCTGTAATGCAAATTTTGAAAACATATATTTTGAATCTTTATAGATTTTATGCACAATAATTCATAATAAGAATATCCTTTTTTAGCAAGCCAAACTGACATATTTCCTCGAATAATGCACATTTGAGTAGAAGGGTCTTCTTTAATTACTCTATCGAGAATCAAACATTCAAAAATACTTCTTGATCCATAGTTACTACTGCCTATCCATTATATTTGACTTGAGCCATATTACATTTTAAAATGTGGGGATTATACATGCATGAATTTTGTATTTCTTAAATTCCGTAGTCAAAGCGATAATTAAATAAGGCATTAATTACACATTCTATTATATTTCAGTTAGACAAATTATTAGCCAATGTCGTCTTGGATAATCACAACGTAATCTTAAACCAATAAAGAGTAATTGTGTACTATTATAAAGATATTCATCCATGAGTAATAATTATTACTCATGCATGTAATGAACATGTCAGACGACGATTGAGAAATAGTGCCAAAGAAATAACTCGTACAAATTGTTCTACTAATTACATGGAATCCCATAGAATTTTCAAATTACATTATTAGTAAGAGCGAAGCTCTCTTTCAATAGAAACTAAAAAGAAACACAACTTTTAATTTGCTACATCTCACAATTTTCTTATAATTCTGAAAAGAAATACTTATTACATACACACCACATGTTCTCAAAAATAATTTAATATGAATCCAAATAGTGTAACTTAGATTTATTTTATGTGTCTATTGTTTTATTCAAGTAATCTAAAATAGCAAATCAAGATAAGGCATTTTCATATTATTGATTACGATATTAATTCTATAACACCACAACGCCGGCCATAAGCAAACATTGGCTTGCAATCAGCGCTGCGCTGCACTGTTTGTTATGATTGGAGTTCTTTTGGTATTGATTGCAACAACAAAAACTGTCATAGTGATCCAGATTTTAAGGAGAAAGTGTATGGAGACAGTTGAATAATTAATACATAACTATAACAAAAAATCAAATATGTTGCTGCCTCAAATTTTATAATTTTTTGTGTTCAACAAAGAGGACTTCATGATAGTTTTGAAGATATATTCACTTAAGATATGTCTTCACTTAATGCAATTAATTGAACTCTACTTATTTCCAATACATACAAAGACGTATGCTAAACTTACCGAGAAAGAAATCCATTAACTTTGTGGTGGAGGTCTTCACATTAAATCAATATATTGGTTTAGGCAGATATCAATCTATTTTTTGGGGCGATTACGTGTGTCTAAATTGATCAAAATTAGAATTGATTTCTAATTGTGCTTATATTTGTTTACCATTTTTTTTAGTATAAGTTATAGTTTAATTAGGAAACTAAATACACAAAGATATAATTATTAAGAGTGTCAACCTGGCTTCACTCTCTCTAGGGAGAGTGCCACCAAAGATAGAGACTGTCCATGTCAGATGTACTCTGCTTTAATATAGAGAGAGATGATAGTAGATATGCAATCAGTAATGTCATTCAGACATTCAGTTCATGATAATCTATAGTTAGTTTCATTATATTGTTGACGAATGGAACTAGTCGTTCTGTTCCTGTTCCTACATACCTTAATTATCAAAACTTCCTATGGAAATAACCACGCATGGATATGTATTTTTGTTATTGACTTCTATTACACATGTATGTATATGTATAGTAGAACCTTCTAGTATTTACTTTAAAAAAAGTTTCCCTCGTTGGCTGAATTCCACAATCTGTAGTACTGGACACTGGTAACTTAATAAGTTAGTAAAATGGCGCGCATTTTCAAAAAGCAATTCTGGGTGCAAAACTGCATTGGTGTGGACTATGGATCGGAGCTAAAAACTGTTATGCATTGTATGAAAACTTGAGCCTCTGCATATTCAAAGAAACATTTCCAAAAGTCAACATTTACATAATCCAAACTTCAGGTAAGATTACAACTGAACTAGAATCATGCATGTGAATTATGTGAATTTCATTTAGTTCAAAACACAACATGATTGAAGAAGGTGATCATATCACAATTAGGTGTAATAGCAAGTTCAGATGAACAACCTCAGCTCACTTGCTCAAAAACTAAAACATCTTGTTATATACCTTTAGAATCATTAAACATAAGAGAATCAAAATAATAAAAATACTAGACAACATGCTAACTTGAGAATCATTTCTTGAAAGGAGGGGAATCAGACGATGGTGGAGGTAAGAAGGGAAGCAATGGCGGTCCAGGTTCAGTTGGTTCAACAACTACAGGGAATGGTGGAGGAAGTGGTAGTGATTCTTGAGGAGGAAGGATAACTTCAGGTGGTTGTGGAAGAGGAAATGAAGGTGGTAGTAGTGGTTCTTGAGGTGGAAGAACAACAACAGGTGGTTGTGGTAAAGGAAATGAAGGCAGCAGCGGGGCCGGTTTGACATCTATTGTGGGTGTAGGTGGTGGAAGTGGAAATGGTAGTTGAGGAGACAATAGTGGTATATCTGGAGTAATTGGTGGAAGAAATGTATTTGCAGGTGGTTGTGGTAGAGGAAATGATGGCGGAGGGAAGAATATTGGGAATACTGAGGGAGGTGGAAGAATGTCAGTGGGTTCTGGTAGAGGGACTGATGGTGGTGGTGAAAATATAGGTAAGAATGATGGGTTGGTATCTATATCTGGTGGTGATAACCATGGGATTGTTGTTGGTGATTCAACTATGACTGGTGGTGGTGATGCAACTAAAGGTGGTGGGAAAAATATATCTGGTGGTGGTGATGCAACTAGTGGTGGTGGGAAAAATATATCTGGTGGTGGAACAAGTGGCGGTGGCAATATTATTTCTGGAGGTGGTGGTGGTGGGAATATTTGTGGTGGTGGAGGAGATGGTACCAATGGTGGTGGTGGAAATATTTGTGGTGGTGGAGGAGATGGTACCAATGGAGGTGGTGGTGATTCCAATGGTGGGGGTGGAGATGGTGGGCGTGGTGATGGTGGCGGAGGTGATGCAGGAGGTGGTGATGCAGGGGGAGGTGATGCAGGAGGAGGCGATGCTGGTGGTGGTGATGCAGGAGGTGGCGAAGAAGGGACAGCTACTGGAGGTGACGGTGATGGAAGTTGAGGTGGTGGAGATGGGAGTGCAGGTGGTGGGAGAGAGGAGATTGGAGGAGAAGGAGAAGGCAATGTTGGTGGTTGGACAATAGGGGGAGGAGATGCAACGACAGGCGGTATAGGTAGAGGAGGAGGAGGAGAAGCGACGAGAGGTGGGGGAATAGGCAGTGGTGGTGAAGGCGGTCTTCTAGGCGGCCTTCTGGGTGAAGGTGGCCTTCTAGGCGAGGGTGTGGTAGGAAGAAAAGGGTTATTAGGTGAAGGTGAACGAGAGAATGGCCATTGACCACAGGTTCCAAACAAGTACTGATACAGAGGATCACATGATGAACTTGGCCTTCTTGTTCTCCTACCACTGCTTGATCTGCCTCGACTGCTTCTTCTCTTCTCTTCTTCTTTCTTTTGGTGTTGTTTGTGTTGAGGATGGATTCTTCTTGCTTCTATGGTTGTTAGAGCAAGAGTGCTCAAAAGCAACAAACACAAAACCAATCTCACTACTGAAGCACTCATCTCTTGCTGCATGAAATGCAAAATATGGTGGAAGCAAAAACTTTATTTATAGTGTTTGGGAAATTATGCAGTGGAACTGAGACCCAGCAGTGAGGCCAGTATGGCTGTATCCAAGTCAAGATTGAATGGCTTCTTAATATTTGAACACATTCACCAAATGGAATGGATGGAGGTGATGAACTAATGAAGCACTCTTGTAAATGCAATCAGTTAAGAGACAGCTATGAAGAAGTGGTGACTCTCTTTTCTCTCTCATAAATCTGGGGAGTTGGTTTTGAGGATTGCAGTGCAACGCATTCATTGACTGTAGCATGCTGAGGGCTGAGACTCAAGCTTTAGTCTGAATTTGGGTGAGGAATGGGAGAGGATTAATTGTAGGACGCCTAGTTATATGTGCCACTGTTGAAAATACAACCTTCTTCAAAACCTTATACTTTCTTATCTACCTAATTTATTGCACTTGTTTTCTACACACTGTTTAATCAGCAAAACCCACTCATAATAAGTCAATACCCTCATACCAGCTAACCACCATCCAAGCTCTTCTTTTTTATAACGAGCATGATTATACATTTATACAAACTCTATTTTTTATAATCACATTTATACATTGTACAAACTCATTTGGGACAACTATATTATTGAATGTGACTATGATTCAGGGATATTAACTGAGTTTCTAGTTTGAAATGATATCATTGACATAGCAGCTCGGTTGTGTAAAGGTTGTAGGTTAGAACATCATCAACGCAGTTGCTATTTTCATTGTAACACATTGACAATAAAGGTCAAAAACAAATTGCTATAAATAAGTTATGCTTCAACGTGAATTTTTACAATTGTTATTATTATTATTTTTTGGGCGGTTAAACTGTATCTACCAAATTCATGATCATGGGGATGACATGTCCCAGAGACCGAGGTAACTTAAGAGACCAGAGAGTGAGAGCATAGGATACAGGCCGCGATACTTGAGGCCGTAGTGGACGGTTAGCGGTTATGGAAGGGAGAGGTGGAGATCGTGGAATCAGAAAGCAGTTAGCGGTTATGAAGTATAAGAAGACAAGGGGGAAAAAGAAAGAGAGAGGAAAAAGAGAAAAATAGGTGAAGAGAGAGGAAGTCAGAGTGAGAAAATCTGATCATACATTTGGCGCCGTCTGTGGGGATCGCCGGAGTGACCTACGATTTAGAGACAAGAAGAAAGGGTTATAGGATGGCAATGATAGCTAAGAAAGGGAGAGGGAGACCAAAAAAAGTGAGAGAGGGAATCGATGAGGAAGAGGCTCTGAGTGTGGAGTTGGAAGAAACACCAGAGGAAGTTCAAGACGAGACGGCGGAGGCAACCAGACTCTTGCAGGAAGAAGTAGCGAGATTGAGGGAGGAGAATGAAGATCTTAGAAGAGAAAGGGAAACTACACAAAGAGGGGAGGGGACTAGAGAGCCAGAGAATAGCGAGGTGGGGGAACAGAGCGAGGAAGCGCCCGGGCGGCCAAGAGGTGATCTTGAGGGAGGGTCACGCCGAGGTGATCCGTGCAATGATTGAAAAGGATAGAGAAATAAGTCGGGCGGTGGAAAAAGAAAGCCAAGGGGCGGTGAAGAAGGTGGTGGCCGGACTTAATCAGAACCCGCTAGCATATTCTGTTTGGAATTCCGAGGTACCGAAGAGGTTTACGCAACCGAGGTTCGAGCGATATGACGGGAAGGGTGATCCCGCGACCACTTACACCACTTTAGGCGGCCAGATGCGGCTGTGGCAAGAGAGTAAATATGACGGACTCCACCGCATGATGTTCCCCGCTAGTCCGAAAGGGGAGCTTCGATTGGTATTACCGATTGACGCCACGCAAAGATAAATAAGTTCGAGGAGTTGGAACAGCATTTGTGGACCATTTCATTCATCGAAACGGAGAGTTGTGGATATCGCGGACCTCTTCAATGTCAAACGTAAATCCGCCGGAGACACCGAGGGAATTTTTTGTGTAGGTTCAAGGAGGAGATGTTGAGGGTGGAGAATTTGATGAGCACACCGCAAGAATAGCATTCCAAAGCATGGGTTGAAGCGAGTACTAGAGTCCACGAATCAGATCCAAAATTGAAGTCACGACGTTACATGCGTTGTATCCAAAGGTCGGAAGTACATACGATATGAGGATATACCGCAGAGAACCGCTAAGGAGCCTAGGAAGACGGAGAAATCGGTGCATAGTGTAGACGTAACGGCCGGAGAGACAGAGGAAAAGCCGCGTCCGTGAGGGGGGATCTTCTTAGGAAGAGACACACACAAAGTCGAGAGAGGTCGGTGACATGGCTAGGAGAGACATTCGCGAGAAAAAACATACCGCGATATAGCGACAACTCCTTTGAACAAAACTTTAGAAGAGATATTGCCGCTAATCAAAGGGATGCAAAGATTTTGAAGGACCGAGAAGCATGCCTAGAGAATTGGAAGAGAAGCCGCTTTGGCGATACCACGGATCCAAACCACGTAACCAATGAGTGTTTCGCTAAGTTGGTCAGGTAGAGAGAATGATAGAAAAGGGTTCTTTGAGAGTTCATCGTGGAGGCACATCCGATCAAAGAAGCGCCAGCCGTGAGCGAGGATCCTAGGAACCATCAATGTCATCTTTAGTGGGAAACAATAGGAAGGAATGCTCATCGTGGACAAAGTAAGGAGGACGCGTCCGGCTTACGCCAGATAAATGAGGTCTCGAAGTATTCCGCCGCCGCCTGAAACCACGGAAGGGATGGGAAGATAGAATTCACGCCAAAAGGATCCGAAGCGGTAATCTCTCCCCACGAGGATGCTACCGGTGATAACAATAGCAATGGGTAACTACATGGTGAAGAGGGGTGTTAATAGATCGCGGAAGCTCAATTGATTTGTTGTTTTAGCGGTCGCGATGGAGGAAATGAACATTGAGAAGAAACAATTGAAGCCTCCCCTGACCAATCTGTTTGATTCAACAAGAGCATGACCGAACCTATAGGGAACCGGAGCTACCAAGAATCGCAGGTCCGTAAACGGTGTTCACCCGCTTCATGGTCGTGGACTCCACTTCGCAATTTAATGCAATCCTGGGAAGAAGATGGATTCACAAGATGAAGGCAATTCCATCCACCTACTATCAAGTGATCCGTTTCCCGACTAAGGGAGGAATGTATGAGATAAGAGGGGACTAAGCCGCGGCTCAGAAAATACACCAGGTGGTGGTTCGAGAGTTGATCCGCGCACCAGAGAAGGGGGCGCGGAAAGAGGGTGGACGCGAGGCGTAGCAATCACAGATCGTGGTAACGGCCCCAGAAGTGCCAGTGGGGGCCAAGACAATGGATGAGGTTGAGACAGTGAACGTAAGTACTGGAGAAGAAGAGAAACTGGTGTCTATTGGGGCCGATTTGCCGGAGAGTTGGAAAGCAAAATTGACCGCCTTGTTGATTGAGAACAACGATGTGTTCGCATGGTCCGTAGAGGATCTGGTGGGACTGGATCCAGAATTTGCTTGTCACAGGTTGCATATGAGAGAAGGGGCCAAGCCCATCCGGCAAAAGATGAGAGGCTTAAAGCCGCAGTATGCGCAGGGGATACGAGAGGAGATACATAGGTTGAAAGCGGGCGGGATTATTCGAAAGTGCAAGTTCACTAATGGCTCTCCAATATTGTCGCGGTTCCAAAAAGAATGGGGAAAGTAAGAATGTGTGTCGATTTCACGGATGTCAATTTACAATGTCCAAAAGATTGCTACCCAATGCCGCTGGATAGATGAGTTGGTGGATCGAACTGCGGAGTTTAAGTTCTTCTTTTCATGGACGCCATCCATGGGATACAATCAGGTGTTCATGTATGAGCCGGACCAAGACAAAACTGCGTTTATAGTAGAAGGGGGAGTTTCATGTTATACCCGAATGCCTTTCACCTTGAAGAACGCCGGGCTACCTTCGTGAGGATAGGAGAGAAGATGTTTGAGAGCAAAATCGGGGGAATGGAAATCTACATAGACGACATGGTGGTGGAAAAGAGTATGACCGGGAGGAACATCCGAGGGGATTGAAGGAGACGCTCACGATACTACGGACATACAAGCCGATGTTGAACCCGACAAATGCACCTTTGGGGTGACGCCGGAAAGTTCTTGGGTTATATCGTCACATACCGCTGAATAGAAGCAAATCCGACCGTCGTGGCTTTGGTAGAGATGCAATCACCCCGTGATGTGAAGGAGGTCCGTGGGTTGGCGGGAAGAATCGCTGCTCTCAACAAAGTTCATTTCAAAAATCCTCGACAAGTGTAGACCTCGTGACTACTCTTTGCGGAAAACAACTGACTTCCAATGGACCGAGGCGTGTGAAAAAGCTTTCCAGGAGTTAAAGGTTTATTTGGAAAGAGTCCCTATCCTGTCACGACCAGGGCAAGGTGAAAAACTGTATCTATACTTGGGGGTGTCAGAGTACGCAATCAGCTCCGTGTTGATAAGGGTGGTGGACAAGACGGAGAGGCCGGTGTATTTTCAGAGCAAGACCATGTTAGATGCAGAAACCAGATATAGCAGGATCGAGAAATTTGCTCTGGCGTTGGTTTTCTCAGCTTTGAAATTAAAACCGTACTTCGATGCTCACTCAGTAGTGGTGGTGACAAACTTGCCACTCAAACAGGCCTTGAAAGCGGACAAGTCAGGAAGAATGTTGAAGTGGGCGGTAGTGCTGAGTTCTTACGACATAGAGTACCAGATCAGGACCGTAGAGAAGCGCATTGCTATGGCGTAATTCCTGGCAGAATTCCCAGCCGAGGACCCTACATGGGGAGAAGAAATGGTTATGGAACGAGAGGGCGATCCTAGTCATGACCCATTCGACCCATGGGATATGAGAAACGGGTGGAGAGTCTTCGCAGATGGATCCGCGACCGACACCGGAAGTGGAATCGGGGTGGTGTTGGTTACACCAGAGAATAACCGGTTAGAATTGTCGATGAAGTTGGGGTTCGCAGCTTCGAATAATGAGTCAGAATACGAGGCGGTGATAGCAGGGTTGGAAATGGCCGCTGATCTCGGAGTGAGTGAATTGACGGTGTATTCAGATTCCAACCTGATAATATGTCAAATGAATGGAGAGTTTGCGGCCCGGTGCCCCAGGATGGCAAAATATTTAGAAGTATTACAGAGAAAGGCTAGCAAGTTTACTCAGATCAAATTCGCTCACCTGGGCCGCGGTGAGAACAGACACGCCGACGCGTTAGCATATGTTCTGCGCGGTGCTACCAGAACCGGGCGCGAGCCGCTGAAATTTAAGTGCCGAAAGCAAACCAAGTACATCGAGGGTGAAGCGGTTTTGGGAGTCACCGAGAAAGAGACAGGGTGGATGGAACCCATAAAGAGTTTTCTTGCGGGGTCAGAGATCGAGGACAAACGGGAGAGAAGGAGAATGGAATAGGTGTCTCAAAGATACACTCTGATAGATGGTGACTTATACAGACGCAATGTCAGCGGACCGTTATTGAAATGTATTGGGCGTAAACAGGCGGAAGAGGTCTTGAGTGAGATTCATGAGGGGGATTGTGGGAGTCATTCTGCGGGTAGGACGACGGCACATCGATTATTATCTCAAGGGTAGTTTTGGCCGCACATGAAGCGAGACGCAACAGAGTATGCAAAGAGATGTGAGAAATGCCAAAGATTCTCACCGCTAATACACACTCCTGCTGAGTCTTTGCATAAGGTGTTTAGCCCTTGGCTTTTCGCCATGTGGGCCGGATATCGCTTGGACCGCTTCCCCGCTGGCTGGCAAACGAAGGTTCGTGGTTAGCCGTGACGGATTATTTCACCAAATGGGTTGAGGGTGTAGCACTGCAGTAGGTTAAGGAGGAGCAAGTCAAGAAATTCCTGTGGGAAAACGTAATTTGCAGATTTGGGCTACCGTATACCATAATCGCAGATAACGGTACTCGCCATCGGGGCAAAGTACGTGAATTCCTCCAAGCATTCAAGGTGAAGCAAGGATTCTCAGCTCCCTACAATCCGTAGGGAATGGTCGCGTAATCCTCTAACAAGACTATAATGGATAATTTGAAGAAGAAGTTAGAGGATCGAAAAGGGGGCGGCGCGGGCGACGAAGCAATGAATCGGGTGCTATGGGCGCATCCGAACCACACCACGAACTTCCACTTCAAGAGAGTCGCCATTTGCCATGGCCTATGGAGTGGAGGCGGTGATTCCCGCTGAGATGGTGGAGGCGACAACTAGAACCGAGCCGCAGAAGAAGGAGTCAATGAAGTTATATTAGCTGCGGACTTGAACCTTACAGAGGAAAGGAGGGATATGGCGCATCAAGTTGAGGAATACCACAGAGATTGCAGAGGCAATATGACAAGAGGGTGAAGCCACGGCAGTTCCAGTGGGGACCGCGTTTTAGAAAGAGTGACCCCGCCACCGAAAAGAGAAAAGACGGAAAGTCAGGGGCCCAACCGAGGGGGCCATACACCGGGTCGGAAAGGGCGGTGCCGGACCTATCGGTTGCAGACTCGCGGGGGGGACATCACGAGACCTTTGAACATAAGAATGTTGAAGAAATTTTATGAGTGATGCTTTATACAGTGTTATTTTAATTAAAAACAAGCTCTTGAATCACCAGAGTATCATTTGAGGGTATGATGATGTTTTGTGTCACCCATGCTGTCATTGAATCAGGTGCAATTGAGACCAAAGAATGTGGTGGCATAATGGCCGTGAACACACAAACCGACTGGGGGCAAACTGAGCTGCCCCCAACAGCCTCCCGGCTGTAAAGACAACAAAAGGGACGAGCCCTTCGCAGACAACGAGGTCCAAAACCAACTGGGGGCAAACTGAGCTGCCCCCAAAGAGCCTCACGGCTGTTAGAGATAATGGAGGGGACGAGCCCTTCGTGGACGAGGAGGTCCAAAACCAACTGGGGGCAAACTGAGCTGCCCCCAAAGAGCCTCACGGCTGTTAGAGATAACGGAGGGGACGAGCCCTTCGCGGACGACGAGGTCCGAAACCAATTGGGGGCAAATTGAGCTACCCCAGGATAGCCTCACGGCTGCCAGAGACGGTGAGATGGGAAGCCATCTGCGGATGCAGTGGTCCAGAAACAAATTTTGGGCAAACTGTGTTGCCCCAAAAAGAAATCATCGCAGATAGCCAAGCATAATACAGTTGAGCAAGTTGGTAAAACATATTGCACAAAAATATCTGAAATACATCGAGATTGGCAAAGGCATGAGCCCGCTGGGAACACCCAGAAATACGGGGCACGCATAGTATCCAGAACAACAAGTAAAAAACAAGTACTTGTACAAAAGATATTGAGATGTAAAACAAAGGGCTGAACTCCGATCACTGCTCCTCGGCTGGTGCTTGAGTAGAGGTGTCCTCGAGCATCTCTTTCTGGGGCGAGCTTTCGGATATGTTCACCACCTCATCAGTTGTCACCGGACAAGGCTCGCCCTCTTCTGCAGCGGAGGGAGGTAGCAGGGGTTCGGGCGGCTTGATCAAGGGCGGGGCGGCGAGGGAAGAAGTCTCCCAAATGGGGCGGTGAGTTCGCCACCGACGCTTTAGTTCTCTAGCAATTTTCTTTTTTTCGCCGAGCTGAAGCGGTCGAGGCACCGCCAGGACCGGTCAAGGGTGGTTCATACGGGCGGCCTCCATTGTTGTTTCTCACTAATCGCTTTAGCCCCGGGCGTCCGTTTATCCGGCCGACGGAGAGCCCCTTCCGCGGCCTTATTGTCGTTGTGTGCCTTGAGAGCTGCGATACGAGAATCATCGCTCTTTCTCCCAAAATTAGCATATCTTGCTTTCCACCGCCCCGCCCATGGATCTCCCCGCTTTACCGCCTCCGTGGTGTCTAAGGTGTTGGTCAATCCCCTCGATGACGTAGCCTACATCCGTGCTTAATCGAACACAAAGGGAAGTTAGATGTGACACAAAGTAAGGATGCAAGTCAAGAGAATCAAGATGAGACTCACCTTCTCCCACCCAAGATAGATAGCAGTGACGATGGGCAAAGAACGTTCCCCGAAGTCGCCGTGAGGTTTGATCTCGTGGAAGATGGGGGTGAAGAATGAGAGGCGACCACCGCAAAGATTGTCTAAAGCGGAGTCTCTAGTGGTGACGGGGCGATCCCTGGCCTTGAACTCGGGATGCCAGACTTCAGGCCCAACGGGCACGGGATCCTTGCCATGATGGCGTGATGGGACCAATAGCCGTGGGGCCGCAGCGACTGGGGCGGATGGGGTAGCAGGAGTGGAGGTGTTGCCCGCAGTTCTGCATCTCTTGGCGGGTGGCCCCTGCGTCGCCGAGTCGGTCTGCTCATCTTCAGGGTCGCTGTCCCACAATTTGAGTTTGTTGACATCGATGTTCTGGGTGGGCGGAGGGAGTTGAGATCGCAAAATCGCCCTCCCAATCGGAAGGGAAGAATATGAGCCGGGACACCTTTGGGGGTGGATGGGTCCGAGTAGCGGTAGGGGTTTTTTGACCACGCGGGCGGGCGGCTCTTAGGGCCTCGGCTTGTGAATGGGAGATTTTCTTGGTGTAGCCCCTCTTCTTAGTCTTGGGGAGAAGGTTTGGGTAATCTCTTTTAGGTGGAGGCAGACGATAGAAAGGGCCTTGGTATGGGCGAAGTCTTTGAGGGTTGGGTCTAGAAGGAGCCGGAGTGGCTTTTTCAGATCAATGCCTAGAAGGTCGCGACCGGGTCGCTTCCCGATCGCTGAGTTTCGGAAGATTGCGGAGTAGACGCCGCTTTAAAGTTGGAATGAGAATCGGCCCTCCAACCCGCGACAAAGAAAGTTAGCGGGCGATGTCAAGAACGGAAGAAGAATAAGTACAAGGACACACCAACCGATCGCCTACACTTACCGCTTCGAGGAAGTGTAAGTGCCTTAGAGAAACCTCAGGAGGTATGTCCGCTGACAGAAAGTTCCCGGACACATACAAAGGGTAATGGTGCCACACTTTATCAGAGGTGGTGATGTGAAGAATGAAAGATTTCTTCCGCGGACGACTACAAAAGGATTGATAGCCTACACTGCCAAACTTGGTACTCTTTTTGATGAAGTAATGGGCAATGATATCGCGGAGTTTGATTTGGGGAGAGTTGGTTTTGTTGTAAAAGTTGGCGTACAGCACATGACACGCCATAAATTGCCAATGCCTTGACATGGCGGAATGTTGAAATGATTGCATACTTCTACATCAAGCAAGACGGGGAACCTTAAGCCCGCCACTATTTGCCCAATCAGAATCACCGTGCCCCCGCCGCGGTTCTACAAGATGGGGAAAATGAGTTATGCCCGACACATGCTCTAACAAAGACATCATCGGGATGCCGAAATGGCTTTGACCGCGTCTAGGTTGGTCCGCGTAATATGAAGGGGGTGGGGAAGCTTAAACGATCTCCCCGAGGTAGGGGATAGCGGCAGGGCTTGTCGTCGACCGAGGTGGGGACTCAATCCCCGTTAGCGATGGTGTTACTAGATCTAGAGGGGGTGTCCGATCGATCGATCGGGACAACGGGGAGTTCAAGACCGGGCGCATACAGATTCGGAAGCCGGGCGAGGCGGAAAGCGGTGATTTCCAAAAATGCGATCAAGATAACGATAGCACAAAGCCTAATGGGCGGGGAAAAGAGGTGAACGGTGATCGGAAACCAAAAAAAAAACAAGAATGGAAATGAGTGAAAGGGAAGAAGAGCAAACCTGACTTTCAACGTAGCTGCAAGCAAGGAAGAAAAAGCGTGTAAGACGAGGACAGTAACCGGTAAGAGGACCACTGGAAGAAGATGCCAACGAGAAGAACGGGACAAGGAGAGCAGAGGAAGAGGAAGAAGGGAGAGAGGTGCTGAGGTTGGGGAATGAAGGATGGAGGAATAATGGGAAAGATGAAGGGTTTGAGGGTTTGAGCGGGATTTGAAGTATCGGGGGTAAAAGAGTAATTTTCCGGGGGGTACGACCCAAAAGCCAAGAGAAATTAATCAGAGGATGGGCGCCACGTGGATATCGAAGAACGAGGAGTCAGGTTCTGCAGGTAATCATGACGCGTGCAAGCGTGTGAAGCACGCGCGAGAGAGCGCAGCAAGCAAGCGCGTCTGGCGCTGAGATAAAGCACACGCTGATATCATGAAGCAAGAGAAGGAGGGGCCGCGGATCAATAAAATTGAGGATATCTCGGACCCCCTAACGAAGTTCTTCACAAGGTTCGTGGGGCCGAAAAGGGGCATTTGTATCTACCAAATTCATGACCATGGGGATGACATGTCCCAGAGACCGAGGTAACTTAAGAGACCAGAGAGTGAGAGCATAGGATACAGGCCGCGATACTTGAGGCCGTAGTGGACGGTTAGCGGTTATGGAAGGGAGAGGTGGAGATCGTGGAATCAGAAAGCAGTTAGCGGTTATGAAGTATAAGAAGACAAGGGGGAAAAAGAAAGACAGAGGAAAAAGAGAAAAAGAGGTGAAGAGAGAGGAAGTCAGAGTGAGAAAATCTGATCATACATAAACTATAACCCCGTCAAAAGTATCAAAAATCTCGAGTATCCAATTCAATCAAATTATTTGCTTAAAATTATCTTTAAAATGTTTTTACTTTGGAATTATTCAAAACATTAGGACGGCTAAACTTTAGCTGTCTTTTTTTTTTTTGTCTTATTTATGGGAAATCGAAATGTTTGATATAGGAAAATTGGTTTGGCCATTCGAAAGGGCCTAGGGGTGCAATTTATAGCGGCGCTTGACTTCCAAATCGTTTATTACATTTATTTTTCATATCAATAAATACATTTTTTATTTAAAAAATAAAATAAAAAAATATTTTCGGATGGCTAAATTTTAATCGTCTAGGAATGGGACAACTACTTTAGGCGTTCCAACCATTGATATAAATTCTACAAAAATGGTTCAGATTATAGCAATTGCTACGATGACAATTGGTTAGCAGCATGTTGGAAGATGTTTTTGCCAAATTAATTGCTACATACGACATTGGAAATGACAAATAGCAACAACGTTGATGATGCTATTAGGGACTCTAAACCACTCTAAAGTTGACCTGGGTCCCGAAATTGACCGAGCTTCTCCAAATCAGTATTGAGCAGGAATTATTTTGGGTTTGGTGGGGGCTATACTGTCATACACTACTCCCGAATTGCCCTATATTGCACGGATCCAAAATAAGGGTGGAATTTGGGTTGGGTTAGCCCAAACCTGATGGACTAAAACATAATTTTTGTAAGTCTTGGGCTAACACGTCAAATCCGTGGTCTGGACTTGGTTAGTAAAATCAAAACCTAACTCGGTTTTAAATTGGACTTGGGTTAGAATATTAAAAAATCGAAAAATCCGATTGAGAATTTCAGTGTTTTTTAGAGAGAATAATGTAATTAATCCCTAACAAACAATCAAATCTCTTTGATTTTATTGGAAGATTTCAATTTCGATGTTTTTTACTCTTAATTTAAAAAAAAAAAAAAAAAAAATTGACCAACCCGATATAACCCGACCCAATCCGAATTAGTCGGGCTAGAATTTGGGCTGAAAATTCAAAAACCGACTAGGACTTGGTCCCAGACTCAAATTGAAACATTTGAAACTCGAGTTATACCTCAACCCGACCCAATCCGCCAAGTTTCACCCCTAATCCAAAATCTGCTAAAAGTGCTTTAAATGAGGCATGAGGGCGGTCTTATAGAACGTGACTAGATTTTGGACCCGGGCATATGCCCGGGATCTATTCAATTTTTTGTGTGCTGAAAAGGCTTTGCAAAATGTCTCACTCAAATTTTTGAATCATAATATGTTCTTATTGAAAATAAACCTAAATAAGTTAATGGGCAAATGATTATGGTGCATAAGTACTTAGAAACTAATGGATCAAATTGAGATAGCCTCTTCACTTTGTGGTTTAGAATATTAATCCGTAATTTTCAAATAGAATTATCTTAAACTCAATCTAGCTTGTATAATAGTTTTCTTAGATTTATGGTGATTTAATCCAGAAATCATCACCGCCAAATTTTACGCTCTAATGTGTACAAATCATTAAAATATCTATCAAATCACTAAAATAGATTAATTATTTTCATATCCTCAAAGAATACACTACTCCTACTTGAAAGATTTATCCTCAAAGTTCAAATGAAGAAATAGTACCACAAAGTTCTTCCAATATTGCATTAATGTTGAAAGAGTTAAGTTTGATGGTATCAATAAAGTGTTACAAAAATAAGTATAACAATAATTCACACAAACACTCTTCACTCTTTTGGACCAAGGAATTATCATCCATCAATTATCAGTAAAACACTCGTAAGAATTTTTAAGCTTTGATATATTTTACTCCAAAATTATTAAAATTCATACAGTCAAAAAATGTTTAGGTGGCTCTCTATGCAGCCAAAATTTGTTGTGTATCGAATAAAGGTTGTTGAGCTATTACAAGTTCAACTACTGTAGTTCCATCGCTCTGAAATGCTCATTACAATACAAATTCAATAATAATTTTCTTATGCAATACCAAGAGTAGCTTATATATATAAGACATCATATTATTATACAATTCAACTTGGCAAGATCCTACTCCATTTATGAAGTTAGAGAGGTGAAACATACTTGGCAGGATCATACTCCATGATATGAACATTCTATAAGCATCCCGACCCATATCTGTTAGCACTATCACATCTTCTTGCACTCAGAATGAGCACAAATTTTGAAAATTTATTTTTAGCACTATCCTATTTTCCTGTACTCAGGAAAAAAAAAATTAGGAAACCAAAGACAGCCGCCTCGATCAGTTAATTTAATCACCCCTCTTAAATGAAGTGATTTCACTCACCGTATCTTGTATTTGTTATAAAAGTCAGTTCCAATTTCTATTACAGGAGCTGAAATGAAATGTAAGAAGGTTGTATATATTCAGTTCAGAGAAAGTCAATGTATTATTGTTTATAAATAAAATTAGTTAAGTACATATACTTAAGGTTTTGCTTACCATTTGGGCCATAAAGGAAACCGTTCCAAGTGCCAAATACAATTTTGCTTTTGAGTTCATTTGTATTTCCCCGATGATATCCTAATACAAAATCTAAATTGTTATAGTCAAGAAATTCCGTGTATATGAAAGGGTTATGCAAATAACATTTTGAGTGTTCTAATTTGGTATATTTCACGTAATCCTTAGAGAATGTGAGGAACCGGCCGGAAGATTTTACACCCTATAATAAGTTATTAACTCAAGAATATGTAGTGTTTTTTAGGCCACGTTAATGATATATTCGAAATAAATTGGTGCTTTATCATAGACACTAAAAGTGTATGATGATTTGTAATAGGAAATTAGCTTCTACAAATCACCTATTTTTTAAGCAATTATTTTTATTATGCAAATAACAATTTGAGTGTCCTAATTCGGTATATCTCACATAATCCTTAGAGAATGTGGGGAACCTTACACCCTATAATAAGTTATTAACTTAAGAATATATAATATTTTTGAGGCCGTGTTAATGATATATTCGAAATAAGTTGGTGCTTTATCATAGACACTAAAAATGTATGATTGTAATAGGAAATTAGCTTATACAAATCACCTATTTTTTAGCAAATTTTTTTATTTGATCAAATATATAAGAATTGGAACACTAAAAATGTTTCACTCTTATCAACTATATCAGAATTGAAAATACATTCAAACTCTCAAAATATAAGAATTAGAAATACACTTAAACTCTCCAAAGAGATTCCATGTACATGGGATTGTAGGCTATTAGAAAACACTATATTTTATATTAGAGTGCCACATAGGAAAGAGAAAATACTAACTCTCATATTAGAGTGCCACATAGGAGAGAGAAAATCTTCTATTGAAGATCTCTACTTTAGTATATAGACTAGATTTTGGACCCGGGCATACGCCCGGGATCTATTAAATATTTTGTGTGCTGAAAAGGCTTTATAAAATGTCTCACACAAATTTTCGAATCAGAATATATTTTTATTGAAAATAAATCAAAATATGTTAATGAGCAAATGATTATGGTGCATAAGTACTTAGAAATTAAGAGATCAAATTGAGATAGCATCTTCACTTTATGGTTTAGGATATTAATCCATAATTTTCAAATAAAATTATCTTAAACTCGATCTAGCTTGTATAATAGTTTTTTTAGATTTATGGTGATTTAGCAGCAAATTTTCGAATCAAAATATATTTTTATTGAAAATCAACCAAATACGCTTAATGAGCAGCGATTATGGTGCATAAGTACTTGGAAACTAAGGGATCAAATTGAGATAGCCGAGCAGTGATTATGGTGTATAAGTATTTGGAAACTATGGGATCAAATTGAGATGGCCTCTTCACTTTGTGGTTTAGGATATTAATCCGTAATTTTCAAATAGAATTATCTTAAACTCGATCTAGCTTGTATAATAGTTTTATTAGATTTATGGTGATTTAACGGTAAATCATCACCACTCAATTTTACGTACTAATGTGTACAAAATCACTAAAATAGATTGATTGTTTCCATATCCTTAAAGAATACACTACTCCCACTTGAAAAGATTTATCACATGAATGTGTCCTACGAACGGGTGCCGTTATATTAAATTATTCTAAAAAATATTAGCAACTATGCATAGCTATGAGATATGAAAATTATATTAATTACTCAATTAAATTTCTTGCACCACTCTCTATAAAAAGGAAGCATCAAACTTTGATAAAACTCATCGACTTCTTTTCATTGTTAGTTTTAACAATAGAAATTTGATTGAAGTTTTTTTAGAATGTCCAATTTGGTGAAGATAATATTGAAGCTACTTGAATAGCAAGGCATTCCCAATCACAATAAAAGAAGTATGATAAACATTATTTAAAATGCAAAACTATATTTGTCGAGACATTTATTCCCCTACATATAATACAAATATATTTTTAGGGTTATTAGTTGAATGCATTTGCATCAAGTTTATGATTTTTCATTAATTATTCTTTGAGGTTAGTTTAATGTAGTACGCTGCATCCAGTTTCCAAATTCTCATTAATTATTCTTTGAGGTTAGTTCAATGCAGTTGCATCAAGTTTCGATTTCCTATCAATTATTATTTAAGGTTAGTTCAAGGTAAATTGCATCCATTTTATGATATCCCGCTACTTATTCATTAAGGTTAATTCAAGATAGTTTGCATCCAGTTTTTTATGTTTCAAGCATTAGTATTTGAGATTAGTTTATTGAATTTGCATCCGTGTTCTAATATCTCGCACTTACTCTTTGAGGTTAGTTCAATACATCCGTGATCCAATTTCGATATCCCTGCTAATTGTTTTTCTAGGTTAGTTCGATAGTTTACAATTTTGCATACATGTAAGAGTCTTTTTTAAATCCACTTTCATTTTGGGTTCCTTATTACTCGTAATTACTCATGTGAGAAGGCTAAAACCGACATTTATGCTTTGAGGTCACAGGTGATGCGCTTACATTCGACTTTCGATTTTTAGTTAACTATTTTTTGAGGATATTTCAATGCATTTGCATCCAATTTCTGATTTCCCGCTAGTTAATATCTTATTTTAGTTTAATGCAATTGCATCTAGTTTTTGGTTTTTGTTAATTATTCTTTTTGAGGTTAGTTCAATGCAAATGCATCCACTTCCGAATTTATGTTAATTGTTCTTTTTGAGGTTAGTTCAATGCATTTGCATCAAGTTTTCGTTTCCGCACTATTTTTTGAGGTTAGTTTAATGCGTTACATCACATTTATAATTTCCCGATAATTATTCATTTAGGTTAGTTCAGTGTTCAATGCAGTTGCATCCAATTTCCGAATTTATGTTAATTGTTCTTTGAGGTTAGTTCAATGCATTTGCATCAAGTTTTCGATTTCCCGTTAATTATTTTTTGAGGTTAGTTTAATGCAGTTACATCACATTTATAATTTCCCGATAATTATTCATTTAGGTTAGTTCAGTGTAGTTTCATCCATTTTTCAATGTTTCGTTAATTAGTCTTTGAGATTAGTTCATTGCATTTGGATCTAGTTTTCAATTTCCCGTTAATAACTCTTTAAGGTTAGTTCAATACATCTGCATCTAGTATCTGATTATTTATGCTTTGAGGTTAGTTCGATGTAATTATATCTGGTTTTTGATTTTCCGTTAATTATTTTTTGAGATTATTTCAATGCATTTGCATTTAGTTTCCGATTTCCCACCAATTATTCTATGAGGTTAGTTTAATGCAGATGCATTCGGTTTTTATTTTATGTTAATTATTTTTGAGTTTAGTTCAATGTATTTGCATCCAGCTCGATTTCTCGCCTATTAATTATTATCTCTAAGGTTTGTTTGATGTATTTGCATACCGCTTCGATTTCCCATTAAATATTTTTCAAGGATTTGTATACAATTTCTAATTTCCCTTTAGTTATTATCTAACGTTAGTTTAATGCAATTGCACCCAGTTTTCAATTTCTAGTTAATTATTTTTTTAGTTTAGTTTATTACATTTGCATAAAGTTTCCAATTTCCCGTTAATTACTCTTTGAGCTCAGTTATGCATTTGAATCCAATTTCCGATTTCCTTTTAATTATCCAATGTGGTGTATAATACCAACTTCTACTGATCCATCTGTAGTGTCCTTGCAAACATGACATAAAAAGTAAATTATGTTTGATTTACTATATGGGATCATTGAAGATTACCAGTTCCCGATTTTTCATTAATTATTCTTTAAATTATGCATGACTTATACTATGTAGAATCTTCAAAGATTATCTACGAACGGGTGTTGTTATATTAATTATTTTGAAAAATATTTGTAAATATGCAAAACTTTTATATATTAATATTATATTGATCGCTCAACCAAATTTCTTATAACGTGAAAACCTTTATTCTCCATTAAAAAAAAAAAAACTCATGTACCTTTTAATAAAACCCTTCAACTTCATTTTGTTGTTTAATAATAGAAGTTTGATTGAAGTTTTATGAGATTGCCTAATAAGGTGAAGTTCATATATATTGTAGCTACTTGAATAGCAAAGAGTCCCAATCATAATGGAAAAGAGATAAGATAAACATCATTTTAAATGCAAAACTATACTTACCGAGACATTCCCACAACATATAACCCAACTATGTTTTGAGGTTAGTTTAATGTATTTGCATCCTGTTTCTGATTTTCCGTTATTTATATTTTGAGGTTAGTTCAATACAAATTGCATCCAATTTTCAATTCCCGTTATTTATTTTTTGAGATCAGTTCAATGCAGTTGCATCCAGTTTTTGATTTATCGTTAATTATTCTTTTTGATTAGTTCAATACATTTGCATCTAATTTCCAATTCCCTGTTAATTATTCTTTGAGATCAGTTCAATACATTTGCATCCAGGTTTCGATTTCCCATTAATTATTCTCAGAGATTAGTTTAATGCATTTGCATCCAGTTTCTGATTTCTCGTTTATTATTTGATAAAGTTACATTTGCATCTAGTTTCCGATTTCTCATTAATTATTATTTGAGATTAGTTCAATGAATTTGCATCCAGTTTCATATTTACCATTAATTATTTCTTGAGGTTAGTTCAATGCATTTGCATCCAGTTTATTTTTTTAGATTAGTTCAAAGGCAGTTTCATCCTGTTTTCGATTTCCCATTAATTATTTTTTAATATTAGTTCCACGTATTTGCATCATGTTTCCAATTAATAATTAATTTTTCTTTGATGTTAATTCAATGCAATTGCATCCAGTTTCTGATTTTATATTAATTTAATCTCTGAGGGTTAGCTCAATGCATTTGCATCCAGTTTCCGATTTGCCGACAATTATTTTTTTATGTTAGTTTGATGTATTTGCATCCAAGTTTTGATTTTCCGTTAATTATTCTTTGAGGTTAGTTTAATACAGTTGTATCCATATATATTCCAATTTTCTATTAATTACTTTTTAAGATTAGTTTAATGTTTGCATTTGCATCCAGTTTCTGATTTTCCGTTAAATATTATTTGAGGTTAGTTCGATACATTTGCATCCAGTTTTCGGTTCCCCATTAATTATTTTTTACGCTAGTTTCATTCAAGATATATATATATTTTAAAAATATTTGTCATTATTTTTTTTTTTTTTTTTTTTTTTTTTTTTTTTTCTATTATATATTTTGTGATGTTATTTTTTGTATAATTGTTTTTAACTATGTTTTGAGGCCATGTTAAAGATATATTCGAAATAAGTCGGTGTTTTATCATAGACACTAAAATTGTATGATTTGTAGTAAGGAATTAATTTATACAAATTACATATTTTTTAGCAATTTTTTTTATTTGATCAAATATATAAAAATTGGAACACTAAAAGTGTTTGATTCGTAATAGAAAATTACTTTTTACAAATCACCTATTTTTTAGCAATTTTTAAAAATATTTATCATTATTGCTTTGCCGTTATTTTTTTTTTTCATTTTCTATTATATATTTTGTGATGTTATTTTTTGTATAATTGTTTTTAACTATGTTTTGAGGCCGTGTTAAGAATATATTCGAAATAAGTCGGTGTTTTATCATAGACACTAAAATTGTATGATTTGTAATAAGGAATTCTACAAATTACTTTTTTTTTTTTTTTTTTTATTTGATCAAATATATAAGAATTGGAACACTAAAAGTGTTTGATTCATAATAGGAAATTACCTTTTACAAATCACCTATTTTTAGCAATTTTTTTATTTGATCAAATATGTAAGAATTGGAAATACACTCAAACTCTTCTAAATACACTCAAACTCTATGTATGTGAGATTGTAGGCTATTAGAAAAGACTATCTTTCATATTAGAGTGCCACATAGGAGAAAGAAAAACTAACTCTCTCATATTAGAGTGCCACATAGGAAAGAGAAAATCCTCAATTAGAGGTCTCTCGCTTTAGTATATAGATAGTAGATTAGATTTTTAGACCCGCATACTGGGATCTATTAAATATTTTGTGTGCTGAAAAGGCTTTTACAAAATGTCTCACACAAATTTTCAATTAGAATATATTTTTATTAAAAAATAAATAGAAATAATGTTAATGACCAAAGATTATAGTGCATAAGTACTTGGAAACTAAGGGATCAAATTGAGATAGCCACTTTGTGGTTTAGGATATTAATCCGTAATTTTCAAATAGAATTATCTTAAACTCTATCTAGCTTGTATAATAGTTTTCTTAGATTTATGGTGATTTAGCGGCAAATTTTCGAATAAAAATATATTTTTATTGAAAATAAACCGAAATACGTTAATGAGCAACGATTATAGTGCATAAGTACTTGGAAACTAAGGGATCAAATTGAGATAGCCTCTTCACATTGTGGTTTAGAATACTAATCCGTAATTTTTAAATAAAATTATCTTAAACTCGATCTAGCTTGTATAATAGTTTTATTAGATTTATGGTGATTTAGCGGTAAATCATCACCATTCGGCTTACGTAATGTGTACAAATCACTAAAACAGATTGATTGTTTCCATATCCTCAAAGAAACTCCCACTTAAAAAGATTTTTCACATGAACGTGTCCTACGAATGGGTGTCATTATATTAAATTATTCTAAAAAATATTAGCAACTATGCATAGCTATGAGATATGAAAATTATACTAATTACTCATTTAAATTTCTTGACCACTCTCTATAAAAAGGAAGCACCAAGCCTTGATAAAACTCATCGAATTCTTTTTATTGTTAGGTTTAACAATAGAAATTTGATTGAAGCTTTGTGAGAATGCCCAATATGATGAAGATAATATTGAAGCTACTTGAATAGCAAGACATTCCCAATTACAATAAAAGAATTATAATAAACACTATTTAAAATGCAAAACTATATTTGTTGAGACATTTATTTCCCCTACATATAATACAAATATGTTTTAGGATTATTAGTTCAATGCATTTGCATCAAGTTTTTTTTGTTCCATTAATTATTCTTTGAGGTTAGTTTAATGTAGTACGTTGCATCCAGTTTCCAATTTCTCATTAATTATTCTTTGAGGTTAGTTCAATGCAATTGCATCAAGTTTTCAATTTCCCATTAATTATTATTTGAGGTTAGTTTAGTGCAATTGTATCTACTTATTTATGATTTCCGTTAGTTATCCATTAAGGTTAATTCAAGATGATTGCATCAAGTTTTCGATGTTTCACTTAGTCTTTGAGATTAGTTCATTGCATTTGCATCCAGGTTCCAATCTCCTGTTAATTACTCTTTGAGGTTAGTTCAATCCAAGGCCCAAAATTTCGATATCGGTTAATATATCGGTGTACTCAAAAACCGAGATATATCGGATATCTCGGATATATCGGATATCTCGGTTTTTTTGGTGACCAGTCCAAAGTTTCTAAAATATCGGATATCTCACCGATATATCTCGGATATATCGGATATTTCGGAAATTTCAATATTAAGTTATTAACAATTGGTCAAAAAGTCAACTGATATATATCGATTATCTCGGAAATATCGATTATATCGGCGATATAAACTTTCATATCGGAAATTCCGATATATCTCGGAAAAAAGGAGTTCAATATTCGGTGGATATATGTCGGAAATATCGATATCGGTGTACCAATTTACCGAGATATATCGGCGAGATATCGGATATCTCGGCGATATTTTGGGCCATGGTTCAATCTGCATCCAGTTTTCTGATTTCCCGTTAATTGATTTTCTAGGTTAGTTCGATTGTTTATAATTTGTTTGCATACATGTAAGAGTCTGTTTTTATAAACTTACTTTCGTTTTGAGTTCCTAATTACTCGTAATTACTAATGTGAGAAGGCTAAAAAAGTAGATATTTATGTTTTGAGGTCAGTGCGATGCAGTTACATCCGACTTCCGATTTCTAGTTAACTATTTTTTTAGATTATTTCAATTCATTTGCATCAAATTTCTGATTTCCGCTAGTTAATTTCTTATTTTAGTTTAATGCGGTTGCATCCAGTTTTGGTTTTCCGTTAATTATTTTTGAGGTTAATTCAATGCGGTTGCATCCAATTTCGATTTTATGTTAATTGTTCTTTAATGTTAGTTCAATGCATTTGTATCAAGTTTTTATTTCTCGTTAATTATTTTTTGAGGTTAGTTCAATGCGCTTACATCAAATTTTAATTTACCGTTAATTATTCATTTAGGTTAGTTCAAATAAGTAGTTTTTATCCATTTTTCAATGTTTTATTAATTAGTATTTGAGATTAGTTTATTGCATTTAGATATAGTTTCCGATTTCCTATTAATAACTCTTTAAGGTTAGTCCAATACATCTGCATCTAGTTTCTAATTATTTATGCTTTGAGGTTAGTTCGATACAATTATATCCGGTTTCTGATTTCCCGCTAACTATTCTTTAAAGTTATTTCAATGCATTTGCATTTAGTTTCCGATTTCTCATTAATTATTCTATGAGGTTAGTTCAATGTAGTTGTATTCGGTTTTTGATTTTATGTTAATTATTTTTTGAGTTAAGTTCAATGCATTTGCATCTAGTTTTCGGTTTCCCATTAATTATTATTTGAGGTTTGTTTGATCTATTTGCATACCGTTTCCGATTTTTTTCGTTAAATATTTTTCAAAGATTTGCATCCAATTTATAATTTTCCGTTAGTTATTCTCTCATCATTTAGTTTAATGCAATTTGCATAAAGTTTCGATTTTTTCCATTAATTACTCATTGAGCTCGGTTATGTATTTGAATCCAGTTTTCGATTTTCTTATAATTATCCAATGTGGTGTGTAATACAAACTTCTACTGATCCATCTGTAGTGTCCTTGCAAACTTGACATAAAAAAATAAATTATGCTTAATTTACTATGTGGGATTCTCGAAGATTATCCAGTTCCCGATTTCTCGTTAATTATTATTTAAATTATGCATGACTCATTATGTGAAATATTCAAAGATCATCTACGAACGGGTGCTGTTATATTAATTACTCTGAAAAATATTTGTAAATATGTAAAACTATTATATATTGATATAATATTGATCACTCAACCAAATTTTTTATAAGCGGAAAATCTCACTCCATTAAAAAACATAACTCGCTTTGATAAAACCCTTCAACTTCATTTTGTTGTTTAATAATAGAAGTTTGATTGAAATTTTATGAGATTGCCTAATAAGAAGAAGTTCATATATATTGAAGCTACTTTCGAATAACAAAGAGTTCTCAATCATAATGGAAAGACATAATATAAACATCATTTTAAATGCAAAACTATATTTATCGAGATATTCCCATAACATATAACCCAACTATATTTTGAAGTTAGTTCAATGCATTTGCATACGCTTTAATTTTCCCGTTATTTATATTTTGAGGTTAGTTCAATGCAGTTGCATCCAATTTTCTATTCCCGTTATTTATTTTTTGAGATCGGTTCAAATGCGGTTGCATCCAGTTTCGATTTCTCGTTAATTATTCTTTTCGGTTAGTTCAATACATTTGCATCCAATTTCACTAAATTGTTCTTTCGAGGTCAGGCCAATGCATTTGCATCTAGTTTCGATTTTTTGTTAATTATTCTCAGAGATTAGTTTAATGCATTTGCATCCGCCTTCCAATTTTTCGCTTATTATTTGATAAAGTTGCATTTGCATATTGTTTCGATTTCGCAATTATTGTTTGAGGTTAGTTCAATTAATTTGTAAACTTTCGATTTCCGTTAATTATTTCTTGAGGTTTTGCATCCAATGTATTTTTGATATTAGTTCAATGCAATTGCATCCGGTTTTCGATTTCTAGATTAATTATTTTTAAGATTAGTTCAACGATTTGCATTATGTTTCCAATTTATAATTATTTTTTTTTTGAGGTTAGTTTAATGCAGTTTGCATCTAGTTTCGATTTCTCGTTAATTTAATCTTTGAGGGTTAGCTCAATGCATTTGGATCCAGTTTCGATTTTCCGACAATTATTTTTGATGTTAGTTTGATGTATTTGTATCCAAGTTTTGATTTTCCATTAATTATTATTTGAGGTTAGTTTAATGCAATTTGTATCTATATTTCGATTTTCTATTAATTACTTTTTTAAAAATTTGTTTAATGATTGCATTTGCATTCAGTTTCGATTTTCCATTAAATATTATTTGAGATACATTTGCATCCAGTTTTTTCGTTCTCCATTAATTGTTTTTGACGCGTTAGTTTTATTCAAGATTATATATATTTTTTAAAATATTTGTCATTATTGTTTTGCCGTTATTATTATTATTATTTTCATTTTCTATTATATATTTTGTGATGTTATTTTTTGTATAATTGTTTTTAACTATGTTTTGATGATGTGTTAAGGATATATTTGAAATAAGTCAATGCTTTACCATTAACACTAAAATTGTATGATTTGTAATAGGGAATTAGTTTTTACAAATCACCTATTTTTTAGCAATTTTTTTTTTATTTGATCAAATATATAAGAATTGGAACACTAAAAGTGTTTGATTCGTAATAGAAAATTATTTTCTACAAATCATTTATTTTTTTAGCAATTTTTATTTATTTGATCAAATATATAAGAATTGGAAATACACTAAAACTCTCAAAATATAAGAATTAGAAATACACTTAAACTCTCCAAAGAGGTTCTATGACGATGGAATTGAAAAACTCTATTAAGATACTATCTTTCATATTGCCACATAGGATAGAGAAAATGTTAACTCTCATATTAGAGTGTCACATAGGAGAGAGAAAATCCTCTTTTAAAGGTCTCTGCTTTAGTATATAGATAGTAGATAGTAGATGCCCTCCTGTTTGTTTGCTGAGATCGCTTCGGGCCCAAAAGCAAATACTGAGTCTGGTGCAACTCTTTAAAAAGGCTGTTTATTTGCAATCCATTTGAACTCGCGCGCGTTGTCTCCCGCTTCCTCAGAAAAGTTTGACTATCGTGAAAAAGGTATTATTACAACTTCTTCCACCGGGTCATTTTGTGCCGCCTTTTTAAATAGTTACTTGGTAAAAAAAAATTGTTAATACTTCACTATCTGGTTGTTCTACTTTATTCCTTGACTGAGCATATGATTCTTGTGCATAATAACTCCTCAATCAGTGTTATGGTATAGTACAAACTGTTGGGTAATTACTTTGCTTTGTTGGTTTGCTTACTATTGGTGAAGGATTTCATCCGTCCATGACTTTGGAAAGCGGGAGGGGGCAAAATGTCACTTGGTTTCTGTCCGTCTGACTCCTCATCCCCTCCTCTCACAGACGTAAAGGTCCTCACTTCTTATACAGAAGGATCCTCTGATGTCGTGCTGGCACCACTGAGGACATCATCCTCAGTATGAGGGTATCACTGGGTCATTTTTGGCAAGGCAGTCACTAGGAATATAGGTTCAGATCCATGTACTTTAAATTTAGTGTCGGTAGTAGCTCAGAGCTAATATTTTGTGTCCATAAACTCTGAATGATTCAAAAAGTAGAAAATAAAATAAAAAGAAATAAATAAGAGAACTCCACAAGAGTAGCTCGTGGGCCTAAAAAGGACTAAATTTAGGCCCTTGAGAAGAAAGTGCGTTATTGGGCTTGGGTCTATTACCAAATGACAACTCGTACCCATACTGCTGAGATCTCTAGTCGACTCCATTTTCGTTCTTTTGTGTTACTTGTCTTGTGGCTCTCGCTGGTAAATTGAAGACTACCTTTATTAATTAATTTTCGATTCTGGGTAAGTTGAAATGCTTTGTTAGTTTGATTATATTGTTTCTAACATTATATTGCTTGCTATTATTAATATTATGTTTCTGTGAATTGATTGTTCAAGACCCTTTCATATACGTTTGTTACTTCCAAGCTCCTTTGATTAGGTTCTCGTCATTGTAGGTTCTTAGGTATATATAGCTTGTTTTGGGTCTCAATTTACATAGATGATGTGGTATTCATGGGTATCTGTTATTTATGCTGAGTAAGAATAGGTTTTTTTCCTTTAGTTGAGTGTGCGTGAAGACAACTTTGGAAATTCAATCATTTATCTCTGAACTATATATAGGTTTCAATTGGTACCTTACACGAATTGGATACACAAGTCGTCCAGTAATCCAGTCCAGACTTCGTTTTGCTAAATTGTAAGAAAAAAAAAAACAGGTTCTACAACTATGTATTGTTGACATTTGTTAAACCAAATTTAATGCACGATTTTCAGAAGTAACTTATTGCAAATCATCTGAACCAAAAAGTATAGGGGAGCTGTTAGGCTCTTTATGCACTTAACAGAAACCAAAAAAGGCAGAAACAGTGACCCTAAGAAAAAAATGCTTTGGCTAAGGAGATTTGAGAGAAATATCATTGGATATTTGAGAAGCCAAATATACAATCGACTAACGAGATTTGATTGGTTTAAAAATATAGATTGAGGTAGCGTAATTTCATCAATAACAAAATTTGAGTAGAAACCTATATATAGTTCTAGAATAACTTGTTCTTGCTCCCTAATGTCCCGATGCTCTTCCATGGAAAGATGCATTCACTGTTTCTGAAATTTAGGATCTGTTATTGTTTAAAAATCTATCTTTAACCGAAAACATGGATTGTTGGTCATTCTAGCATATATTCCAGATTGACATTGCATTCATTGGTGACTGATGTTGTGACGATTGTTTAATCTGTATATTTATGTGCTTTCTGGTTGGTTTTTGATCTCCAAAACATGTTTGTTTGTCTGAATATGTTTGCAGATCTGAACTCCGTTCATTCACAGTGTGTTTTGGTAACTGCTAGCCCTAATATTTGTAAGCCCAATTTGCCGCTAGCTCTATAGGACTCCAATACCTAAACTGAGATACTACCAAAGCTTAAAAGTACTTCCAGAACTAGTAAACAATAGAAATGATGTTTTTCTCTTCTTCAAGATGTCTGTTGAGAAAGATAACAATACGGAAATCTACATCTATACTATCTTATTTGATATCTTCTTCTTCACAATCTCTTCTAAAACCACTCAAAACGTCTGAACATTCTTTCTTTTCTTCTACAATTACTTCTAGAGTGTCTTTTTGTTCTCGTCCTCTAAATCTTGATGAAGCTGAAGTACCTGCTTCAATTGATTATCGGTGCGTAATACTTATCTCAATCAGTGTTTATTTTATTTGAATTTGTTATGACTCTAAAAGGGTTTATGGTGGAATTGTAGGTCTCTTTTGGAGGAGGATGAGTACCATAAGTTAGCTGATTCTACAATCCATGATCTTCAAGAGAAATTTGAGGTAGATATTTTACGAAATTTATGGTCTCTTTATTATTTGCTTAATAAAACAGGAAGTATGTTTTTAAGTTGTATTTATTTATCTTGAAAACATAGTTTGTGAAATTTATCAATTTTTCGCCTGCTAAACATATTTCTCTAAAAGAGAAAATTAACTTTGCAGACTAATCAAAATCACCAATTGTTATTTGTAAAATAAAACTAGATTCTGTAAGGACACTACTTTGTGTGAAATTTATATCAATAATAACATTCTCTGGGGGTTGTTGTTAGATTGAATTATTCATAGTTCATATAAGGAGATATACAAAAAATTCATTTGTATCAATCCCCTTAATATTGTGATATACAACTTTGTGCTTTTATGTTTATTTTTTTATTTTTATTTTTTTGTTTTGTTGAAATTTTGTTCAGGAATATGGTGATTGCAGTCAAGTTGATGGTTTCGACATAGATTATGGAGTGAGGACAATTGTTTTTGGACTGCAATTGCTTTAAAGTGTAAATATAAAACATTGATTTTAAGCTAACTTTGTGTGTTTGTTACCAGAACCAAGTCTTAACTCTCAAGCTTGGGAATTTGGGCACCTTTGTGTTGAACAAGCAAACGCCAAATAGACAACTCTGGTTATCGTCCCCTGTGAGGTATGAAATATGCAATTTATGTGTTACAGAATGCTTTACACACTGGAATTTTTTTCCTTTTTCCTTTTCTAGACCTAGAGAAAATTCCTTATGGAAGCTTCACAGTTCAACCTCCTTAAGACCTTTATGAGGCTTTTTGTATATGCCATATTGCTTTAAAGAATTCTATTAGTATTTGATTGAAAGGGGAGGGGACAATCCTACCTTGAAAAGAAAAGAAGCTTGTGTCTCCACCACTCAATGGCCTTCTTATTTTTTCTACCAGAGGCCATGTAGCTCTAGTACTTACTCTACCTTAAAAAGTTAAAAGTTAAAACAAAGGGTCAACCAAAATAAGTTTCAGGAAACATGCCTTCCTTAAAGCCCAAAGACAGATGCACTTCTCTCCTAGCAAGTGTATGATCCCCGTGAAGATTATACTCGTCTTTACTTCTGATACAAGTTAAGTGCTAGGATTGATTGTTTGTCTTAACCAATTGTTAGTCATGGTTATATTTCATTGTCATGGGGGTATATTTCACGCTCTTAAATCTCGTGGAGATCTTACACATCATTTATGTCTTCCATCTTGGGGCATTAAGTCAATTTGTGATTTTGACAATGGTGACAATGGTGCTCAACATTGTACTAAATTTCTTAAAGGATGGTTTCTAGGGCCATATAGAAATTTAGCCAAACCAACTCATGATCGCTGAGACACTAGAATTTTTAGAATTTACTGCATTTTATGGATATAATCTTCTCGTCTTTTATCAGGAATTTACCGTGAGTATGCAATACATTGGTTTTGGTAATTCGAATCACTAAAAGAAACATGCCTACTGACATAGTTGGACCTTTTTCTTCATCTAAAGTTTTCTTCTGTTTAGTTGAGGTGTAGCTCCATGTCAGTAAAATAGAAATCATTCTCGAAGGGGATTAAAGAGGTTTTGACAAAATTTTCACAAACTAGAGATTGCTTGGTCTGGAATATTGTAAATTTTGGCTGAACATATCAGAATTTCCCCATGTTCCCACTTGCTGAAGCTAAGATGTCTAATAAGCAAAGTTACATTAACACAGATACATGTGAAGGCGAAATATCAAAAATGGGGTGTATCAAATACATTGTGTCGTATGTGTGTCTGACATGGACACGTGGATATGTATCCGACATGGATTATTTTTAAATATGGTGTGTCCATGCAACATAGCTAATAAGATATCAAGCCTTCAGAATGATTGTTTAGTTCAACTTGTAGCAAATATTAGTTTTCTGCTATTCTTTTAAATCAAATGCATTGTAATAGGGAATAAGCCTAAAAGGTTGATAACTCTTTCATTATATACTATGCCCTTCATCTCTAGCTATGAATTGAATCGTTTCTATTTTTTTTTTTATTTTCTCATCATAGTCAGTTCCTTGATCATTATTCTTCTTGCAGTGGCCCATCAAGGTTCGATTGGGATAAAAGTAGTCAAGCTTGGGTATATAGGCGTACTAAAGCAAATTTATTGTGGCTTTTAGAGAGTGAAGTGGAGCAGTTGTGTGGTGAACCCATCAGTCTTTCTTAAATTGTTGTAGAAACTAAAACATAAATGTATTGGCATGGATGATGTGTTTTTCTTGGAATATTTTGAGCAGTCCTTAATAATTTTGGATGTATAAATGGAACAACTTTCACATTGTATCCTAATAATAATCATCACGTTGGTGTGATTTGTCAGTGATTTTTTTTACTTTATTAATTAGCTCAAAACAATTCTCAGATGATACCGTAATCAGCCATGTGTCCCTTGTTGCACACCTTCAAGCTATACCTCCTGTTGTTGCAAACTGCAAAGGCTAGTATTCTTTCCTCAGTTCGTCTGATGTCTGCCACTCATGGTTACACTGTTTTTCACAATATTCAGTTATGGACATGGTAAAAAATATTGGACCATATTTGAATATCAGGTAATTGGTTGAACTAAAATGGCAAAAATAAATGCCCAATTTTCTGAAAATTATAGTGATATGGTTATTCAATGTCGGATCTGTAAAAGAGTGAAATAAATAATAATGTGGTATTTTGTCTTATAAAAAATAGACAAAATCAGCGAGTCATGCATATTTCTCATCTTACCTAAACGTGCGACGGTGAAATCGAAGCATCCCATCAAGGACAATTTCGGAAAATCAGAAAAACAGATCCAAAGGCGCGCCGTAGATGTGAATTCGAACTCCCGCGGCTCGTTCATTTCAAAAACCGAACCTACCAATCTCTAGCTTCGGGAAATCCCAAACCTAAACTCAAAATTTGAAACCCGCCAACTTTAGTTTTAAAATCGAATCTCCCCTCTCTCTCTCTCTCTCTCATTTAACGTTCATAAATCTTCCTTCCTTAAATCTTCAACACAAAAAAACAGTCTCTCGAAAGATGGAAAGAATGGTAGAGAAGAAAGAAGCAATGATGGATGGTTATTCACTTCCACAATATAAACCTCATTTCAAACCAAATGAACAAAGACACCATTCTTATAGTAGAAAGCAGAAATCTCTTGGCCTTCTATGCACCAAGTAATTTTCTTTTTATTATTATTTACGTCTGTATATTTGTTTTGATTGACTGTGGTTTCTTTTTATTGTTTATGGATTTAGTTTCTTGAGCTTATATAACCGAGACGGAGTTGAATCAGTTGGATTAGACGATGCAGCCAGTCGATTAGGTTAGATCTGAATAATTTTATTTATTATTATATTGACTTCAGATCTGTAAATTGTATCAATCTTGAAAACATGCAGGTGTTGAGCGGCGAAGGATTTACGATATTGTTAACGTCTTGGAGAGTGTTGGGGTGAGTGTGATTCATTTTTATTTATTTTTTATGATTACCATTTTGGTTTAATATTTTAATTTAATTTTTATATTTTAAATATAATTTTAGGTTCTTGCACGTAAGGCGAAAAACCGGTATTATTGGATTGGGTTTGCTGGAATACCCAAAGCTTTACATGTGCTAAAGGTGATTAAATTGTTTGTTAATATAAATAATTTTTTTGGTACTACTTTGCCATAATTTTGAGATCTGTTTGTTCTTGCAGGAAGAGGGTTTCACTGATAACAACAGCTTCAGCAAAGTGAGTTTCTTGGGGTTTAATCTCTTACATTACTTTTGGCTATTAATAAGTGTTAAGAACTAATAGTGTTTTTTGTTTATTACTTTAGATTTGGGATGGGGATGAGAAACCAATGTCGTTCAAAATCGAGGAAAGGAAATTTAACCTCAAACGTTCTTTGTCCTCCAAGCTTGGTGAGTTTTATTGTTTCCATTAGTTGCCCTTTCAATTTATTCAGAAGATTCTGTCATGTTACCATCTTTTTATTGTTTGTACGTATGTAATTGGATAATAATTAAGAAGTGGTTTCCCCACTTTTTTAAGATGTTTCATTTATTTTGAAAATGATTGTTATGCAGATAACAGAAGAGAAAAATCACTTGCTGCTCTAACTCAGAATTTTGTTAAGCTCTTCATATGCAGAGATGTAAGTCATTTCGACAATGAGCTAGTTGTGTCTCAGTGGTACATTTTATCTTTTCATCTAGTTCAAAATTTTTAATTTTATTTTGCACATCTGTTTCTGTCCAGTCGAATCTGATTTCTCTAGATGAAGCTGCCAAGTTCTTGCTCGGTGAAATGCACGATTCATCTCAGATGCGAAGTAATAAAATTGTCAAATTTCATTTTTATGCTTTACTGTTTATAGATATGTTTACAGACAGACAGACATGAAAACAGCTAAGAGGTTCATGGACTGATAGTCTAATACTTCCCTTTATAATGTAACTTTGCAGCTAAGGTGCGGCGGTTGTATGACATTGCAAATGTCTTGTCTTCCCTAAATCTTATTGAGAAGGTAAGATAATGTTTAAATGTAGTACTTTAGCAAGAACAAACTAGTATCTTGTATAATATTTACACACTCAGTGGCCTTGTGTTTGATATACAGACTCATCACCCGGAGAGCAGAAAGCCCTCATTCAGATGGTTGGGAGTTGATGGAAAACCTGTTCATGAATTATCAGAGCCTATTGATTCGAAGAAAAGGGTATTTGGGTTCGACATTACTAATACCAGTTACAAAAGGACTAGAATAGATCCTGCAATAGTTGAGAAAACAGACCAGAAGATGAAGATGAAGACAGAGATAAAATGTGAGGAATCTACAGATGATGAAAATCATAACTGGATGCAACACGATCATAGGAATTCCAAAAATAATTCCAAAGCTGTTGTGTTTGGCCCTTTTAAGCCTCTTGAGTTGCCTAAAGTTGTGAACAATGAGAAGAAGAATGTGAGAAAGGTTCAAGACTGGGAGAGCCTAGCATCCTCTTATCGTCCTCAGTATCAAAACCAAGGTAGTTTCCCTATATTTACAAAATAGTAAAGTGTTTATATGGTGGTCTAAAATACCACTGAATGCAACATTACAATACTGTTTGGCTCATCTGGTGTTGGGAACATGGGTGAAGATTGGACAGTATTGCAATGGCTGTAGTACCAGATGTTTTGTGTTAGGCTTGTATCATCCTACCTGCACCCCCAAATTTATACCTTGTTCTGTGGTGTTTACCCTATTCGTAGATCTTCAATCAAGATCAAACGTCTGTTGAAACGTGTCAACAGTCTATGGTTGCAGATCTGTGTACCATAAAAGAAAATAAAGGGAATTTTTTAGTCATTTTGTTGATCTGTTAATGGACGGGCATCATTCCCAGTAGAGAAATAGTTAAAAAGACATCGCATGTTAAGAACATTGAAATCTATTCTGGCAGTGAGCCATATGTTCTCTTCTATAACTTAGTTGGACTTTTTTTTTTTTATAGGAAACCTTAGTTGGACATAATGAATTATAGCGAAGTATGATTTAATGAAAGGGCATTATTACTTAAGTATACTAATAGTCGACATATTGAAGTACAGTGGAATTGATATGGCTTGCGTGTGAATTTCTTGTTAATCATAGCTAGTATGCATCAGTTGTAGTTGTTTGCTCTCATTTTTGTTGTATATATCTTCGCAGAATTCCTCTTTAGACATATTTCTACAATTTCCTATACTGCTGAAGAAAATAAAAATTCACATATGTGCATGCACACTAAGAAAATCAAAACTCACATATGTTCACAGGCACATCAACTGTGAAAAGATGTTTGCTATAATAATATTGAAGTATTATAACGTTCTGCCTTGGCGAATTGCAGATTGCAACTCAAGTTTATCTTTGCTGTTTATCAACAACTTAGCAGCAATAAGTCCAAACAGTTGCGATTGTGCTTTAAAACAGCATTACTAGTTGATAACTTTTTAATATTCTTACTTAAGGAATTTAGGGGATATGAGCTTCTGTAATGATATTGGAACTTATGAGTATCTCATACCTAACCAAGTGTTTATCTTACTTGATGGTGTGGCAGCTTTGAGCGAGCTCTTTTCTCATTACATGGAAGCTTGGAAGTCGTGGTACGTTGAAATTGCCGGGGGTCAACCAATCCGACAACTTGCATGACTTTCTTTCTCATTCTCAGCCTCACCAACCAGTACATATGCTGAAGAAGGAAACACCTCACATTGATACATTTTTTTTTTAAACATTGTCAAAGAAGAGATGGCCCAATGTTGTGTATGTCCTCAATACGCTAACTATGGCTATCCTCTAACATTTACACATGACTTTTGATGGATTTTAATTATGGTGTACCCTTAATGTTAGTTTATTGTTCAAATGCAAAGTCGGGTCTTGCTTCTGGTTCTTCGTATATCTCTTTTATGGTATTATTATACCTATCATCTGAGAATGTCTCTAAAGATTACTATTCGGATTATTGGTGGATTTTTTTCTGTCCTGTTTTCCTTGGGGCTTGTGGATGTTGAATTATTCAGCCATGTTAGACGGTTGGATAAAAGGATAGTCACCGGAGACGTGGATGTAAATTTTAGGACCATAAATAAATTGGAATTTTGGAACTTCACTGGTTGGTGACTTGGTTGTAACTTGTATTGAGTCACTGTCTCGTTTCCCAAATTGTTCAAGTATATTGAAAATGACTTCATTGCACTTCCAATTTTGCAGAGATATTATTGGCTTAATGATCATGAGAGTGGTTTTGTGATAAGGTAAAAACCAAACCTAAATATATGAAACTGGGTAATGCTCACTTGACTGGGTGTTAACACAATCACACCTATGCTTTTGAGCCCGAAACTAGGAAGAGCGTCATGCTAAGTTGCTAACATAATTTACTTCTAAAGGCATTAACAGAAGAACTAGCATAACAGTCAATGGTCTCAATGATCTATAAAAAATTACACTTCTCTAGTTCTCTACTTTTGGGCCGGGCCGGTCCCAACAGAAGCACGTGCATTTGGTAGCGAAATATTGGGGGATTAAAATCCCTCTTGACCGAAATTCGTAAATTCCGAAATATTTGTATTAGTTCAACCAAAATTCCGAAATGTTAGTTTTTAACTGCGTGTAGAAGTAGTTTGCAGTCTCGCACTAAAAAAAAAAAAAAAAAAATGGAGTGCGCAGCGAAAGGAAGCAGCAGCGTTGCAGGACGCTGCATCGGAGCAGCCACGAGGCGTTGCGGTCAGTGTGGAGCCGTTGCTTATTGCTCGACTTCTCATCAGGTATTTTATTCATATAAATTGAATAGCACAAATTAAGTATTGGAATGTTGTAATGAGTTTGTTAAACATTTGGTGTACAGGTGTCACATTGGAGTGAACATAAAGAAGAATGTGAAAGATTAGAACAACAAATGAGACGTGTCGATGTCTTACATGATTTCCCATTTACATTCTCTATGGAAGCAACGGTCCAGGTAATTAAATGATCATGTGACTGAGCACACACACTTTTTTTCATTCATGTTATGGATTGGATTAATTTTTTAATTTTTGTTATGTCTGTAGTAGATATGTGAAAAGAGGAGGAGTCGATGTTCGTTTCTTATGGATAGGTGTCTCCATAAAGTAGGAATGTGGAAATACGAGTGTAATTGCTCGGGGTCAAGTTCATTTAGTTATTCAAGGTTGGTTAACAATTCTTATCGTTCTGTTTATTCACATGGATTTGTTTGGTTATTAATGTGAATTTACATTTAATGTTTACAACAAGTCTATGAACATGAATGGCATCCTTAATGGCGCAGTTGTATGTACCATCTATCATTTCCGTATGGTGATTACTTTAGGCTGGAATGGGAAAATGGGAACTATAGTCTGAACGAATGCCAAAGTTGGAGCAATATTCTAGTATAGGTAAACACTAGTGAAAATGTAGACGGAGCTCAAATCATATAAATAACAAGGAAAGTTGACTTCATGATAGCTTGAAACAACAAGAGTTAATCATATCTTATCACTTAGGCATTTTCTCTAGGTTATTTTAATGGACTTGCTCTCAGTTTTTATCACTGAGTTGAGAATTTCACCAATCCAAATGTCAACTATTCACAGAGTTTCATGGAATCCATACACACCGTGAAGAATGTACACTGTACTAGCTTTAGGCAAGGACATCAACTGTGTATTTATTGTTAGTTTTTAAAGTAGGATTTGGTGGACTGTTTTATGAGAATTGATTCAAAGCACCTTTTTGAAATTGTAAGCACCGCAGTTTTGAACAATATTTTTCCTTTTGTATTTGGACCGCCATTTTAGTGAGACAGAGGGAGACAAAATTACTGCAGGCAGGCTGACAGTGATGTCGATCTGGACAAATATCCATAGTCGTTACTTTAGAACAGGAGGAGAAATGATTGGTAGCATTTTGTAAAATCAAAAGAACATCAGTTTTTCATTTAGTTCAAAAAATCAATATTTTATTGACCATGTATTAGATTAAGAAATTAAGAAAAGCTTTTTACCAGTGGTTATAGTCATACCCACCCATGAGAGAAACTATGGCTCGACTACTGCCTCGTCTAGTGCTCCCACATGTACTGTTATGTTTGATGTCTATAACCCAGTACCACTAATATTTGATGTACTCATGGTCTCTTTTTAAAGTTAGTCACGCCGAGCAGTTTTAAAGAAACTATCATAAGCAAATGTATTGATCAAATAAATGGGGTATGCATTGTTGGAGGATATGAAAATACAAATGTGTACACATTTCCTCATGGGGACTATATCTAGAGTGTTTGAAGATTTGTCAATACATCTAATTTTATTTCTTCCCTTGTATTCACAAGTCTTATTATATTGGTAGGGTTGATGATGAGTGGAGCCTTCCCAGTGATTCATGCCCCTGCTGTGGTATATTTTGTCTCTTACTTTTTCTATGGTTCTGTCACAAATAACATGTTAATTTATTTTTGAAATAAATATGCAGAACCAGTAATTCCAATCTCAATACAGTTGAGATGTTGGAAGGACTACTATAAATGGAGGTCTCTCCCACTACATTCACCTATTGCTTTGTTACTTCATTGGGTATGGGATTCCTTAGTTTAGTAGTTCAAACATGAGAGCCATTAAAAATTTTATTGTTATTTTTTTCACCTGCCAGCTATTCTTCATTATTTGCATATGGATCTTTTGTTTACTATAGACTCATAGATCTGATTTTGATTAAGTAAATGTTTGTTGCTTTCTTGGGTTTTAATTTAGTAAAGTGTATATCTGCAAACTAGAGACCTGTGTTGCATGGGTACGCCGAAATTCCCTGTGTGTCCCGTGTCGTGTCGTACTGACACCGACATGATACAGATTTGTGGTCGGAGTCGAAGGGGGAAAAAAAACTTATTCAAAGAGATAGAGAGGAGAGGTAGGAATACTGACCGGTGGTGAGTCTCCCTTGCGCAAATTTTCTTCTTTTTCTTTCCTCTCTTTCTCTATCTTGTTTGGTCATGGCAGCTGTACAACCAGATCTAGGGTTTTGGAAAATAGAAGGAAGAAGATCTACTTAAGTTGCTGATGTCAGCAACTTAAAATAGGTGGAAATAACAAATGGGCCAGTCTTGAAACAAAAAATTCGGGCTGGGCTTTTCTAGAATGGGTGTTTAAACCTCTAACTAGTAATAATTGCTAATTGTTTCAAACTTTCAAAGTCCAATGAGCCTTGTCATGTGGATACAACTAAATTTCTAGGTACAATTTCAAACATCATCATTATAGAATCCAACTACCTTATGCCCTTAACAGTGTGCTTTTCAAGATTCAATATTTTAGATTTAAAATAATTTCTTTTTAGAAAAATTATAATATTAGCCGTGTCTCCGTATCCTGATTTTCAAACCTTGCCGTGTCCAAATTGCCGTACCCGTGTCCAAACCCGACACTCGTACCTGTACCCATGCAACACAGCTAGAGACTAATATGTGTCACGTTTTTCATATACCCACATATATATGTATACAAGATTTATATTCTTTTGATTAGTAACTATCCTTGTTTTGATATTCAGTCCAAGTAAGTTGTCCTTCTTTTAAGAACGTGTGACGAAAAACAGTTTAAGGCCATATTGCGTTATGTGGTGACCATATATAGTTTTATCGAACCCTTGCACAGTAACTGATGTTGACCTGATTATTTCAGCCACTTACCATGTATCATTCTATTCTGCTTGCTGAAAAGAGGCCGGCTTCTGAATTCTGCGGCAAATTTCATATACACTATCTAGGTAATATCTCTTTGTCCTTCTACTCCATATATTTTGCATGAGATGGTTAAATCTCATATCAAACTCTTGTCTCAATCGGTTCAATTTTGATGTTACTGCATATTGTGTCTCTTGCTACTATAGGTAAACCAGTGTTATTGGTGGTACCTTTCGAGAGGTGCGAGAGTGATTTTGATTAAGAGTTCTCTTTCAAGTCTTCCGGTTTATGTTATGTCCCCTTTTAGGATGCCACAGAGCGTGGTCAAAAGAGTTGAAAAGATCATTAGGAATTTTTTATGGGATGACAAGGAAGAGAATCATAGGTATCATCTTGTTAACTGGAAAATTGTTTGTATATCGAAGAATAACGGGGGTCTGGGTTTGCGGAGGATTCGTGAGTGTAATTCTACCCTTATGGGAAGATGGCTTTGGATTTGGGGAAGAAAGTGAAAGGCTTTGGAGGCGTGTGGTCAAATCGTGATTTGGTGAGACCAATCTAGGCTGGTATAACGTAGGGAATTCGGGTCTTTACGGGTGTTGGGTTTGGAAGAGTATTCAGAGAGGTCTCGTTGAGTTTCAGAGAGAAATCACGTACGTCTTAGGTGACGCGGGTAGAATTAGATTTTGGGAGGATAGATGGGTAGCAGAGAGACCGTTATTCTTGTCTTTCCCAAGACTTTATGCCATCTCATTTTTTAAAAATCGCCCCATTTGTGTTTTCATGCGTCTAAATAACAATAATCTTGAGTGGGATTTGGAGATTCATATTCACTTAACTGATCAGGATATTTCGAGCATTATCACCCTCTCGCTTATGCTGGAGGCGATTCCTCCTGTGAGACCGGATAGGGATCGTCGGCACTAGACTATAGAAAAAGAATGGAAAATTCTCAACTAAGTCTTTCTACTTTTCTTTGTGTTCTCATCTACCGGTTAACACCCAAGGGGTCATAATTCCAGACTTTCATAGTTCTTTTATTTGGTCTGCAAAGATTTCGTGTTTCGTTTCTTTTTTTTATTTGGTGTGCGACCCTTAATAAGATTTTGACCATAAACAATCTCAAACTCATTAGGAGAAAGAAAATAATCATTAACATTTGTCCCTTGTGTATGGTTGATGGGGAGTCAGTGAGTCATACTCTCATTCATTGTCCTTTTTCTTAGGAGATATGAAGTTATTTTGTGGCCCCCATGATTTCCCAGCTAAGAACAAGAAGATATTTTATACGCTTCGGTTGTAAAACTAAGATCAAATTTGAAGTATGGATCTATTTTTAAGGCTTTTACTCTAAAAATCACATATTGTGGTCTCACTAGCTTTTACTTTCTTCGTAGGGCCTGAAAGAGAGCTTCTTCAACTTGCTGTTTTTGCGGAGTTACAAGCACTATTTCCTGGTCTTCAGATTCATATAGAACTTATTGGACCAGCTATTCCGAAATCTAGGTTTGTACATTGTTATTACTGGGTGCTTGTAGCTATTCCAAAATCTAAGTTGGAGTTCAATAAAAGACCACGGCTGTCACTTAACATCTCACCTCGGGTCAGAAAGTTGATTCTTTAGAACCAGTTTGTACAAAGTGGGCATTTTGTTTCCACCTGTGTTATAATAAAAGATACTATGATAGCAAATGCACCTGAATATCATTTTGTCATTTCTGGCCCTGCCAATAGATATCTTAAGCTCTCGTCTTGTTCATTTTTAGTACATTGGCCATGTGAAATGCTTATAGTTTTGGTCATCCCGTTTGTTTTGCTATATGGCGATTCAAAGGTAGACCTGGCCAATTTACACCAGGTCTCAATATCCAAAGCGTCGTTTCTAGGATGGTTGTTGAGATTTGTCCAATATCTCTTGATTCCAGGTGTATCTCGTGAACCAAACCATCACTGTTCCCTGTGTTTTGTCCACTGAGATTTGTTGTTATTTGCTCAGATCTACTTGACTGATGACAAAACTTTTTTGCTATTCATTTATAATTTTCACACATTTGGATGAGTAGGGATGGTGAGAAGATCGATCTATGTAGCTACTGTCATTGCCTTGAGAGTGGCTGCACCTGTAACTCTGCAAGTGGGAAAGCTAGTCAGGTGTCTTCAAATGATAAAATTTCTACAGTGACTTTGAAGCTCCATCGAGGATTTTACCATGACAGATGTAAAGATATTGTGAAGGTTCTCTCTCTCTCTCTCTCTCTCTCTCTCTCTCTCTCTGTGGTTCAAAAAATTTCTTCTACTTATTTGAAAAGCTGTATTATACGGTGCTTTTATAGAAAAACAAACTTTGCACTGATGTTCATTCTCTGTTGCAGGATTCTTTGCCTCATTTTGTTTTTGCTGCAAATGCCGGTTTAGCTGCTTATTCTTAAAAGTGGTTACCGACTATTGTACGTCTTTATTAAGGAATTGATTTCCTTTCTCCTCCCTTTTTTGAATAAATGTTTATAGTTGGAATTGGCTGGTTTTCATTTTGCAAGGGAGAATACTACGCAAGACAAACTGCATGGGCCTTATAGGAAAGAAGTACATTTCTAGAAAATTATAAGAATGTTCCTCCTCACCCACCCTTGAGGCTTGGAGTAATTCAAAATTTATAACAATAAAGGAATACACAAGGACCTTGAAAGCATGACGTGTTAAACTGTAATGCACTATCCTAAAGGGAGAGGAACATGTCTCATTAAGATCTAGGTTGTTTGTAGAACTCGCTTAGGTATATGCTTCAGTGGTGTCTTTTAGTCTGAGACTTGCCCACCTTTTGTTTCGGCTAGCGGTGAGAAATGAAGTACTTCTTATAAGAAGCATACAATCTAGTAGAAGGCTGCCGTCATTTAGAACTCTTCTCTCTTATATACTTACAGTCAATCAGTACTAGAGAGCTCTTTGATATAAGTGCTGTGTATTTCAGGAAATATAAAATGAGTTATTTTTCTTTCCATTTCAGAGATCAACACAACATTCTTAAAGCCAAAATTCCTAACTTTTTATGCATCATTATTTTCAGGAACTAATAAAGGAAATGGATGTGCCTGCAGTATTTAGTGACTATTGTGAAGAAGCTGCACATTTGGCAGCGTCTTGCATAAGCACTGTGACGGGGTGTCCTCTTACAATACCTGTATGTAAATGTATGTTTATTTGCTAATTTTACAAATGTATAAGAGGATCACAAGTCCAATTAGTTGTGATGACCACTGTGTTTTGCAGATTCAGTTAAATCCATTCAGGCAGCCAATGGCTGTGGAAGATAGTGCTTTGTTGCTTCCTTGCTATGCGAACTGTTTTCTCTTTGGAATCTGAAGACTAAGTAGAAGATCTATCTATTTCACCTTTATGAAGAAGCCTTTCCATACCATCAAAAGTTGGTGAGAAAAACTCATATAACTGGACAAGGCATCAGCGAGGAAAGTGATTGTTGTTGGTTCTATTTCAGAGTGCACAAATGAAGCCTATCAACATTAGGTTATTCTATATATTATACAGTCTAAAGTGTATACCATATATCAACCAAGTGTCTCTTCTTCTCTATTAAAGTAGTGGAAGGATTTTCTTCTACTACTACAAACGAAGAACTTAAAAACTCACGGACCATTTTTCATGGGAAAAATGTTATGAAAAATGTATGTTTTAATTCATGGTATATATATTTTTTTTTATGAAGTTTGACTTTTTAAAGTGTAAAATGGTGGAGATAGTGATTAAACTGCTTTCTTTCTAATTTTCCAAACCCAGTCACGGAGCCAGGAATATGAGTTTGGGGTGGCTTGTTTGGGGTGGCTTGGAAGGGCGTTCAAACTTACGAAAAATTATTTGTGGTCGCAGGCTCTTAAAGATTCAACATTTTCTTACCTTTCTTACAACATTTTAACTGATTCTAATATATAAAATTTTGGGGTTGCCACTGTCACCCCTTGCGAACCACTAAATCCATCATTGTAATGCCAAAGTCACCCTTCATATTGAAGAGGCAGGTTGATACTTTCGTACATAATGAAAACAAGTTGGTTTCCTCTAATATCTCCGTCTGAATAGGAAGCCATTTTCCATTGAATGAAGATTGATCTAAATTTTTCTTGAAATGATATTTTATAATAAGTAGAAACAAAACAAGATGTTATGATGCATGAATCATGAATGTATCACAGAAGATAAATTTTTTAACTCCCGCCATGTGAATTAAGTGATATCAATTAACAACTCAATGAAAACATGCAATTATTGTTTACTGGTATACCCATTTAGATTTATCCCAGTTTTGAGTTGTTTCCTGCATGGACCAAAATATCGCCGATATATCCGATATATCACCGATATATATCGGTATTTTGGTACACCGACATCGATATTTCCGACATATATCCACCGAATATAGAACCCTTTTTTCCGATATATATCGGAATTTCCGATATAAAACTTTATATCGCCGATATAATCGATATTTCGGTTAATCTTTTTTGACCATTTTACCATTTTAAAATATAAAATATATTTCCATATATATCCGATATTTCCTATATATCCGATATTTTAAATAGTTTAAATAGTTTGGACCAAAAAAAAAATATATCCGAAATATCCGATATATATCGGTTTTTGGATACACCGATATATTCATCGATATCGATATTTTGGGCCTTGGTTTCCTGTATTCACATAATTCTATTTCATTGATCAAAAGGTAAAAAAATTTAATAACCTGGCCATATACTGAAGCCCTTTTTTGCACCTACAATGTTGGTATCTTCATGAACTAGTCCAAAAGAGGCACTTTGAAGTCTCTTCCTTATGCTGACACCAAATTCCAGTTTCCTCGTACTATAACCCTAGAAATAATAATAATAATAATAACAATAATAGAATAAAATAAAATAAATTTCAAGAGTTCACAACTCCCCAGATATTCGCTACTAATCAAGAAGAGAATAACCTTAAGGACAAAATTAATAGCTGCAATATTCCAATCACGTCGAATATCAATATGCACTTCCTGTAATTTCTTTCCTTCCACAGTTGACGATGTCTACTTTAAGAGTGTCTCTATTGCATAGTCCTTCAAAAACTCCAAACCACAATTCACATCAACCAAACACAAAAAAAACTTCAAACTAAAGATCATTATATAGTATAGATACCTTTATAGCAATGACCAGGTGGTCTCATTTCAGGAGGAGGTTGATTCCACTCACTGCTAAATTATTAGACTTAGTCCCAATGGTGTGGCCATATCGTTGGGGACTTAGTCCAAACGGTGTGGCCATATCGTTGAGGATTTTTCTAAGTCCAAATCCCAAATGACATAGACATATCGTTTTGGACTCAGTACAGACGGTGTGACCAGACCGTTTGGTGTGCACAACGAACGACCTAGTCGGGTCGTTTAAGCCAAGGGTGTTCAAATTTTACACATGCATATCCAACCCTAGTCACATGCATATTCAGCCCTAGTGTTTAATGTTAGTGTTAGGATATAGTTTTTATTGTTTAAGGTTTAGGATGGTGGAAAAGGAGAGAAAGGCTGAAAATGAAAATTTCACGTTGGTTTGGGAGGTGCACAACACACCAATGACACACTTACACTTGTAATAGTTGTTTTTGTTTTTGGGTATGCCCAACCATAGTTCGTGATTCCGAACGAAACTTTGGAATTCTGTATGAAATTCTAGTTTTTCAAAAAACTAGAATTCCGAATATAGAGTCGAAATATCTGAAATTCTGAATCATCCAAAATTCCGAATATAATAGGAGTTGAAATTTAATGAATTTCAGTTTTTAAATTTGTCGGAATTCTAAAAATTCCGAAATTCCAAACTATGTGCCCAACACAATATGGGTCAGTAACAAATACCGATGCTAAATTGTTTTTCTAAACCCACACTCGTTTCTCAACTCAGACAATGTATCTGATCCCAGTATCCCACAGAAAAGTATTTACCCGGAAAATATTTTACCGAAATTTACGAAATATTTGCACGTTTAAATTTCAACATTTTTCTGAAAATCCGAGTTTTCCATCTCTTTACTTTTTCTAGCGTGACCAATACTCTTTCCCCTGTTATTACTTCATCCACACTAACAACCGCCACCAGGTATTCTCTCTCTCTTTTACTAGTGTTACAAATCGATGATGCGTAGTTATCGTTTGATCAATTCAGTACTGCATTAGTGTATTTGTGACTTGTATGGTTGTTAGTATTGCAGAAAATGATATGACACATACCAGATGTTTTACAATTGCAAAGCCTTTGTGAGTAGACTCACCTCTTTTCTCTTCTTAATAACAATGCAGTCGGGATTGAACTCAACTACAAGATTTTTCTAATGGATTTCATTTAACTGGGATAATGCACTCTAATGATCACATTCATATTTGATGCCTGACAATGTAATTTCTTAGAAGCTTCTAGAATATGACTTGCAACTTTCCAAAATCACATTGTCAATTATTATTTTTTATTATTATTATTTTTTCTTGCTTTTTTTCCACTTATTTGAGAAGCAGACCACTGTCGAATTGCTATTGAAACTATTGTCTCTGAAAGATTTCTTTTATTTCTAGAATATTTGGAACTGCTAAAGCTACCAAGCCCTCAAAGTTCCAGTTGAACTTTCCAAAGAAGACTTATTCTACTCAAATTGGAATGGAAGACGGTCAGATTGATAACCAAAGAGGTGCCTTGGTTGTTTTAGAAGGTTTGGACCGTAGTGGGAAGACCTCACAGTGTAATGGATTACTCTCTTTTTTAGAGGGGCTAGGATTTTCAGTTGAGTCATGGCGGTTTCCTGACAGAAAGACGGGTGTTGGGGAAATGATATCATCTTATCTTGCAAACAAATCACAGTTGGATGATCGTGCAATTCATCTTCTTTTCAGTGCGAATCGTTGGGAGAAGAGGTTTGTTTTATTTTCCTTTTTGCGAGTTTCTTTCTAGTATATTAAGTTCATTTCTAAGGACCCACATTTTTCCATGAAATTATTACGACTGCTTTATAAAAATATAATGCACTAGTACTTTGTTGACAACTTGAAAATACTTATTTCTGCAGGTCACTGATGGAAAGTAAGCTAAAAAGTGGAACCACTCTTATTGTTGATCGTTATTCTTATTCTGGCGTTGCTTTCTCGTCAGCAAAAGGACTTGATATTGATTGGTGCAAGGTGAGGATATCCCTTGAAATGGTATTTACCTGGAACTTCTTATGTGTACTGCTATTGAAGAATGACTTATCTTGCAGGCTCCAGAAATTGGGTTGCTGGCTCCAGATTTAGTACTGTACCTTGACATACCTCCGGAGGTAATGCTGGTTACTCTGCTATCTGCAATGCTTTACTAGTGTACTTATAGTCTCTGACTGTATAGGGAGACTAGTAATTGAACTTCCAAGTCTTGATCCACCTTCACTAAAAATAGCTCAAAGGAAAACCCTGTTGAGCTGATTAGTTACATTTATTTAGAAGGTAAAAAGCCACTATGCAGAGGTTCCGTGGTAAGAGCTTTATGAAGAAAGGCGTGATAGCCATTTAAACACTGATGCAAAGGAGAAGCAGTTTGTACTTTGTACTTATGTCCAGTGGTTCTTTCAGTATAATCGATAGCAGTAATTAGTAAAGCACCACAACCCAAATATACATATCATTGTGACTTGATACTTCTCCCTACATGATTCATTCTTGGTGCCTTTTGCTTTATGAGATATGATATATTATTATGTTTTTTTCTGAATTGTTTCAGAAAGCAGCAGATAGAGGAGGTTATGGAGTTGAGAAATACGAGCAGCTTGAGTTTCAACAAAAAGTTTCCCAACATTACCAGATTCTCCGTGATGATACGTGGCAGGTAAGCCAGTATATTTGGAGTAAGCATATTAAGAAAGCGTTAGGATACAATATATTTTGATTAAAGAGAAATGACTAGGGAGATCCGTAATAGAGGATAAGAGCTTCGACTGATGTGGACAAAAAGAATATGGTTAGGCAAGAAACTGGGTTGGATAAAAAGATAGTTAAATTTGAAGGATAAGGAGTGAAGAATGAGATAGAATAGAAAATCCCACTCCTTTGACCTGCTAGTCAAACTTGTGGAAGTTAGTTCTTTCCTATATGGGAAGTCACCTGAGATATGCGTATGATAAAAGTTCATAGAAGATTCACTGGAAAAAAATTCCATACAAGCAATGATGCGTGCCTGCCCTCGTTGCAAAAGTTGTTCCGCATGGATTTTGTTGTCTTGTCAGAGTGCTTTATGAATACCAAGACTAACCAAGTACATGGTGTTTGTGCTGAAAGCATGAGACACTGAGAGAAGGTACCCCTACAATTAGTTTTTCTTCCCTCTATCTCCTTTGTACGTGTATTCTGACAATTCAAACCCCTTATTCTCTTTTTCAAGGTCATTACCCAAACGTGTATTTTTGTATTGTGTGGAGTATTTCCTTTGGTGACTGTTTGCCTTTTGCTGGTGCAGATTATTGATGCCTGCCTTCCGATGGAAGATGTGGAAAAACAGGTGAGGGAGCTGGTGCTTGACTGTGTCACTGCATGCCGTAATGGGAAACCCCTCTCCCAGCTGTGGTTAAAGTAAATTTTCATCTAATGGATCAGGAGAATCCCAGTGAGTATTGTGGAACACAGCATACTTGATAACATGCAATTAACGAGCGATGCAGTGGAGTTACTTGCTTTGTTTGTGAAAACAAAATTTCAGATTGTTGTGATCGTTGGAAACATGTTGCATTATATGAGAATGGACCTAGGGATTTTTGTAGTTAGATATTTGAATAAATAGTGGATCTGTAGAAGTTCCAATTTATATTGAAGCATGTGTGTTGCGTTAAGGACTGACAAAGTTAATATCTTCAGAAAGAGTACTGCATGTCGTCACTACTATAACATTGCTGAAGTAATTTATATTGATTACTCTTTTTCTTGGTAAAGATTTATGTTGATTATTGAATCCAACTATCTAGGCATGTACTTTTTACGTTGGTGGCGTACAGTTAATGACTTAATGCAACCGTATTTGTTTTTTTCATCTCTTAAATGATTTATTTTTCGATAGACTACATACCATCTTTTAAAGGATTTTGACACTCTTTGCATCTCAGTTTAGTGTAGGATATATTAGGACTTGGAGTTCTTGAATGATAATAGACATGGAAAGCTAAATTATTCCGCTGGTAGGAATGGGTTTAAGAATTTTGTTCCTTGAAGTAGAACTTATTATAGTCTTAAAGTTTTGCCTTGACCTCAATATATCATACCGGCTTTGTTTGATAATTAGTCATTGACATTATTACATACAAGCTTTTCGTGATGACACCCTGTAAGCTTAAGATCATATATAAATAGAAGTAATGGAACCCAGAGTTAAGTTTGACTCTTCTTCTATTCATCGTCTTTCTATGGATGAATGAATTTAAGAGTGACTAATTCGCTTGGTGACTGCGCACACCCCTGGGTTGTTAGCTTCCATAACACAATCCAATGAATCAGAAGTTTTATCTTCTTTGTAATCGATTAGTTCTTCGCCGCAAAGAGGTGTTACTATCGTCTAAAAAAGGGTCTGTTCAGTCCAAATTAGGCTTTCTTGTTATTAATTTTGTAAATTTTTCCATCTTGAATATTGAAAAAACCAAGGGTCTTGTCCCAGATGGTGGTAGAAGTAAAGGAGTTGTGCATGTGACCTCCAGGCTTGAGTCATGCAATTTACCGATATTTTGAAATTCATTTTTAGCACTGGTGGTCTGGCGTTCAGAACCTATTTCTATAATGTATTTTACGACGCACAGAATCTTTTTATTTTAGTGATTTGTAAGTGATTTATTTTTTTTTGAAAAACAAGTGATTTGTAAGTGATTTTATTTTTTTTGATAGCTTTATCTAACACCGTTACACTTTGGGCTTTGGGTGTGAAATATATAGACAGCTGTTGATATCGGTTTCTCTATAACTGGATACAGAGATTAATTTCTGTAACAGTATTATTTAACCGTTGGATCGTTTTGAAATACACATATTTATCTTGAAATACAGACTTCCACTTTAAATTGTGTTGTGTATCTCGACATAGTTTTAACAGTTTAAGCTGTCTTGCTTGCAATATCAAGTTACGTGAGATGGTGAGAAGAGTGGAAACGCGTACGCACGTTAATAAATGTACACACGTGCTCAAGAGAGGTAAAAAGAAAGTCGGCAATGGGTGTGGAGACCAAGTAATCGTGCTAACCCAAACCGAGTCATAATAAATTCCTGGACAATAATACCCTGATCCCAATCCCCAACGAACACGTCAATCAATAATTCCTAAAACCGGATTAGTCGGTTACTTGGATCCAATCTTCACCGCTTTCACGCCTCTATATAACCTCCTCACCCACCCTTCACTCAATTTCCATACCTATCCTCTTTATCTGTAAAATCAACACCCCCTCCGTTTCTTCATTTTCCCAAAATGGGAACTGCTGTTCTTCACCCACAAGATTGCTTAATGAAAAATCCTTATTTCCGTCAGCCCTTAATTTGCACACCTTCAAAAATTGGTGGCGGTGGTAGAAATCGTAATCGTAGTCCTAGATCTGGTGGTCGAAGGAAAAGAAGTCCTTCAGATAATGAATCAGATAGATCCAATTCTTCTAAATCTATGGTCGATAGGTTTTCTACAAAAGATCTTGTTATGGGTCAAGTTAAGATCCTTAAACGAGGCGAAAAGATTGAGAGCCCGCCGTCTAAAATACTGAATAAAATGAGATGAAAAAAGAAAATTATGAATAAAAGACCTGTTGAAGATAAATCTGATGATGATTTGATTACAAAGGAACGTTTGGGGCCGGAGCCTGAGATGATATTGAAAGAAATTAGTTCAATGATGGGTGGTTTGTTTTCTGGATCAGTAGCTGTTGTTTCTCCATCTCCTAGTTCTCTTCCTTTTCCAAACTTCTCTTTGACAAAGAAGAAAGATGTTGGTTTGAATAATCTAACTGATGACAATGATTCCGCAAGTAAAGATCTGATGCGGATTTTGGGTATGAAGTGATTTGAGAGAGATCGAACAGACACAATGACGATGATGGATTGAATAAAAGTGCTCACCGGTTGGAATATGTGGTTCGATGGGTCGAGAAAATTACAACAAATTGTACGCCATTGTTGTTGTTTTATCTTTCGGTTTTTCCTTTATTTTTTCAAGAGGAAAACTGATTATAGTTAAGGTAAAGCTACAACGGCGAGGCGGAATAAGAAATTTGTAGTCTTTTCTTCTGTTATTTAGAATGTTAGGATTAGGGTTTCTGTACAGTTGTTTGTTTGTACCTCTGGCTGTTGGGCCAGAAATGAAGATCGGTGGCTTAGTATAAAGGTTGTTTATGTTTTTTAGGGTTAGGTTTTGTTATTTCGAGTTTGTAGCTCTCGTCATTGTATTGATCTTTGGGAATGTAAGTTGGGTCAGTGTTTATTTAGTATTTAATCTTGGTTTTTATAAGAGAAACCGTGTCTGGGATATTTATGAGACGGAGATTATCAATAAATAAAAAAAATGGATGGATTTACTACTTGGTACTGGTTTTGAAGTACCATTTAGGTTGGTTATGAAACAGGTTGTTACCCCACCCCCAAATAAATTGTGTAGACCATCAATTTTGGTTTCTTCTTCAAAATTGTGTAGACCCATGCCCCAATTTGGGGTCGGTAATTATGTTGGATTGCAAAGTTGTGTTTCTTGAAGATTTTGACTAAGGCTGAGTCCCCTTATCCCTTTAAAAGTAGGGTTCGGTAGGGTTCGGTAATTATGTTGGATTCCAAAGTTGTGTTTCTTGAAGATTTTGAAGGCTGAGTGCTCTTTATCTCAACAAAGTAGAGTTAAAATCAATAAAATAGAGTTAAAGTCAATATATAATTATTTTTCTATGTATATATATAAAGGATTTTACTCTCTATTTCTATTTTACTCTCTCTAGAGAGTAAAATAAAGAAAGAGAGTAGAATCTTTGTATATATAAAGAGGAAATTAATGACGCTCTACTTTTAAAAGGGATAGAGAGCCATTGGACTCAGCCTTAAGTTGGAGTTTTCGCGTTGAGATGATAAAATAGAAATAACTAATCAGCCTTAAGTTGGAGTTTTCGCGTTGAGATGATAAAAGAGAAATAACTAATATTAGGAGTTTTTGATTAACTAGAGGTTGGACAAATTTTGTATGTCGTACTTACATGAATTGCTTTTTAATAAGGATTCAACTTTTTGGTGAAACTTTGTGATATCGAGAATCTGCTTTATGATATGGTGAAGCTTAAAAGACATCGAGAATCTGCTTTATGATATTGGTGAAGCTTTGTATTGAGCGACCTGGTTGGGCCGCACCAAATGAAGCACTTTGAAAACAATCTTGCTAGCCACACCACCCTAAACCAAAACGACCCCTCACTGTTGCCATTGTCACCAATTACGGTACGGGTTTAAAACGGTATACTTGAAAAAAACTTAGTTCGTGTTTTAAACGGAACGTCTCGGGAAAAAAACGGAAAAAAAAAAAGTAAAAAAACGTGGGGCATAAAAAACGGGTTTAAAACGGTAAAACGGGTTTAAAACGTATAATACGTATAATACGTAAAAAAAAATGGTAAAAACCGATGATAAATAATATAATAGATAATGAGTTTGATTTTCTATAAAAATGGAAAAAAAAATAGACACATAAAATAAAAATAATAATAATACAAATGAAAGAAAATTCAAATACATGAAAGTATCAAATTATCATTACTCATCCAAATACTATAAATTTTAGATTCAGTGCCAAAACACTATTCAAAATAAGATACTACTAATTACCAACCATAATGACATAATTAAGTACTACAAATAAGTTAATAACTTTAAAATTTTCAATTAATTATTAATAGTCCAAAGCAAAATAGAACGGTCTCAATAAGTCAATCTAACGCCCACTCTTCAAAAAGGTAAACTCCATAACCCTTTTCTTTCCTAGCGTTTTCTTTTAGAAAAAAAAAAAAAAAAAAAAAAAAAGTTTTAAACGGGAGATTTTCAAAATCTCGGGTTTTAAACATTTTTTAAGTTTAAAATGGGTTTAAAACGTTTAAAACGCGTTTTGTTGAAAAACCCGGGTTTTAAACTGGAACCAGACGCCTCGGCAATATCTCGGGTTTTAAACGCGTTTTAAACCCGTATTTGGTGACAATGACTGTTGCCCAGATGCAAAAGGGTCATGTATTGGGCACTCATCAAATTGGATGGGGCAACTCCAAATATATATATATATATATATTACAAGTTTGTCATCAAATTCCAGGCTCAACTCTAACCGGTCTCGCCATAACGAACTTTTCGGGTCGGTCTTGCTATGTTGTTTGAGTATACACTCAAACGGTTTATCCATGTCGTTTAAGTGTACACTCAAACGATCTCGCCATGTAGTTTGAATATACACTCAAACGACCTCTAGTTTGAGTGTACACTCAAGTGGTCTGTGCGTGTCGTTTGAAACAAAATTCTTGGTTTTTAGCTAGACGATATGGCAGGAGTCGTTTAGGCAGTCTCTAAGACAACATGGCGGGGTCGTTTTGGATTTAAAAAATTCAATTTGTTTGTCACGATGTTCATTTTAAAAATCAATTTTCACTTAATCAACCCAAATTCGAACTCAAACTCGAAACGACTTCATCAAGCTTGGACAAACTCGAACTCAAGTTTAATCAACCCAAACTCCAAAAAACATCAAGTTTGAAATCATCAAGTTTAATCAACCCAATCTTCTACCCCAATCAAGTTTAATCAACCCAATCTTCCACCTAATCAAATTTAATCAACCTAATCAAGTTTAATCAACTCAATCAAGTTTGAGTATATACTCAAACGGGACACGACTCGAATTGGGTGAAGTCGCCAACTTCAATTCCCATTGCTAATTAACAACTCAACACTCGAAGTATGAACACGACAAAAAACTCGAAGTTTTTTTTTTTTTTTTTGGTTCAGTCTCGCGAGAGAGATGATACCGGCTAAAAATGTTTGAAAAAAATGGTAGCCGATATGCGTTGAGGTGGGGAGGGGGTGTATTGGGCTATTGTTGTTGGACTTAGTTGGGGGGGTTGGACTTAGTTGTCGGGCTTGGGCCGAAGGCTGCCCAATGCAATTTGATGAGTGCCTGATTAAATCAGCATGCAAAATTCCATAAGTATTTCCAAGCAGCCTAATGAGGCCACATCACCTGAACCCAAAACGACTTGGTGGTGTTGCCCAAAGGAAAAATTCCAGCAAACTTTCGAGCGATTTAGCGTATCACTTATTTCCAAATGACTTCGTTGGATCGATTTGGTGAATATGCTAACGATATTTCAAGGTCAATTAGGTAAACACATAACAAAAACGAGCTCATTTCAGTTTAATCAATGATTGGGTCAATTGGGTAAACACAAATTACTAAAACAAGCTGATTTCAATTAAATCAATTTTTAAGCGACTATCATTATATTAAAAAAAAAAATTTGTTTTTGGCAAGCCTATTTTAAATGAGATCAGTAACTCTTTGATGCTGGCGGGGTTCGACCCCAGACCTCTGGTATCATCACCCAAAGGTTTTACCAACTTTGCTAGTTGGCACCTACTATATTCAAATTACGCCTACCATACACTTAGTTATCTACTATTTTAAGGGCTTGATTGAGATATGAAGAGAAAATTAAGTTAGTTGTTAAGAACTTAAGAGTTTTGAAAGTGGAGGGTGTTTGAGAGTGAAGGGTAATAATCGCAAGTTGTAACAAGTTACTTTTGTTAGGAATATACAACTTAATTGTACTTACTATTTACCAATTACCAAACTATACAAATCTTTTGTCTTGTACGTGTCTCATACTTCTTAGTTAAATCCGAACCTAGTGTAGATACACTATGTCATTAAGATAGATTTTCCCCCTCACGGTGCTTGAAGGTTGATGGGAAATTGTCTCCCAAGATAGAACGGATTTTCTTCGATAGAAATCTAGCACTTCAATTCTATAAAATCAGCGAACACAACATAGTATTTGACTAAGAACAGGGGGAGAAGATAAAGATCAAAACTCTGTGTGATATGGTGTGTATTTCTTTCCAAATTCATCCACTATTTATAGGTGAGTTGTGCCTCTTCGAAACAACACAGTGACTTTTGGGAAAAAGTAAACAACTCTTTGAAAAGTAACATGTTTCGAAATGACACACCATTTCGGCATAAAACACTGTTTCGAACCAGTGCCTATTTCAAAAGGTCACACCTTTTCGGCATGATGTACTATTTCGAACCAGAGCACATTTCAAAAGATTGCACATTTTCGGCATAATGCACTGTTTCGAACCAGTGCACCATTTCAAAAGGTTTTTCTCACTTTACGTACTGTTTCAAGATAAACCCATTTCATCTCAATGTGAGATAACTTGGCAGACAAATTACTCGTTCATATCTCAATAGATTTGTGCAAATCTATTTTTCTAACAATCACCCACATTAATGAAAATTTGGCTTTTTCTATCATAAATTAAACATCGGATTTCTGTTCTTTTACAAATGAAAAAATACCGCATAAGGTCAAGTAGCATGGGAGGCCTTGAACTTGCCTTAGTGAAATACGATCAGATTTAATTAGATAATTAATAGACTTCAATTATTGTCCTTGAACTGTCAGCCATTTGTATAAACCTAGACAATCATCTTCACGCAGTACCTTTTCAAATACTGTTGGTTCTCACGTTTGTGTTCATTTTGGCCTTGAACACTTATTGGTTTCAGATAGTGCTTTTGAGACATTTACCTTTAAAATTCTCATAGAAGTAGCCCGACTTCGTACTAATATAGGTGATTTCTATAAAGAGTATCATGCAATACTCTACTTAAATAATATAACTTTCCCAGATATAGTAAATCATTAAAAGCTTGACTTATCCTGGTTCTCGTGGCAGATATGCACTGTCTTATATAGGAATGGATTAAAGTATAATATTACTCTCCAGTGCTAATTGAGTCACAGACATAATTCAGTTGGCCCATTGAATCTAGATCTCCATTCAACTAGGTTGGTTTTTCCATTATGAGGACTCTTGGTTGATTATCTCAAAGGTTTTAAGCCTATTCCCTTTGATAATCTTCCACTTACTCTCTTGTTAAACCTTTTGTAAGCGGATCCGTAATATTATCTTTTGACCTTACATAGTCGATTGAGATAATTCCATTTGAGAACAATTGTCTAATGGTGTTATGTCTATGGCGTATGTGTTGAGACTTTCCATTATACATGATACTCTGTGCTCTATCAATAGCAGATTGGCTGTTACAATATATACACACTGCTGGCACAAGTTTAACCCAATTTGGAATATCCTCTAAGAAATTTTGAAGTCACGCACTCTGCTTCTTCTCCAGCCTTATCCAATTATATTAATTATGATTCCATAGTGGACCTCGCTATGCACGTTTATTTTGAGAATTTCCAAGAAACAACTACACCTCCAATTGTAAAGACATATCCACTTGTGGACTTTGAGTCTTTAGTGTCAGATATCCAATTAGCATCGCAGTACCCTTCTGGAATGGCTGGATATGTTGTATAGTGCACACCAACATTTTGAGTATACTTTAAATATCCAAAAACTCTCAGTATGGCAACCCAATGATCTCTGCCAGGATTATTCGTATATCGACTTAACTTGCTCACAGAGTATGTTATGTTAGGCCTTGTATAGTTCATGACATACATTAAAACTGCCAAGTATACGAGAGTATTCTAGTTGAGATATGTTATCTCCAATATTTTTGGCTAAATGAAAATTTACGTCAACTGGTGACCTTTTTGGTGTGATGTTATATTTCTTGAACTTTTCAAGAATCGTCTCAATGTAATGAGATTGTGATAGAACAAGAAAAATCTTAATTCTTAGGATAACATCATTGACACCTAAATCTTTCAGGTCAAACTTACTATACAACATTTGTTTGGTATATTTTATGACATCCATATTACTACCCAAAATTAGCATATCGTCTACATAGAGACAAACAATGACACATCCCTTTTGAGTGCTTTTGACATAGACACACTTGTCACACTCGTTTATTTTGAAACCATTTGACAACATTGCATTGCCAAATTTCTCATGTCATTGCTTAGGTGTTTGTTTTAATCCATATAAGGATTTAACAAGCTTGCAAACTTTCCTTTCTTGTCTAGGAGCAATAAACTCTTCGGGTTGTTCTATGTATATTTTTTCATCTAACTCACCATTCAAGAATGTCGTCTTTACATCTATTTAATGTGTCTCAAATTCATGTATTAGTGTTATTGCTATTAGCATCCTTATGGAAGTTATTCTTGTAACTGGAGAGTGAGTATCAAAATAATCAAATCATTCCTTTTGTCTAAAGCCTTTGACCATAAGTCTAGCTTTATACTTGTCGATTGATCCATCAGTCTTAAATTTCTTTATGAATATCCATTTATATCCTAAAGTCTTGGAACTTGGTGGTAAATCCACCAATTCCCATATATGATTTTGCATTATGGATTCAATCTCGCTATTTATTGTTTATTTCCAATAAGTAGCTTCTGGAGATGAGATTGCCTCTTTAAATGTTTGAGGATTATTTTCCAACAAGTATGTTAGAAAATCAAGTCCAAAAGACGTTGACGTTCTTGACCTTTTGCTACGTCTAGGTTCCTCTTCAATTTCACAAAAAAACCGAAAAACATTTACAGCCAATTTTGGTTTCTTCAAGATAATAGTGGCAACAAACAAAGACCAACAAAAAAGAAAAAGAAGTAGCTAATCTTATAATCGTGGATTGCAAAGTTGTGTTTCTCGAAAATTTTGACGAAGCAAGTTGGAGTTTTCGTGTTGAGATGATAAAAGAGAAGTAACTAATCTTAGGAGCTCTTGATTAACTAGAGGTTGGATGCCAAGTAACCTTCAAACATTCATTTGAGATGAGTTGAATAATGGTCAATAAATAATTGAATAGAGGTCCAACAAAACAAAGAACAATTGGTTAAATTTTGTATGTCGTACTCGAGGCCCAAAATATCGAATTCAGGTGAATATTTTAATGTACTAAAAAATGATATATATATCCGAAATATTGGAGATATATATTTTTTTTGTTGACCAGTCAAAATTTTGTTTTGTATGTCGATATATTAGAAATATTGTTAATATATCGGTCAAAGTCAACAATATCGGTCAAAGTCAATAATTTATAACGGATGTATCGGTCGATATATATCGTTATATCGGAAATTGTGATATATATCGGAAAAAAATGATTAAATATTCGATTGAGATATATCAAATATATCTATATCGGTGTACCAAAAAATGATATATATCGACAATATATCGGCGATATTTTGAGCCTTGGTCTTACATGAATTGCTTTTTAATGAGGATTCAACTTTTTGGTGAAGCTTAAAAGACATCGAGAATCTGCTTTATGATATTGGTGAAGCTTTGTATTGAACGACCTGGTTGGGCCGCACCAAATGCAAGCACTTGAAAACAATCTAGCTAGCCACACCACCCTGAACCATAGTACAAAATGAATATCGCAAAACGACCCCTATATGCGTTTTGGAGAAACCGAATCGAAAAATATTCATGATATGTTCCCGTAAAAGAAACTCCTACCGGGACATTTATAAAAAAATATCGATACTTCAAAGAAAAACACGATATATATTGTAAATCACTTTCGGTCATATATGTAATAAAAAGTACTTGGTATTTTGGTTTGAAATCTTATGTTCTTATGATGATGGAATGTTCAGTTCAATCTAATGAGTTTGTCTTCTTCACAGCATATCAAAGATAAAGAAAAAGAATGTTTCAAACATTAATTTTAATGAGTACCAATTGGGTACATTTTTATTGGGAAATTGGGAAAGTCAATAGTGGAAGATTTGGTTGCAAATTTGCAATAAACACCGAGAATCATAAATAAGGTGGTGAAAGGATTTTAAATGGGTGGGCTTGGATTTAGGTTTTGGTTGATTCAAAATGGATACCTTAAACAAGAGCATGGATGATCCAAGTAGAGAGATCATATGGTTAAGAACTTGTGATGAAATAGAAAGTGGATCTAGTTTTGTATTTTCTTCACTACCCATGAAAAGTTTATGAAGGACTTCCCTTGAATCTTAAAATGTCACATTTTCTAGTGAGCATGAACAAAGTAGTTCTTCTTCTCACATACTCTTTCTCACAAAATCAATTGAACGGCCTCAATATTTATCTATCCACAAGAAAAATGGTAAACCATATGCCATTGGAATTTTCTGATAAATATCGATATTTTGTAAATTTGTCAAGATTTCAGTGTTTTCAAACCTCATCTTACCCATCCTTCAACATTGATATTTACCATAAATATCGGAAAATAGCTAGTCCAATATTTTGCCCTGGCACGAAATTTTGTACTATGCCCTGAACCAAAACGACCCCTCACTGTTGCCCAAATGCAAAATTCCATAAGTATTCCCGAGCGACCTACTGAGGCCGCATCACCTTAACCCATAATCACTTTTCTCGTCACAAGTTCTTCTTGGCCCTCAAATCCAATGTTGCCTCCTAATTTTCCAATGTTCAGTTCATCTAATAAGTTTGTCTTCAATCAACAAGGTCTAGAAAACCAAGATTCTACTTTACCTTTAAGCAACAATACATTTTTTTATAAACACAGGATTTCTAAGTGCTGTAAAGAGGCAAATTTGTAGTAAACACCGAGCTACTGTCATATACAAGAGGTGTTTTCATTTTATGCCCGTGATTATGGCCCGCGAGACTTTGACGCTCCTACATCGCTACCCTAACAACTTGTTGAGGCATAAGCGCACTTTCAAAGATTTAAACAACACGTCGCTTTTGGTGCAATGGCCCATCTTTTGATGATTTGTCGAATTTCTAATCCAATTGCCCATTATCCATAAGTCCAATAATATCAATTGGGCAAACCAATTCTCATCATATTGTAAATTTTGGCCCAACAGGTTTATAAGCTACCATTGTTGACTTTTTGGTACAATTTTAAATAGATTCTATAATATTGATTTGACTTAAACAAAATCGCATGGAATCCTGTCTTGAATTTCCTATACACATATTTTTTGGTGAGAATGATTATCTACCATTGGATAGAGACTTTTGGGCCCACACTTCCCTATTTTGTTAGATAGAAAATAGAAGATATTAAAAAAGAAGGATGTCTCTAAGCCAAACTACATGTTTCCATCACTATATTATAATTTATTTATTTTGAAAAGAATAAGAAAAAAATTGCATCAAAATGAGAATAGCCCGTCCAAATTTAAGTTGGGACAGTAAGTAAAAAGTCGGTTAAAACCTTTAAATTATGATAATGAGGGTCTAGAGAGTATTTGAATCCGAACATCAAAGAGTTACTGATCTCATTTAAAACAGACTTGCTAATAAAAAACAAATGGCCCATCTATTGATGATTTGAAGAATTTGTACACGTACACAAATATCATAACTTGAAAGATAGTCGTATATATTCTCATCATATTGTAATTTTTGCTACAACTACCATGCGATAAATACAAGCTAGCTGCAGTAATACATGTATTTGCTTTTTGCAAAGTCCACTATTGTCTTCAGGATTTCCTATACACAGAATCAAGAAAGTGCAGTGCTCGCAAATCTGACATGGAATCCAACAAAGTGGGGTTTTGGGGGGTTGGCTGGGTTCGTGGCTTTTAAATTTACTTTTTTTTATTTTTTATTTTTGGGTTAGAAATAAAAAAGTAAAATAAAAACATGAAAAAGGAGAGACGGAAAAGTTAATGGGTTTAAGTGTGGGACACGCGGATTACATGTTGCAACGGTTACTGATTGCAAATCCAGTAACCGGTTACTGCATATCCGGACTATTTGTGAATGACTGTGTTGCTATTTGAATCTCTCCAATTTTAAACAATTATTCCTTTCCAAGTATCATTTGCGCATAAGCACGTTATCAAATAAGAAAAAAAAAATCAACCACTTGGAGCAATTCATCGACAATATTAGAACTCCTAACTTATCGTTATCCTATTTTAGTCTGATATAAACATTGAAGGGTTCTGCTGGTGATTTATGGTTAGTTGTTCAGTCTTCTATGATAGGACTCCTGAATTGCGTGTTGATTACGCGTGTTTTAAGCTAATATCGTACTTGCATGTGTGGTTGCAGATGCTGATGGTTGGATTTTGATAAACATTGACATGAGTCGCAGCTTTGATTGGGGATTTGTGACCCGGATGTACAGACTACAGACTACAGACTACAGAGAGGAGTCTTTGCTGGCATTGGCTAATGCTACTGTCGTAGTATGGTGCCACTGATTCAGTCAAATCCAAATTTGAAAGAGAAGTATGTTTTCAGCACTACCAACGCATCACATGTTCGTAAGCTGTTGCAAATATACTCTTGAATCTCTTCTCACTTTCTAAAGTTTGCCGACCTCCCGACTCCTGTCTGTCATCCCGTGTAATGTATTAGTGTATATATACAATGGGATAGTGTCCCGAATGATTGAATGATAATACACCGCGTTGTTTGTTGATAGAATGAGCTACTCCCAATACTACCTGATCATCTCTCCCCATGTCTCCCACGACAAAAACACTATTAACTACTACTACTACTACTACTACTTGGCTGTTCAACTAAACTCAACTCCAGAAAAACACACGGTTACACGTGTACGGTTTTCCAACATCTCCAATCTGTAAATTATAATAATAATAATTATATTTGACACAGATAGATCTAACTAGTACACACGCACACCTTAAAAAAAGAAAGCAATGTCGTCATCATCATCATCGTCGTCCTCAATAACGAAGAAGGTGATGAACAATAATGAAGAGAAAGAAGAGAGAGGACACTTTGAGTTTTATGGATGGGTATATCATTTAGGTGTTAATTCAATTGGTCATGAATATTGTCATCTTCGTTTCTTATTCGTTAGAGGCAAGTACGTTGAGATGTATAAACGTGATCCTCGTGAATTCCCTGGCATTGTAAGTTTTAATAATTCAGTGTTTGATTTGTATTACAACTCTTTTTCTTTGGTAATTAAATTAATTAATATTGTTGTTGTTTGTAGAAACCTATTAGAAGAGGAGTTGTTAGTAGTACACTTATGGTGGAAGAGCTAGGTCGTAAGAAGGTTAATAACGGGGTGAGCTTATTATTGTTATTACTCAATTTTATATATATGTTTTTTTTTTTTTTTAGTTGAGCTGACAGTTTGATTGATTGCTTTTTTTGTTTTTGTTTTGTTTTGTACTAGGATCTTTATGTTATAAGATTTTATAACCGATTGGACGAGACCAAAAAAGGAGAAGTAAGTACTGATTCTCTTTAGCGGAATTAGTTGCAATGATTATCTAGTATGATGCAAATAAGCTCACGTATTGCTTTTTCAATTCTGTCAAGTCTGTATTTCCTGGCTTTCTTTACTTGATCATTCTTGGAATTGTCAGATTGCTTGCGCTACAGCTGGAGAAGCAAGGAAATGGATGGAGGCATTTGATCATGCCAAGCAGCAGGTACGAGAGTAAAGACTTTATATGGTCTGTTAATAGCATCATATTTATATTACTTTTGCGTATGCAGCTTAAATTTTATGTCTACCGCATTATTGCAATTCGTACGAGAGGCATATATTCGTTAAGCTTTTGCTAATTATTGTTAGCTAAAGCAATTTATCAGTTCATAGGTCAGAATTTTATACCTGAATTAGGTCAAGTGGATAGCAATTAGCAAAAAGAGGACTACTCGAGATTCAGTCTCTTGAGACCCTAATTCCACAACCAAAATTTCCAAAACTCTCATATACTGCTCTTTCCATACTGAATGACATATTGTAGGCCATGTTCTATGAGGGAAGCAAGTAAGATTTGTAATCTTTACAAAATGAACTCTGAATTGTTGGTGATCACCCAGTACACTGAGACTGGGACCAGATGTTTTAAGCTAGAGGTTAATGGTACATGAGTCAGTTTACTGATTTACTGGTTCACTGTTTGCTTTGCACATTCGGTAGAATACTACAATCAATCATCAATCATCATCCATTCCAGTTTGTCTCGTTATAGTTTGATGGATTTTTGTTTGAGCATTCTATATAATGTCCAAACAGAGTATCTGTGAAGCTTTGATTACAGAAGTTTAAAAGTTGACTTAGTATGCAGTTAGGAGTGCAATGATCTCAGTATCACCTAATTCAGAATTTCGGACACTAAATCAGATGTTAGGTTGATTACGCTATCAGTTAAATCTCTTCTAAAATTGAACTTCCAAGGGGCCATATCCCCATTGGATGTTGCATGCTTGCACATTCGTTGATACTATAAGACACCTTTTAATAATAAAATGAAACGAGAGATGGCAAGACAACTATGTAAGATGGTTCTCAAGCGCTTTTTCCTAATTAAGTAATGAGACATATTGCAACATATTTTTTTCCCCTCTTATGCAAACTAGTTTTTTTATATCCAACTTTATCTTTTCAGATGGATAATTTACACCTTCCTTTTTTGTGTTTATAAACATCAATTTCTATACAAACTTCTTCTGAAATGTCCAAAGTAATCCCAATGTGTTGCGCATTCTCTTAACAGGCTGAGTACGAGCTATCAAAAGCAGCCAGCCGCCACCGTAAACTAAGCATGGAGAATGAGTATGTTTTACCTTTTACTTGGACACCAGAAATGGATTTAAATAACATATAGTATTCCCGTTTGGTCGACTATGAGGACTGTCTCTAAGGTACCAAGTACCAACTATGAAGTATGCTTGAGGTTCACGAAGGGATTGAGTTAGAGCCATTATTTGATAAATATACCCTCATCAAATGTTAACTCCATGCCCCTATTAAATGTCATCATATCTCCATTAATTGTATTCTATAAGTGGGGTAAAATGTTTAAAAGGCTTATCAGATAAATGGTGGTTCATATAACTCCTACTTGTGCTCAAGCGATAAGCGTACATTTTTACTAAAATATATTGATGCTGTAGTTGTCTTCTTTGGTCAAATCATTATCCTCTTATGCTTTTCCTCTATTTTTTTGAAAGGCTTAATCTTGAACATCAACCTCGAGTCAGGCGATATGCTCATGGTTTGAGAAAGCTAATCAAAATCGGACAAGGTACACAACATTCAGCATAGTAAATTTACATTGACTTTTGATGCGAATTTTTATGTGTTTACTTTTTATGGTATTCATCTTATCGAATTTAATGGCATGAGTTTTTTTCCTGGCCAAGAGTTATCTTCTAGCATGGATCTGAATTAGGATTTTAAGGATATACACACTTGCAATACTAGAGATGCATACGGAGTTGTCGAGATAGCTGAGATTATAAACCATTTGAAAAATAGACATGCTCAGCTATCTCGAGATAGTTGAATCATTTATGTATGATTCAATCATTTATGTATACTTTATGATTTTGCTCCTCTCATCGCGCCCCCATTGGAATCCTAGACTTCTTATGGGAAATTGTGGAACCCTGGCTTTTTGTGGTTTCTTCCTATCAAACTCTAAAGTTTAAAACTCTGTTTTCCAGTTGATCCTCTCTTGCCAGTGTGGCAAAGTTGTCCGAATTTCGCTCTTTTTATAATCAGAGCATCTAGATTTCAAGTTTTGTCCAGAGTCACCAAATCTGGGAAAGACTCAGTATTCATACTCCGGAAATGAGAGCTCATTTTTCTCCACTTGTGCTTCATGTGCCACTCAAGTGGGTACTGGTTAATGATTTTCTCATTATCTATTTTTTTTTTTTTCTTCTTCATATACAAAACCCTATTTTAAGGCGATTTCATATTTACATGGGCTACACTTGTTTTTCATATTTTTTTTTACGAGTCATGACGATTCTCATATATAAATAGGTCTGTTGGATCTGCTCTCTTTTGTTCTGATCCTTGTGCTGTGACTTATATTAAGGGCAAGAAGTTCTTGAAGTACCCTCAAGTTTTTATTGTTTCAAATTGGCCGCTTCCCGACCTGCCAAGGATGGTTGAGGGAGTTTTGGTCTTTTCCGGTTCCATGTTTGTGGTGTGGCCCAACTGTCTTTGCATTTGTTTAGTTCGTCTCACATTGCTGCCCTCAGGCCAAGTGGGTAGATGAATTCGTTGGTTTCATCTACTTGAAAAAGTTGGTTTTCTGGCAAAGAGAGCTTATATATATTCAATGAGCACAAACATGTATAGAGGGAGGCTTTATGAGAAACGTACGAACATAAAGTCATGCATATTCTGTTTTCTCTCTGTTCATCATGCTATTTCTTGGAATCTAGGTTTATTGCATGGTAACCTTTACCCCTTGCTATGAGGCATGTGACAATTCAGATCAGCGTACATGCTCTGTTATTTTAAACATTGTGATCAACTTCTTATATTTAATCTTTTAATGTTCGTAATTCAGCTTCCTAATATTCAATTGTTTTTTATCGATTTTCTTCCTTACTTATAGGTCCAGAATCACTTTTGCGTCAATCCTCTGATTTGGGACGAAATGTTAGGCCCGGTGGATATTTTGAAGCCGAAGTTGGGGATGTGATTGAAGCACATGAATGGAAATGCGCGCGTGCAGTGAATGGTACTCCTTTTGTTGTTGTTGTTGTTAAGACCTGCTACTACATCTATGGCAAGAATTCGATTCACATAAAAATAAAATAAAATAAAATTTCCTAGGACATCTTTTGTCTGCATTTAAATGGAAGTGACACATCCAGATGTGTAGTGTGAGTGTGTGACTTATTTTATGATTGTATTTGCCACTCCAGATACAATCATGTAACAGGCACCTCTTGGTGGCTTCATTTTGGCTGGCAATGTGGCATATCAATGTGTGCAAATCTGATCTGGTGGAATATATTTTCTTTAATCTGATGGTTAGATAGGGCTAGGATGTGTTTTTTTTGCTTACACTGAAATAAGCTGTAAAAACATATTGACGTGGCTTTCTACCTCTTATTGTTTGGAGTAGTGTGTAACCACGACTATTGCATTCCTTCCTGCGAATGATAACACAATTTTTGTTCTTTAATTGATGAACATTTGATGTCCAATCATGACACAATTTTTAAAGGTCAGGCCAAGGCCATGACAACCACTTCCCAGAAGAAAATTAAAATTTGGTTTGAGTTTGTTTATTATTTGGGAAATCAAATTTCTTGCTTTAATCGTTCTATTTTCTGTTATGTAGGTATCAGAATTTTTGAGGATGTTGCTGACATGAAGGTACTTATTTCTTATCCACTTCTAAGCTATATATGGTGTGCTTTGCTTGGCACTGCTTTCTGTTCGTTGTCAGCATTTTCGCTCTTGTCTGATAGGCTCAGAGTGATGCATTCTGGTTCCCAAACCCTTAGATTGAGTCCCAAATTGCTTTCTGTATCCTTAGGAATTTCATGAGTTATGTACTTATGCTTAGTTGCTACTTTGGAGTTACTTGGCCTAGATTCCAATTTTAATGGTTAAATTTTATCACGAATTTCAGGTACCTTTTAGTTTCCAATTTGAATTGAGTCTAGTTTCTAAACTAAATGAGTTTTTGGGCATCAAAGTTTGGCCAAATTCACATTTGGTGTAACAATTTTTTTTTAAAATTTGGGGAACTTGGTATCTGATTTTATTATTTTAACAATGTGGTACTTCTGTTACCATTCCGTTCAGAAATAGCTAATCGAATGAATGTTGTTTAAATTAAACACATATACTATATCACTTTACTTCCGAAATTCCGTTATGTTGTGGTCTATTACATTTAACTCTGATATTAAAATTAACATGTGTCTTCATCTTGATCGTTCAAAAGGATGAAATCAACAATTCTCACTTGATCTTCTTCTACCACCCTCCATATCTAACCTCCACCATGAAACTCGTTATCCTAAAATAAAAAAATCCCCTCCAATTACTACGGAGGGCAATTGTGATGGGGATGTAGAATTTTAAGAAAATGGGGCTACACTTTTGTAGTTGATTATGCTTTTTATTATTATTGGGGTTTGATTTTGTGGGGTTTTTATGTCAATTGATTAAGGAAGATAAAATTTTGGATAGAAAAGAAGATGAACAAGAATGGATGAGGTTGGGGATGGTGGTGGTTAGGAAGAAAAGAAGAAGATGAAGAAACTATAAAAGGTTGGCCGTTGGATTTGTAAATTATAATGGCCCGGATGACGACACATTATACTGATAGTTTTTTTATTTTGTTTAGTCACATTAGATTTGATCATTTGAGTCACAAAAAAACAACACGTGTCACTTAATTTAATTGGGTTTGACAACAAATATAATTTTAATTTTAATTTTTTATTAAAAAAATAAAATTCATTCCATTAGCTATTTCTGGACGGAATGGTAACAGAAGTACCACATTGTTAAAATAAAAAACTGTGTTGCCCAAATTGGTGGGGGAAAAAAGAAGGTTAGTTGCTCAAAGTTTCTTGGCCAAACTTTGATTCCCAGAAATTCATTTTTCCCTTCTACATTCATATAGTTTCTTAACTATGTAGTGGATTGTATGCGTTTGGCCAAATCTTGTTGCTGATTGTCTGATTGATAAAGTTTGTGCATGTTGTGAGAGAGTGTTTGTTTTATTGATTACTTGCAGGGTGTGTACAAGCGATAACTTGGCATCCCCTTTTCAAATTGTGAGTTTCAAGTCTGGTTGTTGAGCACAAATGTAGTTAGTGGCTCACAACCACCAGGTTGTGATGCTTCGGTGTCACATTTATATCTTGATGTACGTGCAAGTGCATTCCTGAGAGCTTTTCCCCTCTCTTTTACTCTAACCCTAGCTTCTTCCAATAATCTCTCCAATTTGGCTATCATCAAAATATTGCTGTGTAATTTTCCGAACGCTTGACTTTAACATATGTGATTTGTCTAACCTTGGGCTGGATCTTATATTTTCCATTATCTCCGCTCCTTCCAGTACCTAAAACATTCAATAGGACACTTTTCTTATCTTCGTGTAACAGTGGGTCTCTTGGCTACACCACTTGCCCAGCGCTACCTTATCCATTCGAACCCGGAAGGTCTTTTTATCTTTTTGGGCTTTTTAATTTCTTTTTCCCTGGCCTCTGTATATTCTCTGTTGTCTTCTCAGCTTCTTTTTTAGCTTGCTCCATACCTTTAACCAATATGCTCTGCTGCACATCATCATCTGTTCAAAACTTGAAATATAACCCGTTTATGCAGTTAAAGGTGAAGGTGCTAACAGGCGCTGGAGATGAGCCTAGGCGACCTTAGGTGATTCTAGGGTTGCCTAGGACCGAGCCTAGTAGGCCTTCAGCAGGAGGCTCTTGGGTTGAGCCTGGCGCCTATGCGGTGGTCCTAGGCAAGCCTTTGACCGCATAGATCTGCCCGTCTTCTTTAGACTGCCATATATTAGTACATTACAGCTTGTAACTGGTTAAGAAAAGTGGAATGAATAATAAACGTCACGCACCCTTTTTCAGTCTCCTTGTTGTGAAGTCTTCATGATTTCCTTTTAGAGAAATTTTCATTCACTCTTTGCAGAACAGTAAAAGCATCCTTGTTAAGTCAGTTGGTGTTGTTGATGCAAGCTTGGATACAGTTTTTGAAGTTGTCTTAAGCCTTGATAGGCGCCAAAGATACGAGTAAGTTAACTCATCGATATTCATAGTCAATGCATATGCAGCCCATACCTATCTAAGAATGATCTTTGCAGGTGGGATATGTTTATAGGTGACTTGGAACTGGTGGATTCATTGAATGGGCACTATGACGTCGTCTATGGCACATATGACCCAAAATACCTAACTCGGTAAATGACGGCTTCTTTTTCACCTTATGCTTCAATGAGTTTAAGTTGGATATATATAGTTTAATGTGCTATAGTACTGGTATTGTTTTCTTCACTTATCCCACTTGTTTTTGCTGTATTGTTGTTAAGTTTTATCTATGCACTTTCTTTTCTCTCCCAGTCTCGAAGTTCTTGTTCTATTTGCTAGAAGACATTCTCGTAAGAAACCACGAACAAAGCAGTAAGAATGCTTTGTAATAGATAAAACCAAACAAGGTAAACACAAAATTTGAAAGCAACAAATCATCTACTACAGCTATAACCCTTCAGCACAACAGGATACCCCGTGCCTAAAGGGTGTACTGAACTCGTTAACTCATTATGCCCACAAAGTAAGTCCTCCCGTGTTTTTACCCAAATGTTATTCTTCCAGGTTCAATTATCTATGGGCACGTGCAGTGGTTATTTGGGTTTCTTCTGAAGTGAAAGGATGGCCTTGGGTGCATGAGTGCTTGATCAAGGCATTTGTGTTTCTGGTGGAGCCAAAATTCAGGCCATTCTCCTTCACACTAGTGATATGTAGGTTGAAGTATCTGAGTGAGCTTATGTTAGACTGATCTCCTTGAAGAGATCACTGTCCAAAAATTAGATCCTCACTCATCCCCAAGTGAACCCCATGGTATTAACCTGCAGGGGCGCACACACACAGACACACACAAAAAGACGCGGGTGTGTGTCCCTGGCCACCATGTCGAACCTGAGATTTTGAAGGAATGCTCATTTAGAAATTTGTTTCACAGTCACCATTTTCAGAACCTCTATATCTTAGACGCTTTGATGTTTTCAGGTGGCAATGCAAAAAGGATTTTGTTTTCTCTCGGCAATGGTTTAGAGGGCAAGATGGAACATATAGTAAGCTCTCTTCAATATTTTGGCTAGTGCTTTTGTTACTCATAAACAAACAAATTTAATGGATAGTATTTTAGCGAATGCTTTTGATGCTCGTAAGCAGTAATTGTATTGTCCACTACCTTTTTTGGGTATGTGTCTCCCTACACCTATTGTTGGAATTTATATCATTACTACCTTACTTGCGTGTGCGTGGATATTAAACTACAGAGTATACGAAGGTGTGCGTGGGTATTAAACTACTGAGTATACGAAGGTGTCTCTGTCGAAAGTTGAATCCCTTTAGTCAAAACTTTTTTCTTCTCCTCTTTTCCTTTTTCTTTTCCCTCCTTGGCCACATAACAGATCTTGTAATCATGACCAGAAACTTTATATATGAATTTTTTTATTATTTATGTAATATGGATACTCAATATTTCTAAAAGAATTCGTGTGTGATGGACACTTGGGCACGCTATGCAATTACAATTTCGAACTAGGGTTTTTTAAACCCTTAAAGACTAATAACATAATCTATTAACATAGTTAAAACTCCACGATATGCCACTTTCAAAGTAATTTATTTGTGAGGAGGCGCCTTGTTATGTCTTGACTCTTAACCCCAAAAATTTGTTGTGTAACTAAAGGGTAGTAATACTTTTATTTTTTAATAAGATGTGTTGGAAACCGACCCGTGTAGGCGTGTCAATGTGACTTGGGAAGAAATCAAAAGATTTATTTTTTGAAGATATTAAATTGTTATGTTGATTGAGCTAAGTAAGACTGGTTGTGGTCATAAAAGAAGAGCGAGTAACAAAATCTCATATCAGGGTGTTTTTATGTCTAACATAGCAATTGGTCCGACCTATGTGTGTCGTATGTGGAGCATTCGATTTTTTGCTACCATGTGGGCTTTGTGGCTGGAAAGGAATATGAGACACTTTGATGGTTGTGTGGCGTCTATGGCAGAGGTTATTGTATTGATCAAAAGGCTCACTTTCCTTTAGTCAATATTTTGGGTGAAGTGGAGAGACTATTCAGGGTCTTTATTTTCAGTTGGGATTCTTTGCTCGGTTAAGCATGACCGGAGCTTCTTTTTTGTCTTTTTTTGTATTGGATCATCTTGTATTTATTCTTGTTTCATAGTTTATAATTCTGGGGGATATCTCATCATATAGTTATCAAATCACATATCGTATCATTTTTCATTTTTCATTTTATATTTTAAGCATATCGAGTATTAAATCGTATTGTGTATCGTATGGTACGCTTAAGACAAATTTGTATAATAGTATGTGTTTGTGCATGTGTACGTAAATGTACAAAGATACACAAATAAAGTGTTTTCATCTATAATTTGTGCAGTTAAATCGCTACTTGTTTGAAGAGCGAGTAGGTGTAATCGGTCGGGGATTAGTCGGCATTAATCCGGTGATTTTTTATAACACCATTTCTTTACAAATACTAAATATATTTAACTTTGAAATACCAACATAATGGAGCCAATTAATAACCCAATCAATCAATAAACAATTAAAACACTTAATTAACTAAAATAAATATGATTAAAGTGTAGAACTTTACAGAATTGAGGGTTGATCGAATTGGCGAAATGTCGAGTTCAATGTTTAACATTGAAGTAGTTGAAATAGTGAACACAATTACTGGCACGTATGAATCGGCTAATCGGCCGAGTGCTTGGGGAGTTTTTGAGCCCGACTGTGATTGGGGATTAAATTGTTAATCGGGTCGGCTAAGCAGCGAGTACTCACCGATTACTCAGCGAGTACTCAACGATTTAATAGCCTCAGTCTATAATACTACAAATGCATGGGCGAAAATGTCATCATTTTCAACCACTGGGCCCGAAATTATTAGTATACCTAAGACAACTTTCCAAAGCTTCGAAAAGAGAAAGAAAAACTAAATGACTCTTAAAAACTCGTTTTTGGATAAAACTTTTCATTATTTCATGTCAGTGTGGCGTCCGCTACCGGATGTATCCCGTATCGTATTTTGTATAGTATGATACGCTCCTGCAGTCCTGCATCATACGATACTTAACATTTTTTATACAATATAATTGTGTGTTTCGATCTTAGTCACCAGATCGTGAAGCGGGAGCGAGACAGCGCTTAACTTGGGAAGCTCTGTAATCTAGAGCGCTTTCGGAGCGCCTATGTGTATATATGGAAAATACATAATTCTTTCTCTTGTTTATCGAAAATATGTTTTTCTCTTGAATAAATATGCAATTGAGATTTTTAATACCAATAGTCCATTAATAAAATGATTTTGATCTAAGTATCTAACTTAAGTCCAAAATTGCTTACCAAGTTGGGAACTGGGAGTACTACTTAGTACCCATTATAGTTATCGTATGTGCTGCACGTTATTAGTTACACACTTACACTTGGCACTTTGTCACATTACTTGGGCAGAGGTATCATTAAATCAAAAGTCAAAATCGGAACAGAGAATACTCCCAACTCATTATGATTAGTTCTTTAACTTTTTTTTTAAATATATCTTCAAATCCACTCTAGACCTCTTCTCTCCTTCCTCTTTTCGTTTGCTAGGAACACAGTGCCAGAAGGCATGCAAACCAGTGAACACACACGTGTCAAAGCTTAAATTCTTTATCATCTAGACTCACATACTACTTTCAGCTGAAACTTCTTGTAGATAATAGATCTAAAATAAGTCCTAAGATAATTCTCAATATTATTGTTAGAGGAAAGTGACGATTTTCGTCGAAATTTTGGAGAGCGCGGTTTTAAAAATATCGGTTTTATCATGATGGGCACTTCACACGGTTTGTATGACTAAGGTTTTGATATGTGTCATATAGTATGATATTGACAACCATGCCTTATCCTACTACATTGTTGAATTTCTAAGTTTGACACTTTGACTCCTCACATCTATGTCAGAGTGCAACACATGTATTCGTACTCATGAAACACAGACCACCCTTCAAGGAGGTGTAGGATTTTCCTTAAAAGACCTCGGTGATAACTGATAAGTAGATGCAATACCCACATATGATTCTCACTTATAGATAGCAGTACAAACTGATTTGGAACTTGTCAAATTGCCAATTTCTCCATAAGCTCAAACTTACATAAAGGGGAAAATTTTATGTATATAAGAGGAGGCTCGGGGAGAGAACATAGGTAGGACACCTAAAAACTGGGTTGGAATAATCTCAGAAAAACTAAAGCACGAGGCGCAACCATTACGTCTCTCAGGCAGTCGGGCAATAATCTTTTTACTGTAACCCCTTGGGGTTTTAAACTTCCTCTGACCTTTAGGATGAGTCTTCCTCCCGCTTTGATACCATTCTGTGACTAGTGATTCACAATGCTTCTACTGTCACCACCTGAACAACCCTTGTGGAGATAGTGTTTTCCTAAAAAGCTGCGGTGCTAAGTAGTTTGTGTTCTGTGATTCCAGCTAATGGAATCTGACTGATGTGGGGCTAAAGCTCCATCGCCTCTCTAGGTTTAGGCCGCCATTTCTATTCTGTAGGATGGCAAATTTTATATTCAGTGCTTAACTGACATCAAAGTGATACGTATTTGACTTAAGAGTGACTTTATTTGTATGTTGTCATGCAATCAGAATCCACTTAAAAGAAGTCTCACAACACATGCGTGATATCAGGAATTTCCTATTGTATTGATGCTAAGGGTTATGGTACATTCAATTTAACAACATCTTCTCTTTTCATCGCTGTATGATGGACCTGCTGTATTTATGTTTGCAGCCATTTTACAACTTCCAGCCACGCACAAGAAGCGGTCACCAAGATCTGGCTATCGACGGACAAACATTATTCGTAAGCATCTCTTACCGATTGGATAGATTCTTGAATCTTGAACCGTAATCTTATTCTTTTTATAACATGTGCTTTAGGCAACTACCTGATCTGTTTGTTTCTAGGTTACATTGACACGGGCACAGCGTGTCGGTGTCCGACACAGATACGGCAAGCAGTTGAAGATCGACACGGATAGGAATAATTAATTAATTTTTTAATAATTATAAATTTATTAAATTAGATGGTAAATCAGAAATTCAAGGTGAATTAAATACAATATGTGTCCGACACGGACACGGACACGTGGATACGCATCCGACACAATTTTTTTTCAAAATATGGCGTGTCCATGTAACCTAGGTTTGTTTGTAGGTCGTGTGTTCCATAGCTTGTGTCAAACAATGATTGGATTTGCACGTCTGACTTGCATATAATAGTATTAATTAGTCCATGAAAGACATTGTCTCGTTTTTTTTTTTTTTTTTCTTCGATAAAATATATATAATATTAATAACTAAAGAACCCTAGGCAACATATTAGTCTCCAACATACAATTTGGAAGATCTCCTCTAGGTTGCTGTTGATTAGTCCAAGCAGCCAACTTGTGAGCATCCCCATTAAAAACCCTATTAATCCATTTAAAACTAGAGAATTCAAAAACCTTACTATCTGGTTTATAGAGTTTCTTAAAGCTTCTAAGTGCCAAGTACATGAATGACAAGAGAAAGCTTGGATGGCTTCTGAGCAGTCACCTTCAAAGGAGTATTCTTTCCTTTTCAGATGAACCACTAGCTTTGCCGCCACTTCCAATGCCACCATCTCAGCTTCTTCAGCTCCCATAGCTCTAAACCTTCTTGTAGCTGCTCCTATTAAGGTACCTTCACTGTCCCAGGCCAAGCAACCAGCTCCAGCCCCCCCGTAGAAGGATGCATTGAATCTTATTATTATACAATCATTTGGTATGACAGGAAATAAATCGTTATAAGAACTAGAATTTGAGGCAATAGAGTGAGTTGAGTTAGAAGAATCTTCTCTGAATGCCAGTAGGCATTTTTCTGCTGTATTTATGGTCTTTCTGATAACCCTTTCTCTATTTGCCTTCTTGTTCTCAAATCTGACTTCATTCCTTGTTTCCCAAATGTAGTAAAGAGTTAGGCAAGCCTGATTGCCTGCCTGTGAGATGTGTTCTTCTCTGTTATGACTCCAGAGTAAAAACATATCCAGCCATTCCCTAACAGAGAGATGTTTGGTGTTTTGCATGTTAAGGTCAAAAGATGAAGTAAACCACACTGTTCTTGCCCACTCACAATTAAAAAAAAGATGGAGATCTGTTTCCAGAGTTTTGAAACAGAAAGGACGAGAAATCTCCATTCATTTTTCTTGAAGCCAACAAGTCTCCCATAGGTAAGGCATGTGGAAGTTTAGATTTCCAGAGCAAGGATTTGGTCATGTCCTTGAAGGTGGAACTTTGACCTGACCATCCCTTCCGTGTCAAGAACTTTAAAGTAGACTTGACAGACAAGGTTCCAGATTTCTCTTCACACCATTTCATCTTGTCACCACCAGCATTAGCAGGCCTGACTACTATGCCCCTGATACTCTGGCTAATCATAGGGTGGAAAAGACTGTTGATTTTGTCTTGATCCCACCCATTTTGATCTTCCAAGAACTGGTCTTTAACATGAAGATGCTCCAAGTTAGGGTTATTCACCCCTATTTCTCTCAGAGTTTTGGGAACTTCATTGCAGATAAGCCATGGGTCATCAAGAAGAGAGGTAGAGACTCCATTGTTGATATTCCACACAAGCCCACTACTAATTTTATTGAAAGCCTTGATAATGCCCTTCCAGAAAAAGGATGCATGATCAGGTGGCTTATCCACATCACCTATCCAGTTTTTACTATATATACTGAACAGAGTTTTTGTCCAAACTGAGTTGATATATAAGACCTTGTCTCGTAAATATCATATTGCTTTCAGTTTTTCTTGTTGACAATGTTGTGAACGTATAAATGCAAAAGCTTGTGAAGCTCATAAAGACATGCCATGTGGTAAATTGTGTATGTTGTGTGAAAAGACTCACCATCCTCATTGGCATTTTCCTAATGGAGTAAGGGAAAAAAAGTTGTTGTACACATTAGGGTTCAGATTTCCTTTGTTCAAGGTCCACTTGATAAGTTGTTATACACAAATGCAGTAACTCTTTCTACACCGGAGCTCTTATAAAGTTTTCTTTCAGTTCCTTATGTCCTTTTAAATTATGTGTTGTAGCTTCCACTTGGGAGATCAGAAGTCTAAGTGCATTACCGGGTTCAAATGTTCCAAGATGTCTTGTGACACTAATGTTGGAGATGGAGTCTAGTGGCTGGTTTAGATGGAAGAATAATCGTTCACATTTTGAAAAGACAATTCACTATGCATTGCTGTGCCAAGTAGCAGGTCTGGTATTCTTATTTTTTTATTTGAAACGATTATTATTTTTAGGTGTATTCTGTTTCACTGTGTTGTTGTGTCTGCTTCTCTAAGTATGGTGTACTAGCACTCATGGCGAAGAAAATAAAAAAACAGCATTTTTATGCTGTGGTGTGCTGTATAGATAAGTAATCTTTCCATATATTAGTATTGTTTTGTTTTCTTTTTTTACGAAATTTAATCCTTCTGATTGCTGGGTGAACTTATCCTATTTTTAGTTAGGTTGTGACCTTTTTCTATATGTCTTTCTAATGTTATTCTGTTAGAATAAGCATAACTTGCGTTTCTGGTACTTTTGCTCCTGGGATTTTGAAACAGCCGAAAATAGTAGGTCTGTATGTGTAGTATTAATTTTGTGGGTCTCTGTGTTTTTGAGGCTTTGGTTCAGACTCAGAGTCATGTACCATCATAAGTGCTTGTGTTTGTTATGCTAGAATCTTTCAATGCCTTCTCTTCTCTTGGAGACTACAAGGTTGCAACCCCCCCAAACACACACACACAAAGAAAAGAATAGAATAGATGGAGTAAGACTATGGCATCTTCAAATCTCTTTACCGCCGTGTAAGTTGTCTGAGTCTACTTATTGTTCGAGTTAGGAGGGTTCCTAACAAACCTAATACAAGCTACTTTTTCTCCATTCCATATTTTGCTTTCCCTTAACGTTCAATCATCTGATTTGTAATGTGATTTTATTTTTAAATGGTTGTATGGTGTTACTTTGATCAGAGTTTATTCCTTTGGTGGGCATGCACTTTATGCTCGACCTCTGAAGTCACTAGCTTCTGCTAGTTTGGTATCTATTCGTTAAATGTTTTATATGCCATGAGTCTTACAGCATGAACTCCAAGGCTTGGTTTTGTGTTTGCTCTTATCAGTGCATATGATGTTGTCTAATTGGTGCAAAACATTGTCCTTAGTTTTATTTGTCCATTTTTACAGGTCTTAGGGAATTTTTCGGTGCAAACCCAACACTTATAGTTGATTCTCCTACAACTATTGTCTCAAAATTTTCTAATGCTTCTACTGCCAATGGTGAATTTGAGGACTCAGAAGTGAATGAAGAATTTTATGACGCCGATCAAAAAACAAATGAAGAATTTTATGATGCGATTGCCGCTGATGAGTTATCAGAGGATGAAGACAGTGAGAGTGATTCAGAATCCGGCAAGATGGTGCGTTGTTTCTCTAATATTAATTTTCTTCTTAGAACAACATACCACGTGTTGTTGAATGAGTTAGTTTAATGTAAACTGTCTAACTCAATATACATCATTTTGGAAAACATATATAACTTTTAATTGGTGTTTTCCTCTCTTACAACATATGATTCAGGATGGGAAAGTAACGCTGAAGAATGTTTCATGGGCAATTGCAAGCTTAGCCTTGAAGAAACATTTAGGTAATCTCTCTTCCATTACAGGATATATACAGCCAATTTCTGTTTGTTGCAAGTGAGTATTAGCTTTTTCTCAGTAATGACATTAGCAGACTGTTGAAGATATTAAAAGATTTCACACAAAATTACCCATATTATGCCAGTTTGCTCAAGTTTACGATAAAAGAGAATCGATTGCCAATTAGCTGAGGGTAAACTAAATATTGTAGATAACATATGCCAAAGGCTAATGTACACACACTTTTAGCCACCTGTGGTGGGTAGTTTTGGTATTTTAGTAACTAGTAAACGGGCATGTGTGTTGCACGTGTTACACGAAGACGGTGAATTTTTATTTGTAAAGAACGAGACTAAGGTATGACATGGAATGTTAGCCACTGACACAAAAGCGTTGCACAAAATAACATTTGAACTTGCACGTGTTCTTGACTAATTTATCTGGCCATCAACATTAAAATAAAGTATGCTCAGGATTAAAGTTTTGAATGTAATCAAATAGCATACTACTCTAACAAATACCAACAAAGATTTGCAATTACTTTGAAATCAAATATGCTCAAGCAAATTCTGTGTGTAGTCCTTACAAAGAAACTATAATAATTTTCTTGATCAGCCTTGAAATGAAAAAGCCTATCAGGTTTTCTTTCCAAATTGCTTTATGAATACAAAGTGAAAGGGTCCGACAATGAGCATCTGGTAAAAGACGATAATCCACAAAAGTTGTTAGAATCCAAGATAAGACTGATGTTCTCCCTGAAGTCTGCTGCTACTAATCTGTTGAAGTTGATAGCGGAAATCGAATTCGATCTTAAGGTTGTCACACATTGGTAAATGATCATCATATCCAGTCAGTTACTCTTCGTAATTGATTGTAGTGTAATATCACTGAACTAACGAATGAGGGAAAAAAATGATACCATAAGTAACGATAGAAAATAAACATGTAACAACTAATTGTAATATTCATTATTGCCAAACATCATGTCTTGGAAAACCCACAATTGGCTTGAGAAGCTGAATCGATTGGTATGCGTTGTCCAAAACTCAAACAACCACATGATCAAAGGATGATACGTGAGGAGGGCTCACATCATATGCACCAAAAATCTTGCTACATGTACTGCTAACAGAAAAGGATAGCATATCTATTTAAATGAGGACGATATTTGTTACATTATCCGTTTTATTGAGTATACCTATATCTATTTTAGCATTCAAAAGAATTTAATTGTTCGGGACTTACTATTTTAGCGCAGAATATTTAAGCACACTGCATAAATCCTGAGTTTCCTACCTCCATAAATCCAGAGGCTGCTACTTCCAGCAAAACCTCCCTTTCTTCTTTATGATTGATTTCCCTCTTATTTGACTAAATAGATTGGTAAATGAAAATTCGAATTATAGAACCCAGACTTCTCAATTTACTTACCCGACCTAAAATTTCATTTATTTAAATTATTAAGCGAAGGGCAAGATGGGTACTGAGTGTAAAGATCAAAATAAGAGAATGATGAGTACATCCTTGACTTGGGTCTATATCTCAGAAAAGAGGTGTAAAACCACGATGATTCTAAATACTTCCGCGAGAACAATCCAATAATCACCTAGTCAGTCAAATGTATTGGAACTACTATTGGACCTCTATTCAAGAAATTTAAAAAAGAGAAATCCTCAATTTTAAACATGAAGCTAAAATTATTTGTCAAGGTTAATATTAGCATTTTGAATTGAACATAAGCTTTTATTTGGTAGGTAAGTTCGGTTTGAACGCACAATCTGAATCATGAAAAAGAAAAAAGAAAATAAAAATAATAAGAGTACTAATAAACTTGCCTGGCATTGCTTAGACACAGACCATGAAGTATCATTTGGACCATCCCTGGACTGAACATAGAAGGCAAAGATGACGCCACTAACCAATCTTTTCGTAAATAATAGAAACAATTAATTCAGAGCTTTGAACTTCAGAACTTGATAAGTATATACAGACCTAAAACAATTTATTATAGTATTATTAAAGCTAAAAATGTATCAGAATTTCCCTTAGTGAAGAATACCACTGAAAAGATGACCAATGCAAAAGCAAAAAGGAATGAGTACGTCAAAAAAACAACAAACTAAGAAAAAAAAAAAAAAAACAGATATAACCAAAAATTAGTAAATGAAAATGCCGTCAGACCAATGCCAACTTTTTTCATCTTTGTTTTGTTGAAACAAAAAATTCTTAGTACCAGGTTTCATGAATGACTTGAGTACATTTACTTAAAGTACAGAAAAAAAATACTTGACCTACCAGGTTTCATGAATGACTAGAGACCTAGAGTACATTTACTTAAAAGTACAGAAAAAAAATACTTGACCTACCAGGTTTCATGAATGACTTGAGAACATTTACTTAAAGTACAGAAAAAATACTTTACCTTACCTAGGTTACATTGGCACGGACACGTGTGTCCGTATCTGACACGGATACGGAGTGTAGGACACGGAAAAATATCAAAAACTAAGGTATATCACACAGAATATGTGTCCATGTGTGTCCGACACGGACACATGGATACGTATCCGACACATTATTTTTGAAATATGGTGTGTCCATGTAACATAGGACCTTAATAAACTAAACAACTTTGGAAAATTGCAATCGCAAACAATGTACTGCATGTGTTTATCATTCACCAACTATTTATTTATTTAATGTGTTGACAATAAATAAACTTACCATTTACTAAAACTGTTTAAAACTCCGATCCATAGTCAGTAATCACGGCCAACAAATACTAACAGGGTAAAAACTTAGAATAGAATAAAACACATAGGAACAACAACTTCGTTGAAATTTACACATGGCAGATAAAAAGTGGGTGTTCTAGGTAATGAAATTGTTGATATTAAAGACATCAACGAACGTGTGAAACACTACAGAACGGTAAAAACTAAATATAAACACTACAGATGGAAACACTGCAGAACATGTGAAACACTACAAATGGAATCACGTACCACTGTGTAGGCACACGATTTAAAGAAATGCAGGAAAATAGAAATTCAGGAAGATGAAAAAATAAAGAATACCGTTTAAGATCAAATTGAAAGTTCAAGGAAAAGTGAAATTAGAAACATTAAGATCAAACTAACCTCTTCCATTGAACAGAGGAGTGAAATCGGAATTGAACTATGAAGGATAACAAATCGTCTGAAAGGAATGGGAGAGTGACATTCGAAATGGAACTATGACAGTGAACAGTTCGCTCGAAAGGAATGAGGGAGAGAAATTGTTGGAGATTGGGAATAAAGGGATACAAAGAGAGAGATTAAGAAATCAGAGAAAGAGAAATAGTAAAGGATTAGAAGACGATTAAGAAATCTGGAAAATTAGAGGGTAGAAGACGAATGGTTAGTTTTTCTAAATTGGGGTTTAAAGATTGTAACATTTTTCTAACATTACTAATTTGCCCTCTCACTTAAAGAGTTCCGAAAATTTAGGGGGTGAAACTTTCGGGTACCCTTTTGATTTAAAAGATTGGGTTAAAACCGAGAATTCGGGAACTAATTACCAAAATCAGGTTTTCGCATTATATATAAGATAAGGCTTTTAGTATTATAGTAATAATATCATGACATGGCAATCATTGAAGATGGGATGGTCTTAGTTGCAAGGTCCATTTAGTATTATAGTAATAATATCATGACATGGCAATTATTGGAATTACTATACCTGCTTTTAGTTGTAGTTGCAGGTTATGTGCCAACCTAATTTTGAGAGCATCTATATTATAATGGTAATAAGGCTGTTCACACTGCAATCATTGGAGATGGGATGCTTAAATTGTTTAGGTAATTGGATGTCTTCGTTGCACATGTCATATAGGCTCGAGGGACGAAGGGGTACCCATAAATTGTTTGTCTTTTTTTTTTTATATTCTGTTTTTCTTTGTAGAATAAGAATTTCAAAATTCCGCATGTGCTTGCATTTACTTTAAGGGGAAAAACAAAAGGAGTTATTAACAAAGCAAACACATTTTGAAAACATGCTCATTGTAGGGATTACATTTACTCAAAAGTAACAGTGTCAAGCAGAGAGGTTTAATTCATTCTTTGTGGTTGCAGCTCCAGTTGCAAATAATGAATTGGAAGCACACATTTCTCCTATCAGTGTTGATGCAAATCAGTTTAATGGTTCTATGCACCAAGCAAAAAATGAAAATGATACAAACTGTTGGACCTCTCCTGGGGGGCAAGAATTTATGGTTAGAGGGAAAACCTACCTGAAGGATAATTCTAAGGTGGAGTTGCATATCCTTTTAGTATGATTGCCGTACATAGCATGTATTATTTGAACTGTTTCAACCATTTGTATATGTCCTTGTAGCATGCATAATGTTGCTAAATGTGATCAGTTCTGAGATGTATTACTGCTTAGCTTTACATAGATATATAGGGATATGTTGCAATTATAAAAGCGTCCACAATGCCAAGCGGATCTACATGAATAAAACTGCCTGATTTTTGGTTATGGTGCTCATCCTCACAAAAGTTCTATTCATTTTTCTTAAATTTGGGTCATCCAACTCAAAACCAATTGGCAATGAGTGGAGCAGTCCCAGGAACTTATATATTGTGATGCTGGAAGTAAATATCTCAACACTCCCCCTCATGTGTAAAATAACTTTTTGAGCCAAACACGTGGATTAACTTGTAGTGGGTGACATAGAGTACTTGGGCCATTGGGTTGGAGTGAAGTAGTCTGCTCTAATACCATCTTAAACTTCGGAGCATCCAACTCAAAACCAATTGACAATGAGTAGAGCAGCCCGAGGAACTTTTATATTGTTATGCAAGTCTTAAAATGCTCCACGGGGGATTGTATATCTCGACTATTAACCTTGTCAATTGTTAAAAAGTGACCGTTTTGACCATTGACAGTGCTCTCTCAATTAAGACCAAAAAATTCTAACTAATCGACTTTCGTGAGGATTATCTCCATGTTATAACTTTTTTAAAAGCCGCAGGTAATGCAAAGGGAGTCTAGGACCCACAAGAACACATAAATAACTGGGAAGGGAAATGTATTTCTAGGTTGTTAGAACTTCCTGCTTGGTTGTTGTTAGAGTTCTAAGAGGGCATCACCCGAGAGGATTTTAGGAAGTTTCTATTATTGTTAACTATATTATTCTCTTATATATATTGAAGTGATACGAGGCCGAAACTATGACCGTATCCTCTTTTTCTCCAAACTTCTTCTCCATTAACAACAATACAATTTTACTGTGGTCATTTCATATATGTGTAATAGATAGAAGAATTTGGAGGATAAGGCAATGATAAGTCAGCAATTGATGTGTAGCTTGAACTATTTTGTTTTTTCGACCTTTGTATGCTAATTTTAAACTTGTCTAGCAATTAGGTTGTACCCTATAAAACACTAATATGCTTCTGCCACCTAAGTTCTTATTGTAGTACTCTGGATTTCCTTGACTGCATTTTACAAGTGATGACATTGGATTCTAATGATCACTTTGTAATAAATTGGCACCATTCATGTGTTATGTTAGTGTATCCATATTGTACATGGAAAAGTTATTCTGGGAATAATCAGCAAAGTAAACTGTCTCTTGTTTTCCTTTTTCAGGTGATGGGAGGTGAACCCCTCTTAAAGCTCTTAGCAGTGGATTGGTTTAAGGCTGAAAATTGTATTGACAGGGTTGCAATGCATCCTAGATCTCTTGTTCAGGTGATTTTGCTGCGTTATAAGTTGCAGCTCCTATCGCTGTGTATTTCCTTGTATTTTGCATCTTGTTTGGCAATCAGTATTGGGTTGTGGGCTATGAAACCCGGATATCTCTCATTGTTCTCGTACCTGTGTTGAATACTAAACGACTGTGCTGCTACTGGACCGATACTTGTCGGGGACATATCCCTTAGCAGGAAAAAAAAAGATAAAAAGAACAGGAAAATCTGCCACTACACCATATCAGTGTCACAGTGTCGGTGCCTATGTTCGTATCAGGGCATCATATTGCAATGTGTTCTTGCACAATCGTTTTTGCAAGGCAATTTGTTCCTGTACTTCTTTGCATTCTAGCATGCACAGTCGGGGCAAATTTGTTATAAAGTTTTGCGGTTGCCACGTGGTAATGACTTAAATTTGCGTAGTTTGTTTTAAAGATCAAAAGAACAGTAATTAAGTTCAATAGTATTTTTATGCTTCAGACATCACGTGGCTACAGATTGTTGGTCAACCCGGGTTGACATTAATTCTATTACTAGTACTAACACTACTGCTACTGCTACTACTTTTTCAAACTTGTTACTTTTATGCGCGTTGCGCTGACCTTTTCTACCACAGTTGCACACTACGACTTACCATCTTAATTCTTCAAATAGTTATTAGAATTGAGCAAATATGATATTTCTAGCTTCAATAGACAAAGGAATATGAAAAGAATTGTGAGATGGTCCAATCATTTTCCATGAATGCAATTGCCAAACCCTATGGAAGTGTAACAGTGTATGCTCTGTACTCTCTGAGATTTTGCTCCATCAGTAGAAATAGTCTTAATGAGTGCTTTGAGCTTCGTTGTTTTTATGCCTATATAGCTCAAGTATTGATATGTTTATCTGGTGACTTTTCTCAATTCCAGTCAGAAGCAGGAAAAAAGCTCCCATTCATCCTCATCATTAATCTTGAGGTATGTAAAACATGTTCTTCATCTTCGTCAGTAATCAGTATATGAACTATTAAACTTTCATCTTGTTTCTTGTCATTTATATCAGTACTAAATTTCTATAGTTGGTCAATACAAATATTTCAAGAGAAAAAGAATGTTAGAGATGGTTGGGAGTTTATGTTCGAAGATTGCGAACATATTAACAAGATTATCACTTTTACCAATTTGGGTCTTCAGCAAACTGACTACTAACTTTTGTGAGAAGGTTTTATATGTGATCTTGGACTATTTTAAAGTGCTCATTTGGGGTAGATTTGTTGTGCAGGTTCCAGCAAAACCATATTACAGCCTGGTTATGTATTATGGTGCTGACAGACCAATTAAGAAAGGATCTTTATTGGGTAGATTTGTAGATGGGACTGACATGTTTCGTGATGCAAGATTTAAACTCATTCCGAGAATCGTAGAGGTATGACCTTATTCTAGGATTACCTATATCAAGGTTTGTGATATATCAGTCGTTCGTGATGTTTTTACCTATATTAATGTTTCTAATACACTTTAATGATTAACCCAGGGATATTGGATGGTTAAGCGTGCAGTTGGGACAAAAGCTTGCTTACTAGGGAAAGCTGTGACATGCAATTACTTTAGACAAGATAATTTCCTGGAGGTATACGTTTATGGTGTTGATTTTCTGTTGATTATATCTCTATAACCATTTGAAGGACATATGCTTATTACTGATAATCTTCTATTTTAATATTTGTATTCTTTTTTAATGTATATTTAATGATAGTAATATGATAGGACAAAAATGGTTTAGTAGAATTCATGCAGCCACGCCTATATTTGTGGATACAGCTTTGATAACGACAACTGTTTTGATTGTGTGAGGGGCGGGGGCCACTTGAATTCAGTGTGAAAGATTAGCATGGATCTAATTGAAATGAGAATAAGTGTTATCTTTGGAGCCGCTTTCCTCTGTGGCCCCACTACCAAAGTTACTTTCAAAAATGCTGCTGTTGAGATTAATAATCCCATACAGGTATCTAACGCCTTGCATAATAACAATTAATAATCTAAAGATACTGGGACTCCACTCAGAGCCAATTGGTCTTCAGTTTGGGTGCCCAAATTTGATAGCTGCCCACACTTTGCTGCTAACTGAGCTACATGAATTTGTCAAAACTTTGGTGTCTGTGTCATAGACTTATAAAGTTATAGTGAAGTATATACGAGAACTTAACCGGACTTTAACTCCTCAAAACCCAGTAGTTAATGTAAGTAGTCAGATTTTGCTCCGCATAATACTTATATTATGCACCACCATACATGCTGGAGATGATCTAATTAAATATGAAGTTTAGCTCCTGAAAAGTCGTGTATGTTTATCGTCATTTTGATTGCTCACTGTGGTTTATATCATTTTGCACTTTGATTTTCTTACTAATATCAAAACCCTTGTAATGTAGATTGATGTGGATATTGGCTCGTCTTCTGTTGCGAAAAGCATTATCAGCTTAGTCCTTGGATACGTAACAAGCCTTGTTGTTGATCTTGCAATTCTGATTGAGGTTTGTATTTCTGTAGTCTGAAATTTTTCATAATTATTTGGTCTTTCTCTGTTCTTCAACTGATCATTTAAGGCACAATGCGTACTGAAGCTACACAGTAGATAAGGCAAGAGAATTATACGATTTGAAATTTGTTCCTACCCATGTAAAGAAATTTCACTTTGTCATGCACACATACAATTATACAAGTATCTATATTTTTGCTTTTTCTTAGGTAAAACTGTAAAAGTAACATCTATGAAATGTGCCATGAATAATTTCACTTTGACTACGAATAAAATATTAAGTAGAATTTTGTGAATGTGACATTGAATTTTGTAACTTTATTCACACAAAAAAATGCAACTATATAAAACACTTACTGTAAGTGCAGACACGTGTTTTACATAATTTGTGTTCTATTTATTCACGACACATTTTATAAATGTTGCGCACATCCTCTAGCTTGTATTGTTTTAACTCTTGGTAGTATTTACATCTCTTGCAGGCCAAGGAAGAAGCAGAATTGCCCGAGTACATTCTTGGTACTGTACGACTCAACCGTGTGAAACCCGACACTGCTGTTCAGCTCGAGGTTTGAGGATCTAAGTGTCAACGTCTGTTTAATCCTCTAGTTTTATTCAAATGAATCCGTTGAGTCGGTGATCAATTCTTTGTGCTTTTCGCATGCTTGGGGTGAAATCTCTTAAGGCTCATTGTAAAACATTACGAATGTTTACTATTATAAATATGAATACAATACCTATACAGAACCACTGTCATGCAAACATCACTGTATATAAAAAGCAAATTGTATCTTCTTCTGGTTTTCCGAGTCATAGTGATTGCTGCAGGCAATTCATTTTTGAGTCGTGATAAGGAGAGATCATTCTCTCTAAATTTTGGAGAGATCAAGGCAAATAGCCGTTGGATGGAGAAATTTCTTCTCGAGATCGAGGTTGTTGCATGGCCCACAACTGACAAACCACACTAAACCGTATGATCATGTCATCCAACGGCAGATATGAAGTGCACACTAAATTTGGAGAGAATGATCCCTCCTTATCATTTGCCTTCATTTTTGCCAAAACCTTCTGGTTTTCTGAGTCACAGTATGTGCCAGTGTGCCACAGTCAATTCATTTATGCCAAAGTAATAAGGCTGGCCTAAAACAGAAGTTATTCCGTGGAGTTAAAAGTACAAAGTTCGTTTGTGGTGTATGAGTATGACATATATAGCCATGGAAAGAAAAAGATACTCGCAACAATGAGGATCTACGGTAATGGGAGTGTGTGAAATATGATACTATATATTTTTTTTTGCTAAGAGTAATTGGTTGTATTGATAGCAAAAATGAAATAATGTTACATTATGTGCTGGTGGGAACCTTGAGTAGGCTCTCCAACATTACAAGAGTTCAAAACAGATACTATAGTTATAGTAGCGATAGAATTGTAGTACCAGGAAGTCGGAAACTGAGATGCTGGAAGAAACTAAATTGATCGAGAATCGCTTTCGTACATCACCTTTCTTATGTCTACTTTCTTTCGTACATCACCTTTCTTATGTCTACTTTCTTTCTATACATGCACACACTTCCTTGGGTAATGGGTAAGCGTGTGACAATCATGATACATGCAATGATCCGAGTACACGTCAAGTGCAGCGATCCATAACTAGAGCATATATACTCTCCTTGTTTGCCCACAGCTCTAAGCCTCTAACAGTACTTAGCCTCTAATGCATTTGTTGTTTGGCCCACAGCTCTAAGCCTCTAACAGTACTGATGGAAAATATCCAATGTATCAATCATCCTTGTGTTTTACGCCATTTTGAACCCAAGACTTGCAGATCCGTCGGGCAACTTTTTACTAGTTGCCTGCAGTAGAGGAATTGGTGTGACCACTAGCGCCTTTGCAGCAGAGTGCAGGCAGGCCATCTTGAAGAGCACAGAAGCTGCTTTTAGATATTTACGATATTTTTTATCTGATCTTTTTACATTCTCCATCCCATGGAAGTATAGGTGGCTGAAGTGCAAGATGTATCCATTACAATTAGTAATGCATGGAGCATAAACTTATTATCGAATTGAGACTTGAAAGTAATATTTCAATTCTTTCGAGCAAAAAACCGAGCATAAACTTATTATCGAATTGAGACTTGAAAGTAATATTTCAATTCTTTCGAGCTAAAAACCCATAGAATGCTTTCATTGAGAGTTGAACTCAAGACCTCCCGCTTACTAAACGGGTGCTCTAACCAACTGAGCTATGAAAGCAACTGTTAAACCTGTAAAATAAAACACATTTAAGAACACTATGAAGATCCGAATCATTTTCTTTCCTCACATCTCTAATTTTTTAGGGCTTGTTAGATAACTTCAAACTTTTTATAACAAACGTAGAAACTTTGATACACTACATTAGACTCTTCCAAATCCAACTTTAGCGAGTTGCTTTCAGGCACAGCTTACATGAAAAGATAGAACATAAACAATTGACACCCTGAAATATCGGCACAACGCACACACACACGATATCTTCGATTCAGTATTTGAAATTGGCAGCTATCGCAAAATTTCACGGCATTTTGCTCAATGATATCAAAATCAATGCAATGCCTTTTTGACCATACCGAGCAAGTCCAGTTCAAAATAGCCTCTCAAAAGAGCACCTACCTTCAGAAAAAGAAGTGTTCTCACGTCCAAAGTTCGTGCATGTGCCCTTTTCCTCTAAATTTACACTATTGTGAAGTCAGCAGATCGACAAAGCTCGTGTACTTTATTATACAGATCTGCATTTCGGCAGCTTATTTTGGACGAATGCAAATTGGAACTTAGACGTGGAATGCTATTAATCAATAGTTGCATCTAATTACTATTAATCAGGAATAAAAAAGGGATTAAAAAATGTACCAATGTCACCTTCAGACCACGTTTCAGCACTTATTTTCATGCAACTGGCCACAATAAAGGACTATCTTTCTTTAAAGGATGATTTGGATGTTTAAATTAAGGCAACTGATAATGAGAGATCAGTCTCTCCTTGAATTAGAGATTAGAGCGCACTTTAATTATAGCCATCTAAAAAGATAACTCAAATCAGGTGGATTTTACAACTAAAAGAAAAATCAAACTAGACAAACCCAAAAACAAGAGGAAAAAAACTTATATTCCCTCAAAAATTATCAAGTGTTCTCTTTTAGTGTGTTTTTTTTTTAACGATGGAAGTACTAATTCCTCCTTTATGTGTGATGGAAGTTATAGTTATATTATTGGTGACCGATTTAAATTTTGTTGGAGACGCTTTTATACAAAAGATACCAACGATGAAAACATACAATTTTAAATTTCTCTCGTTCTCTGGGTTTTAGTGCGTGACTAATCTGAATTTACAAAGAACACTATCAAGTATCAAGTTGGAAGAATTTAGGGTGTTACTCAAAGGAAGTTTATGCACCTACCCATGGTAATGAGTTTATTGGAAATTGTTGGCTGTGTTATCTTCTCAAGTAGGTTCTAACTGTCTATGGAATATTAAGCGACTGATTTGAACTTATACACTAATGATTGCAGTTACAAGGGATTAGGATCTTCTTCTTGGTTTGTTGGATAAACCTTGATTACTTCACGTTGAACTCCTTTGGCCTTTTTTTGCTCTTCCCCCTGGCTGATATCCATCTTTGCTTTGCTCCTAGTGTCAGATTGGTTATTGGCATGGATGGGGTGGGTTTGTGCCATGTAGTTGAGAGAGAGAGAAAGGTGCCCAGTTAAAATGCTTTGGTTGCATTATCCACGTAGAATCTTCTAGAGATAGAACCCATTTACTTTGGACGGTTGTAAAAAAGTGCGCTCTAAATGCAGGAGAGAATAATCTCTCCGACTCTTAAATTAATCAAATTTAAGATTTTTGGAAACATGATTCATGGACCGATGGACATACACTACATTCTCCACTGTCCTTTGAAAATTGAATACTTGAATCTTTTTCATAGCTATGTGCAGTGAAATTGAATTCAACAGCACTCACACTAGGCGTTTCAACAGCACTCACACTAGGCGTAAATTGGATGCACGAAAAGAATGGCGAAAGCATTATAGCTTAATTTTCGCCAGTCGTCCAAATCTCCCCCGTCCCCACACTTTGAAGTCGTTTTCTCAATAAAGTAATCACGGATATCAGGACTGAGGAGAACTTTTCCTGGAGAGCTAATGACAATTAGAGGCACCTGTGAAAGCCTGGAGTACTGAAAATACAACTTTAGTGTACTTCACAGTTCACACAACCGCAATGCGTGGACCGCAAACAGAACAATGGAAAATGATAAAATGACCTTTAGCTAAGCTGAATAAAGGAAACAAGAATATCAGCTTTAAGACATTCCTCAGCATCACATTTAGATAGATTCTTACAAGAAAAAAACCAAAGGCCCCAAGTGGATGTGGAGAAAGGAATGATTTTGTTCTTCATTTCACTTTCAAAATATCATCAAATGGTCGGAGCGGGTCATTCAATTCTCATTGTTTATGTGCGCACTTGGGTGTGGATCACTGTACCAGTGTACATAAATAGAGAGAGAGAGAAAAGAAAAGGACGAAAACTGTATCAAGATTATCTTTCACAATGCAGCACATCTCGCCGCAGCTATAACTATAATTACGAGAAAACATATTTTAATTTCTAAACTAAGTAGCTATTCTTTTTGCTAAATCTGCGTGGAAGTGTGAAACACATTTTTACAAAAAAAATAAATGCTTGGTAAGGACTAAGGACTAAACCTCATTTCTAACTTTGTATTGGCGGATTTTTTTTTATAAAACAAACACATGCTTCGAACTCTGGAGATGTCCATAATACCTGGGAGGTCCCAGTTGAAACTTGAAAGGTCCATGCAGCTTCATCCCAGAGCCAGCTAATTCCAATTCACGAGTAAACAAATAACCAATATCTGCTCTTCTGTTCCAAGTCTCAAGCAAAGAACCTGATTATCATAATAAATCTTTCATCTTCGTAGATGACCCTTACATAATTGTCTAGAAAGATGCAACATATAAGCTGGTCCAAAGGCTTGGCACGTGAGACACTTGCACAGTGCTATTTTACTCTATTACTGCCAGTAGTCAGTACTCAGCCCCAAGTACTATACCTGATAGTTGATACTTGATACCCAACAAAGACTTGAGGACCATTATATCAAAACTGATGAAAATAGTGGTATTCCCAAAGTTGTTCTCATTCAAAGCTGAAATTATTGGATTCGCTCAAAAAAGAGTAGAGTTTATTAAACTTTCTCCCTTAGTGGCTAGCATCATCCAATTAAACAACCAAACCACTGGCCCCATTTTGAATCAAAATGATTTCAATACCTCTCATTCATTCATTCACTACTTCCCACTCAAGCTTTCCTCAGTCCCCATGCATCTCTTAAAGTCTCACCAACAACAGTACACGCTCTCTCATGATCTCATTTAAGATCATGTAGATAGATACATTCTCTTCAACTGGGTTCCTACAGATACCCTTTTTTGAGGATGCTAGTTCTTATGGAGATGTTCAAGATCCTTGCCACCAATATTCTTGTTCTGATGATGTTTATTACAACTGTTTTTATTACAACTGTTTCAGCAGCAGATATTTTCTCAGAAGCACTCCTTGGCTTGAAGTCTGAAGTCATTGACAGTTCAAACAGTTTATATGACTGGGCTGCTGCTCTTCCTGGGCAGAGTCCTTCCAGCACAATATCAGCTTGTTCCTGGTCAGGTATCACCTGCACTAACAATTCAAGTATGATTATTGGTCTAGACCTTTCAAATAAAAATCTGTACGGCACTTTATCTGGCAAACACATTACGCTCTTGAAAGATCTAGTGAGCCTCAATCTCAGCCAGAACTCGTTCTCTGGGCAATTTCCAGCTGACATATTCCTTCTAACTAATCTGACAAGCTTAGATATCAGTAGAAATAACTTCTCAAGCCAATTTCCTTTTGGAATATCTGCCATCAGGAATCTGGTTGTGCTTGATGCGTTCAGCAACAGCTTCTCAGGTTCATTACCGGAAGACGTCGCAAAATTGGACTCTCTCAAGGTACTGAACTTAGCTGGGAGTTATTTTGAAGGCGCGATACCTCCCGCATATGGGTCTTTCAAGAAACTTGAGTTTCTTCATCTTGCTGGAAATTTACTTGGTGGGGCAATTCCTTCAGAACTTGGGAACCTGAATACATTGACTCACATGGAAATTGGCTACAACTTTTACCAAGAGTATATACCATGGCAATTGGGAGATATGAGTGAGCTTCAATATCTTGACATTGCTGGTGCAAATCTCTCTGGTCCAATTCCTGATCATTTCTGCAATCTTACCAAACTTCAGTCCTTGTTCCTGTTCAGAAACCAACTCACTGGAAGGATACCATGGTGTTTCGGCAATATTACATCTCTGGTGAGCTTAGATTTGTCTGATAACTACATTTCTGGTCCAATACCTGAAAGCTTTGCAAATTTAACAAACCTTCGACTACTCAGCCTTATGTACAATGAAATGAGTGGTTCGGTTCCTAATGTCATTGCTGACCTTCCAGTTATTGATACATTTCTTGTATGGAACAACTACTTCTCTGGACCACTGCCGCAGAAACTGGGAAAGAACTCGAAACTGAAATATGTAGATGTTTCTACCAATGGTTTCACCGGGAGTATTCCGCCAGATATTTGTGCAGGAGGTATGCTGATCAAGCTGATACTCTTCTCCAATAATTTCACAGGTGGCCTATCTCCAGCTCTCACCAACTGTTCTTCTCTTATTCGTCTGCGACTAGAAGACAATTCATTTTCTGGTGAAATCTCATTAAAATTCAGCCTTCTTCAAGATATTACATATGTGGACTTGTCTAGAAATAGATTTACAGAAGCGATTCCAGGAGATATTACACAAGCTTCAAAGCTTGAGTACGTTAATGTCTCCAATAATCAATATTTAGGAGGCGTGATTCCAAATGAAATATGGTCTATGCCTCGACTTCAGAATTTCTCGGCATCCTCCTGTGGCATATCTGGTAATCTGCCACCATTCACGTCCTGCAAATCTATTGAAGTTATTGAACTGGACATGAATAGTTTATCAGGAACTGTACCAGAAAGTGTTGCAAAATGCAAGGCTCTTGAAAGGATGAGCTTAGCAAGCAATAGTTTGACAGGACATATACCTACGGGGCTTGCAAGTATTCCAGCTCTCAGTGTCATAGACCTATCTTATAATGAATTTAAAGGTGAAATACCTGTGGAGTTTCGAAATTTGGCAAGCCTAGTTCTGCTGAATCTGTCGTTCAATGACGTGTCCGGTGCTGTTCCTTCTGGAAACATTTTTCAGTCGATGGGTGCAAATGCTTTTATTGGAAATTCAAAGCTATGTGGAGCACCATTGCAATCCTGTTCCAATCCCAGTGTAGCTGTGTTCAACTCGAGGAGGAAAAGCTCAGAGAAGATCACTTGGGCTCTGCTATTATGTGCTGGGCTGGTTTTGTTCATCTCGATGTCAGTGATGGGGATCTTCTATCTCCAAAAAGAAAGAAAGGGACGATGGAAAATGGTTACGTTCATTGGACTACCTCAATTCAAGCCAAATGATATTTTGAAGAGCTTTAGCTATACTAATTCTATAGAGCCGCCACTATTGTTATCAGCTTCAGTCTGCAAAGCTGTTCTGCCCACGGGAATAACAGTTTCAGTGAAGAAGATTGAATGGGATACTAAGAGAAGGATGGCGATGGAGGACTTTATAGCCCAGATAGGGAATGCCAGGCATAAGAACCTGATCAGGTTATTGGGGCTCTGCTGCAACAAGGACGTCGCCTACCTTCTTTATGACTACTTGCCTAACGGCAACCTCGATGATAAGATGAGAAAGAGAGGGGAATCTACAATTAGTACTTGGCCTGCTAAGTACAAAGTTGTGATTGGGGTTGCAAGGGGACTGTGCTACCTTCACCATGACTGTCATCCAGCAATTCCCCATGGTGATCTGAAGGCAAGTAATATAGTGTTTGATGATAACATGGAACCTCACTTGGCTGAATTCGGTTTGAAAACTTTGACACAAATAAACGGAGATTCACTCCCAGGAAGAACGTTCAGGACTAGTTCTGTAGCAGGTACAGGTATGCATATCCTCCTTTCCTTTTTACAGTTTATACATATATATTCGGTGTTTATTATTATGTAACCCCATTTAACAATCAAAGACCTTAGCTAGTATATCACCTGCTAAATTATTATCATTTGTTTAAATCTTGTAGTAGGCATCTTTCTCAGATGAAATTCTGAAACTTGACATTTCACAATAGAATTTCAATTGTATGCGACCAATCCCCAAGAAATTCCCAGGAACCTATTTAGCCAGCCAGTTTAGCTTTCCTTATTTCTCCATTCTTGATTCATTATCGATCTAGGCCTATGTTGTGTGTCACTCTCCGAGAATAACCTAACAATCTTTGCATGTTGCTGGCTAATTTCCTAAGAATGACAACAAAGCAAGTTTTTTCTTCTTCTTCTTCTTCCCTTTTGTTTTTTTATTTCTTTTGCCACTTTTATTCCTTTGAGAAAATTAATCTTCCAAAGAACAAAGAAGATACACCTTGTATCCCAAAACTAAACCAAAAGATAATTTTATTTGTACTTCCAACTAAATTTGGAAAAGGAATGTATCCATGCTTTTGAGATGTGGTTATTATTGTATTAACGTACACTATGAACATTATGTGCATCAGGTGAAATTGATGCAACCATCAAAGAGGACCTTTCCAGAGATATCTACAGCTTTGGAGAAGTGCTTCTAGAGGTTTTATCAAATGGCAGATTGACGAATGCAGGCAAAAGCATGCAGAACAAACCAAAAGAAATCATCTTAAAAGATATTTATGATGAAAATGAAGTCAGCTCAAGTGGGACACTTAAAGAGGAGATAAAGCTGGTCCTTGAAGTTGCTTTACTTTGCACCAGGTGCAGACCATCCGATAGACCTTCCATAAATGAAGCCCTGAAACTTCTATCAGGGTTAAAGCCACAAAAATACTAGTGAAGGGCCAAAACTGCATATCCTATCCTATGTAAATATAGTGAGAAACCATAAACTGACAGAGAACAACCATTTAGCTTCCGCTGTTTAGTACATTAGTTTTGTTATTCAAAGATCGCTACCATATATATTATAATTACTACCAGTTTGTGTAATCTTCTGGGACATCTGACTTCAAGGCAAGGTAGTATTGATATTAGATTTTTATTTGCAACTTGCGGGCCTGGTTCAATACTATGACACCCTACATGGTTCAATGACGAGGAATGAAGGAATGGATGGAAGTTACTAGGTAAAACCTTTTTAGAGGTAAATTTAGGAACTCATACTTTTTATGTTTTCCTTGATCACTTGATTCACTTCAGAGTTTAGGCCTCTGTAGTCCAAGAAGCGTGGCAACCAAATTTTCTGAAAGCATAGTTTAAAACCTCTAAATGACCAAAATGTGCAACAACGAAAACACTCGTAACATTCAGATTTATTCCAAGTTTAACAAGATAGAATTCTCAATGGCAAACTATGCAATACAAGAAACTGTCAATAGTAAATTGTAACCAGTAAAATTTGCTACTTACATCCCAGATCATAAAAGATGAACTGATGCGCACCCTCCAGGCAAGAAACTTCTGGTAATACCAAGGGGCATCATATTTTCAAGTAAAGAGGTCTGAATAATATATCAATGAACCAATATTACAACATAAATACAAATAAGCCACCCATGCCGCCTGATGGCAAACTATTGGACTCACCAAAATTCCAATGACAGGTTTCTAACAGACGAAATAACGAGAAATACTCCAGCAAGGTTTGAGAATAACCAAGCATCTAATCTCTCTTAACTGACATTGTGATAAGAATCAATGATGGCATCCGCAAGATATTCACATTTTGCCAAAGACAAACCAGCCAAAGAAATCCTTCCATCCTTTGTCATGTAGACATGCCATTTATTTGTCATATTGTCGCTCTGAATATACAAAACAAAATAAAAATAAGAAATCTGACAAAAATGGAGAACAATTTTGAACTTGAGAAGTAGAATTTGGAGCTGATAGAAAAGAAGAATGTATAAACATGGAAATCATAACAATAGTAATAGCAAATTATTAATTATTATTATTATTATTATTATTATTATTATTATTATTATTATTATTAACAACAACAAGAACAAGAACGCTATAGAAATATTACTATTTTGACCTTATCATCATTATTATTGTTATGAACAAAAAGTATAATTACCACTACAAATGTTATTAATTTTGGTTATTTTTTAATTTCTTATTTCTACTGTCATTATCATTACTACTATAGTACTATTTCTATTGTTATCATTTCTAATTTTCAATTATTACAGTTATAGTAATTACAATTACTATTATAATTATTTTCATTTTTTACACAATGCAGTTTATATTTTATTTTTGACTAACCCTACTACTCTTATAGAATTTTAGGGAAAAAACAGGCCGGTAAAATTCTAGAACAAAGGTAGGAAGTTGAAAGTCATTGTAGTTTAGTTGGCTAGGATACTCAGCTCTCACCCGAGAGACCCGGGTTTAAGTCCCGGCAATGATACAATTTTTTGTTATCGAAGAAAAGATTGTATGAAAACCTGGAAACTGAGAAGTAGTTGAAAGGGATTTTACCTGAGCTCTGTTTAGGCCTGTAAAGGAAAACATGCCTATCTGCTTAAGGATAAAAGACCAATCCTTTCCACTGGTATCCTTTGAGGAGAGGCTGTCAAACAGTTTTTGTCTCACTGTCTTTATCCTTCCAGCCATTAATTCCATCTCCTCTTTCCATTCATTGAAGAGAGTCGGGTCCCCAACAACATTGGCAACAATTCTTGCCCCGTGAATGGGAGGATTTGAATACATTGGTCGAGCAATTCTTTTCAGCTGGCTCTTCACCCTGCATATAAAGTACACTTATGAGCACATCTCCACATAATAAGTAGATTACTTGGAAGACTTGAAGAATGCTCACTTCCACATATTTCAAGTTTGAAAGGAAATACTAGACTACTGCACCTTGCTGCCACATCTGATGATGAACAGACAACGTTCATAGCTCCAACCCTTTCAGAATAAAGACCCAAGTTCTTGCTATACGACTGAGCAACCAGAACCTCCATACCACGGGTAACAAACAACCTCACAGATGAGGCATCTGCATCAAGGCTTCCACTAGCAAATCCCTGCATTGGAGTTTAAACCTTAGCAACACATTAGAAGTTTCAACAAATATTAAACTCAAAAGTCAAACAGCCTTACTTGGTATGCAACATCAAAGAATGGGATGTGGTTCTTTTCTTGAATGACATCAGCGATTTTCTCCCACTGTTCAGGTGTCGGGTCGATACCAGTGGGGTTGTGAGCACAGCCATGAAGCAAAATAAAAGATCCCTCTGGTGCTTCCTGAAATGTTGTGCATAATTTAGAAATTAAGGAGACCATAAACATGTACTAAGTTTAACATTCAAATGGGTTTGTGCTTGTGTATGGGCAGAGAGTGAGAGGAGTTGAGCTATGCTAAACAGTTCATATTTTAGCATGCTCCCTCCAAAAGCCGTTATGATAGCTATAATCGTTGGAATACTAATTAGAGCACTCAGGTTTAGCACAGCTGGTTAAACTACACAACCAAATGAGGGCAGTCATATCACCTTTATGTCTGATATCATTCCATTAAAATCTAGACCAACTGTCTTGGGATCATAATATCGATATTCAGACCACGGAACTCTTGAATCATTGAAAATGTTCTTGTGATTACCTGAAAAAAAGATATGCAGCTAAAAAATAATTAATAACTTTTAATGACAACCTAAAAGAAGCTCTTGTTAGTGATGATACACACCCCAAGTTGGAGATGATATCAAAACTTCGGAACCAGGGAAGTATCTTTCTATAAGTGCGGCAGCAAGACGAAGAGAACCAGTCCCTGAAAGACCTTGAACAGTAGCAACCTGAAAATAAGGAATCAAAATTATATATCAGAAATGATTGCGCCTCACTTATAGATGTACACAGACAGCTATGGGGTATAATTAATATAAAAGCAAATGGCCCATACTCTTCCTTGGTGGATGGCAGGATTATCAGCTCCTAATAGCAATTCAGCAGTAACTTTATTGAAGGCAGCCAAACCTTCAATTGGAAGATACTGCAAGATAAATGCAACTCATAAACTAAGTGAAATACAGAAATTGCAAACAGATTTGAAGTACCTCTTTGTTTTCTCCTCTTTCCAGCATAAGATTCTCCGCCTAAAGAGAAAAAAGAAGTCTTAATCTTAAACTTGAGTTTAGTAGAGCAAATGTTGTGTGCAATATAAGTAAGATTAAGTAGTAACCTTTTTAACAACATTTAGCACATAAGGCTGGAGCTCTTCTGTTCGGTAGGCACCAACTCCGAGATTGAGCTTCATATTATTTGTGTCTGCTCTAAACGCTTCAGAAACTCCAAGAATTGGATCTGGAGGGGCCATTGATACGTCCTCAAAGCGAGAAACATTTACCGATACGGTCATAGTTATCCTGCCGGAACAAGACTGCAACAAAGCCAACAACAATAACAGGTGCACCACAACACATCAATTCAAATTTAAAAATGTATACCTTCTTAACATTGACATTTCCTCTTTTGAAAACGCGTGTCTTACAACCTTCATCTTTGTCAAATTTACCTATTCAAATACAATAATAATAATTGAGTTTGGTTTCAAATGAACAAAAATGGAAACAAAAGGATCGTAGCATTACTGGTGAAGCAGATGAAGAGACAGAGTTGATTGATAAAGCCATCTGGAAATGATTTTTTTTTTTTTTTTTTAAGTGTAATGAAGAATTTGATCAGAGATAAATAAGGAACGGAGATTACGAAGGTTTTATCGTTGAGAAAATATTAAATGACAGGTGGCTTTTTGCACGCATGGCCCAACTAGAACTGACTCGTGGGCCGCGGATAGTATGTACTCGGGGTGCATCTTCGTAATCATTATTATGTATTTCAGTGGTCCAAGCCCAAGTAGGCTTTTTCTTGACTAATTTGGTGGAACTCCAAAACCCTCATTTTGAAATTTGAACTTGTTCTTTCTTGATATATATCTCTCTAATTTTCAACCCCAATTAAAGACATTTTATGTTCAATATATATCGTCTAGAGAGACAAGCTTACAATAGAGAGGGGTGGCAAAACAAGACCATCGAGGGTTTTTATTTTATTTTGCTTACAACCTCTAGATTTCTAATGTGAGCTTTATTCAAAAGACTAAACCTTACGCGTAAAGTGTCTTGATGTACAATTTGATTCTAAAGAATTTTGAGTAATTACATGTGTGATGCTTTTCTCCATAAACTTGTTTAAAAAATATATATATATATATTTACGTCCTCGAGCTCAAACAACTTACTCCGCTTATATATAATAAATAAATATTATAAAATAAAATGAGTGATAACACGTTTAATATTGTTCTTCAAAATATTCCAATATTCAATAAACTTCAAGCGTCCTTCAAGTATTTGTTGCTGATTTTAATTATGTATTGCACTTCGCATATTGGTGCTTTTGGAGTGCCAAAATTGGTGCTCATGGATAAACTAACTTGTAACAGTTTGTATTTCATAAAAAATCATGATATATATGCAACAATTTATTTATATATTGAATCACTTGATATTGGATTAGTTTTATCGTTAGGTTTTTGTGTGGATTTGATTTTAACACTTATATATTTTTTGCGATTTTTTTTATTGCGGTCATAATTCTTAATGATTGCATAATTCGTATAAAATATTTTGTTGTTTGGTTTTTTAAGGTTAAATTCATGTCATAGTAGATACAAAAATGGATAAAACTAATGCGATTTAGGTATTGCCAATTGTGATTTTGAACCTCCGGGTGATGCTGACTACGTTGGCTGGGAAGTTCTATCTAAGAGTGATGTTGCATCTTTAAGATTTTTAGTTGTTATTCCGACTTTGTACCGTAAAATAAAAGACCATCAGAATATCATTTCGTGTGGTGTATGTGCCAAATTGCAAAACACAAGTCTTCTCAAAGTCTTTTTAAAGTAGTATCCACTTTTTCTTCTAACCAATAACACTCGATATTTTACTTCTCCACGAAGTTTCAAACGAATAACACTCTTTTACTTCTCCACAAAGTTTCAAACGAATAACGAAAAGTTTAACAAGTTAAAATATATAGTATGTGAAACTGAGTAAGTAGTAGCTTAAGCTTTTGTGTACAAGAGCAGTGTTTTTGTGATTAGTGAATGTGAGAAATATGTGAAAAAATTTAGCTTTGTTTTGGTTTGGTTTTCAACAATGTTTATTTCGTTGAGCAGTGATTGGGATAGAGTGATCACTGTCTATGTAAATTTATTGTTATTTTTCTTCTTTAAGTTTGACACCTTTTATACGGGCCTAAGTTGCTGGTATAGCAAGTACAACTAAACCTAGACCTAATTTATATAGCATTTACTGTACACAACATTTTTAAAGTTCAAATTTGGTACCACAAAGAAAAATATTCATCAATCTTTGTTGTAAACTATTTATACTCTACATTAATTATAGGAAACATTTTTTGTATTCAAAATAATAATAGTTTAAATGGAAATACGCCCCTTTTTCTATATATATAGAAATTAACAATTCAGGGGATTTGAGGATATGCTACTTCAGTTGTCAAGTAAAGTTATATACATCACATTTTATAACTAGCCACCTAATAAATTACGTGTTAATACTTAATAGATCTTGATTGGTTTTCGTATTTTTACTTTTAATTTCAAAGAGATTTTTGGTCTATCAATTGGTGCAAGAACAATGCACATTTCTAATGAGACCTAACAATATCTAGTATCTCAGGCAATAGCGAGCGGCCCTATAAGCCGAGGGCCTTAACAAGCTTAGAGATAGTATTATACAACAATATAAGTAGATTATTACACATTCCCAAACCATGTTTTTTTTATGGGAGAAAATTGAAGCATCTCTCACACAGAAACAAGCCTAACATGAGATTCATTTTGTCCATAAAAAAAAAAAAAAAAAAAGGAAAGAAGTGAATTTAACCCGTTAGGGAAAGTTGAAACTCTATTTACGTAGTTAATAAACTCGAAATAATACTAGACATGAATCTCTTACTAGACACCAAAAATTGGACGTTATGATACATTGGATGTATTTTAATAAAACACCATCAGCCACCATAGGATCCAATCTCTTAGTATTTGGTATAAGTGAGGTAAGAGGTATGGAGAACGTGTGTATTACCACGTAAGCAAGTCTCCAACTCTCTCACTATAAAATCTACGAAAATTTACCCCACCTCGTTTTCTCTGTATGCAAGAATGACCATGAGAGTATGAAACCGGCAATTTATCATTCATTCACTTTATATATGCCAAATTAACAAAACAAATACAGTCTTCTGAAAGTCTTTTTAAAGTCTTTACTTTTTACGAATAACACTCTTTTGCTTCTCAACGAAGTTTCAAACGAATAAAGAAAAGTTTAACAAGTTTAAATAGTATGTGAAACTGAGTAAGTGATAGCTAAGTTTTTGGGTACGAGAGAGAAGTGTTTTTTGTGATTAGTGAATGTGAGAAATTTGTGAAAAAATTTAGCTTTGGTTTGGTTTTCAACACTGTTTATTTTGTTGAACAGTGATCAGGATGGAGTGATTAATGCAGTAAACTGACTTAGAGTAAGTAATCAGAACTAAGTTTGAGCTTGATTTTGTTAATCTCATTATTCTTTGCAGTAATTGTTGTTGGATAGTTTGTTGCTTGTTGAACAGTGATCAGTGATAAGTCTTGCATTTCACATTTTATGACTGATTAAGTAGAACACAATAGTTCAAATGATCAAAATCTAGTAAAAGAACCGCGAATTGTAGTTAGAAAGTATGCAATCGTAATGTTAATAAGTTTGATTTCAGTTTGGAGTTTTGATTGTATGTTTTTGTTTGATTTTTATCAGGTATACTGAGATATTAAGTTAAAGCACGTTGCTTCTGGAAGTTGATATTCATCCTCATTGATATAAAGTGATTCGTTGTTTTTAATAATGGCTGCGGATGGAGAAGAAAGTAGTTCAAATGCTCAAATTAGAGTGAAAGACCCGCGACTTATAGCGAGAAAGTAAGACGCTGATGTTATGGATTTTGTGATCCTTACTCTTACATGTATTTTCTTTTGTAGTTTTTATGAGTTTGGATTTCTTGATTTTCTTTTCTGGTTTCTATTAGATATCAGTTGGATCTTTGCAAGAAAGCTGTTGAGCAGAATATAATCGTGTATTTGAAGACTGGTTGTGGCAAGACTCATATTGCAGTGCTTTTGATGTATGAGCTTGCTCACTTAATCAAGAAGCCTCAGAAAGATGTGTGTGTTTTTCTTGCACCTACCGTACCTCTAGTCCGACAGGTGTGTTGATATTTATTTTATTTGGATTACTGTGGTTTGTTATTATTACCATTATTATTATTGGTGTAGTTTTGCGGAAATTTTTGATTGGATCTTTTTTTTAGTCAAACAAAACTTGAATGGAATGGTTGGCTGTGATAAGCTGCAAAGTTACATGTACACGTTTTGTCCTCAGGAACTAAGCTTGATCGTACATTAATCACATGTGGTATGAAGATGGTTAGATTAGCACACATTAAACAGTGAGATCTTAATTCATCCAGTAAATTTAGCAGGAGTGCTCTTCAAGCAAGTCTATCATTAAAGTTATTGCAATTTCATAAAAGAATTCGTTCATGTTCGGGTGTGATACTTAATATTTGTTTTGGAAAGAGTTAATTATCCATTTTTAACTTAAACATGCATGCGAGCACTTATTAAAGAATGCTTTTGTCACTGTAGAACTAAGCACAATATATCTATCCAAAAACTTTCTCGTGTTGCGTGGACTCCACATCTTGAGGTGATTGATTGAAATCTATATCCCTTGGATTGTGCAAACACTAGTTACTCCAAAATACCTACAAGAGAGTTGATATTAATTGATGCAACACAATTACCATTGACTTCACTTCGAGAACCATCAATATTCATTCTACAGGTGCGAAACGACTTCTCATGGATGAGGGTCTTTGCTACCACATCTGGGCATCACCTATTCAACAATACTTGACTTGAAAGGGAAAAAAAAAAAAATCCTAGGAGTGGTTGTTCTGATACCACTTCGCTGTAGATTTAATCTGCAGGAGCAAGCGACTTCTGTAATCAAACTCCCTAAAAAACCTGATACTAAATTAGGGTTAGGATTTCTTCCCAAAACTCACACGTTGATCTTCGAGTCAAACAAATTCATTGCAATGAACACTCTGGTATAGACTCTTCTAGATCTAATACTTGTGCCAAAATCTTACCAAAAAAGACAGGCCAAAATGGCAATTACTAGATAAAGAATATACTACATAAAAGTTATCTAGGACACAGACCGAAAAACATGTTGGAGACATCATGGAATCAACCACATCAGAAAGCCGTATGCCTTGAGGCTTAATTATTCCATCTCACGCTGGGGTTACTACATTAGTCAGGTATGTCTGCATATACATCTCATAATTTTGAAGTTATGATGTGGTGTGCGGCTTGTACTATGATCCTTACAATTGATAACCTTAAGAAGTAAGAAATGTATTATCAACGTTGCCCTCTGTGTTTGTGTGACGGTGAGTCGCATTATCCACTGTATTTATTGTGGCAAGTGTGGTGCTATTTTTTATTCATGAGTTTATGGTTGTTTGGTTAGCTGCCTGTTTGGTGAACGAATTATTAGCGTTGTGGGTCCTGAGAGTAGGGTGGCTTTTTTTTTTCTTTTCTTTTATTTTCATTTTTTTTGTTTGGTATAATTCAATTCTTCCATTAACATTTATAAGATTACAATAATTACAAGTGGTGCTCCGAGTAGCAAGATGCTACAAGGCCTGAAGACCATCAACAATGATTCCTCATCTTACCATTGTGTCGCAATTGCACATAAAATCTACAAAAGTCACACCCCTAAAAAGACAAGAACGGATGCTCAATCGAACAAGCTCATCCACTATGTTGTGAATGGCCTTTGCTTTGTGCTCAAATTTACCTGAGTTTCTTTTTTTCCATTATGTTGAAGTGATAGCAATTGGAAAAGGCTGCACTAGCCACTTAGCTTTACTTGAGAGTGTTGGGTAGCAATGTGTAGAACCTTCTACCTCTTATGGGGATGTGATTTGAGAGGAACAAAAGACACTATGAGAGCAGATTTTTAAGTTTGGAGGCCTTCATCATTGCAATCATAGTGCTGGTTTGGTTGAAGGCGTTCTTGGAGGAGTTGTGGGTACTTGGAAACTTTGTGTTCAGATGGGACTCTTAGTTGGGCAGTGTGAAGGGTCAAGACATATTATTGCTTCCGAGAGTTGCTCTCTTTGTCTGGTTTTTTAGTTTTTTCCCTTTTATTTTGGTTGCCCTCTTTGTTGTACTGTAGGATGCCTCATCATATAATGTTTTTTGCTCGAATTAATATTATATCCCTACTTCTGTGGATAAATAAATTCATTGTCAAATCCTCATCAACTATATAGGTCATGTTACATTTCGTAAATACGAGCTGCTAGCCAATCCTCAAGATCGATTGATTTTGTAAATCCAGGAAAAGGAAAGCAACGATTTGTGTGTAGTTTGTACATATGTGATACTTATGCATCTTTTGACAAGACAAATTTCAATGCTTAACTGTTACAGATAGATATTCGGAAAGTATGAGATGGTTATTTGGTATGCCGTACTCTCTAGTCTGTATTAAAAAAAAAAAAAAAAACAAACATTAGTGCTATGATCAGATAAATCAATCATGTTTGATCAGTTCACAAGTCGTTTCAGTGAATGTTATTAGGTTGCAATTACTGAGAGAAAAACTTAATGTTAAAACTAGCTATCCTGCATTCAAAATGAGCTACTTCTACAATTCTCTCTGATGTCATCTTTATTTTTTCAAAATATTAAATTATTCTCTTCACTCTTGATTTACAGAACTAGTGAGTGCCCGCGTTTATTTAATTTGTTAATGCTTAAGTAATCCATATTTGTGAAGCAGATTCTCTTGTATCCCTAGTAATATTTATTTTATCCTTTTGGAGCTGAAATGCTATACATCTTTCCCATTCTGTTCTTGTTAATAATTCTTTAATTGAATTGGTTTATCTTTTGTAGCAAGCCTCAGTCATAGAAGAATCAACTGATTTTATAGTAGGGAGCTATTATGGCGATTCTAATCGTACGAAGAACCATCAAGAATGGGAGAAAGAGATAGAAAAATATGAGGTTAGATACTGTGCATCATGTGCTACTTTAAGTAATTGTATCCTTCAATGAATATCAACCTGAGGATGCTCCGAGCAAATTTATTCATTCAGAAGAAGAAAAAAAAAAGATTTTAAACATTTCTTTCATCGTTTTATAGAACAGTTGACCAGATTAAGGAGATTATGATATTAACTTAATAGGCGTAAAACATTCGTCGAATAGACTTTTTGATATATGGTAGCAAAGTCCAAAAGAGGAGCAGGAACCTACATCAAAAGGCTTGCAATGTGTTTAATTCGATTGACCACTGCCACAACATTTGTAAAGTCGAGTTTAATGACACTAGAGTAGATAGCTAAATGTAGATGGCTAAACCCACAAGACACTTAATGATTTGTTGTAAATGTGAGAACTTGACACTGATCAGAACTTGTGAGTAATTGTTGTAAATATTTACTCTGCTTTGCCCCAATAATAGCTCTATTTTGCAAAAGGTGGAATAGAATTTCACTCACTTGAAATTACTCGAAATAACAAGAAAAATACTCCCAAAGCAATGTGAAGAGTCTAAATCAAATTTCGGCACATCTAGACGTTAAAGGAAATAACCATTTTTTTTTTTTTTTTTTGTTTCTTTTAATACCATTTTTTTCATTTCACATTTTCTTATTTGTGTCATACTTGATGTCTGTTTTGATGTGTATATTGATATAATGTAGCTTTTACTCATCTGAAGCGAGAAAATCTGATGGACACGTGTGTCCAAAGATATGACTTTTGAACCTAATTCTAAAGCATATGTTGATTTTGGGTTCGGCAACCTTGCTCCTTGCAAAGAAGACAAACTTTTACAAAAGAATTCATGGAGAGGAAACCTTCCTCTAAACCTAGGTTACATTGACACGCCGTATTGGACACGGATACGAATTGTCGGACACGGCAAAATATCAAAATTTGAGGTAAATTACATACAATGGAGAGGAAACCTTTATTTCAAAATATGGCGTGTCCATGTAACCTAGCTCTAAACTGAAACTTTATTGTTTATCAACTCTAACTATGGCCAAAGGCCTACAACTCAGTTTATAACTTTCTACAATTTTGAAAACAGAAACCCAGTCTAAAAATAATTCTTATGGAAATAGAAACATGAAATTTGTAATAATAAATACGAAATAGCCAAAAACACCCTCAAAACTAATTAGACTAAATTCCTGAAAGCCCCGAAAAATACTAATATTAATAGTGACTAATTTGGGGATGATCAAGGGTTGTAACCCTCAGATAGTCGGATACATCAAGATCTAACAGCTTTATTAAAGAAGGTGAAAAGAGTGTTGTAAAAGAGTGTTGTGAATTAGAAGAGTCCTTGCTAAATTCAGATAACCAACCAACTCCCATCCTGCTCCCACACACAGCCATTCACACAAAAGTATATATATTAAGACGACGAGTCAATCAATCTGATTTTGGGCACAGTCAAACATTAAAGAAAACGATTCTTTATAGTTATGTACATGTTATGCATATTTTGTTCATCTTAAGCAAGAAGAATACTAAGTGCTTAAGTATGCGAGGTGCAAAAGAAGGGTATTAGCTAAGTCCTTGCTAAATGCACGATGACACCAAAAAGTACTAGAATATAATTCCAACCTTCACTTTCCAGTTACTATATGTGATGCCCGCCATCTAAAACAGGTTATTATGAAGCATGCGGGAGCTTGTTCTTTGTCAGATTCATATTGCTTGATTAGTTTCTTTGAGCTTACCTCTTCTTGATTTGGATTTTCTGTATTCCTGCTTCTAATCTTCCTGAATGATGAGTAGATTCCTAGTGGTACTCGTGTATGCTAATAGGAAGATTTTAGTTAGTTATGGTTCGTTGATTACCCCTAGTTGGTTTATAATTTCCTGCCTGCGTGGATTTGAGCTGTGCAGGTTCTTGTTATGACACCCCAGATACTCTTACATAATTTATTCCACCGTCTTATCAAGATGGAGCTAATTGCACTTTTGATATTTGATGAGTGCCATCATGCACAAGCACAAAGCAGTCATCCTTATGCAGAAATTATGAAGGTTGTCATCTCTCTCTCTCTCTCTCTCTCTCTCTCTCTCGTGTCTATGTGTGTGTGTGAACTGGGAGGAACTCACAACTGCTTTTATGACCCATATTATGTTTAAATTATCTGTAGGTGTACAAAACAAATGCCACAAAACGTCCTCGTATATTTGGTATGACAGCATCTCCAATTGTTGGGAAAGGTAGTAGAATTCTACCATAACTTATATGGTTACAATCTATTTTTTTTCAATTCTTTTAACTGTTTCACAGTCTACTACATTTCTGCTTTGTTTGTGTCCGTGTTCTCCTGCTGGTGCTCTTGCTTTTTAGCAAGTTGACATAAATAATTGAACTAGTTAAGTTCAACTGAATCAAGAAAAAGGAAATGTTGCATTTATAGTTCATGCTTAAGACTAAGTATTTAGATGCACAAATGTGTGGGTCTTCACGATCACTTACAAATACACAGAGTGATTTTTCTTGGCAATGAGACCTCGTCAAATTTCTACCTGTAGGGAGTTTTCACAGGATCCACCAGTAAGAATCTTCCCGTGCATCATGATCCCAGCCGAATTACCAGCTCTGATACTACTTGTTAATCCACACAGACAGGTTATGCCGTATGGAGCAGACTGGCACCCAATTAGCCGCCACGGCATCACTCATCTGGGGTTTTAAATCTTTGAAGACTTTTGGCACTATTCGGGTTTTTTAGGGTCACTTACATATGTGGTGTGATCTCCGCGTTTGCAATCTGAGAGAATTTCAGTTACCCATAGCTTGATGCATAAAAAAATGTTTTAGTCGTTGGGGAGATCATGACACTGATAAAATTATGCGCTTCGGCCTTGTTATGTTTTTGATAATGGCTGACCTTTGTTTGTCTTTTACTTCTCTACCATTACCTTTTTAATTTCAACTCTTGCATGCATTTAAGCCTTTGTGATGTTTCATGTAGATTATTACTCTTTCAGGTAGGGCCAATCCAGAGATTTTATCGAAATGCATCAATAGTCTTGAATTCTTATTGGACGCAAAGGTGGGATTTTATCTCTAAATTTGATTCAAACACACAAACACACAAACACACAAACACACAAACACACATCATTCATATATTTTTCTTGAGTTTTGTAGGTTTATTCTGTTGAAGACACTGGAGAACTGGAAAGATATGTGGCTTCTCCAAACGTCAAGTGTTATTATTATGGCCCCGTCGGGGATCACAGTTTTAAAAAATTTGACTTGGAGGAGATAAAGAACCGTGTAATTTGTAGTATTTATTTGAATCTTTCCTTTTTGATCTCTGTTACCCTCAACCAGTCTTTGCTTACTGCGATTCCTATTTTCTTAAAGCAGTGTATAGCAATGGCAGGGGGGACAACCAATGGTGATAAAATTCTTCGTAACAGAAAGAAACTGCTGCTGAGGCTGCATGATAATCTGATGTTTTGTTTGGAAAATCTTGGGCTTTTGGGGGCCAAACATGTGAGTGACTTTTTCATAAAAGACTCCGATAACTGGTGATTAAAATCAGATTTCTTTATGCTATTTGTACCCATGTCCATGTCAACCTTAATTGCCAACTTCATCTTTGTAGTTTCAGCATTTTGTGTTTCCTGCATTTTCCTGTTATGCAAAAGTTTTTAATTTGTCTTAATGTCTTATCTGTTATATTGACACGTTTCAGAATATATCTCTTGTTCTGAGTTTGAATATTTTCTTTGTTATTCTTATTTTTAGAATGGTGTTTTGTATCCTTGCACTATTTACAAGTCCCAAGTCAAGCTTCCAAAGAGTTGGAGTGGGGGGGGGACACCTCCAAGCTATGGTTGCAGTTGTTGAGTGAATTGGTTGTTTCCTGTATCAAAGGAATGGATGGTAAGCTGATCCTGGAAATACATGTGACACCAAAGTAGTGCCTTCCCTTTAAAGAGCCGTTCCCAACATATTGCCATTCCATTACATGGCAGTTCCAAGATATGGTTGCAGTTGTTGAGTGAACTGGTTGTTTCCTGTATCAAAGGAATGGATGGTAAGCTGATCCTGGAAATACATGTGACACTAAAGTAGTGCCTTCCCTTTAAAGAGCCATTCCCAACATATCGCCATTCCATTACATGGCAGTTAACCTAATGGATGGGCGGTGTCACTGCATCAGAAGAAGATAACTGATAGGGTAATGAATAATGTTTAAGTAGAAGGAATGTGACAATATCAGAAGACATGATAGATGTTGACTCAAATCAGTAGTATATTCAAATGGAAGCTTATTGAAGTTGGTAAGTCAATTAAATTATCCCCACTTAGAGATTGGAACATACAGGAACTATGGTGCTAGCACCCTAGATCTCGTTAAGAGTTGCTTAAAATAGTTAATGCCGCCATTAGCATAGGGATTGGAGAAAAATGTAGGAAAGTCATTCCTTAGTAGCAGGTGCACTATCAGCCCTTTCAACAATCTTAGAAGATCTTGCGAAGAAAACTGAAGCAGCTGTTAAGCTAACAGTGTTATCTAGATATAAAAGACTTAACCTAGATCTCGACTTGGTATGATCCCTATGCTAGCTTGAGCAACAAGATGGGAACAATTCCAAATCCGACGTAGTTTTTGAGTAGATCTGTTTTTTTTTATGTTTTATTTATTTATTTATTAGCTATTATTTTCTTATGTTTATTTTTGTTATTTTTTTTTCATTTACTTATTTAGACAGTAAATGAAATCAGAGATATAATTTTCGTTGCGCTTACTATGTTCAAATCCATCAATTTGAATGAATTGATAGAATTTTAACCTATACATATTTAACCTTCTAAATTCTTCCAACAAGTTATTCTTTTGATAGTATTTATACATTTGAAGTTTTAAACTAGTTGGTGGTTGTTTTATTGGTTTGAGGTAGTTGGTCTGTTCTGGCTTTGTAATAATATGGTATAATTACCCCTTGCATGTTGCTGATTTCTCTCTCCTTTCATCCATATCTCTCTCCTGTTGCCTCAATAGGCCGTTCGGTTCCTCATGAGTGGCGATCGATCTGAATTGATTGAAATGATTGACATCGAAGACGATTCAACAGACAACTCTCTTACTGATCTATATTTGTCTCAGGCTGCTTCTGTTCTCGACTCGGAATCAATCAGGGGTATGAGTTTGCATTATGAAGATGATTAGGTGTTATAAATGCTGTTATATCGGTTATAACTAACTATAATAGAGTTGTATTACTGATTTATAGATGGTTATGGATTTGATTCATCTATGGAGGCACTCAAGGAACCATTTTTCTCAAAGAAGATAATGGCCCTTATTCAAATTCTTTTCTCTTGTCGGTTGGTATTTTAACTTATATGTTCTCTATAAATAGATTCATGACTGTTGTGTTGTAGAGTAGCCCAATTTGTTTCCTAACTAATATATTTAACTTGGAACTTTCTATTTGTGGATTTTTACTTTTACGACTGCTGTCTTCACACTATCGTAAGACTATTACATTTTGTGGAAATGAATAAAGCTGTCTGAAAGTATTGCTGAAATGGTGTTACTTTTCAGAGATACGAAGGGATTAGCAAAAGAAACATCGGAAGTCTAAACCATTATCAAGTAGTACTATCCTTTTCATATGTTTAAAAAGTATGTTTAGTGTTTCATGTTCTTGTACATCATACATGAAACAATCAAGGAAAGTGATGTGAATTGAAGGCGGAAGCAACTTCAATCAACACACCACCAATAAATTAAGGCTTATTCTAATCCCAATTAAATGGAAAATGAGGATTTTAGTATAACCTAAAATCAAGACACTTTTAATCCGAAACTCGCTACTAGATTCTCAATAACTCAACCCCCCTAGTTTGTGACAAAGTCTTATTTATACAATTCAATCCTTGTAGTCCAAGGAAATGGGAAACCAAAATAGAAAGCAACTAAAACTAAACCAAATCCTGCTACAAAACAATTACTGATTAGATTAGATTACTAAATACTAAATATTACTAATTCCATCATTCTCCTCGCCATAGAAAAATTCGTTTCGAATTTTGAAGTTTGAACAATTCACACAATCTAATATGTTGACAGATTTATGATTGTCTATTTACTTCTTGTTTGGAGATTACATTTTTCTATTTTATATACAACTCATCCATTGAAAACTTCATTATTTGTTTGATTTTTTTGCTTGGAAGTGATAAATATGCAGTTTCTATTTTTGTTTTCTGAGATATCCTCAAATCATTCATGAAACTTTTCTTCAACAATTTTTTTTTTCAGGATACGACAAGATATGAAATGCATAGTTTTTGTGAATAGGATCATTATTGCAAGAGCATTGTCATACATACTCAGGAAATTGAAGTGTCTATCATTTTGGAAGTGCGACTTTCTTGTAGGATATCACTCAGGAGTCAAGAGTATGTCTAGGAAAACCATGAACTCTATCTTAGAGAAGTTCCGTTCTGGAGAGGTATTGCTCGATCCTGCAGCAGGTCTTATTGCTATGGGTCATTGCTAAAGGATTTCATTAAAAGTGTCAGCTGATATAACATTATATCCTCTTACTTAACTACCGCTTCATTTGGCAGCTGAATCTACTGGTTGCCACTAGAGTGGGCGAAGAGGGACTGGACATTCAGACTTGCTGTCTAGTTATACGTTTTGATCTGCCGGAAACTGTTGCTAGCTTCATACAATCCAAAGGCAGAGCTCGCATGTCAGAGTCTGAATATGTATTTCTGGTGAATAGGTGCTTCTTTCATGCCTGTGCTGCCTGCAAACCATAGGTTTAGACCTGAAATGTTCATCTTAAAATAATTCATTTTCAAACTTCTTGGTTTTGCAGAGAAAACGAGGGTGAACTTAACTTGATTGAGGATTTTATCTCTGAAGAATGTCAAATGATGAAGGAAATTGCGTGTAGGACATCTGGAGAGACATTTGATGATCTGGAAGAAGTAACCTACACAGTTTGTTCCACTGGTGCCTCTATCACTGCAGGATATAGTGTTTCATTACTCTATCATTACTGTTCCAAACTCCCGCATGATGAGTATGTTATTTGGATCCTCTTTCAGTTTCATTATTCCCTATGTGATTCATATTGAATTTGGTAACAGTTTCCTGTGAAATTATGTTTTTTTTTCACCTTTCTAATTTTATGCATTGATTTTATGTGTAGATTCTTCATTCCTACACCGGAATTCGATTTCGAATATGATACAAAGGGGACACTGTGTCGGGTAATTCTCCCCTCCAATGCTCCAATTCATCAAGTTGACTGTCCACCCCAGTCTTCAAAAGAGAAAGCTAAAAAGATTGGTTGTCTGAGAGCTTGCAAAGAATTGCATGCAGTGGGTGCCCTGACCGACTATCTTTTGCCAGGTCAAGATGATGAACCGGATGAACGATCAATGGAGTTGGAGAGTTTTGAAGGTTTACTTTTAGCGCTTCTAGAATATAAGTTCTTTTCTCATAATTCGTTCTGACAACAAATTTTGTTTACTACATTTCCTGTTGCAGATGAGAGTTCACGAGGAGAACTTCATCAGATGTTAAGTCCCTCTGTACTAAAAAATACATGGACAGATTCTGAGAATCCTGTTCTCTTAAATTTTTATTTCATAGAATGCCTTCCTGTTCCAAATGATAGGCTGTATCAAAAGTTTGGTCTTTTTGTCAAAGCTCCACTTCCAGAAGAAGCTGGGACAATGGAACTGGATCTGCATCTCGCCCATGGTAGAATTGTAAAAACAAAGCTTGTCCCTCAAGGAGTTAAAGGGTTTGAGAGAGATGAGGTAGGAAAATCTACTTCTTAATACAAGAAACATCATTTGTCTTGTTTTCCAGAATATTTATATGAGGGACCTTTTTCCTTGTACAGATTATCCAAGCACAGAATATTCAAGAACTGTTTCTCAAGATAGTCCTTGACAGATCAGAATTTTTTGCTAATTTTGTCAAATTGGGAAAGAATGCTTCATCTCAAGCAAGCCATTCAGCCTTTTACTTATTACTTCCTGTGAGGCAGAATGATTGTGAAGGTAGACTGACCGTTGATTGGAAGCTTATCAGGAGATGTTTATCTTCACCAGTTTTTGGAACCCAAAAAGATGTTCTAGATTCTGTTAATGTCCCTGATGGAAGCTCCCTCATACTTGCTGATGGCCCTGCGAGTAAAAGTGTCATTGTGAACAGTTTAGTATTCACTCCACACAAGAAATTATTTTTCTTTGTTGATGATATTCTTCCTGGAATTGATGCAAACAGCCCTTTTACGGATCGCTCTTGTTCAAATTATGTAGATCACTATGCTCAAAAGTAGGTAATCTTTCTCCAGTTATTCCTTTTCATATTTACTGTTACAATTACTATTCCTCTGTTATGCACTTATTTTCGTCTATATGGTCACTATAGATATATAGTATAATGTACTGCTGCGATTTTCATTACTATAACTGTTTGCTGTACTCGTTATAATTTTTTATTGATGACACAAAAATTAGAGTTAAGCTCAGGTTGATGTCAAATGATTAGATGATGATTACTCTGGTAAGGTGCGCTTCACGAAAACTAAACTTATGAGTACAAACTAGTATGAACTTTTGGGTACTAAGTCTGTAGGTTGGTGGGACTGATAAAGTTCAAACTAGGGGTGTGCACGTGTTGGTTCGGGTCGGGTTTGGGACTAAACCGATGACCGAACCGACCCTATCGGTTTATACTTTTCTAGATCCGAACCGAACCAATTGGGTTACAGTTTAACCGACATTAACCGATCCGAACTGACCGGTTTTCACATATTTTTAAATTAAATCAATTAAATATGTATATTTTAATATATATTATATATGACGGGTCGATTTGGGTTTGGGACTAAACCGACGACCGAACCAACTCCCCTATCGGTTTTCACATATACTTAACCAAACCGAACCGACTGATAAGCATACCGACCCAAAACCGACCGGTTCGGTTCGGTTGGTTTTGTCGGTTCGGCCGGTTTTATGCACACCCCTAGTTCAAACACTATTTGTACACATAAGAATATTTGTACACACATTATTCTATGGAGTATTGCTGGTGATCTTCATAAGAAATATGTGGGACAAGAGATAGTACACATCAAGGTCAAGGGTAGGACGTGGTGGTGGATGATGTGTGGTTTTAATTTTTTTCTTGTTGTTTACAAAGAATCTAGGCTCATGGAGTGCAATTAGCAAAACGCAAAAAGCTACAACCTCAAAGACACATATCTTCTTGACTCTGTGACTCCTTGGTTACTTCCCACTTGATTACTTAAATTATTTGATTTCTACACTTTTTTAGCATAATTATGACAAAGAAAAGGACTTACTAGAGAACGGGGGCATTCCCATCGAGGAAAATCTTACAAATCACTTTTGTTTAAGATGATTAGGCAAACTGATCAAAACTTGGTCTTTCTATTTTCTGACATCCTTTCGAATAGTCGACGCTGACATTTTATTATATTCTTCAAGAAGGGATCAAGAATTCAATTGTTGTAACGATATGCCTTTAGTGAATATGTGCAACTTTACTTTTTAGTGCTCATGGGAATCAAGACTAGTTTTTGCATTTAATACTTGGTCCTTGCGTATTTGTGGTGGACTTTATGACTCTTTGGTTACCATACTATAAGTGAAACAAATGTTAAGTATTCTTAAGCACCTTGCGAAGACTTTACTTATCAAGGAAGTTCTCATAATTGGCATTTTTGCTGCTTGGTATATTTTCCTTTCCAAGATAAAAGAAATAATAGAGTGAAGCAAATCTTCTGATAAAGGTCCAACACCTTCCACATACGCTTGTTTCTTTTTCCGTAGTTAGATAAGAGATTTTCTTCTGAAACTAGAAAAATACATGAGACATTCTATTCATCGCAGAGTTTCCAAAATTAGGATATTTATGTTTAGGAGCTATGACAGATTTAGTTTTATGTAGCTGTATGTCAGTTTGCGATTCTCACCTCTTTGCATAGTTAGTTTTACATTGCTGTTAGTTAGAAATATTTGGTTATTACCCCCGACATTATGGGTTGGATCACTAGTACGACCGACCCTTGTGGAGCTAAATCAGAGATTGTTTTTGGGCAGACATCTCATATTTGAGAACTTATGACATTATGATCAAACATATAAAAAATGTGTCATTTAGATCATCCTTTGAAATTGCCTTAGCGCACAAATAGCCACATATCTTTGCAAAAAGTATTCTTGCAAAAATTTGGTCACATTAATGGGGTTTATGTCATTTACGTTATGATGTAGAACATTAGTTGTTGTTGTCAGTGTCATGGGCATGCGCCCTTAGTTGAGTCCAAGCCCATAGTTTGAGTCCATTAGTTAGTTGTGACACATGTCGTGTTCCTATTGGTTTATGCTTTCTAGGGTTAGTATAAATAAGAGCTTATAGTTAGGGTTTCAGGAAGTTGTTTTAGTTGTGTTTATGTGTGTTATGAATTATTGAGTGATTATCAATAAAGGTGAGACTTTTAAGGTTTTATAAAGTGTAGATTTTGATTAAGTGTTGCTTCTGTTACTTCAATCTATATTATTTGGTATCAGAGCGTGTTAATTTTTGGGAGATTGGTGCAAAATGGTTCACCAAACACCGCTCACTCGCGATCAAACACCCGGTTCTTGTTTATCGCTTAATCCAATTTTATTCTTGTAAATCAAGATATGTCTACAACGCCGAGATGAAGAATTCATGGAGAACTCATGGATTCATATAAACCCCTAGAATACGGGTTGCTTTCGATTAGAAGATTGGAGAGAAGCCTTGATGCAAAATAGGTTTGATCGATTAGAAGAAGCGACTAGTCGACTTAGGAAGGCTATGGTGGAGCTTTTGCATTGAAACCCCCAGTTTGTGGAGCTTCTATAGCCCAACGTAAAACACCGGTTGTTGTTGATGACAACAAAAAGAGAAGGAAGGAATTTATGAAGTCGTTGTGGTCATGTCTTGGCGTGATAACAAACGAAATCAGCGAGGTTCATCACCTTCCTTTGCAACAAAGACGCCCCGCTAACCAGATTTATGAAGGTCTTGTTCATCCAATTCAAAAGCACAAAGTGGTGGTTATATTGATTATTTTCTAACCAATTTTGAGAAGGTTTTGCTTTCTCACAGCCACAAAACACTTTAGCGCATATTTAAGTGATTTCCAATTATCCGTTGTGTTTCAAGAAAAGAGTACTAGCTGTATTGTGGTGTCATGTTATTCGCTTGAGCCGATATTTGGGCAAGATTCGAGGTTGAATTTCTCGAACCTCGAGGGGTGATGTATACAAGTTTGAAGTTTGAAGAGTTTTTGCATATTGGTGGGTTTTCATGTCAACAAGCTTGTGGACAAGCTTCTTCAACATGGAGAGAGTGATGTAGAACATTAGTTGTTGTTGTCAGTGTCATGGGCATGCGCCCTTAGTTGAGTCCAAGCCTATAGTTTGAGTCCATTAGTTAGCTGTGACACATGTCGTGTTCCTATTGGTTTATGCTTTCTAGGGTTAGTATAAATAAAGGCTTATAGTTAGGGTTTCAGGGAGTTGTTTTAGTTGTATTTATGTGTGTTATGAATTATTGAGTGATTATTAATAAATGTGAGATTTTTAGGATTTTATGAAGTGTAGATTTTGATTAAGTGTTGCTTCCGCCACTTCAATCTACATTACGCGTTAAAACATTCTTGACTTTGGTAGCATTTCAAAGACTTGTAAGTAGTTGTAAATAACTCATTAAGACTTCCAGGAGATGGAAAAAAGTGTAGCATTCTTGAGCTTGACTGCGAAATTTTCTGAGTTGTATTATGAATCTATTTGTGTTGTTTGATTTTCTAATGGTGAATTTTTGGATATTTTTTATTTGTGACATTGCTCGACATTTCCCTTGCTCATATATACATTTAGGTTGAATATTTTCACATAGTATATTTTAATACTTCCATATTATATACTTGTGCTTTTGTTATTGTTTTTGTAGTATGTAATATTCACTATACTAATAGTTTCTTTAACACGTTATTGTTTCACATATCATGAGTGAAAGTTTGCTCAAAGTCGACTTTCTTGTGCTGCGGACGGTTATTAGTAATTACATAGTTGTCTGTTATAAATGTTTTTGGTGACAGGGGAGGAGTCACTGACATGAATTTTGAATATATCAGTTTAATATTATTTCCTTTAACGGAACATCTTTTGTCTTGCAAAATCAGGTTCAACATTCATATTTTACATCCCAAACAACCACTTCTGAAGGCAAAACAACTTTTTTCATTGCACAACTTACTGCACAATCGAGTGCAAGAAAATACAGGTTAGAATTTAACTTCCAATTGAGCTTGTGTGAAAGCAATATATACCCTTTTTTGTCCAGTATGATATATATATATGCAGTGGGGCTATTAAGCGGGTGTCCATGGACGGACTTCTCACTAAATCTGGAAATCTCGTGAAGTTTCTCTTACGTGGTATAGCTAGTGGGACCCAAAAATTCTAAATAACAAAAACTACCATATTTCTTTTTCTCTCTCAAGTCGAATACTCGCTCTCTCTCACCATTAAATCTCTTCGCGAGCTTCCCTTTCAATATCCGTAACTAGTGATCTCTTCATACAAAGGTCATCCAAACATGTGTATACTCATCTTTAACATCTAATTCCTTGGTAATTGATTCTTTACCAATAAAAAAATGGGTATATACTAGATGATCTTATAGCCATGTCTAGAAAATCAAAAGGATTGAAAACAGTTGTGAGTTTCCATTCAATGAGATATATATAGTGGGGCTATTAAGCGGGTGTCCATGGACGGACTTTCCATTCAAATCTCGAGAAGAATTGTTTAATTACCCAAAAATTCTAAATAACAAAAACTACTATATTTCTTTTTTTTTCTCTCTCAAGTCGAATACTCGGCTCTCTCTCACCATTAAATTAACAAGAGGGACTTCAATATTTGTAACTATTGATCTCTTCAAACTTTGGTGGTCATCCAAACATGTGTATACTCATCTTTAACATCTAACTTTGGTTCCTTGGTAATTGATTCTTTACCAATAAAAAAATGGGTATATACTAGATGATCTTATATTCACATGTCCAATTTGAAAATCAAAAAGGATTATGAAAATTAGGTTGTGAGTTTCCATTCAATGAGAAGAATTGTTTAATTATTCTACTTATGGGACTAGTTTGTTCTACTTCCACCAAATTAACAAGAGGACTTCATTTTTTTTGTATTGATTTAAACTATTTAAAATTCAAACTTTGGTGTTCTTGTTTCCTTTTTAACGAGTTGGATATATATCGAAACTAAGACTTTGGTTAATCTTTTTAAATTTTCAACATGTTCTAAAACCGATCGATTATATCGGAAATATTCTCTTGATTAAAGGTGGATATTCATATCCCCGATTTGAAAATCACATATTCTATAGGATCTATGGTGATTTGGTTGGCATGAAAAAAAAGGTTCATAGTTTATATGTATCCCTGATTCATTGCTAGTTGAGAGAGAGATTACTTGAGGAGAGAGAAACACATGTGAGGAGAGAGAAATAAGAGAGAGGTGGAGATTTAGTCTTAAAGAATTAAATACATCTCCACTTTTTAAGGTATATCTACAAGAAACCCACTTTTTTATGCAAACTCAAGTGAAATTGAATACAAATCAAAACTATAACTTTATCCAGATTAGAGAATAAGAACTCAACTCGCTTGTTAAAATCTACGATTTCGCAATTTCGCAATAATCACTAGAACATTCGAAAAGCTTGGTAGAGGGGTTCATCTGTTATGTACCATAGGTTCCATCTCTTCTTCTTCTAAGTACGTTGTACGAGAGAGAAATAAGATGGAGAAGAAAAGGTTTAGTAGGAGAGAGAAAAGAATAAGGCCTATCAACATTTTGACTTTCTACAACGGTTTTCTCTTTTTGTGTTGGGGTCCACTTAATGTGAAATACATGACTCTCTTTTTATTCACATCCGTTTAAGGACGTTCGTCAGAGAGCCTAGTTGTATATATATATAGGGTCGGGGCTCAAACATCTTATTTTGACATCTTATTTTGACATCCACAACTTACACAATGAAGTAAGAGCTGATTTTCTGGGAATATGTTCTCCATACAATAGAGATTATCTCTACAAAATATCAAGACATTTGAACATGTCTAACCTTGTCAAAAGTTGTGTTTAAGTTCGATATTTATCTAACGGTCCACAATTTTAGCACTATTTTTAATAAAGCTACACATCCAATTTTTGGTGGAGATTCTATCCATGGTAGAAAAATCTCCTCTACCAAAAATCAGCCTAGTTTAATGTGCAAGTTCACTTTTAGGTTTTGGATATCAAGATAAGGTGTCAAAAATAAGATGTCAAGGTAGCCTGCCCCTATATATATATATATATGAAAGCCCGACTCCTAAAAAGACCTTAAAATAAGTATCAAACTAAGTACCAAATCTAAAACAACCTACAACTTCACCTACAAAATGAATTAAAACTCAATTTTTTGTGGATATAATCTACTGACCATAAAGATCATCTATACAAAAATCCTTTTGATATTATTTAACCTAGATAAAAATTATTGTCCACTTTTGAAAAAATATCTAGCGGTCTAGAAATGTCGAGTTTTTGCAATCATTTTTTGCTAATACTAAAAATTGTTAAACAAGCTGAATTTTTGTAGAGATGATATTTATGGTCAGTAGCTCATATCCACAAAAAAATTAGGTTTTAATTCATTTTGTAAGTGAAGTAGTGGGGTTGTTTTAGATTTGGTACTTAGTTTGGTGTGTATATATATATATTAAAATAAGTGGGGCTCTTGAGTGGACGCATGTGAGACGGAACAAAAAATTAGGTTTTAATTCGTTTTGTAGGTGAAGTAGTGGGTTGTTTTAGATTTGGTACTTATATATATATAAATAAGTGGGGTTCTTGAGCCGACGTTTGTGAGACGGACTTGTAAAAAAAACCGGAATCTCTCTTATTTTTTTTCTCACGTGGTATAGAAAGTGGGACCACATGTAACTAATTAAGAAAATTCTCCTATTTCTTTTTCTCTATCCACTCGTATATCCTCTCTCTTTTCTCTCTCACCATAAACACAAAGGGAGTTCATCCCTCTCACCATAAACACAAAGGGGATGTTTTTCTTCCAAATTAACAAAGTCTTTCTTTTTTCTTTTTTGTTATTACTGATTTAATATTGGAATTTGAACATATATTATGGAGTTCCTTTTTTTCTTTTAACGAATTGGAAGAAACTTGACTTTGGTTGATCTTCTTACTTTTAGTTTTGAACATATTCTACTAAAACCAGAAGAAGTAATGCTGTTAGAAGAGCACAAGAAACATTCTCTTGATTAAAAATAGATCTTGACTCCACAATACACAACAAAGAAGCTTTCACAGTCCATTTGGACCCATTTTGCTTATGGTTTTGTAGTTATTCTTCAAAATAATTAATAAGCAATTGAATGTTTACTCATACTTATATTTAAATTCACTTTAATAGAACTTGGCTGGAGAGAAAGAAAATGAGGAAAGGTAGAGGAAGAAAGTGGGAAACCATACGAGTGTTTTCTTTTTTGCTTATGTTTTATTTCTTAATTATGTGGGAGAGAGATATTTATTACATTATGTGGGAGAGAGATATTTATTACATTAATAGGAGAGAGAAAATAGGTGAGAGAATTACGTGAGTTACATTGTTTTGACTCCCAAAACCCTTTGTGAGATGAGATTATATTTTGATATTTCAGTTTTTATGTGAAGTTTGTTTAAGGACATCCTTTAGAGAGTCGGACTATATATATAGGGGAGGGATAGAGCCACATTCACTGTAGCCACATTCATTGCGCATAAGAATGTGGCTCTATCCCTCCCCATATGTATAATCCGATAAACTAAAAGGGCGGGTGCAACACAAGGACTTCCCAGGAGGTCACCCATCTTAGTACTACTCTCACCCAAGCATACATATTGTAAAATAGTTTGATATATCAGTTATGCTGGTTTTGCATGGGTGTAATGTCGAGGAACTATATTTCGATTTTGATGAATGTTTCAAAGAGGATCGAGAAAGAAATTTTGAGGAAACATTTGTGTACTTTTGCAAAATATTTGTAAAGCAAACAAAACTATTAATAAGATGTTCATTTTTACATAAACTTTCAATTTTCTGAAACTTTCGGTGGCCAACGAAAACTAAATTTCATAAAAATTTCGTGAAACTTTTGGAAGTTTAGTTCCTTCTTCCGTGTGTAATATATCAGCTATCCCTTAAATTTTCTTTTTTTACTCGAGCTCGATAAGGGAAGGATGTTGGTGTTACATATAATAAGATGATATATACATTGTGTACCATCATTTGTTTCCTTGATCAGTATGTGAACTGCTTGTAATTGCGTAAATGCATCTTTGCATCAGTTACAACTTTCACTATTATACAAATCAATTTTTGTCGATTCCCTTATCATCTGTAGATTGGTAGAAAATGAGACCTTGGCCGCAACCTTTAATTGTCTAGGTTTGACAAAAGGACAAGATATTGACTCCGTCCAGAATATCGGAATGCTGCAAATCTGATATTTTAGAAATGCAAATCAAATTCTAACATCTCCATATCTAGGCAACTAATCATTAATAACGGGATTAGTTCTTGTCTTATTATTTTGTTTCTTGACCTTCTAAATGGTGAAAGCAGAGGCACGTGCATTAGATGAGCACTTTGTGGAGTTACCTCCTGAGCTCTGTTCATTAAAGATAATTGGGTTTTCTAAAGACATAGGAAGCTCCTTGTCCTTGTTGCCTTCAGTTATGCATCGGCTTGAAAATTTGCTTGTTGCAATTGAGTTGAAGGGCATCTTTTCACTTTCATTTCCTGAGGGATCTGAAGTTACAGCTGATCGTGTAAGCTTTTGTCATTTAGTACTTTAATGTACCATTTTTCACAGATTCTACATTATTATCATTAAGTAATAATTATACTAAATTGTGATTCAGAGATTTTTCCTTCCCTTTTTTTGATAATCCACTGTAATCCACTGAAACTATTTTGCAGGTCCTTGAAGCAATTACTACTGAGAAATGCATGGAACGCTTTTCTCTTGAAAGGCTTGAAGTGCTTGGTGATGCATTCCTTAAATATGCTGTTGGCAGGCATGTGTTTCTTTTGCATGAAACCATTGATGAAGGACAACTGACACGAAAGCGTTCTAGTATTGTAAAGAATTCCCATTTATACAAGCTGGCAATACAGAGTAATTTACAGGTACAATGAAATACTAAGAACGATTATCGTGGGTTTGCAAAATCTAGTATTGCAGTTTGACACTAGTCTTTAACTTTTTATGTTTTTGCTTGTTTTTTTTCCCCTTTTTCTTCTGTGTTACTTTGGTTTTCTTGTACAATGGTAGAGATGAATCCACACTGATTATTGAAACATTTCGTTTCAAATAGAACACTGGAATTGCTAAGCAGTTAAAACGGAAATTTTCAACCAGATGTGTCACCTGGATTCTATACATATCCTAATTCAACAACGTCATTCTCAAACTTTTGAGCCACTCAAACATATGTAATAGACTAAAATATTACTAATTTATGGTTTAACTTCCAAGGTTGTCTTTGTTTCAGGTTTACATTCGTGATGAAAACTTTGATCCTTCTCGATTCTTTGCACTGGGTCGTCCCTGTACAGTCATTTGCAACGAAAATACAGAAAATTCAATTCATTTTCAACAGAAAAGTGGAAATATAACCAATGGATCAGATTCTATTAGTGTAAGATGCAGCAAGGGACACCACTGGCTGCAAAAGAAAACTATAGCTGATATTGTTGAGGCCCTCGTTGGAGCATTCCTAGTTGACAGTGGTTTTAAAGCTGCAATTGCATTTCTTAAATGGATTGGTATACAAGTGGACTTTGAGGCCACACAAGTTTCAAAAATGTGCTTGGCAAGCAAGAACTACATGTCAATATCTAGTAACATAGACATCCCTGCCCTGGAAAAATCGTTAGGGTACACGTTTCTGCATAAAGGTTTACTTGTGCAGGCATTTGTGCACCCTTCCTACAATAAACATTCTGGAGGCTGCTATCAGGTAAGTAATTTAGTTGTTCCTATTGAATAATTGAATTACCAGAAGCTGAACGTTGTAGAACTTAGTTATACTTGTATTCTGAAATCCTAATTGTTGCTTAAAAAGCAGAGGCTGGAGTTTCTTGGGGATGCTGTTCTGGATTACTTAATAACATCATATCTGTTTTCAGTCTACCCAAAGCTGAAACCAGGTCAGTTGACTGATTTACGATCAGTGACTGTAAATAATAACGTGTTTGCCCATGTAGCTGTATGCAGATCCTTCCATAGATACCTTATCAATGATTCCGACGACCTCTCCGAGGCAGTGAAGAAGTTTGTAATTTCCTCACTGACATCTGCAGAAAAGGACCCAATAGAGGGGTCAACATGTCCAAAGGTACATTTCTTGTACGTAAAGTCATGTCAACTGCTCTACAGTGTTCGAAAACATGGAGTCTCTCACCTTTATGAAACAAGCAGTTTTAGTTTGTCTTGTGATTCACAAATTTTTGTATAACGAGTCCATTTTCCTACTCGTATATTTTAGTTTCATGCAAAGTTATGTATCTGAAATAATGTTTGGGAGGCTTGCATAACCGTTGTGCGCATTATGTAGGGATGGAAAGTTCTGGGCAGTACCCGCTTTACATTATCTTATTATTCTTTGAGAAAAATGAAACTAATCACTTTAAGAGTGTTATTTTCTATACTTAAGTGATTGTGTTTTATCTCAGTATCTATTTATGGCCATTCTGTTGAATGGAATGTGCGGAGGATCTTGTTTTGCTAGTGTATCAACTGTATTGAAAATTACATGGTCTTACTTTATTGATCCAGGCCCTTGGCGACTTGGTAGAATCTTGTGTTGGGGCAGTTCTACTGGACACTGGATTCAATTTAAATATTGTTTGGAAGATCATGCTCACCTTTCTGGATCCAATAATGAAATTCTCAAACTTGCAACTGAATCCTGTTAGAGAACTGACAGAACTGTGCCAATCTCGTTGTTGGGAATTGCAATTTTCAGAATCAAAGAAAGGAGCAGTTTTCATAGTTCATGCTCGTGTGACTACTGGGGGTTCAGTTGAACCCGAAGGTCATCACGACTAATGTGAGCAAAAAAGGCTGCTATGAGAATGGCTGCAAAACAAATTTTCTTGAAGTTGAAGGTAATGTAATGGATTCCCTTTACTTTCTTGCCGTATTATTATTATTATTATTATTTATTTTCTAATGTTCAGTTGAAGGTATATCCTTTTATTGAATTTATTCCGTTGTAGTGTGCCTATATTTGTATTCGCTTAGTAGGTGAATGTCAGGTTTGAAGTCCCTATAAAACAATAAAAGCTTGGGTTTGAGTAATTGTGTTAATAATGGACTTTACTTTTAGGTTTTACATCTGAATTGAGCTGCGATGCTATGAGAGTATGAGGTACCCTTACAGTAGTATATTACGATAAAGGGGTAGAGGTAGCACATTTCTATTGGTCTCTATTGGCTTTGCCTCATTCCTTTCAAATCCTTTTTCTATTCTCTTTGTAACTCCCATAACTTTTCCCTCTTTTCCTCCACTGGGATAAACGTGTACACCACGATGACTAATTATTAACTCCAGTGTAAATTTTTGGTACTTATTGTAAAGTTTTCATGCTTATTACAATTTACACATACAAAGATCTCTAGTAGACAACAATTCTATAATACCAGAAAATGAAAAATCCAGTGGGTAAAATTGATATTTTTCTAGAACTGAGTAGTTGAATTGCTTTGATTTCATCCTTTGTATTTTTATTATAATCTACATTTACCCCAAACATTTATTTTACTGGTTTCGAGTTGTAAATTTGTGATACAGATGGGCCTGGACTTTCGAGTTCAAATGCTGGTCCAGTTACCCATGACGTACCTAAGAAATGAAATTAATCACGTTCTTTTTGAAGACTACGTGGCACAGTTTTATATGTAACACGGGGATAAATCATAAATGAGATTACGGTTCTCTGGTTAGAAAACGGTCAAAATCTCTATCGGACAATAACTTTCATCTCTCGTGGTGAGTCTTCAAATGGGAGAAACCATCATAACTTGTTTTCAAACAGATGTGGGAAACAAAGCATGGAGGAAGAAGAGTATCTCACTCCTCATTCAACCTTCAAGGTTAGGAAACAAAACGCCACAAAAAGAAGAAAAGTAGGAAATGATAATGTTGTATTTTTTGCTCACTGTTTGTTTTTATGTTATTGGTTGCGATGAAAAAATAAATATATGTTTCATGACTAGTTTCGATTATATACAGTGTTAATGTTTAGGGATTTGTGTTGGAGATTATGGTATTTTACCCAGTTTAGGCGGTGCAATTTTATTTTCATGTTGCATTTCTATCGTGAGTCTTCACACTTGTAGAAACTGTTGTGACGACGAGTATTTTGTTATACAGGCACGAGGTTACAATCCTAAGAAGAGTGGTTCATTGGAACATGTTCTGAAATCAAGCAAGAAGCAGGAAGCAAAGCTAATTGGTTATGATGAAGAACCTACGGAAGAGGTTTTCTTCGATCTTATTCAGCTAAAAAACTTAGTGATAGGAGACGGTTCTTCAACTTCTGCTGCCAATACATTGGACCCTCAGACTGTGAACGAAGAAGAGCCTAACTACATCTCAGGATCTAGTACTGACGGCAGGAAGCCAACAGTTGCACTCGAGGCACCAGTACAGCACCTTCCCGCGATCCGTGAAATTAGCATCTCTGTTGACGAAGTGCCTACACACATTCGAGCATCCAGTTCCAACAACAGGCAGCCAACAGTTGCACTCGAGGCACCAGTACAGCACCTTCCGTGATCCGTGAAATTAGCATCTCTGTTAACGAAGTGCCTACACACATTCCAGCATCCAATTCCATTGACAGGCAGCCAATAATTGTGCTTGAGGCACCAGTAAGGCACCTTCCTGTTATCCGTGAAGATAGCATCTCTGCCACTGTTTCACATAATGGAGGTACAATTCAGATTTGTGTGAATATTGACTTATTTTCTGGCCCGAGCATTTCAGTCTACGAGTTACCAAAACCATATTATTTATTAATACCATTGTCTGATCTAATTCTACATTTGACTTCAGGTGTGTCACATAAGCTATCAGCAAAGTCGCGTCTCTTTGAGATATGTGCAGTCAATCACTGGAAGGCTCCCGTGTTTGAATGTGTGAAAGAGGAAGGACCAAGCCACTTGAAGTTGTAAGTCCGAAATCCATCCCACTTAATGTTTCATTATGTGTTTCAGTAAATGTTTTATAGTTAGTTTAATAAGATATATTTTGTTTACTTGAACTTAAAGTCACTCAACTAGCATGTTCTGCGATGCTTTCAAAGTATGAGGACTGATAATTGAGGTTGAATGTGTTTAGCTGGGAGATACCTTTTATTCTCTTTTAGTAAGTAAACAACTAAGAAAACTATGAACGAGACATTTTCTTTTATTCTCTTTTAGACCATGAAGTCAACACAACTTTGTAAAATCTTTAAAAACTATGAACGAGACATTTTCTAGGCATATGATCACCTGGGGAATCAACACTGCGTAGCCAACATCTGTTGTGAGAATTCCCATTTCAGTTTTTAATAATCTGAGCGGTTTCTGTGCAGGTTTACTTACAAGGTTACTGTTGAAGTAGGAGAAGTTACAAGGATATTTATAGAGTGCTTCAGTGAACCTCGAGCAAAGAAGAAAGCTGCAGAAGAACATGCCGCAGAAGGAGCACTATGGTGCTTGCAGCACCAAGGGCTCATGCGCGACCATCAAAGAGGAATATTGACTCCTGTTTAGCTAACTTTTTTGTTTCGAAGAAACAGAGGTTTCGACCCACCCGTCTTGTAAATCATAGAAGTGCGGCGATAGTAGGCAAAAGTCTCCAGTTGTGGTCGTTAGGTTGAAATATACAGTTTAAATAACAGATAACATTTAATCATATCAATCATTATTTATATCATTTATACTTTGTTTCATTTTCCCATGTTTGTGTTGGATGCTTTCTTTCATCAATTAAAGTTAACGGAGTTTTCACTTGCCTGACTTGGCTTTCACTTACCAGCTTTTCTTACAAAACGAAGTTTGTGCACAGGCTTGTGTGTCCTGATGTATCGATAGGAAATGAAGATGCTGCTACTACTGGCTCTTCATTCATTTTGATGGAATTCTCTACATCTATCTATCCTTAAACAAAAAAACCAAAAAAAACAATGATCTTTCCTTTCCCTGCTATGTATTTTTTCCCATGTAGTTTGTGTGTGATTCTCCTGTACGGTCGCAGGTGATGTTACATTTGTTTGTGCGTAATATTTTGCATTTTTGCCCCTTCTCAAAAAAACCAGAATCCGTCCATTTTTGTTTTAGAAAGTGGAAACAAAACTATTTTTCAGCTACAGTTCTTTTCATGTTCAAGAGGAAATCTTCAACCGCAGTCGTTTCTTCTCTTTGCTCCTTCTGTTCTCTAGCACTGGTTTTGATTAATGATTAGCAACCTATAAATGCTAGACTGCTAGTTAGACACATGATCAATGCCAATGAATCGGCTTAAAAATGATTCATAGTACCAACAGTACAACAACTAGAACGTTATCAACTGGAAAAGAGTAGATTACTGTTTTTTTCCCGATATATATAGCCAATAAAACTCGACATTTTCAAAGCCAGAAAAGAGTAGCGGACTTGTGAATATGAGTGCACTACTAGTAAACTACCCTTCACTCTGCTCTTCCATCAACTTCCCTAGCTTCTATTCATCATGTTCACTCAACAACAAGTCATCTTCATTGGTAGTTGCTGTTTCATCTTCTGTTCGATGCTTCTCTTCTCTCTCTCCTCACCCACCTCTCAGGTTTTACTTCATTCCTCACAACTTCATTCTTCTTCTTCTTATTATTATTTTCTCTTGTTAAAATTTTAATGTTTCAAGGGTGGGTTTTTGCAGGTACGCAATTCTTGGAGCTGGTTTTGCTGGATTATCAGTGGCTTGGCATCTCTTACAGGTCCCCTTTTGTCCTTTTTATTCGAAACACTTACTTGCACTGCTACAATCTACATACACACATAAGAAATTCGTTTTGAAACTAATTTTAATGTGAATGTTAGTTATTTGAAAATTGGGTTGAGGACTTGAGGTAAAGAAATTTGAGATAAAATGTTTTTTTTAAGGACATAAAATTTGAGTATTCAATATTATCATGGTGATCATAGGCGCAACCGAAGGCGTGTTTTAGAAGTCCAAGAACCTAGCTACAGCCTAAATGAGCCCCAGACTGCGTAGGGTCAATCAGAGTCCTGATTCGGATGAATTGTATTCCTCCAGTTTAGTGAGGTATTGAAGATTGGTGTGGATATATGACTGGCTGACCTAAATTATAAATAACTGGCTCATTTGGCTTGATGACCAGCAGGTGATCGACCCGTGGGATTCATCCGTCGGTCCCTGCCTGAATATGATGACAACACTCCACACTGATTGTGAGACCTCTCCCATGGTTACCAGATCCACTGTGTATCTAGTCGAGTATGTATCACTCAACCACACGAGCCAGAATCCCTTTGTGTTGTATCGCAGGTTGCTTCCAAATGCTTCTCACCGAGTCCCTTATAGGAGTTTTCTACAAACCATTAACTTTTTAAGTAATTTGTATTAGCTTGTATTGCAGACTGTCTCGAAAGACTCACATTTATGCATCGACATTTACGATGAAGTTGGCATTGGTGGTGGTGCATCTGGGATTGCTGGAGGACTACTTCACCCTTATTCCCCTAAAGGTTCCCCATCTACTTTTCTAATTTAGGGTATGGAAGGGTGGAAATTTGTTGATTTTCCTGTTCTTTCACTCAATGCCTTTATTTCTTAGGGAGAGATAAGTTTTCCTTCTGGGTAATTTTTTTTACTCTTTTTCCTCTTTGGCAGCTAAACTTCTTTGGAAGGGTGCTGAGTGTTGGGAAGAGTGTTTGAAACTGTTAAACATTGCAGAAGCAGCTGTATCTTCTAGGAAAGATTTCAATCATGATGGTGAGGAAGTAATTGTATGGAGAAGGTTTGCTATCACTTCCCTTTTGTGTATAATGTTGTTTTTCTAGGTGATGTACTTTCTCTCCTGCGTTTCTCCTTAGTAATTCCTTACTAATTTTATAGTCATAGATAAAAGCACAGGGTAATCAAGGGAAATTGTTGAGACTTTTCTTTTTGGGAGTCCAATTGACACGACAAATTACTTAATGACCCTGACGACACAACATCATGCTACAGCAAAATGATTAATGCAAAAAATGTCATAAATAAAAGCGCAACTGTTCAATTGAATACTGAGTTTTTACCCCATTTATTTTTTTATTTTATTTTTTTCAAATTGACGAAACACAACTTAGATGCTACTTGAAGTATTGCATGCTCATAAGTTTCCTTTACTAATGTTGTAGGTTCCTTAATATCACACCTTGAAGAAATTTGACTCCACTAGTCATATTGAGCTGTGTATACTGTATGACCTTTTCCACTATGACTGCGAATGCCCAGCTAACTGACTTACATAAACCTGATACACAGACCTTACTGAAGTGTGTCTCATTCCACGTGTGCCAAAAAACATAGGGTCGATATGGTAACTGATACTGCAAGTTCCTATGACATATATATGCTTTTAGTATGTATTGGGCTTGCATGATATGCAGGGTTTATGTTCACTAAGCCACCCTAAGGTTTTCTGTAAAATTGGTTGCAGCAATGCTTTGTTTTAATGATCTCATTTTCTTTGTCGATGGTCTCTTTCAGACATCGTCCTATTGATCTTGATTGTTGTTTGTAATATCTGCATCAAGCAGCTGTTGCTTCTTGTCTTGTAGACGTGTAATCATTTTTGAAAACCTTTCAGGGGCATCTTGAGACCAGCAACAACCGTGAAGAATGTGGATATATTAACTGAGGTGATTTATCACCATCTTAGGGTATTGAAATGAAATTTAATGAAGTTTTTCTTGATGATATTGACATGTGTTTTATCATGTAAGCAGAATGCTCGGGACTGCCTTAGGAGTTGTAAATTAGAATCAGTAGACGAGGATGGTGCACAAAATCTTGTACCCAATTTATGTGTGCCTTTCAACTCAGCCATTTATATGCCCCAGGCTGTTAATGTCCATCCACAACGCTATCTTCAGGTTTGAATAAATACAATATGTGTGTGTGCATGTATTTTCTCCCCCTGATTTTTTATTGCATAGACGTATCTAATTGGTTATCCTCCGTATGCCCTTTAAATTATATTGTAGGCACTCTTCTTAGCTTGCAAGAACCAAGTGTTAGATTTGGCTGCATCAGGGTACGAAGGAAAGGAGATTTACTTGCACAAAAAATCTGTTAATTCACTCCTTGAACTTGCAGGTAGTCGTGAAAACAACCTTTTCAACTCTAGTAACTCAACTTTTTCTTGCTGTTTGTTGCTATGTAATACTACTAGCTGACGGCGTGATTGCTGCCATGATAAATAGGGGATTACAATGCGGTGATAATTTGTTTAGGTGCCAACTCAGACACACTTCCTGAGCTCTCTGGGTGGCTACCGTTGAGGACGTGTAGAGGTGTTGTTGCTCACCTACAGTTGCCAAATGATGTTAGGTACTCTCCTAGTTTGTTTAGTGTCTTTAAATTTTTTATTTGTTGCAAAGTGTCACATTCCAGAATCCTGTGATTCAGAGATGAATATGGATCCCAAAGCCCCTCAATCTTGTCCGATGCATGGATTGCTGCACAGGGTCCCCGCAATTTGGTAATGGGCTCGACATGGGAGTGGAGATCAAGAAATTATTCTCCAAAAGTCTCTGCAGAAGAAGCTTCATTGGCATTTGACGAGTTGCTACTAAAGGCATCTGATGTTTACCCAAGTATAAGAAAGTGGGATTTCACTGGGGCAAGGGCAGGCCTGAGAGCCATGCCACCGTTAACTCCCTTTGGATCAATACCGGTATTAGGTTGTGTTGACGATGCCATCATTGGAAACTGCAGATGTAAATACTGGGTATTTACTGGGTTAGGTGCACGGGGGTTGCTCTACCATGGTTGGTTAGGGAAACTCATGGCCCAAGCTGTACATTCCGGTAATGAAGATGTACTCCCTCCTGAATCAACCTCTTGGAGAAAGATAAGGCAATGAGTAAACGGTAAAAGAATTTTCTGTCTCTCTTTTGCAAGGCATTTTGTGCTCCAATATAGTTGTTTGAAATCTACAGGCCATAACTGCTTTCTGATCTATGTCCACTGTGTCTCACTAGTCACTAGTCACTTACTCGTGTGTGTCGTGCCACCAATTTGAAGTTGGAGATATCTACACTTCACAACATACCAAGTGGTCGAGTTCCCATATACACCGTACAACGTACTCACAAGTCACAACACTTAGTGTTGTTTGTTGAACTTGACGCTTAAGTACCATCATTCCAAAAAGCATTGCCTAATAAATCAAACTTTCGATGATTGTTAAAAACGATTTTCCTGAAACCGCTACGTAGTATTCCAACATAAAAAGGACCAAAATGTGAATGTCATATGGCCATATGGGTGTGTGGTGCCATTAATAATATGTCAAAAGTTGCCGTTTGCGCAATTGCGCCAGTACTAGAGAGAGCAAAATGTGAATCTCCTGGTCCTAATTAACAAAATATAAGTAGCCCAATAAGCATTATGGTATTTGCTAGGAATTTCACTAGTGAGAGAAAAAGTCTATTTGGCAGAATGACTGTCATCACTACTGTACGTCTGTACTCGTGTACGGTATACGGTGTAACTTAGATTGTTGACGTTCAAACAATTTGCGAAAGTGAACTACTTAACTAGTGCTGAGATAGCAAGAGAAGGAGCGAGAGTTCTGATTTCTTGAGCGAGCTTGCTTGCCTGAAGTCCGAAGTTTACCACTTCTAAATGGGGGAGAATTGAGTTGACAAAAACACATAAAGGAAAATTTGTACTATTCAGTCAATAAACCTTATCAGACAGAATGATGGATTCTTTCGAATTTCCATGATTACTCCGTGGTTCATCCCCATTAGAAACCCGTCCTACGAACGGGTGCCGTTATATATTACATTATTTTAAAAATTATTTACAACTATACAGAGCTATGAGATATTATATCGATCTTGCAACGTAAAAACCCCACTCACCATAAAAATAAATAACCCCTTCGACTTCTTTTTGTTTTTTAATAATAGGCGTTTGATTGAAGTTTTTTTGAGAATGCTAAATGAGGCGAAGATCATATTGCACCTTGTTGAATAGTTAGACATTCTCAATCATACGAATAAAAATATAATAAACATCATTTTAAATACAAAACTATACTTGTCGAGACATTTCGACTACATATAATATAACTATGTTTTGAGGTTAGTTTTATGCATTTGCATTCAATTTCCGATTTATCGTTAATTATTTTTTGAGATTAGTTAAATGTTGTTGCATCCAATTTCTGTTTTCCCATTAATTATTCTTAGATGTTAATACAATGCATTTGCATCTAGTTTCTAATTTTTCATTAATTATTTCGATACATTTGCATCCAGTTTCGATTTTCTGTTAATTATTCTTTAAGGTTAGTTCGATGCATTTGCATCCAAATTCTGATTTCCTGTTAATTATTTTTGAGGTTAGTTCGATGGCATTTTCATTCAGTTTTTATTTCCGTTAAATGTTTTTTAAAGTTAGTTCGATGTTCCCAATTAATTATTCTTTTTGAGGTTAGTCCGATGCGATTTGCATTCAGTTTTCGATTTTATGTTAATTATTCTTTGAGATTAGTTCAATGTAGTTGCATCCAGTTTCCAATTTTCATCTTAATTATTCTTTGAGGACAAGTCCAACGCAATTACATTAAATTTTCAATTTTCCGTTAATTACTTTTTGAGGTTAATTCAAAGCAGTTGCATCCAGTTTTCGATTTTCCGTTAATTGTTCTTTGAGGTTAGTAGGTTAGTTCATTGCAGTTGCATCTAGTTTCCAATTGTTCTTTGAGGTTAGTAGGTTAGTTCATTGTAGCTGCATCTAGTTTCCAATTTCCCGTTAATTGTTCTTTCAGGTTAGTTCAATACATTTGCATGCAATTTATAATTTCCCGTTAGTTATCTAAGGTGGTGTGTAATACCAACTTCTATTGATTATTTTGTAGTGTTCTTAAGAGTCAGGAAATACAATGAGCTCAAAACTTAAATCAAACAGATCTTTGTAGATCTTTGTAACGACGTATGAGAAAGGAGAAGAATAATATGTAACAAATGGTTTCAGGTTGTGCCGAATTGATCTTGTTCTTCAAGGCTTGACTATCTTATTACCTCAAAAAGTGAGTTGGATTATACTTAAATAGCCTTTACCCCAAAAAGAAAATGACCACCATGGACAGGATCATAGGACCTTGGTGGATTCGAACCACCATCCCTTGAGATGTATTTCCATACTCAAGTGCTCTTCTATTGAGCTAAAGTTCCACTTTAAGATAGCAAGTTAAGAAAAGTATTACTCAGCTAATTCACGACAACAATATATAGACTAAGAACCCCAACAAACCAAAACTATATAAACACAACATTACACTTATTTACTTTGTTTTAAAAGGAAATAAAGAAAGGAAAAACTTGTTTTTTTATCTTAATTTTTTTAGAAATGGATGCTAGCTTCAGTTGTGGCATGTGGAGAAATATAGTGAATTCAAATACACGTGTAAACTAAAACAACTAAGAATAAGAAAATGCGGCCATTTGCTAAGCAACCCTATTGCATGAGATGTCACCAAGATTCAGTTTATCTTAACAATAAAATTCATGTGATCAAAATTTCAATCTCAACCAATTATGAAAATTAGATAGAGGACATAGGTTATGTAAGAGCAATTGATGAACTTACCAAATATAAACTGAAGTAATAGGATTTTAATTAAAAACGAATATTGAGAAAGATCTAACCATTAACAGTGTTACATTGATACAACCATATAAGTATTGCATGTAATGAAAACCAAAAGAAATATATTCAAAGCTAAAGAGAAATAAGGAATTTGCAATTCACTCCCAAAATTTATATACAACGCTCAATAATAAAAGGAGAATAAAATGGAAATTGTAAATGGAGTGATTTAATTGCTACTTTGTAGGATTACCTCCAAAGGAATCCATATTCGGAATTATAGCGAGTTTTTTGCTAGCTAAATCCACTACTGAGTTTCCTGACAATATATATAAATATCTAGTTTCATTATTTCTACTAATTCTGCAACAAAAACGAAGGCAAGCAAAGGGGAAAAAAATAGTTGAGGAACCCCTATCCTCAAAAAGAAATCAGGGGTTTTCACAAAAATTGATTATTAGTACCTTTTGAAACTTTTTAAGAGATTGAGAAGTTGAGGATGCTAGAATTACTTGAGCTATAAGTGACCCAACATGACACTCCTAAACAAAATCAACATAGCACCGAATTCTCAATTTTTTATTAGCTAAATCAGATCTAGCTATCTAAATGTTTCATTTTCCATTCATTTCTAAAAACCCAAATAAATCCTAAAAGTTCAATTCCATAAAGTTCAATCAATTCCAATGCTAAAAAGACACGTTAATGAAGCTGGAGAATGTGTATACCCTAATTAAACATGTTGGTTTAATTACAAAAAATATATTTTAGAGAGAAAGAAGAAGACGCATACCTTGATTTAGAACAGTAGTGAGAAATGCTCAAAATGGATACACATCATTATGTGTACTTGTTTTTCCAGTTCTAGCAAATTCTTCTCTGATATAACCGAGAGTACCTCCATGGCAAAAAGTTTGAGGATCACCTCCATGATCACATAATTTAGCAAGGTCAAGTCCTCTAACTTCAGATTCATTTCGTGAGTGTGACATTTAAAAAATATTTTCAGTTCACAAAATTATATAAGCATTGAGTGAAATTACAGTTGATCCATCGACTCTACAGTAAAAGCTTAGATATCAAGAAGTTACATAACTATAATCCTCTTTTTTGTCGTAGAGTAATAAAGTTTAGCTTTCTTCTAGTTTCTTTCAAGAAAAAAAGAAAATGTCTCTGTTGCTTACGTGTATCAAAAGTCTAAAGTGTCTCAAAAGTCTAAACTACTAAAACCAATTGCTACTGTGTATATAATCATGTTATCTAGATGTTGCTTGCACAGGAAATATTTGCATATAAGTCGATTTTTCGAACAAAAACATATGCATATGCTTGAATTTAATAGCGACCCATACACAATTACACCAATGCTTAATAAAATCAAGGATTTTGTATTGAGTTAAGAGTTTTAGGTGGAAATTAAAAAATAATGGCATACCTCAGCTTCATCTTTGATTTCTTTGATTTTTTGCATATCATTCAACATATATATTTTTTTTTCCCGAAAATAAGCTAGGGTTAGGCATACCTTTACCTGTATTACTCAAAAACTATAGTTTGTTGTACAACTTGCCAGAGGCATCTTCCTCCACTATTACATTCAACTGTCTCGAGTACATATCTTTTAAGTCGACATATTTGAAGCTTAAATGGATTTTTGATATTGTGAGAGTGCACAGAGATTTTATGGTTCAAGGGGAGTGATCTAAGAATTGCAGAGAGATCTCAGACCAATGAAACAAAATCGATTTTGGTGCTTTGGAGATGACTAACGTAGAGAGGAGATGAGTAAACCCAAAAGATATCTTCGGTAAATCTTGTGATTCTTTTCGACTCTAACAGTCTAACTAATATTCTCACCCGCTTCATCGGTATATCGAAAAGTAAGTTCTCTGGGCAAGCTTTTAATTTTCTCTTGATTTTTTGTGAGTAAAATTTGATATGGACACCTTGAGCTGAGAGAGCTCAAAAGGGAAGCTAGGCGAGGTGCTTCCAACTTATGACCCCTAGGAATCCAACTCACGCCCCAAGAGGGTCTAGAACATAAGATAAACAATACAATGCTATATGTAGCAATTCAAAGTTCGAAAAAAGTTAATTACAAAGAAAAAGTCATACCTGATTCTAGTGTTAACTTGCTCCTCCTTCTCATATACATATAACACGGTGATAACTAAAAGTGCATATTAATGTCCCAAATCCCTGATTAGTTCACATTACGGATTAATTATAATCATCAGCCTAATGAAAACAAATAGTAGAAAATTAATTGTACATACGTGCCCATGCATTTACACAATAATCAACCAGGTTCTGAAAATCAGCAATGACAATATATAAGTGCTAGAAAGTTTTTGAGCCCTACTAACATAGGTTGGAGGCAAATCATCCCACAAATAAATTTTAAAAAATTAATAGCTTCTTGAATCTGCAATATGTTAGGCTTATACTAAGTTAAATAAGGATTAGTATAGTACTGGATCAATGACAACACATATCTGATAAAGTTTGGTTATCAAAATGGATATCTAACCAAAACTTCAATATAAGTATAATAATATTTTCCTAATCCAAATTCATGTCTATGTTCTTTATTGTCATTATCTTTGAAAAACTCAAAGGCATATACATATATGGTTTTCAAAATTTTCCTATACATTATGTAACTTATTAAAAGCCTTTTATTCCATTGTATACAATGGTGAGAGAGGGGGTCATCCATAGATAGATTGAATTTTCTGAAAGGAAGCATCGAAATTAGATACAATATATGTTTAGAAGAAAAATGAATGCATAAATTAATAATAGAGAGAAGTTGAAAACAACAATAATAAGAAAAAGGAAAAGGAAAAACCATACCTGATTTAGTGTAAATGGAGCAACAGAACTGGCTGGAGTGTCGAGAAACCAAAAAGTATAAGAGAAAGTTGCGAAAAGTGTATAGTGGGCCTAACACGGATATGTGTGATGGTCAGATATACACAAACTTTAGGTGTGATTCATGGAATAAGAAGTTGAAAAACAAATTGTACAATTGATAAAAAACTAAGGAATCCGATTGTAATTCAACTTAGTCTAGTAAATTCATGGTGGACTAAATTAAAGTTAAGTTTGCAATAAAAACGAATTTAAGTGCTTATATTGAAAAGGACAACAATGACCAAGGAAGCGGTGAATGCATCAGATGTGAAATCTTCAATCTTCTGCGAACAATTCAAAGAAAAGTTTTAGATTCAGATAGTTGTCTTCAAGCAAGAGGCTGAAACATAGCTAACGCAATTTGTTGCTGGCTTAAAGACTATCAGATTGAGCTTATCTCTAATTTCCCAATAAAGCCCGTATGTCAAGTGGAACCTAAACTTTGATAGAGAACCATATCCGTTAGAGAAGCGAATAACACAAAGGTAAGAACCCAATATCAGCCTATATATCAGCATATCAGTGTCTACTCATCCAGTTATGCTTTAAAGAAGAAAAGCTTAACAACTCAAACTATTAGGGGGTGAGGCAAATTGCTTCCATTTACGTTGGATGTACGTCAAACATATCTACATTGGTAAGAAATTCAGCTCTTAGTACCTCATCCTCAAGTTTGCTTAGTAAGGGAAAACACGTTATGTTACACATAGACTCTAACACAGACCAATGAGAACCAACCCATAGGCCTTGTGTAAGCTACAGTTAGTGAGTGAAACCAAAGATAAATTACTGTGTATATACCTTTTACATTTTATGCTTCTCATGCATCATGGGTTCACCGTTCACGAATTAAAATTTCCAACATCGTACATTCCATTTCATTATGTTCAAGCAATACCTTGTGCTAATGGTTAATTTTCTACACGTCCCAGTTTTTTAGTAGTTGATACTATTTTTGACTATGGCATTGAAGCATATCAAGATCGAAATAAAAGATGTTTACTTTCGAAGAAGAAGAAAACCAATTAGTTTGCCTTTGCAGAAAGAAACCTGAATCTGAGAAGCGACGACGAGTTGCTCTAGAAATTGCTTCAGTCTTCTTGTACATACTTGAACGGCTTGACTTGTACTTGAAGTGGACAGAGCAAGCAACCTGAAACCAACACCAAAATAAGATATCATCTTCTTCCAAAACTATTTGTAAAAGAGAATATAAATAAGACATTCCACTACGTTAAGCAAAACTTAAAGAGATGCAAAAAAAAATTGTACTATAAGGCAAACCCACAGTTTATTCAAAGCATTTGAATCCAGTATCCCATTCTTAAAAGTGGTGACCATCCATATTGATTGTTGTAAGGTTCCAAACCTTTACAATAACTTGCACGATAAAGAACCACACTTTTTAGTGCCATTCTTGGTAGCAAGACTTTGAACAAAGTAGAATATTTTGAGACAGAGCATTACATAGAGATATGATTTCCTCGAAGTTGACTCTACTTGTTCCAAATTTTAATTCAAGTGATTACAACAATATCAAACAAATATAACATAATTAATTGCAGGACCTGGTTCCTGCATGCATTTCCACAGTAAAAAAATTTCTCGAAACAACCCTAAGAAAGAAATCTAATAATAGCATATAATGGTACGTAGTTAATTACGTCATTACTCACAAAAAGGCATAGTTGATTTCGACATTATTCAGCTTCTCAAATTTAAAAAAAATGTGGCTCTTAAACTTTATGCAATACCTGCTTGTATGACTTAATTTTTTAGGTGGACGTCTGACTTAAAACCATATAAAATTAGTATTTTGAATGCAACTTACGGACATGAATTCAGTTACCTTTGGCTTGTAAATATTGGATCATTGTGTACATCACAGCTTCTCATATCGTGTACAAACTGCAAAGAATAAAATAAGATTGATTATGCACATTGATTATAATTATTAGGGCGATCAAAACAGAACCAATTAGGCATATTATGTTAGACCCAAAAAAAAAACATGTCGGTTACACATTTAATATAGGCATATTGAATGAGTTTTGGTTCTCCTGGATCACATTAGATTCAAAAGTCTCAAACAGGTAATCTCTATTACACTATGCATTCACTACTAAATACATATCACGAGGAAACATTCTTTCCTTTTGTACTGTACACCTATCTTTAAAAACTTAAATACATTATTTACATTGCTGCCCAGGTTCAAACCTAATGGAAAACAAAATACTAAAAGCTCAAAACATTTGTTCAACAGGTCAAAAGTTTCAACACTCGACTGGTATAGATTGATGACAAACAGGAAGGGGTAGCGTGCTTGTCAAATTAATTTACTTAAAATACTACGTATACTTGCAGATTGAGATTTCGAATGATAGACTCCAGTGGCTGAGTGCGGTGAATTAACATACGATAAATTGTTTTACGAAAGTAGAACATATTGATTAAAATCAGTGTAAAGAAAATAAACTGGTGCAGTTCTAATAATTGTTGAATCACAATGTTCAAGACATAAACGATAACTTACCATATTTCTAAGATTGAACATGATAAAATTAGTGTTGGAAACCCTTCGATTGCAGAGATCTCAAATTCCATTTTTGGAAATATATAACGAATATGAGGAACTAATCTTCACCATCAGAAGTTCAGAACAAACCCCAAAAAATAAAAATCAACACTCCTAATAGAATAACTTCATTCAGAATAATATTAATAATAAAATAACTTCATTTTACCTCGCGATCATGGAAGTTGTATTGAGGATACAGATGTAGTCCCTTGAAGATTACGTCATATTGAAGTAAATTAAAATTTAAATAAGCACATAGATTGTTATATTTAGGACCTGAAGGAAAAAAGTAAACAGATAAAGACACCCGTATCACCATTTATCTATTTATATCGTCTTGTTACCATTTGTTTAAATAATAACAAACCTCATGTGAAAATTTGTTGAATGGCCATGCAATAAATACAATGTATTTGAGTTGAACCAATAAAAAAGAAGCACAAAACCATGTTGTACGTAAAAACACTGAACAATATACATACAAATTGCCTATGCTCTAATTCTAGAAGTAACATCAGTTTAATCTAGTAACCGATTTTCCTTACCAAAATACAATAACCAGTTTCTACTATGACCAATCATTGGAGAGTTCAATTGATCTAATTGTGATTGCCTTAGATAACCCGAATCGTTAGTCCAGTCTTATTTTTATTGAGTGAGACTGCAATAAAAATCTGATTAATCAGTTCAATACAAATACAAACTAAAATAAATTTAAAAATAAATAATCCTCGACATAAGAAGAGGAGGATTGAGAGAACGCATATATGAGTATGTGACTAAGAACACTTGTTATTTATATGAGAGACTAGAAGATGAACACTCGTAAGTCGTAAGGAGAGGGGTGGTATTGTATCATCAGAGTGGAGTTGGGGTTTGAACTTTGAAGATTGAGTCATCGCCGCGTTCTTCTTCGTGAGAGAGAAAGATGGGTTTGCAGTTTTTGCCGTGTTCATAATGTATGAACTCAACCTATGTTCAAGAGCTTGAACAATGAAAGACTTGATTTTAGAGTTCGATCTGGGTTTCATCATTGTCGACAGAAAAAAAGGAGTGTTTTCATTTCCTTTGTTTGTTGATCGAATCCCATCTTTCTTAGGCCGATATTTTGCCTTTGTTTTGGCTTTTCATTAGCCTAAAAGTTCAAGAGTAGGCCCGCTCTCCCTTTCCATTTAATCACTGACAAAACCTACCTTTCAATTCGACTTAACGAAATGACTTCGATTTTAGAACAATCAATCGAACGGCCAAGGCAAGGACCTGTTCATAATCCCTATTCAAATTGCTTGCTTGACTGGTGGGTTTTTGCTTGTTGTTCCAATCACAGTGGCTCTTGCTTGAGCCGGGAAGTACAGAAGGCACAGAGGTGAGAAGTGTTTAGATTATAGAGACTGGTCCTGATTTTTAGCAAACACAATGCAGTTTTTTTTCCTATTTTTTCTTAATCCGATCCCTCTATTGAGGTGGACAGCCCAATGAATCCTAAAAGAGACTGCTATTATATATATATAAAGATTGCCTAGAGCAGGATTAGCAGTTACATTGGCAAACCATTCCTCAGCCTCCCTTCTATTTAGACTTCCTATACTCTAAGTTGCTTTTCACATTCTTGCCGTTGGTTTTAACGACAATCATAGAGTTGAACTAGTTGAACACAGTCTTGAGGTTATAGTACTGACCTACAGCTGCCTTTCGCAATACCAAAAATAAAAATAATAAAACAAGCATAAAGCTGGTAACACGACCATGTTCTACAAAGGTTAGCTTCTGTTTGCAATACAGTCTCTTAAAAGGCAGCATCGGCACAAAAAGTACTACAAATTCTTCCACCGGATAATTTTCATTGGCTGTTCTCATACTTGCTCGTTTTATATTCATCCACATACGCTCGTTTCTCTGGCCAATGTCTCAACTTTCCTGGAATTGCAAAAATGGGAGCTCTGCAAAGTTACCATGTGTTTGTCCAAGAGGAAGATAACTTGCATGGAAGAAAGAACATCATGACATCAATATTTCGTTGTACTGAATATATTTGTGGAAGAACGAAACTTTGAGAAGTATTTAATAGAAGGGAGTATTATATGATGCTGAAAGTTTGTTGTAATGGAAGCGTGAACACCATGTATTTTAAAAAAAATCCTGGTCTCATGGTGAAATCCAAAAGATTATGTTTTAGATTCGTTAACAGGTCGAGATCAGAAGGTACCAATGAATAATTTCTAGCTAAGGCAATAATCTAGGAGCCACTTAAGGCTTTCCAGAATTCCAGGACAAGCTTAGATAGTATATATTGACTACAGAATGATCACCTCCGATCCTATCAATAAGCTAGATAATATATGCAATTATGCATCCTCAGCTCTCCTGATTTTCTACCTTTCAGCTTAAATAAGCAATAGAGTCACATAAATAAATAAATCAAAGTCAGCAAAATGGCCCATGGGAGTCACATGCTCCAGACAAACTAATGCCCAGGTGAGTCCGTGAGTCACATTCTCCACATAAAATTATTGCAAGGCCTCTTAGGTGCAACATTATAAGTGGAAAATTGTACATTGTGGTCTCATTTACAAATCTTTCGGGTAAGAACTTCAAAGTTGAATCAGAGTTGATCATTATATTGTATCCAAGTGGAATTAACGTGGGGTGGATAGATATATATTTAGAAGATTCTTTGCTCCTCAGCGTTAAGGACTGAAGTCTTATTTTTCTTCTCCACGTTTTCTGTATTGTATACAAAAATGAAAACAACTTGGCACGTTTAGTAAATTAAGATCTCAAGTAGTATGAATTAAATGAATAATTTGGTCAATGATTTTATCGTAGATGTGGTGCACGAGAAGTTATTTTTATTGTTTAATTTTATTTTTGCCAATTCATTGCCTAGAAATGCTTTGCGGTGCATGTGTATAAGGAGACGATGTGATGCACGATTATTCATAGCTTAATCACAAATATTTACTCCATAGGTAGTATTTGTTCGACTGAAATCGGTTATGTTGAGCTGACTACGTATCGAGTTATTTAGTGAACTTGAATCAAGTCGGACGTAGTTCAAGTTTTTGATTGATTGATTGGATAGGAGATGGAGATAGATGATCGAGAAGATGGAGAATTGGCCTCCCCTGAGAATGGAAAAGACGTCTCTTTTTATAGGCGTAGATCCCCCTTTTGCGTTGTCTTGATGATTGCTTTTACTCATTCCGTTACAAAGTAATGATCTCTCATTAATGATGTTGTTGACTAGCTTTCAGCAGTTACGTTTCCTAGGCCGTTTGGACGACCTGACCTTAGGTCGTATGCATGACCTGCTTGTAGTCTGAACACGTGGTCTGCCACGAGTGGTTGAGAGTGAAGGGTACTGACATAACCCCCTTTCTTTATATCACTGTTTGTAGAATAGTCGTGTAAAGAAAGATAATAAAAGAGATCGCGTGTCTTACTTAGTTAAAAATGGAGATTGTTGCGTTTATTGCTTAGAGCTTTGTTGTGAGTTGATGTGGTAGGTCCTATGTCGTAGTGCGCAAATCGTAGCTCGTAGTGCATAGATCGTAAATCTCGTAGCTCGTGGTGCATAGATCGTAGTTTGTAGATTGGATTTGATTGATAATTAGCTTTTGAGTAGTAATTACAGTTGAATCAAGCTTAACCATATCAGAGGCTTTAAGTTGATTTGTAGTCATTTTGGGGGTACCGTGGATTGGATTTGATTGATAATTAGTCTTTGAGTAGTAATTACAGTTGAATCAAAACCCTCGCGTTGGTGTTAAGTTAATTTGTACGCCTTTTGAGGGAGTTTTTGTTGATAGTTAGCATTTTGGGGGCGTCACTATGGTTGATAGCTAACCTTTTAGGGGCGTCACTATGGTTATTAGTCTTGAATTGACGGTATGTTGCTAGGCCAGTTTTGGAGCTTTGAGTGTTAAAGTTGTTTATTTAGCCCCAGTGTTGGAGTTTGATTGACATGTTTAGATGGCAATAACTTGTCCTAGTTCTAGCCACCAACTTGATTGGCTTGCAATAAACTGCAAATGAGTGAGCTTCCATTTTGCAATTCAAGCGACTCACTGGCTTGTAGTATATGCGAACCGTCGAGGAGGGAATTGCGTGCTTTAAATTGTTATAGTTGATTTGGGAACACTTAGATACTTCTCGGTTTGGAATTGTTGATTCCTTGATTCGACAAAGTATTGCTTCCCCTTGATTTGTTATTTCAATTGATGATGGATATGCTGACAATCTTTTATGTGCGGTATAACTCCATGGCGAGCAAGCTTTTTAGATTGATTGACATCATCGACGCGAGCTTTGCGGTGTGGTCAGTCTGGAACGACCTGGAATATTGATGTTAGTTCAAGCTCTAGTGAACTGATGACAACCTGAACTGACAGTGATTGTGTTCGAGTTGAACTGATAGTTGGAATATTGGTTGCTTCTTCCAGGTTGTAGGCCCCGCCCGACTGACTTGAGGATGACTTGATCCGAGGGGCGACTGACTTCGGATGACTTGAGCTAAGGACGACTTGATTAGAGGATGAGCTGATCTGAGGATGACCTGAGCTGAGGCCGGCCTGAGCTGATGATGCGTTGATCTGATGGACGACCTAGTTGATGGAAGACGACATGATTGATGACGACCTGGCTGATGGAAGACTAATGGACGACTAGGCGGAGGTCTTTGCATGAGATCTGGCTGAGGTTTTGATATAGCTCTGTGATGAGTTGTGTTGGTGTGAGCTTCTCCTCATTGATATAGGTTCATAGATAGATTAGCATGTTCTGAAATTTCTGTTTGATATTGGTTGAACCAACACCTTAATTGACACGTAAGGAGCGACACGTGTAATTTGGATTCACGGATCTCAGATTGTCATTGATTAAATTAAAGTAAAGGAACATTATGACATGGTGATAGTTGCAACCCTCGGGTCGGTACTGGATCGACTGCAAGTGATCTGTAAGTATGAAATATATTTTACAACATAGAAGTGTGCACAAATTATCCGAACTAATCCAAAGATTAAAAATTAGTATAAATGAAGGATAGTTGAATGTAGACTTATCTCTTAGAACGTTGACTTTTCGCTTGATGCCATTGATAATCCACACCAAGTTTTGAGCTGTTATTTCATGGTGGTTTTACCAAATTTCGTGGGCTTGAGAAAATGGTTTGAATGCTTTTTCTTAAGAAGACGAACTAGCAGACGACGCCAATGTAGATGTAGTATTTGTTCGACTGAACTCGGTTATCGAGTTCTTTAGTGAACTCGAATCAAGTCGGATGTAGTTCAAGCTTTTGATTGGTTGATTGGATGGGAGATGGAGATAGATGATCGAGAAGATGGAGAATTAGACTCCCCTGAGAATGGAGAAGATGCCTCATTTTATAGGCGTAGATCCCCTTTTTGCGCTGTCTTGATGATTGCTTTTATTTCTTTCGTTACGAAGTAATGATCTCTCATTAATGATACTGTTGACTAGCTTGCAACGGTTACGTTTCATAAGTCGTTTGGACGACTTGACTTTAGGTCGTATGCACGACCTGCTTGTAATCTAAACACGTGGTCTGCCACGAGTGGTTGAGAGTGGAGGGTACTGACAGCTACCATTATATATGTGGAGCTCGGTTCACACAGACCACAGTACAATCAGTTTAATTTCCTTGTCCTTCCCGGTTTCCTTCCGTAGCCTTTTGCACTACTGACAGCGAGTACTCTTGGACATGGCAGCTGAAGCTTCGCAACTTCACGTCTTCTTCTTTCCACTCATGGCTCACGGTCGTATAATTCCATGCATAGATATAACCAGACAATTTGCTGCTCGTGGTACTAAGTCTACAATAATCACCACACCTTTAAACGCGCTTCGCTTCACGGATAGTATAGATGGAGACAAACAAGCTGGCCTAGATATTGAATTTCAAATGATCCCATTCCCTGCGGTAGAAGCCGGGTTACCTGAAGGATGCGAAAGCACGAGTTCTCTTACATCTCCTGCTATGCTCATGAACTTCTTCAAGGCTCTTGGCACGCTTCAACAACCATTTGAGCAGCTGCTTCAAGAACATCGTCCCGATTGTATTGTAAGTGATGCGTTCTTTCCTTGGACAACAAATGTTGCTGAGAAATACGGAATACAAAGGCTTTGTTTGCATGGAGCGAGCTACTTAACTCTCTGCTAATTGAAAATATTGAACGTTATGCCCCTCACAAGAAGGTTACATCCAGTTCAGAAGTCTTTGTGGTGCCTGGACTTCCAGACCAAATAGAGCTGACAAAGTCACAGATGTTTAATGGCGGTGTCTCAGACAATATATCTCCATCAACCGACGACAAATTGGAAGAAGTAGATGGAAAGAGTTTTGGGGTTTTGATGAATAGCTTTCAAGAGTTGGAGCCTGATTATGTTGAATACTACCGGAAGGAGATGGGAAGAAGATCATGGCATATAGGTCCAGTTTCGCTCTATGGTAGAAACAACATTTACAAGGCTGAGAGAAGGAATAAATCCTCCGTTGATGACCACCACTGTTTGAGTTGGCTCGACTCCAAGGAGTGATTTTTTGCTCCCAGCGAGTTTTCCTCCAAGAGCTCCAAGCGAAATTTAGACCACACACGTGTCCCCAAATTCCATCAAAATAGGGTGCGACAGCTCGCACATTTTCTTCGCAATTTGTTAAATACTATATTATCCTCACTAGAAATCAAAGAATAAAGGGAACTTTTCACACACGTTTCAGATTTTCACTTATGCCCAGTTTATTATATTTGGCTTTGGTGTCTCTCCATTGTGCACGAACATCTGGGCTTTGACTGTTCTTCTAGTTGTTGCAAAAACATTTCACTGCTAGCTCTAATTCACAATTGAAATGAACCTTGCATCTAATATTACCCCAAGTCAATGTGATGAATTCAGTTTAGTAGTGTTGCTCCGGAACATACTCAGCTTTTATCGACAAAACTTTACTCTAAGAAACAATAACAGACAACTGACTATGCACTATTTCTGTGTCGTTAACAATCAATTAAACTTTCAAGAAATGGGTTAAACTATAAAATCGTTTGCCTAAAGTGAGAGAGTAGAGAAATACTGATGAAAGAAATCACAAGTAGAAAACAGTCTCAAAAACCCGCACCAAACTTTGAAGTCAATGACTTTGAAAGAGTTTCTGATTTCAGTAGAGGGCAATTGCGTAAGGGAGAATTTGTGACAGTTTTCACTCCTGTTTTGTAGGAATTTAGTGTAAACGTGTGTGGCCCAAATTTCGCTTGGAGCTCTTGGAGCAAAACTCGCTGGGAGCAAAAAATCACTCGACTCCAAGGAACCAAATTCAGTCCTTTATGTCTCATTTGGGAGCGTTTGTCGTTTCGGCACATCTCAACTGCTTGAGATTGCAATGGGCCTTGAAGCTTCTCATGTACCTTTTATCTGGGTTGTAAAAATGGACAAAAACAAGGCAAATGAACAATTCTTACCCGAAGGTTTTGAAAAGAGAATGGAGGGGAAGGGGTTGATAATTAGAGATTGGGCACCTCAAGTGCTCATACTTGACCATGTTGCTGTTGGCGGGTTCATGACTCATTGCGGGTGGAACTCAATACTTGAAGGCATTACCTCAGGGGTTCCCTTGATCACATGGCCAGTTTTTGCCGAGCAGTTTTACAATGAGAAGCTTGTCACTCAGGTACTGAAGACTGGAATCAGTGCAGGCAATAAAGTCTGGAGTCCTTGGGTAGAAGTAGAATATGTGTCAGTGACAAAGGATAGGATAGAGGCAATTGTAACTCAACTCATGGGTAATGGAGAAGCAGCAGAAGGCATGAGAAGGCGAGCTACAGCGTTGGGAGAAAAGGCAAAGAAGTCTGTGGAAAACGGTGGATCATCTTACAATCAATTGACGGCTTTGATTGAGGAATTGAAAGTACATTCTCATCAAACCAATATAGACAAGCCGACACAATGAAACATTGTTCATCGTGGGACTTGGCTTTCCCTCTAGTATGTTATTTTAAATAAGTGTATAACAGTCTCTCTCCCTCTCTTTTATTTATTTGTTATTATCGTTTTTTTTATGAAGTGAAAGTTTTATTCATGACAAGGACAATAAATTATACAAAAGGTTTAAACAAGCGCCATACAAATTACGCTGCAAGTCCACTATCAACAGAAAACCCTACCATCATAAAAAACAAATTAACCCATTAGAGCCTGCAATCATCATTGTTCAGGGCCCTGTCACCATTACCTCCCTTTGGATCAATACCGGTACAGGGTTGTGTTGACGGTGCCATCAGTGGAAACCGCAGATGTAAATACTGGGTATTTACTGGGTTAGGAGCAAAGGGGTTGCTCTACCGTGGTTGGCTAGGAAAAGTCATGGCTTAAGCTGTACTATCAGCCTTATCAGGTAATGAAGATGCACTCCCTCCTGAATCAACCTCTTGGAGAAAGATTTTCCGTCTTTCTTTCAAAAGGCATTTTCCGTCTCTCTTTCAAAAGGCATTTTGTGCTCCAATGTAGTTGTTTGAAATCTACAGGCCATAAGAGCTTTCTGATATATATCTGCACTTCACAGCATCCAAGAGGTTGAGTTTCCGGATCGACTGAATAACGTACTCACAAGACACAATACTTCGTGTTGTTTGTGGAACTTTGACGACTTAACTACCATCGTTCTAAAACACATAGGTGCCTAATATATGGATCGAACTTCCAATGATTGTTATAAAGGATTTTCCTAAAACCTCTAGATAGTAGTATTCCAACAAAAAAAAAGACCGAAGTGTGAATGTCATATGGGTGTGTGGTGCCATGAATAATATGTCAAAAGTTGCAGTTCGCGCCATTACTAGTGAGAGAAAAGGGAAAATGACCAAAAAAAAATACAGTGAACTTTGTATTTCAAAACGGTCAACGTAATTTTTTTTTATTCAAAAACACTGTACTTTCACAAAGTTTCAATTTAGTCCAATTAATTGGATCAGCTTACATTACATCGTTAAAAATTTTCCCGATTCTAATTTGTCTATGTGGCAGTTGTTTAGATCATGAGGTGGCATCCATCCAACATTTCAACACACCAACTCATCAAATTACAACTGATATATCGGTTAAACCAAATTTCAAAATCTCAAAATTTAAAAATATTTTGTAACACAGTCAAAACAATCTTTTTCTAGTTCTCGGTATTAACGAAAATTTGATGTTTTCCATTCAAAATTATTCAATTTTGAGTAATGGGTATGGTTTTAATTCTCTTTGTTGTTTGTTGTTTTGCATTTAATGGAGAATTTAGTGAGCACTACTCACTACAACTTATGAACACAACAAAGAAAGAAAAAGACTGGTTGGTTTCAATAAGAAGCCAGATTAATGAATACCCAGAGTTCAAATTTGAAGAATTTACAACTAGTGCTCTTATTAGAAGAGAACTAGATAAGCTTGCATCTCTTACACTGAATTCATGCTAATTAGTTGTAATTTGATAAATGTAAATGAACAACATCTATTAATTGGATCTCAAAATTTGGTTTAACCGATATATTAATTGTAATTTGATGAGTTGGTGTGTCAAAAATGATGGCACTCATGGTCTAAACCATAGTACAAAATATCAGGATATGGGTATTTATCGATACTCAATTTCTGGATATGTATCGTGGATATATCCCTCTCTTTTGGGATATTTGACATTGTTTCACATGCAAATATCGTGGATATATCTAAAATATCGACAAATATCGTATATATTGTAGATATTTATTGATCTATCATGATATATTATTTATATTTATTTAAAATATAATGGTAAATATTAAATAAAATTGTTATATACACAAAATATCGCTAAATATCACAAATATCACAAATATTGCAAATATCGTCAAAATATTGCCGATATTTGCAGTCGTATATATCTCTTAACATATCGTGATATTTATATATCTTTTTTTGAAATCTGGATAGATATCCCCAAATATCGCGATATATCGGGATATTTTGTACTATGGTCTAAACAACTGCCACATAGACAAATTAGAATTGGAGAAATTTTTAACGGTCCATGAAATAATGACATCCAATTAATTGGACGGAATGCCTAAATTGAAAATTTGTGAAAGTACAATGTTAATTTGAATAGTACGTTGTCTCTTTTAAAACCAAGTGCCAAAGTTCAATGTATTTTTTGGCCATTTTCCCGAAAAGGGAAAATATAAGACTTGCTATGCCGTGGTCCTAACCAATGCCCAAAATATCATTGATATATTTGATATATTACCGATATATATCATTTTTTTTGGTACACCGATATAGATATATTCAATATATCTCAACTGAATATTGAATTTTTTTCCGATATATATCACAATTTCCAATATAACAATATATATCAACCGATATATACGATATAAATTGTTGACTTTGACCAAATATTATTGACTTTGACAAATATATTAACGATATTCCCGATATAATTGATGATATTTGCGATATAATTTACGATATTTCCAATATAACAACATACAAAACAAAATTTTTAATAGTCAACTAAAAAATAGATATTTCTAATATATCCGATATATATCAGTTTTTGGATACATCAAAATATTCACCGAATTCGATATTTTAGGCCTTGGTCCTAATAAAATATAACCAACCCAGTAAGCATCATGGTTTTTGCCCGATTAGGAATTTGACTAGTGAGACTATAAAGGTACTCGTGTACCTTAGGTTCAAACAATTTACCAAAGTTAACATTCACTAACTATGAGCTAGCAAAGAGGAGAGACTGAGAGACTTCTGATTTCTGGAGCGAGCTTGCTTGCCTTAAGTCCAAAGCTTACCACTTCTAAAAGAGGGGGGAAATTGAGATGATAAAATCGCATAAAGGAAAATTTGTTCTGTTCAGTCAATAATCCTCATGAGAGAAAATCTCAGAATGATGGTTTCTTTCGAATTTCCAGCATTACCCAGTGATCTATTTCAACGCCATGAAGAGATTCCTATTCTCTGGTTGCTTTTCACAATCTTTCAATCAGTTTTAACGACCACCATAGAGTTGAACATAATTTCATTCAGCCTTAGGGTGCACTGCATCATTAGTTACCCGTGATATGATCCTTGTGTGTTGAATGAACTTTTAAAGCTCGGAATCGCCAATTCTCTTGAAGAGCATACTTCCTAGTGAATACGGAGCAAACTGGAATAAACAAGCATAAAGCTGGCAACATGACTAAGTTGCACAAAGTTCAGCTTCTGTTTGCAATACCATCTCTAAAAATGTGGCACCAGCACAAAAAGTACAACTTCTTCCACCTGATCATCCTCATTGGCTGTTCTCATACTTGCTCGCTTTATATCCAACCACATATGCTTGTTGCTCAGGCCAATGTCAACTTTCCTGGAATTGAAAAAATGGGCGCTCTGCAAAGTTACCATATGTTTGTCCAGGAGGAAGATAACTTGCATGGAAGAAAGAACATCACGTCATCAATGCTTTCATTGTACCAAACATATTTGTGGAAGAAAGAAACTTTGAGAAGTATTTAATAGAATATTATGATGCTGAAAGTCTGTGTGTAGTGATAGAGTACAAGAGGAAATAAGTGGTTTAGTTATAGAAGTTCATCTCTAAGAAAATGGCAAGCACAAAATTTAGCAGTTTGCTAAACTGCCAAAAATAGTGATTAACTCCAAGAAAACGGCAACCAATGATATATTCTCAACTTAAAATTAAGTACTGGTATTCCAATAAGATTTGGAATTGCTTACAAGTTCTGTAGATAGTTTGTATGAAAATGTTGTCCAGCCTGTAACAGACTAGCTGTGGCACACAATCTACAGAAGATGATCTCAGTGATAAATTTTCTTTTTGAGAAAGACACGATCAGAGCAACGAGAATTTACAAATATGTACGATTCAAGGAAATCATTCTAAGTGACTCAAGCACTGCATGGACTTACTTTATCTCAGGCTCTCAGCGCTTAATTGATAAACATCAACTGTGGCTTTGAATTGCTAGGGAAGTGTGCAGGAAAGTGTTTGTGGCAAGTTTACTTGGTCGACATAGTTAGCAGTCTTGAGATGGATTAGGAAAGAATTTCGTTATGATGGATGTTGTTGGAAAGAGATATTTAGTCACTCAGATTGGTATATCTTCGGTTGTCCCAGCGTGGGACTGGAATTTCAGAGTAACATTCCAAAGGGTTATAAGAGCTCTCTGACACAATTTGGTCTTCTATTTTTCTTTTATTTTTATCAGTAGACTGATATAACATGGTTACATCTTCTCCTCTTAGCAAAAAGAATGCAAGGCAAGCAATAGAACCAAAACTCCTAAACTCCAAGTTCTAAAAAAGATGGTGAACGAAAATTATAGAGATGAAAAAAGTAAAGGAAACGTAAATTTTTATATATAACTATCAGATAGTTTCGCTTTGTTTCGGTGACATTGCCATTGTTCATGTGAAACCAGATACTCCAATATATTAGACTCATCATATACATGAATCCAAATAAAATATATAGACTTTTCATGATTAAATAAATAATTAAAAAAATAAAAGGAAAAAAAGGATGAATGGATGTACTCACCAAAATGCTTTCTCATATTTTCCTCGGGATAATCCAAATTCGTGAATGTTGCAACAGATGAGAAATGGTCACTGTAGTAGCAGAACAACTGTAAACTGTCATTGCCATTACTAAAAATTTGGCAAGACCAAGTTTCAGGAAAAAGCCAGTCAATTCATGAAACTTGGCACTTCTCAACAAGGTTTTCATCTTTTCCCATCCCTTCAACTAAAGATATGTAGGTGCTGTCATCAGGAGTGATGCCTTTGCTTAACATTTCTTTTAACAGTTCTTCAGCGTGATTCCCATCCTTGTTCTTGCACAAACCTTGAATAAGTGCATTATATGTCAGAAGAGTGGGATTGAAACCTTTGTTCAGCATCTCATCCCGAACCGAAAAAGCATCCTTTATATCACCCTTCCTACTATAACCAGAAATAAGGGTGTTGTAGCTAATATGGTCAGGTTTAATTCCCCTTTCCTTCATCTCGTTAAGAAGTCCACGAGCATCCTCAACTTTCCCCACCCTGCAAAGCCCTTGCATTAAGGTATTGTATGTTACCTCGTCAGGAGCAACCTTCTTTTCGTCCATTTCCTTCAAAAGCATGAAAGCACGCTCCATATTCTTATTAATGCAATGACCATCTATTAAGGTGTTAAACATTATCATATCAGGAGATAATCCTTTACTCTTAATCTGCTCAAACAACTCATCTGCTTCATTCATTCTTTTCCGTTTACCAAGAACGTAGATAAGTGATGTGTAAGTACCCACTGTAGGAGTAATCCCTTTACTCAACATCTCTTCATGGAGTTCAAAGGCTTTTCTCGCATTCCCTTCCTTGCTGTACCCATTGATCAAAATGTTATACGTAATATTATCGGGCACCATGTTTTTCTGTTCCAATTCCTTCATCAAACGATCAACTTCAGTCATCTTTCCTTCCATAAACAGCGCATGAATCAATACATTGTAGGTCAAAAGAGTAGGATGAATACCTTTTTTTACCATCTCATCTCTGTACTTGAATGCTATAACCAAATTCCCTTTGTTGCAATACGCGTCAATCAAAGTATTGTAAGTTACGGCACTCGGAACCAACTTGTTTTGAGACATTTTCTCAAACAAGGCCACCGCTTCTTCAAGTCTTCCCAGCTTGCACAGCGCACTTATAATTGACCCAAATGTATAAGAATCCAGTTTAACACCTTTCTGCTTCATACACCCAACCATCTCTTGAGCTGATTCAAGTTTCCCATTCAAACAATACCTATGAATAATCGTGTTATACGTAATAGCATTCGGTTTAAACCCCAAATCTTCCATAAATCCCATAAACGCTTTCGCTTTCTTCATCTTCCCTTCTTTACACAACACATTTATCATTACATTAAATGTAACAACAGTCGATTTCATCTTCAACTTATACATCTCAGCATACAAAACCCAAACCATTTGCGTCTTATTTTGCTTAGAAAGCAAACTTAACAACTCATTACAAGTTTCAATCTTGGGAACAACATTTCTATCCATCATAAAATAAAAACACTCTAACCCCTCCTCAGCTTTCTTCAACTTACAATAAGTACTAATCAAAATATCGTAAACCAATGTCGTAGTATTCGACATTTCCAAGCTCTCAAACTCTTTAAAAACTTCATTATTCGATTTCACATACCCTTTTTCGATACCTTTCTTCATTAGTTGTATAGCATGTTGAGGTGAGTTAAGGCTAGAAAGTATACTAACAGCTAAACAAAAGCAGTTCAGATCAAAATGAGCAGTGCCCAAGTTGTCAATTAACTTTAAAAGTTCAATAGGCTTGTTTCTATACTCAAAGAGAGTGTTTTTAATCAAAGTTGGAGAAGAAAAGTTAAGTTGGGGATCATTATTCAATGTTTCTAAGGAAGGTTGAGGTTGGGCTTCTAAGTGAGTGATGGAAGAAGAAAGAGATGAGTAGAGAGACTTGTTGTTACCTTGAGTAATAGCATGGAGATTTGAGAGCTTGTGAAGAGTGAACGCTCTGTTAAACTTCATGGCTCTCTAAAGTTGTTTTCTTTTGTCAGTTTTTGTGTTTGGAATAACAAGAGAAAATGGGATCAGCCATTAGAAGGGGTTAGTAGAAGTGTAGAAGTAAATTGTAGTGGACTTTGGGCTTCAAAGCATAGCAGGCCCAATATGTTCATGCATTAATGGACCTCTGAATTTCGATGTACATCAGAAGTTTCGGCCATCCAGCTAAAGTATCCAACGCATTTTGACACAATAATAAATTGAGCACTACTTCTCGCGCACAGTAGATTTAGCCTAATAAATTTGGTTCAGAAGAGTTTTTCTTGTCTGCCTTGTACGCACAACAATAAAACAATCCAGTTAATTATACAGATGATTATTTTCCCACTCCGTAATAGCATTCCCAATGCAAGTCGCTAATATTTACCTCTACGTAGATTCAATTTCTCTTATTTTCTACTGTTTTGGTGAAAAACAAGGTGAGACTGCCCAATACAAAAGTGATTATTATTTTCGGATGGGATATTTGATTCTGTTTGAATGTAAAAAAAAAAAAAAAAAAACGTGCCGGACGGAATTAAACATCTCGTCTGAAGTTTTAAAAAAAAAAAGTCGAAAAACACCTGAGACAGAATGAAACATTCCGTTCGAAAAAAAAACTGAAAAAATTAAAAAAAAAACACACACACACAACATTCCGTCCGAAGTACCCAACTCAGCTACTATCTCGGTCGCAAGTTTCACTCTCGTTTTAACTTAGTGAATAAGTCACCCCGATAATCACCCTTGCATTGGGCAAGGATTTTTTAACATTTGGAGGTGAAAATTCTCAATTCCCATTCATTTTGACTTGCATTGGGAATGCTCTTGACTGCCAGCTTTTCCTAATAATAACCCAAGTGCTAACGAAGTATGGTTAATCTCTTGTATATATAGTTGTATATGTCAACCCAATCTGAAGACTCTAAAACTGTTGTTGAATTGCCTCCTCCTTTTTGTGCTACGCTACCTTTCCAACATCCCCCAGACTTGAGTTACACCGAGTACTCAGTACTCGGTACAAATTTGTTTTGTCAAAAAGTAATGACATTAGTATCATAGTATGTGATACAGGGAAATCTCCCCTTACTGAGTTACTCAACCTAGGTGCTGGCGCCAATTTGGTCACTCCTCATGCATGAGCACTAAAAAGGGAAGTGTACTGTACACCAGAAGATTCTGTTTATTTCCCGCCATTACATTTATTTCCCGCTTTAATCAGTTACCCCACTTACTATCTCATTTCCAACTTCCCAAAAAAGAAATAAACTCATTTCACTCTCACACACACACACAAACAAACTAGTCTCTCTAATAAAAATGGCGTCTCAATCTCTAACAGAGTACGAGCGGAAGCGACTCGAAAACATAAAACGAAACGACGAAATGATGACTTCCCTCAAACTCCATTCCAAAGCTCTCCAACTCTCTTCTTCCACCAACAACAAGCGTCTCAGGTAAGTGTATCTCTCTTTCTCTCTCCATATTGTATATACAACTTTAACTTAATTATAACTACCATTTTAACAATTGCAGAAACGAAAGCAAAGTATACAAAACAAGCCCAGACAAAAAACCAAAATCCAAAACTGCCCCAATAGTAATCCGTTGCTCCCTTCGATCCCAAGGTCTTCCGCCAGAAACCAGTTTCCAAGACGACAATTTCTCCTCCCCTACTAAGAATTCCCCAAAAACTCCTCCGCCAAAATCTATACTTACAAAACTAGGCCCACTTACAATGAAACAAGCATACATGGGTGATGACTCATCAGCATCTGACCGACTTCTTATCGACACTGTTAAAGATATGTCTGATAATGCACCTTTGAATGTAAAGAGTGGCGGTGTTGTTGTGGGAAATGAGGGCTGTTTGGATTTGGGGTCAATGATTTTGAAACCGGAGAATATTGCGCGAGTTATGCCTGGAAAGATATTGAATGTGAAGTTTTTTCCTTGTAAAGATCGGACAATGATTGTTGCGGGGAATAAATTTGGGAATGTTGTGTTTTGGGATGTGGAGAGTGAACAAGATGAGGGGAGAAATGATGGGATTTATTTGTATCAACCTCATAGGGCTCCTGTTTCTGGGTTTTCAATTCAACCCTTTTCGTTGTCAAAGGTACGCCCAAGTTGTAGTTTATTTTGAATCAAGTTGGTTTTTTTATTATTATCACACTTTGCATTTTCTTCTTGTTAATTTGGCATTAGATTGTTGTAGAGATCACCATGATTGGTTATAATCTTAAAAGTTTAGCAAATAAAGATCAAATAATTGATTAGTGATTACTATGATAAGTGAAACTGTGAAACCTTTGAGACTAGCTAATTTTGGTAAGAAAAATTGTTAACTACTATCATACCTGTACTTGGAAATGCTGTTGTCTGAGCCTTTGTTACTGGCAAACCTGTTTAACTAGATTGTTAAATTTTATATGTTGAGTTGGTCTGTTTTAGCCGTAGAAATGAATGTGTACTCAATTTTGGTATACAGGTGTTCTCAAGCTGTTATGATGGGTTCATCCGTCTCTTGGATTTTGAGAAGGAATCCTTTGATCTAGTTTATTCAACTGATGGTGCCATTTTTTCTCTTTCTCAACGGCCACAAGACCCGAATGGGTTATGTTTTAGTGAGGGTAATAATGGTATGGTGAATTTTTGGGATACAAGAGTTGGAAAATCGTCCAGTTCATGGATGTTACATGATAGTAGAATTAACACCATAGATTTCAACCCTGAAAACACAAACTTAATGGCAACAAGTTCTACAGATGGGAGTGCCTGCATATGGGATTTGAGACACACAGATGCACGCAGACCGAAATACTTGAAGATTGTTGATCATAAAAGGGCCGTTCATTCCGCGTACTTCTCACCTACTGGAAGTTGTCTCGCGACTACAAGGTTTGTACTTAACGTTTATATTGTTTGTTTAATATTCTGTGAAGTACACGACATTATTGGAATCTTGTTAAGCTGTTAGTACATCGACCTTTGTTGTTTTCACCTTGAGATTTAATCTGGTGGTATGTAGGCCTAAACTCCTAAAGTCTATGCTCTTGTCAGATAAAATAAACATTCTTGCACCTATTGACGAGGACTTTTCATGTATGAGTTTAGGTCCAATCTTTATTATTTAGTCGTCAAACAATCTAAAATAAATCATAATGTTTTTGAAAACTTCAAATACGACAGGTGAGTTGATACTGTGATTTGGTTCAAGGATTAAGGGTTGTGAGACCATTCTAGTTGGTTCAAAGATGACTTCCACTGCTGTCACTTTGTGAATCACTTCTACAGTAGGGAAAGTTTTGTTAATGCACATATTTTCAGTATTGTGGAGTTATACGAGGACAAATTTGTGCTTTCGTCCTTCATCTTTTATGAGATGTGTCTTGATTCTCTTGAATATAATGTGCCACTTGCCACATAACAAGGTAAGGTAGGATATGACATGCATTGAATTTTACACGCACCAGTTCAAGTTGGAGCTCCGTAGTCTGACAGTAAGGTCAAATGAGAGGGCAGTCTTACGTTTTATTTAGATGCCTATGGATATAAAGTTGGAAAATGCTGTTTGGAAATAACATTAGGAAGCTGTATGCTGATCCTCTCTGTTTTATTATCTTGTAGTCTCGACGACCATGTTGGAATACTGAGTGGAGCTGATTTCATGAACACATCTATGGTTTTTCATAATAATCATACTGGGAGATGGATTTCTTCTTTCAGGTACGTTTTTCTTGAAGATCATTTATTGAGGTGCTTCCCTCTAGTTTATTATATTTATGTTCCTGCAATTTCAAGATTCAATTCAAATAATAAATCATTCCTTTCTTGGACCAAAATGCTGTAGATTGTTTCTTGCTAGTAACTTTGATCAGATCAAGAGCACTTCTGTCACGTTGGACCTTTAGTTCCTCTTCAATAATCATGGGGCAAATCACTACCGCCATATTCACACACCCCAAGAATATTATGTCAATTACTTGATAATGTAGCTCTCTCTTACATGTATGTTTGACATCATAAAATGCCTATAACATTTACCTTTCATTGGACCACTACAGAGCGATATGGGGATGGGACGATTCCTATCTGTTCGTTGGAAACATGAAAAGGGCAGTGGATGTCATCTCGACTGACAGAGACATAACGACTTTGCAGAGCTCTGACATGTCTGCAATACCATGCCGGTTTGCTGCTCACCCCTATGAAGTTGGGACATTGGCAGCAGCAACAAGCGGAGGACAGATTTACGTATGGACTCAAAGCTAGTAAACATGAGATGAATGTTCATTGTAGATGAAGACATCTTTTCTTGTACTTTTTATTCCAAGGTAGCATTTTGTAATTTGTAAGACGCCTGAGCTTCCTTACTTGTTAGAGTAAGTAAACTACCTTCACAGGTAAGGATTGTCTGTGCTATGAGGTTCTCTTCCTCGATAGTGATCTAAGGCATGTAGAAATCCCTCTTACTCAGTAGTGGCGAAGGCAAGAAAGTATGATCAATGATCTTTTGCTAATCCTAGCGTCTTTTTCATCTCTAATTTTGTCTATATTTCAAGAAAAGTTTCACCTACCCACTAATAATTAATATAATAAAAAGTGTTGGCTGCTCTTTTTAATTTCACAAAGAATTGATTGGTTTTTGGACTCACCTTTTGATAGATTGGATTGCTTGAAAAAAGGTAGAGGATAAGACTTCTAACTTTTTAGCCTCATTGGCCCCAACCTAAGGACAGATCAAAGATGAGATAACTCTGCCTAAGTAAGAAAAACCTGATCTTAGGATAGGAAGGACTTTATCCATCTATCTAGAGGGAAGGAAATGCATAGTGAGTCCTAAACCTCAAGGTTTCACTATCTATCCTTACTTGGGAGAAGCCCACAAAGTCACATTCACTTAGCTACATGAATACAACGATCTCCTCGTTGACATAGATAGGTTCGAGCTCCCCCGGGCATCCCTCACTATATGGTATGTATCTTATTAAGAGTGTCAGGTCCCCTTTCCCTGCTTATCTCTATCTCTCCTTAGCTCTTCGATAGCATCCAGATTGCCTTATTCTAGTCAACTACGATAAGAGATAGAAAAAGTAGTAATGTTTTTACATATCGAGATTGGCTTTTCACTTTTCAGTTCTCTAAGGCTACTCATCTTCGTATTTAGAGGACTAAGAGTCTCTGCCTTAGGAGTGAAAAAGTCATTTTAATAAAAAAATCCCGGCGTAACATGTGAATTAAGGTGAGGGGAGAGAAAAAGATTGAAACTTTGGGTTTCATTGAGAAGTTCTTCTTCTTCTGCTTTCTATCTAAATTAATGAACTTAATGAATATGCATGATATAAGAACATCAAAGAAAATAAAAAAAAGGGTAATTTGTTATCACGACAATGTATATGTTTTACCTTTTTATTCTCTAATGAATAGATTATTTTGGTATGTATGAGCAAAGATATGACATCAAACAATTCACTCTTCTTCAAGTTTTATAATAGATACTTCCAAATATCAATTAAAAACCAAAACAACCACAAATAATCATGCATAACTTCTAAATATGACATAAAGATGCATGTATTCTTTCGACTTTCTACGCGAACAGTTCCCAAAACTGGGCGTGAGTTTGTTTGTTTTTTTTTTCTGCCGAATCATTGTAAAAGCTGAGGTGTCCATCTAAGAGAAAAAAAGGGACTGACGTGTTTCACTAGGAGCATTCTCGACGAGCACCAACAGTTTTACCAACAAACAACACTAACTGACGTGGTTACCCCAATTTGACTAAATTTATGCTAACTAGGATTTCCACTAACAAAATAAAGCCTAAATAATTTTCGCCTCCGCTACTGTTTCATGAGTACTTTTGTTTCATTCCCAATTTTATTTTCCCTCCACCCATTGTGATTTCCACTAACAGGCAAAAAAAGAAAGAAACATGAAACAGTTAAATAAGATTAGAGAGAGATACAAAATCATCAAATATAACACCAAAATTAACTCGACTTTTGCACCAGTAACTAACAGCCTAACACAAAATAAGCACTAGTAGCTAACACAAAACAAACACCAATTTGCCATCAACCTACAAGTAATCTATTTACAATCCACTGGTTCAAAACTTCAGAGACATATGCCCTTCTAAATAACACCTAACACCAAGAGTGGTTCAAACTATTGCACCAGTAGCTAACGCAACTGTCTTGGTTCCCTTGATGAGTCTTTATTGAGAAAAACGTTTAGCTTTTTAGATTGGATTTCATTACTAGTATGAAACATAGATGGTGGTGTACAAGCACCGAACTGACGAACTAGGTGGTGAGATCCAAGATGTCCATGATCACTTAGTTGTTGAGGTGTGAAGTGCCCCTGCTTCCGATACGTTAAAAAATTGAAATAAGTGAGCCAGTTAAGAAATTAGAACAAATGAAAAAGTTAAAAATAAATAAGTACACAAAAGATGTATGTATGTTTATCAAACCATGAGTAGTGAATGAAATTCTCCAAATCTTGATTCACATAAATGAACCTAAAGGATTGCATTGCTCCTATTCCAAACATTAGGTCAATAAAAAAAATAAAAGAATAATACATACAGAAACACTAAATAAGAAGAGAACAACATTGCATACCATATTTTGAAAATTTTGTTGTATGTTATATATGTTGGAGTCATATATCAAGCCATTTAAATCTGGCAGTACACTTTGGAACACAAACAAAAAATTATGTATAAGAAATCACAAAGCATCAATCAATTGTTAGCTTAGGAAAACATAAAATAACATATACTTACATGATGCTTTAAGAAAGAAGTTACTACATACTATACACAAACATACCTTTTTATGTATAGTTTTCTGAATTCATCATACCTTTTTATGTATAGTTTTCTGAATTCCTTCAGCGAAACTTGGTTGAGCAGAGTTTTTTATGTTAAAGCCTCGCAGCTTTTGTGGTTGTATTGTGTTGCAAATATTGTTAAACTCTTGAGTGTATTTGGCTGTTCAAAAATAGGTTATATAATCCAATGTTGCGTTGCATAACTTTATAACCAAACAAGTCAATTCAAATATTTAAGTGGCAACCCACAATGAAGAAGCTAAACAAATTAACCATCTCTTGATTTACCTTTGAGGTTATGCTCTCTTGTATTGTCAGTTGATCATATGCAGGGGCATTGTTTGCATTAAGCATATTTCTCCCTTCCTCAAAATTTAACGAGTGAAAATCTTGGAAAAAAGCAAAGTAACAATAAGTTCTTAGCTTTGGAAAAAAAAAATCATCTATAAAGTAAGAGAACTATGAAATTAAACAGGACAAGTGAACACTACTACGTACTTTCTTTGCATTTTCCTTGCTAGGTGAAGTTTTCATATTCTTTTTTCTTTTGTTTAGTCTCTAAACAATTTTTTCGGGATTAGTTTGTTTCATTTTAAATGGTCCTCGCCCCCTAAACCGAACAACCAAAGGAGTAAGAATATTTTGACCATCTCCATATATGCTGGTGAAACGGTGTTCTTCTTCGAAACAGGCTTAGCGCTCCTACAAGCACCATTATCATGACTAAACTTCTCTTTTAATTAAAGTATGCACATGCACCATCAATTCCTTATACCTGTCTTCCCTATTCACAATCTACTACCATATCCGCAACCTCTTCAAAAGCATTACACAATTCATCAAAATGATGTGATTTAGGTTTGACAGACCGTTCGTCATAACTAATCTTAATTTTGGTGTGTCTCCGTTTGATATTTTTATTCCACCTTCATAAGATGTACTTATCTGGTACTTGGTAAATCTTCTTGTGTAGTAAACCCATAATAGAATGCCTACATAGTATCCCCCTAAATTGAAACAACCGACAATTGCAATCAACTTCTTTGAGATCCCCATTAATCCTAACCTTAAATGTGGCTCTGCAAAGGCTAGCTCCAAATGGTACATCTTCGTTTACTTCGTATTCTTCATCTTCCTTACACGTAGATAAATCACAACAAATTTTCCCTCTCAACTCTTCTTGGAACTCTAGAAATTTTAATTTGCCATCGTATAAGCACTTTGAAATTGCTTCTCCATATCATAAGGACTTATACAAGGGAGCCTTGATTTAAAAGAATTAAAATCTGCTTGATTTTCTTTTTCCGCCTTACTTCGCAAAGCATTTTCATATTGTCCAACAAACCGCGTGAGAGTAATTTTTGAATTAACATAACCATCAAAGAAGGCATTTATGCTCTCGTTTTGTTGTGTGGTTGACATTCCAGCCCAAAAGCTGTCTTTCACTAATGCAGGCACCCAACGATCTCTTTCCTTGTAGAACCCTCCTAACCATTCATTGCTTCCGAGATCGTACTTTAAAACGAATTCGCACTAGTTTTCTTCAAATTCTTCTTTTGTTAAAGAATCATAGACTGCAATTTGAATTGCATACATAATTTGATTGATTCATACTCATTATATCTTTTCAATTTTTCGGGCAATTTTTTCATGATATGCCACAAGCACCACCGATGTCGTGCAGTAGGTAAAACAGTAGCTATGGCGTTTTGTATTGCTCTATCTTGATCTGTAATTATTGCACTTGGAGGACATCCATGCATACATGCTAGCCAAGATTTAAATAGCCATTCATATGTCTTAGTATATTCACTTGAGATAAGACCACAACCTAACAACACTGATTGACCATGGTGGTTCACCCCCACGAAAGGAGCGAATGGCATGTCGTACTTGTTTGTTAAGTACGTTGCATCAAATATAATAACATCGCCAAACTCTTTGCAAGCTGCCCTACACCTACCATCTGCCCAAAACACATTCCTCAATCGACCTTCATCGTTTAAATCCATCATGTGAAAAAAGTAAGAATTCTCAGTTTGCATTTTTAAAAAGTAACTGTGCAGAGCATTAACATCTCCTTCTCCAAGTTGCAAACGATGAAACTTTTCAACATGATTTCTACAGTCTTTCTCTAAATATGACAAGTTCTCATGACCCTTTGCTTCAAAAACAAATGAATTGATACTCTTATTCAGACGGATGCCGGATTCATCATTGGTTTCAAGCCTTCTCTTCGCTTTTGGTGTAGGTTTCCTATTGCATTTATGAAACCTGGATTTGCTCGGACTTAAACCATGGTTATGCCCAAGTATTGCAGAGGTTATTATCCACTTTCCATCAAGGCGAAGAGCTGCTGTAATTCTAGCTTTGCAATCTATTTTTGATATTGGACGCATATTAACTAGACTTTTTGATGTGCGCCGAACCTTTCCTTCACGCGAACAAACTATAGTCAAATACTTCACATCCCCGTTATCATCTTTGGTACTGCTTCTTTTACAAATACCAAATCCCAACTCTTTTCCGTATCTTGTATAAAATTCAAGGTCATTAACGGAGCTAAACGACATTCCCACTGCTGGCTTCTCAACTATGAGTTCTACATTAATTGTTTTATCCACTTCATTCCCTTCAGTTTCTCCCCTCACCTCTTTATTTGAAAAATTATCTGGTACTTCTTCCATTGTTATTCTAACGGCAACAAAAAATGAACGAACACTGCACCGGAAAATAAAAAATGAAAAACAATTTTAGAAAAGGTGCTACAAAATAATGATGAAAACAAATTTTCAGTGTTTTTAAAACTAATGATTTGAGTAGAATGGAGATGAAAGTTAAGAGGAAAAAAAAATGAACATGAACATAGCACACTCATCCATAAGAGAGGAATAAAAAATTATAAATTGACCTAGAATTTTTGGCTAGAGAAAATAGTATTCTTAGAGAAAATTTTACTGTCGGTAATCATATTTGACTGGAGGGAAAATAAAACGCCATGGAGGGAAAATGGAATTCGGAGTGAATGGAGGGAAAGTTACTTAGCTTTGTTTTGTTAGTTTTGTTAGTGGAAATCCAGTCAGCGAAAATTTAGTAAATTGCGGTAACCATGTCCGTCAGTGGCTTTTTGTTGGTAAAGCTGTTGGTGCGGATAGTATTACTCCATTGTCGACTGTTGAGTATTAATAGTCTTTGATAATTCGTAAACATTCTAGAGTCTTGACTACAAGCAGCTAAAACAATTAAATGGAATATCATTTCGGAATATACTCTTCAGAACGTCCCAATGGCATCAGTTCTGAAATGTCAGTTATTTTCAAACTTCTTCCAGTATCACAAAGATAAGACCTGGTAATCTCCTGTCCTTTTCTATGTTCTTTGCTGATCACGTACTTTGAAATGTAAATAAACTAAATAATGAGATTTGATAAGATTGAAAACATTACGCAGATTGAACACAAATCACATTTATATTCAACTAGCAAGAACGAAAAGAAGCCTTCAAAATTTTGAGAAGAGGAAGCCAAAATTTATAATCCCATAATAAAAATTAACTAAATTTATACTTCATATTTAGATAACCCTCTAAACTAGCCAGCCCATATGTTCCCCTGATTTCCAACAACATGTACACTTCAACCCCCAACAAATGTAAAAGCAATGAACACGGAAATGAAAACGGCAGAGAACAAGACCATAACTACATTCCCTTCTCTCTTCTCCTTTATCTTTATTGCTTGTTCTCCATAAACTATTATCATATATGTTGTATCTGCTTTCTTGAGCCTGATCTTAAACTGTGTAATGTTGTTGGATGGTGTCAATGTCCAATCCCTTCTTCTTTACAACTGATTCCACATGAGCCTTCAACGTAAGAACCTCCCTCAGCCTACAAAAACATTAGAAACTACATAAACAATTGCTGACACAAACTAGGGAGTAAGTCTCGACCAAATAAAACTCCCTAAGGCATGTGATCTAAAAATTCTTAAAGCTCTTTTTTCTTGTGCATTCAGTATAGTAGGCATGAAAGTGAGTGGGATGAACTTAAATTGAATGGCAGTTTATTACCAATGATCTGATTTGTTACTTCTCATCAACAATCACAATTTCATGTATTATTACTACAAACAATTAGCTTTACGGTTTTGTTACCTGGCAACCTCAGCTCGCCTTTTTGCTTGCTCAGCGATCTCAGAATCTTTCCCGTTCTTTTCATTGAATAGTGTTGATGATGTCTCTGGATGTTGGAGGCCATGCAAAGTGCGCTGAGCCAATGCCCATTGTGCCTCCCTTTCTTCTTTACCGAAATCCTTCTTAGTTGTAAAAGCAGTCTGAAATACCAATGAAATTTGTCAAACAACTATAGAATATAAAGGTTTGCTGAAATTGAGTAAATGGCTGATGGCAGAGTTGATTGTGAACCTTGTTTTCTAGCAGATTATCCCATGCCTTTCCACTCAAGCTGTATCTGATAGCGAACTTGAAGAGATCTAGAGGAAAGTAGAAGATGATGCTGTATAGCCAGATAACCCCAGCCCATCCCCATCCGATACCTTCAATTCTTGCAAATCGCCAGTTTGCGTACACAGCGATGATTGTAGCCACCTTCATTGAACACATATATAATCATATCATGAACTTGTTTAATCATATTTTAGCTAACAAAATAACTACACCTTCAACGTTTGGAACCAAGTTGCAAAAAATGGCATTAGATAAATAAATCGATGGTTTAGTATGACATACTAAATAACATAATCAAAAGCTTCATTTTACCAAAATTTTTCTTGTAGTAGGATAGTTACACATTTACGCAACCTTCACATACTCACCAGTTGAGCAGCAATGAAGGCAGAGACAAGCAAGATACCGGGCGTTCAAGGAAGGACCAGCTTCTGGATCGAAAGGACAAAGATAAGTGCCTGACTTACTATGCTTACTTGAAGGTAGAGAGCAGCAGTGAGCTCATCAGGTTTGTTCCTAATTGAGCGCACTCCAAAGTGGTCCTGCACGTTTGTGAAGATAATAATAGTTATAGTATCATTAGTAGTAGATTTTGACGAGTGAAGTTGAATTAAATTTCACATACCGAGAAGAAATCTGTCTCGTTAACAATCCAGAAGAAAATAACTGTCATGACAGCAAGATAGGTTCCAAGGACGACCCCCAGTTAGCGAAGATTTCCTTGAGTTTCCATGAGTCAGGCATTGGGGATGGTTTCACCCTATCCTTGGAGATGGTCATGATAGTTCCATCATTGAGGATAGCGATAATTAAGACCATAAATGGAGAGAAATCAAATTTCCAGATAAGGGCGATGAGCATGAAGCCTAGGACAATACTTAATAGTGATTGAAACTGCGTAGATCGTATAGTTCTTCATCCTCTGGAAGATGGCTCTACTTGTCAGCACCGCACTAATAATAACACTCAGTCCTGGCTCTGTCAATACAATATCTGATGCACTTCGAGCTGCATCTGTAGCATCTGCAACTGCTATACCAATGTCAGCTTTCTTTAATGCGGGGGCATCGTTTACTCCATCTCCAGTCATACCACATATGTGCTTCATCTCTTGCAGTTTCTTCACAATCTCATACTTGTGCTCTGTGTATAAAATAGTAGGTACACGTTAGCTTCACTGTTCTCTGGATTTAAGGCTTTGTTGGTGTGATGCATAAGATTGCAGAGCCAAATCTGGAATTTAAAGCGTTCAAGTTGTCTTTTTAGAAGCACTGTTGTGAAATCACAGCATAAAGGAGACAATATTAATTTGCCTCAATGCTTTCTTTCATTGCACAACTGAACCCTCGAAAGCTATTATCTAGTCCAGATTTTGCTATGCGGTCTTCTACATTATATCATATGAGACCTAAGAAAGCATTGTAAAATGGACATTTAAGGAAAGGAGTATAATTCTAGTTAAGCTCTTCAGTTACCAGGAAAAACACCAGCAAAGCCGTCAGCCTTCTCAATAAGCTCATCAATGGGGATTGAAGCGATGGACTCATCCTTGCTTTGGCCTAAGAGGGAGGAGGAGGGGTACATGTTTGTGCCCATGCCAAGACGACGACCGGTTTCTTTGCCAATAGCAAGTTGGTCACCAGTGATCATCTTGACGTTAACGCCGAGGGTGAGGGCTCGACGAATAGTCTCTGCGCTATCATGTCTTGGAGGGTCAAAGAGTGGCAATAAAGCCACAAACTCCCATGGTGATCCTGCACTTTCTTTGGTCTTATCAGGGACTGTCTGTCTTGCAACACCTAGAGACCGGAGACCGCGTTCAGCATACTTGTCAATGATAGAATGAACTCTGTTCTTTGCCTCGCCGGGAAGATTGCAAAGCTCGATGATCTAATACAAGTACCAATATTATGTAAGTAACTATTGGAAAGAAAAAGATGCAAAGGCAGAACGGTATAGTTGTCTTTTGTACTTGTTAGTAAGACAAAACTTACCTGCTCAGGTGCTCCCTTGCTCGCTCGGTGCCAATTGCCTTCAGAGTCAATGTAGGTGATGGCAGTACGCTTGTCCACTGGGTTGAAGGGTAGGAAATGCACCTCAGTTATTCCTGCTCTTGCCTGAAGTAAAAGATAAAGTTTGTAAGAATCAAAGGTCCAGAACTAAGTCCTGTGCACCATATCTTCTAGATGTTTTGTTATGCTTTTATCACGACCAACTGCAGCGAGGTTATAGTAGCTAGCTAATAGGGGTGAAAATTAAGTCTGAATACTTGTCTTTTTTTCTTTCTCTCATTTCGATCAGTTCTCCCCTCTTTCTATTCCTACTTAATAGCTATTCATACTCGATCATTTGGATGCAATATACTAGTTCAGGATAGTCAAAGTAAAATGGCTCAACGTGCAGAATGTCGTTCAGATATAACTGTTCTTTTTACTTACTTCCTTAGGATCAGCCAACATGCCAACAATCGAGGCGTCAATGGCATCTTGGTTCTCAACCCTAGAAGCCCTTGCAGCAGTCAAGACAATAAATTCCTTATCTAAGTCCTTGACAAATACCTGCATAAGGTAATTACAATGCTAGATAAGGATCCACAAACTTACCTATAATCTTAGTAGGGTTTATATTTTAAGTTTTTATACCTCAATCATATTCTTATCAACCGAGAGCTTGTTGAGTGTCAAGGTACCAGTCTTGTCACTACAAAGGACATCCATACCAGCCATTTCTTCAATAGCAGTCATTCTCTTAGTGATAGCACCTTGTTGTGATAGGCGGTGAGACCCAATAGCCATAGTCACAGATAAAACTGTTGGCATGGCAATGGGAATTCCTCCAATGAGAAGTACCAAAAGATTATCGATTCCTTCTCTGTATCTTCTGTGCTGAATTGCATACATGACTACAATCTCTATCAACATTCCCACACCAATTGAGCAAATGCAGAAGTTACCAATAGCTGTCAACACCTGAACAACATCAACAACAATGATCAAGTCATACTTTGCATTATAAGCTTGAATATTGAAACTAAATCGTCATTTTGTCAACTATAACATTGTTTTTTTTCTGTATTCAAAACAGTGAAATAAGACTATTTATTAAAATCCAAAATGGTGATAGTAAATATTCATCATTGAGAAATCCATACTTACCTTTTGGAAGTGACCAACATTGTTAGTACTATCCACAAGATGAGCAGCCTTTCCAAAGAAAGTGTGAACACCAGTGGCAATAACAACAGCCTCAATTTCACCTTGTTTGCAAGTGGACCCAGAGAAGATTGAATCACCTGGGCTCTTTGTAACAGGTAAAGATTCTCCAGTGAGAGCTGATTGATCAATCTTTAAAGGATCCCCCTCAAGCAACCTAGCATCAGCAGGAATAATATCTCCCAGTTTAATGCTTATCACATCTCCAGGTACCAATATGGATGCTTCTTGTTCACTCCATTTTCCATCTCTAAGCACCTATATAGATGCATATACAGAAAACATATTAGAGTTTCTTAGGATGTTTGTTTAACACACAACGCCCTCACACTAGGAAACTATATGATCATCACAAATTCACAATGTTGACGGGTGACACTATTCAAACTTGGAATATGTAATATAATGGGCGTTGAGTAGAATTTCTAAAACTACTGTTGGAAGCATTGTCAAAAATAATTTAATTGTTCATCTGTAAACATCACATATGAACCATGTAAGACGGCAGAAGCTTTTCAGCGAATATGCAATGCTTATGCAAGTAAAAAATGATTTGTTCTAACATTTGACATGCTTTTTACCTGTAAATTATATTGATAAAAAAAAGGATCATTTAAATTGACTATGAAGACAAATTGTAAACTCACTAGACATGCATTATGCAACTAGGAACATTATGAATTACCTTGGTCTTGGGAGCAAGACCTGCCATCAAAGCAGCCGCTGCATTACCAGCATTATTCTCTTCAATAAAACTGATTGTGGAATTAATGATGAGCAACACCACAATACCAATAAAATCTTGCCAGTCAGGAGGTTTGCCCTGAAATTAAAATTCATTAGAGAAAGAAAAGATAAAAATAAAGTTGGGCAATTATTTTATTATTACTTGGTGAATTAATCAGTTAATTACCCCTCCATTTGCTAATGCAATGGCCATAATAGCAGCTGCCTCCATGACCCATGATAGAGGATTCCACATAAATCCCAGGAACTTGAGAAATTTGCTCTCCTGTAAATTTTCAAATAGTTTGAGTTCAATAAAATCATATTATATAATTAGATCAAACCATCTTTTTTTTAAGAAAAATAGGTAATAACGAATAAATTGACCTTTTTCTCTTCCAGCTTGTTGGGGCCGAAAATTACGAATCTTTGCTCCCCTTCTGCTTGTGACAAGCCCTCTTTCGTACATTTCAGCTGCTCAAATACCTCCTCGATCGGAATCCTCTCCTACATTAACACCATTATCAAATTTCAATCATTTTGAACTTCAAAAAAAGTGTCACATAGTCCACATTTCCATCAACTTTTCATTGATGGGAGATGTTTTCTTGAAAACGCATGATCAGATATGTGAAACTGATAACAAAAAAGAAAAACGGCATTAGAAAAAGATACGTACGAGATCGACATTCTCATTTTTGATCTCTTCCAAGCTAATTTCCTTGGTTGCCATATTGAAAATATATGACTAAAACCAAAGGCAAAACTGGAGAGAGCAAAACTATTTTCTTCTTATTTTTTGCACTCTCCCTAGGCCTCCATTGACAATGATAGATAACTTATCATGCAAAGACAGACAAAGGTAGAGCTGTGATTCCCACGTCCTTTATAACCGACTCTTTGCATGTAAACTAACTAACCTACCAGAATCATTGTTGTACCACAAGCACTTTATGGACAACCCGCAATCGACTATTGGACAATTTTCCACCATTCTTTGAGTACTCACGTGTCACTATTCTTGTTTTCAGGTTGTTCTATTCCTGTGGGTTTTGTTAGGCTTGGAATTTTGGATCAACGACTCTCTGGTACATATATAGAAATTGGCAGAGCGTGCACTTGGCATATAAACCATGTTCTTAAAGACAAAATTAAACTTGGAAGTTGGAACCATTCATGTGATGGATCGTGGTGGTCTGTCTATTGGACATTTAGACCAAAGTCACCAAACACGGACAACAGTTTTTGAATCCAAGGTCAAAAGAAGCATAATGAATTGGTCCATCTAACTACTTTAAATAGAATGATTCCATGAACAGTAGCTGATTTTACCCCTATCCAGTTTCAGTTATGTTAGAATTGATGTTTGTAATAATATATCTGAGGGAGGGGTAAAATCGTCTATTTGTACAGTAAAATTCAAACACTTCTCTCTTGATTTATCACACTGCCCTCAAATTTACAAAAAATAACTACTTTAAAGAGAATGATTTTGTGAACAGTAGCTGTTCGGATTATATTCCTATCCAGTTTCGATTATTACGGTTATGTTAGAACTTATGTTTGTAATAATATATGTGAGGGAGGGGTAAAATTGTTCATTTATACAGTAAAATTTAGACGCTTCTCTCTTGATTTATCACACTGTTCTCAATTTTATAAAAAATGACAAAATTGCCACTGACCGAAAGTTGTATTTTTGTGCTGTCCAGCCCAAACCAACTGACCGCACACGTGGCGTAGACACGTGTTGGTTAGCCAGTGACCGTATACTAATGTCTTTTTTTCTCGAAAAGTATAACAAGTTAATGAAAACAAAAAACCTAGCTTCATTATATCTTCCCATAATCCATTGTGTAGATTGAGCTATTTTTTTTTTTTTTTTTGTGTAGAACATATTTATGGTGGGAAGATTAATTATATCCACAAAAAATCGGCCATTAATTTATTGTGGAAGTACAATTTTTAGTAGGGATGTCAACTCGGGGTGTGAGTTAGGGGTGTCAACGTAGCACATCATGCATATATTTTCTAAATTGTAGCCTAACGTCTAGGAATTAAATTTCGTTTTCGCTCACTATTTCAATTCGGTAACCACAGAAAACAAAAATATAGAAATTTTTTCGCGAAAAGTAAAAGAAAATATGTGAATACATTAAAAAAAATAAAAAATATGGGCACCAACTATACTTTCAAATTTAAATGTCCATATACAAAAAAATGACCAAAATAAGCAACTCCCTATCTCAAAATTAACAATCCTCTCAAATACACATATATTACATATTTCAATAATCAAATGTTTAGAAGACAAAATAAAATCAAAATGTAGGGATTGGAGGGAGAAGACAAACTTACCAAGGTGAAATGATGAGTCACATATTATTGAAAATAAAAATAAAAATGATGAGTCTCTCAAATATTTGGACGGATTGCACTTGCTACCATTTCGAATTTTTTTCTAAATTTCATGAAAAACTGCATATCAATCTATATAATGACCGAAATCGAAAAAAAATTGAAATTTTTGCGAAATAACTTTGAAAACTTGCAAAACAGAAAATGTATGGTCCGAAATGTTTCGGTACTTACCAAAAACAAAATATTTCGCAAAATTTTCACGATTGTTTTAGAAATTTAGCTCCCTGACTAAAGTTTTAGTGAATTTTCCAATTAAAACTGATTTCCTTTGTTAACCATGGTAATACATGACTAGAAATTGTAGACAAGTGTCTATACCCACAAGCCCACACACAACTTCTTCCCACTTATTTTAGATATTTACAACTTAAGAAATAATGAAAAAGAATGAACTAATTTCGTCCATGATATTCCATTAAATCTATATACTAAGAATGAAGAAGAAATAAACAACATTTCTTGCTTACCTTTTATTGGTCAAAATCCAATTATATAAGAACCTCAAGATTGCATTTTTTCATGGGGAGGAAGAAAGAGGGTAGATTAGAAAAAGAAGATGGGATGGGTAGGAACTAGGAAGAATAACAACACTGAGAATAACCACCAAGTTCATCCCAAGAAAATAAAGAAAAAATATATATATATTTTTTGAGCCCGTTATATGAACTCCAAATTAACTCCACCACCAAAAGTGGATTTATAAGATAAATTGAGGGTTGATTTTGGTGAAGATAGTCTTCTCATAATGGGGAATCTCCCTATGAAAAATCAACCCAAACGAAAATGTTTAACTTCGTCAAAAGTTGTTTTGAAATTTGAAAAATTTGGACGGTTGGATAATTATATACATAACATTGTAAGCAAGTTTTAAATTTTGATACGTTTAGACATCTTTAAATGTGCTGATTTTTTCTAAGGATAATCTATATCGTGGGGAGAACATCTCCACCAAAAATCAGCTTCTAAATTTATTGTTTTTCATGGTGAAGTTTTTTTTGGAGTTCGTATAAGTGGAGTTCATATAACGGGCAGTTTTTTTTTTTGCTAAAAGAAGTGTGAAACATTCAATTTATATGTAATCTCTCTATATTTTGTAATTTTCGAGGATTTTGCAATATCTCAAACATTTCAAAGTGTTTTGGGACAGTTTCATTTCATTTGAGATGTCGAAGATATAACGTTTTGGGTACTCGCAAAATTTGGCAAGATTTTGTACTATGCTTTGACTAATATGTGAACTTGCGACCTAGAACAATAGAACAATAGAACAATAGATATGCTTGCCTCAATCCTTATGCATGTGTCTGGTAGTATAGTTAACCTTCTGAATGTCCATGAAACTTGTTCATTCTAGAGTTTAGAGTAGTCATAATCATACTATGTACATTAAAATGGTAAAAAAATTAGACATGTACACGAGGAAAGAGGCTACAGATACTCAACATGGCATATTTGTTTTTGTCACGCAGAAGTGTATATATCTTACCATAAAATGGTTGCAATTTGATGCTAACAAAATTTTTATGCGATAGTTGTGACACTATTGACTGTAATAAGTTTGTAATCCAATTTAGTTACTAAAACAAGATTGTTGATTATGACCCTCATCACTCAATCTAACACATGAAAAGAAAAAATGCAAAAAAAAAAAAAAAAAAGGGTTAACAAGTATTACCCCCCACCTGCATTAGAAGTGTTAATTGGGTTCGGCTGACCCTTGGACCTGCATTAGAATCTGAGATAAACCTTCTCTCTTACATCAGTAGCTACAATTTCTGCTAATGTAGAATCTAGAGGGGGGATATTACATGTACATTGCTCATTAGCAGAAGAAGATAGGCTAGCTAATTAAGTAGTCAGCATTACTGTTCATTTCCCTGTAGACATGACAAAATTTGACCTCAAGTAAATGAGTTACAAGCTTAACTATAGAACCTACTCTGTTCATACAATACCATGGGGCTCTCTCTTTATCATTCAGAATCTGAATTGCACGTAGGGAATCTGAGCATACTTGTATTTTGTTTAGGTCCTTTTCCTGGCACATGGTGAGACTAACTTCTATTGCTTTCAGCTCTTGGAAAAGAACTGACCTTCGATATCCTCCCCCTGAGTATGTGAAGATCACATTTCTGTCTTGATCAAATGTTAATCCACCATAGCCAACTCTCTGGTCAGTTACAGATCCGTCTGTATTGAGTTTAAAAAACCCTGAGCGTGGCAGTTTCCACTTACAGAGAAGAGGAGTCCTGTTCTTGTACTTAACTTGTATACCGAGTAGTGTGAGTAAAACTTTGATCTCTACGGTATCAAGTACTGAGTCTTTCTTGATGCTGAGATATAGTTTCATGTAATGCAGGATGGTGTTAGCAAGGTTTTGCCATGTTACTGAGTGATTTTGAAATCTTTAGCTATTCCTTTCTGACCAAAGATATCCTATAGTTGCATTCACATATGCTCTGTAGACTTCAGCCTTGGGTGATTGTTTTCTTCAGTGATTAATAATGCAGCACCATTCTTCCTTTGAACTCTTCACACTGCTACCTAATCCCAAAGCCTGCTTCACTCTTGCTCAGACATTTGAAGAGAAATGGCAGTAAAAAAACAAATGTTTTGAGTTTTCTCTCTTACAATTGCAGAAACAACACTGAGAAGAATTCAAGACTTTCTTATGCCTTAATCTATCTTTAGTGGGTAAGCTTCCCGAGAATAATTGCCATCCATTGAAAGAATGTTTTGGCAACACCAGTTTTCCCCACACCATCTTGTGCTAGTTGGGACTTCTTCTTTTCTTTCTAAGGTCATTATAAGCTGCTTTGGAAGTGAACACACCTGATGGAGATGACAACCAGATCACTCTATCTTCTGGCAAGTGGACATTGATTTTCGTAGCTAGAGTTTGACTTTTGACTTCTCCCTCTGGTAAGGTGTGAACTAACTGATTCCATTCTCCATTTGTGATTAGTGAGCTTACTTTTGCATCAAGAGGTAGTGGTAAATGGTGATCTTTAGCTTCTTGTGAAAGGAGAAGCGAACCCTCAACGCACCATTTGCAATGTTGTACTTTAAGAGCTTGATAACATGTTTCCTATGCTTCAAAATACATCTCCATGTCCATGAGCAGTCTCTAGGTGCTTGCATTGTCTAGAAGTACTTCTCCTTAATGTGCTCTGTCCATGTCCATGAAATCCAAAGACTAGGTTCATTACAAGAAATTCTGTAGTCCACAATAAGAAGCTTTGTTCCAAATAATAGGATCCTGGATGCCTAATCCACCCTCATTCTGTGGAAATTGTAGATTATCTCTGCTTGAATGATGCATCTTCTTCTCCATTTCTGAACCACTCCATAGAAACTTTACACATGTCTTTGAAATCATGGCCCAATAATATGAAAAGTGGCAAGGACTGAGATGATAAGTTGTAATCTCCCTGCTTGACCCAAAAATCTGTTCTTCCAATTTTCTATTCTTGTAGAAGTCTTTTCCACCAAAGGTAGTCATGCACTTAATCATTTTGTTAAACTTGTTTTTTATTTTATTTTTTATTTTTTATCCTAAGTACTAAGATAACTAATATATGTTGAATAATGATTAGAATAAGGTGGATGATTAAGATAAAGAGATCTAAAACGTATTGGAACCACATATCGAGACTGTAATATATGGAGATTTCCTACTTGTCTACCGTACCATAGGCATATAGGAGTTTCTACTAGCTGCTGGGCAGAATGTCTAGCGATTGTAGAAGGACTCAAGGTGGCTATTGAGAAAGGCTGGCTAGATGTATGGATAGAAAGCGACTCAGAAGCTGCAATATATATATAGATTCTGCATGCATTGTGTTTAAATATCTGAATGCCTTCGAAATATGCATATTAAAGACTTTGTATATTCTATCACATGTATTGTAGTTGGCACATACTAATGAAGTTTTCAGAGAAATTAGATACAACTAAACACAATGAGTATCGGTGGGGGTGAGCCTAACCAACTTAACTTAAAAAAAATAAAATACAGTGAGTACTATGGGGAGTTCTCAAATTGCATATGGGGATCCGAGACGAAGGAAGTGTTTGATTTGAAGTGGACGAATCTGGTTAAGAGGAGTTGTTTACATGAAAATAAGTGGCTACTTCCAATGTATGGTATCCGATCCAAATGGGTGCATGCATATGTGAATCATATTTTTTATGTTGGCATGTCCAGTAGCCAACGAGTAGAAAGTGCCCATTCATTCTTCAAAAGGTATGTTTTAATTAAAGAGAATTCATTGGTAGATTTTATGGTTCAGTTTGGTAGGGGACTTGTGTGCCAATGCCACGAAGAGCTAATGGTGGATAATAAAGATATGGTTGAAAAACCAAAAATGAAAATGCTCCACAGTTTTTTGGTACACATGGTTGAAATTTATACACATGAGATGTTTTTTAAATTTCAAGACGAGTTGTGGGAGAGTTTAAGTTATAGATTTGAGCTTCTTAGTGAGAATGAAAGTTGTCGAGTTTATAAAGTTCAAAGAAAAATGGCAGAAGTTGGAAGATGGAGTTTCAGCGAAACCTGTTTTTGACCCCTTTTTCTGATTTTTTATTTTTTGAGCAAGTGGTTTGGGCTAGACCACTTTTATGCACGGTAGGTGTAATTTTCTGATACATATACCACCCTTTCTCTAGAAACAACAGGGAATACAAATATCTAAAAACAAACTAGGCAATATTTGGTATATGGCATATTAAATACCACTGTTACACACAAATAGTGGTATATGCATGTACCGTACCTAAATTAGATACGCGAATTGTATCGTGGTAAATGACTATTAGCCATTGTTATTAAAAACACAGTGGTATATACCATTTGACCAACTGTACGGTAAATGACCCATTATGTATTAGTGAAAGTCTAGGGTGTGGGAAATTAATTATGTATAAAAAGGATTTGGATTTTGCTTCATGTACTTGCAAAACATTTGAGAGCTCAGGGATCCCTTCCATGCACATTTTTTCATATTTGAATAGGATGCATGATTTTGATAAGTTGCCGGACCAATACATTTTAACGCGTTGGTGTAAAACAACAAAGACAGGGATAGTCATTGATGATGGTGGAACTGAGATAACATATGATAAATCGTATCTTATGAAGCGGGGTGAATTAATTCACATGTCTACACTTGTAGTTCATAAAACCCTTAGAAGTAAGGAAGCAACTAAAGTATTTGCTGATGCTTTAAGTAGTGCACTTAAAAATATTAACAACTTGGTTAGTTGTGGTACAAGTATACATCACCGCAGAATAAAAGTAGTAAATTTTTTGGTTATGGCTTGGTACATGTTTAGGAGTACCTGAAAAAAATAATTACTGTGAACCAAGTCAAGCGAGGGCAGAAGGGCGCGGAAAAAGGCTTAAGAGGGGAAAAGAGAAGGCACTCAGGAGGGGGAAACAAAATAAAACCAAACGATGCAATGGTTGTAACCAGGTTCGAGTGACTCACAATAAAAGAAATTGTCCATAGTTCATAAATCGGTAAGAAACTCGCATTGTTTGTTTGTTTTTTTAGTAAAGCAACCAAATACTTATAATTATAGTGGTAATTGACTTGCAGTGCACAGTCTTCCTTATGCAACGAAGATGCAAGGAATTGTCTAGAGCTCATAAATCAGTAAGAAATTAAACTTGCATTATTCGTTGCTTGTTGTTGTTGTTGTTTTTTTTTTTTTTTTGTTTTTTGAAACAACCACATACTTGTCATAGTGTTAATTGAATTGTAGTGAACAATCTTCCTTATATAACGATGATGCAACAGATGATGATTCTTTGGGTGAACAATCAATGGATGGGTTTTGAAGTTTACATGCATGTTAAAGGATACTTGGAGGGGTGTATTTTGAAGAGTGCATGTATCTTCTTTTAAGTATTTTGTTTCTTTTTTATTGTGCTTGTTGCTTAGACAAATTTATCACAAGCTAGAATAGCCACGATTATTATATGCCATAAGACTATTCTATGAATTTGAAATTTTTCGCTATGATTTGTTGTTAATTTACATAAATTTATTGCCAAAGTGGTAAAACGTACAGATGGTATTCAACGTACAAGTGTTTAAAGGAATATATATCCAACAAAACAAAAGTATTATTGCCATAATGTGCAGCTTACTAGAGTTTCATTGACATTCCAATATGCATATACTCCCCACGACCAGATGGTAAACCATTCTATTTCTTGGAAGGGGCAAAGCAGGAGGATGGGTTACTTGATCCAATTTCCAGTAGGATACCTGATAAGCACACAAATGCTACACATGTATGCCCATATTTATGTTATGTTGTCTAGTTAATTAATATAAGTTCCTTTGATTAGTCTATTTCCTTTGTTTTACAGAAATCAACGCAAATACGAAGAAACGGGCTGAGACTGAGGACTTTACGGAGTTATGAGATTCTCACGTCTTGATTACAGAGAGACTACACAAAACAAGATATGAAATAACATGTGTATGACATTATAGGGTTAGTTAGACTTAACCCCATAAATAGTTGCAATTAGTGTTACCCCCTCATTTTTAAAAATATTAGTGAAACCCCCCCAATTGCAAGATCCAATGGCTATGAGATGATTTTTTTTTTCGGATGAAGAAATCGGCCGTTGGATCTTACAAATGGGGGGGGGAGGGGGGAACAACACTAATTGCAACTATTAATAGGGGGATAAGTCTAACTAACCCAACATTATAAAGCTACTGCAAAAAGTTGAGGTATCTTGTTGTCCGCGGTCGAGGCGTGCGTCGCTGAAGAAGAAGCCTATGTCGAGCGAGGCGCTGCCGTGCTCCCTTCCAATTTCACAGAATAGCAGTGTTTTTCTAGACCCTTCGCAACGCGCAACTCACCGCTTGAAATCGATTTGGATAGTTCCAAAAGTGATTCAAACATGAAAGGAAAGGTTCTAAAAGGGATTCCAAGGCTTGTACGCCCTAAGGGATCTCTATATAAATAAAGGAAGTGGAGAGCTCTTTCGGACTCGCCCCCAACACACAAAATCATAAACCTCAGGACAGAACCACTGGAGAAGAAGAAGAAGACTCTGCTGGAGACGAAACCACCATACAGAATGACAATTTTATCAATGACTCCCCTTCTTTACTGTCCTGTTTCTTCCATCATGTTTATGAGTAACTAAACTCAAAGCTAGGGCTTTGGTGAAGCCCTAGATTTGCGTAAGATATCTTTATGCTACTGTTACTGTTCTCAAACCGATTTCCAATGATTTATATATTGTTTTCACACTGATGTTAGTGGTTTACTTGCATTGATTATATCTTGAATGATTAAATTTTATATCTTGACTAGTTAATCGTTAGATTACTATTCCATTAGCATTATAGCATGACTTTTAATTGTATATTGAATCTATGAGGAGTTGTGCCGTAAGAAGACAATTCTTGCTAGGGATTCATATGTTTAATTTGCATGCTGAAATTCAATTCGACTTCATGTATAGATGCATATTAGGCCTTAAACGAACACACATTCGAGGAAGCTAGGGTTTCCTTTCCCTCATGCTACTCGTACTTACATGAGAACTTTAAAATAGTGAATTAAGAGAACCTACAAGAGTCTAAGGTGGAATCAAACGCCTTAGTGTTTCCACCATTCATAGTTAAGACAAGTTTCATAATTTTCACAGGATAATTAAAATAGAAGTAGTTAACCACTCTTTCAATCAACAACCATAATATTTAGATTAGGTTAAGTAGTATTTTAGAATTCAGTTATTTCTAGATCACAATCCTTGTGGGTTCGACCTTGTTCTCGCACACCTACTATAATAGACCTTGTGCGCTTGCAAGTAGTAATAGTAATAGGAGTTAATTAACCTGTTTATTTAGGTTGGTTAAATTTCTATCAAGTTTTTGGCGCCGCTGCTAGGGATTATAGTGGCATAATTGAACGTTAAAATACTATTTTTTGTATTTCGTGATTTTTTGTAGTTAAAATTAGTCATAGTGATAATTTAAGTTTATGTTTCGTATTTCCTGCATAAGACCATAGGAACAAGTTCCTGACCTCTGTGATAAGTTTCCTAAAAAATTTGAAAACCACCTGTGAGAAACTTAGAGCGCATCCGCGCCCTAGTTGCCTTTCTGAAAAGCGCGCACGCACCCTTCTCCAGTTTTCTACAAATTAAACACATAGCGCGCACGCGCCCTATTCCAGTATTTTTTGAGCGCACACGCACCTTGACTTCTATACTGAGACATCTGATTTTTTTCAGGCTACCAGAACCGTGCTTGTTCAAGTGTTCCAGTGCTGGAGGACACAGCGAAACTAAGGGAGGTATTCTTTTTACTCGTAGTTTAAATTTGTTCGTCTTGTGTGCCGTGATAGTTAAATAAGAGTCCTAGGTTTTAGAAATAGTTTATGGTAGAAACTCAGTTTGATAACACACCTTTTGCACCATTCGATCTTGAGATTGAACGCACTCTCCATAGGAGAAGTAGAAATCCCGAGTTAGAGGTACTTGTAACTTTTGTTGGCAATACACATATTTTTGCTGACATGGAGGGTAATAACAATGACTTGGTTGCCCAAGTACCTAGATTTATTAAGGAATACATATATCCTACTAGGACAACCCGACCATCTTGCATCATTCCCCTGCAACCAATGCTAATCACTTTGAGTTAAAGCCCAATCTGCTGGGGCTCCTTCCTAAGTTTAGGGGAACGGAGGAGGAAGATCCATATCTTCATGTGAGAGAATTTGAGAATATTTGTGGGACTATTAAGCTTCAATAATTTAGTGACGAAGCTATAAAATTAAAATTATTCCCATTTTCTCTTAAAGAAAAAGCCAAGAGTTGGTTTCACACTCTCCCATCGAATTCCATAATGGGATGGGAAAAGTTATGCATTGTGTTTTTAAAGAACTTTTTCCCTAATCATAAGGCGACTGCTTTTAGAAAAGACTAGTCATCTTTTTGCCAAACTGATGGAGAGTCATTATGGAAGTGTATGGAGAGGTTTAAGGACATTCTCTTGCAGTGTCCTAACCATGGCCTAGAGAAAGGTATGCTAGTGCAGATTCTCTATGAGGGTCTTGATTTTAATTCTAAGGCTATGATTGAGACCATGAGCACTGGAGATTTCTGTGATAAGACTGTAAATGAAGCGTGGACCTTTTTAGAAGAAGTCTCTGAGAAGGTCCAGTAATGGGAAACTAGTCATGAGCCTAAGAAGGTGGCTAGTAGTACTACACAGAATGGATTGTTCCGCGTTGACAAGAAATTTGATATGAATGCTAGGATGACTGCTTTAATTAGAAGAGTTGAAACTCTCGAGCTAGAAAAAGAGGCAAACTCTATAACAATGTTGATGCCCATGGTTGTCTTTTGTGTGATAGTCTTGATCACATTATAGATAATTGACCTGGCATAACTGCACAAGTCAATGCTTTTAATTCATACCAAAAGCCAGTCAATAATCCTTTTTTTAACACGTGGGTTATAACCACCCGAATTTGTCTTGGTCTAAAGGTATACATCAGGGAGGTCCCGTGGGTAACTCAAACACGGTGTAGCAGTATGCACCCTAACCACCGAAACCCTCACCTTTAGAGGAAACCCTTACCCAGTTAGCACAATCGGTCGCCAAGTTGGAAGTTCAAATGGGTCAGATTGCTAGTAATTTAAATGAGAGAGAGAAGGGTAAGTTTCCTAGTCAACCAGCAGCTAACCTAAGGGGTCAGTTGGAAATAGGTTCTAACTTAAACCAAGCTTACCAGGAGCAAGCCAAGTCTATCACTGTTCTTAGGAGTGGTAAACATATTGATAATAGGGTTGAGATGCCTAGGGACGCTGAGGTCAGATCTGATCCTATAGAGTGTGAGCAGGAGGAGAGTGAGGTGAGTGAATCCTACTACTTCTAGGAAGGGTGTAAAACCTCCTACTACTGTGGAGACTAACCCTGTGCCATCTTATATACCTAAAGCTCCTTTTCCCCAACGTTTGATTCAGGGTAAGAAAGGCTCTAATCTTAATGAGATAATGGAGATGTTTAAACATGTTCAAATTAATATTCCGTTACTTGATGATATAAAACAAGTTCCTTCCTATGCCAAGTTTCTTAAAGATTTGTGTACACAAAAACGTAAGTTGAATGTGCAAAAGAAAGCTTTCCTTACTGAGGAAGTGAGTTCTATTATCCAAAACCGAACCCCACCTAAGTTTAGAGATCCAGGATGCCCTACTATTTCTTGTGTTATTGGTGATCATATGATTGAGAAGGCATTACTTAATTTAGGAGCTAGCATTAATTTGTTGCCTTATTCAATTTATTTACAGCTTGGTCTTGGTAAGTTGAAACCTAAGCCAATTACTTTTCAATTGGCAGATAGGTCTATTAGGATTCCACATGGTACTATTGAGGATGTTCTGATTCAAGTTGATAAATTTTACTTCCCTGTTGATTTTATTGTTCTAGATATACAACTTGTTTAAGACCCTAAACACCATATTCCGGTCATCTTAGGTCGTCCTTTTTTAGCCACTTCTAATGCTATTATTAACTGTCATAATGGAGTGTTAAAGCTTTCTTTTGGTTATATGACTATAGAATTTAATGTGTTTAATGTGGGTCAAGAACCTCTTGAACCTGATAATTTTTGGGATGTTAATCTTATTGATAGTATAGTTCACGAGACTTTCTTGGTGAGTTATTCTGATGACCCTATTGAGTCTTGTTTAACTAATTTTGGTAGTGGTTGTGATATAGATGATGTCGTTTGTGAAGTTAATGCGTTGCTTGATGCAACCCCAATTTTAGAGACTGATATGTGGAGAGCCACAATAGAGCCTCTGACTCCATCTGAGTCTACCCCAGTTTCTTCCATAGAGAGTCCTCCTAAGCTAGAGTTGAAACCATTACCTGATACTCCTAAATATATTTTTCTGGGACCTGATGATTCTTTACCGGTTATTATTGCTTCTAATCTTGATAGTAAACAAGAGGGTAAATTGATTAGGGTTCTTAAAGAGCATAGAGCAGCTTTAGGGTGGAATATTGCTGATATTAATGGCATAAGCCCAACTGATTGTATGCATCATATTCATCTTGAGAAGGATGTTAAACCAACCCGTGAGTTTTAGAGACGGCTTAATCCTAACATGAAAGAGGTATTGAGAGCCGAGGTTCTCAAGTTGTTAGATGCATGTATCATTTATCCTATCTCTGATAGAAAATGGGTGAGTCTTGTTCAGGTTGTCCCTAAAAAGTCTGGGCTGATAGTAGTTGAGAATTCAAAGGGCGAGTTAGTGCCCACCCGTATGACTACCGGGTGGCATTTTTTCATTGACTATCGTAAATTGAATTTGGCCACTAGGAAAGATCATTTCCCCTTTCCGTTTATTGACCAGATGCTCGAGAGGTTAGCCGGTCATAAGTACTATTGTTTTCTTGATGATTATTCCGGTTATTACCAAATATGTATTACCCCTGAGGATTAAGAAAATACTACTTTTACTTTCCCTTTCGGAAAGCCTACCGTCGTATGCCTTTTGGATTATGTAATGCACCTGGTACCTTCCAGCGATGCATGCTTAGTATTTTTTCTGATATGGTAGAAAGGTTTCTTGAGGTGTTTATGGATGACTTCTCAGTGTTTGGGGATCCTTTTGATGAGGGTTTGCACCATTTAGAATTAGTATTAATAAAATGTAAGGAGAAGAATCTTGTGTTGAATTGGGAGAAGTGTCATTTTATGGTTCAACAAGGAATTGTTCTTGGTCATATTGTTTCTAGTAAAGGCATTGAGGTCAATAAGGCCAAGATTGATGTCATTTCTAGTATTCCACCACCTAAGATTGTGAAAGATATTAGGTCATTCTTAGGTAATGCTGGATTTTATAGGCGTTTCATTAAGGACTTTAGTAAGATTTCTCGTCCCTTATGCAATTTACTTGGTAAGGACGTCGCTTTTGTCTTTGATGATGATTGTTTGAAAGCTTTTGAGAAGCTCAAGTATTTATTGACTACCGCTCCTATCATACAGCCGCCTGATTGGAATGTGCCTTTTAAGTTAATGTGTGATGCGTTTGACTATGCAGTTGGAGCTGTTTTAGGTCAACGGTTTGACAAATTGCCCCATGTTATTTATTATGCTAGTCTAACTCTTAATGATGCATAGATGAACTACACAACAACTGAGAAAGAGTTGTTAGCTGTTGTGTTTGCTTTAGACAAATTTAGGTATTATCTGATAGGGTCTAAGGTTGTCGTGTTTATTGATCATTCGACTTTGAAGTATCTCCTTACTAAGAAGAATGCTAAAGCGCGTCTGATTCGTTGGGTACTCTTGTTGCAAGAGTTTGATATAGAGATTAGGGATAAGAAGGGTACGGAGAACGTGGTAGCTGACCATTTGTCTAGACTTATAGTAGAGTCTTCTACTGATATTTTGCCCGTGAATGAGTCTTTCCCTGATGAGCAAATTTTTGCTATATCCTAGTCGCCTTGGTATATGATAAGAGCCCAAAACTGTAGTTTTAACCCCTTAATAATCATACTTTTAAACCAATTATGCGAGTAATAAATAAGAGTTAGTGCTGATTACGTGCTTTTATGTATTTCAGGCATTGAAGTCAATTATGTGCAGAAATGTGCCACTTTGGCGAGATAAAGGAGCAAGGGTTGGTTGCTAAGAAGTTATATGATTAAAGTCCAAGATTCAAGGAGACAAAGCCTTTGTAAATCTTGGTCAAAAGCTAAAAAGTCAACACGGGCAGAAACAGTGCACAAGTCAGCAGAACTTCCAAAGACCATATCTTTGGACTCAGGCCTCAGAATTGGGCCTACCTTATGTCAAAACGACCGTCTCAGAAAGAGTTTTCCAATGGTCCAAGCCTTGACCCAATCAGAGGAGAATAAGTAGACAAAAAGTCTACTGAAGTCAAAGCTAGCTGAAACAGGCTCTGTGAACTGAAAAAATTGGGCTTTGGGATCGATTTTCCGGCCCAAAACATGGCTCCTCAGACCATGCACGAAAATGTGGATCTGGTCTCCTCCATTTACACACACAAGACTTAGCTCATAATAATTAGATAGATTAGGTAGAAAGTAGCCATTAAAGCTTAGTTTTAGATCTAGTTTTTGAATTAATTAATTAGTTGTTATTCTTGTTTTAATTTCAGTATTGAATGATTGTTATTTAGTTGTTAGATTAATAAAATATTTAGTTCTTGATAATCTAGTTTTATTTTCCATTAATTATTAGCTTCAATTCTTAGATTTACTTATTTGTCATTATTAGTTTAAATCAATTATTGCATGAGTAGTTTCCATTTGAGTTTAAATAAGCAAAGTTTCAATCTTTTTATCATGGCTTGTTTAATTGCATATGGAAATGATAACATGATGATTCTAGGCTAAACCTCCATTAGAGGGGGTTGAAGAAGCCTTGATGAAGCTTGATTTGTGTTAGCGTAGAGTAGTCGTAATTTCTATTCCATTTTAGAAACGATTAGTTCACCGTGAGAATGGGTTTGATCATTCACATGCTAGATGTTAGTTGGTAGAGATTACCATGAACAACTAAGGATTAGAAAAAACTAATTGTTCTGCAAAAGCAGTTCAATTCGGATTACGATGATTCGTCGTTAGTAAATTAAGTCGAGTTAAGGTGGAATCAATCCCCCCTAATTCCTTATCATAGATTCAACCCGTAGCATTTCGTAGTTGAATCCCATTATCTTGTTAGTATAAATTGCATCATTGTATAATTCGTAAAACTCTCATTAACTTTGGTAGGATTAGTAAAACACGAAAACATCGAGTGTTAAAGAACTAGGAGTGGAACAAATCTTCTATTCTAACTCTATTTTAATAGTATCGAGAGTAGAAATCTTTGATAAGTAATCGAGCACAAAGTTGAGTTTTTAGTTTTACTAACGTTTAGAGTTTTGTCACTTTATTTGTAGGTAAAACTATTAATTTTACGTTTATCAAATAGCACTGCTGCCATCTTAGTTCCCTTTAGCATTGTTTTCATAGTATAATTAGTCTTCCTAAAGTCCTATTACACCCACCCACCCTTGTTTGATTCTAATTGTGGTTGTCCATTTCAGAACGGAAATTTTCCGAGTAAAATTCACACGGAGCGCGACCCGCGCCTTGGGCAAGCAAACTTGGAGCTTGCCCTGCCCTCTCTGGAGCGACCTGCCCTCTCTGGAGCGCGACCCACCCTTAAAACATCGGGCGGCCAGCCCCCAAAGGCACGAGCTACGATTATCTGGCGAATGACTGCGCACCATAGGCAGCATACCGAGAACGCGACTGCCCCATATAGTTCTATCCCGAAGCCACCGCCTTCTTTGGATTTGCCCGATTTCCACAGGTTTGTTTCAAACTTCCATTTCTTCAAGATTTTTAGTGTTCTAACTTGTTATAAACACTGAACACGCGTAAACAAGACACTATTTATAAGCGAAGCAAGGAGGCATTCAGGTACTCTTTTATTCCATTCCTTGCATTTTCTGTTAGAGGTTTATACTAGTATATCAGGATTGTTTGGAGTGTTGTCGTGTTAGTTAAGATTGGTCTTAGCCTTGCATGAGATTAAGGTCAGGTCGAAGAAAAACACCTAACGTAATCAACCGACAACGTCAACAAACACGCCTTTCTAGTATACCACCCACTACACCTCTACCTAATATACCACACACAACCTGAAATAATGGCTGAAGAAAGAGAGTCTCCTCTCTCTGACTTTTACAAAGCCTTGAACGATAGCCCAAAATCTTGCATCGTTCTAGCAGACCCAGTGGGGGATTTCCGAATCCCCCCAAATATATTTAATTTGTTACCCGTTTTTCATGGGTTAGATCATGAAAAACCTTATTAGCACATGCGTAGGATTGACCAAGTCCTTACTACATTCCAATATCCTATGGTTGGTGCTGAACAAATTAAACTAAAGGTGTTTCCTTTCACTTTAGCCGATAAAGGCGTCTTGGTTAACTGCCTGGCGCTAATTGCAATGGACTCATGGGCGAACTTGTTCAACTATTTATGGAACATTTTACCCACCATCGAAGACCCGATGAAATGCTTTCCAAGATTCATTTCTTTCGGCGAATCCTCATGAATCATTTTCGTGAGGCTTGGAATCGTTTCACCGATCTTCTTATAGAGTGTCCACACCATAACCTCGCGAAAAGACACGTTAGTTCGTGCCTTTTCAAGGGATCACATACACCACCACAAAGCGGTGCTTGACATAATGAACGGGGTAGTTTCCTCGAGAAAGGAGCCTCGAGAGGCTTATAAATTTCTAGAAGATCAAACAAAGCATAATAATAACTTGCGGGGGTAGTGACGATATCCCCGTTTAAGCTAGTTCTTCTTCAACATTAAAGGTCAAGCGGTATGTTTGAGATGAAACCCGATCCTGAGCTTAAAAACTTAATCGAATCTCTCACTAAAAAGGTAGAGGCTATTGCTGTTCAACAAAAGCCTACCCCTGTCATGAATGTCAACTCTATTCCCATTAATTTCTATTTGAGTCCTGGGCATCCCGACTCCTATTGTCCTCTAGTCTATGAACATCCATCCGCATAGTCGGACAATGTTTATTCCATTAATAGCGAACCTAACGCACCTCAGAGACAAAACCCCAATTTCGGTTGGCAAAATAATCAACAAGTTACACCTCCAGGGTATAATAATCAAAATGTTAGGCCAACACCCAATTACAACCAAGCTCCCCAGAGACAAGGTAATTATAATAATTATAATGCTAATAGAGGTATCGTTCCGATTAATAATAACTATCATAACCCACCTATTGATAATCAACGTGAGATAGTTCCAGTCACACCACCTGTGACCACTACACCTACACAACCGGATCGTCTTGACGCTTTCATACAGGTTAGCCAACAACTTATCCAAACCATGGCTCAATCTAACCAACAACTTTTCCAATCCATGGCTCAATCTAACCAATACGTTTTACAATCCATTAATCATTTAACCCAATAGTTAGCCCAAGAGAAAGCCCAACCAAAAGGCATGTTTCCAGGTCAAGCGTTACCTAATCCTAAAACACCAAACATAGCCTTTGAGGTAATCGGTAATACTAGTAATGAAAATAGAACCGTAGGTGAGTTAAATGCTATCACCACTCTCCGTTCTAGTAGAGTGGTTGATAATGCCGTACATATGCCTGTGGTTACCCCACCAGTGGTCCATACACCTGATATTCTACTAGATACCGAACTGGAAACTGAAGATCCTACCCCTGTAGAGGTACCAGTTAAACAACAACCTAAGAAACAAAAAGCCAAGGTTAAACATCCTGTTGACCCTTATGCTAAATATAGAGAGAAACCACCGTTTCCCCAGAGATTAGCAATGTTAACCAAGGATACGAATTTCGATGAGATTAGGGAAGTTTTCAAATCTCTAACGATAAACCTTCCTTTTCTTGAAGCGATAAAAAAGTTACCTCACCATGCTAAGTTTCTTAAAGAGTTGTGCACTACTAGGCGCAAGACAAATATTCCTAAAGACGCCTTTTTAACTGAACAGTTCCCAACTCTATCGGAAAATAATGGAATCGTTAAGTACAAGGACCCTAGTCGTCCTACTGTACAATGCACCTTGGAGGATAATCACATGACAACTGCTCTACTAGACCTGGGGGCGAGTGTTAACTTACTCCCTTATTATTTATATAAACAAATCGGTCTACAAGAAATGCAACCAACGAAAATGACGTTGCAATTAGCGGATCGTTCTATTAAGTATCCTAAGGGTGTTGTTGAAAACGTGCTAGTTAAAGTTCAAAATTTTTACTACCCAGCCGACTTCATTATCCTCGACCGCGAAGTCGCTAAACGACTCGTTCTATCATTTTAGAAGGCCCTTCTTACGCCAATGCTCATAAACTGCCGCGATGGTTGATCACCTGATATTGCTTTATTGTTTCCTTATATTAAACCTTATTCATAAAAAGTAAAAAAATATTAAAACCATAAAAATAGTAATCTAGGAAGTCTCGGGAATCTGACTTTAAAAGACCCACGTTTAAAACAAATTTTCTCAACTCTGTTCTATAAAATTTGTTTGGGGGTGGGGTGTTGGTATTTCCATCCTTGATTGCTCAACCATCTTCATCTCGTGGCGAGTTGTTTAGGAAAATTGTTTTTATTTGTTTTTTTTAGTTCGGATGTTAATTTTTGAATTCCGTAGTTAAATGTTGTTCGAATTTCAATTTTAATATAATATGGTTCTTTTCAAATTGTGCGTTATTTTTATTGTTAATCCCACTTTCCCGAATTGTTTGGGGGTGTTATTATTTACTCTAGCATGATTTGTTATATGATCCTCCATTTTAGAAGTTATTTTGGAGTGATGGTTGAGAATATTGCCGATATTGGCATGCCTAGGATTAGATGTGGTGGTAGGATGAAATCAAAGAGAGTTTAGAAGTTACTATTCTAAATTTAGTATAAAAGATATTAGGGTTGTTATAGAATCAAGAATATGGTTTGTTTCCGTTTCCGGTTTTGGAAATTTCTATTTTCGGCAATTGCCTTAAAACGTTTTGGAAATTTCTCGATTCATTTTGGAAACCCAACCCTATATAAACTTCATTCATTCTCCACACAACACTCACATCTCTCACATTTATCTCTCACTGTTCACTCCTAAGTTTTCCTTATTTTTCCTTCGCACTTCCGCGTTACAGCACCCCCGAGTGCACCTGAGCCCCAGTGGAGTGCCACCTATGCCCTAGACATTCCCAGAAAACTTCTATCCTGAGCGCGACCTGCGCCTTCTCAAGCCCACACCTGAGCGCGACCTGCGCCTATACCACTAGAATTCCAGTTTTTCAACAGAGCGCCCCCCGCCCCCTACCCAGGCATAGGTTGAGCACGACCTGCCCCCAAAACACTGTAAGTCCAAAATTATCAGAGCACGACCCGCGCCCTCAACAAAGCTCGGTGGCGCGCAGCGCCACGACCCGGAAGCAACAAAAAATTTCAAATTTTTGAGGGGTTGTTCCGGATCGTTGCAAATCGTTTTTTGAGGGTAGTTTTGAGATGACAACTCCTACAGTCATACCCAAGCAATCTTTTGAAGGCTTGATGGGAAGCGACTCTTATGGGCATTGGTTCCGTGATAGGATCTTGCAGTTAGGATGGCGCCATCTACTGGTAAGTGATGACGACTTATATTCACCTCAACTAACTGCTTATTTCTACGACCATGTAAATTTCTATTATAGCCAAGATGGAGAACAAAAATTCTCCATCGTAATTAATGGCACACCACTAGATTTCTGTAAGTCTTTGGTAGCGTTAGTTTTGGGATTGCCTTTGCCTGACCCCATGCACACGTGGGGATATATGACCGATAATGCCTACCTTTATGACTATGCATACTTTCATGCGTATTATGGGGGAGGAGTATTTCGAGTAATGGACCAAGGGCGATATAGCATAGCCCTTGGTAGCCTATCCCTGAATGTAGGCACAACCATGTTATTCATTATGATGAATATTTTAGGGGAGTGGCAGTTTACCTCTGCAAATAGTACCGCGGGTGACATTTTCCTTGCTTTAGTTGAGGGACGTCGCCGCTATGACATTCCCCGAGTATTAGTGTCTAGTCTTAAGAGAGCCCACAACATGAGGCATAAGTATCTTCTTATGCCTGTTTTGGTTAGCCGCATCATGCGTGGCTGTTTACCTGAATTCTATACCCAGTTCATGGATTGGAAAAAGGTAGAAGTCATGAGACCCACCAATTGGGCGGTTTGCTCATTTCGAGTTATGATTTGGCTGGGATGGCAGGTGCAACCTCATTTGGTTGCTCCTTACACCCCATCCGACATAGTAACACTCGACAGGTTAGCACGTGTTGATGACACCTGGCGTCAGGCTTGGCAAGTTCTCATGGCATGGCAGGACGTGAAAGAACCTCAACTCTACAAAGCTGATAATGACAAGGAAGAGTAAGCGGGAGTGCAGGTAAGTTTTAGTTTCAGTTAGTGTCTGCTTATGTCCCAAGCAATTTATTTCTTAGTAACCCCATAACGGGTGGAACTCTTATAGAGTTGCATCAGTTTTATTTTTCTATATGAGTATGTTATAACCTTGTTTTGCAGATGTTCCAGAATTTCACATGTTTCTATGGTATTTTTCTACCATTTTTATTTAAATACTTTGAGGACAAAACGTGATTCTTGTTTGGGGGTGGGCATAGAAACACGTGTAATTAAGGCATCTGTTAGGATATAGATATGTATAATATGCACTTGTTTTCAAGTTAAAATTTCAAAAATTTCAAAAAAATTAAAATTAAAAATAAAAGTTATGCTATACACTTAGGAATATTGCTATTGTTTTCTTTCTCTATGCTCTTAATAATCTAGAAGTCTCACGTAAGTTTTGCATTAGAATAGTTTTTAGAAACTTAGGTTAATATGTAGGTAATAATCTTTGTATCTATCTATAAATATATTACATGAGTATCTATGATTGTTGGCAGTAAGTTTCTGAAATCTAGGCTATAGTACTTATTCTACAAATCCTATGATAATATAGCCTAAAGCCTTATATGAGCGAAACATTTGAGAAATGACACAAGGGAGAAGTAAAATCCGGATAGAGAAATCACACGTCCACTTGCTTGATCACTATACCATATCCTAAGCGAGAATTTAGGCCCTTTTTGGATCGATATAGCCAAAAATTCAAACTTATGAAATTATTTTCCGCTAGTCGCCCTTCTTAGCCTTTCTTTAGTCTTTCATAAACTGCAAATCCTTTAACCTGTTACAAAAACAAAATAAAAATAAATAAATCAGCCTACCCATTCTTTGTATGAGTATTAGAATAGAGATAAATAATAGGGAAGAGAAAGACCTTTGAAATCAAGAATTGTTAGTAGCTTCAAATAAGAAAGAAAGTTTCCATCCAAATAAAAAAAATAAAAAATAAACAAATAAACAAATAAAAAAAAAATAAAGAGTTAGAACTCCAAAAATAGAATCAAGGGAGTCAAAAGCCAAAGAAAAAGAAAAATATGGCTAAGGATGGAAACAAAGTGTAGAAGCAAATGTAAAGAACGAGGTTTTCTCTAGTTATATAATATGAAGACTCTATTATCTCAGACTTGTCCTTTTTGAATATCCATTTCCTTCCTTTTTAAACCATCTCCTAATCCCCGTAACACCTAATAAAGACCTCTAGCTTAATTAGGAATAAGTTTTTTTTTTTTTTAGCTTTTTTGATGATGCTGACCTTTTATATACTCAAGAACGCATAAGTATAGTTTTCCTTCCTTATCCCCTTTGATCAAGACATTGAGTTTTGATCCATGGGGAATAAAGAACAAAATATCATTACACAAGGACCTATTAACTTTTGATAAATAATCACCACCTGATTTCCTTCTCTAAATATATGCTTAAAGATTACTTCTTCAAAATTAAAAAGCCCATATTTGTGCCACCAAGTTTCTACAAGCACCACGGTGGTTCCTCCGTCTTGTTCATAATGTGGATCACTCTCATAGAATCCGGACCGGACTTCAACTCTGCAGACGTTTAGTTCCCTCGCGACCTTCAAGCCTTTCTCGGACCCCCCAAAGAGTTCTCACGGTATAAAACCCAGTCTTGTTGAACTTCCACTATATGCAAGTCGCACCTCCTCCATTACTATCTCTCAAGGCTCCTCCATAACCTGCTTTCTCCCACCTCGCAGAGACCCATCGAAAGTTAAGAGTAGGGATATCCTTTTCGATTTCTGCCATCACACCCACTTCTCCTCCTTTTGTTTGAACTTAGCTCCAATACCCAAATTCAGCAGCCGGCTCTCGATCTTGATCCTCTTTCACCGCCTCAGTTTTTCCCCAAGTAGATTTTCATTCTATTTATATTAATAGTAATAATAAGGTTACAATATGAGGCGTAGAAAGGTGCCACATCGACCAAGGTGATGATTTGCTTCTCTTGTTTTACTTTCTATATTTGATCATGTTGCTTAGCTTATCATACTAAGGGCGTTCTTGAATGGTACATGGAAAATTTTTAAGAATATAAGTTACCCATTTTGCACTTTTCATGTCGCCCCCATGCACGTGCACAACTAGAATGGATATCTGAGGGGGGGAGGGGTTCAAAATCACTTCAAGAGGGTGTCATAAAACTCCTTTTATTTTGAGAAACATTTGTGTGATTATTAAGTCCATCAGATGAATCAAAGTTCAACCGAGAGGGTGACAACACTTTTGAGAAACTTTTTGATGGGTTGCTCGAGATACTTGCTTAGAAACAATAAACAAGGTAGATTATGGTTAGACCAACCCTCTTATTAATTCAAATCTTGTTTTTCTGCTTTTTGTGGTTTTGGGTGACCGATAAGTCTACATCCACACTCATTATCTTGTAGATGATTATCAAACGCAGTCAAGGAAGGAACTTTTGAGGTCGAGGGTACTCAAAGACGCATCGACTCCGGCATTGGGTACTCCGAACACGGTGGTCGCTGTTAGAGGCGTAGGAGACGGAGTCACCCCACACCAAAGATTTCGCTTCGCTAATAAAGCGTGGATCTAAGAAACATGCGGCATTGGAGTCTAAAGCTCATGAGGAAGAGGAAAAAGAAAAAAAAGGAAGAACAAAAAGAAAAAGGCGTAAGCGGAAAGGGAAAGAACGGAAAAAAAAAAAAAAAGAATTGAAGAATAAATACAAGGAGTTAGAAGCAAAATTTAATGATCGCCTCACTTCTCCTCGCTCGAAAAATTGTTTCAATAGCCACAAAAGTGACAATAGAGACCATATCCCCCTTTAGGTGGTGCACATAGCAGTTTAAAGTAAGCTTTTAAATATTGTTTACACTACTTTAGAATTGGGTGTTTTTGTTTCCTATTTCGTTTTTATTTTGTAAATATTCTCTAACATATATAGCGAAGAACAAGGAAGAGAAGAGTCGTCTGTCGGAAAAAAAAACTCGAACCTGATTTTAGGAAGGCACATGCTAAGGAACAAGTCATTCCCCCACTTCCAAATCCTATGCTTCCTCTTGGAAAGGTATCGTTGTCACAATCCTTGCAAGATCACATTTTACTTAATATAATAGATAGGTTTCAACTGATTAACACACGCCTTCTAATCCACTTCGTTATTTTCATATTGTTAATTACTAAAAACTCAGATACAATTAGGACCCTGGAAAGTTGTTTGGTCGTGGGTTCCAAGTCCAATATTGTTGCTTGGGCGGTAAGGTTTACGTGGAGCTTGGACGTGAGACTAAGTTGCACAATGTTCCCTTAGGGCCAAACAATGCACGCCAGATCAGTTGATAAGATTTTGGAAGGTAAAGATCATGTTGTTTCTTCCTATACCGGCTTTCGACGAGTCCGGTAATTTTGAAAGATGCTCTTCGATCACAAGTTGCTTGGCCAAAGCACTTAGTATGAAAGGCATCGAGGTAATTTCATTAAGTTTTAATTTATTTTGAAGTACTTTTAAAATATTTTTGTGTGTGTCTAGTTTTTTTTTTTTAGTTCTAAATATTCTCACCTAAAATTTGTTGAACACCAAAAAAGGCTAATTCTCCTATACCACCAAAAACTTCTAAAAGGAAAATGTCAAGTAACAAGTCGCGGCACCAAGATTTAAATCATACATGGATCTTGGAAAGGTGAATACTAGTGCTTGAATCCCCTGTTTTATGTTGTATTTGCAATTAACCCATTATGACTTTACAATTCATCTTAGGGCCGAGAGTTGCAGCTTGGGTTCGTGGATTTCAAATCCAATGTTGTTGCTAAGGGTATAGTCTACGAGGAGCTTGGACCGGAAACTAAGTTGCAGACAATGTTCCCTTAGTGGCAATACAACTCACATGTAGCGCTTTGGGAAGATTTTGGAAGGTAAAGAACAAGCTCTTCTTCCGTATCGCACTTGGTGATAAGTTGAAATTTGTGGAAGACGCTATTGATCACACGCCGTTTCGCCCAGGGAATTAGTGGTGAAAGCCAACTGTAAAAATATCGATGATTGTAAATTTATAAGAATCCCACTTTAGGATCGGACCTCTCCTTTTTTCTGCCTAGCTCCCTCTATTTATACATTTCTTCCTTCTAATCCACCTCATGATCCTTACACAAGTAAACATTCCACCTCCATTTAGGTAGATGTGCATCCGCACTTCCGCCCACATACACATAGCCATAACACAGCCCACCGCAGACACTTCAAGCCACCGCCAGATACCTACGCATACTTCACTTCCACGCACACATAGACCATGTTACGCCACCCTTGCTAGACATGACATTATAATTTTTATGCTTATCTTTTATTTTTCGGTTTCAATCGATAAAAATAGGCAAACCGTAAAAGTAAAGGCGAAAAAACTAAGTCACCACAACAAAGGAAGCCGATCTATGCACTTCCTTTGGTGCCATGATTGGTACAATTATTCAAAGTGGTCGAATTTAAGTTTCCATATGGACAAGAATTATTCGGAGATAACATAGAGTTTTCATACATGAGACAAATGACGGAAGGATGTTTGTAATCTTGAATCTGTCGAAGTCTCCCTTGTATGGTTGCATATATGAGGTGATAAAACTTACGTTGTTACTAACTATTTTATTGAATGTTTATCGCGCTTATAAAATGAGTCAGGTTTTCACATTTCGGATGCTTGTATGAGAAATTTGTTTGTTCTAGAGATGGATATTTGTTTGTCAACCCTACTGCCTTCGTTGTGGATTCAAAAAAAAAAACTAAACTTGTTCTTGATAGACTGAGGGAAGCAAACATGAATGAAATTGTTTTCATTCCTTACAACCCAAGGTATGGACATATATTATATTGGTTTTGTTGAACTCATATTTGGTTACAAATACATATTAAATGCTAGTTAATAACTTGTTTGGTTTTAGCTTCCATTGGATTGTGATTGTCATCGACTTGTCTAGTATGGATGTTTATTGGTTGGATTCATTACATGGTAAATGCACCGGTGACATGGAAATCATTATCAACACGTACGTAACTATTTCCATACGCATTTATTGGTATACTTTTTGTATTATATATGTAGACTTTTTATTTCTTATATTGACATTAATTGCTTAAATTTTTAACTTGTAGTGGCGCTGATAGCTTTAAAAGGGATCCAAGTGAATAGAAGTTCTCAAAACCATGTTGGCACCATATCAAGGTAAACGACACGCTTACTATTTTTTTTTTTATAAGCAAGTTTAGGTTGTTTGAGAGGTCCCCTACCCCTTTTCATTAATAATTGTAAAATTGTATTACATCCTAACATACACATTCCCCATAGCATCATCATAGACTATTTTCTTTATATCCACGTAAAATTAGCTTACCAAAATGATGACAAGAGTTCCCCGCCTAAAGCGCCAAACCAATATCCGATCAACGACTTTGATTTTTGTGGAATACACCTCTCAAAACGAGAGGAAACTAATCCATCCGATCTACATTACATAGACCACCGGTCAAAATCGATGCGTAGGACCCTTTCCATGTCATCAGGATATTAACAGTTAACATGTCAGAAGATTGTTACCTGACCAACAGAAGTGAATTCTCCCCTCTATTTTTAAATAGTTGGTCTTTGTTCAAAGTGATGACAGGTTCTGTTTTACTAACTGTATGACTAATTCTAAATAATAGATTAGGTCAATTAGGTGATCTGGCTCACATCTATGAACAGGATTTTTGTATGTGCTTCAGTCTCTAGTCTGCGTTGGTCCCTCTTATATTGATACGTGGGACTGCAGTTCTGAATTTGGATAATGTACTCGGATATACCTAGTTCCGCTACTTCACTTGAAAGACATCACCCTTTACATTATCTCAGGTTCTATGTTTCCAAATCCCAGCTTGTTTCTACAGCTACATATCTCATACATCATCAGCAGAAATAGGTAAGTACATATCTGAGCGTCTCCTCTTTTTCATTGTTGTTCCATAGTATTGCCTCCTCAAGTCAGTCTCTGAGGGTTTTGTCCCTGTTTTCCTCTACCTCTTAGGTTCAAATCAGACCCAAACCACAAGCACCAACGGATACACCCTACATCACCTTCACAACTTCTATTGTCAAAACAGTCTTTGACACTTTTGTACTGATCCAAGAGGGCAAGAACCACCAGCTATATGTGTCTCCCTCCGTGTTTATGTGTTTGTAAGCTGACTTGACTGTAAGCTCACCACTTTTGTTAGCAACCCAAATGATTTTATCAGAGATTTCTGGATGAATTTTCACTAGTTTACTACTAGTGAGAGCCTGAGGAAACACCTCTCCTATCCTACTTTGGTTCCAACTTCCAAGTGAGGTTTTGAGTAACTTGGACTTGTTGGGACCCTGTTGAGATTTGTGTTTGTATTTAGGATAGAATCGAGAAGGCTTTTTAGACAGGTTGTTTTGTTGAGATAGGTCGATAGGTTATCCAAGGTTCAGCATAAAAACACAGGCAAGAAGTTAGAACCATCTCCTACTTTCCATAACAAACCATCCTTATTTGACACTGAGTCTTATCGTTTAAGAGTCTGTATATACATAACCCTCCCATAAACTTCTCTGTAGAACTACTGATTCTGCACAACACATCTATACAGTTTCCCATTTGCTTCAATTTTTTTGCAATGAGAACCCTCAAAGTATTTGTATAAAGAAGTACATCCAAATTCCGGATAAGAAGGATTTGTGCAAGGAAAGGAAAACAATTTAGAGGAACGAAGTAGTAGAAGTGCAATAATAAATTTCAAGTGCATCTCTAAGCCTCGCCTCACATCAAAGATAGTCATTCACACTGTAAGTTTCAGTTGTCAATTATCGGACCCTGAAGGCCTGAACATCTCTATATTATCACTTACAAACAAACATATTAGCAAGAAGCAGTGGATTAATAAATTGGCATCAAACAGGCCTTTAATGGACGAACCATAGTTTTGTTTCAGACCCTGGATAGCTGTCTCTGCATCATCAATGCTTTCAAAGCTGGCATAACCCTCGCCCAAGCACAAGTCAGTCTCATTGCCTATAGCAACAAGCTGGGTCAGTGCGAACTTTTGTAACGGTATCTGGTATTGTGGGGTGCAGCGAACCCCCGGGTGGTCTATAGCAAGTTAGAATGAAGGCTTGTTGTAGATAACAACGATATTTGCTTAGCAGCTGTACCCTTAGGTAAGGTGCTGGAAGAGATTTACCGCTATTTATCTATCTATCTCGAAGTCCTCCCCAGCTGTTGATTCCTCTGCACTTATTCCTTACTTTCAAGCCGGCTATCTTTGTTCTACTAGCTTTATAGCTTTAATCAAACAAGATTTCAATTAGTTTGCAACGCTGAAATAACCGAAATATGTCTATCAAAGTCAACTCAAGGCAGCCTTAGAAAAGCACTTTACGAGCTATAAGCCCATTTATACTTAGACTTTTCCAACGCTTTTTAGGACTCGACGATAGTTATCGCCGATGGGATCTCATTTTATGACGATAGAAGCACCAAAAGCAGCAATAGAATCGATGTATTGAGCACGGACTCACGGAGCTTCGCTGCTGCTTAGCTGCCTTCAAGAGTTCGGGCCGGGCAGTCTCCGTGACTAGCGACTGAGCTACGGATAACGATTTCTGAAGAAAGAGTGATTTTTCTTTATCGTGAACCTACTTAAGCAGGTTAATATGGGGTGTCCGATTTGTATTAGTGACAGCACTCTGTTCTGCCCATTTCCCGGAGTAGAAGTAGACGAGACGACGCTCAATTCCAACGCTGCCTTCTTGTCTCAAGTGGATCCTCAACAAGCTTGATAGGCAGAGCTGGTTACGAAAACCCCCTCCTTAAGCGCTAAGTCTGCTGCAGCTAAAGCGCGGGTGAACTCCGATTCTAAACAAGCTCCAGCCCCTCCTTGATCTTAAACGCAGCCGGTATTGGACGAAGGGGATGCAGCCTTACAACATAGTGGGCTCGGAAGAGAGAGCTGTGGATGAGCCGGACGTATCGGAAGGGTAGGGCAGTAGAATCCCGGATCGACCACCCGCTCTATCTATGGTGCAATCGCCAAAGACAAACCCGCGGACAACTCCCTTTGCCTTTCTGTCTAAGCTGCAACTCCTACAATACACGGCAGACAAGAGGGAGTGTTGCTTCCTGCTCATCAACTTTATGAAAGACTGGAATGAAGGTTGTTCAATCAAAAAGTATTCTTCAAAAAAATTCTTTTTTCAAAACGGAGAAGTCAAGCGACATGGGGAGGAGGGGATTGTAGAAGCATATGCCAACCTCACTAGTTAATTAAGTTCAGCTGTTCACGAGTGTGGAAATCCCTTGCTTCCCTACGCCATAGTTAAGAGGGTATCTTCTGTACCTTAAGAACAGTTCTTATTTATATAATGCTGTATTGAATGGGTTAGGCTATGTACAGTTTTTCTTTGTGTGCGAGGAAACTAATGCAATTTGGAGGGAAACGAATGCAATTTGGAGAGGCAAATATGAATGACAAGTGCATCTCCAAACTCAAAGTCTCACATCAAAGGAAATCACTGGCACTTTATTTAAGTATCAGTTCTCAAACTATCGGCCCTGAAGGTCTGAACGCCTCTGCATGATCAATAAAAATCAGGCCCATAAAATGAAAACTTTCTGTAGAACGGCTAAATCTGCAGAATCGGTTCTTTCCAGTTTGTTCGTGATTCCTTCTGCAGTAGTGAGAACTGAGAACAGTTCATGGCTTGTAATCACCATCACTGCCCAGGAACCATTTCCCATAAAAAAAAATTCAAATAAGAACCCTCAAAGTTATTGAGTTGCGCTGGTGGAGTTTTAATTCTGCTGCATGCATATTTTACTTCTATAAAAGTTGGTTATCTTCAGCAGAATCAGTATAGTATTTCTCATTAGATTTGACAAGACATGCATATAATCTGCTCATGAGTATTATGATGTTTAGAGTTAGACAGTTCGTTGAGCCAAATAAATGATATACTACGCCACGCCTTCCACTGCAATGCAGTATACGCCAACAGGAGCAGTAGGGTGATGTAGAGAACTGACTAGAACCATTGAAGGAGCAGATGATGGTGTGGGTACAATAGTTGTTACTGGAGCAGGTTCACTTGCTGGTGGTGAAGCCAATGGGGGTGTAGCAGTTGGTGGTTGGACCTTGTGCTATAACAGATCAAGTCAACATTGCAAAGAGCAAGAATAGACCAATGCTAGAAAGCCATCTTGGTGCTTGTGTGTGTTGGCTGGGGTGTGGTGCAGGTGGTGTATGCTGTGTGTCCCCCCCCCCCCAGTGCAAGTCGTGGTACCTTGTTGGTTGTGTGTTGGAAATGGTGATGTTGAAGGTTTGGAGACTTGTTTGGAAGTGAATAGATTGTTTAGTTGTGTTTGTTTAGTTGTAGTGTAACTGTATCAGCCTAATATATGACTACTAATACGATTGGTGTATCAGCCTAATACTGCTATAGTTCGTAGTTTTATTACTTGATGCAATCTGTATTGCTAACAATATATTTGGTGCGTAGTCTCTCTCTCATCCGTTCTTTCCAGGGGTTAAGTGAAGTGAAGCAAAGATCACCTCGTTTCTTTTCTTTTACCATTAGCTTTTCCATTTGAATAATTAATGTAACTTTTGTACTGAAACTAATTTAACAATGTTCCTATCTGCGGTGGTTATCATTTTAACAATGACAATATTTTGACATCGACGCGTAGGGACCCTAATATACAGTTACAAACAACTGGTTGATACAGTAATCGCAATTCTTATTGCTCAACCCTTGCCTCCGATTGCATTTTTTCTATTTAGAACTAATTTGTTCGAAAATACAATTTTGCCCCTAATAAGTAATTTGCCCCCGATTCAATTTCATAATTTGATATTTTTGCGTGGCCCCCTCAGAACCGTGACGGTAAACAATGTGGTATTCACTAATGCGCTTTTATGCAGACATAATGAGCGATCCTTCTCCTTTGTCATTGAAAGTAAATAAAATACCTCTCACATTTTAACTTAATTTATGCTTTTGATATCTTTAGCAACTGTGTTTTTAACTTTTTTTTATTCTCTATTTTGCAAAATATTAAACTTGTTTCTTATATTCCAGATAAAAATCTTAGCAATAAAAAGGCCTTCACCGGCAAGGAAATAAATGAAGTTCGAATGGATTTTGTTATGTTCATCCAAGAATGTATTATGAACTATCCTCAAGATGAAGATGGACCATAAGGCTGAAGAGACATATATATGGGTGATCGAATTTGACGAGATTAGATTATTTTTCATTTGGATTTGGATTTGGATTAGGCTGATTATATTTATATGAATTAGATTGGAAATGTGTTATTTATTTCATTACGTTTTACGATTAAGTACAAATATATATTGGTTATCTAATGGGATTGGAATGTTTCAATGAAATTAGCAATATATATGAGTGTTATTTGAAATTTAATGGATCATATTCAGATATGTAGTTTATTCAGGTGTGTAGTTTATTGCAGGTCCCCAATTTTGGGGGTTTTTATATATATTCACGTTTTATTATTATTTTTAATAAAAAAAATATATTTATATATACATATCACTGTTTTACCCAAACAGTCATGACTAATGATACTTTTTATGACTGTTAAAAAAGATGAATGAATAACTGTTTATTTGAAACTGTCACAAATGATATGATTTGTTGTGACGGTTTTTGAGCAGTTGTTACCGTTTTTTATGATTTTGTGACCGTTAAAAAGGATGAATGCATAACCGTTTATTTAAAACCGTCACAAATGATATGATTTGTTGTGACGGTTTTTGAGTAGTTGTTACCGTTTTTTATGGTAGAGAGAGGCTAGTCTGGAACAAATATTTGTGACGGTTTTGGGAAAAAAATAAATGACTCTCACTCCGTCACGGTTTTGGAAAAAAAAAAAACCGTCACAAAAGACTTTTTGTCACTGTTTTTAACAGTGATATAAAGCCTTTTTTCTTGTAGTGAAACAAATTTTTTTGTGTTCAATCCATAAAAGAGATTCATTTGAAGAAGAAATTAGGTATAACTATTCTCTCAACTTAATCTTATTTGGTATTAATGGTTCTTGACTGATTATGTATTTATGTGTAGTGATGATTAACCTTTATGTATTCTCCACAAATTCGTATTAATGGTTCTTGACCTGATGAGTTCACAAATTCAGTATTAATCTTATTTGGTATTAATGGTTCTTGATGACGAGTTCACAAATTTCTTCTTCACTTAATTTATGTGTGACCGATTATGATTATGTATTCTTTTCCTTGCAATGAGATAAGCTAGTGTGTAGTGATGATTAACCTTTATGTTTCTTATGTCATCTCATGGAACATTCTTCATGACTTTAAACGACCTACCCTAACTACACAAGCGGTGCTCCACCTACCTCTGCGACTCCAGTCCAACCCGTGAAATTGTTCCTCTTCCGTGAGTTGCCATGTGGTTCTAACTTATTATTGCACACTTAGTTTGTTGATTTCAAGTACTATAAAAAATCGAATGTTTACCTTCTTCTCCAAAAAAATCCCCAGTGCGGCTACACTCTCCAAAAACAATTAAGGTTTGTGTTTACCTTCTCTCTTTCAATCTTATCTCCAAAAAATCAGTGTTTCACTCGAAAACAATGTGCTAATTAACCATTGTTGTGTTGAATTAAGGTGTTCATTGACGAATCAATCTTCGTTTCAAGCTTGGTTTAAGTCGGAGCAACCTTTATTTTCACAGGTTTGTTTCTTCCATTCAAACAAGATTTTGTTGTTCATAAATTGGGATTTTGCTTCTTTTTTATGGAACTAATTGGCGTTGCTATGGGTTTGTTTGATATTTGTTTGCTTTATAAACATTTAAGTGGGATTGAATTATTAATTGAAGATATTTTGTTTGTTTACTTGATTGGATTTATAAGAGATGAATGATTCAAAATAAATAAATCATTAAATCAAGCAATGAAGTTATGAACGGTGAACTCTATCAAAGTTTTGAACTCTTTCAGAGTTCAGAGTTTTGAACTCTGTCAGAGTTTTGAACTCTTTCAGAGTTTAGAGTTTTGAACTCTGTCAGAGTTAGGTGAACTCGTCCGAGTTAGGTGAAACTCTTCGAGTTCAGAGTTTTGAACTCTTCAGAGTTCGGTGAACTTCCGAGTTTTGAACTCTTCGAGAGTTCAGAGTTCGGTGAACTCGCCGAAGTTTAGAGTTTTGAACTTTTCGAGTTCAGAGTTTTGTGAACTCGTCTGAGAGTTTTGAACTCGACAGAGTTCGTGAACTCTTTCGAGTTCGGTGAACTCTTTCGAGAAGTTCGAGTTTGAACTCGCCGAGTTCGGGTGAACTCGCCGAAGTTTAGAGTTTTGAACTCTTTCGAGTTCGGTGAACTCGCTGCAAGTTCATTGGCTGGACGATATCATTGAATGAGCATAGGATTTAGGTATGTTGAGTTTGGTTAGTTTAGGGTTTAGTGGTTAGCATAGGATTTAGGTATGTTGAGTTTGGTTAGTTTACCTCCTTTTATCTTGTGTTGGGACGAGTGTTGGAAATGGAAATGGTGAACATGAGGAAGCAAGTGGAGAGGTTAGTTTTGCAGGAATAAAGCACACACACATGTTGACTTTGAAACCGAAAGCTTCAAGGATTGCGGCTAGTGTATAACAGATTAGGAGTAAAACAAACTTGGCGATTTGTAGTCGCTATGTTGTTTGTAGAGTTTTTGAACCTTGAGGATTTGACTGTTGTGTTAGAGTACATTGAATGAGGAATTAGTGCACATGGACTTGTAGTTGATAGGTATTTACTATAGTTCCGAAGCTTGAGTAACTTAATTGTCGCTTTCTAGGGTACACTCTATTTGGACTATTCCTTTAGCCGATTAATGTCCGCTAGATCAAGTCGTATTCCTTTATAACTATTCCTTTACGAAGTTTCATGATTGTGAGATCAAGCCGGTTTTGAGCTCTGGATTTAGAAAGCCATTCTTATGAATACCAAAATCTTTTTTGTGTTTAGATACATTCTCATAACGTAATGTATTATCTTCACAAGGGCTATCATCACCACTCACCAGGGGACATTTGTCCAATTTTGCCTTGATCATTACTTAACTTATCTTATAGGTCGTTAATAGAAGCTTGTTTGCTCTTTTCTTGATCGTTACGTAACTGAATAATCGGATCGAGACCTTAATAGAATAGATATTACGCTTTAATGATTGCAAAAGGTCTATTGCATAGTTAATTATATTTGGCTTTATCCAAACATTTGTAATACGTTGTTGCTTACAATGTTCATCCTTATAAGACTTTAGTGTTCCTCTTGGTGCGGGGTTGCGATAATGGTTACGCAAAGAATGTTGAAGAAGTTGAAGTTAAGAAAGTGAGGAAACGGGTTCCAGGACTTGAGTGCCCTCTCTTTAGGCAAGAAAGCAAATGGTCTATTATATATCCGCTTATTTGCTGAAAGTTATGTCCACTTTCATCGGAGAGATTGCAGACTTTTAAGCACCGGAGAACTGTAGTGTCATTTGTTGGATGTCAAAGTATTTGAGCATGTGTAACAAACATGTTAACCCTGAAATTCTGTTTCTCGAAACATGTTACTACAGTTCCCAAGCTTGAGTAACTTATCCGCTCACATTTTAGATTTTGATAACATAGATTTTGAAAACTTATTAGTACTTTCGGAGGGTGTCGGTTATTATTCGGTGTGGTCGATTGATTACACAAACAAACACCTGTTCTTTTGCCCCGACCGATTGATTACACTTTTATTTTTTGTTTTGTTTCAGTGCAAAATGTTGTGTTGTGTATTATTGCCTCTATGAGTCTATGGATTCATCATAGCACGAAAGTATATGGACTTGCAAAGGGGCCCTCAAACTTGACCCGAGCCCGATCTAATAATTTTTTTCGCTTTCATTTTGTTGGTCTCCTCGGATAAACGCCAAGATTGCTTCATTTGAATTTATTGCTTAGCCCACGACAATATCCCCGCTTCATTGCGTTTTGCTAGAAAAGTGGCCAGACTATAACCCCATGGTTTTCACAAAATGTCTACCATTATCCAATCAATAACAATTTACACACAAATCTAATGCAGAACGCAATGTTTTTGCCAAAACACAAAACATCGTTTTTGCCTCTTGAACGGTGTGGCCATGCCGTTTGGGACTATACAAACGGTGTGGCCACACCGCTCAAGAGTCAAAAACAGACAACACCATTTTAACCCAGTTCAAATCCCTAAACGGTGTGGCCACACCGTTTGGGACTAAGGACAAACGGTGTGGCCACACCCTTCAAGACTCAAATAAAGCGATAACACCATTTTTTAACCCAGGTTCAATCTTAAAGCGGTGTGGCCACACCGCTTTTGGACTAAAGGCCAAACGTGTGGCCACACCGCTCAAGACTCAAATAAAACAGACAACACCATTTTTAACCGGTTCAAATCCCAAACGGTGTGGCCACACCGCTCAAGACTCAAATAAAACGCGGCTTTGTAGGAACTGTTTATGTTTGGGACCAAAACTTGTTCTCTCGACAAATTGTAGAAACTTGTTTATCTTTATGTTTATGACAGCAAAACTATTTAAGTTGTAGGAACTGCGGATGACTTTTATTTAGCTTTTATTTTCCGGACAGAAACTATTAGAACAAACTACCAATCAAACTTATTCATTGTTATTAGAACAAACTACCAATCAAATTTATTCATTGTTACATCAACACAAGATTCTCAGAAGCAAATAAAACTAGCACGTAATCCGTGATCCAATAGACAACAAACCAAACAGACAACATAGTGCTAACCATCTTCAAGTTGTTTTCCCACCAAAGATCAGCCTCTATCGATCAAAGCGAATCCCTTCCTTGTCTTGAATCTTAGCCTTCACATTGTCAATGGTGTCCGAGCTCTCAACCTCTAGAGTGATCGCTCTTTCCAACCAAGGTATTAACAAAATCTGCATGCCACCACGTAGACAAAGGACAAGATGTAAAGTGGACTCCTTTTGGATGTTGTAATGTCGCCAAGGTACGCACCATCCTCAAGCCGCTTACCAAATAAAATGAGCGCCTGGCTGGTCCGGTGGAATTCCCTCATTGTCCTGAATTTTCGCTTTAACATTGTCGACAGGTCGTAACTCCCTCAACCTCCAAAAAACCTTCAGATATTCACTTAACCTCGCAAATAAATCGAGTCATAGTTATAGTAGATAAGCACAAGTTCACCACAAGTTCATAACCAGAGTCATAGTTACATCAGAGTCATAACCACAAGTTCACCACAAGTTGTTACCAAGATAAGCAAAATGGATTAACCAAAGAAGTTCACAAAATGAATTAACCAAAGATAATTACATTCACCACAAGTTCACAAAAAAACGTAATACAAAGAACTTGAAATCAACCACGCACTCATCTAATTTTACAATGAAACTCGAATTCTTTCAACAAACCATCGTCGTCAATTTCAAGTGTAATTTTGACTTTTTTATCTTTTTTGAAGACGAGGGAAGAGGTGATCGTGGAAGAGCTTGAACTCACGCCAACTCAATGTTGCTCCTTAACCAAGCTAACAACATATCCAACCATTCAAAATCCTTCCCACACTCGGCACAATTCAAGAATTTTCGCCTTCATTTTTCCGTTTTCTTCATTGTTGTGTTAACCTTTCAACCCCGCCAATTCAACTGTCAAGATCTTAGATTCTCTAGAGGTACTAATGGCGATGCTCTCGTCTTCCAACCATTGGAAGTCTCCCAGAAGCTTGACAGTCAAAAAATTTTCCCAAGAGATTGGATTTGGCTCGACTGTTTTAGGATCCTACTTCCACGACATTTTCGAATGCAACAAGGTAAAAAACAACCAACAACATTTCTCTGATGAATGAGTGTTATCACCACACCTATTGCACGCGAGTTCTTTCCATCTACAGTAACAAAAATCCAAACAAACAAACATCCATTTAGCTACACTTGTCTAACAAACCAATAAAAAGAAAACTACGACCTATTTGAACTAGGACACAAGGACACGACTAATTAAAAAGAAAACTATTTCTATTCTTTAGTTACACAACTAACTCTTGGGTTCAAGACCTTAAAAAGTGTCTCTTTACAGATAAATAACTATGGAAGTGGCCATATGTCATATACAAAGTGTCCATGTTACTTAGCAAAAATCCAAAATTTGATTTTTGTCATCACTCCGAAGCTGAAGATATCTCTTCTTGGACACCTCTGATTGTATAACTATCCAAATCACCTTTTCCTTTGCAACTTCATCTCTAAAACGATTTAAGAATTAGCCTCACGCCTTCACATTAGATATTCTAACTTCAACTTCCCAATTTTGTATCAACAACTCTCTTTTTTTCATATAGACTTTAAAGAAGTAAAGTACGAGGTACTAAGTAAAACTTCACAGTAAAAGGCTTCCATTAGCCTATAGTAAAAGTACATAGTCAAAAGAAGGGAAAACCAACCACATAAAGTATCTTCCCTGCAGTAACCTTTACAAACAGGGGTCAAGTCTATTACCCTAGTCCAACTGGGTCAAGACTCATGAAAGTATTTTGACACAGAGTTTGGTGAACATTTGGGCTTTAAACCTAGTGTTAGAGGAGGCCTCATGGAAATATAGCTTAGAAGACTTAAGATAAAATCAATACAATCGATGTCATATGTCGTGACTTTGTACAAATTCCTCTTTACAATGATTGTTAAGGTGAACTAAAGAGAAGAGGGTATTCCACACTCTCTTCATGGCAATGTAACGAAAAGAGATAAAGAGAGGCCTCGGGTTTCTCAAGCAAGAGAACCAAATGTCTTTCAAAACCAAAACATCGCAAGCTTCAAACACATTTCCACGTAAGTCCCCCGATCCGACTAAATACAAAAGAAAGCCCATGCACAACCATAAAAGTGAGTTCTTCCCTACTTCATTTGTCCAACAAACCAATAAAAGTTGAGTTTTCTAATTTTATATAGAAAGTCGCTAAACCGAGAGATCCAAGAACAACTTAAAACCTAATCGCACAATGCAGATGCATCTAAAAGCTTGTTGTAGCTCAAAAGTGCATTACGCTGGAGACAAAGAGAAAAAATATACATATTTCGAGGGTGGCTCTAACTCACTTCATTTCAAATGAACCAATTGTTAACTCGAACTCGACAGAGTTCAAAACTCTGAACTCGAAAGAGTTCATCAACTCAACTCGAAGAGTTCACCTAACTCTAACAGAGTTCAAAACTCGATAGAGTTCACCGCTCATAACTTCATTGCTTGATTTAATGATTTATTTATTTTGAATCATTCATCTCTTATAACAGAGTTCAAAACTGAACTCGAAAAGAGTTCACCAAACTCGACAGAAGTTCAAAACTCAACTCGAAAAGAGTTCACCGAACTCGAAAGAGTTCAAAAACTCGATAGAGTTCACCTAACTCCGACAGAGTTCACCGCTCATAACTTCATTGCTTGATTTAATGATTTATTTATTTTGAATCATTCATCTCTTATAAATCCAATCAAGTAAACAAACAAAATATCTTCAATTAATAATTCAATCCCACTTAAATGTTTATAAAGCAAACAAATATCAAACAAAAACCCATAGCAACGCCCAATTAGTTCCATAAAAAAGAAGCAAAATCCCAATTTATGAACAACAAAATCTTGTTTGAATGGAAGAAACAAACTGGGAAAATAAAGGTTGCTTCGACTTAAACCAAGCTTGAAACGAAGATTGATTCACAATGAACACCTTAATTCAACACAACAATGGTTAATTAGCACATTGTTTTCGAAAGTGAAACACCTGATTTTTGGAGATAAGATTAAAAGAGAGAATGTAAACACAAACCTTAATTGTTTTCGGAGAGTGTAGCCGTGGTCCACTCGATTTTTTGGAGATTGATTCAGAACACTGATTTTTTGGAGAAGAAGGTAAACATTCGATTTTTTATTTGAATCCTATTTCGCGGTGTTTTTGTTTTCAAAATTCCTGAAATTTTGGTTTTTCCGAATTTCGCTTTTTAGAGAAGAATGAACTATGTCCGTAGGATCAGTTCTGTTGATGCACGAGATGAAAGGTGTGGATCGGCTGTGTCCACAATGTAGCTACAGTACCTGTGGCTCTATCCCTCCCCATATATAAAATATCGCTAAATATCTCTAAATATCTCCAAATATCACAAATATCGTCAAAATATTGCCAATATTTGCAGTTGTATATATCTCTGAATATATCGTGATATTTATATATCTTTCTTTGAAATCTCGATAGATATTCTTAAATATCGATATATCGAGATATTTTGTACTATGACTCCAGATATACTTTTTGGTTTTAAATCATAAACTGATTTTTGGTTTTGAGAACGTGTGGCTAATACGTACGTATGATATCAGACAATCACTCTTTATATACTCTTTCGAAATGTGTGAATCGCAATCCTATTTGGCGTGCTATTGTCCCTAATAGTTCATCACTAAGATATCAGATCCATTCATAATTTTAGAGAACTAAGCATTGACCATTGAAGACTGTGTAAGAGCTACAAATCCTATTAAGTAGACAAACAGTTGTGCTCAGGCTAGTAGATGGGAGGACTTGTCATTGAAGGGCCCTGTATCGTCGTGACAAATTAAGTAATTAATTAAGAGTTTAAGACTTCATGATAAGAGACATGAAGGTGTTAGTTGTGCGATGTTAAGTAGTGCAACCACCAATATACTCATACATGGTGCTGATGGTTCCAGCAGTTTCATTAGGGAGAATTCAGAATTGGAGATATGCTTCAACGAGTGTTTACTGTTCAGTAGTCTTCCATTTGCAGGATCTTACATACTAAAGATGAAATACGGAAGTGATTGGTTAGTCCTAAGGGTATGCCCGAATTCTAGCTACGCTAATTTTGTAACGTTGCAAACAGACGGAGGGGACGCTTAATACTGAAGTTTCCAAATTTTATATAACAAAGAAGGGTGGTGTGGGGCCGTAGGGCCTCCATCCTATGGTTCAAACACCTTCTCAACATTTCATGCTGTTTGTGACATGGCTAATCCAAGTATTTTAAGGGTTTGTACAATTTGTTAAACTAAATCAATACTAAGGAATCTATTCAAAAATCACCCAAAAGTCAACAATTGCGGCTGGGCTTTTAAATTGTTGGGCCTCCAAATTTGACATGGTACTGCACAATTAGCTAGATTTTTTGTGGGCAGTTGGGTTTTTTTCATCAGGCTTCTACTTGGATGCGCGTTGGTGGCGGGTGCATATCCGTGTGGTCAGGACGAGAGAGCGGATGCTTGCCGGGGGCAAGGCACACATATTCCAGGTTGTTATGACGGGCAAATACTAGTCAAAGACAAAGAAAATTCTTTTCCGAAGAGCCCAATAGAGAAAAAGTTGTAAGGACAAATCTAGCCTTCAATAAGTTTAAAACCAACCTTATTCCAAAATCACTGAAAAGAACCGGGATAGTAAAAGGTAAGTTTACTCTCGCACAACCTAAAATAACTTGACGATTCTTGGTCTCATAGAAACAAAGGTGAAAAATGATAAATTTGATTCCACGGTCAAGTCTCACGCCTTTTGGCCGGGAAGTAATCAACAACTGTGAGCATGACCCAAATGGCGGAATATGGGTTGCTTGGAATCCTTTTGAAGTTCAAGTTCAAAAACTTAAAGCAATTGACCAGTACATTCATGTCAAGGTAACTTTACATTCAAATGTTTCCTTTTAATTTACTATTATCTATGCAAGAAATTATAGTAATCCCAGGAAGGAGCTTTGGAATGACATTACTTGCCTAAACCCAAATGCACAATCTTGGTGCTTGATGGGTGACTTTAACAACGTCACGAAGTCTGAGGAGAGAATAAGGGGAGCCCTAGTAGATCCTCGCGAGACTGAGAATATCATTGACTTTTTTCAAGCAACTGGACTCTCTGATCTCAAGTTTGTTGGTCACTTTTACACTTGGTCAAAAAAGCAAGAAGGAGAGAACAGAATCATGACTAAGATTAACCGATGCATGGTAAACTCTTATTGGCTTGGTACTCATGCTGACACTGAAGCAGACTTCATCTCTCATACAACCTCTGATCACACTCTAGCCTTAGTCAGATTGCATAGCTTTGTGAAAAAGACCAAGTCCCTTTCATTTCTTTAATGGCTGGGTCTATCATCCTGAATTTATGGAGATTTTAAAGGAAACATGGGAAATAAGAGTTGATGCAAACCTAATGTACATTTTTCTTCAAAAGCTCAAAGCTAGTTCTTAAACTTAGGCTCAAAATTTGGACCAAGCTTCATTTCTCCCTTTTGCATGCCGAGTAGAAGCTACAAAGGAAGAGATCCACCGTGATACGAGGCTACTACTGCTTGAATCCACTAGATCACAATCTTGCAAGAAAGGAGAAAAAAAGTCATGGAACTCTATGGGGAACTTGCAAGAGCAGCAGAACCGAAATTAAACTAAAAGCATCACATGATTGGTTCATGCGAGGTGACAAGGGAACTTCTTACTTTCATAACTGCTTGAAAGAAAAGAAACACAAGAGAGCTATCCGTCCATAACCGATAAGGAAGGCAACATTGTCAACACCCACGCCAAATCATAAATGCTTTCACCGATTTCTACAAAGACATGATAGTCACCAATGCCAAAGATAGATGTACACCTCGACTTCTTCCACAATCTTTACCAAGGATTCACTCATCAATGATCACATCCTAGATGTAGACATCGCCCTGAAGAAATCAAGCAAGCACTATTCTCGATGGATGACACTAAGGCTCCGGGCCTAATGGCTTCAATTCCTTCTTCTACAAATTTTGCTTGAGTATTGTTGGGCATGACTTCACAAATACGATAATAAATGTCTTCAATGTAGGGAAGATGCCAAGAGGAGTAAACTCAACACTCCTATGTCTCATTCCAAAGCAAGCAATTACCACCTCTGTGACACATTTCAGGACTCCATAAAGCATGTTGCACTATTCTTTATAGATGCATCACAAAAGTCATTACCAATAGACTGAAGCCTGTCATCTCTGATCTAGTCTCTTCCAATCAAACTGCCTTTATCCCTGGAAGGAGTATTCAGGACAACTTATTACTCTCTCATGAGCTTATCAGAAGCTATGAAAGGAAAAGGCTGTCACCTAGATGCACCATCAAGCTTGACATTCAAAAAGCTTTTGACATGTTGAATTGGGATACTATACATCACATGCTGGTAAAACTTAACTTTCCTCCAAGAATGATAAGTTGGATAGAGCTATACATCATGAACCCCCACTTCTCTCTTCTCATAAATGACTCTGTTGAAGGTTTCTTTCAAGGAAAGCGGGGTTTAAGGCAGGGGGGATCCACTCTCACCTTACTTGTTTGTAATTGTCATGGAGATCTTGGGTTGTCTACTCACTCAAGGCATAATTCTGAACTCCTTTAAGTTGCATCCTAAGTGTAAAAGGATCAAGCTAACTCACTTACGTTTTGCTGATGATGTCATGATTTTTTTGCAAAGGAGACTCTCAATCAGTCATTGCTATCAGGGACATTTTGGAAATCTTTTGCAGCAACTAGCCACAGGCCTATCTATGAACACTTCAAAAACTACAATTCTAGTTGGAGGACTAAATGATGAAGAGGCCTCAAGTCTTGCAAATCTTCTAATTAACAATTCAAGTGATTAAACCTCCCATCACTTATCTTGGAATCCCATTGGTATCATCTCACTTGAGCATTATTAAGGACTGTCAGCCTTTGATTAAAAAGGTCACATCTAGAATAACAGACTAGAAAGCGAGGCTACTCTCTCATGCAGGTAGAGTTGAGCTCATAAGGTCTGTCCTCACCTCGTTTCATGTCTACTGGTCCAAAACTTTCATCATGCCTCAGGCAGTTCTTAACCAGATTACTAGCATATGTGCTAAATTCCTATGGAGTGGACCCTCAATGACAAGGAAAATGCATCAAGTAAGCTAGCACACTATATGTCTGGCAAAGGAGGAAAGAGGCCTTAATATCATGGTCCTACACAAATGGAATAAATCTGCAAATTGTGGACTAGTCAATAGAATTGCATCAAAGCAAGAATCTGTGTGGGTTCAATGGACCTATGAACAACACATCAAGAAGAAGCACTTTTGGACAATGCCAATTCCACAAGATTGTTCATGGGCATGGAGGCATATACTGCATACAAGAAAACTAGCTGGAAACTTCATCTAAACTAGGATAGCAGATGGTACCACTACATACCTTTGGCATGACTTGTGGTATACAAGTGAACCTCTCCTCCGGAACCAGCAAGCCCTCACAGCATGGGGAACTCTATTTCCTCTTGATACTAAAGTGCAAGCTCTAATCTCTAATGGCGTCTGGAACTCCTCTGTTAATCTCATACAAGACCTAGAGCTGTGAACTAAGATTCTCTCCATTGACATTAACACGGCAATGCAACAGGATCTTGTAGTCTGGACCCCCTCTCACACAGGTGCTTTCACTACAAAATCGGCATATGAAGTAATCAAGAAGAGAGCCATACAGGTAAGATGGAAACTCGTGCATCCAAGAAACTCCTTCTGTTCATGGTCCCTCTTCTCGGGCTCAATCCAAACTCAGGACAAACTAATGCATAAGAAAGTGCTCACTTTTTCACAATGCATATTCTGTGCAAACAGCAAGGAAAACTCCAAGCACCTCTTCTTTGAATGCCCATATTCAAAACAAGTCTGGAATGATGTTAAAAACTTCATGGGGTTGTTAACAGATGCAAGGAACGCGAATAGATAATGGTCCAGTATCTTCAGGGCAGTTCACGCAAACTGCACAAAAGCTGAAATTATGAAGGCCTTTATCTGTGCAACAGTAGGTGGAATCTGGGCCGAGCGAAATTCCAGAAGATTTGAACATCTTCAGACACAAGCTCATGAAGTTGCTCTAAATGTCATTAGAGCTACCAGTCATGTATTTTGCAATTTGAACTCAAAGGAAGTGGCCGATATCAAATAAGAAACTCGAGAATTCTTGCAAAGAATTGGAGTGACAGCAAGTATGAAAGGGAGAACCCTCACCAACTGCACCTGGATGAAACCTGATGGAGATGTTCTAAAGCTAAACTCGGATGGGTCAGTAACAAATGACAATACTGGATTTGGAGGAACGCTATGAGATAGTAATGGAGAAGTAAGAATGGCATATACAGGAAGCAATGGGCCTCGCTCAGTCCTGTTTCAAGAGCTTCAAGGTATAAAATATGGACTCCTTGGGAGTCTACATCTCTCCATTACCAAGATCATGGTAGCATCCGATTCACTCAATGCCATCCAGATATTGAACCAGGCAGTACAACCACCTTGGAACTGTCTCAACATTACTATGGAGATAAGGGAGCTAAAGACAAAGTTTCGGCTGATAACTTTCCACCATGTCTATCGTGAGACAAACAGGGCAGCAGATCACCTAGCCTCACTATGACACTCCCTCCCTAGCACTGCACCAAAAAGATACATGTATTTTTTTCCACCCTTTGATGACTGCCTGTCCAAGATTATAGAAGAGGACAAAAATGGAAAAATGTACTCAAGGTTATGTTAGGGTCTGCCATAACCCACATTTTTTTTTTTTTTTTTTTTTAAATCCTAAAAAAACAGCCGCCCCTCAACTAAAATGACCAAACTTATTTGGTAATAGGTAAGCACAAACAATATGCATATACCAAAACGACATAAAGGTAAAATCATAAATAAATAATTATTTAACTATTTCAAATCCGGGATATTTAATGTATGTGCCGTTTTGGGTTATTTGCATTTGAAAAGTGTTTTTTTTTAGTGATTTTGAAACCGGGTGTAGTGTTCTTAACCCAAAATTGGTTTTTTTTTTTTTTTTAATTTCTTGTTTTATTTTATTTTTTGTAAGAGCATTCCCAATCCCAATGCAAGTCATTTTTTTTCACCTCCACGTAGGACTATTTCCTTCTTTGCTACCTTTGTGATGAAAAACAAGAAAATGTTGCCCAATGCAGAGGTGACTTTAAACCTCAGACGGAATGTTTGATTCCATCTGAATGTAAAAAAACAAAAAAAAACGGCCAGTAAGAATGAAACATCACGCCCTAAAAAAAAAAAAAACGCGGGGACCGGGATGAAAACATTCGTCAAAAAAAAAAACACGAGAAGAATAAAAGTTTCATCAAACCGACAACTCAATGACAATCTCGGTAGTAACTACTACCCTCGTTGTGACTTAGTTACAAGTCACCGTCATTGTCACCCTTGCATTGGACAAGTGTTTTCTTGTCCACAAAGGTAAAAACTCTCAATTTTCCCTCATAGTGACTTGACTTGCATTGGGAATGCTATAATTAAAATTTATTGATTAGGATAAGAAAGAGAAAAAAGAGTACAAATGTGAGTGAGGAATCAGAGGATCTCACTAGTGGTGTGCCCCGAGGTATATAGTGAAAGACCACTACATCAAACCCCGTTCTAAAGACCTCCTTTTAAAGTTTAAACACTTAGGCCCCCATGGTAACCCAAATACAAGCTCCCAATTGACTACCCATACGCTAGCAAATGTTAGATCAGGGGGGATAAATACAGTTAGTCTACATGATCTTTTTCATGCCCCCTCCGTAATAGACTAGTCAGTGTCCAAATCAATCCCCACATTATGCTCAATCCCACACTTCTTGCTGTTATTTCCATGTATTTCCCTCAAAAAAATGTCTAAGACCTAATCTTCCCATTTCCGATGATATCCCCAAAGCCCCTGCTAGTGGCACAACCATGTACTTGATCAAATCACGATTGTCGTCAGTATTTTGACAAATTCTCCTAGCAATATCGCTCACATTACCTTCGTTAAGATTTTCATTTTGCGTCTTTTGAAATTTCTTGTTAGAACAAGGACACCATTTTTCTACTAGATACTAGAAAACCCACCACCCAAACTTCACAAAATCGGAACCTCAGGCTATCAAAAACAACCTCTGGTTTACTGCAGAAAAAACCCAACCTGAAGAATCAGAAACTAAGGAGAGAATGAGACACATTAGGCGTTTCAAGTTTCAAGTTTCAAGTTTCAAGTTTCAAGCTAAGTCATTGCATCCTTCACTGTGAGAGAGATGCGCACATCTATTAGCAAATCATAAAAATTTACAAGCCATACATGGCGGCTGATTTCACACCAAAATAGTCAGAGTCAATTGGAACCTGGTACATTATAAAGAATCATGTAAACACACGTTTCAGGTAGAAAAGAAAAAAATTATTTTTCCCGATGTAACAGTAAAGAGATTTAAAATTGGAACCTGATATACATTATAAAGAATCATGTAAACACACATTTCAGGTAGAAAAGAAAAAAATTACTTTTCCCGTATACATACTTCCTCGGATTTCTATGTAACAGTAAAGAGATTTAAAACTGGCAATTGTGATCAGACTATATCAAACCAAAAATAATGAACATGCTTTTGATAGACTCTGAACGTACAACAAAAAGAATAAGGATGTGTAACTCTGTCATGTCAACTTCAAGTCAATATGGATTCCAACCAGTCTGATGTGAATTCATATGCTACAAATGTCACTGCACCAGCAGGTGCAGCTTTGATAATTGAAGGGACAATGCCCTTGTAAAGGCCAGCCCAACCCTCAGCCTGCAAGATTCTACGTAAAGCATCGTGCATGCCTCTGTACGCACGGTGCTCCACTCGAGCACCGTACTTTGGGTGTCTCTGTAGACCTTCAATCTGCAGCCACAAGGAGAGCGAGATAACTTAAAAACATACTCTCCCCGCAGAAGAGTGCAAAAGAACAATAGATTAGTAATTATCCATCCAAAAGAAGAACTCATGTTAGTTTTAAAGCACAGACACATGCTCCATAGAGCAAAATGTAGGGCAACCACGAGAATAACTGTTCATATATGAATGAGTGGGGGTAGAAAAATGAATGAGTGGCAATGAATCGAATAAGAATGCGTACATCCAGAGAAGTTCATGGGTAGTCCCTTCTAAGTATACATACTAATTCATAGTTCCTTGAGAAAGTTTAGCCATGTGCAGCGTACAGCCGTAAACAACTAACAATCCTAATCCGATCGGTAAGGTTGCAGATTCCAAAGAGCAGGATGGTTTTCCTTTTTTGGGACCTATGCAACAGTCAAAAACATTTCAATAAAGCATCCAACACAATGAAATGCCAAAAGTTGAGGCATATAACATTTAATATGCCAGTGTGTCGGTATACGGATTTCTTTTTAAATATGGAGTTTCAATGTTATCGCCAAGAACAAAACTCTGCACTTAATTGTTGAACCACACACACACAGACACACAAAAGATAGGGTCCTCGTAATGGTGTATTGACCATGTTAGCAAGCACATCAGCTCACCAGTATTCGATTAAATACAGATCGTGGAAAATCAAACACGTGTTCATGATTAGCAGTTTACCACACAACAAAACATGACATGAAATATCACAAGGATAAAATTTTCAATGTTGTTTCTTGGGGCTGTAGAATACTATTAGTGGGGTATTAATTGGCCAATATTCACTACGCATATGTTGGAGAATGGAGATTTACCTGGAACCTCTTCTTGACTACATCGAGTGGATGACATACAGCTTTTGCGCATGTTCCAGCAGCTAAGCCACATAGGAAGAGCTGGAAACTCGAGAGACTATCATCTGACTGATCTGTACTAAGATTAGAATGTCTGAACTTGTTCCATCCCTACAAGTAACATATATAGTGCTATCAGGGATTATTCATTCAGTAATGCATTATATCTTGGCAATATGTTGAAACATGCACCGTTTCTTAAAGAAGAATTTAAGTACGCGGGTATTAGGCACCAAAAACATATCCTATTAAGTGCAAAAGGAGAATGTCTAAGTGTGAATGTCCTGCCCCAAAACAACAGACGGATTATACATAAGCGAAACTTTTGGATCATGAAAAAACTACATGGTCGCCATGTATCCTAAGTTTTTTTGTTGTACCATGTGCCATTATCTGTTCTGTTGTATTCCAGTTCAACTAGTTCAAAAGAATACCACAATATTGAATTTATCAAAAGAATACCACACTATATTGAATTTATTAGAAAGTGACAGTGAAGTGATAAATATTGAGAGCAAAACAGTATCATCTTTTTTATCTTTCCCTTTGGGCTTTCCGTATGGATTCATTGGTCCTATCCTATGTACTTATATAAAGAGAGGTGTGGGCGCAAGCCCTACACAAATAAGGAGGAAAATACATCATACCAAAAATGCAGATGGCACCACATCAGCTTGAAGAACAATGAAATTAATAATACATAGAGCCTAAAATAGTTGAATATATTTTAAGTCATCTTGAGGGACATTCTTGAACTAACTTCTACATAGGCACTGTAGGGGATTTTCCGAGTATCCCCTGATCCTCCTTGTGCCTTGTGATTCAGAATTTTTTTCTTGATAGAGAAGGGATGCGATGATTTAGTGTTCAGGGTTGAATCGTCTGGCGGCTACCTACGTATCTTCTTGTTTATTTAGAATAATGAAACCCTATTTTGCGTAGTTCCTAAGAGCGAATTCCTATTGTTTATATAGGAAGAGCCTTGAGAGTCCTAGGATTAGGGTTAACCTCACCGCTTGTGAGTTCCCTTCCATCTTTGGACTCTGCCTTCCTATTAGGAATCCTCTCCTTATAGAAGTCTGAATCTAGATCATATCTTATTAGAGGTAGGTTTTCTTATTGGTCATAATATCCCATCGTATATGGGAAGATTAGATCTAAAAGGTAATTCTTAAAGATATGTCATTCTGATTCTGATTAGATCTTTATCAGTTCCTAACGACTTGGAGAACTGGTATATTCAGAAGCGGTCGTCACGTGACCATCACATGCTTACAACACACTCATGATAAACACGAGATAACTTAATCCCAGAACTAATCCGATGGTTCTCGTCTTATTCCAGGTATCCATAGTTCTAGGTCATTTCCCATCCATGTGTCATCTAATCAATGACAGGAAATCCCCCTTACAAGCACCATGAACAAATTGCTTCTAAAAGGCACAAAAGAATAATGGGTGGCAAACCTTAGTGCTGAGGTACATATATGCTGGACATAACTTTGTGGAGCATGCAGTACTTAACCATGCCTCCTCAAATTATTTTGTTTCATGACCAATGAATGTGAACTTGAGTCTACATTAATACTCGGTGAATGTTATCAAATAATAATTGACTGGACTAAATGTTTAAACAGGACGTTTGACAATTAGCCGTACATTAAATTCTAATGTATGAGTAGCTCAACCTGTAATATGCTATATCAATGGATGCCCATGCTTATGGATCTAGACAAGGGTGCCTCAGATAGCTTTAATTAAGTTGGGTTAAATGCTTCAAGAAATATAAAGTTGGTTAAGCTGCCACCGCCAAAAAAGATGAACTATTCATGAGGTAGTAGCACTTCTTACCAATTGTACTAAAATTGATTAAAAAAATCGGTACATAATAATAGTATAATACAACGATAGAACATTACCATGGTCCAACGCTTGAATGTGTCATAGGTCCCAAACTGCAAACCAGCATATGGAATTATCTCAACCAGTGTGGCGTCAATCCAGCGTATAATCCTGGAATGCCACGTGCTTTTGACTATATCAAGAAATGCAGCCCTCATTGTAGAATACACCTGTGAATAATTAAGACACTAATTATTGTCCTCACAGTCATAATGAAGCAATTGTATACAGATGGTAACTTGTGAGTTGTATAATGGTGATAACACATATCAGAGCAGACCAAACTAATGAAAATTTGTTAATTCATATATCATAACAATAGATGCCACACGCATACATGACCGGGGAACTTAAGCTAAGCCCTTGTCAGCCAACAACAACATCTGATTGAACAAAAGTCTATCGAAGTCCGAAGCATGTCATATAAGCCACTACATTGCATATCACAATATTTTATCGCCATATAGTTGCTGTATAATAATTCTAGTATCTTTGCAAAGCCTCCAAAGATTTGTAAATCCCTTTCCCAACACCACAACCATATGGCAAGGGATGAGACCCTCTAACCCACCCCATATGGCTAGCCAAACCTAAAACTAAGTCAAATAACTACATTCTGTACTTCTGCTCTCTTTTTCTTCATTGGTAACTAACTATCTTCCGCTACAGGCTCTCTGTCTCCCTCTCCAACCTCGATAACCACTTACCCAATATCGTAAGATTAAACTCATGCATGTTCCCTCAACCAAGACCACCTACTTGTTTACACAAGCACATCCTCTTCCAACTCTTCAAAAGGTAAATATGTCTCTCTTTAGTGTCATCTCCTATGAGAAGAGGCCTAATATGGCAATCCACATTGTGAACTAATCTTATTAAAAGTTTGGAAGCCATACTTTCCATCAACTTCAATATCAGTTATCAGGTTATCTCGGGCCACATATTTATTATTTCTCTTTATCGATAACCACAGATTATTTATGATCTAGCAAGAGTATATTCTAGGTGTTTGTGGTATATACAATAATAATAATAAACATCACTTATCCAAAAAAAAAACATCAAATGTTTCTTACTTCCTATTTTTTAATCACAACAATAAATACGGAAAGTTATGGGAGGAGTATATGATGTCACTTTATGCATTTGAAAAGAATACCTTGGGCTCACCCTGTGATGCTAATAAGGTTCGCAGGAGATCAAATGGATATGATCCAACAGTTGCTGCACATCCAGCTAATGCTCCACTTAAGTAAGATAGATACGGACTTAAGTGAATATGATCCTCTGCATCATAATAACAGCATAGTTAGGCCGTGATAGATTGAGATGAATTGCAATGCAAAATTCTGAACTCCCTAATTAAACTCATCAAGCCCTGCCTAACAATCTCTGAGTATCTTTTGAGGGGGTGTCTTTGCCTAGGGAGAAGGTGGTGTTGACCATCAAGGCTCTACTTTGCTTCACAAGATTTATGATGAGTTCGGACGATACCTTTTGAGAGTTATGTCTGTAGATGGGAGTCCATTATGCTATGAGGACTCCCATAGAGGTTTTTCATTTTGTTTCTTTTTCTCTGGTTTCTTTCCCCTTTGGTTCTTTTCACCATTCTTGTTTGTATGCATAAAGATATCTCATCCTTTTTTATTTTAATTTTAATATATACACCTTTACCGAGTAAAAAAACAATCTCTGAGTATCTAGTTCTTTCTGTAACAAATAGGGAGGTTATACGCAGTGGTGATCTATCCCCACGTACCCAGAGATCACCTTCCTCAATGACTCGATCTTTCTTTCATCAAGGAAGTAAAAGTCATTGCATATGTATTGGCATATTAAGCACGGTCCTAGACAAGATTCCTAGAGTCACATAAAACTCCAACAGTTCAACATTCACCAAAGTAATCGTATGCGGCCCTATAAACCTCCACCCTTCTTCTGCTTCCTTCATTTTCTCCTCCTTGGCACAGCCTTCGTCTTGGCCCTGCAGCGTTCGCCGCCTCTGCCAACCTCCTCCTTAACACAACCTTCTTCTTTGCCCTTCACCATATGCAGCCGCCAATCCACTCCTCCTTCACGCAGCCTTTCTTCTCCCTTCACTGTTCGCCGCCTCCAGAAGAAATCAGTCCTCACTGCCTCTCTGTATACTAGTATTTCATGTTAAAAAGGGAGCATACCTGACTTGGATGAACCTGATGCAAAGGCTTTCAGTTTGTGCAGCACAGAAAATTGTATGGCACCATAAGGCATGACCATGAGAAGTGCTGGAACATTGCCTCGCCAAAAACCCTGTAAGAAGGAACTTTATTAAAAATAGAAGAAAATAAATTATGTCTGGGAGAGAGAGGATCTTCTACAGACATGATATTTTTTTGATTACTGAATAAAAATTATATTATTAAAGGAAGAACATCCCGTACAAGAAAGTGTGAGATTCTAGCAAAGAACAACTCCAGTAAAATACTATACAACATTTAAATCCCCTAAAGTTTGATAACCAAATATAATGAGTTGTGATCACATTATACAAATCCTCAAAATAGTATATTATGTCTCTCAAACCAAACACACAAACAAATGTATCTCTAATGGCATTCCGCATTAACGTTTTCCAACCAATGAGAGTGTCTCTGGAACCCCACCCCACTTCCCTTAGATGTGGGCAATCCGAAAAAGAACACACACCAACAAGAAAAGTGAGCAATACAAAACAGCACAACACATAGATGTACGTGGAAACTGTAGCAGGTAGGGAAATCACACCAGATCCACCATGCTCAAAGGCAGATACGAAACACAGAAACTATCACCCTCATATAAAAGAAGAGAACTATAAACATGGCCACTTATTGAGGGGAAGATGTAATAGATACAAAAAACTTATAAGCCTGCTTACATATAAAACACGTTAGCTGATTATCACTCAATAATGGCAGCAATCATGTTCTACTATTAAAAATTTGCAAAAAGTTATATTTTTTGTAGAAGTACAGGTCATAAAATGGCATGCTCTATAAAAGTAGCAAATAGATACTAGAAGAAAAAAAGAGCCTAGTGTAGATGAAACAAAGCAAAAAAAATCGCTAACATACATAGAACAATATGTTGAGGCAGAACAAATCACTTATATTTATAGAACAACATATTCAATACCTTTAAACCTTCCTCCCGGAAAATGTCTTTAGTTGCTTGCCCCATCCCAGTATACTTTGATGGTCCATATACATCTTTACGAAGTAAATGCCATGAAGAAGTGGGCTCTAGTTGAACCTGTTACAATAAATGCAAAACTAAGACTATGCAATGCCTATTGAGGATAGAACTTTAAACGTCCACATAACTCATAGAATAATGAGATGAAATAACTATCATCAAAGTAACCAAAGTAACTAGACTATTATTAACCAAATGAATGGCCCTTTCTCTTTTAATCTGTAAATCATAATGTCTATGCTTATATCTCTTCTGTTGGAGGAATTAGCAATGGACATGCTGATCCACAATTTGGTATGGAACCGTCACTCCCATCTTGGAGTTATCTGTAATAGAATCAGGTCCTTCCTGATACTGTAATTTTCATTTGATCGGTTCTGTTCACGTGTTGATGTAACATTGATCAATTTACAAACAAAATAAATGTGTCAGCTTCCGTGGTCCAATGCTGACAAAAGGGCAGTAACAGCTGAACCACCTATTCCTAATATATATAAACATTACTGCAAATGATACTCATACACTAAAAGCAACTATACCTCAGTGAAAATACATACGGTCATAGTCTGAAAGAGTAAAAGAAGTCTCCTTAAAACTAGTACCCAGCAAACATTAGACAATTAAATCTCAATATATCAACTCATAAACGACCTCATACTCTCAACATAAATCCCATTTCTAAGTTAATACCAAAGTTCAATGGTATTACAACATGACATGCAAACAAACATCAAATACAATAATCCAGAACTGACCTGAAATCTAATCTTGATAACATCAAGTGGGGACGTAACAGTACGAGAAATCCCACAAGCGATAGCGCCAGCAGCAGCGTCCATAAACGCGCGTTTTAGCTGCCCCGGCTCTTCCATCACCTCAAATTAATCTAACAGCCTTATTACCCAAATATAAGACAGACACACAACACCACAAATCAGTATAAAATACTACTAAAACATATAATCATGTTATAACAAACCATAAAATCTGGTAAAAATAAAATGTTACCTGACATGAAGGAAGAATGAAAGAAATAGAAAAGCCGCCATGGGTTGGTGAGAGATATTTTTTGGCGGCTATTGAGAAGTGGTCAAAGAATGAAGGGTGTTGGGTAAGGTGGGGAAGTGAGTGCGGGTAATGGAGTTAAAAATAAAAGAATGGCCTTTTTTTTTTTTTTTGTCAATGGAATTCAAGACTACTTTTTTTTTAGGGAGTGGAGAGACCTCAAAAAGACATGGTCGGAGAAAGTTTTCAATATATCGGGAAATGTATGCGATATATATGTGTATATCGAAAGTCTCGATGAATATTGTTTGTCTTTTATCGAGACATCGTCGGTAATGTTATGTGGAAAACTGGAAAATAATAAGACCATCGTATCAGTGTTTTTTTTTTGTGGGTTTCTATTTCAGACGGGAATAGTTGTTCCGTTTCAATTTAAATATATTTGTTGGGCCAAAAAAATCCAGCTCGCCTTTTAATTTGTTTATTTTAAAATTTGAAAAAGTTATGGACAGCAAAACTTGACCGGTTTCAATTTTTTGGGCCCCACATCCAAAATCGAGTTGTTTTAATTTTTAAATTACAACAAGAAAAAATATTCTGGACGACAAACTTGTCATGTCCCACATTGGGATGGGACAATTTGTCCCGTGCGGCTCATTTATATTTTTCTCACGAATTTGGTTTGGAATTTGACAATTGTTAGAATACAAATGGTGTTTTGGCAGCGCGTTGGGGGTCGAAATTGTCAAAATTATTTTCATCGTCATGATTAGAAAATGGGATATAACAACGCGTTGATGATGCTCTAAAGAACTCTTCACCTTTCTACGTTAAATTAACCTAAACAAAAAATAGTAAAGATAAACAAGCAGATAGTAAGGAAAGTTAAAAGCATGAGCATGTCTAATGGGCAATGCTATATGGACTGCTAACAAACACCAAATAACATTTCCAATGGGATTTGTTAGGAGGGTTTTAAATTTGGAAGGCGTGATAAACTCAACCAAATTTGTAGCATGAGCTAGCAAATGCCATAATTAAGTTTTGAAAGACACGATGACACAATTTCTACCGCCTATATGTTCAATTTCAATTTAATAGCAAAAATTATGTCGCCCTCAGATCAATTTAGTACATAAAAAATTGAAACCCCATTGAAACATTTTCAAAGTTTTCGGCAAGTCAAATTTGACTTGCATGCTAAAACTTCTAAAAAGCTTAGATGACACCCTTTTAGCATCTCCATTTAGCAGCTCCCCATTAGACTTGCTCTAAGAGGATATTTGTGATATTCTGTACTGGATTTAGTCTCACATCACGTAGGAAGATAGATAGGAAGATAGATATTTTAACTGCGTTATATTGGATCGACCACAGCTTGCTAATAATATGGGCGTTTTAGTTAAAACCACAAAACCATAGACTAGTTTTCGAACCCGTTCTATGAACGGGTGCCGTTTATACAATTATTATGAAAATTATAATACCTATGTGGAGCTATGAGGTATAAATATTATATTGGTTTTTACTTTATTTTTTATGTGTGTTGTTTTTTGTCTTTTCCAGTTCGGTTGTGTAACTGTTATCCACATATTCTATGTAAAGCTATGAGATATGCATATTATATTTTCTTTTACTTAATTTTTTATGTGGACGGTTTTTTATCTTCTCAAGTTCGGTTTTTTATAAAATATTACGTGATATTTTATAAAATTATCACGTAATATTGCTTCAATCTAGTTATTAGATAATGATACTTGGCTATATTATGAATAAATTATGATTGAACATTTAGTAATGGTTTCTTGCTTTCATAGGAAAAAAGTGTTAATCTTTTCAAGTTTACATCCATTATCAGCTATATTTTGTGTGTTTATGTAAATCAATTGGGAAATAATTGATTATGGACAGAGTAGAAGTGTCAATTAAAGGTGGCCGAAAACTGTAGGATTTGAGAAGAAAGGTTATTCTGGGTTGCATTATCCCACAACTCTTTCGTTGTACATAGAACTTGTTGTTGATTGGAAATGATGTTATTTTTCAGTTTTTTAATGTAAATGGTGTAAATTTATAAAATTTTATAATGGCTGAAAGTAAGAGCAACTAACAACAGTACGCATTTAAGAAAAATGTTATTAATGCATCTCTTGCTATTTTCGATTATGTATGATCCGACTCTATGGTAGAGTATTTCATTTATAACAAATGATATTGGACCACGCCCATGCAATACACACATGTCGGATTAACACCAAGACTTGTAAAAGCATTACACGATTGTATGACCGAATGTGTGCCGATGAAATGACCTCGAATTGGCATTAGATCCTTCATACAATGATTTAAAGGCAGGGGGCAGTTCAGAAAGCAAAGGCAATTTGATCTTTCCTTGTAACAAAAGTACAGAAGAAGTGGATGATTAAAAAAAAAGATACCTCAATATTCTCAGCATTTTGAACGCAGAATTGCTCCCAAAGTCTTGCTCTATGAATTTCTACTTCCGTTTGGTGTACTAATCCTTATGAGATGGAATGTTGAGAAAGAGCTGAAGAAGTTGAATTCTGAGAAACATTGTAATCGTTTATGTTGTTATTTCTTTCCCTTCTTGAATGCTAATAATAATACATTCATCCAAAAAGTGACAAAAATTGATTTAAACAAACAATATAAGGAATAAGATAAATAATATAAAAAATAACTACTCATAATAAGTTTGTTACAGGTTTAGTAGTGGACTCAAGATCAAGTAGTAATATTCCGTGATTATGGATTTGGAATGAGAAATACTAACTGCTGTTTTCTTAGTTTTAAAAAGTTGTTGTTAGTTTTTATGTTTTTTGAGGGTATTTTTTTTATGTTTTGAAATGTAATATGTCTTGATACTTTGCAAGTTTGAAAAAAACTTACACCATAGCATATGCTTATATTATTGGATATAGCTTGGCTACTGGTAAAGTATATGGGAAATGGTTTGCTCACGATCTTTGAAGACGAAACAGATAAAAGAGCACTATTCTTGATCTTTAGGCATTCTTTTAGGCCCATATATATTTCTAAATATGTTTTTTTATTTTTTATTGGGAGATGATGTTCGGAATCCTCAAGATTTAATTTTTCATTGCTTCCTCCAATAAATTTGGATTAATGTCCGTCTATTTTTAGGTTTATTCGTTTCAGGCATGAACTTCAGTGAAATCAGAAGACTTCTTTTGTAATGGTGTAGTTCGAATAGCACATTAACTACGAATATATTTCAAAACAACATTATTTTGCTACAAATGAAGTAAATAAATGAAATTAATGCATATCTAAAGTTTAAAATAAGCGTTTAACAGAAAAAAAATACTATGTGACCAACATAATAAAATTTTGGTATTCAAGTACTAATCCTCATGGTTTTCTTTTCTTTATTATGGAACTTTCCATGCCCTTCATTCCTTTAATTTTTTCTTTGAGATAATATATTTTATCTTTGTTGTGTTTATCATCAACCAAACAATCTAGCATAATATTTTTGAGGATGTCAAGTTGATTATGTTTCTCTTCAACTTCTATTCTTTTCTTCATAAGTTCTTTGAAATTGAAGTCTTCAATTTCCATATCACGCTCATCCTTTATAAAACTGTATTGCATGAAAAGTCTTTGAATCTTCGCTTTTTGCAATGAGAATATGTGGTGCTTCCATCAATTTCTTTAACTATGATGTCTTCATTGTTAAAGAATAAGTCTTTCGGTACCTTTAATGTTACAGTTGGTTTTGAATCGTCCGCCTCTCTAATTTTGTGTTGTAGACCGGATCTTGTTGAATGTTAAGTCCTGTTTCTAGAATTTCCTTTAACATTTTTTTTTACATAAGCTGTAATTTTCATAACGCCATTATCCTGCAATAGACATAATAAAATGAAGTCAATAAATAATTATAAATAATGGAGAAAATGAAGAAAAATAGGCTACTTGGTTTTTCGATATGTGTAGTTCAATTGTTTTTTTTAGGTTAATAGATTATGTTTTACTAAGTGATTGAAAGTTCACTTTTAGTAGGGTTCTAGTTTTGTATATATCTTATATTTTGATATTTTGGAACAGCGAGCTTCTCTTTTTTTCCAGCTTCCACTCTATTAGGACCCAAGATTATGACACGTGTTGGGTAATTTGAAATGTGGATTTTGAGTTTTATGGTGTGGGCACGTGTAAAACGTGAGTGGTAGTTGTGGCATTTTGAAAGGGCACAACACCATACACACCACAATAGACGGTCAAACTTGGTAAATGATGGTTAACTAACGATAGGGTTACCTAAAGCTAAAAAATGTAAAAATGTGGGTCTAACGTAAATACCCATATTATTGGGACGACCTAAAACTAAATCACCTTATTTTAAATTAGATTTTTTTTTTTAATTAGGTAGAAATTTTTGGGTTTTAGAAACCTCTATGTTTACTATTACTGTTGGGCCTAGGCCCATCAAATTTTAAATAACATATGTTTTAAGCGGGATTGTATTTCCAATTTTATTCAAATTTGACCGCTACACTACACGACCCACTTTCGATTTTGAAATTGATAAAAACTTGAGACCAAAGAAATCCTATCCATGAAAATTCATTCGTAGATTTTTTGAAACGTTATGACTCTTTAAGTTTCAACATTCATGGCGTTTCAAGCTTAAGCTAATGTATCGTTTCCGTCTCCATTCGCTCGACATTCTAGATTCTCAAACTTCTCCATTGAAATTCAATTTTGAGAGGGAAAAAGCCCACAATGAATTCTAAAGCTTAAAAAAAAAGAAGACAAAGAGGTATTAGTTTTCACTCATTTTCATTATTACTGCTGTTGAAACTGAAATTGCTATTGATTTTTTTCCAGGATTATTTGATTGATGCACCTGTTTCTATTGGTGATGACTTTTCTTTCAGTGGATGTATTGCTTATCTTCATGAGGACTGTAAGCATCGTTTTTCTGATTTATAAGTTTTAATTAGTTAACCTAGAAACTTGTGGTGGTTTATACTTTATAATCCATAGGTGGAAGCCTTTACGACCTGATCCTTGGACATTGTTATTTGAACACATTTATGTTCAGTTCATTATATCCATACACATTGTACTGACACAAATTAAAAAGATGGAGCATAAGAGTTATACATATGACCCATCCTCGATTGCAAAGATTTTTACATATGTTGCCGAAAGTATAGTAAATTATATAATGGACGATTTGATGCTGAAGTTTTTTAAGAAAAATTAATTGTGGTGTTGGATTGATTGACTCAGTAGCTTCAACTTGAGACTTGTCTTTAATATTTTAATTTTTGTTTTTATCATCAGTTGAATCATAAAAGAGAAATCAACAAAATTATTAAATAAGATAATCAGAAAAAAATAGTTTACCTTATCCATATTTGTTAACTCTTTTCAAGCCTTTATTGAATATCTTCTATTGTATGCAATGAAGAAAAGAAAAAGAACTTAGTTATATATGTAAAACTAATGTATCGAATTCAACATGTAAATCGGAATAAAAAGAAAAAACCCGGTTTTGTGTTTTTGTTTTCAGGTTAGAGGATCGTTGGTTTTTATATATATAGGTTTGTTTAGGTTAATTGATTAGGTTTTCTTATGTCATTAGAAGTTTAGTATTAATAGGATTATTATTTTTTATATATCCCTAATTAGTGTTTTTGTTTTGTGTTTATATAGATAGGTTTGTTTAGGAAGTTAAGTATTAATAGGATTCTTTTTGGTAGAGTTAGATTATTTTGTGGGAACGCACCAACTCTCGGTAGGCAAGGGTTTTATTATACATTATTAAATACCGCTTTGTTGTCACAGGAACCTTGGCGGTCAAAGAAAAACGTGCTAGTTTCCCTTTGCCCAACCTCTTCTATTGTTCATAGACTATTTGCTACATAGTTATTATAGTATATTAACCGATAGGAATTGAGTACTAAAAGCGTTAAGAACTCTCTACTTGGGCACACCCAAGGGGAGTCCTCTACTTTCTCAAGCTTTGAGTTAGTCCTTGTGCATCCCATTCAGCGATTGTTAATTATAACAGATCACTATACTTATTGATTGAGCTATATCAAAGTATGAAGTATCCCCATTTGAAGTCCGAACGAAGTCGACATGAATCCCGTTCAGATTGAGTATCCCGCTTCAACCAACCAAATGGTAGTGTTCTTTGCATTGTTATGTGCTCTATTGCTGGTCTCTAACTCAAGGAAGTGTTAGCTCTATCTGCGTGTGGAAAAAGGTGGATCAATAATCGGCAAGAGCTCACGGCCTCACGCTATGTCACTTTGATAAAATTGGTATTGATAGTTACACTTTAAGCAATCGAAGTCTTGGTCAATAGAATATTTAATACGTTGCCAACATTCCTCCAAAACAAAGACTAAAAAAGAAATGAAAGACAAAAAAAGGGGGAAATGTACTAATGTATGCTCGGACTTTAGAGTCGAATATTTTTAGCCCATTTTGAAGTTGTGAAAGTGTGAAACCGTTGTTTCCACTTTCCAGTTTTAAGTCTTTGTTTTATTTTTCTTTGATGAAATTTACTTTGGCTTCATTGCTTGCAACATTTTCAGCAGCTTGTATCTGTCTATTTGCCTTTGAAGGATCTTATAGGATTGCCAAGTTTTATGTTTTCTTTTATGCATCCAAATTCCCGGCCCAGGTTGTCCCATCCATCCGTAAAAATTGTTCGTTTTGAGGCACTTCCTCGCTTCGCTTCGAACATGCCCCAAGAAACGGAAAAAGGGGAGATTAAGGCATGTTTTGTCGCAGCTCGTTAATTGATCTGTCTCTTTGGAAGGAGTAGGCACGGAGTTGACTATTTAAGATAAGGTGCTTGTACCTTTTTTTACTTTTGTTTGTGTTCCCCACCCCCTGCAAATGCCAGTTTTATAAATTTCATGGCCTCCACTAAATTTATTAGGAGCACCAACAAACAAAAAAGAAGAAGAGGAAAGTAGTATCTTTGAAATAAACTGTACAAAGGGGGAGCACCAGTGGAAAAATTAAAATGAGGAAACTAATATTTTATTTCTAGCTCATCCCAAAAGAACACATATATCAAATTACGTCCAGAGTTACTGGTAATTCCAACTTGCGGGGGTCACAATGGCGTTACTTTTGTTGAAAGATGATTCCATTGGAACAGCAACTATAGTGTGTAATCTGGCTCGATACTTGGTCATTGGGTGTAAGGATCACCTTTGTGGGTTATTTTCATCAAGACAGAATGTATGCCCCCTGTAAGCTTTTTATCTTAACCCACTCAAACTGAATGTGATTCAGCTTAAAGACTTCGAATTTCAATAGTGAAGTAGTTTCGACTCATCATCCGCATACCGGTAAGTAACTTCCACCTTGCGATCTAGTGGAGTCCCCGCTTTTGTCGGGGACATGAAATAGGCCAATCTTCTATGTCCACCATAGATTGCCCGAGTATAGTGCTGAAAAAGAATTCTTTGTTGTGTGTGTATTTTTGTGTTCCTCCATTAGAAAGTATAGTAGAGATGTGCTTCTTTGACATTGAGGTGGATTAACTTGTCATCTTAGTATTTTCGTCGATGATGTGCACTTATAATGAGGCTTTCCTTTTCAAATCTTGAAAGTGAAAAGATTCCATCTATTGCTCGAGCTTCGATTTTTTTTTATATGCAAATGTATATTTAGGTTAAGGAGTGTCTAGGGTTCATTTAGAATTTTAGGAGTTGTGATTGGTAGCTCTTGGAGCCTGTTCTGATCTAATTTTCACTTAACTACATAATGTACGCATAAGCAAATGTTGGCCTAGATTTTCTCTTTGATTCGGTTCGACTGAGTCATCGTGAATCAATATCCTTCGATGAGCACCGGGAATGTGAAAGAGTTATCGAAAGTATATGTGAATCTTTGGTCTATAATCATTTTGTTCCCCATTTTGTATGTGGTTAACTTTTATCCTACCTAACCCGCCTTATAAAGATAAAGCTCATTGATTATTTCGGTGATTGTCGACTACACAATGATAGCCACAAAGAATTGTAAGTTGAAGTTGGCTCAAGAATTTTTGAAATTACTTAGAATTGTTAATTTTAGTATTATTCTTATTCTTATTAATATTTGTATTTGTATTGTTATTGTTGTTGTCGTCATTTGAATAGGCTGTCTTGTGTTCCATTCCACCAATGTGCTATTTGCTGGTTAGACTTCCCTCGAGTTTTCTAGACTGACACAGATATCAGATGTTCTCTATTTTCATTGCTTTGCTTTGATTGAAAAAAAGAAAAGAAAAGAAATATTTTGCACAGCATCGAGTTTGTTGTTGGAGAGCATAAAAGGTATGAATTGATGGAAACCGGGAAATAGATTTGAGGTAAAATTTAACATTAGAAACATCCTTTTCGAAGATGAGGCTCCTTGTTAGACATTATACTTCAAGGGTTTAGCCTACTCTATGCTTACGGTCCTATGGCAGCGGTTGTGATCTTGTTCAGGGTGATAAGGTTTGATTGTTTCATATTCATGCGGTTGGGATAATGGTTTGGTGGTAGTATAGCGCAAATTTTTTTAGTGGTATTAGCTAGTGTGGTTGTAAGTGCGACCTTTTTTCTATTAGCAATGAGTTCGATTGTGCCATTGTAAAAAGGGAACAAAAATCTAAAGCTTGAGAATACAATATTTGAAAAAGGCAATTGAATAAAAAAAGACGGGGTTTAAACAATGATTAGGTAAAGTAGGTCTAATAACCGACTTGAATGATTGCTAATGAAAAGGTGCGATGAGTTTATTCATTGATGCTACTTAGAGTCAATATTGTGTTTTTGTTTATTTTTGATCCTTAATAGTTACTAAATTAATATTGTCACACAAATATTACAACAATTCTTGGTAAGTTAGCTAGAAGCTAACAACCTAATACCAAGTATCCCAGTCCCCAACTCTCAAGGTACCAAATCGGAACCAAAAGAGGCGAAAAAAAATGCAACAAAGAAAGACGGGAATAAGGGCTAAATACAACATGGTATGTAACGAAGGGCTTCAGTCGTGGCTGCAACATGCGATGACCCACGTGAACTTCGGTCTTTCCAAAGCTTTTGCCCGGGAGGACGGTGATTCCCAGGTCTCTCGAAGTGGGCCTTGTTGCCATTTTCAAGGTCAGAAGAAGTTGTGTTCAATTCTCCATTTTGCAATAAAATGACCAATGCAAATTTGTTGTGGCCATGTCAAAGAACCGTCCGGATCTTGTGGTGTTCCGTCTTTGTATAATGGGGCGACACCTACCAGACCATCTGACAGGTGAACCCATGGATATGGGCTTTGGTGCTATTGTAATGAACTGTAAGAAGCTCATAAGGTTAGCATTATCTGGTTTGCTCACCGATAAGGCCTTCTATTACATCGACAAGATGGGAAGTTAGTTCGTACACTATCGGTTGCTTTTGAAGGAGACACCGACGCGGGTAATCGACTTATGTGCTTCAGGGATGCCCTGAATTGCAGAAGCTTGAGATTAGAGATTGCCCTTTTGGGTATGCAGGTCTGGTCTCCGGTTTGCACCATTTTCATAACATGAGGTTCCTGTGGATGTCTTTTTGTAGATTGATTGTTTGAGGTTGCAAGGAGGTTGCTCGAAGACGACAGCAAACACGTGAATTACCGAAAATTGAAGAGGATTTTGGCCAAACAGTTGAGAAGTTATACATGTATCGATCTCTTGATAGATGGTGGAGTGATGCACCAAACTTTGTGACAATCTTGTAGACTTGCGTTTTAACAGAAGGGAGAGCACATTGCTTGTTTGTTTATATCACAGTTGCAAGGAGCAAATTCGGAGGGATTTGAACAGTGGGTATTTTTTAAAATCCACATGGGATCTTTGGTTCCTCGCAGACATAATAGCCTTCGATTTTTTTCTTGGGGCAGTTGGAATGGCATTAGGCTTAACCATGTTGAGAATGTTGCATGTTTTACCATCCGCCTTCCAAAAGTTTGTTAAAAAAAAAAAATTGATGTGGCTTATGGTTGTTTGAACGAAATTGGTTGGTCGACCCCACTATAATCATCTTGTTTTCGGATATTTCTCTTGTAGAGTTTCTTGTAGTCTAATGTCCGTGCAAAGGAATAATCATATTTGTGCTCTTTGGTTTGTTGAACTGTTCTGTTTCATTTGCTTCTCTAGGAGCAAGTGCTTTGTTTTGGGATTGTTCTACGCTTTGCGATGCCTCCCTTTGATTACGTTAAAAGTCAAATACAAAAGATGCAGCCAAATGCATTTGGAAAGACTCTTACAATGCTCTTTGGACTGCGGTCCTTAAAACTTGGAAGCGGGGAGGAGCCTTAAAATTTTTTAATCTGAATTTCCTGTTTATTGTGTTAAGATTGCTCATTATGTGAAGGTAAGCTCTTCCTCATAGTATTTAAAGGTCATATAGGATTCTTTGTTGCGAAAAGGATTTCTTTATGATATTCTCCTTTCTCAAAAATTCATTCCGACTTAACATCGTCCCTATATCGCCAGTAAGTGCTTTTTATTTTTTCTGTTCACATATGTTAAATTTGTTTTTCATTTATAGCTGTGGAAATTAAGATTACAGGACTTCATATTCAATTGTGGTGGACTATCAGTAGCATTTGTTTTTGTGACGTACTGGGATTCTTACTGCATGTCCTCCATCTTTAGCAGGTAATATGTTGATTTCTTTTATTCTAACCCTTTTTCCTTGAGCTCGGTCTGAAATCATGATGTTACTCAGGGTATAGAAGCTGAAAGGGCAATTCGGAAATCTCTATGTGATTATTGCGCGCGCGCGCACGACCACAGAGCAAAATGATTCCTTTGTTCGTTCTTATTTCAAGTGAGTTGCCAATCACCTGTGATCAAACTGGTTTTTACATGACAAAATTCTGTTTTTGAGGAACTTGGATATGTTGGTTTGGTAAGGTATGGCATGGAGATTGGCAGGCCAACATTTGTTCCCAAGTCAAGACTTATCAGTTACAGCTATTAGTCTGTAAAAACATGGGAAAAAACAAACAATGCTCCCAATAGTTCATGCAAATGCTCTAATGATTTCAATGCTTTTTTTTTGTAATTTCCTTCAGCACACCCCCTGAATAACATCTTAATGGTTTTAAGCTCTTGAAACATAACTGACGTTTGAATACCTCCACCAAAGCAACAATGTCTAACATTTTTAAAATGGTGTCTAATTGCTCAACGATATCCGTATTCTCTTGCAGTTCTTGCCCCATCGATTATTAAGATTTAGACACCCATCATTTGGTGCTTACCTTTCGCTTTATTGAGCTTTACCATTAGTTGGTTTGATAGAACACCTAGTTGATGAAAAAATTGTCGGGTTTTTCGACATTAACCGGGTTTGTTATCTAGAGCATGTAAAGTTTAAACTTTGTCAAATCCTAGTTAGCCGAGAGTTATTATTTCCGATATACGATACGGGTGCAGATTTTTTTGTTTTACTTTTAGATAAGTTCAGTTGGTTACAGATTGACTTTTTGTTACCACTTTAGTTAGAGTATGTATTCAAGTATGTTATATTGCTTATAGATTTTCATTCATGTGCTACCTTATTTGAGTTTGGATTGTGGCTTACTGTTAGTTTCTATAAATGCAGAATCGGCATGGAAATTTGGCTCAGGAATGTTTCTTCTTGTTCAAGTTGTTCTCTTGTTGGATTTTGTTCATGGATGGAACGACTCATGGGTTAAAAAAGATGAGCAATTCTGGTTAGTGGAGTTTCTTTATCCTTCTGACTATGTTGGTTATCTTGAAAAGGGGCAAATTCCACCCAAGGTATTAATTATATCATGAGTACCTTCGTAGATGAGTTCAGCAATCCTCACATTTTGTCATTTATATTAGTTCTTTGAATGAACTCTTTTAAGTGCAAAGACATATCACTTGTCCATTCTCAAGTTTCTTTGAACATCGAAGGAAGCAAGTACTACGGTACTTTTCTTATATAGGTTTTAAATGAATTGTTATTTCGTGATTGATTGAAACTATTTTCTTTACGGTTTATTTTGGTACTTCGAAGTTTCTAAAATTTTGTCTTTTAGATTGACATCGTAAAGGGAGGACCAAGAAGCTTTAAATTAAGGATGAATCAGTCCGAGGTTGAGGCAGAAATACAAACATTGCGTGATGGTCTCATCGACGCAGTAGGATTTTCTACGAATAAATTTCTGTCATGAGTATAAGCCGTTTAAAAAGCAGCTTTTTGAATTCATTAATTTTCCAGCTGGATGGAAACAGCCATGTGATCTATGCGGAGATGTGATTCTAAGGTATAGCATACACGAACTGCATCAATGGCTTGTGAGATCCTGTGGAATATTGCTTTTCTTAAGCTCGACTCTGCTGCAGCCCTAGCAAACAAAACTTGCCCTTCGCCAGATTTCAGCTCGGTGCCTATATGCTCTATGTACTTTGTGCTAGTGATACATATCTCATTTGACAACAATATAGAAAAGATCGCTTGCAAAATATGTAGTATAGCACTTAGCAGAATCACATACTCTAATATTAGATTAACCATAATACAACAATTTAACTTGACAAAACAGGTCATAAACCAAAGAAATATAACTACATGCAAATTTGAAACAAAGTCTTACTTGCGAGACACCGGTGTCAAACAATTGCTTGACTTCAAGTCGATATTCATGCATAACCCAATTTGTCCTATCTCCTCGCGGTGCCCTTCCTAAATAGAAAATCAGTCTTCTTCATCCCCACAGTGTCTGGGCCATTACAGATGGGTCTATCTCTACCAGTCGTCTTCCAATATCCAATTTCAGTGGCACGATTAGTCATGTCTCTTGGACAAAAGAAGTACCATTCCAGATCCCCGCAAGATTTGTCTGCATAAACAAAACAAAAAATGAGTTCAACACAAAGTCGAGACTACTAACTAAAATAAAAGTACGAAGTTTCATAATTACCAGGAAGGTCCCAAGGATTCCGGTTACGCCTATTTGGAGATAAATAATTCTCATTCGGAAAGATGGACGCTGAAATTCTCTACCATCGGGTTGCACCTCCGGAAAAGAGAAAAACACCGATGGAAGGTTTTAATTAGTTGAACATGAAAATTATCAACAACTGTATTAAGGTCTACTTGAGTACATCCGATATTAGGTGACAAAATTTAACGCCTAACAAACTGTATGCACTACTGGGATTCTATGCGGTGAGGAAATCTACATTCTAATCTGCAAGTGTAAAATCCGTTTTACCTTTGAATTACCGAAGATTGAAGAGGATTTTGGCCAAACAGTTGAGAAGTTATACATGTATCGATCTCTTGATAGATGGTGGAGTGATGCACCAAACGTTGTGACAATCTTGTTGCATCAATGGCTTGTGAGATCCTGTGGAATATTGCTTTAACTGGAAGCAAGCTACACAGATGAAAGAAACTCAAGATCAGAACTGCGACACAATCCACTATTCAACTTTAGTGGAAAAAAAGGAAGTATTTTCACGCGAAAGGATTTGTCTGTTTCTGCAGAGAATGAGACCAAAACTCGAACTATTAATCTCTTTAAACCGGGTTCTACAGCTGTGGAAGCAAGTAAGTCCCGTTTTTCTCTCATGCGTACTTAGATTAGCTCCCCACGTAAGCAACATCCCTAAAGGAACATCATTCTCGCGGTCGGATGCTAGATTACTAAGTCGAGGCGGTTGGCAAAACCCTTAACGTCGATTGATAAGAAGAGTGGCTTACCCGTTTCTAACCCTTTTCCGGGACAACCTTTGTGGGTCAAATTCTGATTCGCGCCATATATGCTTAAATCTAGGGAAGCCCAATCTTATGTGTGCGTAAAGAAAGACATGGATGGTTTAGGTTCTCGAGGTCCCATCTAAAGACCACCTCAAAAGTACTAATTCCACTCCTTTGCAACATGAAAACCACAATTATCTCAACTACTCTTCATATTTGTTACGTAATAAGGAAATGAATGACAATCTCGGCCCCGGATTCTCGAAAGCTAGAATCGTCTTGAGAAGAGTGGGACTCCACAACTAAATGATTTCTCACCAAGCAATTTACGTTTCCCTGTTTCTATTGGTAAAACAGTTAAACATGAATTTAACACCGGGACTTCGTCAACTCGCGGTATCTGGAAAATTAAGAAGACTGGATGGATTGAATAATGGATGTCACTCATCATCGATGTTCCTCGACCTATTCATCATAGTGATAAACTGAGATTGTCAAGCGGCGTGGCCTATATGGATGTAGCATCCGGAGGTCCAAAAGCTTTCAGATAACCAACCATTTGTCACCCAAAAACATGTCTAAGGAAAGCAAATCTTGAGAGAGTCAAGTATTTCCTCCAACTTGAAGGAAAGTGCATCTGCAAAGCTATTTACACTACTACCTGATTTTGATTACCATGATGAGTGCGGTGAAAAACTTCCACCTTCGTGAATCTCGAAATAGCTTAACGCAAAGAGAGATGAACAAATTAATTTTCTAGCTTTGAGGGATGAATCATCAGGCGAAACTGAAACAATGGATATCAATGCTTGTCAGACATGGAATTCTCTTCCAAGTATGGGAGAGCACATTGCTTGGTTTTGGAAAAAGGTGCGATGGGTTTTAAATAGTGTATGTGAATTCTTTTGTAGGTTTTGTTTCCATTTTTTTTTCTCGTCCCGATTTATTGGTTTCCTACGTGAAGAAGAAAGTCGGGTTTTGTGGAGTTGAGTTAAACTTCCTTTTTTTTCTCCAAATTTTTAGTAATCTCCCATTTCACGTGGACACTATAAATATAGCATTTATATAATAATGAAAGCTGCATAAAAAGCGGCGGATGAACTAAATGTTTGCTAAATAAATTAACCAACTAATGTACCAAGCATAAACTTCCTTACCTTTATGTTGTTCAACATGATAAGCAAAGATTGATGATCGAGAAAAGTTCAGTTACTAAACGCGTTCTAAAGCAACCACGATTGGTCATTACTATCAAACCAATAACTTGTTCATCGAAGCTTTACGCCTTAGAACTTAATCTACTTAAATTCCATGCAAGTAGAACAAATAAAACAGTCTTTTGCAGCAATGTCAATCTAGGTGTAAACTTCTTTGCAGGTTCACATGTCATCTTAGCAACTTGTCCAAGTTCAGGTTCAACAATAAACCCAAATTCAGCCTCATCTTTGTTTCTAACGTGTATTATATTTCCAACTGGGAAACTGACTGGTTGTCTAGTGAAAGTGCTAGTAACTGCCCACGTGTTCTCACACACATACCACTACCTCTAATTGTACCACAACACACATTTGATCTGGGTTGACATAAAATTGATTTTCCACTTGCCAAGTTTTCGGAACCTTGTTGTGACGCTAGCTCGCGGATCGGTGGAAACTCAAGCTTTGAAGTAGCCATGTTTAATTCTTGGCATTATGGAGTTATAAATCTAGGGTTTTCCAGTATAGTAGAGTAGATATATATGTTGTATACCACTTATTTTTAAAAAAAAAATTCTTGATCATTGCATGTTTTCGGATAGGCGGGTGCTGGTTTATCCAAAGTAATATTCTGAGTAGTCTGATCTAGATGCCCCAAGGTAATTTGTCACTACTGACATTAATTTGTCACTACTGACATTAACCTATATTGTTCATCACTCGCATGCTTGTAGCAGATCATGATAATCAAGTCAAATAAAAACCAAACCTGGAAAGATGAAAATTTAACATTCACTGTTCTCTATCGGCAATTATTTGAGAATGATTTGAACTTATTTACTCTATTTATATCTGATTTGGTTTGGTATTCCCTCAAGTGGTCCGATACTTGGCTGAAAACAAATCCCATTTTTGTCAATGGTCCACATATGAAAATTACGCCCGATACAATCACAATTGGAGAAGTCTAAAACATAAATATTAATATGAATCATCTCCGATCATGTATTCGGAGCAATCAACAAAGTAACAACTACCAACTTAACATCAAAGACTGAAAACAAATAAATAAATGGCTACAATAGACACATATATGATTTGTAATCGGTGAGATATCTTGAGGTTTTGGTGATCCTTAGTTCCTTACTATGATAAAACTCTTGACCGTATACTTTCAACTCCCCTTTTTCTCCTTCTCTTGCGACTGCTCTAGTCTCTACAAAGAACCCAAATTTTCATTTTTCACAGAGATTTCCTGCTAAGGTTCCTCAACGAAGAAGTTTACAACCAATTTATCGGTCAAATTCCGACTAATAATCACTTCAATCTTTTTTTTATCACATCTTCCACTTTGCTTCACCCCTCGGTTCCTCCGGTGATCTTTATTCATACAAAGCATCCCTTGCCCATCCAAGATCGGTTAAAACCAAACTGTTAAGCGTCGATGCTTTCGCAATTATAGGTCAGTAGCAAATAATGCCTAGCGAAACGGCAATTATAGGTCAGAGTAGCAAATAATGCCTAGCCAAACAAAGAATCAAAGAGCTAATAGTCCAAACCACTCGCAATTTCAAACCCCCATTTGTATAAAAGCGATTAGGGAATACTCCCATTATTATTTGAACTATTACCACAGCAGCCCAAGTAACATTATTCTCCTTAGGAATAGCGACAACGCGCCTAAAATGAAACAGTGGATGAACCAAAATCCGCTCGCAATTTCAATAAAACAGCATCACCTATCCCCAATTCCCAATTCGAAGACTACGAATCTCGTTAAAATTCTTCAACACCTGTGTGGGTGTATGATGAGTCACACCACTTGATGAGTTGATGATGATCCAATCTCATCATCTGACGTGGAAGCAGTAGTCGAATTTATAGACCCACCACTCGATCTTTTCGACGAACCAAGAAACTGTCCAATAGATTGTAGTGGCTTAACAATCCCATCGTAAAAGAATCTAACAAAACTCGAGAACACCTCTCGAACTGAAGTTGAGGTTGAAGAAGTACTTACTCTTAAAGTTTTTTCTTCTTTAGAGAAGTAAATTGGTAATCTTCCATTTTTGTATCAAGATATGAAACCATCTCAACATAAACTCCACAGATCAGATAAGAGAAGAAGGATTCTCACGTGGAGCATACAAACATGTGTACGGTTGGTGAAGTTTTTTTTTTTTTTTTAGTAAAATTCTTTGTATCCTGATTTTTCGTTGGTAAGAGAGAAGTTTTTTCTGGGCAGTTTCTTTTTTCTCTCCTGATTTTGCGTGAGTAAAGTGGGTACTTAAAATGTGCCTACGTGGACACTCTCAGAGACCAGGAAAAAGGACTGCTATTATATATATATAAACAGACAATATAACTTCTAACTTCTATATTTAAGTGTCATTTACTTTGTTAACAATTCTTACTGTGAAAAAATGTGTCTTAGAAAGTACTTGAAGTTAAAGCAATGTCGAGGCAGCATCATGGGATATTATGTCGTCTACACAAAAGTTAAGGGGGTTGATAGCCAAGTTAGCCTATTGAACTGACCTATTTTGACTATTCTTAATAATGTATAAAAGATTAAGAAATTACTTTGACATATCTATGTTAGACACCATTGTCGAGGACAAGAACTAACGAGTTGATTACTTGGTGGAAGAGCTTTATGCTATCGGCTTATGCGTGTCTCTCATATTTCATCATCTAACTCCCATATTTCAGTGTGTGGGGAGTAGTTGTCAATATCGTATTAAGATGCACATATGTATACGGTCATCTTCATGTCAATATCGTCGACAAATGAAAGAAAACCAAAAACTTTCATTACATTCACAGCTAAAGACAACCAATTATATTCAAATACAACAATAAGCTGCAGAATTCAACAAATCATACATAAAACCAATGTTAACAAAACCCCATTAATGAAAACCAAGTTTTGACAAAATTAAAATACCCATGTCAACAAAACCCATAAAATCCTACCAAATCACCAAAAAGAATAAGAAAAAAGACGCATCAGTAAAATTGATTCCCAGATTATCGAACTCCAAAAGATATAACGATCAACAACTACTGAAATTTCCAGAAATAGTATACCTTCATAGAGAAAGCACTTCACACTGTATGGAGTTTTGACGAACCTAATTCGATGTGCCGTGAGAACTTGAAGAGAGAAGGAGATCAATAGACGTTGATTTGAGAAGAAACAATATAACTAAAAAGCCAATTTAAATAAGACGAATGAAACATTTTATTACCTTCTTTTAAACACTCAAAGTCTCAAACATTGCTGATGAATACGTCTTCAATAGTTGTTCTGTAGGAAAGAAGAGAAAAGGAGGATTTAGAATACGCAGGTTTATTTGTTATTTCCACAACATTCCGGTGTTTTAAAAAGCGAAAACTTCTAATATTTCTTTCGATATTTGCCCTTGAACAGGACGACATATGACGATTCGGGCTTCTGGCGATTTGTGGGAGGAAGATACGGAAGATAGGGTTCCGCGTCACGTTCGACAGTTTTGTTCGTCTGGGTAGAGAATCTCAAGAGTTGTTTTTAATTTTAGTCGTGGGTTTTTATTTTTTTTTTTTGGGAACAGTCGTGGGTTTTTGAGGTTGGGTTTCCATTTTAAGTGGGAGACATCTATCGCAGTTTTTTTCTCCACTTTACTTTTTAAGTGGTTCGGCCACTTTTTTTCTCCACTTTTACGAATCCATCCTGATTTCTCGTGAGTAAAAAGGGTACTTAAAATTAGCCTACGTGGACACCCTCAGAGAGCAGGAAAAGGGACTGCTATTATATATATATAAAGATATGTATGTTTTGGAAAGTAAAAACGTATCTACATGTGGTAGGGTTGTTACAACAGCCACCAACACACAACTTTGGTCAAAAAAATCTGTTATGACAAATTATAATTGGTTATTCATTTTCTAAACATTTCACAAATTATACATGGATAACACAAATTATCACATATGTTATGACAAAGTTTTTGCTTGTTGTCTGATGTTTATTTGTATAATAAAATAAAGTTATTTTTACTATTTAGCTTTTTTTCAAAAATAACAATAAGCTACCATGTTCATGCTGCTCTTAAATTGGCACCAGATATCTTGCCCTCAGTGAGCATCACCTCACGTATCAAACAAGTTGTGGTGATATGCTATAACATAAGCTAACAGAGAGCATACAATTTATTTCTAACTAAATCTTCAAAATACATGTGGACATTCCAAAAGATTTGTGTCTGTACAGACCCAAACACTCTTTTTACATTATTGAAGTTTTGTAGGCGACTAACCCAAATTTTGGTGAACTATGCCAAATAATAGGTTTACGCCTCGATTTTTATCACCAACTTGACTTTAGTACAAGAAATATGCCAATAACATGTCGACCCCTCGATTTCTCTAGTACATCAATTGCAAACTCTGTTCACAACTCTCCCAAGCATTGTTATACTTCTGGAAATGTCTATATATTTAGAATTATCACCACACACCGATTCACTCTCAAAATATGGATACTTTCTCAATCCATCCGTTTATGTATCCACTAAACTCTAAACAAAAAGTCGTAGAATAACAACCCTTTTATAGAGACACAAACTTGTTGCCCCTAAAAAATATCCACATAACAAAAAAAAAAAATATCAAAATTCCAAAATCAGATATTTTAAAAAGCTTCAATCCATACCAAATATTCATAAATCCATTTCCTTAAAATCCATAAATATCACAAAAAAAAAATCCGTATCTCAAATAGTAATTTCCTTACCCACTAACCCCGACTCACCTCAGTTCCACTCACCACTTATTTCGATCCCACACGTATATACCACAACACGACGACACACATACGTACCAAACTTAAAAAAAAAAAAAAAAAAAAAATCGCCTTCCTCATTTTTCCAATTTTTTTCACAAAACTGATAAAAACCCTATCACGCGAGAGCGTACCCCTCAAAAACCAAAATTTCATTTTGCAGAACAAATGCTTCACTCCATGCACTGTGTTAACCAGGTGCGAATTTAAATTCGTAATATTTAATACTGTTTTTCATGTTTCGTTATTGATTTCATGGTAGTTATGTTATCAGTGATGAATAAAACATCTGAAGTTAGTGATATGAATGAAGGGGTTGTTGTTGATGAGGTTAAAATGAATGGAGAAGTAAAGGAAGGTAAGGTTGAGTTGAAAGATGAGAAAATGGAAGAGGTTTTTAGGGTTTCTGATTGGGAAATTGATATGGAGGAAGTGGGTGTGAAGGATAATGAAGGGGAAGGTTTAGATGAGAAGAAAGAAGTGATTTTTAATAGACCATTTGTATCGGAGTTTGATTCGGAGTATGCGATGGTGGATGAAAGGGCGGCGGATAGGATGTCGGATGCGTTTGGATCGGAAGCGGAGAAGGCGATGAGTTATGGGTTTGAACCAGGGGATATGGTATGGGGGAAAGTGAAGTCTCATCCTTGGTGGCCTGGGCATGTTTTGAGTGAAGCTTTTGCAAGTTTGTCTGTTAGGAAAACAAAGAGAGTGGGGCATGTTTTGGTTGCGTTTTTTGGGGATAGTAGTTATGGTTGGTTTGATCCGGCTGAGCTTATTCCGTTTGATATAAATTATGCTGAGAAATCAAAGCAGACGAGTAATAAAAACTTTTTGAGAGCTTGTGATGAGGCTATTGATGAGGCTAGCAGGAGAGCCGCTTTGGGTTTGACTTGCCGGTGTAGGAATCCATTTAATTTTCGGCCTATGAATGTTCGTAGTCACTTTGCTGTTGATGTGGGTGGTTATGAACCTGGGGCTGTTTACTCTGTGATGCAAATTAAGAAGGCAAGGGAAAGGTTTCAGCCGAGAGATGTACTTGGCTTCATACAGCAGTTGGCATTAATGCCAATGGGTTTTGATCGGCAGAATGTTGATTCCATCAGGAATAAAGCTTTAGTTTTTGCTTTTCGGAATGCAGCGTTTGAGGAGTTTGATGAGACTTATGCCGAGGCATTTGGATTGCAGCCTGAACGGCCTAAAAATGATGAGAAAACTATGTTGGATCAGATAGCTAAAATACCAGTTCGAGGTATTAATATTTTATTTTCAAGCTCTTGTTAGGTATATGGATACACTATACACATATATTTTCCAGCTCTTGTTAGGTATAAGGATACACTATGCACACATATATGTATATTTTGGCACTTAAATATGTCACTTTTTGAAAAATGTTAGTTGACTATGCCTTTCAAATCATTATGCATACCTTCCATACCCCATTTACTGCTTATTAGTTAGTACTCTTTTACTCTTCCTTCAGCTCTGTGTGGCTTGGCTCCACTAACATTACTTCAGACTCGACACCATATAGCTGAAACAGCAAGGAATTCTGCACGAGATAAAATTGAATTTATAATTTTCCCTCTAATGATTGTTGATTAATAAACACAAATTTTCCTTTGTTTGTCCACTTTTGGTGTCTGCCAATACTCTTGACAGGAATTTTATTAAACTAAACCCTCAAGTCATTATGTGCACTTCAAGCACCCTACTAAATAGCTTCATATTAGAAGTTTGTAATTGTGTTATGTTGAACATTGGACTGCTTTTCCATGATTAACTGTAATTTGGTATTAAATCACCCACGTGAGTTAATAATCTGATAGGAGCAAATAGCTTGGTCAAACATGTTGTCCTTTCTGTCAGTATTTGACAGTATTGTAATGTTTTTTATTGATGGATTCAAGCGGGATAGAGCAGTCCACATAGCTTAGTATGATTTACTATATACTATTAACAATATATATGTGTTTTGCAATTTAATTCAGTTCTCGTTTGTTATAATCCCCTGTACCAGTGTGATTTCTTAGAAGTAGTAACAATCTCATTCTCAACAATGAATGTTATCATTGGTTGTCAGGTCGGTGTGTTTTAGTCCTAGTTTATGCCCCTCTTCATAGAGATGCTGATCATATTATATATAACCTTAAATGCTATTTACTTCTTGCCTTCTTTAAACTTCATTCCCATCTTTTGCCCCATCTTAAAAAAATAATTGTATTTTCTTTATTTTCTCGTCTTTTCTCTATTATATTTGTTCAATTGTTACCGTTTTCTCCAGCTCCTTTGAGTGGTCCTATGGTCATTGCCGAAGCATTGGGTGAAAAGAAGAAGAGCACCTCAAAGTCTAAAATCAAGGAACAACCAAAGAAGGATAAGTATCTGTTCAAACGGAGAGAAGAAGCAAGTGAGCCTAGATCCAATAATGTTGTCCAAGGCCGTGAAGGCATCCCTGGTACATCATCTCGCAAGGAAGGAGTGACAACAGTGGCGCCTGAGGATTATGTGTTCCAGAAGAGAACCCCAGTTCCTTTGTCAAGAACTGAGGTTGCAGTAAATCAGGATAGAGTTGGAACAACTGGCAAAGGTGTTAATATTAATAGAGCGGTACCTGTGGAAGCAGCTGACTCTGTAGGCACGAATTTTGTAGATGCACAGGAGACTTTGTCTCGTGTTAGTGTTCTTCCAGTTGGCTCTCCAGTGATTGAGTCAGTTGCAATTAGTAGAGCTTCTGTAACACAAGTTCCTATTGAAGATGGAAGGCTGCATTCCCACAAGGAGATGGTCTTGCATGATTTCAGTGGAGGAAGGGTATCAGGTGGAGCTGCTGTCTCTACAAGTGTAGGTCTGGATGCATTAAGTGGAAAATCTGACATGACTGGAGTTGTAGAAAATTCCAGTAAGAAGTTAATGCCGGAGAATAGACCTATGGTTGACTCAAAGGTTGAGCAGTCGAAACTTCCTGTAAGATCTGAAGATTCAGATCAAGGGTTGGAAGGAGCCTGGAAAAGAGAGATTTTGGAGCCTGAGGCTGCACCTCAATTACCTATCAGTTCCCAATCTCCTGGTGTGGTTCCTCAGACTAGTGATGTTGGATTGGTAAAGAAAGTTAAAGGTGTTAAGCGCTCTGCAGTAGACATTACTTCTGATAAATCTGAGAAAAAGAGGAAAAAGAAAAAAGAATCACAATCTGGAACTAGCTCTGAGCCTGCCCCCAAGCGCCTGAAAACTTCGAAAGAGGAAGGCATACCGAGGAAATCTGCTGGAAAGTCCATTGGGATTTCTTTAGCAACCTCAGAGAAGTCGAAGTTGGATTCACAGCAGAAAAACGATGGTTCCAGCAGTACACTTCTCTCAACTGATTCTTCATTGTCTGAACAAACAGTCGACCTTGCCAGTATGGTGGTTGACCTTCCACAAGTAGTAACTGACATGTTGGACCTTGCTCTTGATCCATTTTATGAAATTGAACGGGATCGGTTTGAAGTTGTACGCCAGGTCTTACTCCGTTTCCGGTCCCTTGTGTATCAAAAGAGTTTGGACCTCTCCCCGGCAAGTGAAGCTGAAATTTTGGAATCTTTGGACAGTAAACCCCCATCCCGTACTGGTGTTTCTGAGATTCTTCCCGGTGAGGATGGGAGAGGCCCACATCCGAAACGTCCAAAACATGTGGCTAGACCTGATGATCCCACAAAATCTGGTCGTAAGCGTAGCCTCTCTGATCGCCAGGAAGAAAAGGCTGCCAAGAGACTTAAGAAACTAGATCAGCTGAAGTCAATAACACAGAGAAAGGCTGATAGGCAGAAGATTCCTGAAGTTCAACCAGAACGGAAAGATACAAACACCACTGTACAGTCTAAGCCTAAGCCTAAGCCTAAGCCTAAGCCGACTAAACATGATGTGGGGAAGAAGCAAGACTCACCTGCGAAGGTGGTAGAACCAGGTATGCTGGTTTTAAAATTTCCTCAGACGACAAGTGTGCCATCTTCTAATGAGCTTAAGGCGAGATTCGGGCGCTTTGGGCCTCTGGACCATGATTTAATGCGTGTGTTCTGGAAGACTAATACTTGTAGGGTTGTCTATAGAAACAAGGCCCATGCGCAGGCGGCTTACGACCATGCAATCAGAAACGGTTCTCTTTTTGGTCATGTGAAGGTGAATTACATTTTGCGGGATGTAGGAGGAGGTCCAGTTGCGGTAGAATCTGAACCGGTGAAATGGCAAGTCAATGGCGCTTCAGATGAGACCCCACAGTTCAGGCCGATGGCTGCTGGTGATTCTATTCTAGGGCCAAGACCAACGACCCTTATGCAACGGACTCAGCAACGAAATGTTCAGCTAAAGTCGTGTCTGAAAAAGCCATCAGGTGATGAAGTAGTGTCTTCTGTTAGTGTCCCAAGAGAGGTCCCGCGTGTAAAGTTCTTGTTGGTTGGGGAAGATAGTAATAGGGGAGAGCAGTTGGTTAGTAGTAGCAAAGGCCCAAACAACAATAGTACTAGTGCTGATGGTGGTGCATCTTCTTTTGCAATGGATGTTAATAGTAAGAACTTGCAAAAGGTTATACCTAAAACTTTGCCTCCTATTCTTCCTTTTCCACCTCGTGCGCAGGATATGCATGAGACTCGTGCAACTGGTCACCAGGTTAATGTCTCCCATGCATATTATAGTGAAGCTGAGCCAATTAATTTCAAAAGTCATTTTGCCAACATTCCCGCTGTCCCAACTATGCCCCCCACAACAAGCAGCAATAACAAGAAAATTGACATCGCTCATCAGCTGCTGAGCCTTCTGATGAGGTGTAATGACATAGTAACTGATGTTAAGTCTTCGTTGGGCTATTTACCTTACCATTCTCTCTGATGGGGACGTGTACTTGGCTGGCCAAATTATCATGTTATCTGAATGTGATGGGCCATGGATTTTGAGGTGCCATGATGATGGAATTTGGATTAAAAGTGGGAAAAAACTGTTTATAGCTTCTTTGAGGCTGTATCAAGGACTTTGGTCTAATTGTGTACGTGCTGAAGGGATGGTCTAATTGTGTACGTGCTGAAGGGATGGTCTAATTGTGTACGTGCTGAAGGAGGAGAGGATGAGTTTTCAGTCGGGTCAGTCGGGACCGAGACCGAGATGTGACCGTAGACATATGTAGTTTCAAGATCTCAAGAAGAATGAAATGTAACGATAGTACTTGCATCGTTTTTGATGTCTTTACTCTCAATTTGGCTTTGCCTTTGCCTTTGTTGGTGGGAATGAGCGTTGTGCATACCCACATGACATTTTGTTATAGTTGTTGTGTTACTTTTAACTTTTATTTAAGTAGGATAATATATGTGGTTAACTTAATATTAAAGATGCTTTGCGACCTTCGATTGAGTTTCAATTTCAATAACTATTTAGCAAGCAATCCAAAGTATGAAATCTTTTGGCCACCAACTGTTTGATATTTTGCAAGTATGATAACACCTACTTCCCACGGAACCTGTAGTGGTTACATTTTTCTATTTTTTCGATAATCTGTAGTAGTTACATTCGCATCACTAGCCGACTTTCAGTAAACGAAAACTATGGGCTATTTTGATAACGCCAAATTTACTCTGTTGTTGGTGTTTGCCAACATCGTATATACCGTGGAAGTGTTGGACTGCTTTTGTGAGGGGTGGAAATCCAATCTAGTTCATTTACAACTGCTGTGCGCTGTCAATTCTTTATGAAGCTTAACTACTGCTTGTTTGCTTATGTTTTCAGTTATGCGCTTGTACTTGGCTCAAATAAGAGACATCCATATCCTCGTGTAACAAATTGTGAACTTTGGAGTTTGGACGCAGGGAAACGACTAAACTAAGAGCTGGTTATTATTCAATCTATGGCTCTAGTTGAGGGCTATTTCCATCTTATAGTGATTCCAAAGTTCTCCACTCCTAAAAGTAGACTTACAATATGAATTGAGAGCTAATTTTTTGTGAAGATATATATCACATGATGGATAACACCCCCACAAAAAAATAACTTAATTGAATATGTGTAACCTTGCCAAAAGTTGTTATGAAATTAAAAAAATTTGTATCGTTAGATAATTTCGCAACATTCTAAACAATTTTTGACAAGGTTGTACATCTTTAAATGAATTTATTTTTTGTGAGAATGATCTCTATTGTGTGGAGAACATCTCCACCAAAAACCGACTTCTAATGCATTGTATTTAGCAGTGGAGTAACTTTGGAGCCACTTTAAGTGGAGTTCATATAACCATCCCCTATTATATTTGAATGGGAACATCCATTTTATTGGTTTAGATCAAATCAATTTGAGCAACGTCATGCTCTATTTGATTGGTCAGATTTTGGTCGAGGATGAAGGAGATTAATTTTTGCAATTGACTTGGATCATACTTGGTCTGATAAAATTTGATGCCCTAAGAGCATCTTTAATGGTGAGACTTCAAAAACACTAAAATTTTGGACCAAACAAAATATCAAACAAAACATCTTCAGCCCAAACATCAAAGATTCGACACCAAACTACGCTGTTTTGGATAAACTGTACTAGAATAGCCAAAGCAGCTTTGAAACACTTGTACCAACAAACCCACATTTTAGCCTAAAGCTCACACGGCTTTTTAAAACACCGTATAGTTTAGCCCAAAACCCATGTTGTTTTGAAGCCGCTGTTGCTTTCTGAAAAACCATGCGGCTTATTGAACATCGGCACCGTATGTTTGATACAACCGTTGCTTTCTAAAAACCATGTGGCTTATTGGACATCGCGTCATTATGTTTGATATAATCAAACCAAACACCAAATGGAAGTTGATTTGGTGTTTGGTTTGGTGTTTTTTTTTATTTGGTCTCACCACTAAAGATGTTTTTACCAAATTTTCAAGAATTTGGTATTTGGTATTCAAGAGTTGTGACCATTGAAAATGCTCTAGCAACCTTGATAACGTATCCACAGCTCTTACACAACAACCGAGTTCATTATACTGGGTACTCTGAATCTCTGATAACCAATATAGAAAAAGGGGTTAGAACAATTCTATGCTTCTCAATACATGTAGACATCAGTAGGAGCCATTAGGACAACTACTCCGCTATGCGGAGTTTCAGGGAAGGTCATAAAACAATTGCGTCATTTCTTACTGGAAGGGGTTTTTCAAAGGAGTTAGGAGTACGTATACATATTATCCGGATGACCGGATTAATGTTAAAAGTTTCTTCCCTGCTTTTTAACCGTCTGTTTTTTTTTCTTCCCTGCTTTCAAGTTACTTTTTTTTTTTTTTTGATAGTTATTTCTTTCAAGGTACTTTCAAGTTACTAGTCGCTTTCTTTTAAAGTTGTATACATCACTATGATACTTTGTTATATAACGATTCTTATATTCACGAGTCAATTTGAATGTAATGTATGTTGCACGATTAGTCACTGGAGGCTTGAAGAATTTCCTCGGCCGCAGAAGTAGGGCGAATATTCCACAAGTTGCAAAGTTAAAGGAATACCATGGTACATCATCCTTTTATGTGCGCACAAGAGTGCTGCACCGTGCTTGTTTTTATTTGTGGGGGCACGTCATTATTGACTTCACAGACAAGAACAAAGAGAATTGATCTTCCAAATGGAAAAACATAATGGACGAGAGGGATATTGTAGGGCAAGTGAAGACGTAAGAATTGTTAGAACAAGAGCTATATGGATTCAATTTTATGCAAATTTCTAAATTCTAGAGTGCAGGTGTACAGGTAAGTTGGATTTCTGACAGTTGGACAGTATTTTGTGGAGCAATACACTAGTACCATTTGTTGATAAAAGTGGCCCAGATTCTATACACTACTCTTTTTCCTGCACACACTAACTTTATTTTTTTTATAATATTTAGAACCAAACGTCCACATTATTATTGTCTTTGTTAATTTTTTGTAAAACAGTGATTGAATGAGAGGGTGAACGACATAAAAAATGTGAGTGCTGAACGAAATTTTTTCGTTTCATTCAGCATTAAGAGAAAAATGATCCAGCACGTACACAGCTCAACAATTTATGCAAAAACCTCCTGATCGGCAACTAGAATCAGCAATCAACACTTGAAAAGGAATACACAACGAACTACATGTACATCAAAGGCTCAAAAGCAAATCAGTTGCATATATTTGGTAGTCTTGAAATAATTGAAAGATTATACATTATACTTCCAATTAAGACAAATTCCTATTCCTATTTGACCTGTCTCACATATAGTCACTAGCCTCGTGCACGTGGAACAATTTCAAGTCCCACTATTATTTTTCTTTCTAATTTTAAATTTAGGCTAAATCTACCCTGCGCAGGTCGTATGGGTATTTGTGAATTCAGGCCACTCATACCAGGGGTATTGTGTGTATTGCAATTTGGTTGAATCCAAAGGCACATTCTGCAAGACGCGATCATTTCTTGCCTGAAGATTGAAGACCTCTTAAATTTATGGTAGAAGTGAATTACTATTTTACCCCTATGTACAATCATTTTTCTAGCTGTGGGGCCCACCAAGCCTATGTATCTGACAATTGTGAAAATATAATTTTGTCCCTAAAAAATAGAAAAAACAAATTTTTTTATAAAATTACCAAAATACCCCTAAGCCCATACCAATCACTCCTCATTTTTCTATTTATTAAAAAACCTAATTCTAGAGTAGGCAGATTGTACCTGCGCTGTTACATTTGGACCTTCCAAATTCCATCAGGCAAAGAATGAGAGTGTATTACATGGCAAGTCTTTAATCATAGGTAGGTTGTACCAGCGCACCCAGAAGAGGGTGTACTCTAGAACTGCTATGTTAAAGATATGGGCCCTAAAGATATTAACATTTTCTGCTAAAATTCCTATTTCTTCTGGATATATGTAGATTCTCACCGAATAAGATTATTCTAGGAACATTACCGTTTAACCCACACGTTCTCTACGCGCCTAAGCAAAAACACAATGGCAATTTAAGTAGTTTCCTCGAAACCCAAGTCTTCTCTCACACAAAAATATATTTTTATTAGATTAAAAAACAAACTAATAAATAGATAAGAACGCGTTGGAATCCGTTTCCCTTAAAACCGAAACTTCCACCTTTCTTCATAACCTCCTCAAACCACCACTATATATATTTCCCCTTCCTCGTTTCTCTTATTTCATTACCAACTCTGAACTTTCAATCTCTACACAAAAAAATCAACCGTTAATTTCATCATGGAATATAGACCGTTAGAAATAACAGTTATTTCAGCTAAAGATATAAAAGACGTGAATCTTTTTTCCAAGATGGACGTTTATGCCCTCGTTACAATCTCTGGTGATCGAAGAACGCAACAAAAAACGCCCGTGGATCGCGATGGTGGGAAAAACCCAAGCTGGAACTTTAATATGAAGTTTACCATAGATGAGAATTTGGCAAAGCAGAATCGTTTGATTCTTGTTTTTCAACTTCGTTGTGAAAGGAGTCTTGGCGATCGCGATATTGGGGAAGTCCATGTGCCGATTAAAGAGCTTCTTGATAATCTTGGTGATGGGAAATCTTCACAGTTTGTTAGTTATCAAGTTAGAAAGCCTGATGGAAAAGCTAAAGGGGAGCTGAGTTTTTCCTATAAGTTTGGTGAAAAGGTCTTCGGTGAGGCGAAAATGTCAGATCAGCAAGTTTATCCGCCGCCACAGGCTTATAAGCCGGGAAAAGAGGATGAGCCTGTTACGGCTTATCCTGCATACCCACCACCTGCTGCGGGGGCAAGTTCTGCTTACCCACAACCTGGTGGATATCCACCACCTCAGAGTTCTAGTGGGTACCCTCCACAGGGTTATCCACCGCCTCAGGCTGGGTATGGCTATCCTCCACCTGGGGGTTATGGGTATCCCACAGGGTGGGTATCCACCGCAGCAACCGCCTAAGAAGAGTAAGTTTGGTATGGGCTTGGGAGCTGGGCTACTTGGAGGTGCGCTTGGTGGGCTGTTGATTGGGGATATGGTGTCTGATGCTGCTGGTGGTGGGTATGATGGTGGATATGATGGTGGATTTGATGGTGGTGGTGGTTTTGATTTCTAATCACTTGCTATCTTAAATGTAATTTTTAAATTTCCTTCTTCTTTTCCGTTTTTTGTCTTCTTGGAGAGAAACCTGTTATGATGTTTATGGAGTTTATTTTGTGTAACATTTTTCTAATCATTATCAGGCTTATGTACATAGTGTTATCTTAGGTGTGAACATGTGATTGCTCTTATTTTCATTGAATGTGTTAAATTTCCCAATGATCATACAAATGACACAAAATAGGTTGCGGAAGAACTTCTAGACTTGGAAGAAAATGTCAGCTGATTCGAGGGCTGGAAATTGGGTTGGGTCCATGAAATTTGAAGTCAACTGCATAGTACACGGCAACTGGGAAGAAAATTCAGCTGCCTAACACAGCAAAACTTCCTACACTAGTGTGAACGTGTTGCCTCAGTACAAAAAGTTTGGTGGTCACAGTTTTTTTTTTTTTTTTTTTTTCCGCTAATCACCCCCTTCTCTTACTTAAACTTGCGTCAAATCACAATTGAGTTTAACAATACAAAGTCTAGACTTTTAATTGCCCACCTTGCCAGCTCATGGGCCTCCCCATTTAAACTCCTACTTAACCAAAGAAAATGAGCAGAACTCATTACTCTAATCTTACTAATCATAGACTTAACAGATCTAATAAGAGGCTCCCTGCCCTTCTGTTATCCCCTTCTATAATGAAAGAAGAAGCTTGGAACATTGATGCTAGATGAATTGCAGTTTATGCAGCAATTTTTTTATATGGCTGAAGGTCGCTTGGTTACCTGCACCTCATATCACCTTATAGCGTCCCTTTGAAGGACTATGGTTTCTGCAATCGACGTTAATCCTTATTGATACCCCCTTATTGATATTTTGTTTTTCTAGTTCAATGGAAATGTTGTTTTTGGTTGGGTAGGAGAAAGGGGAGAGAAGGATTGAAAGATAAAAGCTTACTTCATGGGGAGACAGACGGGAACAAATCAGATTTCCTTTTTATGTTGCTAAAAAGACGACCTTATTCCATTCTCATAGATTACAAATTTGGAATGAAGTGTTCTGTTTGAAAGTGTAGAGAAAGCAGCTCCTTTATAATAGTAGTAGTAGTATAGACGGAATAGACAAACAGAAGGGCCAAATGTACGCTCCCTCCCCCTCCCAGTACGCACTACACATTACAAGCTGCAGACGGTGTACTTAGAATCAGACTTTAGCTTTCGTGGCCGCATTTTACTACCCCAGCAAGAAAAACTTTCTTAGTTGAGTTTCCTGGTGCGTACACCAATTGCAAATTATTCCAGCTTCATTGCACATGCCCCTTATCTCCTGCATATATAATTCACAGTAGTCTTTAGTTTAACCAGTAAACCAAATGAAGGAAAATTACATGTTAATCCACGTTCATGTACAATTGCGAGAATTTGTTTTGGATTAAAAAAAAAGATGCTAACGCAGGTGAAGACTTCCTCAGCTTTTGATGGGAAACCAAATTAATAGCAACAGTCCAACATTAGAATGAGAGTCATGGGCAAACATCATCCAGGCATGCTGTAAAAAAATAGAGAATGACTCGTTGCAATTGGCAAACATAATTTGTTGTATGTAGTATGCGCTCATTAAGAAAGTGACTTCATCACCAGGTATGCAGAGGTAAATGATGTAAAGTTGTTGCCTTAAAATTTGTCATCCGAGAATAGATGCTCAGAATTTGGTAAAGCAGCTCATCTAATCAGCAATTAAATAACTAATTTTAGCTGACCAATATGAGATACAATGATGGTCAGTTAAAGACACAATAGGACGCCCACTCGAGAACTTACTGGTGAAATTTGGGAAGAGGCGAGCAAGAAGCTCAATTATGTCTTCACAGTTCGTCACCTGTGGAATCTTGAACGTCCACGATGTATCAGCAGCATCCAATGTATCAGGTCTGTGGAAAATTGTTTGTCCGCAATTAATTCTGCTAAATTTAATCACCAAAAATGCATTTCTTACTGAGGGTTACAACTGAATTTAGCCAAATGAATTTATTCCAGTGACTTATTTGAGCAACTTGGAAAAAAAAACACAAAAAACTCTACACTAGAAGCTATGATGCTTCTCAAACTTAAACTGGAGAGACAGAACAAGCACATAAACGAGAAACGAATTAAAAAATAACTCAGTTACGTGCCTCAAGAATTTAGTCTGAGTACACTATTTTGCTTAACTTTTGATACCAATCTCGATTGAAGTCCAAGTACACTTTGAAAATGTTTATCATATTAAGAGGTTGATCTTGTATATATCTGCAGTCTGCACAAATACGGTATTACATTCTAAGTTTTAATTTTGTTCTCTGAGTTCCAATCCATTTAAAAGATTCTCCCTTCAGAATGGAAAATATTGATTGTAATACACTCAAGATAAATATAGAGATAAATATAGAAGAAGGTATAGCCATGGAGGTGCCAGCTGCCACATTTGAGTTTCAGAAGCCTACAACAGTAGAATGAAGGGTAGCCAACTAACCTGTTAGTCTCCACCAGAACTTTGTCGCTTCTTTGAGCATCAAACCATTAAGCTGATTAAGAACTTGAAGCCTTCTGTGCTTCTCCACCAACACCATTACTAGACATGGATTTTTTATGTATTTACTTCTTTAAAAAAAAGTATGTGGGCCTTTTCTGAGCGAGCACTCTACATTCAAAAAACATTTAAGGTTACAAACTAGACAAAAACATTTGATTGTGAAGCACTATGCATCAAGAAGTATTGTTTTTCAAAATGCAATAGTTTGTAACCTGATAAAGTTCTCGGACCATTGTAAACCCTCCAGCAAGAGTGTTCACTTTGAATAACACAAATGAATCAAGGATCTGATCTGTTGGCAACGCCTAAGTATTTTTGGTCCAGACCTACAGCAGATCACACCCTTAGAAGGGGAGCAACACCTAAGTATTTTTGGTCCAGGCCTACAGCAGATCACACCCTTAGAAGGGGAGCTCACCAACCTGGAGAAAGAAACAATGAAAGCAACTGATGTAACAGAACACTGCCCAAATTTCACCTCATAATCTCACATATATATTAGAGTTTTCTAACTTATGGGAGTATCATTAAATGGAACACTGCCCAAAACTCGTATTGATAAGACACAAACATTTTCCCCCCAAATCATAGAGATGCAATAAACTATGTTTCCCCATAAGTGTGATGTCTAGACCATAACTGACTCCACGGAGGCAACCCTGCCACACCCACATCGATCTTTGTCTAAGGATGGCAGTGTAATTTAAAAAAATATTTGGTAGCACAATAGATAAGTCCAAAACTCAAACCTGGAATGTCCTCTGCCAAGAATGGCCGCAAGGTACAAAAAGAGATTATATTATCTCAAAGCAATATCACTCTGTCCGGCCTTGTCCAATCGCTCTGCCCTCAGTAGGAGTTCAAAAGGTAAAAAAAGGAATCAATCCTTTCTACCTATTTTTCAAACCTGAAAAAAAATCATTCATAAAAGTGACTTTAGTATAAAGGGAGACCATAATTTTTTTTTTACTTCTTTAATTTAGTAAAACACCAAATATGCAGAAGCAGCATCTCATCACCAGTTTCTCATCTTTAAATGCTACTGCTAAATATGCTAAACAATCTAGATCGGTTCTGATAGAGCACCTATTTTAAAGATTATTTTGTTTTATTAAGCTATTTTTTACTTTCAAAAATATTAGATAAATAGGGTGAATTTATTTAGTTCAAGTTCTAGGCATAACTTTATCAAGTTATGATTATATAGCCCCATTGTAGGTGGACAGTTGCATGTAGAGATGGGACACCAATTCTAGACATGCTAAGAAACTTTAGGATTTATTTTTATTTTAACCTTCTGAAAATGCCTTTCGAATAAAATCAATACGCAAGCATGCCACTCTATGCAACTAAAATGAAGTAACTTATTATTTAAATTCTGTTGACTTACCTCTTCTAACATTGGCAACATCCTTCACTTTGATGGCATTAACCAGTGTCTCTGAAACTGCTCTATCAAGCGTAAATCCGTTCTCCATCATCTGGTCCCAGAATCTACAAGCCATTGAGAGCTTTTCTTCCCGAATGAGCCCTTCAATTATCAACTTATAGGTCACCTCATCGGGATGAGCCCTACTACAACACATATCCTCATAAAGATGCATTGCTTCGTCTACCATGAAAGCCTTGCAAAGCCCATTTATAAGGGAATTGTAAGCAACTACGTCAGGGGCAATTCCCTTCTCAATCATGTCCAGAAAAAAGTTCCGAGCCAGCTCTATTCTCCCAGTCTTGCATAGGTGATCAACCATTGTAGTGTATACAACTCGATCAGGAATCAAATTCATGCTCAGCATTTGATCAAAAAGATCCTCAGCTAAATCTGCACGACCTTCTCCAAAGAAAGTATTTATGAGAACAGTGTAGGTCACAGTATCAGCAACTATCCCCTTTCCACTCATCTCCTCAAATAATTCATAGGCCCTTTTCGTGTGACTAGCTTTGCAAAGTGCTGCGATAAGAGTGTTAAATGATACAACATCGCATAGACTTCTCATCTCCATCTTACCCACCATCAAAAGGTAGGCTTTGTTTAAACGCCTGGCTTTGCACAGCCCCTTTAGAAGTTGGTTGTAACTGTAACTATCTGGTTTTAACCCACTCCTCTCCATCTTATCCATCAACTTCTCTGCATCCTCTAACATAAGCTCATCACAACAATAATTTAAGAGTATGTTGTAAGTCACCAAATCTGGCTCACATCCATTTCTCCGCATGAATGCCTTTATAACTTGGGCTTTGTCTACCCGTCCGGCTTGACAAAACCCACTAATAAGAGCATTATAGACTGAAATGCTAAACTCAACTTGGTGCTTCATCATTCCCAGGGTAAGCTCATAAGCCAAATCAACCTTCCCTCGCTCACAAAGGCCAAAAACCAGAGCTCCACAAGCTACAACATCTGGACTAAACCCTCTTCCTACCATTTCATGCCAAATCTCAACTGCAGACTCGTATCGTCCAAATTTACAAAAACCATCTATTATTGTGGTATAGGTAACAACATCAGGCTCACTTCCCTTACAATACATTGTCTTCAGAACCTCAATTGCAGTATCAATCTTTCCTCCTTGCACAAGACATTCAGATATATATTATAAGCCCAAATATCAGGGACCAACATAAGTTTATCCATGTCATGTAAAAGTCTCTCAATCAAACCCAGGTTTCTCACCTTACAAAGACCGAAATGAGCCTTGAATAAGTAAATGAGCTCAACGAAAAACCCTGTGGGATCATTTCACAATAATACCTTTCAGCTAAATCAAACCGACCTTCTTGAATTAATACTCCAATAAATCGATTATAATCTACACTAAACACTCTACAATTAGACTCAATCATTTCATCAAATGTCCAAATAGCTAAATCAATCAAACCAGCTCTAACATACCCCGATATCAAAATCCGATAAATAGACCGATGAATATAAAACCGCCGTCCTTGATCCTACGCAAAAATTCCGACAAATCCTCGAACCTACAATCTCTAATCAATAAACATATCATAGACTTATACGTATAGTAATCGTGCACAAAACCCAATCTCAACTCCACCCAATTATAAAAACAAAACCCCAAAACAGAATCAGGCACTCTCTTCAACACCTGATTAACAATGTAGCTAGTCCACATTACATCCAACCCCTCCAACTCCATTTCCAAAGAATCACACCAATGTTTATACTTAAAAAGGGTATTACTTATTCTATAAACAGATTCTAAAAAAGGTGATTTCACACTATTTGCTAAAAGTTTTACTAACTGAGCATTGGTCTCATTTCTTTCATTCTTGTAAAAATGTGAATTTGAGCTGAAACTTACAATTATATTAGAAGGGGCATTTGCAATACACTTTGTATTGATAGAGTTAGTATTGAAAGATCTAAAGATGGGTTTTGAGAATGAAATGGAACAAAGTATACAAAAGAGTGAATGTTTGTAACTTCTTACCACCATTATAGTGTAAAGTTTGAATCTTTTTGAAGATTCCCATTTCATCTAACCATGAATTTTTTTGGTGTGGCCTCTTTTGCAGTCACTGCAATCTGAATTTTGATGGAAACCTCAAAGCGAGGGAAGAAGAGTGAGAAAAAATGCTCCCACTTGATTATAGCCGTTCATCTTGTTTGTTTTGTTGGACTCGAGGAAATGTTGGTCTTTTTGTTGTGGATTGACTTTTATGCCCTTTGTTTCTTTTATCTGGTGTCTGGTGATCTATAAGCCCAAAGCCTGACCCGGCCTTCATAGCCCAATGGGCCGAAAAGCTTTTGAGGTCGGGGAAGATCTTTCATTGAAAACCAAAGACTATCAATTACTTGAGATCAATCAAGTAACAACAACAATTTACTTAAAATCGAGATTAATAAAAAAGAGATAAAGTGAAGTACCTTTAAAAATAGATTGTTGTTCGTCAGATATACAAATAAATTGATGTGGAAAGTTAATTCAATTTAGAAGACATTATTAGAGAAGGAAATGTAGGTGTTTGCAATTTCTAATTGAGAAAGAGTAAGAGACTGCCGGTTGAACTAGAAAGATATTATTAGGGGGGTATATGTAAATATTTTATAGTTGTTTTATAAATTTTAAAATCATAAAGGAGGAAAGGCTAAATAATAAAAGAAAGGAGATCTAAATTAGCCTACTCGATAGTGAGGAGGGGTTCCTCAAAACCCGGCTGAGATCTTTGAAAGATCACTCAAATGTTAAGTTGCAAAAATGTTGCTTGCCCAATTTTATGGAGGGCTGTCCAAGGTTCGGTTCGGGTCAGTTTAGTCTAAATATATAGACCGAATCACAAGGGTTGGTTTCTAATTTTCCAAACCGTAATCGAACCGTAGCTAGAAGAAAACCAGGTTCTAACCGAAATGTAAAATCAGTTCGGTTTGGTTTAAAACCGAATCTATTGACTTAAAGCCAAAATTTTATGTGTGTGTGTTTTTTTTGTAACGAAACTTTGATCTTTATATAAACTAGCAAGATGCACGTGGTTGACAAACAAATTTATTATATATATATATATATATATATATATATATATATATATATATATATATATATATATATATATATATATATATATATATATATAGCCCGGCTCCTAAAAGGACTTTAAATAAGGACCTTAAATAAGTACCAAATCTAAAACACCCACAACCACCTACAAAATGATTTAAACCCTAATATTTTGTGCATATGATCTACTAACTATAAAGAACATCTCTACAAAAATTCAACTTGTTTGACAATTTTTAACACTGTGAAAAGATGAATGCAAAAACTAAACATTTCTGGACCTTTATATATATATATATATATATTCAAAAGTGGAAAACAATTTTATCTAAGTTAGAGGATATCAAACGAGTTGCATTTTTGTAGAGATGTTCTTTATGGTTAGTAGATCATATGTGATAATACGTAAAATAAATAGTTTTACTAATGAATAAAGCGATGAAACTCTAAACGAAAGTAAAACTAAAACTGATTTGTTACTAGATTTATCAAAAGATTTCTACTCAATCCTATTGAGATATAGTGGAGTAGATGATTAGTTCCACTCCTAGTTCTTTCACATGTAATGTTTTCTAAGTCTAATCAATCTTAACTAAAGTCTAATGAGAGATTTTACTTAATTATAAACTACGATGCAACTACCCACAAGATCGACTAATTAACTACGGAATCTTTGCGTTGATTTTTTTATGATAAGGAATTAGGGGGGATTGATTCCACCTTAACTCAACTTAACTTACTAACGATGAATCGTCGTAATCCGAATTGAACTGCTACACAGAACAATTGGTTCTTCCTAATCCCTAATTACACATGACACTTCTACCAATTCATAACTAGCATGTGAACGATTAAACCCATTCTCATAGTGAATTAATCGTTTCTAGAGTGGAATAGAAATTACGACGACTCTACGATAATCGGAATCAAGCTTTCATCAAGGCTTCTCAACCCCCTCTAATGGAGGTTTAGCCGAGAATCATTCCGCAATCATTTCCATATGAATCTAAACTAAACATAATATCAAGATTCCAACTTTACTAATTTAACAAACAATAATTGAAATCTAATTAATAATTAAGAAATGATATCAACAAGAATTTAAACTAGATCTATAAATGTAATGACAAAAAACGAATTGAATAATAATAAACTATTTTATTAATCTAATCAAATGAATAACAATATTTTAAAGGTTTAATCTAAAACAAGGAATGAAATGAAACTAAACTTAATTAAAAACCATTAAAACTAGATCTAGAAGCTATTCTAATGGCTACTTTCTATCCTAAGCTCCTAGATATCTTCAGAGTTAAGTCCTCCTTCTTGATAAGGAGGAAATCAGATCCAAAAATCGTGCATGGGCTTGGAGCCATGTTTTGGGCCGGAAAATCGGGACCAAAACCTAATTTCTTCAGTCTAAAAAGGGCTCTTCAGCTGGATTCGGTCCACTTCAGCTCCTCTGATTGGGCCAAAGCTTGGACCATTGGAAAGCTCTTCCCGAGCCAGTCGTTTTGACATAAGGTAGGCCCAATTCCAAGGTCTGAGTCCAAAGATACGGTATTCGGAAGTTCTACTGACTTTGTGCACTGTTTCTGCCCGCATGGACTTTGACTTTTCAAGGTCTGAGTAGGCTTTACAAAGGCTTTGTCTTCTCGAATCTTGGCCTTTAATCACAGAACTCCTTAGCAACCAACCATTGCTCCTTTATCTCATCAAGGTGGCACATTTCTGTACATAAGTGACTTTGAAGCCTGAAACGCATAAAAACACGTAATCAGTATTAACTCTTAATTATTACTCACATAATTGGTATAAAAGTATGATTGTTAAGGGGTTAAAACTATAGATTTGAGCTCTTATCAAACCACCCCCAAACAGCATTTTGCTTGTCCTCAAGCAAATATGAGAAATTAGAATAAGTGACCAAAAAAATGGAGTTCTAACTACTCTAGTTTCGCTGAGTGCGATTGCATTTACCATATGCAATAAGGCCTTAAACCACTAGGAATTCCCTAGTGGACGAGTTCTAGCCTTGTGAGAGTTTTCCAGTGAAGGTACTCACAAACTTCATCTATACTACAACGACTAAGAAATAAAACTATTGTTTCCTTATTCATGCTCCCAATTATCTATACATCTCACTAGTAACGCATACAGAAATATCAAGTCGAAACCTAAGTTAATATATGCCTAATAATCGATTATCTACGAATAAACATATATACAATGAGTAATACTATGAAATGCATTAACAGGTCCGTTTCTGAAACTCGGAATAACGTCCTTAAGTAGGTTCTCACAATAATAGTCAAGATACAACACTCTGATTTTTCCACTCAAGTTTAAGCTACTCGATCGCGTTGATGGGCACACTTTACCTTACAATCTCAATGACAAACAAAGGAAAGTTCTGAGTCGATCAAACACATCGCCACTTACTATCACACTAACCTATTCCTAATTGAGCTAGAGGTCTTTATTAGGTGTTTACGGGGATTAGGAGATGGTTTAAGAAGGAAGGAAATGGATATTCAAAAGGACAAGTCCGAGATAATAGAGCCTTCATATTATGTAACTTAGAGAAAACCTTGTTATTTTCTTTTTTTTCTATACTTTGTTTCCATCCTTAGCCATATTTTTCTTTTTCTTTTCTTTGGCTTTTTGACTCCTTTTATTCTATTTTTGGAGTTTTTATTTATTTATATTTTTCTTTTTCTTTTCCTTGGATGGAAACTTCTTTTCTTTTTCCAAGCAACTAACTAATTTTTGTTTTACGAGGTTTTCTCTTCTTCTTTCTTCACTCATTCTATTCTCAAACTTATTCTAGATTGGGTAAGTTGAATTTTTATTTGTTTTGTTTTTTGTAGCAGGGGTAAAGGAATTGTGGTTTATAGAAGGCTAAAGAAAGGCTCGGAGGGGCGACTAGCGGAAAATAATGCATAGGTTTGAATTTACGGCTATATCAATCCAAAGAGGGCCTAAATTTCGCTTAGGATATGGCATAGTGATCAAGCAAGTGGGCGTGTGATTTCTCTATCCGATTTTACTTCTCCCTTGTGTCCTTTCTCAAATGTTTAGCTCATATAAGGTTTTAGGCTATATTCTAACAGATTTGTAGAATAAGTACTCTAGCCTAGATTTCAGAAACTTATCGCTAACAATCATAGATACTCATGTAATATATTTATAGATAGATGCAAAGATTATTACCTACATATTAACCTAAGTTTCTAACAATTATTACGATGCAAAAGCTACATTGAGACTTCTAGATTGTTAAGAGCATAGAGAAAGAAAACAATACCAATATTCCTAAGTGTATAACATAAACTTATTTATTTATATTTTTGAAATTTTTAACTTGAAAACAAATGCATATTATACATATCTATATCCTAACAGATGCCTTAATTACACGTGTTTCTATGCCCCCCAAACAAGAAGCATGCTTTGTCCTCAAAGCATTTAAATAAAGAGGGTAGAAAAGTACCATGGAAACGCGTGAAATTTTAGAACATCTGCAAAACAAGGTTAGAACATACTAATATAGAAAATAAAAAAACTGATGCAACTCTATAAGAGTTCCACCCATTATGGGGTTAAATAAAATTGCTTGGGACATAAGCAGACACTAACTGGAATTAAAAACTGACTTTATCTCCCGCTTTTATTCTTCATCCTCCTCATCCTCTTCCTCTATAAAGAAGTAAGGTTCCTTCTCGTCCTGCCATGCAATGATAATTTGCTAGGCTTCCTGCCATTTATCATCTATTATTGCTAACCTATTAAGCGCCACTCGGTTTGACGGAGTGTAGGGTGCAACCGGATGAGGTTGTATCCTCCACCCTTGCCAAGTCATTGCACCGAAAGATCGAATAATACTATTGGTGGGTCGCACAGTGTCGACCGTAATCCAATCCGCGAAACGTGTACAAAAAATAGGAAAGAAATATAGCATAATACGGGAAATTAGAACAGGCATAAGAAGGTACTTATGCCTCATGCTATAGGCTCGTGCTAAACTAGACATCAAGGTTCTGGGAAGGTCATGGCACATACGTCCCTGGGCTAAAGCAAGGAAGACGCTGCAAGTAGCATCATTCACAGAAGAAAAAACGTCATTCCCCTAAAATGTTTAACATGATCCAAAATATAACAGTTCCTATGTTCATGGACATGCTACCAAAGGCGACGTTATATTCCCCTTGGTCCTCGATACGGAAAATGCCTGCCCCATTCGACTCATGCAAAAACTCATAAGTGTAGACATGCATATTATCTACCCAATAACACCATGGGTCTTGTATTTCAGCGGGCATAGCAAGTCCAAGAACAAATGCTAGCAAGAACCTGGTAATTTCCATTGGTTCATTATTAATGTTGATGGAGAACACTTGTTCTCCATCCGGTCTCTCAAAGAAAATACAATTATCATAAAAATAAGATGCAAGTGCTGGAGAATAAAGTTCATCAGGTCTTACCAAAAGCGGTTCCCAGCCTACGTATGTGATCACCTCGCGAAACCAAGCACCATAAGTAGTGCTTTAGAACAAATCTTCGAAAAAGACTGTTCGGTATTATTGTAGGAGATGTCATCTCAAAACGACCCTGGGAACAGCCGCAATCGATCCGGGGAACAACCCCAGAAAACTGGAAATTTATGGTCTACGGAGGTCGGTAGCGCAGTGCTTTCGGGTGTTTGGATTCTGATGTTTTTAAGCGAATTAAGCGCTCGAGGTCTTGATTTGTGAAAATGGTGAAGAACAACGGGAAACGTGGGAGTGAAAGGTGAGAGATGGAAGTTAGGTGTAGTGTGGGTTGTGAGTGTAGAATGAATGAAGTTTTTATTGGTTTTAATTTGCTAAAACGAATCGGGAAGTTGCCAAAAAGCTTTTACGGTAATTTCCAGAAATACTAAAATTTTCAAACCCGAAACGGAAACAACTCATATTCTTGATTCTAAAAACAACCCTAGTATCTTTTAGGTTGAATTTAGGATAAAACTACCTAACTTATCGAGATTTCATCCTACCCCATATTTATTCATAGATATGCCCATATCGGCAATATTCTCACCCTAACTCCGAAATAACTTCTAGAAATGAGGGTCATATAAAAATCATGCTGGAATAAATAATACCACCCCCAAACAATTTGGGAAGGTGGGATCAATATGAAACAACCACACACAATGAAAATAACCACATTATATTAATTTTTTCATTCAAAGTACATTTTACTACAAAATTCAAATCTACGAAATTTAAAACTTACATTAAAAATAAATAACAACAATAATAAATAACAACATCAAATATCAATATATAGAATCCCTAAATACATTAAACTCTTTTGGTGGCGGAGGGCACATGCTCAAGAGGTGGCTCCTCGAGGCTCCGATGGGTCATTTCCCTGCGTCTTTTCGGCGACGGCATTTCGCTACCTCACGGTGTATCATCAGAAGAACTCCCGTGGGGTGGTGATAAAGATAAAATTTGATAGTTTACCTATGAAATGAACGTTGAATCTCAAAACGTAAGTAAACTAAAACTAATTTTATGAGTCTATATTTATCAAAGTTTCTACTCTCAATCCCTTGAGATATAGTGGAGTAAGAAGTTCGTTCCACTATAGTGGAGTAAGAAGTTCGTTCCACTCCTAGTGCTCTAGCATGGAATTGTTTTCTAGTCTAATTGATCAGTCTTTAAGTCAATGAGAGCTTTACGAAGGTGTGTTATACTACGATACCTATGATAAGTGTAAAATGAATAGTTTACCTACGAAATGAACGATGAATCCAAAACGTAAGTAAACTAAACTTAAACTTTTATGTGGTTGATTATCAAAGAATTATTCTACTCTCAACCAATTGAGATATAGGGGAGTAGATAGAGTTCGTTCCACTCCTAGTGCTCTAGCATGGATGTTTTCTAATCTAACTAGTCGTTTTTAAGTCTATGAGAGTTTTACGGAGGGAATTATACTACGATGCAACTACCCACAAGATGCAACTAGTCGGTTATCGGAATACTAAAGGGAATGCTACGTTGATTCTATGATAAGGAGTTAGAGGGGATTGATTCCACCTTAACTCAACTTAATCCACTAACGACGAATAAAATTAAGTAATCGAATGAAGCTTCCAGAACAATTGGTTATTCCTAATCCCTAATTATACATGGCATTTCTACCAATTCATAACTAGCATGTGAACAATTAAACCCATTCTCATGGTGAACTAATCATTTCTAGAGTGGAATAGAAAAATACTGACGACTACGATAATCGAATCAAGCTTTCATCAAGGCTTCACAACCCCCTCTAATGGAGGTTTAGCCTTGAATCATTCCAATCATTTCCATTTATATTAAAACTAAACATAATATAAAGCATTGAAATTTATTTAATTAAACAATAATGAAATCTAATTTAATGACTAAATTGAACTAAGGACATAAATTGAAATTAGATCTAGAATTGGAATTGACAAAATCGAAATGGATAAAGAATACTACTTTATTGATCTAATCAAATGAAGAACAAGATTCAAGGTTTAATCTAATAAGGGATTTGAAACTAATTAAAGAAAAACAATTAAATCTAGATCTAGAAGCTATTTTAATGGCTACTTTCTATTCTAAGCTATGAACCCTAATTCTCTACTAATTAATCTACCATTAACAAAGACTTAAGCTTTTGTTCTTATACATCCAGATCCAAAATTCGTGCATGGGCTTGGAGCCAGGGTTTGGGCCAGAGAATCGGGCCCAAAACCCAATTCTTTCCAAATCCAAAAGGCCTCTTCAGCTGCAGTTGACTTCCACAGACTTTTCGTCCACTTCTGCTCCTCTGATTGGGTCAAGGCTTGGACCATTGCAAAGCTCTTTTCCGAGCCGGTCGTTTTGACATAAGGTATGCCCAATTCGAGGTCCTGAGTCCAAAGATACGGCTTCGGAAGTTAAGCTGACTTTTTGCTCCTTTATCTCGCTAAAGTGGTACATTTACGCACATAATGGACTTTGAAACTGAAATGCATAAAAACGCGTAATCGGTGTTAACTCTTACTTATTATTCACATAATTGGTCTAATAAAGATGATTATTAAGGGGTTAAAACTACAGTTTGGGCTCTTATCAAACCACCCCCAAAACAAACATTTTGCTTGTCCTCAAGCAAAATATGAGAAATTAGAATAAGTGACCAAAAATGGAGTTCTAACTAACTACTCGTTTTCGTTTGCTGAGTCGATTGCATTGACCATATGCAACAAGGCCTTAAACCACTAGGAATTCCTAGTGGACGAAGTTATAGCCTCGTGAGAGTTTTCCGATTGAAGGTACTCACAAACTTCATCTATACTACAAACGACTAAGAAAATAAAACTATTGTTTCCTTATTCATGCTCAACTATCTATACATCTCTAGCAATTACATAAGAATAACCTAGTCAAAACCCTAAGTTAATATATGCATAATAATCAATCATCTACAATAAACATATATACAATGAGTAGTACTATCAAATGTTTAGCGGGTTTGTTTTTAGAACTCTGGAATAGCGTCCTTAAATAGGTTCTCACAATAATAGTCAAGAAACAACACTCGATTTTTGCACTCAAGTTTTCATTTACTCCGATTAATGCAATGGGCACACTTTACCTTACAATCTGATAATGACAACAAGGAAGCGGGGGTCAATCAAACACATCGCCACTTACTATCACACTAACTCTATTCCTAATTGAGCTAGAGGTCTTTATTAGGTGTTACAGGGGATTAGGAGATGGTTTAAGAAGGAAGGAAATGGATATTCAAAAGGACAAGTCCGAGATAATAGAGTCTTCAGATTATGTAACTTAGAGAAAACCTTGTTATTTTCTTTTTTCTATATACTTTGTTTCCATCCTTAGCCATATTTTTCTTTTTCTTTTCTTTGGCTTTTGACTCCCTTTTATTCTATTTTTTGGAGTTTTTATTTTATTTCTATTTTTCTTTTCTTTGGATGGAAACTTCTTTTCTTTATTTTTCTCAAGCAACTAACAATTTTTGTTTACGGGTTTTTCTCTTCTTTCTTCACTCATTCTATTCTCGGACTTATTCTAAATTGGGTAGGTTGATTTATTCTCTTTTTTTTTTTTTTTTTTGTTTTGGTAACAGGGGTAAAGGAATTGTGGTGTATGGAAGGCTAAAGAAGAGGCTCGAGTGGCGACTAGCGGAAAATAATTCATAGGTTTGAATTTCTGGCTATATCGATCCAAAGAGCGGCCTAAATTCTCACTTAGGATATGGTTTAGTGATCAAGCAAGTGGACGTGTGATTTCTCTATCCGATTTTACTTCTCCCTTGTGTCATTTCTCAAATGTTTCGCTCGTATATAAGGCTTTAGGCTATATTCTCACAGGATTTGTAGAATAAGTACTCTAGCCTAGATTTGAGAAACTTACTGCTAACAATCATAGATACTCATGTAATATATTTATAGATAGATGCAAAGATTATTACCCACGATTATTAACCACGTTTCTAACAATTATTCCGATGCAAATGACTATGTGAGACTTCTAGATTGTTAAAAGCATGGAGAAATAAACAATACCAATATTCCTAAGTGTATAGCATAACTTATTTATTTATATTTTTAAATTTTTGAAAATTTTCACTAGAAACAACAAATGCATATTATATATTTATATCCTAGCAGATGTCTTAATTACACGTGTTTCTATGCCCCCCCCAAACAAAAAGCATGCTTTGTCCTCAAAGCATTTAAATAAAGAGGGTAGGAAAATACCATGGAAACGCGCGAAATTGTGGAACATCTGCAAAATAAGGTTAGAACATACTAATATAGGAAATACAAAAACTGACGCAACTCTATAAGAGTTCCACCCATTATGGGGTTAACAGAATGAAATTGCTTGAGACATAAGCAGACACTAACTGAAACTAAAACTTACCTCCACTCCCGGACATGCATATTATCTACCCAATAGCATCATGGGTCTTGTATTTCAGCGGGCATGGCAAGTCCAAGAACAAAGGCTAGCAAGAACCTGGTAATCTCCATTGGTTCATCGTCAATGTTGATGGAGAACACTTGTTCTCCATCCGGTCTCTCAAAGAAAATGCAGTTATTATAAAAATAAGATGCAAGTCTTTGGAGAATAAAGTTCAGACCCGTCTTACCATAAGAGGTTCCCAGCCAACATATGTGATCACCTCATGAAACCAAGCACCGTAAAGTAGTGCTTTGGAACAAATCTTCGAAAAGACTGTTCGGTATCAATATTGGAGATGTCATCTCTAAATTACGCTTTGGAATAGCTGCGAATGATTCGGATACTACACTAAAAACTGGAAAATTTCGGTCCGAGGAGCCGTGGCGGCATTAACTTAAAAGCGCTGGCCATTCTTTGTATTTTGATTTCCAGTAACTTAGCTGGTCAGCTCGACTAGAAGAAGGCTATCGATAAAATTTTTCTGACAGAATTGTAGGAGCTAACTAGGCCAAGCCGGTGGCGCCTCGAAGATCGAAAGAAATGCGAAAATGAAGTAAAGCGCGGGAATCGCGGGTTTGAAGGGTGAGTGATGGAGTTTAGGTGTAGTGTGAGTTGTGAGGATAGATTGTATCAAGTTTATATAGGCTTAAAGTTGCTCGAATGGATCGGAAAGTTGCCAAAACTAATTTCGGCAGTTTCCGGAAATCCTAAAATTTCCAAACTCGAAAACGGAAACAACTCATATCCTGGATTCTAATTCAAACCCAGTATCTTTTATTTGGATTTATGACTGAATATACCTATTTAATCTAGATTTCATCCTACAATGATTCTCAATCACAAATATGCCTAAACTACCATATTTTCACATTACTCCGCAGTAAATTCTAACACTAGGGTTTTTTTATAAAAAATACAGCTTGAAATAATCAAACCACCCCCAAACAAGTTGGGAAGGTGGGGTCAATCTGACACAAGCACACAAAATGAAAATGAACCCTTATATTAAAATTTCATTTGGAGTATCACTACAAGATTCACATTACTGAAATAAAAATTACATTACAATAAAGACAACAAAAGTAAATAAAACAACAACTACTAAAACATAAATAACTACCACTATCACTCCTCCTCCTCTCTAAACACCTCGCCACTGGTGGCGAGGGGATCTCTCGTGGTGGCTCTGAACTCGAAGGTCCGATTGCTTGATCCGCCCTTCCCGTCGACGCCATGCCTAGCAGTACTGCTTGTCCTCGAGGCAGAGATCCGTATGAGGTGGGAATCGTCTTAGCATCTACTCTTAAATCGGCTGGGCTTCCATCTCAGCCCTCGCTGCTCCCATCTCTCATCCTCCCTGCGGGTGCGGAGCTCGAAGTTGTGGTGAATGGTGGCTGTCGAGTCCGAGGTCTACGCAGAGAGAGTGTTGTTGAACGCGATGCCCCCTATGTAGCATAGTCATGCGTCAAAGATCGAACAACACCCTGGGAAGGCATCCAGGTATCAAAGCAGGTGCCATCCTCCTCATCCTCCTCCGACTCATCCTCATCTACCCTCTCGGCTTCGTCCTCCACCGGCTGTTCCCTATCCTCGGGCAATTTCCGGACTTGTTGGACACACTCCCTATAGATCGCGCGGGTTCCGTGCGGGGTAATGTAAATCCTCTCGAAGCGGAGTTGCCTTCATCTTCAACATGATCTTAGTGATAAGCACGGGAAGAGGTGCCGGCGACCGTCCGATCCTCGATTATGTTGAGCAAAACTCCGGGATACAGAAATCGACTTCCGCTCACGAGTATCCATAGGGCGTGGAGGCAGGTCGGACCGATGTCATCGACCTTGTCCTTGCCAAGGACATTCCGACCAATCCATCAACGTAGCGGTTTGGTTGGTCCTCGAGAAGCTGGCGCACACAATGGGAGTTTGGATTGTAGCTCCCATTGATGACGAATTTCGCCATCAACGGCTCAACCCTCACAAACGGGGATCCTCAGATTACGGCATCAGATTGATTCTCCCAGCGGAATGCCTAGAATCTCGACCAACAAACCCCGTAGTCAACTCCCTCCTCTTCTTCCTCACCAAAACAAAATCTTACTCCCCTCCAACTCCGGGTGTTGTAGAACCGTCGACCAAGTCTTCATGATAGAAGTCCTCGGTCGAAAGTACCGCAGACTATTCAGATCTCTTACTAGCCATTTCACACCGCGAAACGGGCGAAATGGTCGGTGTGGTGAAAATCTGCTCGGTATATCTGGCGTTGAGCCATCTAGTTTTGAAATGTCGATTGGGGTTTATATAGGATGTGGTGGTGGTGGTTTAGCTTGACCGACTTTAAGAACAATGGTGGTGGTGGTGGTGGTGGTGGCACCAAAATTTTTTAAATTTCGGTGGTTTTGATAATAGAAATCGGTGGTGGTAGTGATGGTTGGTGTTTTGAAGTCGATTTGAGGTTTGGATTTGATTTTTGGCGTGGGTTGTTTGTGTTTTCTTTTTATTTTGATTTTCTTTTAGGTTTGGAGCTTGGTAATGGCGTTAATGGAAGATGAAACGATGAACTGGTCATTGAGAATGTAAAAGCTTGGCGCGCATCTCTCCATGGGCGCGTGAGTGAAGTCAGGGCCCAAGCCCAAAATCAAAATTTTCGATTTTTTCGATTTTTTTTTTTTTTCGCGAATTTCAAATCAAAATTCCCGCTTCGTTACCGGTCCGATATTTGCGAATGAGATATGGAAATGATCAGGAGAGAATTTCCTATCCAATGATCCATAAAACACTCTATTCCGACTTCGGATGACATATGAGATAGTGGAAAACGCCTCGAAGTGCGTGCATGACGTAAGTTATGCGAACGAATGAACTCTAAATTAATAGATCATGTCAATCCGAATCGTAATACAATAAAACGGCCTAAGCAACTCTAGTGGGACATAAAACATTTAGTGCGGAAAATTACGAACCCACCCCCAAACAAATTTTTACAAGAATTTTAGAAAAATTTGTTTTAGCGATCAGGTCTTTTAAAGTCGATTCGAGACTTCCTAGATTAATATGTTTATTTTATTTTTTATTTTTTTATTTTAGTTTTTAGAAGGAAAAACAATAAGCAATAAAGACATAATTCACACCATAGAGAAACATGACTCAAAAATCCGAGAAAACATGCAAGAGTGGAAGCGTGAATTATGTGAACCGTGGACTTAGGATCCGTACTTACAGCCACACACTCCATAGGGAGGGCCGGTTACCTTAATGGTGCACTCACCAATATATTGGAACGAAAGGAAATGCACCAACACAGAAATTTGAGTCGTTTATAGTCAGATACTCAAGACTTTATCTAAAACATATGTATGAACATGCAGTTGATCATATATCAACAACCGAAATAGTTGTGGATCATTCCATAAATAAATATCAGAGGAAACATATCCAAACACAATGAAACACCAAGATTTCCTCTGACTGGCCCTAGTGGAATCCAAACGAAGTCGGATAACCCTATTGTGTAACCTATCATGCACCTTATTTTTCATTTTTGAATGAGTGGGTGTTCTAGTAAATAAGTGTGGAAAAGTGAATGGTTGTGGAGAATATGGTAGATATGGATAAGTTCTAGAAAGACAGCCTGTACACAATGAGGATTTGGTTTTAGCACTGAACTCATTCATTGTGTGTGTAGGGACTGTCTCAATTTTGAAAATGAAGGTGTCACAAAGTTTGTCCTTCTGAAGTATCTGTTTGTTAGGAGGATTTAAAAAATTATAGAGCACAGAAGAAACAACAGGATCGAGTGCAAACTTCGGGGTTCCTTTGAAAGGGTGGAAGGGGGAATCGAGGTGGATGTTGTGCTAGTTAGTTCTTGATAGGGTGAATTGTCACCTACCGAAGAAACTCATCAAATTCCTCATCTAGATTGGTCATATCCACATTACTATGGTAGTCCCTCACGTCTTTGAGAAAGTCATCTATCCCGTCCTCATCAATAACATGTGTATCCACTAGTGTAGGAATGAAAATGTTGAGTCGACTTTCCAAAGGAAAGAATATTGGGCATATGACTATCGGGGAAGCGTGTTGTTGAAATAATCTCGGGCAAAGCTCTCGATCATGCTAACCTCTCCATCCATAGGCCGAATCGAGATAAGCGTGTCCTTGTTTTAAAAACATTGACTTCAATGACAAGATGGCCAAAAGACATGGACATTGAACCATCGCGGCAATTAATGGCGCATTGGCAGTTGCCAAGAAAGGGCTAAAATGATCCGACCCAGTCGTTAGCGACTTCCCCGTATCGAGGACTACAAAATCACCCGGATAGTAGAAATCACGAACTTTTACCAACACATTTTTCGACTACACCCTTAGGATACTTAATAGACCCGATCGACTAATTGCAAGCGTCATTTTAGTGGGTTGCATTTTGTCTAGACCTATTTGTCTATACAAATAAAATGGGAGTAAAGTTAACACTAGCCCCGGGTCTAATAACGATCGTGGTATAGGAATCTCCTAAGGTGCATTATCTGATGGGGCGACCGGGTCCTTGTACTTAACAATTCCATTATGTTCAGATAAGGTTGGGAATTGTTCGTTAAAAAGTCTTTTGGTATATTTGTCTTACGCCTAGTAGTACACAATTCCTTAAGAAACTTAGCATGATGTGGTAGCTTTTTAATAGCTTCGAGGAAGGGAAGGTTTATAGTTAGATTCTTAAAACATCCCTAATCTCCTCATAATTTGTATCCTTAGTTAACATGGCTAATTTTTGGAAGCGGTGGTTTACGTCTATATTTAGCAATGGTATCACTGGATGTTTAACCGTGGCTTTTAGTTTCTTAGGTTGTGTTATGCTTTGGGACCTCTACGGTGGTAGGCTCTTGGTTTCTATTTGATATCTAGTAATATAGCGGTGTAGGGGCTCTTGGTGGGGGTAACTATAGGCATAGTTACTTTGTTATCAACCACTCTGCGGAGAGGCAGTGGTGATTGCATTATCCTTTACATTTTTCATATTCATTCTTACTAGTATTATCCGTTACCTCAAAGGCTGTGTTTGTTGTTTTAGGATTAGGTATTGCGTTACCTGGAAACACACCTTTGGTTTTGGGCTTTTATCTTGAGCCAACTGTTGGGTTAAATTAGTTACAGTTGTAGAAGGCACATTGGTTGGATTGAGCCATGTTTGATAGGTAGTAGATCTGAATAGTCTTCGGTAATTCGACCGAGGACTTCTATCATGAAGACTTGGTCGGTTCGCCTACCACCCTTTAGTCGGAGGGAGTAAGATTTTGTTTTGGCAGGAGCGAAGTTATATTGCGGAGTGAATTAATGGGTTTGTTGTCGGTGATTCTGCGATTCCGCTTAATCATCGATGTCGTAGCGACCCGCCTTACTGGTCGAGCCGCCGGATAAGGCATCGCCATCAATGGAGCTACAATCCAAACTCCCATCAGGCCGCAGCTCGAAAGACCAACCAATAACCGCTACGTTCCCTGGATTGGTCTAATGTCCTGGTGCGACAAGGTCGATATCGGTCCGACTTCCACGCCCTATGGATACCCGTGAGCTGAAGCACGATTTGTATCCCGGAGAGTTTGCTCAACATAATCGATCGATCGCCGCCAAACCTCTTCCCCGCTATCACTAAGATCATGTCAAGATGAAGGCAACTCCGGCTCGAGAGATTTACATTACCCCGCACCGAACCCGCCGATCTATAGGAGGTGTCCAACAAGTCCTGAAATTGCCCGAGGATAGGGAACAGCCGAGAGGACGAAAGGGTGAGATGAGGATTTAGTCGAAAGAGATTTGAGGATGGCACCCTTTGATACGGATGCCTTCCGTGAGGTGTTGGTTCGATGTCAATCCATTTACCGCCATCACCTTCGCGTAAATCTCCCACTGACTCACAGCCACCATTCACCACAACTCGAGTCCGCACCCGCAGGGAGGATGAGACGGGAGCAGCTTGGTAATGATGAAGCCCAATGGAGATGAAGACGATTCCCACTCATACACTTCCTGAGGACACAAATGCTAGGTACTGAGCCGCCGCCGACGTTTATGATTCCATCACACCGGACCTTCGAGTTCAGAGCCACCACTCGAGATCGACTCCGCCACCGCGCAGGTGTTTGTGAGAGGAGGAGGAGTGATAGGTAGTTATTTATGTTTTAAGAGTTGTTGTTTTATTTACTTTTGTTTTCTTTATTGTAATGTAATTTTTATTTCTAATGTGAATCTTGTAGTGATACCAAAATGAAATTTTAATATAATGGTTCATTTTCATTTTGTGCCAGGTCAACCCTTCACCTTCCCAACTTGTTTGGGGTGGTTTGATTATTTCAAGTCGTATTTTTATAAAACCCTGTTAGGAATTTCATCATGAGTAATGTGAAAATATGCGCTTGAAAGGCATATTTGTGATTGAGAATCATTGTAGGATTTAAATCTAGATTAAAATAGGTATATTCATATAAATCCAAATAAAAGATATTCGCTCAAATTAGAATCCGTGATACGAAGAGCCCGCTGAAGTTCGAAATTTTGAGGGATTTCCGAACCCAAATTAGTTTCAGCAACTTTCCGATCCATTCGAAAGCAACTTTAAGCCTTTATAAACTTGATACAATCTATCCTCACAACTCATTAATTACACCTAAACTCCATCATCACCCTTCAAAACCCGCTGACTCCCACGCTTCGACTTCATTTTCGCGATTTAGTTCCCTGGAATACGCTTCTCATGCCCTATAGCCGAACTCTACAATTCTACAATTCGGCCGTAGTGGGCTTTGGTCGAAAGATACCGCTAGTCGAGAGGTAATTCGCTTAAGTTATCGAAATCAAAATACAAAATGATCACGCTTTGCAAGTTGAGATGCTCGACTCGACCAGAAAATTTTCCAAATTTGTAGTATCCTAATCATTCGCCAAGAGCCTATTCCAAAGCCGCGAATTTAGAGATGACATCTCCAATATCGATACCGAACAGCTCTTCGAAGATTTGTTCCAAAGCACTACTTACTTGCTTGGTTTCGAGGTGATCACATATGTCTATCGGGAACCTCTATGGTAAGACCGGGTCAACCTTTATTCTCCAAAGACTTCGTGATCTTATTTTATAATAACTGCATTTTCTTTGAGAGACCGGATGGAGAACAAGTTGTTCTCCATCAACATCGACATGAACCAATGGAGATTACCAGTTCTTGCTAGCCTTTTGTTCTTGACTTGCCATGCCCAATGAAATACAAGACCCAAGGATGCTATTGGGTAGATAATATGCATGTCCTGGAGTGGAGGTAAGTTTAGTTCCGTTAGTGTCCGTATGTCTCAAGCAATTTCATTACTGCTTAACCCCATAATGGGTGGAACTCTTTATAGAGTTCTTTGTCGGTTTAATTTCTATATTAGTATGTTCTAATCTTATTTTGCAGATGTTCACAATTTAGCGTTTCCATGGTATTTTCCTACCCTCTTTATTTAAATGCTTGAGGACAAAGCACGCTTTTGTTTGGGGGCATAGAAACACGTGTAATTAAGACATCCTGCTAGGATATAAATATATAATATGCATTTGTTTTTCTAGTGAAAATTTTCAAAAATTTAAAAATATAAATAAATAAGTTATGCCATACACTTAGGAATATTGGTATTGTTTATTTCTCCATGCTTTTAACAATCTAGAAGTCTCACATAGTTTGTTGCATCGTATAATTGTTAGAAACGTGGGTTAATAATGCAGGTAATAATCTTTGCATCTATCTATAAATATATTACATGAGTATCTATGATTGTTAGCGGGTAAGTTTCTGAAATCTAGGCTAGAGTACTTATTCTACAAATCCTCGTGGAGAATATAGCCTAAAGCCTTATATGAGCTAAACATTTGAGAAATGACACAAAGGGAGAAGTAAAATCGGATAGAGAAATCACACGCCCACTTGCTTGATCACTAAACCATATCCTAAGTGAGAATTTAGGCGCTCTTTGGATCGATATAGCCGTGAATTCAAACCTATATGAATTATTTTCCTGCTAGTCGCCACTCTGAGCCTCTTCTTTAAATTTCCATACACCACAATTCCTTTACCCCGTTACCAAAACAAAACAAAATAAAAAAGAGAATAAATCAACCTACCCAATTTAAGAATAAAGTCCCAGAATAGAATGAGTGAAGAAAGAAGAAGAGAAAACCCGTGGTAAACAAAAATTGTTAGTTGCTTCCGAAAATAAAGAAAAGAAGTTTCCATCCAAAGAAAAAGAAAAATAGAAATAAAATAAAAACTCCAAAAATGTAATAATAAAGGAGTCAAAAGCCAAAGAAAAGAAAGAAAAATGAGCTAAGGGATGGAAACAAAGTATAGAAAGAAAATAACAAGGTTTTCTAAAAGTTACATAATACTAAGACTCTATTATCCTCAGGACTTGTCCCCCTGAATATCCATTTCCTTCATAACTAAACCATCTCCTAATCCCCTGTAATAATCTAATAAAGACCTCTAGCCCAATTAGGAATAGGTTAGGAATGATAGTAAGGGCGGCGATGTTTGATTGACCCCCGCTTCCTTGTCATTGAGATTGTAAGGTAAAAGTGTGCCCAACCGTACACTGGAGTAGATGTGAAACTTGAGTGCAAAAATCGAGTGTTGTTTCTTGACTATTATTGTGAGAACCCTATTTAAGGATCGCTTATTCGAAGTTCTGAAACAAACCCACTAAACATTTGATAATTACTACTAGTTTGTATATATGTTTATTGTAGATGATTGATTATTATGCATATATTAACTTAGGGTTTTGACTGGTATTCTTATGTAATTGCTAGAGAGATGTATAGATAGTTGAAAGCATGAATAAGGAAACAATAGTTTTATTTTCTTAGTGGATTTGTAGAAGATAGATGAAGTTTGTGAAGACCTTCATCGAAAAACTCTCACGAGGGGCTATAACTTCGTCACTAGGGAATTCCTAGTGGTTTAAGGCCTTGTTGCATATAGTCAATGCAATCGCACTCAAACGAACGAGTAGTTAGAACTCCATTTTTGGTCACTTATTCTAATTTTCTCATATTTGCTTGAGACAAAGCAAAATCTTTCATTTTAGGGGTTTGATAAGAGCCCAAAACTGTAGTTTTAACCCCTTTTAATAATCATCTTGTTAGACCAATTATGTGAATAATAAGTAAGAGTTAACACCGATTCATTGCTTTTTATGCATTTCGTGGGTTTCAAAGTCCATTATGTCTTAAATGTACCACTTTAGCGAGATAAAAGGAGCAAAAGTCGCCAGAACTTCCAAAGCCGTATCTTTGGACTCAGACCTCGAATTGGGCATACCTATGTCAAAAAACCAAGCCTCGAAAGAGCTTTGCAATGGTCCAAGCCTTGACCCAATCAGAGGGAGCAGAAGGACGAAAAGTCTGTGGAAGTCAACTGCAGCTGAAGAGGCCTTTTGGATCGAAGTGGGTTTTGGGCCGATTCTCCGCCCAAAACCCTCGCCCAAGCCCATGCACGAATTTTGGATCTGGATGTATAAGAACAAAAGCTTAAGTCTTTGTTAATGGTAGATTAATTAGTAGAGAATTAGGGTTCATAGCTTAAATAGAAAGTAGCCATTAAAATAGCTTCTAGATCTAGATTTAATTGTTTTTCTTTAATTAGTTTCAAATCCCTTTATTAGATTAAACCTTGAATCTTGTTCTTCATTTGATTAGATCAATAAAGTAGTATTCTTTATCCATTTCGATTTTTGTCAATTCCAATTCTAGATCTAATTTCAATTTATGTCCTTAGTTCAATTTAGTCATTAAATTAGATTTCATTATTGTTTAATTAAATAAATTTCAATGCTTTATATTATGTTTAGTTTTAATATAAATGGAAATGATTGGGGAATGATTCAAGGCTAAACCTCCATTGAGAATTGTGAGCCCTTGATGAAAGCTTGATTCACATGCTAGTTAAATGATTTTCTATTCCACTCTAGAAATGATTAGTTCACCATTTAATGGGTTTAATTGTTCACATGCTAGTTATGAATTGGTAGAAATGCCATGTATAATTGGGGATTACAGAATAACCAATTAAATGCTAAGCAAGTTCAGATTACGACGATTAAAATGCGTTAGTGGATTAAAGAAAGGCGTGGAATCAATCCCCTCTAACTCCTTATCATAGAATCAACGTAGCATTCCTTAGTATTCCGATAACCCATTAGTTGCATCTTGTGGGTAGTTAGACTTCGAGTATAATTCCGCCCGTGAAACTCTCATAGACTTAAAAATTGGAGTTAGATTAGAAAACATCCATCTTTAGAAGACTAGAGTTGAACGAACTCTATCTACTCCCCTATATCTCAATTGGTTGAGAGTAGAATAATTCTTTGATAATCAACCACATAAAAGTTTAAGTTTAGTTTACTTACGTTTTGGATTCATCGTTCATTTCAGAGGGGTAAACTATTCATTTTACACTTATCATAGGTATAAATGAGTATAACACACCTTCAAAGCTCTCATTGACTTAAAGACTGATCAATTAGACTAGAAAACAATTCCATGCTAGAGCACTAGAGTGGAACTTAACTTCTTACTCCACTATAGTGGAACGAACTTCTTACTCCACTATATCTCAAGGGATTGAGAGTAGAAACTTTGATAAATATAGACTCATAAAATTAGTTTTAGTTTACTTACGTTTTGAGATTCAACGTTCATTTCATAGGTAAACTATCAAATTTTATCTTTATCACCACCCCACGGGAGTTCTTCTGATGATACAGCTGTGAGGCACGAGCGTCGTCGCCGAAAGACGCAGGGAAATGACCCATCGGGAGCTCAGGAGCCACCTCTTGAGCATGTGCCCCCTCTACCGAAGGCGGCGTATTTTAGGGATTCTATATATTGATATTTGATGTTGTTATTTATTATTGTTGTTATTTATTTTTAATGTAAGTTTTAAATTTCGTAGATTTGAATTTTGTAGTAAAATGTACTTTGAATGAAAAAATTAATATAATGTGGTTATTTTCATTGTGTGTGGTTGTTTCATATTGATCCCACCTTCCCAAATTGTTTGGGGGTGGTATTATTTATTCCAAAGATTTTTTATATGACCCTCATTTCTAGAAGTTATTTCGAGTTAGGGTGAGAATATTGCCGATATGGGCATATCTATGAATAAATATGGGGTAGGATGAAATCTCGATAAGTTAGGTAGTTTTATCCTAAATTCAACCTAAAAGATAATACTAGGGTTGTTTTAGAATCAAGAATATGAGTTGTTTCCGTTTCGGGTTTGAAAATTTTAGGTATTTCCGAAATTACGTAAAAGCTTTTTGGCAACTTCCCATTCGTTTTAGCAAATTAAAACCAATAAAACTTCATTCATTCTACACTCACAACCCACACTACACCTAACTTCCATCTCTCACCTTTCACTCCCACGTTTCCGTTGTTCTTCACCATTTTCACAAATCAAGCACCTCGAGCACTTTCGCTTCAAAACAATCGTAGAATCCAAAACACCCGAAATTGCCTCGCCTGTCCCTCAAATAGACCATAAATTTCCAGTTTTTCTGCGGGTTGTTCCCAGATCAGTTGCAGCTGTTCCTAGGGTCGTTTTGAGATGACATCTCCTACAATAATACCGAACAGTCTTTTTCGAAGATTTGTTCTAAAGCACTACTTATGGTGCTTGGTTTCATGAGGTGATCACATAATTAGGCTGGGAACCGCTTTTGGTAAGACCGATGAACTTTATTCTCCGACTTGCATCTTATTTTTATGATAATTGTATTTTCTTTGAGAGACGGATGGAGAACAAGTGTTCTCCATCAACATTAATAATGAACCAATGGAAATTACGGGTTCTTGCTAGCATTTGTTCTTGGACTTGCTATGCCCATTGAAATACAAGACCCATGGTGTTATTGGGTAGATAATATGCATGTCTACACTTATGAGTTTTTGCATGAGTCGAATGGGGCATTTTCCGTCGATCGAGGACCAAGGGGAATATAACGTCGCCTTTGGTAGCATGTCCATGAACATAGGAACTTATTATATTTTGGATCATGTTAAACATTTTAGGGGAATGACGTTTTTCTTACGTGAATGATGCTACTTGCAGCGTCTTCCTTGCTTTTAGCCCGAGGGCGATATGTGCCATGACCTCCCGTCCCGAACCTTGATGTCTAGTTTAGCACGAGCCTATAGCATGAGGCATAAAGTACCTTCTTATGCCTTTCTAATTTCCCGTATTATGCTATATTTCTTTTCCTATTTTTGTACACGCGTTTCCAAGGATTGGATTACGGTCGACTAATCGTGCGACCCACCAATAGTATTATTCGATCTTTCGGTGCAATGACTTGGCAAGGGTGGAGGATACAACCTCATCCGGTTGCACCCTACACTCAAATCAAACCGTGGCTTAATAGGTTAGCAATAATAGATGATAAATGGCGGAAGCCTAGCAAATTATCATTGCATGGCGGGGTGACGAAAGGAACCTTACTTCTTTATAGAGGAAGAGGATGAGGAGGATGAAGAATAAAAGCGGAGATAAAGTCAGTTTTAATTCCAAATAGTGTCCGCCTTATGTCCCAAACAATTTTATTTAACCCCATAATGGGTGGAACTCTTATAGAGTTGCATCGGTTTTTTATTTTCTATATTAGTATGTTCTAACCTTGTTTTGCAGATGTTCTAAAATTTCCCACGCTTTCCATGGGTACTTTTCTTACCCTCTTTTTTATTTAAATGCTTTGAAGACAAAGCACGCTTCTTGTTTGGGGGGCATAGAAACACGGTAATTAAGGCATCCTGTTAGGATATAGATATGTATAATATGCATTTGTTTTCAAGTTAAAAATTTCAAAATATAAATAAATAAGTTTATGTTATACACTTAGGAATATTGGTATTGTTTTCTTTCTCTATGCTCTTTAACAATCTAGAAGTCTCACGTAGCTTTTCGCATCGAATAATTGTTAGAAACTTAGGTTAATATGTAGGTAATAATCTTTGCATCTATCTATAAATATATTACATGAGTATCTATGATTGTTAGCGGTAAGTTTCTGAAATCTAGGCTAGAGTACTTATTCTACAAAATCCTTAGAATATAGCCTAAAACCTTATATGAAGCGAAACATTTGAGAAAGGACACAAGGGAGAAGTAAAATCGGATAGAGAAATCACACGTCCACTTGCTTGATCACTATGCCATATCCTAAGCGAGAATTTAGGCCCTCTTTGGATTGATATAGCCGTAAATTCAAACCTATGCATTATTTTCCGCTAGCCCCTCTCGAGCCTTTCTTTAGCCTTCTATAAACCCACAATTCCTTTACCCTTACAAAACAAAACAAATAAAAATTCAACTTACCCAATCTAGAATAAGTTTGAGAATAGAATGAGTGAAGAAAGAAGAAGAGAAAAACCTGTGTAAACAAAAATTAGTTAGTTGCTTCAGAAAAAGAAAAGAAGTTTCCATCCAAGGAAAAGAAAAAGAAAAATATAAATAAATAAAAACTCCAAAAATAGAATAAAAGGGGAGTCAAAAGCCAAAAGAAAGAAAAAGAAAAATATGGCTAAGGATGGAAACAAAGTATAGAAGCAAAAGAAAATAACAAGGTTTTCTCTAAGTTACATAATATGAAGGCTCTATTATCTCAGACTTGTCCTTTTGAATATCCATTTCCTTCCTTCTTAAACCATCTCCTAATCCCCGTAACACCTAATAAAGACCTCTAGCTCAATTAGGAATAGGTTAGTGTGATAGTAAGTGGCAGATGTGTTTGATCGACTCCGGCTTCCTTGTTTGTCATTGAGATTGTAAGGTAAAGTGTGCCCACTGCGCATTGGAGTAGCGAAACTTGAGTGGAAAAATCAGAGTGTTGTATCTTGACTATTATTGTGAGAACCTACTTAAGGACGTTATTCCGATTTTCAGAAACGGACCTGTTAATGCATTTCATAGTATTACTCATTGTATATATGTTTATTAAGTATAATCGATTATTAGGCATATATTAACTTAGGTTTCGACTTGATATTTCAGTATCGTTACTAGTGAGATGTATAGATAATTGGGAGCATGAATAAGGAAACAATAGTTTTATTTCTTAGTCGCTTGTAGTATAGATGAAGTTTGTGAGTACCTTCAATCGGAAAACTCTCACAAGGCTAGAACTTCGTCCCACTAGGGAATTCCTAGTGGTTTAAGGCCTTATTGCATATGGGTAAATGCAATCGCTTTTTCCATTGAAACTAGAGTAGTTAGAACTCCATTTTTTTGGTCACTTATTCTAATTTCTCATATTTGCTTCGAGGACAAGCAAAATGCTGTTTGGGGTGGTTTGATAAGAGCTCAAATCTATAGTTTTAACCCCTTAACAATCATACTTTTAGACCATTATGTGAGTAATAATTAAGAGTTAATCACGATTCACGTGTTTTTATGCGTTTGAGGCTTCAAAGTCACTTATGTACGCAAATGTGCCACCTTGATGAGATAAAGGAGCAATGGTTGGTTGCTAAGGAGTTCCAGTGATTAAAGGCCAAGATTCGAGAAGACAAAGCCTTTGTAAAGCCTACTCGGACCTTGAAAAGTCAAAGTCCATGCGAAATAATGGCACAAAGTCAGTAAACTTCCGAATCACCGTATCTTTGGACTCGGACCTTGAATCGGGCCTACCTTATGTCAAAACGACTGGCTCGGGAAGAGCTTTCCAATGGTCAAGCTTTTGGCCCAATCAGAGGAGCTGAAGTGGACCGAATCCAGCTGAAGAGCCCTTTTTAGACTGAAGAAATTAGGTTTTGGTCCCGATTTTCCGGCCCAAAACATGGCTCCAAGCCCATGCACGATTTTTGGATCTGATTTCCTCCTTATCAAGAAGGAGGACTTAACTCTGAAGATATCTAGGAGCTTAGGATAGAAAGTAGCCATTAGAATAGCTTCTAGATCTAGTTTTAATGGTTTTTAATTAAGTTTAGTTTCATTTCATTCCTTGTTTTAGATTAAACCTTTAAAATATTGTTATTCATTTGATTAGATTAATAAAATAGTTTATTATTATTCAATTCGTTTTTTTTGTCATTACATTTATAGATCTAGTTTAAATTCTTGTTGATATCATTTCTTAATTATTAATTAGATTTCAATTATTGTTTGTTAAATTAGTAAAGTTGGAATCTTGATATTATGTTTAGTTTAGATTCATATGGAAATGATTCATGGAATGATTCTCGGCTAAACCTCCATTAGAGGGGTTGAGAAGCCTTGATGAAAGCTTGATTCGATTATCGTAGAAGTCGTCGTAATTTCTATTCCACTCTAGAAACGATTAATTCACTATGAGAATGGGTTTAATCGCTCACATGCTAGTTATGAATTGGTAGAAGTGTCATGTGTAATTAGGGATTAGGAAGAACCAATTGTTACTGTAGCAGCATTCAATTGGATTACGACGATTCATCGTTAGTAAGTTAAGTTGAGTTAAGGTGGAATCAATCCCCTAATTCCTTATCATAAAATCAACGCAAAGATTTCAGTAGTTAATTAGTCGTATTCTTGTGGTAGTTGCATCGTAGTTTATAATTAAGTAAATCTCTCATTAGACTTTAGTTAAGATTGATTAGACTTAGAAAACATTACATGTGAAAGAACTAGGAGTGGAACGAATCATCTACTCCACTATATCTCAATAGGATTGAGAGTAGAAATCTTTGATAAATCTAGTAACAAATCAGTTTTAGTTTTACTTTCGTTTAGAGTTTCATCGCTTTATTCATTAGTAAAACTATTTATTTTACGTATTATCACATATGATCTACTAACTATAAAGAACATCTCTACAAAAATGCAACTCGTTTGATATCCTCTAACTTAGATAAAATTGTTTTCCACTTTTGAATATATATATATATATATATATATATATATATATATAAAGGTCCAGAAATGTTTAGTTTTTGCATTCATCTTTTCACAGTGTTAAAAATTGTCAAACAAGTTGAATTTTTGTAGAGATGTTCTTTATAGTTAGTAGATCATATGCACAAAATATTAGGGTTTAAATCATTTTGTAGGTGGTTGTGGGTGTTTTAGATTTGGTACTTATTTAAGGTCCTTATTTAAAGTCCTTTTAGGAGCGGGCCGGATATATATATATATATATATATATATATATATATATATATATATATATATATATATATATATATATATATATATATATATATATATAATAAATTTGTTTGTCAACCACGTGCATCTTGCTAGTTTATATAAAGATCAAAGTTTCGTTACAAAAAAAACACACACACATAAAATTTTGGCTTTAAGTCAATAGATTCGGTTTTAAACCAAACCGAACTGATTTTACATTTCGGTTAGAACCTGGTTTTCTTCTAGCTACGGTTCGATTACGGTTTGGAAAATTAGAAACCAACCCTTGTGATTCGGTCTATATATTTAGACTAAACTGACCCGAACCGAACCTTGGACAGCCCTCCATAAAATTGGGCAAGCAACATTTTTGCAACTTAACATTTGAGTGATCTTTCAAAGATCTCAGCCGGGTTTTGAGGAACCCCTCCTCACTATCGAGTAGGCTAATTTAGATCTCCTTTCTTTTATTATTTAGCCTTTCCTCCTTTATGATTTTAAAATTTATAAAACAACTATAAAATATTTACATATACCCCCCTAATAATATCTTTCTAGTTCAACCGCGCCTCTCTTACTCTTTCTCAATTAGAAATTGCAAACACCTACATTTCCTTCTCTAATAATGTCTTCTAAATTGAATTAACTTTCCACATCAATTTATTTGTATATCTGACGAACAACAATCTATTTTTTTAAAGGTACTTCACTTTATCTCTTTTTATTAATCTCGATTTTAAGTAAATTGTTGTTGTTACTTGATTGATCTCAAGTAATTGATAGTCTTTGGTTTTCAATGAAAGATCTTCCCCGACCTCAAAAGCTTTTCGGCCCATTGGGCTATGAAGGCCAGGTCAGGCTTTGGGCTTATAGATCACCAGACACCAGATAAAAGAAACAAAGGGCATAAAAGTCAATCCACAACAAAAGACCAACATTTCCTCGAGTCCAACAAAACAAACAAGATGAACGGCTATAATCAAGTGGGAGCATTTTTTTCTCTCTTCTTCCCTCGCTTTGAGGTTTCCATCAAAATTCAGATTGCAGTGACTGCAAAAGAGGCCACACCAAAAAATTCATGGTTAGATGAAATGGGCATCTTCAAAAAGATTCAAACTTTACACTATAATGGTGGTAAGAAGTTACAAACATTCACTCTTTTGTATACTTTGTTCCATTTCATTCTCAAAACCCATCTTTAGATCTTTCAATACTAACTCTATCAATACAAAGTGTATTGCAAATGCCCCTTCTAATATAATTGTAAGTTTCAGCTCAAATTCACATTTTACAAGAATGAAAGAAATGAGACCAATGCTCAGTTAGTAAAACTTTTAGCAAATAGTGTGAAATCACCTTTTTTAGAATCTGTTTATAGAATAAGTAATACCCTTTTTAAGTATAAACATTGGTGTGATTCTTTGGAAATGGAGTTGGAGGGGTTGGATGTAATGTGGACTAGCTACATTGTTAATCAGGTGTTGAAGAGAGTGCCTGATTCTGTTTTGGGGTTTTGTTTTTATAATTGGGTGGAGTTGAGATTGGGTTTTGTGCACGATTACTATACGTATAAGTCTATGATATGTTTATTGATTAGAGATTGTAGGTTCGAGGATTTGTCGGAATTTTTGCGTAGGATCAAGGACGGCGGGTTTTATATTCATCGGTCTATTTATCGGATTTTGATATCGGGGTATGTTAGAGCTGGTTTGATTGATTTAGCTATTTGGACATTTGATGAAATGATTGAGTCTAATTGTAGAGTGTTTAGTGTAGATTATAATCGATTTATTGGAGTATTAATTCAAGAAGGTCGGTTTGATTTAGCTGAAAGGTATTATTGTGAAATGATCCCACAGGGTTTTTCGTTGAGCTCATTTACTTATTCAAGGCTCATTTCCGGTCTTTGTAAGGTGAGAAACCTGGGTTTGATTGAGAGACTTTTACATGACATGGATAAACTTGCGTTGGTCCCTGATATTTGGGCTTATAATATATATCTGAATGTCTTGTGCAAGGAGGAAAGATTGGATACTGCAATTGAGGTTCTGAAGACAATGTATTGTAAGGGAAGTGAGCCTGATGTTGTTACCTATACCACAATAATAGATGGTTTTTGTAAATTTGGACGATACGAGTCTGCAGTTGAGATTTGGCATGAAATGGTAGGAAGAGGGTTTAGTCCAGATGTTGTAGCTTGTGGAGCTCTGGTTTTTGGCCTTTGTGAGCGAGGGAAGGTTGATTTGGCTTATGAGCTTACCCTGGGAATGATGAAGCACCAAGTTGAGTTTAGCATTTCAGTCTATAATGCTCTTATTAGTGGGTTTTGTCAAGCCGGACGGGTAGACAAAGCCCAAGTTATAAAGGCATTCATGCGGAGAAATGGATGTGAGCCAGATTTGGTGACTTACAACATACTCTTAAATTATTGTTGTGATGAGCTTATGTTAGAGGATGCAGAGAAGTTGATGGATAAGATGGAGAGGAGTGGGTTAAAACCAGATAGTTACAGTTACAACCAACTTCTAAGGGCTGTGCAAAGCCAGGCGTTTAAAACAAAGCCTACCTTTTGATGGTGGGTAAGATGGAGATGAGAAGTCTATGCGATGTTGTATCATTTAACACTCTTATCGCAGCACTTTGCAAAAGCTAGTCACAATCTAAAAGGGCCTATGAATTATTTGAGGAGATGAGTGGAAAGGGATAGTTGCTGATACTGTGACCTACACTGTTCTCATAAATACTTTCTTTGGAGAAGGTCGCAGATTTAGCTGAGGATCTTTTTGATCAAATGCTGAGCATGAATTTGATTCCTGATCGAGTTGTATACACTACAATGGTTGATCACCTATGCAAGACTGGGAGAATAGAGCTGGCTCGGAACTTTTTTCTGGACATGATTGAGAAGGGAATTGCCCCTGACGTAGTTGCTTACAATTCCCTTATAAATGGGCTTTGCAAGGCTTTCATGGTAGACGAAGCAATGCATCTTTATGAGGATATGTGTTGTAGTAGGGCTCATCCCGATGAGGTGACCTATAAGTTGATAATTGAAGGGCTCATTCGGGAAGAAAAGCTCTCAATGGCTTGTAGATTCTGGGACCAGATGATGGAGAACGGATTTACGCTTGATAGAGCAGTTTCAGAGACACTGGTTAATGCCATCAAAGTGAAGGATGTTGCCAATGTTAGAAGAGGTAAGTCAACAGAATTTAAATAATAAGTTACTTCATTTTAGTTGCATAGAGTGGCATGCTTGCGTATTGATTTTATTCGAAGGCATTTTCAGAAGGTTAAAATAAAAATAAATCCTAAAGTTTCTTAGCATGTCTAGAATTGGTGTCCCATCTCTACATGCAACTGTCCACGACAATGGGGCTATATAATCATAACTTGATAAAGTTGCGGCCTAGAACTTGAACTAAATAAATTCACCCTATTTATCTAATATTTTTGAAAGTAAAAAATAGCTTAATAAAACAAAATAATCTTTAAAATAGGTGCTCTATCAGAACCGATCTAGATTGTTTAGCATATTTAGCAGTAGCATTTAAAGATGAGAAACTGGTGATGAGATGCTGCTTCTGCATATTTGGTGTTTTACTAAATTAAAGAAGTAAAAAAAAAATTATGGTCTCCCTTTATACTAAAGTCACTTTTATGAATGATTTTTTTTCAGGTTTGAAAAATAGGTAGAAAGGATTGATTCCTTTTTTTACCTTTTGAACTCCTACTGAGGGCAGAGCGATTGGACAAGGCCGGACAGAGTGATATTGCTTTGAGATAATATAATCTCTTTTTGTACCTTGCGGCCATTCTTGGCAGAGGACATTCCAGGTTTGAGTTTTGGACTTATCTATTGTGCTACCAAATATTTTTTTAAATTACACTGCCATCCTTAGACAAAGATCGATGTGGGTGTGGCAGGGTTGCCTCCGATGGAGTCAGTTATGGTCTAGACATCACACTTATGGGGAAACATAGTTTATTGCATCTCTATGATTTGGGGGAAAATGTTTGTGTCTTATCAATAATGAGTTTTGGGCAGTGTTCCATTTAATGATACTCCCATAAGTTAGAAAACTCTAATATATATGTGAGATTATGAGGTGAAATTTGGGCAGTGTTCTGTTACATCAGTTGCTTTCATTGTTTCTTTCTCCAGGTTGGTGAGCTCCCCTTCTAAGGGTGTGATCTGCTGTAGGCCTGGACCAAAAATACTTAGGTGTTGCTCCCCTTCTAAGGGTGTGATCTGCTGTAGGTCTGGACCAAAAATACTTAGGCGTTGCCAACAGATCAGATCCTTGATTCATTTGTGTTATTCAAAGTGAACACTCTTGCTGGAGGGTTTACAATGGTACGAGGGTCCGAGAACTTTATCAGGTTACAAACTATTGCATTTTGAAAAACAATACTTCTTGATGCATAGTGCTTCACAATCAAATGTTTTTGTCTAGTTTGTAACCTTAAATGTTTTTTGAATGTAGAGTGCTCGCTCAGAAAAGGCCCACATACTTTTTTTTAAAGAAGTAAATACATAAAAAATCCATGTCTAGTAATGGTGTTGGTGGAGAAGCACAGAAGGCTTCAAGTTCTTAATCAGCTTAATGGTTTGATGCTCAAAGAAGCGACAAAGTTCTGGTGGAGACTAACAGGTTAGTTGGCTACCCTTCATTCTACTGTTGTAGGCTTCTGAAACTCAAATGTGGCAGCTGGCACCTCCATGGCTATACCTTCTTCTATATTTATCTCTATATTTATCTTGAGTGTATTACAATCAATATTTTCCATTCTGAAGGGAGAATCTTTTAAATGGATTGGAACTCAGAGAACAAAATTAAAACTTAGAATGTAATACCGTATTTGTGCAGACTGCAGATATATACAAGATCAACCTCTTAATATGATAAACATTTTCAAAGTGTACTTGGACTTCAATCGAGATTGGTATCAAAAGTTAAGCAAAATAGTGTACTCAGACTAAATTCTTGAGGCACGAACTGAGTTATTTTTAATTAGTTTCTCGCTTATGTGCTTGTTCTGTCTCTCCAGTTTAAGTTTGAGAAGCATCATAGCTTCTAGTGTAGAGTTTTTTGTGTTTTTTTTTCCAAGTTGCTCAAATAAGTCACTGGAATAAATTCATTTGGCTAAATTCAGTTGTAACCCTCAGTAAGAAATGCATTTTTGGTGATTAAATTTAGCAGAATTAATTGCGGACAAACAATTTTCCACAGACCTGATACATTGGATGCTGCTGATACATCGTGGACGCTCAAGATTCCACAGGTGACCGAACTGTGAAGACATAATTGAGCTTCTTGCTCGCCTCTTCCCAAATTTCACCAGTAAGTTCTCGAAAGGAAAAATCCTATTGTGTCTTTAACTGACCATCATTGTATCTCATATTGGTCAGCTAAAATTAGTTATTTAATTGCTGATTAGATGAGCTGCTTTACCAAATTCTGAGCATCTATTCTCGGATGACAAATTTTAAGGCAACAACTTTACATCATTTACCTCTGCATACCTGGTGATGAAGTCACTTTCTTAATGAGCGCATACTACATACAACAAATTATGTTTGCCAATTGCAACGAGTCATTCTCTATTTTTTACAGCATGCCTGGATGATGTTTGCCCATGACTCTCATTCTAATGTTGGACTGTTGCTATTAATTTGGTTTCCCATCAAAAGCTGAGGAAGTCTTCACCTGCGTTAGCATCTTTTTTTTTAATCCAAAACAAATTCTCGCAATTGTACATGAACGTGGATTAACATGTAATTTTCCTTCATTTGGTTTACTGGTTAAACTAAAGACTACTGTGAATTATATATGCAGGAGATAAGGGGCATGTGCAATGAAGCTGGAATAATTTGCAATTGGTGTACGCACCAGGAAACTCAACTAAGAAAGTTTTTCTTGCTGGGGTAGTAAAATGCGGCCACGAAAGCTAAAGTCTGATTCTAAGTACACCGTCTGCAGCTTGTAATGTGTAGTGCGTACTGGGAGGGGGAGGGAGCGTACATTTGGCCCTTCTGTTTGTCTATTCCGTCTATACTACTACTACTATTATAAAGGAGCTGCTTTCTCTACACTTTCAAACAGAACACTTCATTCCAAATTTGTAATCTATGAGAATGGAATAAGGTCGTCTTTTTAGCAACATAAAAAGGAAATCTGATTTGTTCCCGTCTGTCTCCCCATGAAGTAAGCTTTTATCTTTCAATCCTTCTCTCCCCTTTCTCCTACCCAACCAAAAACAACATCTCCATTGAACTAGAAAAACAAAATATCAGTAATAACCAAGCGACCTTCAGCCATATAAAAAAATTGCTGCATAAACTGCAATTCATCTAGCATCAATGTTCCAAGCTTCTTCTTTCATTATAGAAGGGGATAACAGAAGGGCAGGGAGCCTCTTATTAGATCTGTTAAGTCTATGATTAGTAAGATTAGAGTAATGAGTTCTGCTCATTTTCTTTAGTTAAGTAGGAGTTTAAATGGGGAGGCCCGTGAGCTGGCAAGGTGGGCAATTAAAAGTCTAGACTTTGTATTGTTAAACTCAATTGTGGTTTGACGCAAGTTTAAGTAAGAGAAGGGGGTGATTAGCGGAAAAAAAAAAGAAAAAAAAAACTGTGACCACCAAACTTTTTGTACTGAGGCAACACGTTCACACTAGTGTAGGAAGTTTTGCTGTGTTAGGCAGCTGAATTTTCTTCCCAGTTGCCGTGTACTATGCAGTTGACTTCAAATTTCATGGACCCAACCCAATTTCCAGCCCTCGAATCAGCTGACATTTTCTTCCAAGTCTAGAAGTTCTTCCGCAACCTATTTTGTGTCATTTGTATGATCATTGGGAAATTTAACACATTCAATGAAAATAAGAGCAATCACATGTTCACACCTAAGATAACACTATGTACATAAGCCTGATAATGATTAGAAAAATGTTACACAAAATAAACTCCATAAACATCATAACAGGTTTCTCTCCAAGAAGACAAAAAACGGAAAAGAAGAAGGAAATTTAAAAATTACATTTAAGATAGCAAGTGATTAGAAATCAAAACCACCACCACCATCAAATCCACCATCATATCCACCATCATACCCACCAGCAGCAGCATCAGACACCATATCCCCAATCAACAGCCCACCAAGCGCACCTCCAAGTAGCCCAGCTCCCAAGCCCATACCAAACTTACTCTTCTTAGGCGGTTGCTGCGGTGGATACCCACCCTGCTGTGGATACCCATAACCCCCAGGTGGAGGATAGCCATACCCAGCCTGAGGCGGTGGATAACCCTGTGGAGGGTACCCACTAGAACTCTGAGGTGGTGGATATCCACCAGGTTGTGGGTAAGCAGAACTTGCCCCCGCAGCAGGTGGTGGGTATGCAGGATAAGCCGTAACAGGCTCATCCTCTTTTCCCGGCTTATAAGCCTGTGGCGGCGGATAAACTTGCTGATCTGACATTTTCGCCTCACCGAAGACCTTTTCACCAAACTTATAGGAAAAACTCAGCTCCCCTTTAGCTTTTCCATCAGGCTTTCTAACTTGATAACTAACAAACTGTGAAGATTTCCCATCACCAAGATTATCAAGAAGCTCTTTAATCGGCACATGGACTTCCCCAATATCGCGATCGCCAAGACTCCTTTCACAACGAAGTTGAAAAACAAGAATCAAACGATTCTGCTTTGCCAAATTCTCATCTATGGTAAACTTCATATTAAAGTTCCAGCTTGGGTTTTTCCCACCATCGCGATCCACGGGCGTTTTTTGTTGCGTTCTTCGATCACCAGAGATTGTAACGAGGGCATAAACGTCCATCTTGGAAAAAAGATTCACGTCTTTTATATCTTTAGCTGAAATAACTGTTATTTCTAACGGTCTATATTCCATGATGAAATTAACGGTTGATTTTTTTGTGTAGAGATTGAAAGTTCAGAGTTGGTAATGAAAGAAGAGAAACGAGGAAGGGGAAATATATATAGTGGTGGTTTGAGGAGGTTATGAAGAAAGGTGGAAGTTTCGGTTTTAAGGGAAACGGATTCCAACGCGTTCTTATCTATTTATTAATTTGTTTTTTAATCTAATAAAAATATATTTTTGTGTGAGAGAAGACTTGGGTTTCGAGGAAACTACTTAAATTGCCATTGTGTTTTTTGCTTAGGCGCGTAGAGAACGTGTGGGTTAAACGGTAATGTTCCTAGAATAATCTTATTCGGTGAGAATCTACATATATCCAGAAGAAATAGGAATTTTAGCAGAAAATGTTAATATCTTTAGGGCCCATATCTTTAACATAGCAGTTCTAGAGTACACCCTCTTCTGGGTGCGCTGGTACAACCTACCTATGATTAAAGACTTGCCATGTAATACACTCTCATTCTTTGCCTGATGGAATTTGGAAGGTCCAAATGTAACAGCGCAGGTACAATCTGCCTACTCTAGAATTAGGTTTTTAATAAATAGAAAAAAATGAGGAGTGATTGGTATGGGCTTAGGGGTATTTTGGTAATTTTATAAAAAAAATTTGTTTTTTCTATTTTTTAGGGACAAAATTATATTTTCACAATTGTCAGATATATAGGCTTGGTGGGCCCCACAGCTAGAAAAATGATTGTACATAGGGGTAAAATAGTAATTCACTTCTACCATAAATTTAAGAGTTTGGTCTTCAGTCTTGCAAGGAAATGTATCGCTTAGCCTTAGTAATGTGGGCCTTTGGATTCAGCGGTGCAATACACACGCACCCCTGGTATGAGTGGCCCAGAATTCACAGCGCACCATACGACCTGCGCAGGGTAGATTTAGCCTAAATTTAAAATTAGAAAGAAAAATAATAGTGGGACTTGAAATTGTTCCACGTGCACGAGGCTAGTGACTATATGTGAGACAGGTCAAATAGGAATAGGAATTTGTCTTAATTGGAAGTATAATGTATAATCTTTCAATTATTTCAAGACTACCAAATATATGCAACTGATTTGCTTTTGAGCCTTTGATGTACATGTAGTTCGTTGTGTATTCCTTTTCAAGTGTTGATTGCTGATTCTAGTTGCCGATCAGGAGGTTTTTGCATAAATTGTTGAGCTGTGTACGTGCTGGATCATTTTTCTCTTAATGCTGAATGAAACGAAAAAATTTCGTTCAGCACTCACATTTTTTATGTCGTTCACCCTCTCATTCAATCACTGTTTTACAAAAATTAACAAAGACAATAATAATAATGTGGACGTTTGGTTCTAAATATTATAAAAAAAATAAAGTTAGTGTGTGCAGGAAAAAGAGTAGTGTATAGAATCTGGGCCACTTTTATCAACAAATGGTACTAGTGTATTGCTCCACAAAATACTGTCCAACTGTCAGAAATCCAACTTACCTGTACACCTGCACTCTAGAATTTAGAAATTTGCATAAAATTGAATCCATATAGCTCTTGTTCTAACAATTCTTACGTCTTCACTTGCCCTACAATATCCCTCTCGTCCATTATGTTTTTCCATTTGAAAGATCAATTCTCTTTGTTCTTGTCTGTGAAGTCAATAATGACGTGCCCCCCACAAATAAAAACAAGCACGGTGCAGCACTCTTGTGCGCACATAAAAGGATGATGTACCATGGTATTCCTTTAACTTTGCAACTTGTGGAATATTCGCCCTACTTCTGCGGCCGAGGAAATTCTTCAAGCCTCCAGTGACTAATCGTGCAACATACATTACATTCAAATTGACTCGTGAATATAAGAATCGTTATATAACAAAGTATCATAGTGATGTATACAACTTTAAAAGAAAGCGACTAGTAACTTGAAAGTACCTTGAAAGAAATAACTATCAAAAAAAAAAAAACTAGTAACTTGAAAGCAGGGAAGAAAAAAAAACAGACGGTTAAAAAGCAGGGAAGAAACTTTTAACATTAATCCGGTCATCCGGATAATATGTATACGTACTCCTAACTCCTTTGAAAAACCCCTTCCAGTAAGAAATGACGCAATTGTTTTATGACCTTCCCTGAAACTCCGCATAGCGGAGTAGTTGTCCTAATGGCTCCTACTGATGTCTACATGTATTGAGAAGCATAGAATTGTTCTAACCCCTTTTTCTATATTGGTTATCAGAGATTCAGAGTACCCAGTATAATGAACTCGGTTGTTGTGTAAGAGCTGTGGATACGTTATCAAGGTTGCTAGAGCATTTTCAATGGTCACAACTCTTGAATACCAAATACCAAATTCTTGAAAATTTGGTAAAAACATCTTTAGTGGTGAGACCAAATAAAAAAAAACACCAAACCAAACACCAAATCAACTTCCATTTGGTGTTTGGTTTGATGTTATATCAAACATACGACGCGATGTTCAACAAGCCACATGGTTTTTTAGAAAGCAACGGTTGTATCAAACATACGGCGCGACGTTCAATAAGCCGCATGGTTTTTCAGAAAGCAACAGCGGCTTCAAAACAACATGGGTTTTGGGCTAAACTATACGGTGTTTTAAAAGCCGTGTGAGCTTTAGGCTAAAATGTGGGTTTGCTGGTACAGTGTTTCGAAAGCTGCTTTGGCTATTCTAGTACAGTTTATCCAAAACAGCGTAGTTTGGTGTCGAATCTTTGATGTTTGGGCTGAAGATGTTTTGTTTGATATTTTGTTTGGTCCAAAATTTTAGTGTTTTTGAAGTCTCACCATTAAAGATGCTCTTAGGGCATCAAATTTTATCAGACCAAGTATGATCCAAGTCAATTGCAAAAATTAATCTCCTTCATCCTCGACCAAAATCTGACCAATCAAATAGAGCATGACGTTGCTCAAATTGATTTGATCTAAACCAATAAAATGGATGTTCTCATTCAAATATAATAGGGGATGGTTATATGAACTCCACTTAAAGTGGCTCCAAAGTTACTCCACTGCTAAATACAATGCATTAGAAGTCGGTTTTTGGTGGAGATGTTCTCCACACAATAGAGATCATTCTCACAAAAAATAAATTCATTTAAAGATGTACAACCTTGTCAAATATTGTTTAGAAGGTTGCGAAATTATCTAACGATACAAATTTTTTTAATTTCATAACAACTTTTGGCAAGGTTACACATGTTCAATTAAGTTATTTTTTTGTGGGGGTGTTATCCATCATGTGATATATATCTTCACAAAAAATTAGCTCTCAATTCATATTGTAAGTCCACTTTTAGGAGTGGAGAACTTTGGAATCACTATAAAATGGAAATAGCCCTCAACTAGAGCCATAGATTGAATAATAACCAGCTCTTAGTTTAGTCGTTTCCCTGCGTCCAAACTCCAAAGTTCACAATTTGTTACACGAGGATATGGACGTCTCTTATTTGAGCCAAGTACAAGCGCATAACTGAAAACATAAGCAAACAAGCAGTAGTTAAGCTTCATAAAGAATTGACAGCGCACAGCAGTTGTAAATGAACTAGATTGGATTTCCACCCCTCACAAAAGCAGTCCAACACTTCCACGGTATATACGATGTTGGCAAACACCAACAACAGAGTAAATTTGGCGTTATCAAAATAGCCCATAGTTTTCGTTTACTGAAAGTCGGCTAGTGATGCGAATGTAACTACTACAGATTATCGAAAAAATAGAAAAATGTAACCACTACAGGTTCCATGGGAAGTAGGTGTTATCATACTTGCAAAATATCAAACAGTTGGTGGCCAAAAGATTTCATACTTTGGATTGCTTGCTAAATAGTTATTGAAATTGAAACTCAATCGAAGGTCGCAAAGCATCTTTAATATTAAGTTAACCACATATATTATCCTACTTAAATAAAAGTTAAAAGTAACACAACAACTATAACAAAATGTCATGTGGGTATGCACAACGTTCATTCCCACCAACAAAGGCAAAGGCAAAGCCAAATTGAGAGTAAAGACATCAAAAAAGATGCAAGTACTATCGTTACATTTCATTCTTCTTGAGATCTTGAAACTACATATGTCTACGGTCACATCTCGGTCTCGGTCCCGACTGAAAACTCATCCTCTCCTCCTTCAGCACGTACACAATAAGACCAAGGTCCCTTCAGCACGTACACAATTAGACCAAAGTCCTTGATACAGCCTCAAAGAAGCTATAAACAGTTTTTTCCCACTTTTAATCCAAATTCCATCATCATGGCACCTCAAAATCCATGGCCCATCACATTCAGATAACATGATAATTTGGCCAGCCAAGTACACGTCCCCATCAGAGAGAATGGTAAGGTAAATAGCCCAACGAAGACTTAACATCAGTTACTATGTCATTACACCTCATCAGAAGGCTCAGCAGCTGATGAGCGATGTCAATTTTCTTGTTATTGCTGCTTGTTGTGGGGGGCATAGTTGGGACAGCGGGAATGTTGGCAAAATGACTTTTGAAATTAATTGGCTCAGCTTCACTATAATATGCATGGGAGACATTAACCTGGTGACCAGTTGCACGAGTCTCATGCATATCCTGCGCACGAGGTGGAAAAGGAAGAATAGGAGGCAAAGTTTTAGGTATAACCTTTTGCAAGTTCTTACTATTAACATCCATTGCAAAAGAAGATGCACCACCATCAGCACTAGTACTATTGTTGTTTGGGCCTTTGCTACTACTAACCAACTGCTCTCCCCTATTACTATCTTCCCCAACCAACAAGAACTTTACACGCGGGACCTCTCTTGGGACACTAACAGAAGACACTACTTCATCACCTGATGGCTTTTTCAGACACGACTTTAGCTGAACATTTCGTTGCTGAGTCCGTTGCATAAGGGTCGTTGGTCTTGGCCCTAGAATAGAATCACCAGCAGCCATCGGCCTGAACTGTGGGGTCTCATCTGAAGCCATTGACTTGCCATTTCACCGGTTCAGATTCTACCGCAACTGGACCTCCTCCTACATCCCATAAAATGTAATTCACCTTCACATGACCAAAAAGAGAACCGTTTCTGATTGCATGGTTGTAAGCCGCCTGCGCATGGGCCTTGTTTCTATAGACAACCCTACAAGTATTAGTCTTCCAGAACACACGCATTAAATCATGGTCCAGAGGCCCAAAGCGCCCGAATCTCGCCTTAAGCTCATTAGAAGATGGCACACTTGTCGTCTGAGGAAATTTTAAAACCAGCATACCTGGTTCTACCACCTTCGCAGGTGAGTCTTGCTTCTTCCCCACATCATGTTTAGTCGGCTTAGGCTTAGGCTTAGGCTTAGACTGTACAGTGGTGTTTGTATCTTTCCGTTCTGGTTGAACTTCAGGAATCTTCTGCCTATCAGCCTTTCTCTGTGTTATTGACTTCAGCTGATCTAGTTTCTTAAGTCTCTTGGCAGCCTTTTTCTTCCTGGCGATCAGAGAGGCTACGCTTTTACCAGATTTTGTGGGATCATCAGGTCTAGCCACATGTTTTGGGCGTTTCGGATGTGGGCCTCTCCCATCCTCACGGGAAGAATCTCAGAAACACCAGTGCGGGATGGGGGTTTACTGTCCAAAGATTCCAAAATTTCAGCTTCACTTGCCGGGGAGAGGTCCAAACTCTTTTGATACACAAGGGACCGGAAACGGAGTAAGACCTGGCGTACAACTTCAAACCGATCCCGTTCAATTTCATAAAATGGATCAAGAGCAAGGTCCAACATGTCAGTTACTACTTGTGGAAGGTCAACCACCATACTGGCAAGGTCGACTGTTTGTTCAGACAATGAAGAATCAGTTGAGAGAAGTGTACTGCTGGAACCATCGTTTTTCTGCTGTGAATCCAACTTCGACTTCTCTGAGGTTGCTAAAGAAATCCCAATGGACTTTCCAGCAGATTTCCTCGGTATGCCTTCCTCTTTCGAAGTTTTCAGGCTTGGGGCAGGCTCAGAGCTAGTTCAGATTGTGATTCTTTTTTTCTTTTTCCTCTTTTTTTCTCAGATTTATCAGAAGTAATGTCTACTGCAGAGCTCTTAACACCTTTAACTTTCTTTACCAATCCAACATCACTAGTCTGAGGAACCACACCAGGAGATTGGGAACTGATAGGTAATTGAGGTGCAGCCTCAGGCTCCAAAATCTCTCTTTTCCAGGCTCCTTCCAACCCTTGATCTGAATCTTCAGATCTTACAGGAAGTTTCGACTGCTCAACCTTTGAGTCAACCATAGGTCTATTCTCCGGCATTAACTTCTTACTGGAATTTTCTACAACTCCAGTCATGTCAGATTTTCCACTTAATGCATCCAGACCTACACTTGTAGAGACAGCAGCTCCACCTGATACCCTTCCTCCACTGAAATCATGCAAGACCATCTCCTTGTGGGAATGCAGCCTTCCATCTTCAATAGGAACTTGTGTTACAGAAGCTCTACTAATTGCAACTGACTCAATCACTGGAGAGCCAACTGGAAGAACACTAACACGAGACAAAGTCTCCTGTGCATCTACAAAATTCGTGCCTACAGAGTCAGCTGCTTCCACAGGTACCGCTCTATTAATATTAACACCTTTGCCAGTTGTTCCAACTCTATCCTGATTTACTGCAACCTCAGTTCTTGACAAAGGAACTGGGGTTCTCTTCTGGAACACATAATCCTCAGGCGCCACTGTTGTCACTCCTTCCTTGCGAGCTGATGTACCAGGGATGCCTTCACGGCCTTGGACAACATTATTGGATCTAGGCTCACTTGCTTCTTCTCTCCGTTTGAACAGATACTTATCCTTCTTTGGTTGTTCCTTGATTTTAGACTTTGAGGTGCTCTTCTTCTTTTCACCCAATGCTTCGGCAATGACCATAGGACCACTCAAAGGAGCTGGAGAAAACGGTAACAATTGAACAAATGTAATAGAGAAAAGACGAGAAAATAAAGAAAATACAATTATTTTTTTAAGATGGGGCAAAAGATGGGAATGAAGTTTAAAGAAGGCAAGAAGTAAATAGCATTTAAGGTTATATATAATATGATCAGCATCTCTATGAAGAGGGGCATAAACTAGGACTAAAACACACCGACCTGACAACCAATGATAACATTCATTGTTGAGAATGAGATTGTTACTACTTCTAAGAAATCACACTGGTACAGGGATTATAACAAACGAGAACTGAATTAAATTGCAAAACACATATATATTGTTAATAGTATATAGTAAATCATACTAAGCTATGTGGACTGCTCTATCCCCCCTTGAATCCATCAATAAAAAAAATTTACAATACTGTCAAATACTGACAGAAAGGACAACATGTTTGACCAAGCTATTTGCTCCTATCAGATTATTAACTCACGTGGGTGATTTAATACCAAATTACAGTTAATCATGGAAAAGCAGTCCAATGTTCAACATAACACAATTACAAACTTCTAATATGAAGCTATTTAGTAGGGTGCTTGAAGTGCACATAATGACTTGAGGGTTTAGTTTAATAAAATTCCTGTCAAGAGTATTGGCAGACACCAAAAGTGGACAAACAAAGGAAAATTTGTGTTTATTAATCAACAATCATTAGAGGGAAATTATAAATTCAATTTTATCTCGTGCAGAATTCCTTGCTGTTTCAGCTATATGGTGTCGAGTCTGAAGTAATGTTAGTGGAGCCAAGCCACACAGAGCTGAAGGAAGAGTAAAAGAGTACTAACTAATAAGCAGTAAATGGGGTATGGAAGGTATGCATAATGATTTGAAAGGCATAGTCAACTAACATTTTTCAAAAAGTGACATATTTAAGTGCCAAAATATACATATATGTGTGCATAGTGTATCCTTATACCTAACAAGAGCTGGAAAATATATGTGTATAGTGTATCCATATACCTAACAAGAGCTTGAAAATAAAATATTAATACCTCGAACTGGTATTTTAGCTATCTGATCCAACATAGTTTTCTCATCATTTTTAGGCCGTTCAGGCTGCAATCCAAATGCCTCGGCATAAGTCTCATCAAACTCCTCAAACGCTGCATTCCGAAAAGCAAAAACTAAAGCTTTATTCCTGATGGAATCAACATTCTGCCGATCAAAACCCATTGGCATTAATGCCAACTGCTGTATGAAGCCAAGTACATCTCTCGGCTGAAACCTTTCCCTTGCCTTCTTAATTTGCATCACAGAGTAAACAGCCCCAGGTTCATAACCACCCACATCAACAGCAAAGTGACTACGAACATTCATAGGCCGAAAATTAAACGGATTCCTACACCGGCAAGTCAAACCCAAAGCGGCTCTCCTGCTAGCCTCATCAATAGCCTCATCACAAGCTCTCAAAAAGTTTTTATTACTCGTCTGCTTTGATTTCTCAGCATAATTTATATCAAACGGAATAAGCTCAGCCGGATCAAACCAACCATAACTACTATCCCCAAAAAACGCAACCAAAACATGCCCCACTCTCTTTGTTTTCCTAACAGACAAACTCGCAAAAGCTTCACTCAAAACATGCCCAGGCCACCAAGGATGAGACTTCACTTTCCCCCATACCATATCCCCTGGTTCAAACCCATAACTCATCGCCTTCTCCGCTTCCGATCCAAACGCATCCGACATCCTATCCGCCGCCCTTTCATCCACCATCGCATACTCCGAATCAAACTCCGATACAAATGGTCTATTAAAAATCACTTCTTTCTTCTCATCTAAACCTTCCCCTTCATTATCCTTCACACCCACTTCCTCCATATCAATTTCCCAATCAGAAACCCTAAAAACCTCTTCCATTTTCTCATCTTTCAACTCAACCTTACCTTCCTTTACTTCTCCATTCATTTTAACCTCATCAACAACAACCCCTTCATTCATATCACTAACTTCAGATGTTTTATTCATCACTGATAACATAACTACCATGAAATCAATAACGAAACATGAAAAACAGTATTAAATATTACGAATTTAAATTCGAACCTGGTTAACACAGTGCATGGAGTGAAGCATTTGTTCTGCAAAATGAAATTTTGGTTTTTGAGGGGTACGCTCTCGCGTGATAGGGTTTTTATCAGTTTTGTGAAAAAAATTGGAAAAATGAGGAAGGCGATTTTTTTTTTTTTTTTTTTTTTAAGTTTGGTTAGAATAGTCGGTACGTATGTGTGTCGTCGTGTTGTGGTATATACGTGTGGGATCGAAATAAGTGGTGAGTGGAACTGAGGTGAGTCGGGGTTAGTGGGTAAGGAAATTACTATTTGAGATACGGATTTTTTTTTTGTGATATTTATGGATTTTAAGGAAAGGGATTTATGAATATTTGGTATGGATTGAAGCTTTTTAAAATATCTGATTTTGGAATTTTGATATTTTTTTTTTTTGTTATGTGGATATTTTTTAGGGGCAACAACTTTGTGTCTCTATAAAAGGGTTGTTATTGTACGACTTTTTGTTTAGAGTTTAGTGGATACATAAACGGATGGATTGAGAAAGTATCCATATTTTGAGAGTGAATCGGTGTGTGGTGATAATTCTAAATATATAGACATTTCCAGAAGTATAACAATGCTTGGGAGAGTTGTGAACAGAGTTTGCAATTGATGTACTAGAGAAATCGAGGGGTCGACATGTTATTGGCATATTTCTTGTACTAAAGTCAAGTTGGTGATAAAAATCGAGGCGTAAACCTATTATTTGGCATAGTTCACCAAATTTGGGTTAGTCGCCTACAAAACTTCAATAATGTAAAAAGAGTGTTTGGGTCTGTACAGACACAAATCTTTTGGAATGTCCACATGTATTTTGAAGATTTAGTTAGAAAAAAATTGTATGCTCTCTGTTAGCTTATGTTATAGCATATCACCACAACTTGTTTGATACGTGAGGTGATGCTCACTGAGGGCAAGATATCTGGTGCCAATTTAAGAGCAGCATGAACATGGTAGCTTATTGTTATTTTTGAAAAAAAGCTAAATAGTAAAAATAACTTTATTTTATTATACAAATAAACATCAGACAACAAGCAAAAACTTTGTCATAACATATGTGATAATTTGTGTTATCCATGTATAATTTGTGAAATGTTTAGAAAATGAATAACCAATTATAATTTGTCATAACAGATTTTTTTGACCAAAGTTGTGTGTTGGTGGCTGTTGTAACAACCCTACCACATGTAGATACGTTTTTACTTTCCAAAACATACATATCTATGGTTTTGTGGTTTTAACTAAAACGCCCATATTATTAGCAAGCTGTGGTCGATCCAATATAACGCAGTTAAAATATCTATCTTCCTACGTGATGTGAGACTAAATCCAGTACAGAATATCACAAATATCCTCTTAGAGCAAGTCTAATGGGGAGCTGCTAAATGGAGATGCTAAAAGGGTGTCATCTAAGCTTTTTAGAAGTTTTAGCATGCAAGTCAAATTTGACTTGCCGAAAACTTTGAAAATGTTCCAATGGGGTTTCAATTTTTGATGTACTAAATTGATACGGACGACATAATTTTTGCTATTCGTCGAAATTGAACATATAGACGGTAGAAATTGTGTCATCTGTCTTTCAAAACTTAATTATGGCAGCTGCTAGCTCATGCTACAAATTTGGTTGAGTTTATCACGCCATCCAAATTTAAAACCCTCCTAACAGTCCCATTGGAAATGTTATTTGGTGTTTGTTAGCAGTCCATATAGCATTGCCCATTAGACATGCTCATGCTTTTAACTTTCCTTACTATCTGCTTGTTTATCTTTACTATTTTTTTGTTTAGGTTAATTTAACGTAGGCGTGAAGAGTTCTTTAGAGCATCATCAACGCGTTGTTATATCCCATTTTCTAATGCGACAGATGAAAATAATTTTGACAATTTCGACCCCCAACGCGCTGCCAAAACACCATTTGTATTCTAACAATTGTCAAATTCCAAACCAAATTCGTGAGAAAAATATAAATGAGCCGCACGGGACAAATTGTCCCATCCCAATGTGGGACATGACAAGTTTGTCGTCCAGAATATTTTTTCTTGTTGTAATTTAAAAATTAAAACAACTCGATTTTGGATGTGGGGCCCAAAAAATTGAAACCGGTCAAGTTTTTCTTTGTCCATAACTTTTTAATTTTAAAATAAACAAATTAAAAGGAGCCGGATTTTTTTGGCCTAACTAATATATTTAAATTGAAACGAAACAACTATTCCCGCTCCCTCGAATAGAAACCCACAAAAACAGAATTGGGCTCTAGACACTTTTTTAGTGTCTTTTTGTCTAGAGAAAGACCAATATTATCTTTTGATTCTACTCCAATTTTAACAACATGTCACTTTTTGGGTGTATTAACTGCTTTTAAAACTTCTTATTTTTCCTTTTACCCTTTCATTTGTAACTGCCAATTTCTTCCACAAATAAATATCTGAAAATCTAATGTGCGCAACCTTGTAGGTAGGTGTGTGTGTCAATCGAGGCCACTCATCGTGCAAGGGTGCGTGTATTGCTCCAAGATGTCGCAATCAAATAATACAATTGTCTTTATAAAAAAAAACCATTTGTCCTTTTCGCACAATTTCATTAATTTGAATTACATCAAACAAAGTTTTAAACATGATATTCAAAATTATCGAGATGCATTTTAAATTGTTAAAGCCGTATTGAAATTAGTTGTAATCAACATACATTTTTTCCGCTTTTGAAGTTGATGTTTTCCACATTGTTTTGGTCTCTCAGAAATTCATCTCACTTTTTATTGGAAATTTGTAGATTTTGGATGAATTTTAGTTATTTTGATTAACCGACTACTCTTTTGGAATCGATTTAGTTAAGTAGTTTTTTTTGTTGGTAGTTGGCTTCTTTAGTTGGGACTAATAAAAGAGGTCAAAATTGTAAAAGTCAAATCAATTTGAGACGGATGTCAAATTTCGCTTTTATGGAGGAAAAACAAAAAAAAAGTTTGCTATTTCCTCTGAACATAAGAAATTTGCGTCTGTGTACCTATACCCAATTTTCTGCAAAAAAAACGCTGATACGTGACAAAACTTTTTAGGGCAGCCCGCGTTGACGATGGTCTTATTATTTTCCAGTTTTCCACATAACATTACCGACGATGTCTCGATAAAAGACAAACAATATTCATCGAGACTTTCGATATACACATATATATCGCATACATTTCCCGATATATTGAAAACTTTCTCCGACCATGTCTTTTTGAGGTCTCTCCACTCCCTAAAAAAAAAGTAGTCTTGAATTCCATTGACAAAAAAAAAAAAAAAAAAAAAAAGGCCATTCTTTTATTTTTAACTCCATTACCCGCACTCACTTCCCCACCTTACCCAACACCCTTCATTCTTTGACCACTTCTCAATAGCCGCCAAAAAATATCTCTCACCAACCCATGGCGGCTTTTCTATTTCTTTCATTCTTCCTTCATGTCAGGTAACATTTTATTTTTACCAGATTTTATGGTTTGTTATAACATGATTATATGTTTTAGTAGTATTTTATACTGATTTGTGGTGTTGTGTGTCTGTCTTATATTTGGGTAATAAGGCTGTTAGATTAATTTGAGGTGATGGAAGAGCCGGGGCAGCTAAAACGCGCGTTTATGGACGCTGCTGCTGGCGCTATCGCTGGTGGGATTTCTCGTACTGTTACGTCCCCACTTGATGTTATCAAGATTAGATTTCAGGTCAGTTCTGGATTATTGTATTTGATGTTTGTTTGCATGTCATGTTGTAATACCATTGAACTTTGGTATTAACTTAGAAATGGGATTTATGTTGAGAGTATGAGGTCGTTTATGAGTTTATATATTGAGATTTAATTGTCTAATGTTTGCTGGGTACTAGTTTTAAGGAGACTTCTTTTACTCTTTCAGACTATGACCGTATGTATTTTCACTGAGGTATAGTTGCTTTTAGTGTATGAGTATCATTTGCAGTAATGTTTATATATATTAGGAATAGGTGGTTCAGCTGTTACTGCTCTTTTGTCAGCATTGGACCACGGAAGCTGACACATTTATTTTGTTTGTAAATTGATCAATGTTACATCAACACGTGAACAGAACCGATCAAATGAAAATTACAGTATCAGGAAGGACCTGATTCTATTACAGATAACTCCAAGATGGGAGTGACGGTTCCATACCAAATTGTGGATCGGCATGTCCATTGCTAATTCCTCCAACAGAAGAGATATAAGCATAGACATTATGATTTCGCAGATTAAAAGAGAAAGGGCCATTCATTTGGTTAATAATAGTCTAGTTACTTTGGTTACTTTGATGATAGTTATTTCATCTGCGTATTCTATGAGTTATGTGGACGTTTAAAGTTCTATCCTCAATAGGCATTGCATAGTCTTAGTTTTGCATTTATTGTAACAGGTTCAACTAGAGCCCACTTCTTCATGGCATTTACTTCGTAAAGATGTATATGGACCATCAAAGTATACTGGGATGGGGCAAGCAACTAAAGACATTTTCCGGGAGGAAGGTTTAAAGGTATTGAATATGTTGTTCTATAAATATAAGTGATTTGTTCTGCCTCAACATATTGTTCTATGTATGTTAGCGATTTTTTTTGCTTTGTTTCATCTACACTAGGCTCTTTTTTTCTTCTAGTATCTATTTGCTACTTTTATAGAGCATGCCATTTTATGACCTGTACTTCTACAAAAAATATAACTTTTTACAAATTTTTAATAGTAGAACATGATTGCTGCCATTATTGAGTGATAATCAGCTAACGTGTTTTATATGTAAGCAGGCTTATAAGTTTTTTGTATCTATTACATCTTCCCCTCAATAAGTGGCCATGTTTATAGTTCTCTTCTTTTATATGAGGGTGATAGTTTCTGTGTTTCGTATCTGCCTTTGAGCATGGTGGATCTGGTGTGATTTCCCTACCTGCTACAGTTTCCACGTACATCTATGTGTTGTGCTGTTTTGTATTGCTCACTTTTCTTGTTGGTGTGTGTTCTTTTCGATTGCCCACATCTAAGGGAAGTGGGGTGGGGTTCCAGAGACACTCTCATTGGTTGGAAAACGTGTGCGGAATGCCATTAGAGATACATTTGTTTGTGTGTTTGGTTTGAGAGACATAATATACTATTTTGAGGATTTGTATAATGTGATCACAACTCATTATATTTGGTTATCAAACTTTAGGGGATTTAAATGTTGTATAGTATTTTACTGGAGTTGTTCTTTGCTAGAATCTCACACTTTCTTGTACGGGATGTTCTTCCTTTAATAATATAATTTTTATTCAGTAATCAAAAAAATATCATGTCTGTAGAAGATCCTCTCTCTCCCAGACATAATTTATTTTCTTCTATTTTTAATAAAGTTCCTTCTTACAGGGTTTTTGGCGAGGCAATGTTCCAGCACTTCTCATGGTCATGCCTTATGGTGCCATACAATTTTCTGTGCTGCACAAACTGAAAGCCTTTGCATCAGGTTCATCCAAGTCAGGTATGCTCCCTTTTTAACATGAAATACTAGTATACAGAGAGGCAGTGAGGACTGATTTCTTCTGGAGGCGGCGAACAGTGAAGGGAGAAGAAAGGCTGCGTGAAGGAGGAGTGGATTGGCGGCTGCATATGGTGAAGGGCAAAGAAGAAGGTTGTGTTAAGGAGGAGGTTGGCAGAGGCGGCGAACGCTGCAGGGCCAAGACGGAGGCTGTGTCAAGGAGGAGAAAATGAAGGGAGCAGAAGAAGGGTGGAGGTTTATAGGGCCGCATACGATTACTTTGGTGAATGTTGAACTGTTGGAGTTTTATGTGACTCTAGGAATCTTGTCTAGGACCGTGCTTGATATGCCAATACATATGCAATGACTTTTACTTCCTTGATGAAAGAAAGATTGAGTCATTGAGGAAGGTGATCTCTGGGTACGTGGGGATAGATCACCACTGCGTATAACCTCCCTATTTGTTACAGAAAGAACTAGATACTCAGAGATTGTTTTTTTACTCGGTAAAGGTGTATATATTAAAATTAAAATAAAAAAGGATGAGATATCTTTATGCATACAAACAAGAATGGTGAAAAGAACCAAAGGGGAAAGAAACCAGAGAAAAAGAAACAAAATGAAAAACCTCTATGGGAGTCCTCATAGCATAATGGACTCCCATCTACAGACATAACTCTCAAAAGGTATCGTCCGGAACTCATCATAAATGCGCAGCCAGAAGCAAAGTAGAGCCTTGATGGTCAACACCACCTTCTCCCTAGGCAAAGACACCCCCTCAAAAGATACTCAGAGATTGTTAGGCAGGGCTTGATGAGTTTAATTAGGGAGTTCAGAATTTTGCATTGCAATTCATCTCAATCTATCACGGCCTAACTATGCTGTTATTATGATGCAGAGGATCATATTCACTTAAGTCCGTATCTATCTTACTTAAGTGGAGCATTAGCTGGATGTGCAGCAACTGTTGGATCATATCCATTTGATCTCCTGCGAACCTTATTAGCATCACAGGGTGAGCCCAAGGTATTCTTTTCAAATGCATAAAGTGACATCATATACTCCTCCCATAACTTTCCGTATTTATTGTTGTGATTAAAAAATAGGAAGTAAGAAACATTTGATGTTTTTTTTTTTGATAAGTGATGTTTATTATTATTATTGTATATACCACAAACACCTAGAATATACTCTTGCTAGATCATAAATAATCTGTGGTTATCGATAAAGAGAAATAATAAATATGTGGCCCGAGATAACCTGATAACTGATATTGAAGTTGATGGAAAGTATGGCTTCCAAACTTTTAATAAGATTAGTTCACAATGTGGATTGCCATATTAGGCCTCTTCTCATAGGAGATGACACTAAAGAGAGACATATTTACCTTTTGAAGAGTTGGAAGAGGATGTGCTTGTGTAAACAAGTAGGTGGTCTTGGTTGAGGGAACATGCATGAGTTTAATCTTACGATATTGGGTAAGTGGTTATCGAGGTTGGAGAGAGGAGACAGAGAGCCTGTAGCGGAAGATAGTTAGTTACCAATGAAGAAAAAGAGAGCAGAAGTACAGAATGTAGTTATTTGACTTAGTTTTAGGTTTGGCTAGCCATATGGGGTGGGTTAGAGGGTCTCATCCCTTGCCATATGGTTGTGGTGTTGGGAAAGGGATTTACAAATCTTTGGAGGCTTTGCAAAGATACTAGAATTATTATACAGCAACTATATGGCGATAAAATATTGTGATATGCAATGTAGTGGCTTATATGACATGCTTCTGGACTTTCGATAGACTTTTGTTCAATCAGATGTTGTTGTTGGCTGACAAGGGCTTAGCTTAAGTTCCCGGTCATGTACGTGTGGCATCTATTGTTATGATATATGAATTAACAATTTTTCATTAGTTTGGTCTGCTCTGATATGTGTTATCACCATTATACAACTCACAAGTTACCATCTGTATACAATTGCTTCGTATGACTGTGAGGACAATAATTAGTGTCTTAATTATTCACAGGTGTATTCTACAATGAGGGCTGCATTTCTTGATATAGTCAAAGCACGTGGCATTCCAGGATTATACGCTGGATTGACGCCCACACTGGTTGAGATAATTCCATATGCTGGTTTGCAGTTTGGGACCTATGACACATTCAAGCGTTGGACCATGGTAATGTTCTATCGTTGTATTATACTATTATTATGTACTTCGATTTTTTAATCAATTTTAGTACAATTGGTAAGAAGTGCTACTACCTCATGAATAGTTCATCTTTTTTGGCGGTGGCAGCTTAACCAACTTTATATTTCTTGAAGCATTTAACCCAACTTAATTAAAGCTATCTGAGGCACCCTTGTCTAGATCCATAAGCATGGGCATCCATTGATATAACATATTACAGGTTGAGCTACTCATACATTAGAATTTAATGTACGGCTAATTGTCAAACGTCCTGTTTAAACATTTAGTCCAGTCAATTATTATTTGATAACATTCACCGAGTATTAATGTAGACTCAAGTTCACATTCATTGGTCATGAAACAAAATAATTTGAGGAGGCATGGTTAAGTACTGCATGCTCCACAAAGTTATGTCCAACATATATGTACCTCAGCACTAAGGTTTGCCACCCATTATTCTTTTGTGCCTTTTAGAAGCAATTTGTTCATGGTGCTTGTAAGGGGGATTTCCTGTCATTGATTAGATGACACGTGGATGGGAAATGACCTAGGACTATGGATACCTGGAATAAGACGAGAACCATCGAATTAGTTCTGGGATTAAGTTATCTCGTGTTTATCATGAGTGTGTAAAGTAAGCATGTGATGGTCACGCGTGATCAGCATTACGAATATACCATTCTCAAGTCGTTAGGGCCGATAAAGATCTAATCAGAATCAGAATGACATATCTTTAAGAATTACCTTTTAGATCTAATCTTCCCATATACGATGGGATATTATGACCAATAAGAAAACCTACCTCTAATAAGATATGATCTAGATTCAGACTTCCATAAGGAGAGGATTCCTAATAGGAAGGCAGAGTCCAAAGATGGAAGGGAATTCACAAGCGGTGAGGTTAACCCTAACCCTAGGACTCTCAAGGCTCTTCCTATATAAACAATAGGAATTCGCTCTTAGGAACTACGCAAAATAGGGTTTCATTATTCTAAATAAACAAGAAGATACGTAGGTAGCCGCCAGACGATTCAACCCTGAACACTAAATCATCGCATCCCTTCTCTATCAAGAAAAAATTCTGAATCACAAGGCACAAGGAGGATCGGGGATACTCGGAAAATCCCCTACAGTGCCTATGTAGAAGTTAGTTCAAGAATGTCCCTCAAGATGACTTAAAATATATTCAACTATTTTAGGCTCTATGTATTATTAATTTCATTGTTCTTCAAGCTGATGTGGTGCCATCTGCATTTTTGGTATGATGTATTTTCCTCCTTATTTGTGTAGGGCTTGCGCCCACACCTCTCTTTATATAAGTACATAGGATAGGACCAATGAATCCATACGGAAAGCCCAAAGGGAAAGATAAAAAAGATGATACTGTTTTGCTCTCAATATTTATCACTTCACTGTCACTTTCTAATAAATTCAATATAGTGTGGTATTCTTTTGATAAATTCAATATTGTGGTATTCTTTTGAACTAGTTGAACTGGAATACAACAGAACAGATAATGGCACATGGTACAACAAAAAAACTTAGGATACATGGCGACCATGTAGTTTTTTCATGATCCAAAAGTTTCGCTTATGTATAGTCCGTCTGTTGTTTTGGGGCAGGACATTCACACTTAGACATTCTCCTTTTGCACTTAATAGGATATGTTTTGGTGCCTAATACCAGCGCGTTTAAATTCTTCTTTAAGAAACGGTGCATGTTTCAACATATTGCCAAGATATAATGCATTACTGAATGAATAATCCCTGATAGCACTATATATGTTACTTGTAGGGATGGAACAAGTTCAGACATTCTAATCTTAGTACAGATCAGTCAGATGATAGTCTCTCGAGTTTCCAGCTCTTCCTATGTGGCTTAGCTGCTGGAACATGCACAAAAGCTGTATGTCATCCACTCGATGTAGTCAAGAAGAGGTTCCAGGTAAATCTCCATTCTCCAACATATGCGTAGTGAATATTGGCCAATTAATACCCCACTAATAGTATTCTACAGCCCCAAGAAACAACATTGAAAATTTTATCCTTGTGATATTTCATGTCATGTTTTGTTGTGTGGTAAACTGCTAATCATGAACACGTGTTTGATTTTCCACGATCTGTATTTAATCGAATACTGGTGAGCTGATGTGCTTGCTAACATGGTCAATACACCATTACGAGGACCCTATCTTTTGTGTGTCTGTGTGTGTGTGGTTCAACAATTAAGTGCAGAGTTTTGTTCTTGGCGATAACATTGAAACTCCATATTTAAAAAGAAATCCGTATACCGACACACTGGCATATTAAATGTTATATGCCTCAACTTTTGGCATTTCATTGTGTTGGATGCTTTATTGAAATGTTTTTGACTGTTGCATAGGTCCCAAAAAAGAAAAACCATCCTGCTCTTTGGAATCTGCAACCTTACCAATCGGATTAGGATTGTTAGTTGTTTACGGCTGTACGCTGCACATGGCTAAACTTTCTCAAGGAACTATGAATTAGTATGTATACTTAGAAGGGACTACCCATGAACTTCTCTGGATGTACGCATTCTTATTCGATTCATTGCCACTCATTCATTTTTCTCCCCCCACTCATTCATATATGAACAGTTATTCTCGTGGTTGCCCTACATTTTGCTCTATGGAGCATGTGTCTGTGCTTTAAAACTAACATGAGTTCTTCTTTTGGATGGATAATTACTAATCTTTTGTTCTTTTGCACTCTTCTGCGGGGAGAGTATGTTTTTAAGTTATCTCGCTCTCCTTGTGGCTGCAGATTGAAGGTCTACAGAGACACCCAAAGTACGGTGCTCGAGTGGAGCACCGTGCGTACAGAGGCATGCACGATGCTTTACGTAGAATCTTGCAGGCTGAGGGTTGGGCTGGCCTTTACAAGGGCATTGTCCCTTCAATTATCAAAGCTGCACCTGCTGGTGCAGTGACATTTGTAGCATATGAATTCACATCAGATTGGTTGGAATCCATATTGACTTGAAGTTGACATGACAGAGTTACACATCCTTATTCTTTTTGTTGTACGTTCAGAGTCTATCAAAAGCATGTTCATTATTTTTGGTTTGATATAGTCTGATCACAATTGCCAGTTTTAAATCTCTTTACTGTTACATAGAAATCCGAGGAAGTATGTATACGGGAAAAGTAATTTTTTTCTTTTCTACCTGAAATGTGTGTTTACATGATTCTTTATAATGTATCAGGTTCCAATTTTAAATCTCTTTACTGTTACATCGGGAAAAATAATTTTTTTTCTTTTCTACCTGAAACGTGTGTTTACATGATTCTTTATAATGTACCAGGTTCCAATTGACTCTGACTATTTTGGTGTGAAATCAGCCGCCATGTATGGCTTGTAAATTTTTATGATTTGCTAATAGATGTGCGCATCTCTCTCACAGTGAAGGATGCAATGACTTAGCTTGAAACTTGAAACTTGAAACTTGAAACGCCTAATGTGTCTCATTCTCTCCTTAGTTTCTGATTCTTCAGGTTGGGTTTTTTCTGCAGTAAACCAGAGGTTGTTTTTGATAGCCTGAGGTTCCGATTTTGTGAAGTTTGGGTGGTGGGTTTTCTAGTATCTAGTAGAAAAATGGTGTCCTTGTTCTAACAAGAAATTTCAAAAGACGCAAAATGAAAATCTTAACGAAGGTAATGTGAGCGATATTGCTAGGAGAATTTGTCAAAATACTGACGACAATCGTGATTTGATCAAGTACATGGTTGTGCCACTAGCAGGGGCTTTGGGGATATCATCGGAAATGGGAAGATTAGGTCTTAGACTTTTTTTTGAGGGAAATACATGGAAATAACAGCAAGAAGTGTGGGATTGAGCATAATGTGGGGATTGATTTGGACACTGACTAGTCTATTAGGGGAGGATGATGAAAATGATCATGTAGACTAACTGTATTTATCCCCCCTGATCTAACGTTTGCTAGCGTATGGGTAGTCAATTGGGAGCTTGTATTTGGGTTGCCATGGGGGCCTAAGTGTTTAAACTTTAAAAGGAGGTCTTTAGAACGGGGTTTGATGTAGTGGTCTTTCACTATATACCTCGGGGCACACCACTAGTGAGATCCTCTGATTCCTCACTCACATTTGTACTCTTTTTTCTCTTTCTTATATATCCTAATCAATAAATTTTAATTATAGCATTCCCAATGCAAGTCAAGTCACTATGAGGGAAAATTGAGAGTTTTTACCTTTGTGGACCAGAAAACACTTGTCCAATGCAAGGGTGACAATGACGGTGACTTGTAACTAAGTCACAACGAGGGTAGTAGTTACTACCGAGATTGTCATTGAGTTGTCAGTTTCGGACTGAACTTTTTATTCTGTCTCGTGTTTTTTTTTTGGACAGAATGTTTTCATCCTGTCCCACGTTTTTTTTTTTTTAGGACGTGATGTTTCATTCTTACTGGCCGTTTTTTTTTTTTTACATTCAGATGGAATCAAACATTCCGTCTGAGGTTTAAAGTCACCTCTGCATTGGGCAACATTTTCTTGTTTTTCATCACAAAGGTAGCAAAGAAGGAAATAGTCCTACGTGGAGGTGAAAAAAAATGACTTGCATTGGGATTGGGAATGCTCTTACAAAAAATAAAATAAAACAAGAAATTTAAAAAAAAAACCAATTTCGGGTTAAGAACACTACACCCGGTTTCAAAATCACTAAAAAAAAACACTTTTCAAATGCAAATAACCCAAAACGGCACATACATTAAATATCCCGGATTTGAAATAGTTAAATAATTATTTATTTATGATTTTACCTTTATGTCGTTTTGGTATATGCATATTGTTTGTGCTTACCTATTACCAAATAAGTTTGGTCATTTTAGTTGAGGGGCGGCTGTTTTTTTAGGATTTAAAAAAAAAAAATAAGTGTGGGTTATGGCAGACCCTAACCTGTATTATTTAAGATAACCTTGAGTACATTTTTCCATTTTTGTCCTCTTCTATAATCTTGGACAGGCAGTCATCAAAGGGTGGAAAAAAAATACATGTATCTTTTTGGTGCAGTGCTAGGGAGGGAGTGTCATAGTGAGGCTAGGTGATCTGCTGCCCTGTTTGTCTCACGATAGACATGGTGGAAAGTTATCAGCCGAAACTTTGTCTTTAGCTCCCTTATCTCCATAGTAATGTTGAGACAGTTCCAAGGTGGTTGTACTGCCTGGTTCAATATCTGGATGGCATTGAGTGAATCGGATGCTACCATGATCTTGGTAATGGAGAGATGTAGACTCCCAAGGAGTCCATATTTTATACCTTGAAGCTCTTGAAACAGGACTGAGCGAGGCCCATTGCTTCCTGTATATGCCATTCTTACTTCTCCATTACTATCTCATAGCGTTCCTCCAAATCCAGTATTGTCATTTGTTACTGACCCATCCGAGTTTAGCTTTAGAACATCTCCATCAGGTTTCATCCAGGTGTAGTTGGTGAGGGTTCTCCCTTTCATACTTGCTGTCACTCCAATTCTTTGCAAGAATTCTCGAGTTTGCGCTGTATCGGCCACTTCCTTGAGTTCAGCTTGCAAATACAGCCTGGTAGCTCTAATGACATTTAGAGCAACTTCATGAGCTTATGTCTGAAGATGTTCAAATCTTTCCGAATTTCGGCCGCCCATTTCCACCTTTTTAGTTAATGATAAAGGCCTTCACAATTTCAGCTTTTGTGCAGTTTATGAACTCGCCACAAGATCTTGGACCATTATCTATTCGTGTTCCTTGCATCTGTTAACAACCCCATGAAGTTTTTAACATCATTCCAGACTTGTTTTGAATATGGGCATTCAAAGAAGAGGTGCTTGGAGTTTTCCTGCTTTGTTTTGCCTGGAATATGCATTGTGAAAAAGTGAGCACTTTCTTATGCATTAGTTTGTCCTGAGTTTGGATTGAGCCCGAGAAGAGGGACCATGAACAGAAGGAGTTTCTTGGATGCACGAAGTTTCCATCTTACCCTATGGCTCTCTTCTTGATTACTTCATATGCCGATTTTGTAGTGAAAGCACCTGTGTGAGAGGGGGTCCAGACTACAAGATCCTGTTGCATTGCCGTGTTAATGTCAATGGAGAGAATCTTAGTTCGCAGCTCTAGGTCTTGTATGAGATTAGCGAGGGAGTTCCGCACGCAATTAGAGATTAGAGCTTGCACTTTAGTATCAAGAGGAAATAGAGTTCCCCATCTTTGTGAGGGGCTTGCCGGTTCCAGAGGAGGAGAGGTTCACTTGTATACCACAAGTCATGCCAAAGGTATGTAGTGGTACCATCTGCTATCCTAGTTTAGATGAAGTTTCCAGCTAGTTTTCTTGTATGCAGATATGCCTCCATGCCCATGAACAGTCTTGTGGAATTGGCATTGTCCAAAAGTGCTTCTTCTTGATGTGTTGTTCATAGGTCCATTGAACCCACACAGATTCTTGCTTTGATGCAATTCTATTGACTAGTCCACAATTTGCAGCTTTATTCCATTTGTGTAGGACCATGATATTAAGGCCTCCTTCCTCCTTTGCCAGACATATAGTGTGCTAGCTTACTTGATGCATTTTCCTTGTCATTGAGGGTCCACTCCATAGGAATTTAGCACATATGCTAGTAATCTGGTTAAGAACTGCCTGAGGCATGATGAAAGTTTTGGACCAGTAGACTTGAAACGAGGTGAGGACAGACCTTATGAGCTCAACTCTACCTGCATGAGAGAGTAGCCTCGCTTTCCAGTCTGTTATTCTAGATGTGACCTTTTTAATCAAAGGCTGACAGTCCTTAATAATGCTCAAGTGAGATGATACCAATGGGATTCCAAGATAAGTGATGGGAGGTTTAATCACTTGAATTGTTAATTAGAAGATTTGCAAGACTTGAGGCCTCTTCATCATTTAGTCCTCCAACTAGAATTGTAGTTTTTGAAGTGTTCATAGATAGGCCTGTGGCTAGCTGTTGCAAAAGATTTCCAAAATGTCCCTGATAGCAATGACTGATTGAGAGTCTCCTTTGCAAAAAAATCATGACATCATCAGCAAAACGTAAGTGAGTTAGCTTGATCCTTTTACACTTAGGATGCAACTTAAAGGAGTTCAGAATTATGCCTTGAGTGAGTAGACAACCCAAGATCTCCATGACAATTACAAACAAGTAAGGTGAGAGTGGACCCCCCCTGCCTTAAACCCCGCTTTCCTTGAAAGAAACCTTCAACAAAGTCATTTATGAGAAGAGAGAAGTGGGGGTTCATGATGTATAGCTCTATCCAACTTATCATTCTTGGAGGAAAGTTAAGTTTTACCAGCATGTAATGTATAGTATCCCAATTCACCATGTCAAAAGCTTTTTGAATGTCAAGCTTGATGGTGCATCTAGGTGACAGCCTTTTCCTTTCATAGCTTCTGATAAGCTCATGAGAGAGTAATAAGTTGTCCTGAATACTCCTTCCAGGGATAAAGGCAGTTTGATTGGAAGAGACTAGATCAGAGATGACAGGCTTCAGTCTATTGGTAATGACTTTTGTGATGCATCTATAAAGAATAGTGCAACATGCTATGGGTCTGAAATGTGTCACAGAGAGTGGCTGTGCTTGCTTTCTTTGGAATGAGACATAGGAGTGTTGAGTTTACTCCTCTTGGCATCTTCCCTACATTGAAGACATTTATTATCGCATTTGTGAAGTCATGCCCAACAATACTCAAGCAAAATTTGTAGAAGAAGGAATTGAAGCCATTAGGCCCGGGAGCCTTAGTGTCATCCATCGAGAATAGTGCTTGCTTGATTTCTTCAGGACTGATGTCTACATCTAGGATGTGATCATTGATGAGTGAATCCTTGACTGTAAGATTGTGGAAGAAGTCAGGGTGTACATCTATGCTGGCATTGGTGACTATCATGTCTTTGTAGAAATCAGTGAAAGCATTTATGATTTGCGGCTGGGTGTTGACAATGTTGCCTTCCTTATCAGTTATGGACCAGATAGCTCTCTTGTGTTTCTTTTCTTTCAAGCAGTTATGAAAGTAAGAAGTTCCCTTGTCACCCTGTACGAACCAATCATGTGATGTTTTTAGTTTAATTTCCAGTTCTGCTGCTCTTGCAAGTTCCCCATAGAGTTCCATGACTTTTTTCTCCTTTCTTGCAAGATTGTGATCTAGTGGATTCAACTGTAGTAGCCTCTGTATACGGTGGATCTCTTCCTTTGTAGCTTCTACTCTGGCATGCAGGCTGGAGAAATGAAGCTTGGTCCAGCTTTTGAGCCTAAGTTTAAGAACTAGCTTTGAGCTTTTGAAGAAAAATGTACATTAGGTTTGCATCAACTCTTATTTCCCATGTTTCCTTTAAAATCTCCATAAATTCAGGATGATAGACTCAGCCATTAAAGAAATGAAAGGGACTTGGTCTTTTTCACAAAGCTATGCCATCTGACTAAGGCTAGAGTGTGATCAGAGGTTGTATGAGAGATGAAGTCTGCTTCAGTGTCAGCATGAGTACCAAGCCAATAAGAGTTTACCATGCATCAGTTAATCTTAGTCATGATTCTGTTCTCTCCTTCTTGCGTTTTTGACCAAGTGTAAAAGTGACCAACAAACTTGAGATCAGAGAGTCCAGTTGCTTGAAAAAAGTCAATGATATTCTCAGTCTCGCGAGGATCTACTAGGGCTCCCCCTATTCTCTCCTCAGACTTCGTAACGTTGTTAAAGTCACCCATCAAGCACCAAGATTGTGCATTTGGGTTTAGGCAAGTAATGTCATTCCAAAGCTCCTTCCTGTGATTACTATAATTTCTTGCATAGATAATAGTAAATTAAAAGGAAACATTTGAATGTAAAGTTACCTTGACATGAATGTACTGGTCAATTGCTTTAAGTTTTTGAACTTGAACTTCAAAAGGATTCCAAGCAACCCATATTCCGCCATTTGGGTCATGCTCACAATTGTTGATTACTTCCCAGTCAGGGCAGCAGACTTGACTGGTGGAATCAAATTTATCATTTTTCACCTTTGTTTCTATGAGACCAAGAATCGTCAAGTTATTTTAGGTTGTGCGAGGGTAAACTTACCTTTTACTATCCCGGTTCTTTTCAGTGATTTTGGAATAAGGTTGGTTTTAAACTTATTGAAGGCTAGATTTGTCCTTACAACTTTTTCTCTATTGGGCTCTTTGGAAAAGAATTTTCTTTGTCTTTGACTAGTATTTGCCCGTCAGACAAAGATATATATGTGCCCTTCCCCGGCCACGCCAAGATCCGCTCCGTAAACACATATATGCATCGCCGGCGCCCCAACGCCAGATCCAAATAGAAGCCTGATGAAAAAAACCCAACTGCCCACAAAAAATCTAGCTAATTGTGCAGTACCATGTCAAATTTGGAGGCCCAACAATTTAAAAGCCCAGCCGCAATTGTTGACTTTTGGGTGATTTTTGAATAGGTTCTTTAGTATTGATTTAGTTTAACAAATTGTACAAACCCTTACAAAACTTGGATTAGCCATGTCACAAACAGCATGAAATGTTGAGAAGGTGTTTGAACCATAAGATGGAGGCCCTACGGCCCCACACCACCCTTCTTTGTTATATAAAATTTGGAAACTTCAATATTAAGCGTCCCCTCCGTCTGTTTGCAACGTTACAAAATTAGCGTAGCTAGAATTCGGGCATACCCTTAGGACTAACCAATCACTTCCGTATTTCATCTTTAGTATGTAAGATCCTGCAAATGGAAGACTACTGAACAGTAAACACTCGTTGAAGCATATCTCCAATTCTGAATTCTCCCTAATGAAACTGCTGGAACCATCAGCACCATGTATGAGTATATTGGTGGTTGCACTACTTAACATCGCACAACTAATTAACACCTTCATGTCTCTTATCATGAAGTCTTAAACTCTTAATTAATTACTTAATTTGTCACGACGATACAGGGCCCTTCAATGACAAGTCCTCCCATCTACTAGCTTGAGCACAACTGTTTGTCTACTTAATAGGATTTGTAGCTCTTACACAGTCTTCAATGGTCAATGCTTAGTTCTCTAAAATTATGAATGGATCTGATATCTTAGGGCATCTCCAATGGGGGGTGTAAACCGTATAGAGTGTAAATTTTACACCTCAAATATCAAAAAATTCTCTCCAATGGGGGTGCTAAACCGTAGGTAATAGTCTATTAGCTAATAGAGAGGGTGAGGAATTCCCCCTCTCGCTATTAGTTAATAAAAAGTCCGGACGTCACTTAAAATAACGTCTGTTTAACTTAAAAACTCGGACGTCACTTCAACACACGTTTGAAGCTTTATTTTTTAACTCGGACGTCACTCCAAGTGACGTCCGAGTTTAAAATCTATTTTTTTTACACTCTTCCATTGGAGAGTATAGAGTGTGGATATTTATGAGTTATACAATACTATACAATTAAAGGTGTAAAATCCTAATGGCACCTACGTGGAGCCTAGGTGGAGGTGTAATTTTACACCCCCCATTGGAGATGCCCTTAGTGATGAACTATTAGGGACAATAGCACGCCAAATAGGATTGCGATTCACACATTTCGAAAGAGTATATAAAGAGTGATTGTCTGATATCATACGTACGTATTAGCCACACGTTCTCAAAACCAAAAATCAGTTTATGATTTAAAACCAAAAAGTATATCTGGAGTCATAGTACAAAATATCCCGATATATCGATATTTAAGAATATCTATCCAGATTTCAAAGAAAGATATATAAATATCACGATATGTTCAGAGATATATACGACTGCAAATATTGGCAATATTTTGACGATATTTGTGATATTTGGAGATATTTAGAGATATTTAGCGATATTTTATATATATAACAGTTTTATATAATATTTACCATTATATTTCAAATAAATATAAATAATGTATTATGATATATCAAGAAGTATCCACAATATTTACGATATTTGTTGATATTTTAGATATATCAATGATATTTGCATGTGAAACAATATCAAATATCTCCAAAGAGAAGAATATATCCACGATACATATCCAGAAATTGAATATTGATAAATACTCATATCCTGATATTTTATACTATGTATGGAGTCATGTTCTGGAGGGAGCTTTTAAAGTTTTCACATTTTCCTTCGTATTGTTTCGTAGAGTTACAAGAATGCCTGCCATAAAAATATACTCTAGCTAGGCCTCTTGCTCTAACATACCAAGCTTCACATATTTTCTAGTGAATGAACCTGGCGCGCAATGCTTTGCCTAAACGTAAATGAGGAAGCGTTGACTATATTTTCGTCGTCACAACCCAATAAACAATTGCTAAACTTTTGGCTACTATAATGCCATGGTAAATTTTTGACAACACCAATTATCTCTCAGCCTTCCAGACAAACCATTAGTGATTCAAACTGTTTTAAGTACTGATAATGTTATATGGTGAGGTTCTTCGTTAACTTTGTCACACAAGTACTCATTAGTTAATCTATATGGAAACACAGTCTAATTTAAATAAGTTATCAGAAATGTTATCTTCATAACAAATCTCAATTACGAATTTAATTAAGTCAATATTCATTGATCTCAGAACCTGCATATATATATATAGAAAGTCAACTGTCGCAATTGCGATTGTATGTCATGATCCCCCAGTTGTGGTCTTAGTGCCTCTAGACTATAGGCCGGTCACCCTTTTTATCAACAATAATGCCAACAAGTTTCTCTATAAATACTGGCCATTTGAAGCCAATATAACTCCATTTTCTCTCATACATTTTGAATTTTGCAAACTCGATCTGGTACGGAAAAGACTTCGGTCCTCAGCGGCTTAGTCCAAAGCGGATGAGAACCACACATTTGGTATTTTTTGTTTTTAAAATTTTTTTTTTTTTAAAGATCTTTTGTGTGAAAATGCTGATGTGGATACCAAATGTGTGGTCCTCAGCTGCTTTGGACACACTTCGGTCCTAAGCGATGAGGACCGAAGCGGGTACAGCCTATGCCATATATATTTGGTTCAGTTAAAATAATTGTATGTCAATTCAAATACATAACTATAATTCTATAATTTTGCTTATAGGGTTGGTACTTGTTTCTTTGTTTTTTGCTTACAGTTTTATCATGAAGTCCTTACGCCTGGCAACCATTGCATTCATGATCTTTGTAGGCTTTGCAGCTGTACAGGCAGCTGATGGAAAAACTGAGGCTACTTCCCAGTTAACTTTGAAAAAGCTAGGTTACATGACTGCACGTAAATTTCAATATCCTAGAGGTACCAATGATGTAAAGGCAAATGATCCTTCCGAAAAAATGGGTGTTGCCGGCGCAAAATTTGCAGTTGGCAATTTACCAATAGAAGTTGGAAACTTACCAGTAGAAGAAAGCAAGAGTGAAAATACTGCGAGCAGAATCAATATCAACAAAGATGATGACACCAACTTTGAGACTTCAAGTAATTATGACGATACTGATCCTTCCGTATCACATACAGATAGAACAGGTACCCATACAGTTAGGACAGGTACCCACCATGATAACTATAAACGACCAGGTGGACTCCCTTTTACTAAAGGCAATTAGGAGAAGAAGATGATGTGACATAGTGTGCTTCTTTAAAATAATGTGGAACCTGGTAGTCCATCATATAAGTCGTTGGTTTCACCCGGTCGAAGTTGTTTCTTGCTTGTGGTGTGGTGTACAGAGAGCTTTGTGTGTACTGTGTAGTGTGTACCAAGCTTTGTGTGTGAACAGAGAGCCAGTATGCTCTTCATGTTGAATGTGAAAATGAAAATAAATAACTAAACATCATATGGCATATTGGCATCTAAATTATTCTATCCTCACTAAATAACCTGGACTCTTAAATTCATTGGGCTTTTTTCCTATCATTAAATATCTACAAAATTAGGCCCAAACATAGAAATTGACTAGTAATTACGGCTCCGAGGAGTACTGGGTGAACAATAATTATGGTTTTAGAACAAAATGGGCTGACATCAGCATTAATCATTAATAATTTCGTATAAAAAGACATTTTTGAGCTGATGTAAGTAAATTATTTTTTATTAATACCAATTATGACTTTTTCTATCTACCAAAAAAAACTTCAACTAGTAAAATCTGAGATCTAATTATTTCTATCTTTGAGCTAAATGATTTGTGTATTGAGATTAGTGATTTAAGATATGAGAAAACATCTTATTCTCTCATAACAAATATTCTTCTTACTTTGTATTATACTTTTTCACTTTCTAATTATAAGTTATTGTTAATTAAAGAATAATTAGGTCAATTTCGACACCGATTCGACAAGCAAGCAATTGAACAACAATTTAATTTCCTTTTCAAAATCTCGAATCTTATGTTAATCAATCGTGTAATTTATCTCGATTTCGATATTGTTGTCGTCGATGATATTTTTTAAGTTAGGACTTGAGAGTAGCAATCCGATTGTCAGTACCCTTCACTCTCAACCACTCGTGTGGCCATACGACCTAAGGTCAGGTCGTCCAAACGACCTAGGAAATGTAACCGCTGCAAGCTAGTCAACAACATCATTAATAAGAGATCATTACTTTGTAACGGAAGGAGTAAAAATAATCATCAAGACAGTGCAAAAGGGGGATCTGTGCCTATAAAAGGAGGCGTCTTCTCCATTGTCAAGGGAGGCCAATACTCCATATTCTCGATCATCTATCTCCATCTCCCATCCAATCAACTAATCAAAAGCTTGAACTACATCCGACTTGATTTGAGTTCACTAAAGAACTCGATACGTAGGCAGCTCAACATAATCGAGTTCAGTCGAACAAATACTACATCTACACCGATATATATATAAACACTACTATGCATGTATGATATGCACTGCATGTGTATACCAATATGTACACACCATTATGTATGTGTATAATACACATGTAAACACTACTATATATGTGCATAACACATATGCAAACACTACTATGCATGTGTATACCACATATGCACACACTATTATGCATGTGTACACTCTCCACAACATTGCTCGATCGCTTATTTACTGTTTTAGATACACAAACCTGATACTTGAATGGTAAAACGTTGAATTTATTAATCCATTATATTGCTTATGTCGCCCAATACATATATAGTTCGAATTTTGTAAAATATTACACTAAAACACGTTATATATTAATTTCCAAGAATAAACAATGGTGTATTACGTATTGCAAAATTTTCCAGCATCTATTGTTTTCCTTTAGTTTTGTGAAATTGAATAACCAACACTGGGATCGATAAAATATTTTGTTGTATGTGTTAAAATCATTCGGTATATATATAATCGAAACACCATCATGTTCTTGTCTAAATAAAAGTTATACAAGAGAGAAAAAAAAAGAAGAAGAGAAAAAACCTGATGCAAAAAGCAAGACTACAATAACGAGGAGACTGGACTTGAGAAAAGACATTATATTTTCATTTAATTATGGTTTGTTGTTTGCTACAACTATAATTGTTTGTGTTGTGGAGAAGGACGATGTGAGGTTATTTATAAATAGAAAGAAGCTTGGATTGGTAGACTATTTAAAGCTTAAAGATCTTTCTACAATCTTGTCTTAATTATATTGCATTTTCTATGTTATTTCAAAATGTCTTTGTAATTTAATTTGTTTATGTCTTGGGTGTATCTATTATTCTAATTCCCTCCCTATAATAATAAAAAAAACATCTGTTATCTCTTTTATAATTTTGTTTCCCTGTGCATTTTTTTTTTCTAAGTGCCAAGATTTAGAGAGAATATATCCTCTCCCAATGCATAATGTGAGCGAAAACTATAATGTATTTTGTTGCAAAATTTTGTTTTATGTAGCCCGGGCTATATATATCAGTAATTGTGACAGTTGAAATGATCTACTTGAGTTCCGTCCTATACAAATTTGGCAAAGGAGGCTACCTTCCTTTAGCCTTCACATCAATCCTTGTGATCATAATGCATGTGTGGAATTATGTGTATTGAAAGACGTACACATATGAAAAGGAGAACAAAATTAATGTCTTCCCTACAAATCAGTATTTGCCTTGAGTTTTTGGTGGCCCAAAGCCAAATCTTACATTGTGAACCTACATATACTAATTTTTCTTTTTATTTTTGAGTTATAAACATAAAAGAAGAAAATTGAATACCCAATCAAACATGAAAGTTAAACAGCATGTTAAGAGTAATTTAGCACAGTTCTACCTGTTAATCAAATTCCAAAATAGAAAGGAAACTACCAGACGATAACACATTATGGAATGTGTGTTTGAAGGTCAAAGAATCCCACCGTAAACCGCATAACGTATTACAACAACAGTTTAAAGTTCAATCTACTTAACAACAACAAATACAATTGAAATCTAAACTCGGTAAACCCTAACAACCCTCTCAACTATTACATGGCAAAAAGGGCATGCGGTGCCATGAGTGACATCCTCGAGACACCAGAGACAACCTCCGAAATGGCCACAGGGATGATCACCGCTTTCCTTTCGTTCTCCATGCAGATCGTGCATACGTTGGAAGATGTATGCGACACTTCACTACCAACATTGGTCTCGGCCTCGAGATCTTCATCCATCAAATCTTCATGTGGGAAAACTTGAATGGCCTGCGCCCAAATACATAATTGAGGTGGTTCAATAGAAAATATAAAAGTAGCCTAACCCAAAACTACTAGTATACTACATTGCAGTGGGGGTGTAAGCGGAGGAGTGGAGAAAAGAGAGACATGGGTATTGGTGAGAAAGAAGAGAGAGGGAGAGATGGGTTTTGCCGACAATTTAAGAGAAGAAGATAATCCAAAGCATAAACAACAACACTCTATTAGACCTTCTACAAAATTGTCCATGACGAAGGAACTTCACTCAGTGCCCGTAAGAGAAGATTCCATTACGTGCAAGATTCTGTTTTCCTCAACCCCACGTAATTCTCAAGACTCAAAATGAACAAATCCTAATAAATTAGCCTTTCATTGCCACACTAGAATGAATGTTTTTATCACCTTAGAAAATTAATTAATTTTGCATTGTTTTGTTTAGTCCAACCATTTTAAGTATACTTTCAACAAAACCAAACAATGAAAGCTGACACCAACACCTCATCAAATCAAATCAATATCTTCTCAAATTCAATAACACATCATACCAATACCAATAACTTTTCGAGCTAAAAAACTATAATAAAGATATAAAGATACTTGGGCAAAATTAAACAAAATAAACTCGCCTTGCCTGCTGAGGGAGGGAAGATTTTGGCAATTGACAAGTACTAATTCCTCTAAACGAAAATCCTATACGATTAAGTGAAAAATTTAAAAAGAAATCATAATAATAAATCAGAGATATAAAGAGTTAGAGATTGACTTTGAAAGGAGGAAAGGTTATAGAGTGCCGGAACAAGATGGTTCAAGCGTTTGGTGAGTTGTGCTACTACATGAACAAGATGATGGATTCTATGCCGCTACTGATTGCATCTCTCATCTTTCTTCTCTCTATCAAACTATTTTAGTCTCTCCACAAAAATAGTTTTGTTTATGAAAGAAAATTCTGCAGCGAATTAAGCAGCTAATCGTCAACCAAGCAAATGGGTCGCTAGAATATGTTATGGTTTTGTCTTATTTTTCACACCCTCGGCGTGAACGGGGGAGTAGTGGGCGGGGGAGAGGTCGGCTTGGGAGAGAGAGAGAGAGAGGAGTTATGAAGAAGAAGAAGAAGAATAGAGGGGGGGGGGGGGGGGGTGGTGGGTGGGAGGGCACAAACAGACAGTAGACAAACAACATTTTGCCAAACTTTCCAAACCTAACTCAAAAACGTTCGCTACCGCTCACTTGAAAATTAAAATAGTGTTGAATTGTACCGAGTCCATTCCACTGAAAGAGGGAATCCTATCTGAGCCATAACACAACTTGATGTAGTCATGGTCCCCTAACTCCAAAGCTCTACCCACAATTAATTCAAAATATCAATATTATTTCAGTCAAAATATCGAAATACTCTTAATTGTTTTGTAAATTTGTACCTTTCAATGGTTGCTGGCCTTGAACGAGGATGGGCCATAAAGAAAATTGGAATCAACCTCAAGCTTGGAGTCATCTTCAAAAGTCTTATGACTGGCAACACAGCGTCGTATAAGAAATAATGATGCTGTTGAAACCTTTCCTTGCTGCTTCAGCTTTCATAAGGGTATTATAGGCTTCGTCAGCATCATGTGCGTGGACGACTGCATTTTGTAAAATTAACAATCAAACAAGTAAAAACAAAATGTGGTCATTTCATGATACTATTTCTTTTGCACAAGTGTTTTACCTGGAATCAAAGCTAGGTCAAGCCTATCTTTTATCTGTATGCCCCTAACAATATTTTTGTCAAGCAATAGAAGAGGAGTCCTGTATTGGGCGCCACTACAATTAGATTGGGCAGCCTCCAGCCCAAGCCCAAACAAACGCCCAGTACCCCCACTAAATCGCAAAACCGAGAAAACCTACCCTAACCGGTCATCTCTCTCATGGAAACCCTTCGAAACCCTAACGAAAAAACCCCAAATTTGAGTTTCAATTCGAGTTTTAATAAACCTACCAAAGATCGTTTTAATTCGAGTTTCTCTTCGAGTGCAAACCCTTCGAGTGCCCGATTGAATTACCACAAATAAAAAATCTAATTAAAACCATTCGAGTTTGTCCAAAAATTCGAGTTTCTAACCGTTTTAATTCCTGTTTGGACAAACCAATCTAACCACATTGTTGTTAAATCATCACATTCGAGCTTTAGCAAAATTGCAAGTTGGGAGAGCAGTGAAAGCTTGAAATTTGCGAGTTCTTCAATTGAAATTCAGGTTGGTTCTTCTTAATTTGCGAGTTTCTTTTATTATGTAATCATATATATGTGATATGATCATGGTTTGTTGCTTTGAAATGTTATATATGGATTATTAATATGATTCTATAACTCTGTCCAAGAAGAGGCAACAGTGTGGGTAAATTGAGTTTCCATATATCAGTGCTACTCAAGTTAATATGTGTACGCGGAAAAATGTGTACCTAGGTCTATGCAATTGATTTTAGAGTCACCACTAACTTTATTAAGGAAAAGTTGAGTAAAACCTATGTGAAGGACTAGCCCTTGAAACTAGATGATTATTGGGTTCGAGTCAAGGTACGATGTGGGAGGTGTTAGGCACTCACAATCGCCTCAGTAAAAACCAAAATACTTCTTCTATTGAGGTGTAACGTGTTAAGATAGGCAAACGAAGAAAGCTTGAAAAATAATCTACCAAGTTGGATTAAAACTAATAACTATATGCTATAATAAAACTAAAAAAAAGATAACCTAATATGCAATGCTAAAGGAAATAAAAGGAAAAGGAAAGATGTCACCTGATTTGGAATATTGCCTCATACTTGATTGTAGATTGATTGATTGATTGATGATAAACTTGATCTTGCATTGACAATTGTGATTTTTGGATTGAAACAGGTGATTTGAGGAAAAAAAAAAACTTTTGGTGAAAAGAAGTTTCTACTAAAGATCGACAAGAAGAAAAAGAAGGCTAAAATGAAGAACTAGAAAAAAAAATGAAGAACACTAAAGGAAAGAAGGCTATTAGCTCTGAATAACTAGGTCCAGATTATTAACTCCAAATTCCTAGCTCTAGCTTGCTCTAGATTGTTTTTTGTGGGTGAATGAGACCCATATTTATAGCTTTTTGGGATGGATTCAAATATGGTAATGAGTTTGATCCAATGGCTGAGTGTTGATGAAGAAAAATCCAATGGCTTGATCTCTTTCTGGTTGCACCTCCTAAATCTGGCCCTTGATTCAAGAGGTGGGATAAGGGGTGCGATCTTGGCCCTTGATCTTTGGATATTTCAGATGGATTAGGGCAAAAAAACAAGCCCTACACGTCCTCAATGAGTCCATAATCCAGGGTTTCCAAACTTGGCTCCAAAATGGCATATTCTTTAGAATATTCTTGATTTTAGGGATCACATCAAATCAAACAAAAAAGGAAGGTTCTCTAGGTTTTTGGAGGCTTGAAAATGGGCTATAAACCCTAATGAAAAGGTCCAACTCGAGCTGGATCTACAGCCCATGAGCATATGTCCAAATCCAACCAAAAAGGCCCATCTTGACCATTTTATGAACACTGCAAATTCCCTTTGACCGGGTCAAAATTAGGCAAACTCTTCTTCACAAAAATTGTTAATTAATCCATTAGGAAGGTCCATGAACTCTTAAAAATATCCTTGGGTCGAAATCTTACTCCAAAAAACGTTGCACTCAATAGTGCATAACATATTTTGAAAAACGATAGAGCAAGATTAGGGTTTCCGAAATCCAAAAATAACCTAGGCAAGCTTGTACTCATTTCGAAGGATTTTTCAAGGGGAATTCAAATATGAAATAATCTCATCCAAAGAAAGAGTGGAAAAAAAAATGATTTGGGCTCCAAAGGGTTACAGGGGCATTTTGGTCATTTTCATCTCAAAACTCAGAAAGCAACGAAACTTCAGCCATAGCTAGAACATGATGAGGAGAGTCTAAAGACGCTAAGAGAAGATGAAAAGAAAGAAGTTTGATATAGAAATGAAGACTATATAAAGCAATTCACCTTATATGATCATATTTAATTCAGGGCAAAATTGTGAATGAATTATGCCTGGAGTGCAAAAATGGGGTGTCTACAGTTGCCCCTCTTTGTCGGAGGTTACTTGCAACTGAACGGCAAAGCCATGGAGACAAACCATTTTTGTCAAGCTCCAGCCAAAAGATCTCATGCAATTTTTGAAAATTCATTTGAAAAATATTTTTGAAAGAGGGCATTTCCCTGGATATTTGAAATCCTTGATTTCTTTCAAGTTGTTTGTGAGGGCTTAAAAATGATTGAAAGTTGGTGGATGCATCGAACGGACTTATACCACGCAACATGACAACTGGATTATCTGTGGAAGCATCGGACGGACTTATACCATAAGACAAAATATCAATGCTAGCGGAAGCATCGGACGGACTTACACCGCGTAACATGATATTGGTTAATTGAAAAAAATTTCTAAAAATGATGAACAACTTTTTTTGAAATCAAGGGACAATTTTTTTTTTTGAAATCTAATATTTTCAAATTCATTTTGGAAAACTGGTGAAATTAAATGGATAGATCAATTCATTCATGATTTTGACTTAGATTAAAGATTCTCATATAGTGGTGATAACCAAACACGGACGAAATGAAAGACTCACCAGGGAGAGCAAGAAGACCCACAGGGGATGGGAGATTCTAAAGATGAAGGAAGAAGACACAGACGAACACTACTGGAGAAGATAAGAGATATGCTGGAGATGAAAGATGGATGCTGGGGATGATGATGTTCAAGTTCAATCAATCAATCAATCAATTACGTTCAAGTATACTTGGGTTGGAAAATATTGTCACTATGAGTTCAGGCTGATCCATCCGTGAGGCTGTCAGTAAAAACTGACATTGTTCTCACGAACAATTTTAATGTTGAACAAATGGAGTTACCGAAATAATATTAATGATCAAGTGGTTGCCAATAGTGCAGTGGAAAACAAAACTTGATGAATATTTTCTCATACTGGAGGGTAAGAACCCCATGGTACTAATTTCATCTTTTTTTATTTTTGAAAAGTTTTTGGATTTTTTTTTTTTTTTCAAACTTGGTCAACTGTCAAAACTGGTCAAAATCGGGTCAATTGGTGCAAACCGGGTCAAACAGTTCAAACCCGGGTCAGTCTAGACCAATCGGGTCAACCTGGGCCAACCGGATCAAACGGGTCCAAAACTGGTTGAACAGGACCGAACCTTATGCCAAAATAGGTAAGGGGTACCCGACCTTCCTTATCTGGTGCTTGCACCGAATAATTGAATTAAACAGTTTTGTTTATAGAAGGGAATCTTTGAAGAGTCAAACCGTTTTGTTTCCAAAACAAACATTACTTTTTTTGTAACCAAAAAACGAGCAGTACCTATTTTGTAAACAAAATCCGCCGCACATGCCACTTTCTAAATGACCCATCCACCATGCCTATATATACAGAGGACCCAAGGAAGAATTACAAGAAAACATACCTTCGTCCAGAGCGAAAGAGAATAGGAGAGTCGTACCTTAACCATCGTCCGGGGAGTAAATAAGCCAAAGTGCCACAGTCAGACATTCTACACCACGCCATGCCATGCCGGCGCCAGGCCAAGGTAAGCCAGCGCAATATTTTTTCTCGTGAAGCCCATACATGCGCTTGCGCTTCACTTATTTACATGTTAACTCAAATTTGCGCTTTCCTCACCAATCAATTAGGTCTGAAATCAACAAACTCACAGTACACACATACGATGAGGATGAGCCATACCTTACTCAGCCGATCAGTCCAACGGAGGAGAAGTTGGTGATGCCAAAACGTCAAGCTTACTTACCAATGACAGCTTTGCTCTCACGTACTCTTGGCATTTAGCAACTGTGAAACTTGGAGAAACTTCTTTGGCCAAGGTTAGACAATTTATTTCTCTCTACATATTACAATAGAGTGAAATATACAATGATATGCATGAACACAATGAACGCAATGCAACTATGTTAGCGTGAATTATTAGAAAGATTATGGTGTATGCATACTATGTTAGTAAAACAAGTACACGGTTTAGTTAGGAATATTGGCTTCAGAATTTTCTACGTGCTTGAAATCCTAGATTTTTCATCATAAGCCATCCAAAGCAAACCAAGTTTTTGAAAACAAATCATTTTTTTTTTTTTTTTTTTTTTTTATTTTTTGAAATTCATTTTGAAAACAATGGAAAACAAAACAATTTTTTATCCATAGAACAAGAAATACCACAAATGATTGAATAACAAATGAAGGTGGGGGAATGAATTACCGACAAGAAGATGAGCATGAAGACGACCATAGGATAGAAGTACGATCAAACTTGGCACCTATGAAGTAGATGATATTCTTGTCCCTTTGATTGCTTGACCTTCACAACGCATCGTCTTGAATCGACACCCAAAAACTTTCTTCCAAAACAGATAGAGCATAAAGCATAGGACCGATCTTCTGGAGACAACTTCCTTATATATTGCAATCACTAGTAGTGAATCCTCCAATGCTTTCCTTTTTTTTTTTTTTTTTTTTTTTTTTGAGTACTTCTTAACTAGGAGATATAGTGGACTTAGAGATCAAGAGTGGACTTTCATAGGACTATAATGTAAGCTTAGGTGATGGGCTCAGAAAGAAGGGATAGGATCAAAATATTATTTTTGGAGTAGAACTTGTCATATAAAGGGGGGAGTAATTGGAATGATAGTAGTGAGATGATGATACGGATCCCAAATCTCAAATGACGCTGCCCCTTGTTTAGGTTTTCCATTTTGGACCAGTGTCAATCATTTTGTGCAACTCTAAGCATAGCATTTTGAGCTATGATCGTTTTTTTTTTTTTTTTTTTACCCCTTGCATTAGGATTTTTTTTCAACACCTCCTTGGGATAAATAACACGGGGATAATTGTTTCGTGATCAAAGATGGATGGAATGATGCCCCGGGAATATGACAAGTTCTATAAAAATAGGTATGGGTAATCTATGGGTAGGCTAAAGATTTATTAGGCTTCCTAAAGGATATGGGCTTGTATTGTGGGAAATAAAAGAATAGGCTAAGGCTCAAATGGGCTTCTAATGGTAGCATATGACATTAGGTGGACTTATGAAGCTAAAAACAAAACGATCAAAGATGGCCTGTTCCATCGTTTCTCTACGATTTCCACTATACTCTTCGTCTTAAAATAAACAAAGTTGGGTAAAAAGTAGTACCTCTTTAATTGGTCGGCATTGGTAGGATTTTCCATGTAGAATCTTCATAGTGAATGGACATTCACTGTTAGGTTTGAACTTTCTGGTTCATTGATTCCACTCTAGTCTGGATTCGCTTGCTCAACTTTACTTCAACAATCTGTCTCCATTGGTATCTAAGTCCCTGTAGAACATCAATTCCCTCCTTCTTATATCTCAGCTCTCAAAAATTTTGATCGTAGATGAACTCCTCTTAGCATTCTGCTTGTTGATGTAGTCAGATTCGAGTCAGCTGACTTCTTTGATAGATAGCTCTCATATCTTCAATGGATGCAAATGGAGTTTGCCCTCTCCACGGTAGGGTAGTTGATCAGATGTTGTAGAGCTTTGCCCTCTCCACAAGGGTAAATGCATAATGCTGAATGCTGATGTTGGTGATCTTAGACATCTGAAAAATCTTCTCAAACATAACCGCTGAACTTTCTTCCTCCTCAATTTCTTCTTCTCGGTGAGTGATTCTCTCATCTTCGAACAATGAAAATCATGTACCACCTTAAGACAATAGATTGTCATAGGTATGATCAACACTTCTATGGATTCCTTCAATAATTTGATCAGGCTTCAACGCTCAGATGGGATTAAGGTTATACCAATCTGCACATAATGTGGTTCATCTGTGGTGCCAAGGTTGATGGTCTTTGTCTTCACAATGACTATCGTCTGCATCGATCCTCGATTTGCTCATGAGAAAAAATGGACTCAGCAGCTTCATTGTCCATTCCTTCTTCATCATCGGGGGGAGGGGATCATAATAATCTACACAAGTCATTCAATCATCTTGCACTAAGGCAAGTGGGTAAATTATATTCTGTGGGATTTTGCAAACTTTTTTATTTATTTTTTTGTATTTTTGAAAATTTTTAATTTTTTTTTTTTTTTTGAAATATCTGGATTTTTTTAGATCTTTGAAATATTTGATTTTTTTGGATTTTTTGAAATATTTGATTTTTTTGGATTTTTTGAAATATTACTATATACAAAAAGAGTTAGAAAAAGGTTTCACGGCCTTTGAGCCCTATCGGATTCATCCGGTGGCTCAACCGGAGCAATATGATGGCTGGGGATTGGATCAATAATGACTTGCGTTCCCCAATCATCATAGTCTCCATCAATGAATGGATCCTCATCAGAATCTAAGGTCTCTAAAAACCTTTCCCAAATCTCATATTGCGTTTGGGAGTCAGAAAGTGGCATGTTCCCAACATCCACTGGAGCTGGGTCAAGAATAGATTCCATATTCAACAAATCATCCAAATCAAGTATGGTCTTAGGGTCCAACTGGACATGATAAGGAGTGATAGTCTCGCTCACGGGTCGAAGATCTAACCCGGAACCGCCAAAGTAAAAGATGGAGTATAGTCCATACCGCGAGGAGGATGTCTATCCAACCTCATTTATCCAATTAAACTGTCTAGCCTCATGATCCAACCTAAGTTGGTGATATCCTGAATAGGAATTAACATTTGGCTCTGAAATAGTAATTTCTGAGTTTGGATCTGGGTCATCGCCTTCGCCCCAAAATATGTTGGAATCAATAATAGCCTCAATCTCTGCCCCTAAATCAGGTAGAGCCAATCCGAGACAATTCATCGTGGCACTAGAATTGATAAACAATTAAATGATCCTTCCACAACCTCCTCAGTATAGCCTAGCCCTTTTCGATCATCTTGACTAGGAATCTGCAGCGGTTCTAAGATGCCGTTTTGGGTTTTTCCCAATCCAAGTCTTGGAATATAGTTCTGCTCACAGAACATCTGAGTCGTCTTGGGATTTCCATTGCAAAATGGGGTAGGGAGCTTCTCCTTGTCGGGTGCTCTAAACTCCACAATCCCTAATGGTTCCTCAGTGTAGTTACACTTTCCTTCAATCATTGGTATTACCTTATGCTCTTCTGAAGAATCCAAATCATCCGAATCACCAGTAATGCAGATAATCTTCCCTTGCCATAAGAACTTAAGCTTTCTGTGAAGTGTAGAGGGAATTACGCCGGCCTGGTGTAGCCATGGTCTGCCCAAAAGGAAATTGTAATTAGCCTCGATGTCCATAGCCAAGAATGTGACTTTGAACGTGATTGGACCTATTTGGACGTCGGGTTGTAAACTTCGCCAAGGACTTCTCTTCTCGATTATCAAACCCATGAACGGCTCGGGTCAGTATCCTTAGTGAAAGTGAAGTCTTCCCATGATTCCAATGGCTTTTCGCACTTAACCGGGCGATATTTAAACCGGATCCGTTGTCAATCAATACAAATGACACCTTATAGTTGTTGCAATGCACCGTAATAGTCAATGCTTTCGTGGTGAGTTATTACGTGCAAGGGTCGGATCATCATCGAAAAATATTATGGAGTTTGTCTTCCGAGGGAAACGGCGGTGCGATGCCAAGTCGTTAAATTTGGATAGAAGCCGGAACATGAGCTTGGTTCAAGACTTGAAGAACTGCTTGCCTATGTTGGGGTGATGCCATGAGTAAACCCCATATGGAAATGTTGGACTTGGTTTTCGCAATTGTTGGATTACTTCATTACCCTCCCTCGCTTCTCGGTTCAAGATAGTCGGTAGGCGGGTCGGTCATTGGGCTAAAACCTGATCCTTCTGCAAGTGTGGTGGCTTGTATATCCTTCCTCCTCTTGTCAAACCGTGAGTCTCAACACATTCCTCTACCAAACTAGGTTCTAATTGCTTCAACTGATGTAATGAGATTGTTGAGTCATCTGTACTTTTCTCGGGCTCAATTAACTTCTTCCCTAAAACCTCCTCGGTATTGTGATTCTTGACTGGCACAAACTGGACTTTGGGGATTGTGATAGGAGTTAGGATCACCTACTGCTGAGTTAGGTTCTGGCGAATCACGGGTCCTTGAGGTTCTGACCCAACTTGTGACGCCGCGGATTGAGATGTATTCAAAGGATCTACCCATTTTGTAATGGGCCTCTGCATCATAAAGGCTTCCAGATGCTCTCTAGTCAACTTGAACGGCTTTTGAATCTGTGGAGTATGTAGAAATGGTGCTACCACCTCATTTAATTGGATACCTCTAGGCTTTGTTTGCTCCATGCATCTTCTGACTGCATCTTGAAGATTAACTGGCCTTGTGGTGCTAACATTGGACGTCTGTCTAATCGGAATGATGAATGATGCCGGATCATTCTTGACAGCTTCCAAAGTATTAACTCTTCCATTATGCATTAGTAATGGATTTGTCGATGTATTGGGAGTGCCAAGACTGGACGCATCTATCTTACCCTCATCAATTAAGTTTTGGATAAGATGTTTAAGGAGCATGCACCTCTCCGTCATGTGACCTGGAGCTTGATGGAAGTCACAATGTTTTGAAGCGTCGTACCAGAATGGCAACGGATTTGGAGGAGGCCTTGGCTGCATTAACGTAATCAAGCCCTGTTGGACTAAAGCCCTCAATACAACTTGTAATGGGAAGCCCAATTATGTGAACTGCCTCTGTTGCCTGGGAAAACCCCTGTCTTGCTGTCTTGGAGGGAAAATGACTTGATTGGCAAAATGATGAGTTGTCACCTCTGCCTGGATCTGTGTGTGTGGTTGAGGTTGTACTTGTGTGGCAACGGCATGTGTATCCTTCGGCTTATTGACAGTAACTGAAGGTGGCTTCTTCTTCTGAGCATCGTTTGAACCTAACGATACAATTGAGGTCATAGTTCCACAAGCTAAAGCATCTTCAATTTGAGTCCTTCTTGAAACCAAAGCCGGAAAAGATGGATGATAGTCGAAACTCAATCGATTTGAATATTCGAGTTCAAACTTTTTACCACCATTCGAATCTGTTCTGTCTCTGATGGCCTGTCTAGAATCTGAGCTGACTTGGTCCTCCACCTGGTTACATACTCGGTGAATGTCTCAGTTGGACCTTGCTTGAGTGCCTCCAATTGTCTTCGACCCATCTGGATGTCTGTATTGTATGAAAAATGGGTCACAAAAGCTATTGCAAGTTCAGCCCACGTTCTCATCTTCTGAGCGTCTGTGTTCATCCACCAAGTCAGTGCCGCACCCTTTAAACTCCTCTGGAATAATTGGACTAATAGTTCTGGTCCGATCCCCATAGGCTGCAAGTAGCTAGTGTACATTTTCACATGGGCTTTAGGACACCTAGTTCCGTCATATCTCTCCATCTTAGGGAATTCGAAGCCATGTGGAACCCTGATTTGTGGATATGGACAGAGACTATCCAAGTCAAACTCGTCCGCTTTGATCTTTGTCAGTGCTTCCTCAATCTTTTTCAATCTGTCTACCACTGGGCCATGGTATTGATCTTGGATGATAGGAATTTGATTTTGGGTGTTCATATAAGTGGTAGGTTGTGGTGTCTGTGTGATGTATGGAGGAGGGAACATGAATGGTGTAAAGCTCATGGGTTGGGATATATTTGGGGTGAACATGGCTGTGGATGTATATTGGTTTGGGTTGTAGCATGAATGGTGAACGGTGGGTTGTGCCATATAGGTAGGGTCGATATAAGAGATGGGTTGGCTTGGAGTCTGAGTTGGTATAGGCAGTTGTAGTTGGGTGGATTGATGTATGAAATTCCTAGTAGGCAGCTAAGCTTGTGGAGTAGGTTGGTTAAGATCAAACCTTGGTAGTGGTGGTGATGGAACAGATTGCCCTTGAGATTGTTGTCCTTGCCCCTGGTTCATAAGTTTGGATAGTACTTCTTGGACCATCCTTTCCACGGTTTGCTTTAATAAGTCTTCCGATCCGGAGGGGGTGATGTTGGACTCGACCACCTCCTTGGGTGGTTGTCCATTGCTAGACGATGATTGTTCACCTTGAGAGATAAAGCGGGGAACTAACCATTGGGTTGAGACGCTAGTAGAAAGAGACCGCTCGAGGAGAATTAACCGGTAGATTCTCCATTTCCATAAAAGCGAGTTAACGGTTGCACGAGATAATCTTAACCCTGACTTTCTATTCCAACCGGCTTCGGATAAGCCTTCTTCTTTCTATCTTAACTGAAACACCTCAAAAGAAAACGTAAAGTCCGACTCTCTAGGGATGTCCCCAAAGAGAGTCGCCAAAACCTCAGACGCAAAAATGTGTACCTAGGTCTATGCAATTGATTTTAGAGTCGCCACTAACTTTATTAAGGAAAAATTGAGTAAAACCTATGTGAAGGACTAGCCCTCGAAACTAGATGATTATTGGGTTCGAGAGTCAAGGTATGATGTGGGAAGGTGTTAGGCACCCACAATCGCTGGTAAAAACCAAATTTTACTTCTATTGAGGTGTAACGCGTGTTAAGATAGGCAAACGAAGAAAGCTTGAAAAATTAATCTACCAAGTTGGATTAAAAACTAATAACTATATGCTATAATAAAACTAAAAAAAAGATAACCTAATATGCAATGCTAAAGGAAATAAAAGGAAAAGGAAAGATGTCACCTGATTTGGAATATTGCCTCATACTTGATTGTAGATTGATTAATTGATGATAAACTTGATCTTGCATTGACAATTGTGATTTTTGGATTGAAACAGGTGATTTGAGGAAAAAACAACTTTTGGTGAAAAGAAGTTTCTACTAAAGATCGACAAGAAGAAAAAGAAGGCTAAAATGAAGAACTAGAAAAAAAAATGAAGAACACTAAAGGAAAGAAGGCTATTAGCTCTGAATAACTAGGTCCAGATTATTAACTCCGAATTCCTAGCTCTAGCTTGCTCTAGATTGTTTTTTGTGGGTGAATGAGACCCATATTTATAGCTTTTTGGGATGGATTCAAATATGGTAATGAGTTTGATCCAATGGCTGAGTGTTGATGAAGAAAAATCCAATGGCTTGATCTCTTTCTGGTTGCACCTCCTAAATCTGGCCCTTGATTCAAGAGGTGGGATAAGGGGTGCGATCTTGGCCCTTTATCTTTGGATATTTCAGATGGATTAGGGCAAAAAAACAAGCCCTACACGTCCTCAATGAGCCCATAATCCAGGGTTTCCAAACTTGGCTCCAAAATGGCATATTCTTTAGAATATTCTTGATTTTAGGGATCACATCAAATCAAACAAAAAAGGAAGGTTCTCTAGGTTTTTGGAGGCTTGAAAATGGGCTATAAACCCTAATGAAAAGGTCCAACTCGAGCTGGATCTACAGCCCATGAGCATATGTCCAAATCCAACCAAAAAGGCCCATCTTGACCATTTTATGAACACTGCAAATTCCCTTTGACCGGGTCAAAATTAGGCAAATTCTTCTTCACAAAAATTGTTAATTAATCCATTAGGAAGGTCCATGAACTCTTAAAAATATCCTTGGGTCGAAATCTTACTCCAAAAAAACGTTGCACTCAACAGTCGCATAATAACGGTCAAAAGCGGGATAGGGCAAGAAGATTAGGGTTTCAAATCCAAAAAGTAACCTAGGCAAGCTTGTACTCATTTCGAAGGATTTTTCAAGGGGAATTCAAATATGAAATAATCTCATCCAAAGAAAGAGTGGAAAAAACGAGATTTGGGCTCCAAAGGGTTATAGGGGCATTTTGGTTATTTTCATCTCAAAACTCAGAAAGCAACGAAACTTCAGCCATAGCTAGAACATGATGAGGAGAGTCTAAAGACGCTAAGAGAAGATGAAAAGAAAGAATTTTGATATAGAAATGAAGACTCTATAAAGCAAGTCACCTTATATGATCATATTTAATTCAGGGCAAAATTGTGAATGAATTATGCCTAGAGTGCAAAAATGGGGTGTCTACAATATGACAGAATTATAATAGATGATTGAAAATAGAGAATGGACAGTTGAACTTTACCTAGCTAGCAATAACAATGTCAATGGCTGAAACGATTATGCATAACATGTCCATGCTTTCCCTTGACACTCCTTATTTAATAATCATGAATCTATAACATTTGAGTACGTGCTTGATTGAAATATTAAAAGTTCTAGATGATAAAAGTTAACGAAATGAGAGGAAGGTGGAATGGTACTGAGTGTTTCAGAGTCAGTTTGTGGGACATACAATGAGTTTTACATGTTTTGCACTTTTTGGTTGTACCAATATTGGAATGCTTTTGTTATAATGCTAGGAGCACTTTTTGGTTGTTATTTTTTCTTTTTTTTTATAGGCAAGCCTTTAAAGGAGATTATACTTTTTAATGTTAATATTTAGGTCTAGCATGGTCTTTTTAATCACTATCTCATAATGAAATACTTCTTATGAAATAGGTTCAGAGGTTAGATGTTAACAAAGACATTCCTTGATATGAGTGGTTTCTTACTTTTTACTTGTATTTATGATCTTGATGGGCCAAATCTTTGAAAGGACATGATAGGAAAGGGAATGTAAGATTGGATGAGATTTGAGCACTTTCGATGTTGGTTCTTGTTGTGGTCATTTCTTTGAGAAGGAGGAACACGAATATGATAGTGTTGGCAGGGTTATTCGTTAAGGTTTTAGATTGTTTCATCTCTCGTATATTATTGACGAGTGATGCATAACTACAAATGGGAATAAATAGAATTAGAGTAAACTGAGATGGTTGTGGAGGCAACCATTGATAGGGGAAGTTTGTGTTTCAATATTTGGTGTGAACTGTAAGTATGATCAAGTAGAAAGATTTGAAAAAGAAATAAGGAGGGTGTAAGATCACTGTGAGGTCTATTGGAGCCAAACTTGAAAGATAGTTGATCAAGGTCCTGCCGTTCTAATAGCCAGACGGGGTATAAGATAGGGAGGGGTTTTTGCAAAGCCAGGAGTGCTTGATTAGACTGATAGTAGTATTGGTACCTTCTTTAAAATTTGCGGTGAAAGCTTGAAATTTGCAAGTTCTTCAATTGAAATTCAGGTTGGCTCTTTTTAATTTGCGAGTTTCTCTTATTATGTAATCATATATATGTGATATGATCATGGTTTGTTGCTTTACAAGGTCTTTGAGAGAGAAGGGGACCAAAAAACAATGTAGAGATGATGAACAGTTCATTTATTATGGTTGTTTGATTTGGCCTGTTTACATATATGTCTTCGAAACTTTTTTTTATGAAGATACACTTGATCAGTTGTTGTCGTTACCTAAGGTTGATATCATATCCACCAGAAAGTTGTATGAAGCTATTTGATTTATGTGCCAAGTGATGAATTGTTGTCTGAAGAGCTATTTGATTTTGACCAACTGGTCATGAATGTATTTATCACTTGTTTGTCTTCCTCGTTCGATTATGGTTTGAACCTTCGGATATTAATTTGTCTATTATTATTATTATGGTTTTTCTTTGTACATTGTTTCTTTAAATATGGTTTGAATGTTGGCTTCGTAATGTTGATGTTTTTTAATGTTGGTTTGTTTTGTTTGTTTGTTTGTTGGCTTGAAAACACAAAATTAGAATTCGTTTGATAAAATGCCTGGTAGAAAATTACTTGTTTGTTTGCGATTGCAGAATTGTAATAGAAGCTCTGTTTGTGATTGCAATAACTTCTATTACAATAACTAGATTACAACTCTATTACAATAACTAGATTGTAATAACTTCTATTACACTAGTATTTTACTGGAAGTGGTTGTTGGCATTCCAAAGTGTTGTTATTCTATAGGTGTAGATTTGATTAAACTTATTATAGTTACTAATACTTGTTTTATTTTTCTTTGTAGCGATGGGTCCTCGATCAAAGAATGTGAAGAATGTAGCAAAAACTACATTCAAGGGTGTGAAGAAATTGTTTGGTGGGGGTTCCTCTAGTGGTGACGCAGTTGGAAGACAAAGACAAAGGGCAGAGGGTTTAACGGCATCAGCGCGTAGAGGGGACCATTTGGAAAAAGAGATTCCTAAGGTTCCTGAGGTTCCTGAAGTTGATTCATCGAGTGAAGATAGTGTAGATATTGATAACAATATAGGTTTAGATGTAAATATGGACAAAGGGAAGAGTATAGTGGAAGAGGAGAGTGGGGAGAGTGAGGAGGATGAGGAGGAGGGTGATGAGGAGGGTGATGAGGAGGGTGAGGAGGATGAGCAGGATGATGATGTGGAAGAATATCTGGTAGAAAGCGTACCACCAGTGGAAGAAGCACCTATGGTATTGGATTTTGTGTAACGCCCGTATTTAAAATACGTATTTATTAATTAATTAATTAATTAAATTATTTATTTAAAATTCACTGGATTGGATTTGGGATATGTGGGCCTGATTTCTGGGCTCGAGTCTGTATTGGGCTTAGGTTTTGAACCCAAGTATATATTCACATTTTTCTAGAGAATAGGGTTTGGAGATAAAAATAAAATAAAAAAATGGAGGCGGAGATAAAAGCTCGTTGGCTAGAGTGTCGGAGCGCGACGATTCAGACTAAGAGGGATTCGTCGAGCTATTAATACAGGTGAGTAGTTATTTTTGCTATTTCATTGAACCTATAGTTGTTTTACGTGTATGTATACGGAGATATTTATGTCTGTTCAAGGTTCCGTTTTATTTACCTTATTCTCCCCGTTTTTAGTCGATTGTCCCTGCCCATGCGTGTTGTTAAAATTTTGTTGAAATCTGTCGTGTTGTTAAAACTCGAAACTCGGAAATCAACGTTGAACTGTCGAACCTTGTTTGGGCCCGTTAATGGCGGCTAAAGCCCCTGTGCATTATGGATTGAACTGGTATATAGTTGTGTTTATAGTTTTGAGGTTTGGTTGTTGAGGTTTGTTGGGGATGTCAAGATTGAAATAGGTGGTTGAACTGTCGGTGGTAGTGGGGAGTTTGGGTGTTGATTGAAAGCTTCAAGGACGCGACAATGGTGGTCGGATCCAGGGACGACACTGTGATACTGTACTGTGGTGGTGTTGATGTTGTAGGTTGAACGGTTATTTTGTATTGTGGGTTGATTGATGAATGGAGGTAGTGAGTGAGTGCTGGAGAGTGTTGTTGAAGCTTGGGACAAAGCTTCGATAGGTGTTAATGGCGGCGCCCAGTTTTATTTCAAACTTTGTTGTTGGTTGGTGGGTTTTGGTTGTGTATTTGAATGGATTGTTGGTGATGGGGGTCATGTAGTGTGTGTGAGGGCGGTCGAATGGGGTGCTGCTGATGTTCCGGAGGAGCGCTAATGGCGGCACGAATTCGAGATCTAGTTTGGATGAAGGGTATTGATTTAATGAGTTGGGGATTTCGCTTTTGTTGAAGTGGTTGGGGTTTTTCCCCTGATCATTTTCGAGTATGTTTGGAGGGGTGGCGATCGGAACTGATGGTGGTCGATCCGATTGTGGAGGCTGCTGGTGAGCTGATGGAGAAGACGACTTGGTTGGACTTGGGCTTGGGCTTGGGTCGGGACCAAGTGGGTCGGTTTTGTTTAGGCCCGATTCTATTTGTGTTGGTTGGGCTAGTTCTATTTTGTTTCTTTGGGCCCGGTTTTAGGTTGTTTGGTTGGGCCAAAACTCTATTTTTATGTTGGGTCGGTTCTATTTCTTGTTGGGGCCAGATCTAATTTTTGTTGTTGGGCCGGCTCACATTAGCTTTCTTTGGACTGGTTTTTCTGTTTTTGTTTTGGGCTTGGTCCATATGTTTTAAAGTGGGTCAGGTTGATTCACTAGGCCAGTTTAGACTTTTGGGGCCTGGTCCTAAGGTTTGGGTTTAGGCTTGGCTAGTTGGGTCCGAACCATTTTCTTAGTCATGAGCCCATGAGCCATGCACCTTTGCCCTTAGCCATGAACGAGGGCTATGACCCTGAACCTGTTGAACATGGAAATAACAGTTTGACTTTGACAATGACAGGTTGACTTTGACATTGACCGTTAACCGTTGACTGTTGACTGTGGAATGTTGACTTTTTTTTTCCAGATTTTCACATATTTAAGAATATGGACAAATGTAGTAATAAAATATTGTCGAAAATTATATAACTTTATTTGTCATTATCTAATTAAGATTTGACGTAAGTAGTGTGTAAAGCATATAAATATTGGCACGTAACAAGAGGGGAATTCTTATAAGGCTTAGATATATACGTTTTTATGATAATTAAACTACACATAGACTTAGATTCATGGACTTTAGTATTGATCTTTGATGGTGAATTGAGTTCACATAAATATATTGAATGAATACGTTACATGATTGATTACTATTATGAGTTGCTACTTAAATGAATTGTAGTATTTATGAAGGCTTGAGATATTTCATATGGTGTAGTGCAATATATGATTGGCACATGAAATAATAAGTTTCGAGATTTGATATAGAGATACTTGGATATCGTGCAATGAATAATATTGGCACGTGATAATGTGGATTGTATTATAACGAGAAATGTTGAGCTTCAGTACAATTAAGTATACTGGCATCAGATAGAATAAGAATTATTCTGAGATATAAATGTATTACACTTGAATAAATTACGTAACGAAAATCCTGGAACCTAGCTACCACAACTCATGTGATTGGCCCATGTGAAAGGCGTATGTGATATGATTGGCCCCTCGGGCATTTCACTGAATCTGAATGGCCCTTCTGGCGTAAGTAATGTGATTGGCCCTTATGGCGTTTCGATGAAGTTTGAATGGCCCTTCCGGCGGGCGCGAATGGTGGTGGCTTGATTATTCCGTTCACAAAATTAGAACGAGATGCGCAATATTTTATGCCGTATAATGGCAGTACTTACATAATGGCTTTCGTATGAGGGTTACCTGGTGTGCGGCATCCCGCTCAGGGTAGTTATGCACGGAGTGGTTCATTATGTGAGGGGAGGCATGTGGATGTACATGTTCGGCGTTGGGAAACGATTGTGGTAGCCAGGGAAACTAGGTAAGACATAGATACGACGTGATTTTAGGGACACGCAAAGAAAGCCTTAATTAATATAATTATGATAATATGTTGGTTAATGATATATCTTTAGATAGATATGGTATATGGTTTTGCAAAGGGGTGGGTCAACCTAATTACTTGTGTAGAGATGACTCACTCTGTAATTGAGCATGGAATGCGGTAAGTATAGAATATGTTTGGCTGGTTATTCGTTTAGTTAGAACCTAAGGTGCCTCGGGGGAGGAACTAAATGCCTTTTATTATGCGTATGGTTTGTTGTGTGGTTAGTGGGAAGTTAAGGCGCCTCAGTGGAGGAACCAACTGCCTTACATGTGGTATGTACATATCGATATGATTGTTTGTATTATTGGAAGCTAAGGCGCCTCAGTGGAGGAACTACCTGCCTTAATTATTATACTTAAGGATGTTGTATTATTCGTTGGATGTTAAGGCTCCTCGGTGGAGGAACTAATTGCCTTATTTAGTGTGTAAATATATGTATAAGTATATGTTGTATTTTAGAGCTACTCACACCACCATTTTTATAATGCTGACCCGATTTGTATGTTTGCTTATCGGGTGTGTTCATTAAATGAACATAGTTGATAAGTCTTGACAGGTTTAGTGTTGAAGAAGGTTGGTTGTTTGCTTGTGGTTTTATAAGTTAGTGTCGCATTTCAAGATAGGTTTTGTTTTCCCTTGAGGTGATATAGATTTTTAGTTGAGACAATGTTATTTGTATTTTCATTTGTAATTTTAAATAAAGAGTTATTGAAAAGAGATTTGTAACCTAATCTTATTTGTGAATTTTTGTAATGAAGATGACTTTTGTTTAATTGAAATTTTTTTATTGGTTTTTAATTATCCGCATATTTAAACTGTTTATGGGTTTTTGGGAGTTTAGAGTGCGTCACACCTTGAAGATCGAAGAGTCGGGAACAAATATTATTTTTCCGAATTCTGTTAAAATTCAGGGTGTGACATTTTGTAAGAAAATCCAATAATGATTTGGAGTTTAAAAGAGGTGAGTATGGGGGTGGCCCGTATGAGTCAGAGTTGTTGTATGACTATGCGGTGCATGTCGCTCGCGATGTTTGGGAGAGAAGGGTAATATTTTGTTTTTCTGTAGTACTTTGATTTTCTTTTACAAAATCTTTTGTTTCTGCTCATATATATCTAATGCGTGCTCGGTTGTTTTAGGAGGATCGCGGAGCGTTGAAGTGTGTTTCGCACTTAGCGAAGTTATCCCAATGGGATTTCAAGAATGAATTTCAAAGGTCTCCGAGATTTGCCCAACAATTGAGAAGGACTAGGTTGTTTGATCTCGTGGAAAGTTATCATGAGCATATGGATCCACCATTAATCTCTGCGTTTGTGGAGAGATGGCATCCGGAGACCAACACCTTCCATATGCCAGTTGGGGAGATGACTGTGACTTTGGACGATGTTGTCCAAATCTGTGAAGTCACAGTTAGAGGAAGAGCGGTGCAAGGGGACAGTGAGCTGAACTTACAAGAATCGATAAATCTCTTACATCGTGCTCTGGGTCTGGACATTGATTTAATTAAGGCGGAGATAGAAGATAGCAAGTTCACTTCAAAAGTAAGGCTAGAATTCATCCGGAAGCATTTTGCGAACAAGGTTCATGATAGCCCCATATGTGACGCTACTGGGAAGGTGGTGGAAAAGGCCTCGAGTTTCCAGGAAGTCCAACGGGCTGTCAGAGCTTTTATCCTGTTTTTCTTTGGATGTGCCGTTTTTACTAACAAGTTTGGGACTGGAGTGCCTATATGTTATCTGAGGTCGTTGTTGAAATTCAGTGAGATAGAAAAGTATGCATGGGGTGCATCAATTTTGGCGTTTTTGTATAGAGGTCTTGGAGCTGCCACATGTGCGAAGGTGAAAGGAGTTACAGGCTATATGACTCTTCTACAGGTAAAACTTGAGTATTTTAGAGTTTATTTTTTTTAATCTTAATTTTATTACTCTATCAATATGTTAACTATTTGTGTATATCTAGGCGTGGATCTATGAGTATTTTCTGGTATTCAGAGCAGTCCCAAACTTCGACTATAGCTTGTCTCAGCCGCGTGCTCATAGACACACAATAGTCGCTCCACACTATTACGATACAACGCATGCATTGCAGTATTATCGAGCGATACTTGATGATTTGAATTATTTCAATGTAAGTATTTAAGTTTGTTTATATTTTTTTTAGTAATTGATCATTGGAGTTGTTAATGACACATTTAATTTTGTTTCAGGTTGATTGACATCCCTACAAAAATGTCAGAGATACAAACCCGATCGATGACATTGCATTTTTTGAGGGATTACTATGTTTTTTCAACATTGTCGAGCTTTACGCTGTCGCAAGGGTGGTGCGTCAGCTGGGTCACATACAGCTTGTACCTGTAGATCCTCCAACACCAAATTGGAGAACAAGAACTGTGGCAGGACGTGGGTATGAGGTGAACTGGACCAATATTGGGCCACTTTCTTCGAGTCATGGCAGAATCACGTGATCCAACCCTGCAATCGAGGACCCATCTCGTCTTATCCATGGGAGTGTCATCAAAATTACATGACTTGGTATGCGAGAAATTCTCATGTAGTTTTGGTGAACCCTGAGCGTCTTCATATTCATCCCTCTCTGGAGACATTGCCTAATTGTTCACCGATTGTAAGTATTGTGATTTTTAATTGAGTTTCTTTAACTGTGATTTTTTACATTCGATTGGTAACTTATCTTGATTTCCCTTTTTTCGACATAACGACATCATCGGTGAAACTAGTCGTTTGCTAGAGCAAAGGTAGAAAGGATGGCAAAGAGGTTTTGTTTTGATGGTGGCTATTAGTGAGCGATTGTCACACTAAGTGTATTTTCGTCTTTTGACAAAAAAAAGATGGAAAAAGAAAAAACAAGAGAGAGTGAGAGCGGGAAGCCTAGAACACCAAACAGGATTCCAAATAATAATGATGATGAGGAAGCGGACAGACTACAAACTGAGTTTGAGAGGGTTAATGGGAAAGGCTCGATGGAGAGGATGTTGCAACGTAGATTAAGAAAGATACACGATGATCTTTTAGTACAGCAAGAGGAGGAGGATGAAGCAATCAGCACTGAGATACTAACAAGTGCGGGTAAGAGTCTGAGAACCACGTAACCTTAATGGTCGACCGAATAACTCAAGGAAAAGTGGAGGCACAAAACCTAAAGTCAAGAGCCGGAAATTTAGGATCTGACAAAGAGACTGCGGGAAATAATGATATCGCAAAAGGAGTTGGAACAATCCACGATACAGGAACTGCACAACAGAGAGGAGAAAGACGAAGTGCTGATGGAGATAAGATGAATAAGACAGAAAAGGAAGAACCAAAACTTGTGGAGGGGAAGATCATGGAGGCAGAAAATAAAGCAACGAAAATATCGGATCTGAAGGAAAACGATGCAGCTCTGACAGGAAGGAAAACTTTCGCAGAAGCATTAAAAACAAGCTCTTAGTCTGACATGATGGGAAGAGAGGCAGTTGGGAAAGAGAACCTGAGATACATACCACCAACAATGGTTAATGGGAAACCAGTGATACACGTCAAATCCTCTCGGTTTACGCGTATGCATAAAAATATGAGGATCTTGTGGTTGGCTACTTCATTGGAAGGAGACCTGGATATGGATGCGTTAAAGAGGTTGTGAAACGAATGTGGAGAACACAACATGGATTCGATATGAAAACTCATGGAGAGACAATGTACACGTTTAAGTTTGAGAGTCTGCAGGGATAGACGAAGCGCTGTTTTGTTTATATCGTCCATGGAAGCCGCTCATTGCATCGAAGTTGAAGAGATGAAGACACTACCAATATGGGTGGTGATGAAGAGGTTTCCAATGGAACTTTGGGATAAGGAGGGTTCAGTTTGGTAGGAAGTGCAATAGGGATTCCAATGTTCGCGGATAAACTCACGAGAAGATAAGAACGCACTACTTTACGCACGCCAGCGTATGCATAGAGATTGATGAGGACCGTAAGTATCCCGGGCATCACAAGATAGTTGTCGATGAGACGAGGGCTATTGATGTGGGGTTTGAGTACAAACCGAAACCGCCACGATGCTCGAGTGCAAAAATTTGGGCACAACGATAGCAAGCGTGTCAAAGTTCAAGCAAAAGAGAGTCACGAGAACCAATAAAGAAGGAAGTATGGCTGAAAAAAGGCGAGTAGATGAAAATCATATGGGGATTGGAAAAAGCAACAAAGATACCAAAGAGGATAAGCGTCCAAGAAGTGCATAAAGTATCGATGAAGGGGGAGTGGGAAACACCGAATAAGAAACAAACCTGCAAAACCAAGACAAGAGGAGTCAAAAAATAGAAGAAGAGATGATGTAACAGAAAAAAAGAGAGATGAGTGCTCGAGAATCGGGGAGGAAAACCACACAAAGGAAACCGAAGGAACTGAACATGGAAAGAAAGCGGCAACACGAGGCAGTAATAAGGAAGGACAAAACAGTTCAAAAAGACGGAGGGAATGAATACTGAACTTCAATACAAAGGAGCAAGCGCAACCACGGCCAGGAGGGGCAAATCACAGGATCGGGAAACTCTCAAATCCAAAGAGAGTAACACATGGTGTCATAACAAAGAAAGCTACGAGAACCCGGGAGGGTCGCGATATGGGCCATTAACAACTCAATCTAAACATTAATGGTTAGTGTAGGCTGCTGGAATATACGAGGATTGAATAAAGCTTTTAAGCAATATGAAATAAAGGAACTTATTCGGAAAAATGAGTTAGGCATTTTCGGTGTGGTAGAAACAAAGGTGAAACAGAAAAACATTCAAAGGGTGCTTAATGGGTGCTGTCAAGGCTGGAGTTTAGAGCACAATTATGAATACAATGAGAAAGGGCGGATATGGGTTTGCTGGAACCCTCAAAGCTGTACCATGAGTCTTATAACAAAAGATGAGCAGAATATAACTATGGATGTAAAGCTGGCTAATGGAAAGGAAATGGTTGTGACAATGGTGTATGGGTTGAATGACAGAGATAAAAGAAGAGAGCTATGGAGTGCAATTATCCAGTTATCATGTACAATTCAAAAACCATGGATTGTATTGGGAGATTTTAACTCAGTATTGAGTACACAAGAGAGAGTAGGAGGGACAGAAACAAAACCTCACCACTACTAGGTTTTAATGCGATTATGTAACAATGGTCGGGTAGTGGATTTGAAATACAAAGGGAATTTTCTAACGTGGAGTAACAAACAAGAAGCGAGAATGTGGAGGAAACTGGACAGAGTTATGGTTAATGCGGAATGGATAAATGATTATGGTGATACAGAGGCAATGTTTAATAACCCGGGAGCAACTTCTGACCATTCATCAATGGTGGTAAAGTCTACCACAAGTAAAGGGCGATCAAAGAAATCATTCCATTTTTTAACTATTGGATTGATGAGGAGGGGTTCGATGAGATTGTCGAGGGGGCATGGGCCATACCAAAGGGTGGGAAACCCAATGTACACGCTCATGAGGAAGCTCGAAGCGGTAAAGAATGACTTGATCAGTTGGAATAAAGACAAAGGCAGAACTATAACTAGGAAGCAAGATGCTGAGAAATAACTCGAGGAGATCCAAACATTACTACAGACAAGGCCATTGGACCAACAGCTTATCACAAAAGAAAGAATGACAACGAAAATTTATGTGAAAGCAGCAGTAGAAGAAGAGTCAGAGTGTAAACAGAAATCGAGGGAGCAAGTAGTGACACTGGGAGATAGTAACACAAAATATTTTTTTAATTCAGTAAAGATGAGAAGAATGACAAACAGAATTACATGCCTGAAAGACCAACAAGGGAGGCTGCTAGAAGAGATTTCAGAGATCGGGGAAGAGTGTGTCAAGTATTATCAAGAGTTATACAGCCCAAAGCATATGGAGGAAATAGATTTTACAATGATGAATGACATACAGGTGGAACAGCTGGATCAAAACACCCAAGATGAATTGATCAAAGAGATTACACGAGATGAAATCGTAGAGTGTTTATCCAGAATAGACAGCGACAAAGCTCCAGGGAATGATGGGTTCTCATCTTTGTTCTTCAAGGCAACTTGGAGAATTATAGGAGATGATTTTGTCGGTCGCAAAAAAAGAATTTTTTAGATCGGTATGCTTACGCAAGAGGAACTCTACATGCATAACTCTTATCCCAAAGGTACACAAGCCAAACTCTCTTGGTGATTCTGGACCCATTGCATCTTTGTAAGCGTTATATACAAGTGCATTACGAAGATTATGACATGTAGAATGAAAATGTTTATGCCCAAGGTGATATCCCTCAATCAATCTGCTTTTATCTCGGGTAGAAGCATTCATGATAATATCTTACTGTCACATGAGTTGTTGCACAATTACCACAGGGACAATGGCCCCCCCGAGATGTGCAGCAAAAATAGACCTGAGAAAGGCGTATGACTGTATCAGATAGGAGGCAGTTAAATTTGCCTTAACACGCATTGGAGTGCCCTTAGTCTTCGTGAATTGGATACAGAAATGTATAGAAACACCAAGATATAGCATCATGATCAATGGAACACCTTTTGGGTATTTTAAAGGGAAGAGAGGGATTCAACAAGGAGACCCAATGTCACCATACATGTTTGTTTTGGTCATGGAATTCTTTACCCAGATGCTGAGACAAAGAGTGGAGGAAGGAGACTATAGACTTCATTATAAATGCAGAAATCCTCCTATCATGCACTTATCTTTTGCTGATGATCTCATTGCATTTATGAATGGAGACCTAGACACAGTAAGAACTTTGAAGGATACACTCATGAAATTCAAGAGCTGCTCAGGATTGCAAGTGAATCTAGAGAAGAGTAATATGTTCTATGCGGGAATGGATGCCGCTATATGTGCAAAATGGAGAGCATAATTCAGTTTGGAAGGGCACTCTACCGTAAGATATCCGGGCCGCCACCGATAACCACAAGATTGAAAGCTACTTGATCGTATGCCTCGATAGACAAAGTTCAAACAAGATACAAGCATGGAAGGGAAGAGCATTGTCCTATGCGGGGAAGGTTACCGCTATTAAAGGCGCGTTCTAAACAATATGAGCATATCTTCGGATTTCATCATTTGTACTACCACAGCAGACAATTGATGAGATTAATCAAATGTGCCGAATTTTTATGGTCGACCGAATGCACGACTTCACATGCCCTTATCGGTTGGGAAGATTTGTGTTTCCCTTTATGACGAAGGTGGGCTCGGGATTCGAACTTAAAAACTGCTAATATAGCAGCCAATCTTAAGCACATATGGAATCGGTGAGTGGTCGAGCACTCTATGGACCAATGGATTAAAAAAATCTCATCAAGGATAGAAATTTCTGGCGGTTGAAGGTACCCAATGATTGTTCATGGGTTTGGCGGAACATTTTATGGAATAGGAAGGATGCCAAATTCATTGCACATCATCGATTGGGGATGGAAGGGACACTAAGTTCTGGTTAGACCCTTTGCATCCCATGGGTATACTCGAGAGAGTACTTCCCTATTTCACTGACTTATGATTCAACGCGGTAACTTGAACGCATCGCTGGCTTAATATGATTGAAGATGGGAGGTGGAATGCACCTTGGCGTGTGAGAGTTCATCCGCCCGACATCATAACATACATGGAAGAAGAAGTCGAGTGGGTAGGGGGTGATGACCGAAGTTGTGTGGATGTACTTTAGAAAGGAGACTTTAACCTCAAAGATACATTTCAATCGTGTTAGAGACAAAAGTTCCAATATCGTGGTATAGCATTGTTTGGTTTCAAAACAGAATACCGAGACACGCGTTTATTAAGCGTGGTTAACACTCAAAGAAGGTCTAAAGACGTTGGTGAAGTTGAAGGAGTGGAAGAAAGTGCAAGATGATACGCGGTGTTCTTTGTGGCTTTGGAAAGAAAGAGAGACGGAAGAGCATCCGTTTTATGAATGCTTGTTCTCACAGTTCATATGGCGGATTAATTCTTGTGCATCTTTGGATATAATGTACCAAGTGGAACAACTTGGCTAAGAAGAAATCTCATGGATTATTCAAACAAAGAAAAAGGCAAAGGATACAAAACGGGATGCATTGAAACTCATTTTAATGGGTTCATTTACAATATTTGTCGAGAGAAAATAGAAGAATCTTCGAACACACAAGTAAAACAAAGATAACAAAGGGTAAGCCGATCGTAAGAGATGTCGGATGCAAGCTACAATCAATTAAAGTGAAAGTGGAGGAAGGGCGAGAGAAAATAGATTCATGTAGTAACCGTGGAATATTACGGTGGATGTAAAGCACAAACAGTTGAAGCACCGCAAGTGGGTGAGTCGGGGAGCAGAAGTCCACATTTTAAACACCGATGGTACTCTTCAAGGCAACCATGGAGGTTGGGCGTGATCATCGTGGGGCGAACTTGGGACTCATCATGCGGCAGCTAATGGGAAAGCGAGCAAAAGTCGATAGACTTAATAGAACTAGAGGGGCTGGCCCATGGGCTCGAAAGTTAGCGGTTCAAAAGGCTTAAGGAGAATTAACGCACAAACGGACTCAAACACCGTGGTCGCGATACTTAAGGAGGAGAGAACATCAACCATGGCGGGCAAAGCATCTGATGGACGAAATCCTGGAGTTGATAGGGAGATTAGATGTTTTTTCAGTTTGCCATGTATATAGAGAGACAAATAGACTAGCTGATGCATTAGCAACTACTATTCCCACAGTTAGTTACATAGAGATAGTACCCAGTTCTTTTTCTGAGGATGTAAAAAAGATTATTTATGAAGATGCCACGGGCAAACAGTATGTAAGAATGTAACCAAGACATATGATTATTTCTAATAAAATAGGGGTAAGGGACCTCTCAAAAACCCTGCTTGCCTTTCAAAAAAAAAAAAAAGGTCTGCAATTGGCTGGGAATAATATTCCAGAGGAAGCAAGGTCCTCCTTCGAACGGGCGTACAACTTGACTAGGTGCAAGTACAGTGGTGGGCGTTATAGTTCATGATTTGTTTCAGTTTAGGGTTTGTAACTTTGTAATTTGTAACTTTGGAACGAATGGATGGATTATTTGATTTTGAATGAATGATGAATGTTTAGAATTTGTTGTTATTTGATTTTGAATGAATGATGGATGTTTGTGTTTGTTGTTAAATGGAATTTGTTGTTATTTGATGTTAAGTGGAATTTGATGTTAGTTTGTATGAATATGAAAGTGTTGTAAAAACGAAATGAACTTTTAAATTTTTTTTGTCCAAACGACCCAGCCACATCATTTGGTATAAAGGCCAAATGACCTCGTCAGATCATTTGTCCTTTATACCAAAAGACTGCGGTAGATCGTTTGGCTTAATGCTCAAACAACCCAGCCACATCCTTTGATATAAAGGCCATACGACCTCGTCAGATCGTTTGACTTAAAGCTTAAACGACCTAGCCACATCGTTTGGTATAAAGGTCAAATGATTTGATCATGTCGTTTCGGTCATTATTGACAACATACGAACATTATTTCCAAATCACTCGATTGCCGTCTGAATCAATTTAGTCGATCACTCGATTTCCAAATCAAATCAAATAAAAGCCCTAACATTAAAATAAAATCAAATTATACTTGTTCCAAATTACATCAAAATATCATATCGACAACATACAAACAACTTAGTCGATCACTCAATTTCCAAATCAAATCAAATAAAAGCCCTAACATTATGCGGGTATCTATTTCTTCAAATAGCAAGTCCAAACACTTGCGTGAGACAAAGCCTCTGAGTTCACAAAACAAAGGAATCTGGTGGTGGTGCTGAGTTACAATCATATTTCTCTCGAAGGTAGCTCTAATCTCAGACATCTGGATCTCTAGAATCGGGTGGATTAAGCTAAACATACTAAAAAATCATGACAATTTGCATTTCCTAGTACACGCTTCACCTGAGCATGAGACCCTTCAACTCTATTGGTCGTTGTATTCCCAAAGTGAATGTGTTGGTCAGTCCAACAACATACGAATCGATCCCTGTGAGGAAACCAAGCCTCTCGCAAATAACTAACAAAATTGGAGTACTCAACCCTGTAATATTTTTCCAAAGCATCCCATCTATGCTGGAAAATAAAATCTGTCTTCGATTTGACTACAGTGTTCCACGAGAATTGGGCTTTCTCTACAAGTTCTGTAGTTGGAAAATATCGTAACATTTTGAAAGGACGCACGTAGAGATATGCCATCTACATAGATGCTTGTGTGCGTTAGGGAAAACTTTGTCAGTGGCACTTATCAGGGCCAAGTCCCTGTCAGACACGATCACGGATGGGCTTATGTCACCAAGCAAGCCACTAAAATGACACAGGGTCCCACTCATAGTCGACTGTTGTTTCAGACTTAAGCAGCACCTGACACATGGTGAAAGACTTCCACGTTGAACTCACCTTACCAAACTGTACGAAAGGCCACCGATACCTGTTAGTTTTGTAGGTAGCGTCTAACATGAAAACTGTTGGAAAAGTCCGAGCCAACTTAACACCTTCTGGATGGGCCCATAACAACCCCGTTATCTTCTCGGTATTCTCATCCTGTCTCAACTCCTCAAAATAATGTTCTTTTGCTAACAACTCACGCAATCTCTGCAATTGTGTGAGACCGTTCATATCCAATTTCCTCACCTTCTGCCTTGCAGTGTAGACTTGGGATATACTAGATATGTTTTCATGATACCTATTCTTGATGGAATCCAAAATTTGTTTAGGCTTTATTCCACACTTACTCATCTCTGACAAGTATTTGAACTCTGGAACGGTCAGACGAGTAGCAAATGCATGTCCTTCAAGGGTCTTCGCCAATACATGGTTGTGAATACCATTTCTAACTTCTATTTTCCAACTATCGACAGTGCCGCATTGGAAAACACCTTTTAACTTAAATGGACATCCCGATTTCTTGGTTCCCGACCTTCTCTTATTAGCCCTCGCTTCGCCTTCCTTCTTGTGTGACCGATACACACCCTTGCACTCGCAAGCAAAATTTAATCTTGCTACTCGGTTTCCCTTGGCACACTCAGACTTTTCAATGACCACAACAACATTAGCTTGTTTTCCTCTAGTGGTTGCCCAACCGATTGCCTCACTACGTGTATGAAAGACCTAAACATATAAAAAAAAAAACAATTATTATTAATACACTAATAAAATTACATTTAGAAAATTTAAAAAAAAAATGAAATCAATGCCTACTTAATCATACCTCTTCCGTAGTAAAAATTTCTGTTGTATCACTTAAAATCGGTTGACAATCCACATCATGCGAGTTTGCAGAGGATTGGTTCCCGTATAGCGGCAAAGAATCCCACATATAGAAGAATAAAACAAGAGTCTCAAACAATTTGCATTTAGTTTCAAAGTCACAAAAAAAAAATGAACTTCTAACTAAATTTAGTCCAAACGACCTAGCCATGTAGTTTCATAGAGGGTTCAAACGACCCATCCATGTAGTTCTATAGTGTCCCCAAATGACCCAACCATGTAGTTCTATAGTGTCCCAAAACGACCCAGCCATGTCGTTCTATAGTGTTCCCAAACGACCAAGTCATGTCGTTCCATAGTGTCCCCAAACGACCCAGCCATGTCGTTTGTGCTCGGCTTTTGCATTTATTCAAGTGTTTTGCATTCATTCAATCAATCAAGTGTTTTGTATTCATTCTAATCAAGTGTGACCTCATTATTTAGGTTTGCACTTTGTCATCGATGATTTCTCGGCTTCTCATTTGCTCGACTAGTCGCATCTTCAAATTCTTCACCTTCACCTTCAACATTTTGTTTCACTTCTTCACTTTCAACATATCTTCTATTTTCTCCTTCTCTAATTTGTTGTTGCACCTCAAATGCTTCTTCTTCTTCTTCATCTTCATGTTCCATTTAGAAAAACTTGAGTATTCTAATATGTAGAGAAACTTGAGTATGTAGATAAACTTGAGTATTATATGTAAGGAATAAGGATTTTGATGAAAAAAAGAGAAAGGAGGAGTAAGGAGTATTCTATATATATTTGAAATTTTGATATATTTCGAATAATTGAGTGAAATACGTTTGTAAACCCTAAACCCCAAACTAGTTTATTATTCACAATTGAATAAAAAAAAAAATGGAAAATAACAAGTTTAGATATAAAACAAATTATTATTTTATATTTGGAAAATTGATTGAAATATGTTTGAAATTAAATTTTTTTTATGTCGGTACGAAATTTGTAAACCCTGAACCCTGAACCCTAAACCCAAACCCCCAAACTAGTTTATGATTCAAAATTTGAAAAAGAAAATAAAAAATAATAAGTTTAGATATAAAACAAATTATTATTTTGAATAATTAAGTAAAATATGTTGGTACGAAATTTATAAACCCTAAACCCTAAACCCCCAAACCCCCAAACTAGTTTATGTTTCACAATTTTAAAAATAAAATAAAAAATAACAAGTTTAGATATAAAACAAATTATTATTACGAATAATTAAGTTAAATATGTTGGTACGAAATTTCTAAACCCTAAACCCTGAACCCCAAACCCCAAACTAGTTTATGATTCACAATTGAAAAAATAATAATAATAACAAGTTTAGATATAAAACAAATTATTATTTTAGATTTTAACATGTTTGATTACATGTTTTAACTTGGTTATATAGATACTATGTCATAACAGATAAAGAGTACAAAGTGCATGTAATTGTGTTGTTCCTAACCCAATTTTTTAAATAGGATTTCAATTTTCCTAATTCAATTTTGCACATAATTGTTTAAATAAATTATTATACACTTATGATCGATTAATTATTTGTATTATAAGAAAAGTGTTGGTGTTTATGTATAAGAAAAGTGTAATTGGTGTTTATGTCCAAATGACTTCACCATATCGCCCCATAAAAGCCCTAAACGACCCAGCCATACCGCTTGCATGTGATACCAAATGATTAGTAAAATCTAAAATGCACACAAAAATGATGTGGTTAAGTCGTTTGAGTGTACACTCAAACGATATGTCCATGTCGTTTGAGTGAGTGTACACTCAAACGATATGTCCATGTCATTTGAGTGTACTCAAACGACGTGTCCATATCGTTTGAGTGTTACTCAAACTAACACTCAAACGACGTGACCATATCGTTTGAGTGTATACTTAAACGATATGGACAAGTCGTTTGAGTGTATACAAAAACGACGTGTCCATATCATTTTAGTGTATACTCAAACGACTTGGCCATATCGTTTGAGTGTATACCAAAATGATGTGGCCATATCGTTTGAAGTGTATAAGCAAACGACTTGGCCATATCATTTGAGTGTTACTCAAACTAACACTCAAACGACGTGACACACTCAAACGATATGGACAAGTCATTTGAGTGTATACAAAAACGACATGTCCATATCGTTTGAGTATACACTCAAACAACGTGGCCATATCGTTTGAGTGTATATAAAAACGGCCCGGAGGGTTCGTTTTGGCGAGACCGGTTGAATTGGTTGCTGGGCCTGGGCTTTGATGGCAAACTTGTAATATGGCAAACTTGTAAAATTTCTTTTTTTTAGGGGTTGCCCAATCCAGTTTGACGAGTGCCCGATGGAATCACCTAGAAGAGTTGCACCACCGTCCATGACCATGATGACCTTTCATTGACTAATTAATGCACAACGTTCATAAAATAAACAAAGTCCACGAAGTCATAATAAACAAAGTCCACAAGAGAACAAAGAATAAAAAAAAGGGTGCAAGATTAGTTACCTGAACACAGGGGCGGCTCTCAATTTCGAAGGGCCCTGTGTAGAGAAAAAATTCGCTCCTAAGCGCTTAGGAGCGAAAAGTCTCCTAAACACCAATCCACCACACATCCACTATCTTTTAAGTATTTATTAACTATAGTTAAATTAAATAATCTAACCAAATATTTATTTTACTCTCTCCAAATCATCCCATTTTGTCTTTCACATATCTCTTTCTTTCTTTGAAAAGAGAATAAAATAAATGTTTTGTTAGATTTTAATTAACCAGAGTTAATCATTATTAGTATTCTCTCTTCAAGTCATTCTTTTTTTTTCTACAAATCTTTCATTTTTTTTAGTTTTCAACAAAAAAAATCTACAGTGAAAATTTTGAAAAATTCTTGTCCGTAAAACCAAAAAAATAAAATAAAAAGAAAATACCTTGTATAATAAAATAAAAACTACTATAACATTTATGGGGAAAAAATGCTTAAATTTTATCATAATTATTAAAAAAAATGTGATTACAAATTATAACTTTATTTCAAACCAAAATACCGATGATAATAGCCAATAAAAAATAAAATTGAGAAATTCCCGTTGTAATTGAATGAAGGAGAACCCCTTGAAAAATCTACAACATAAAATTAAAAATTTATTTGTAAATATTTTTAATTTTTAATTGAAATTAATATTTTATTTTATTCTCTATTCAAATAATTCATTTTTTTTCCTCTACAAATTTTTCATTTCTTTAGTTTTCAACAAAAAAAAGTGGTTTTTTAGACATTGGTCTTACTATTACTATGGAATTAGACTTTGGTCCAGAAATGCTGAAATATTAGTTTTTGGTCCTACGAAGTTCTGCTATTTACCGTCAGTCAACTCAGTTGATTGTGGTAATTATGTTGGCTCTTTTAAAATGGCCAAAAATGCCCTTGAGCGTGCGTCACACGTGATTACAAGTAGGACTAAACTCTAATATCTAACTTACAATAAGGAATATGTCCTAACGATGACATTATTATTTGGGTCAAATACTAACTCATATCTTTAAGAGTGAGAGAGGATGATGGTTTAGACAATAATGTATCTTCCATTACTCCATTGACAAACCAAAAGCTATCATAGTCTTTCTATGCTACCAAATAGGCATTGTGAATGGAGCTTTCATGCCTATGTATAATTGGTTTTGATTATTTAAAGACACTCTATCAGCTCTCTACAAAGTACCTGATCTGAGTCGGTTTTAGAACCTTCAGTATTGTGCGTCCAAAGTCACGTATAGTAAGACTACTCTTTACTTGAGAGTTCCAATGGACCATTCAGATGTAATTTGATTCCCATATTAAGGAAAGTTTTTTTCACGTTCTATAATAAATTGCCTCAAAATTGGCTGATACGTTGCATAAACCAATTCTCTCAGTAGAAAATAAATTCAAAGCACCGCCTCTAGTGTCATCTTTTGCGACAGAAATATTAATATGTAGGATAGATAAGAAACTAAACAACATATACCCAGCATCGGACACACTGTAATTATTTTAGGATATATATGATTTTCAGTTAGAGTAAAGATTTTTCTTGTTTGTTTATTTTTAATCGTACCAAGGTTCATATTTTCACAACACAGTTTTTGATCGTTGGATGTTTTACAAGTGCATGTATTGAATCTTTATGGGTATCAAGAACGTGTATCTGACGAAAAAATTGTGGGTATAATTCCAGAAAGTAGAATTGTAATTTAATGTTCAAGTAAAAACTTAATATGTTCTATTGTTCTACCTCATAATAGACGAACATGTAAAGATTATATTAACCTTTATGTCCTTGATTTGGATAACATGTTCCAAGATCCTACTAGAAAGATGCATATTTATTTCTTTTGTGACTAGTTACTTTGTAGTGAGATAATCACGACACCATAGTGCTTCTTTTATGCATGTGTGTTCTCTAAACAATTTTTCTAGTTTTCTTCTTCTATGGATGTGTTTTCCAAATAATTTTTCTAGTTTTCTTTTGTTTTTTTGATTCTCTACAAGGCATATACTATGGAACTGGAAGAAAAACTTGCAAAATCTAGAGAGCATAATAAAGAATTGCAGAAAGATCAAAACAGAAGTATTGGAAGATACACATTGTCTAAACCATCATCCTCTCTCACTCTTAAAGATAAGTTAGTATTTGACCTAGGTAATAATGTCATCATTTAGGGCATGGTCCTTACTATAAGTTAGATATTATAGTTTAGTCCTACTTGTAAACACGTGTAACGCATGCTTAGGGGAATTTTGGCCATTTCAAAAGAGCAAACAGCTTGACCACAGTGGATGGTCAAGTAGTAGAAGTAGGACCAAAAACTAATATTTCAGTATTTCTGGACCAAAGTCTAATTACCATAGTAATAATATGACCAATGTCTAAAAACCCCTAAATAAAATAATGTACAATTACTATTATCAACAATTTTTTCATTTGATTTCGCAAAAAAGGTATGTACGTGCAAGCTAGGGTCTTATCTTTATGTAGTTGGTTTTGGTAATGCCTTTGATGGTGTGTTTGGAATCTTAAGACATCATAGGAAATATACGCCCCGCTATGTTATGAGTGGCGTAGCTAGGAAATGATGAATCATTTCTACAACATATTGAACTCCTAGAAGTGTTATTGTATACGTTACTAATAATTACTGGCTAGAAAATTACTGCAGGCCAAGGATGACGGATCTCCGTTAGAATGATTTTATGCATCACGCCTATGAAGTTTTAGTAGTGGTGGAAGTACACTTCAAAAGAGTTTAAAAGTTGAGGTTTATCCTAAATTGTTTAGAGTTTGAGTTAGGGAGATTGGAAGAAGAAAGGTAGACTCTTAAATATTAGAATGGTTCTAAGCTAATGAACTTGAAAGCTTTGATTGTTGATTAACATGACTTGAAAACTTGAAATGAAGATTGATTAAAACATTGAAATGAAACAAGCAAACAAGATGAAGATTGAAACAAAGAACAAATAACAAGTTTGATTAAAATAAAGAAAATGAAATAACAAGTTGATTGAAATAAATGAAATGAAATAACGAGAAATTAAAAACATGAATTGAAAAACAAGACAAGAAAATAAACAAACCAAATGGTTTGGATCCTAAGACAATAGATGAGTTCTCTTTCTTTTGCTTTTTGTTTATATACCCATATTTTTGCTATTTACAGATTTACCCTCATCCATTCTAAACTAGACACTTACCCTTTTCACTTTTGCTTTACTTTATGGGTGCCTTCTTAACCAAGGTAGGTTTAGGGATAAGTCTTCATAATTTGAAATAAGGGCCTCCATATTTGGTATTCTGATTTGAGTCCTTTGACTGTTGACTTTGACCGTTGACTTTGACTTTTTTTTCAAGTACTTTTCCACAGCAGCTACTGGTCTTCATAATAAGCGTGATTAAGGCTTTTTTTTTATGCTAAAATGCAGCTTTTATGATAAGTGGTCTGAAATACTCCTTAACCTGAAAAAGACAGTAAAAGCTATGAGTTGTCTTTTCGTTAAGCATAAGAGGGACTGTAATGCGGCAATATACGGGTAATAAAATGCACATTTGAGAGCTGATCAGCCTACGCCACTTATATCATGTTGGTAACTTGCCTAGAGTCTGGAGCTGCGAATGACAGGAGATATGAGGGTGTTTGAGACACAGAAGAAGAGTGGGAAACACATTGTGTGACTTTTACATGTGGCAACTCCCCACTGCTCACAACTTGTCGATATTGTCTCCACTTATGTTACCCAAGTGCCCATGTATGGCGGCAATACACGGGTGTGGGGTGTTAACTCAAAAGGCCTCAACATCAATAAGTGTGGAGCAATCTAATATATCAAGAATCCAAGAAGGCTTCCTACTAGATATGAGACTGAACTCACGCTGGGTATTTGTAGTAGCCATATTCAGGGATGTATCACATAAGTACTGGGCCAAGAGATAAGGCCCAGACCGTAGTGTGTATTGGGCCTAGAAAATGGGCCCAGGACCATACTATGCCCTATGAGTAACCCTAAAAGAGGGATATAAAAAGGGGGAGAGAGGAGAGGCATAGAAGGGTGAGGAGAGAGAGGTGAACTACGGCGGCTTGATCCCGAAATGGGTACGTAGGCAACCAAATTGGTGCAGCCGATCAAAGATAGAGCTTGAGTACTAGTAAAGTGAAAAGTCGCGGTATTAGGGTGCGACAAATGGCGCCGTCTGTGGGGAGTCGGGACTTTGGCTGAACTGATGAAAGATTTTCAAAGTCAAATACTCAGCTTGCATACATGCGTGGATGATGATGAATCCACCTGACTTTGTCTGTGAAAGCAGTGGATCCGGCTGACTTTGCTGATGAAGACAAAGAGAGAACACAGAATCAAGGATTGAACCAACCTAAAACAAATGGGTTTGGTTTCAAGTTTCAACTCTCAACAACCGATCGGTTTATGGTTTCACGCGGAAGCAGGGGAGAGCTGTTTTTTGTATAATAGCAACGGTAAAGATGGAATCTTTTGGAGTGGGAAGAACTGGTTCTGCACCATTTCGAACAAAACAGAGTCTTTTAATAAGAAATACTCATTTCAAGTATGTGTGTCTGTTTTTTGGCTTTCGCCGGTAGTTGTTCGAGCTTCTTCTTCCCCTTTCGTCTAGCACCACCAAACAGTTGGCGAGAATCACTCCATGACTTCAACCCCTAATTTTCTTTGATTTGCCTTGGTTTTGCTTCTAGTTGAAGCATTCTTCTTTCCACCTGTTGAGACAGTCGAAGAGATTATCTTGGATTTGGATTTAGATGCACCTGTCATAGAAGTTTTCGGTGATTGAACCTCTAGACCATCCGACTCTGTCAAAACACTGGAAACACCAGATTTTTCTGCTGACTCTAGGAACCTTGCATCTGATTCACAATTCCGAGCTTGGGAGGTATCCACCTCTATTGATGGGTCAATTACTTCACCAACTTCAGCTGCCTGCGCTTCTGCATCTTCTTCTCCACAGTCTTCCTTGCTCTCCATAATCCCTTCCAAGCTACTGACTTTCTGTTGGTGCACTTGAGCATTTCTAGCAGTCGCCTCTTGTTCTTTCTTCTTCTTCTTCTTAGTCCGTGGAAGCTCATAACAACAAGTTGTGTAGAGAATTGGACAGGACTGTTTATCATCATCTGATAATATCCAGAAAAGGAGGATGGTTCTGCCATCCCTGTCTCAAAAGAAACTACAGAATTCGTTACATACGGTGTGAAGCCCAACTCTTGTGGCATATTTCTCTCTCCAGTTCAGTTCAGGGTGAACAGTTGAGGCAATCAACCCTATTATATTCGATACTAATGGAACTCTTTTATAAGAGACGCTCTGTTTGGCGTCGAGGAAGATACCAAACTTCGCAGTTGGGTGTTCACTTTTCGCCTCGCATTCGCCTGCCAGAATCGTTGGGTGTGGTCGCAGTTCGACTTCGATACGGAGTCTCACCTCGGGACACCTTTTTGAGTGATGAAAGAATCAGTTCACAGATTGTCACGTAGAGGATGAAGTTTTTAACGGAGGTCTTCCTCTGGCATCCCATGAAGCAACAGCTACAACTGAAAATAATGAGCATCCTTTATCCACACCAGATGTCACGGAATGGAATTCAGAAATAGGCCTGCACACAGATATAGAAGCTGATGATGATAATGGTGAAGACTTAGTCGGTGATAGTAGACACGAAGACCTTATGACCCGGTTGAATTGTGGCACAAGATTGAGCAAGGGATCTAGTAGCAAACGGGGTGAAAATAGACAATGTTCTTTGAGGAAATAAGGGGAAGAGTCAGAAAGCTTGGTGCTACAAATGGAAGAGAAGCACAGATTTTATCCTCCTAAAAAAATAATGCACATTATCAACTTCCACCCCAAGAGCCAATCTTAATATTCTTAAGCAAATGAAAGAGAAGCCGATTTTATCCTCATGGTTGCAAATATTCTTAATCTGAGGAACACTATCTGTAGAGCCAATCTTCCTGTTTCTTAAGCCACCAGATATTACCTTAAGCTTTGGGACCACTGCAGCAGAAAAGAGTGAAAAGAGTGCCATCTTAACATGGAGTTTTCTGAATTTATTAACAGGAAAACACGATTGGGTTGGTGATGACTTAAACAATGGAGATGTGGTGATAGCCAATGAAGACGTAGTGGCCGTTGATGGTGACGTCAACGATGGAGATGTGGTGATAGCTGATGAAGACGAGGTGGTCGTTGATGACGCGGTTACCATTGATAGTGAGGACGACTCTAATAGTCCAGGAGCGCGGCAGGACAGAAAGAGAGGCACCCTGGCCTACTTTTGAGCTTCGGTTATGTCTCCATTGTTGAGTGGTCTAGTTTAAGGATTTGGATGAACAACTGATTCTCAGCTGTTGCCCTTGGTTGCTGTTACAAGGAAGCACTGCAGGAGTAGAGGTTTCGAAAAGATTATATGGTTGGCAGTAAGCTCCTGCGCCAAAGATGTGTAACATTTATGTAGATTATGATAGGACGAAAGGGACCAAGATGAAAGAGGAAGAACAGAACCTAAGCAAGAATTTCTTAACTATGGTCATGGACAATGCTTCAGAATTTCTCGTAGATGGCCGTGGTTGTTTCATGTCTCAAAGTGTGCCAGGAAATAGGATCTTACATGTTGAAGTAGGTTGCTGTGTCTGATTTGTGGAGAATTCCTATACTTATGGTTAATCGTCAAGTCTTGGACAACAGAGCTTTGATCTATCTGATCAGAAACAGCTGTCCAGTTCTGATATCCTTTTCAGCAGAAGCCTATTTTTCACGGCTTGGTGAACTAATGGATTGTTTAGATCTTCATGTGGGTATGGTCTTTACTGATGAGTGGAGTTGCCGACCCTATTTAAAAATTCTTTGCAGGTCGCACCTTGGATGCATGGTTTATGGAAGTGTCCTAAATTGCGATGATTATACATATGTTGACATGCATTGCTTGGATATAGCGCAAGAAATCCGTTCTGCGTAATTGGATTCTTTGCTTCACAAGACGATGAAGAATAATTGTGTTGGCGAATGATTGAAAATATCACTAGGTGGGAGAGAAAAATGGGGCCGCCAACACTATTTGGGGTTTGGGAAAACCAGATAAAGAGGGCACCTTTCCGTTAAGAACAGGGAAAAGAAGCCGTAACAGAGGGAGGAGGGGGTTCAAGTCGAGATCGGGTGTGTGAAAGAGAGAGCTTAGAGGCTTAAGTCGTCGTCTTAGTAAGACCTAAGTGCGTAGAGACCCAAGTGCTAACGCCATGAAGGCCTCGGTTAGCCGGTTATCAAGGGTGAAATGGCTGAGGAAACAAGGGCAGTGGAAAGAATGTCAAAGATCCGAATGGTGTTGGGCGCTAGACAATTTGAGGAATGAGAAGTCCCCCAACCGGCGACAACCCAGTCGAGCCCGCAGAGTGGGATGAGCCCTCCGCGGATCAGAGATGCTGGAGATACAAGGGGCAATGAGAGAGCCCCAACCGGCGACAACCCGGTCGAGCCTGCGGAGTGGGATGAGCCCTCCGCGGATCAGAGATGCTAGAGATATATGGGGCAATGAGAGAGCCCCAACCGGCGGCAACCCGGTCGAGCCCGCGGAGTGGGATGAGCCCTCCGCGGATCAGAGATGCTAGAGATATATGGGGCAATGAGAGAGCCCCGATCGGCGGCAACCCGGTCGAGCCCGCGGAGTGGGATGAGCCCTCCGCGGATCAGAGATGCTGGAGATACAAGGGGCAATGAGAGAGCCCCAACCGGCGACAACCCGGTCGAGCCTGCGGAGTGGGATGAGCCCTCCGCGGATCAGAGATGCTAGAGATATATGGGGCAATGAGAGAGCCCCAACCGGCGGCAACCCGGTTGAGCCCGCGGAGTGGGATGAGCCCTCCGCGGATCAGAGATGCTAGAGATATATGGGGCAATGAGAGAGCCCCGATCGGGCGGCAACCCGGTCGAGCCCGCTGTGGGATGAGCCCTCCGCCGGATCGAGATGCTAGAGATATATGGGGCAATGAGAGAGCCCGATCGGGCGGCAACCCGGTCGAGCCTGCCGAGTGGGATGAGCCCTCCGCAGATCGAGATGCTAGGGATACATGGGGCAATGAGAGAGCCCTAACCGGGCGGCAACCCGGCCGAGCTCTGGATGGATGAGCCCTCCGCAGATCGTAGATGCTAGAGATACATGGGGCAATGAGAGAGCCCCTATATGCGCGAGAAGCCCGAAGCGAGCCCGCTGGAGTGGGATGAGCCCCTTCACGGAACAGAAAGGCAAGAGACAAAGGCGTCAAAGAGAGTAGCCCCCCCGAGCACGGTTGAGGCACGGTCCGAGATACGAGAGATATGCGGACATGAGATCCGAATCAAACATGGGGGCAAGCTGAGTTGCCCCTCATCAGACTCCACTCCTTAGCAGAGACAGCGGGGGTGATGAGCCCTCTGCGGACATGAGATCCGAATCAAACGTGGGGGCAAGCTGAGTTGCCCCTCATCAGGATTCATTCAAGAACAGAGACGGTAAGGGTGATGAGCCTTCCGCGAGCCGGAGTTCCAAACTGTAATTGGAAGGGGATGAGGTCCTTTGCGGACGTGATATTGAGGTCCATGAGTAAGGGCAAAGGGGATGAGCCTTTTGGCGGATACAATGTTGAGTTCTGCGAAAGGGTGAGACACTCCGTGCACATAGTAGTAAGTTATGTGGAGGAGAGCTTATGGCCGGGACAAGACACTCTGCGGGTACGGTATTGAATTTTGTAGATGAGAGTGGATAGCTGGGTGGAGACACTTCGCTGGCATGAGAATTGAGTTTGAAGAGTGAGGCGGGGGGATGAGACCCTTTCGTGGATACGCTAATAAGTTATATGAATGAGAACCGATAAAGTGAGACACTTCACGCATACATACGGCCTATTAGCCGATGCACGGATATGAGATGTCCCGAGGAGAAAAAAGGCTACGCTGATCCACGGGACAATGTGGATATCTAGAGTTCGAAGAAAGAGACAAGGAAGTTTGAGGACTTCGGTCCGCCCGTCGTCAACGCCATGACCCGGAAGGGGCAATTGTAGTAGCCATATTCAGGGATGTATCACATAAGTACTGGGCCAAGAGATAAGGCCCAGACCGTAGTGTGTATTGGGCCCAGAAAATGGGCCCAGGACCATACTATGTCTTATGAGTAACCCTAAAAGAGGGATATAAAAAGGGGGAGAGAGGAGAGACATAGAAGAGTGAGGAGAGAGAGGTGAACTACGGCGGCTTGATCCCGAAATGGGTACGTAGGCAACCAAATTGGTGCAGCCGATCAAAGATAGAGCTTGAGTACTAGTAAAGTGAAAAGTCGCGGTATTAGGGTGCGACAGTATTAATTATGAAAAAAAACCAGAAAATAATTGAAGTCGAGAATATATTATGAAATCACCATTTTATTATGGAAAAAATTAGTATAATTATACTAAACTTATTGTCCCCTTAGCAATCACAAATACATTTATTGTGTAGACAATACACTATACACTCCTCTCCTGGACAAGTCCTGAACATACAGTCTTGCATAGTCCTACATATGGGACCTTCAGGACCTTCTATCTTATTAACACAAACTTTTTCTGTTTCAAACGTTGGACTTTGAGATTGTGTAGGTGTTATTTTAGCCTTTACTAGGTTAACCCCAAACACTGAACCTGCAAATTGAAAAATTGTTAATGTCTCAAAGTTACAATTTTAATTTTATTCCCACAATAAATTAAAAGAAGACAATTATTTAAATATGACACATCTTTTTTTGTAAAATTAACTCATTTTGCAAATTTTGTGTAGGCCAGGTGAATCATCTACATTCTTGTCATCCTGCAAAAGATAAACAAGTTTGGAGGATTCACACTACCCTGTAATCTGATGTGTTTATAAGAGAGTATAGAAATTAAAACATAAAATTGATGTGGTGAGAAGATAAGTGGGAAGTGTGCACATTACAAATAACTTTATATGGGGAGGTATGCCACAATAAATTATATATATGAGATTCATATGCATGTAGGTTTTGTTGTAAGGGGTAGAGTGGGGTTGTGATGTGGACTTAAAAATCAAGTGAGATAGTGGTGATAAACTGGACGGAACCTAAGAACGCTCAACTTTTAACTCTACCATTTCTTAATAACTAACTTGACGATGAAATTAAATATGAATTTGAACATGAATATTCTTCTTTAAAAAAAGAAAAGAAAAAGACATGCAACAGCTAGGTACTCTCCAAAACATTGCCCGATCGCTTATTTAATATTTTAGATACACAAACCTATTACTTGAATGGCAAAACGTTGAATTTATTAATCTATTATCTTGTTTGTGTCATCCAATGCTTATATAGTTCTAATTTCATAAAATAATACACTAAAACATGTTATATAATAATTTCAACGAAGAAACAATGGTGTATTACGTATTGCAAAATTTTCCAACATCAATATTTTTTCCTTTGGTGAAATTGAACAACCAGCACTGGGATTGAAAAAATATTTTGTTGTATGTATTAAAATCATTCGGTATATAATCGAAACAACATCATGTTCTTGTCCAAATAAAAATTATATAAGAGTGAGAAAAAGAAAAAGAAAAATAAGAAAAAACCTAATGCAAAAAGCAAGACTACTATAACGAGGAGACTAGACTTGAGAAAAAACATTTTCGTTTTATTAAGGTTTGTTGTTTGCTACAACTATAATTGTTTGTGTTGTGGAGAAGGATATGAGGTTATTTATAACTAGAAAGAAGCATGGATTGGTAGACAATTTAAAGCTTAAAGATCTTTCTACAATCTTGTCTTAATTATATTGCATTCTCTATGTTATTTCAAAATGTATTTTTTTTATTTAATTTGTTTCCGTTTTCGGTGTACCTATTATTCTAATTTTTTCCCCTATAATAGTAAAAAAAAAAAACATTTGTTATTTCTTTAATAATTTTGTTTCCCTGTGCATTTTTTATTTATAAGGCCCAAGATTTAGAGAGAATATATCCTCTCCCAATGCATATTGTGAGCAAAAACTATAATGTCTTTTGTTTTATGTAACACTAGCCCGGCCTATATATTAGTAATTGTGACAGTTGAAATGGTCTACTTGAGTTCCGTCCTATACAAATTTGGCAAAAGAAGCTACCTTCCTTTAAACCTTCGCATCAATCCTTGTAATCATAATGCATGTGTGGAATTATGTTTATCGAAAGACGTATGCATATGAAAAGGAGAACAAGATGTCGTCCCTACAAATCATCATCGGCTCTAAGCTTTTTGGTGGTGTAAAACCAAATCTTACATTGTAGCCCTAAATATACTAAATATTCTTTTTAATTTTGAGTTAATACTGGAGTGTACTACAATTTTGTTAGACCTTGACATTTGTTATATGTATTACATAATGAAAAAATTAGTAAATAATTTAGTCTATTCGATTTGTAATTTTGTGATTGATTAAAGAACAAAATTTATTCCACATTAATCAATCGATTAGTATTGGGTTGTTGGATCAGTCTAGGATTTAAAATTACTGTTATTAGGGGAATTGTGAAATTAATGTGAATGTAGTTATATTTAATATGGAGATTGTCTGATGAACATATTAATTTTGCTGACTAGAAAGAAGCTTGGATTGGTAGACTAATTAAGGCTTAAAGATCTTTCTACAATCTTGTCTTAATTATATTGCATTTTATATGTTATCTCAAAATGTCTTTTTATTTAATTTTTTTCGTCTCGGGTGTACCTATTATTCTAATTTTTTCCCTATAATAGTAAAAAAAAAAAACATTTGTTATCCCTTTAATTTCATAATTTTGTTTCCCTGTGCATATTTTTTTTTGTAAGTGCCAAGATTTAGAGAGAATATATCCTCTCCCAATGCATACTGTGGGCCAAAAATCTTCAATAAGAGGATGCGTTGGTCACCTCTTATTGAAGATTTTGGGGATGACTCTCTCTCTCTTGCTCTTTGGAATAGGGGATCTTTTGGGGAAAACAGAGAAAAAGAAAATGGACGCCTCACCTTTAAAACAAATTTTCTTACCTGTTACCACTTTATAGCTACAACTATCAAAATCAACACTAACTACTAAGAGAAGGGACATCCAGTAGTAATTAAAGGGTTGGTTGTTTCTTGGTTTCACATGGGTAATTAAGTGATTAAGGACAAAGGAGGGAGGACCATTCCACTACATCCTAAATTTTTCCAGCTCCTAACGTTGGGTATCATTTGACTTCCCTTATATCTATTTGATTATATTTTCATATGCAAATCATGACATCATACTATGGGCCAAAACAATATATAATGTCTTTTAATTTGTTGCAAAATTTTGTTTTATGTAACATTGGCCCGGGCTATATATCAGTAATTGTGACAGTTTAAACGGTCTACTTGAGTTCCGTCCTATACAAATTTGGCGAAGGAGACTACCTTCCTTTAGCCTTCACATCAATCCTTGTGATCATAATCTCTATTAGTAAAATACACCATAATTAACCTGGCCTTTTAAATTAGACCAGCTTTTTTTCTACCACCTAATACCCCTAATTAAATACAAAAAAATATTATTCAATGTCTTTAAAAAGGACTATTTCGTCATTTAATTTTTTATTTCTATTTATACTCTTCAATTACAACACACAGATAAAGGAGTTTTATGTAAATTCAGGGCAAAAACCAAATCCACGCTTATATTGACATGTACGCGGTGTTTCCTTGCCATTAATACCTACTTAAATACCATTAATACCCACTTAACTACCATTAATACTGAGTTCTTTCAACTTCAGGAAGGTTAGTTTCGTTCTACTGGCCTCTAATCATTATTTGAAGATTTATGATTTTTTTTTAAGAAGCATGAAATAAAGTTCTCATGTATAGTCTCTTCACTAAAGGGCTTCTGTTCGAGTTGGAGATCTAAGAAACTTAGTCTGTACTTATCAAAAAGTTATTTGTTTGATTCCCACAAAATGTGACAGTTCAAACGCTTAGCTTACTGGATCGAGGTTCTTTTGCTTCCCTTGAATAGCTATATGGAATCCATGTGGTGATAGATGGTAAAGAGTTGTATGTGTGATAGCGGTTGAATTGGATTGGATTGTATTCTTCTACTGCTTTGAATATGTGTCTATTGTACTTATATACATAAGAAAAGAAATATTTTCTGCTCTTTATCCGTTAACTCTATGCGGGTACTTGGCAGCGTGAAGAAGCTATCGAAAAGAAGTTGAGAGGCTTCAAAACCTCGCAAATGGAGGGACCTCACAAAGATTGTCATGGAGGGAAACAGAAAAAGTCCAAGGAAAAGAAAAGAAAACAATGATGATATGCAGTTGGAATATTCGAGGTAATCCCGTTAGTTTGAAGGATCTCTCCACTTGCTCTTTGAGCACGAACCACATATTCAGCAAGTTTGGGTGCAATCTAACACCGTAGTAAGGATAAGAAACCTAAACAATGACAATGTGCAATTGCATTCTTCAGAGGTACTCAAGTTGGTTTGGACAATCTCGTGACGGTTAGTTCTTGAAAGAAGCCACATCGTCGGCATGCCCAACCAGCTGATGAAGCCAATCAACTAAGTCTACCATTGTTGACAAACTCAAAACAAACCTCCCGTAGAGGCTCTCTATGTGATGATGGTCATGACCTTCACAGGTATGCTGTGTAAGATTTATACTGCTGACAACTTACTTACTTTCCCTTTCTACTTACCCTGTGATTATGAGTTAGGTTATTGAGTTTTTAGACAAATAACTGTGTGGGAAAGCCTGTAAGTTCCAATATGTACAAAGTTAACTAAGTTTCTTCCAATCGTATGTGTTCACCACTCCATATGCATGATTCTGTTTTCTGCTTACATCCTCTAGAAGACTGCATGAGTACAGCTTTAATACTTTAAATTCTTCTAGAATCCATAGTTCACTTGAAGTTTTAATTTGTGTGTGAAGCAAAAGGACTATGCATAATTGTTCGTTCTTCAAAAAGTTGATTCTCACCTGTCTTTAACTCCAACAAAGTGCACGTTTTCTCCCCTTCAACATGAGGTCCTGAATATGGGATTTTAATTCTTGAATCTTCCATCTGGTTTCTTGATTAGCCACTTACAATTTTTGCACATTAAGAGTTGTATTTTTAAGAGTACGTTATCACGCTGTACATTCTCAGTATCACACATTAGATTATTTGGTATGATGAATAGTTGTTGGTGAAATTAAAATGAGACTGTGTTGTTTTTTTTGTTATGATAGCTTCCTTTTCATAACTTTTTTTTATTACTATAGCTTTTTTTTTACTGGTACATGATTTTGATGATTTTGTTTACCATTGTTGATGCCCTTGCTTCTTTTCTCATTATTTGTATAAATAAGCGTCTTCAAATTGAGAGGTGGAGATGTCCCACCACTTATATCCCTTTCGAAGATGTCCTTTAGAACACTAACACATCTGAAGTATTTGATTTTTAGTACTGATGTACAAGGGATGGAAGAAGAGCTGGTGCCTTGCCTATAACTCCATTGAGCTGGAAGTAAGCTTTAAAGTCAGTTTAGTTCAAGTGTTGCTTGCGAATCAGGTTAGGCCGTCATGTATCAAAGGTAAAAATTCCTACCTTCTTCCATAGCTTATCCCTTAATAGGGCTTCTTATAATATTAGTTTTGAAACTGGGGGTTATCGAGTTGTTCATAATTGGAAAGAGGTTAAATATTTTTGGTGTGAAATCACGCACTAGGCCAAGACAGGGGAGAAAAGATTAATTATTTTGCCAACTGGCTGTGAAATTCGTATAAAAAATGAACCCACGGTCTAAATGGATATGGAAACTATGGTGTTTAATTAGTTGTTTAAGTATGTGATTGGCAGGAATTTCCATTCTTTTTAGTGGCTTCCAAGAATTTTAGAGTGCTTTGGATACTTAAAGTTCAAAGCATTCTACAGGTATTTTTCCACCAATTGTTTCTGGTTTACTTTCAATTATGCACGACATATAGGTTTGTGTATGGAAACAATTTTTTATATTAAAATTGTTATTGTACGGTATGAGTGTCTTAGGTGTGTTGTTGCTTTGGGCCAAGGTAAGTGTTATCTATTTTGTCAATTGTGTTTATGGACAGTCTTTTCTTCTTCGGCTATGGTTATATACTACTACTACAAATAAGAGGTTGTACCCTCCTCCAACAGTTTTTGAGGCCCTTTCATTTATCTTCTCTACTGTCTTAATAGTGTTAGTATGTAATAGACCATTTCTTCTCAGAGAGTATCAACCGTTACTATGGCCTTCACCGTCTTACAATGTATCTGATTTTACCACATATAGGCACCTATTGTTAGTGGAAGAGAGCCTACACGGCTTCAAGATGAGAGAAAGTTAAGGCTGAGCTCTAAAAGAGCTAAGTGGAAAAGCGAATCAGGTAAGTTTTTAAGAAAGATAATATTTACATATAATTTTGTTCAAGATTGTGACTCTATTAACTCAAAATTGTTATTGTTGTGAATTGCACAATATGAGTAGCTTGTAATAGGTTTACGAGGAAGAATTTTTTACCCCTTGTGACCTGTGGATATGTTTTTCAGTTTATACTTAGAAGGATCGAATTTTTCTTTGTCAAACCACCACTTACCACCGAGGTATGTGTCTTGCTTTGCTCTTAATTTGATAGTCGAACTGTTGGTTCTAAGTTTTAGACGTCATAATATTTTCTTTATGATTGTACCAAAGCAGATAGTGGAAGTTGTTTCAGAAGATTGGAGGTTAATGCTTTCTCGACATTCTTTTCCTTGCAAAATTTTTATTTTACAATTGTGCTTGAATCGTTGCTTCATATATCTATTGAACATTTTGTCTAAAATATCAGAGTGAGGTTACAAAAAGTTGGCTCTACTACAATTTAAAGGGGTCAAGCAATAAGGGTCTATTATTGATGTAATGATTTTCAACTTTTTACTATAAGTTGGAATGTTTTTTAGGACAATAGAACATCTTACAGTTTTTTTTTTTTATTTGTTTATATAATATTAGTGGATTTATAGAAGCAGAATTTTAGCTTAAACCTATGAAGTATTTAGTTCTTATCTTTAATATTTTCCTTCTAGGAAAGGTTATATGATCTTATGTCATATTTTTGATATGTTGATTCTTAATCGACTTCATTGATTGGTTTCTCCATTTTTTGTAAAGTTCTTTTCTTAGTATATTGTGTTGTATAGGGATTAGGGTTTTGAAGCTTTGAATCAAAGAGTTTTTGTGTTATGATTGATGTTTTTCACTTGGTCAAACCATGCTACTCGGTTAATAACCAAGGGAGACGACATCCGATGTCTGACAATTTAACTAACCCTTCATTTAAGTTTAATAGATCATAAACATATATATGTAACATGTTATTAATTGCTATAACACTTATCCCTGAATGCACCTTTAACCAATTCTCTACTAATGACATCCTCTAGCAGTCACTGATTCATGAGGTTTATGAGTCATTACTATCACTCAAATACATGAAGAACGAACTTAAGAAGTCAATCAAATAGAGGAAGATTAAGCTCGGGAGAAGATGTTGCAAAACCTACAGAAGAAGTGGATTGATGGGCTGAGGCTTCAGCAATTTGATACCAATCTCGAATCAACTAGCAGACCATCCAGGTTATTGAATGCTCATTCTTATTACGTCTATTTTCTTCCTATCATTTGTTGTGCTTACCAACTGATTAGACTTACAAATTGACTAGGTCGTGGTTATAATTACAAATTGACTAGGACATGGAGCGCTTATTGCCCTACAACTATGTGTAATCGGCACTACCACTAATCCCTGTCAATTTGACACACGAGCAAACTAAGAGGGAACTCAGTTGTGAGTTCATACATTCTGCTTCTGTAGAACATGCACTTATGTTTGCAACTCACTTATTAGTTGTTTAGTAGAATTGTTAGACACAAAAGGATCGAACTTGCTCCACAATTGGATGGTGATAAGGATTGAAGTCAGAAACCAATTGGATAGTACTTTAGAATTTTCACTTATTAGTTGCTTTACAAGGCATTATTCAATATTGATTGGTAAGTCTAGCTGATAATAAAGAATCTCTCATAAACGATCTAAGCCTGGTTTTGACAGAAACCAATTAACCTTTGCCTTCATTACAGCATGTTTTATTTTTGGCCATACTTTTCTTTTTTATATTATTTTTCCTTTTGCCTATGTAGAGCTTTTGTTTTAACCTAAAGGTTGATTGCTCTCAAAGAATATATACTTCGTCCCAAGTATGCATTTGTCCCTCCCTTCTCTCTACTAAACAATTTTCTTGCTTATATATAATTAAGCATATTCCACTTCAACATGTTCGTTAAATTCAGACTTAAGTTTATGTATGTGATAATGTTCACGTGGAGATAATCAATATCATTTTTTTGGGGGTAGATAAGTTGTTATAGTGATAAGCTATTAAAGTCACTTTGGCCTATGGTTCTTGGGTGGTGATAGACTGCTGAAGCTTTCCTTATGTTTCTCTTTTGTTTCCTGTAGTTGGTCACTGCAGTACTCCTGTGTAGACAAGTGAAAGGCAATGGACTTGCGTAGTGGTCTGCAACACTTATGATTGATTAGTTAAACAATCGCGGGTCTGTAGTTGGAATTTGAATGATAATTGGCATTAGGTTATCACTATTTTGATTAGACTAAAAGCCTGAAACCATCAAGGATTTCACTGTCCTCCTGCCTCTCCATCTTTTCAAGGATCTTGCTATTTCGTTTGGTGAAGAAACCCAACTTAACTCAAAGCCAACAACAATTCTCCTTTCTCCAAAATTTAATTGATGGTTGCATAAGGTACGATTTTTTTTCTCATCTTCTTTCTATGTTTGACTATGTTTATGGGCAAGTAAAATAAAAAGACAAAGATCTATATTTTGGATGCCTATCTGCTATATATGTCGGGAAAATCTATATAGATATTGATAATCAAATTTGATGAGCATGGAGTTGTTGTACTTAATTATTGTTTGTTTCCATGAGAAAATCAAAGGATGTTGAGATCTTACACCAAATGAGTTTAATTATACCAAGCTTAGAAAGTTAGAGTTTGTGATAATTTTTATGTTACTTTTGAACTTTCTTCAGATATATCTCTACTGTGGTAGCAGTTGATATTCGAGTTCGTGACGATTTTCACCCCTGGAATTACGATAGTTTACCCAACAGCTTATTTTTTAAGGTGTGGATAGAAGAGATGAAACCGGCTCTTATGTCAATTATAAGGACTGCAAAACAGTGAACCAACAGTAGCACTTTCAAATAAATTATACTAAAAAGGGAATTGGAAAAAAAAAAGTTACTAAAGTACTTGGCCTTTGCTCAAATATGGAGCAGTGCTTCCTTAAACTTTACAGTCTGCGTACTATAGAGTATAGACACAAACTATAAACGTACTCCAATCAAAAGAATCTCAAAATATAAAATGCAGCACATGAAAAATGAGAGATATTTTACTGATAATATCAGGGATGTTGAGTCCATTGGAGAAACGGCCAGTTGCACGATGAGTGGGATAGTCGATTCCATATGGATAAGCGTCAGCACGAGCAGTTGTTAACAGATAGTTGTTGAATACAAAAAATGCACGCGCCTCTGCTTGAGGAACAAAAATGCCCAACACTATAACTACACTTATTACCATGGAAGCAACAAAAGCCGAAGAGTTCTCCATAGTGTTTTCAAATGTCTAGAATAAAAAGTGTTGAACACAGAAATCTCTTGAACTATCTGTGTTTTAACACACTCAACTCTGACACGTACAGAATGATGGGTTTGTGTGCCATTATATAGTATTTTGGTTGTAAACAAACACAGTTGCAAGTTAATATTTCTTGGGGTAGGTTAATAAAAAATGGCGAAGTAAAATTATGTTTACACTTTTCGGCAATTTCTTTTTAACATCGCGTGCATAGCACGTGCATCTTGCTAGTTAATATAATGCATGTGTGTAATTATATATGTGTATCGAAACAAGTACACATATGAAAATAGGAACAAAATGTCTTCTCAACAAATCAGATATGAGACTGAACTCACACAGGTTATTAATTACGAAAAAAAAATGAAAATAATTTAAGTTAAGAATATATTATGAAATCACCATTTTATTATGGAAAAAAAAAATAGTATTACACTAATTTATTGTCCCCTTAGCAACTACACATACATTTACTCTGTAAACAATACTTTATACACTCTTCTCCTAGACAAGTCCTGGACATACAATCTTGTATAGTCCTACATATGGGACCTATGGGACCTACAAATTTATCAATACGAACTTTTTCTGTTTCAAACGTTGAATGTTGAGATTGTGTAGGTGTTATTTCAGCCTTCACTGGTCCCAAACACTGAACTTGCAAATTGAAAAATTGTTAATGTCTCAAACTTACAATTTTAATTTTATTCCCACAGTAAATTAAATGAATGCAATTATTTTAATACAACAGATTGTTTTTTGTAAAATTAACTCGTTTTGCAGAGTTTGTGTAGGCCGGGTGAATCATCCACATTCTTGTCATCCTACAAGAGATAAACAAGTTTCGAGGATTCACACTACCTTGCAATCTGATGTGTTTATAAGAAATAGTATAGAAATTAAAACATAAAATTGATGTTGTGAGAAGATAAGTGGAAAGTGTGCACATTACTAATAACTTTATATGGGGAGATAAGTCACAACACTAATTATCCATACCACAATAAATTATATATATGAGATTCATATGCATGTAGGTTTTGTTGTAAGAGGGTAGAGTGGGGTTGTGATGTGGGAATAAAAATCAAGTGAGATAGTGGTGATAAGCTGGACGGAACCTAAGAACGCTTAACTTTTAACTCTGCCATTCCTTAATAACTAACTTGACGATGAAATTAAATATGAATTTGAACACGAATATTCTTCGTTTAAAAAAGAAAAGAAAAAAGACATGCAACAACTAGGTACTCTCCACAACATTACCCGATCACTTATTTAATGTTTTAGATACACAAACCTATTACTTGAATGGGAAAACGTTGAATTTATTAATCTATTATCTTGTTTGTGTCGTCCAATGCATGTATAGTTCGAATTTCATAAAATATTACACTAAAACACGTTATATAATAATTTCAAAGAAGAAACAATGGTATATTACGTATTGCAAAATTTTCCAACATCTATTGCTTTCCTTTAATTTGGTGAAATTGAACAACCAACACTGGGATCAATAAAATATTTAGTTGTATGTGTTAAAATCATTCGGTATATAATCGAAACAGCATCATGTTCTTGTCCAAATAAAACTTATATAAGAGTGAGAAAAAAAAGAAAAGAAAAAGAGCAAAAACCTGATGCAAAAAGCAAGACTACAATAACGAGGAGACTAGACTTGAGAAAAGACATTATATTTTCGTTTAATTCTGGTTTGTTGTTTACTACAACTATAATTGTTTCTGTTGTGGATAAGGATGTGAGGTTATTTATAACTAGAAAGAAGTTTGGATTGGTAGACTATTTAAAGCTTAAAGATCTTCACAATCTTGTCTTAATTATATTGCATTTTCTATGTTATTTCAAAATGTCTTTTTATTTAATTTGTTTCTGTTTTGGGTGTACCTATTATTCTAATTTTCCCCCTATAATACATTGTGGGCCTACACAATTTTTTACGTTGTGATTTTTTTTTTACATTGTGATAAAAAACAAAATTGAAAAGTCATGTGGGAGTTTCCCCACAAGTTCAAACCATATTGGCCACAACATTAATAAGGGTATATAATATCGTCTTTCAACAGTGGTCAACCCGGTTTGGCCTTAAGCCATAATTATCTGCCGACCCAAACTAGAAGCTAAATTAAAACTTGATTATGTCCTATGGGCCTTAAATATCCTTAAATCAAGAGTTAAATCAAATTACCCATTACTATTAAGAAGGACTAGTACTTGGTCTTTTAGTCCTTCAATTCGTAAAGATTGCCTAGCGCTTTTGATTAGGACTATTTGGTCATTTCAAGATTTAGTAAATATGGAAACCAATTACATGCCATATTTTCAATTGTACGCCCTATTCTAAACAAACCAAAACAAGAAATCGGTAAAAAAACCAATTTCGGGTTAAAATCACTCAAAAAGGCACATTTCAAATGGGCAAATATATTAAGGGGCATGGGCACTCCTAAACTTTTGATAAAAGAAAAATTAGTAATGTTAGTATCCTACATTAGGCCCAACATTAGGCCCACAGTCGATAACCCAAACACAAGAAAAAAAAATATAAAAAACCTAAGAGCATCTCTAAGTGGTGGAGGCATCAAGTGTCATGTTTGAGGCTAGATTTGAAGCAAAAATCCACAAACAATAACCAACATTAGGTGGGAGGCAAACTTAGTGGGACACATTTTAGTAGTTAACAATATAATTAAAAAATCTTTTTCCTAAAAAATAGGGTGTATTTTGGTTAAGTGGATTCCATTTTAGATTTTTTTTGGGTATTAAAACACTCATTTTCCCATAAAAAGTGGCGATAGTAAACACAACAAAAACCCACACTATACTCCCAATGTCATGAGACATTTGGAGTGTCAGAAGAAATGTTGAAAAAGTAAAAAAAAAAAAAAAAAACCCCACACGTGACACTCCCACTGTTACGCGACGTTGGGAGTTTTGTGCCGCATTTGCAAACGAAACAACAAATTTGTCTCCACAGATGCAACAAAATACTTAATGCCTCCATATTTGAGTCCACCTAGAGTTGGATTTGGCCGAAATTCCGAATGGTGGAGGCAAATTGACACTTGATGCCTCCACCTAGAGATAATCTAAGTGCAACTAATATCCAGCCCACCTGTGTGTTGTTATTTTGTAAGACACATATAGCTCCCCTCCCATTCAAAATAAACATATTGGAAGTAGTTGAACAATTGAACAAAGCAAGGTATTACACTATGCAGGTGCCAACTAACAAAATTGGAAAAATCCTTGGGTGATGATACCAGAGGTCTAGGGTTCAAACCCTGCCGCATCAATGAGTTACTGATCTTGTCTAAAAACAGACTTGCCATTAAAAAAAAACATAATTACACTATTACTTCCCACCATTCTTGAAGGTTGAAATAATCGAAAAGGAATTTCCTATTAGGTTTGTATGCAAACTGATTGATGTGCATACTGTAATGGATATACACACTGAATGTGCATATCCCATTAGGTAATGCACACTAATTATTGTGCATATGCACACTGAGTGTGCATACCTAGCTAATAAGCAGGGTTGTTTTGGTCGGTGTAAAGGCTCGAATTGGTGTAGGCTTTACATGTAGATTATGGAGGAGGATGTAGATTAGGTGAGAGTTTGATTGAGTTCGCGATAGATGCGAGCTGCCTACGTATCAAGTTCTTGGGTGCAATTTGAATCAAGTCGGACATAGTTCATCTTCTCTTTATATAGGCAAGTTGCCCGCGCTTCCTCCTTTTCTGCGTCAGGTCAGGTTCAGGTCTTCAGGTCATCTCGTGCACCATGATGACGAGTAATGGGGGTTTAATGAGATGCGCCACTGAAGCTACGGTCTTGAATGTAACAGTTCAGCCATACGTTACAAGCCGTTATGGAACGTGCCTGAGTGGACTGAGCTTTATGGAGGTCGCTTCTAGAAGAGATCGTTCGACCGACTCGAGTCATTTTGAAGCGAGCTTGTAGGATGGATGCCTGAGGTCGGTTGGTGGTGACATTGCATTGGATGCGAGTCTAATATTGGCAATCTGTTCGGACATGTCGTCTTCCTCTTATGCGATCTTGTGAGTTGGTGTTACTGTGCTAGACACGTGTATAATATCTGTGTGATGATTTTTCCTAATCAAGAAACATAAATATTTTGTTGATGATCAAAGAACAACTAGAAGTATTGAATCAATAAGAAGAAGAGATTTAGAAGATGATGAATTGAACCACGTTCTTTAATGGCTGCCTACGTATCCTGTGTCTAGGAATCAAACTCAAAGTGTAGTTCAACTATTCTATTTATAAGAATAGATGAGGTTTCCCAATTAGTGTTTAACTAGGAGACCGTCTCTTGTTAAGTATCATCTTGATGAATAGATGATGTTTCCCAATTAGTGTTTAACTAGGAGACCGTCTCTTGTTAAGTCTCATCTTGACTCTTCTAGAAGCCCCATGTTTCCCAAGTCAAATAGGTCTCCTTTATTGACTTAAACAACAGAAAAACATGTTTTAGGTTCGATTGGGAGTTGGAGTTTCAAACTTAGTAGTTCCGATTTGGTGTTCCTAGTCGAGTTGGTTCTCCGAGCCTACAACTCGAACTAGATCCGAACCTCCAGTTCTCCGAGCCTACTACTCCAACCGGTTCCGAACCTCCAGTTCTCCGAGCCTATTCCAACCAATTCCGAACCTCCTCTTCTTATTTAACTTCCAACCTAGGAAGTAAGAGGATTTGGACTTGAAGTGTGTTCTCGTACTTTCTACCCACACCAAGACCATATCCGAGCCTTACGAAAGATGCTACCACGTGTTATATATCTATTTGCTAAAATATGCACACACGATGCCCCTTTTTTTCATGGGTTGTGAATCAAACCCTTAAGGAAAAAGGCCGGGTAAAATGTATCGGCAAAATTTCTCGCATTACTTTAGTGCAAGGAATCAGAATTCGACCTGCCATGACCATGCCCCGAACCTTGTATATTAGGCCGAACCTTGTGAAAACCGGTCCTACCATGCCTTGTGATGATCCGGATTTGAACATTAAGAACTTGGTGAAATCCGGACATACAATGCCTTATGATGACCCGGACTTGAACTCCTGCAAGTGCAACTTGGAACCGAGCCTTGCGAAACTTGAATTGTTGAACATGAAACTCTTTTAGGTTCGGGCACGTTCATATTATATAACCCGTAAGTGTAACTCTTTTTAGGTCCGGACATGTGACCCGGAGCTGTAACCTCTTTTTTTTTTTTTTTTTTTAGGTCCGGACATGGACCCCTGAACTTGGGCTCACATCCCATTTTCCCATAACCGGAAATGTAACTTGTCAACCCGGAACTGGAAGTGAAACCCGAACTGGGCCTTGCGAAACTTGAGCTGGGCCGTGCGAAATTGAGCTGTTTAACAAATATAACAAAAGGATACCCTTCGTGAACTTCTTCCTTCATCCTTTAAGTTTTGCCCAGCGCGAATTCTCACTAATTTTCTTGCTGCCCCCACTCAAATAATGGATGAATCAAATAATTTGAACATAACAACTGAAGAAACTCTACCAACAAGAGCAGTACGAGGCTCGCAAAGTCATTCTCAGTGGAAGATAGGTAACAAACTCAAAGTTAGTTCTGAACAAGCTAGGCAGTGCATCGGCACATGAAGCAACAACTTGCAATAACTCAGAACCACACTCATTCATCCGGAGTTGGGAATACTTGAGCAGGAGATGTGAAGCCCACCAATCATCCGAAATTGAGTCATCCTGAAGAGAGAATAAAGGAGAATCTTTATACTTGTGGAAGGAGTCGTTTCCTTGCTGAACTCCTTTTCTCTTTCAACTAGAATTCGTTTCCTCGCTGAACTCCTTTTCTCTTTCTATTTGTATAGCTATTTTATAGTTCTGAACATTATATAAACCTCCTGTGAGCCTCCATTACCACCTCAAATTTATAGTTAAACTTTTCTGTAATAATTTCTCCATTAGCAGACTGCCATACATAAGGTGTTGAACCTGTACTTTCTTTGATTGATTAAGAGATTGAGTCCAAAGTGTGCTAAGGTTTGTGTAGAAGAACTTGAAGTTTTGGGTGTCAAGGTGTCAATGTACCACGCTTTTTGTCTAAAGTTTTACTTTCAATGTCTCACCCATCGCCTTCGGTCCTTTAAATAGCAAGGCGTTTCGATTCAAGATCGGGCAATGCCGCTTCAGTTCAATTGCTATAGCAGTTCGGTTATAAAGCAATTATCTATTTGTTTCTCTTCGACCGCGCCGAAAACTAAAATCCCCACTTTTGATCGGAATATTATCCCATTCAGTGATATTTCGGATTTGGAAAAGATCCGTAACACATTTGCAATTCCAAAAGAAATCAACATTGAATATCCATGGATCGCCGACCTTGGAACCGATGAAAATCCCTTTGATATTCCTTGGATCTGAAAGTCGGACTCCGACTCCCCTTGCCTTCGTTTATGGCAGATGCCCTTGAGTACTTCCAAGTCTCGATCAACAGAGTAATGCCTTGGTTTGTTCGCAATGTCACATACATGCACATATTGGGATGAAAGCACAATATATTGGTGACTTGCGGAGTGATATCATACTTCTATAAACTGATGATCCTAAATAATGGAGACTGCACTCTTTCTGCTAAACCAGGAGTTGAACGTGTCATATTATACGAAGGTAAAAACAACGATGACTACTGGCGTAAATATGCTATCCGTGTAACTGGTGGTGAATGGGGTGATGTCACCTTTGATAATAATCGAAAGAGGATCCGGTCCGGCTTTTCTTTGTCAAAGGAGAGAGTGGATGTGGGACCCCCCTCTCTAACTACTGTGGAACGAGATGCTGTGATAGCCCTTATTGCACTCCCAAACTCCGAGAAATGCCCTGCGTCCATAGTTCCAGACCCATTATTAATCTCAGAGTATCTGACTATGTCACCAATGGAGTTGCAAGCTTTGGAGCCCGGAGTTGGGTATATGGGTGGGAACCCCGAAACTGCTACAACTTCGTACCCAAGGGAGGCCTTTATGGCAAAGAAGGTCCTTGGTCTTATTTCCAAGTCAAATTCTATCATAAAAAAGGGAGCTCCGAGCAAATCAAATAAACCTCCTCCCGAGGTTGTCAGATTTGCGAAGGTGAGTAAGCCGAAGGTGAGTAAGGCTATAAAAAAAAACATACCGAACGAGGAATTGGGCAAGCTTCCAATGCTATCATTCTCGATGAAGATGAAAATCCCATTAGAACTGAAAGTCTAGAGTGCGGTCAATCCTCAGGAATCAAGAGTACAAAGGGAAACACCGAACCTTCAACTTTCTTCGTTTATGATACAAATAAGTCAAATATTGAAGTGGGTGGTGACACTATGGGGTAGATAGTAATGTCGAGTTCCCTTTGACTGATATTGAAAATGTGGACTTCATGCAATCCGATCCGGAATTGATAATGAACCTCGAAAATGTGGAACAAACCTACTCTACTAGTATTGTATCTGACAATAACCGTGTTCCATCCATTGAAGTCGAATAAAAAGAAATCTCCTTCTCCAATTTCCCAAGATGAGGACATTCGCTTAAGGAAAAAGACTAAATCGACATCTTTGAACTCTAAACTTACTCCAAACCCATTTGTTCCAGTTCCGAGAGTGCTTGGATTACCAGAGAATCCCTTGATTACTGACCAAGATACGCTTAAGGACCCTGGAGTTGCTTTGGGATTGGTTGAATCTATGAGGCTTCCCAAAGAGAAAGCAAAACATAAAAGAGTACTTCAAGCTAACGGCAGCACAGAACGAATGTGTCGACATATGTTGAAGGTAACCATTTTGTACTTCAATTCCTTACATCAAGTTTCGGTTGTCTTTTGTTTATATACACTAGCTCCTCGATACATAAATTGTAATTCTTCCGCACTACAGGCTAGCATGGATCGTCCACAACTTATGCTCATTTCGTAAGAATCAGGATGAAGTGGATAAATTCACAAGAGAGAAAGGTGACTTGACGAAGCAAATCCTCATATCCAACCAAAAGATTAAAATATTAGAAGGTGATTATGATATAAGCAAGAGGAAGAATGAAAGACTAGCCGATGAGATTGAGCAGTCGAGCCGCTCGAGAGATCTTAGAAAGACCGCAGAAGAACAAGAATCTTGAAAGAGACCTTGAATTCACCAAACTTGAGCATCAAGAAGTTCTTAAAGTAAAAAACAACTTAGCCGAACGAGCTTCCCACTTTGACGGCTGTCGTGAGGCATGGCAAGCTGATCGAAACCGTTTGAATGGCGAGTTTGCAACGCTGAAGAATCAAAGATGTATTATGAGGATAAAGCCATGGCTTTACAAAAGAACCTGGCCCTTTAAAATCCGAGCTAACCGAAGTTAACAAAAGTGCCGCGTTGACAGAACTAGAGTTGATAGGCTCTCAGTTGATAAATAGGGAGTTGGGAGAATCACTAAGCAAAGCTAACGCAGAGCTTGAGCTACTGAGAGATCAACTTGCATCTCCTTCCAATTCCTTGCTTGCCCCAGTTCCGATTCTCGAAGTTCATGAAAGGAGCGTAAAGGAGGTGAACGAATTCTACACCGAGCTAGTTGATGTGGTCAGTTCAAGCATACAAGAATGGTATCTCCACCACTTGTCGCGTGCTTGACATTCTTGAACCAGAGTATGACAAAGCGATATGGTGAGAAACTCGATCAAGCTTGGGCATCTGGAACCCTCCCTCATGATGATGACGTCCCAGTATCCCGATCTTGAGATTGATGTTGACAAACTTCAAGAGAAGTTAGAGGATGATTTGGCCTCACAAAAGTATCAACAAGGTTCCGAGGGGAAGGTTTGGAATTAGGTTCAAGAAGACCATGATGCAGATGTGCATGAGGCGCAGGGAATTAATCGATAACTTCACCTGTAGCTCTGAAGAAACCTGATTACGTCCCGATAAGTAAATCCTTAAAATGCTATTAAGTTGCAATTTACTTATCTATTAGCAATTGACTTTTGATTAGCTATACTTGAGTATTTATTTTGAGTGAAACTTTGCTAAATTTGATTCAAAATAATCAAGTATCGCGGCAATCAAAAGTGGAGTTCCCCGACTAGCTAGGAAATGAAATTCCGAACTTGGACAAGTTCCGAACGTGGAGTTCCAGACTAGTTAGGAAGTAGAGTTTCGAACGTGGAGTTCCTGACTAGCTAGGAAGTGGAGTTTGGAACTTGGACAAGTTCCAAACGTGAAGTTCCAGGCTAGCTAGGAAGTGGTGTTCTTTTCTCCTTATTTGCATAAATATGTATACAGAATTATATTTTATACAAATTCATATTTCGAATCTTAGAAAAACAAGGTTTTGTAGGAAAATAGGGTTTGTCCCTGTGTCAATTCCTGTAAAAACCTTTAGTTTTGTTAAGAAATAAGACTTTGTAGGAACGTAGGGTGTGCCCCTGTATTATTTCCTGTAGAGTCATCTAATGCATAAAACGACACTTATAAGCATAAGGCATTAGAATTGCGCTTAGCTAGATAAAATCCAAGCTAAGTGTAAACTTTCTTAAGCACACACATGGAACAACATATGAGATCTTTCACTCATTATCCAAAGAAAGTTTTCTTAAGGTTCTGATACAAGTGTGACCAACATATGGGATCTCGCACCCAACATCCAAAAAGTATCCCAACATAAAAATAATAAATTAAAAGAAACAACACTCTGAAAAGAGAAAGATAACTTTTATTAAAAATACTTGTGGAAATTCGCAGTGTTCCATGGGTAACACTCTAACAAAGAGAAAGATAACTACTATTGAAAATACTTGCGCAAGTTTGCAGTATTCCAAGGTTTAACAAAAACTTCACCATCCATGGATTTAAGATAGTAACTACCATTGCCAACTATCCTATCAACGACATACGGACCTTCCCAATTAGCTCCTAACTTCTTAGGCGCGGGGTCCATACGGAGGACCAAATCCCCTTCCTTGAAAGATCGAGGTCGTACTCTTTTATCAAAAGACCTTTTCAGCTGGTGCTGATAAGATGCCAGTCGTAAGGCTGCAGATTCTCTTTTTTCATCCAACAAGTCCAATTCCCGACAAAGAATTTCCTCATTGTCGAGGGTGAGTACTAAATCTGACTTCTGGGTAGTGACCCTCATCTCAGTAGGAAGGACAGCTTCGGTACCATAAGTGAGAGTGAAAGGTGATTCTCCAGTCGAACGTCGAGGAGTTGTTCGGTAGGCCCAAAGTACTTTAGGCAACTCCTTAACCCATAATCCGCTTCTCTCCACGAGTTTCCGTTTTAAATTATCCAAAATAACGCGGTTAGAGGCTTCCGCCTGACCGTTACCTTGAGGATATCCAGGAGAAGAGAAAAGTTGCACAATGCCCCAATCTCGGCAAAAAGCGTGTGTTTTGGTGCCCCAAATTGTGTCCCATTATCGAAAAGAATGACTTTAGGTAATCCAACCTACAAATGATATTGTTCCGGATGAACCGTGACATCAACCTCCCCGATATTAAGCTAAAGGAACTCTCTATCCACTTAGTAAAATAATCATTTGCAACTAAAAGGAACTTCATGTTACCGGGAGCTATAGGTAGAGGACCAACAATGTCCATTCCCCATTGAGCTTAATGGCCACGAGATGCCGTAGGATGGAGTTCTTCGGCCGAACATGGATGTAGTTAGCATGTCTTTGGCAAGCATCACACTTCCGACATAAGCGCCCGTCCGCATCTTTAAGCATATAAGGCCAAAAGTACCCCTGCCGAGTATCTTGAGTACCAAAGATCTGCCCCAAAGATGATTTCCACATTCGCCCGAAAGTGTATCTCTTCAAGTAAAGTGTGAGCCTCGGCATGAGTAACACATCGCAGGTGGTCCTAAGTAAGACTTCTTATACAAGTTCTCACCAACAAGTAAATAACGCCCCACTTTGGCTAACAACTTCGTGTTTCGTCTTCTCTCGGAAGAGTGCCATCTAAAAGATAAGAACGATCACGGATCCATCCAGTCCCCACCGAGCTCGCAAAATTGGAGCCACAAGACAAACTAATTCTTTTTTCAATACTAGGTGCCGACCGATATTCGACGGGAATGGAATGAGCTTCAATATCCCCAAGCAAAGAAGCTAAGTAGGCAAGTGAATCGGCATGCCCGTTGTCGATCTAGGCAAATTAATGAAATTTAGATCTTCAAAATGAGAAGTAAGAGATCTAACCAACTCCAAGTATTGAGCCATACGAGGGTCTCGAAGCCAGAACCACCCTCAATCTGTTGCACAACTAATTGAGAGTCGCTGAATCTTGAGATGTCGTACTCTAAGTTTAATGTCATAGACAAGCCCGCTAGCATAGCTTCGTACTTTCGGTTTTAGTTGTTAGATGCCTTGAACCCCAAATACACCGATTTTTCTAACTTAGTGTTATCCGGAGTCAAGAGTACCGCACCAATACCTGCTCCTTGGTCATTGGAAGATCCATCTACTTAACAACTTCCAACCTCGATATGACTCCAAGGTCGAACCCGACTATGAGGAAGTGAGTTAGGTTCGCCTAACTCCATAAAAGCAGGAGGTGACTTTTCCGAATCTGCTACCGTTCTGTCGGTGGCCGAGGTATCTAGAGGAAAATCGATCAAGAACTTAGCCAAAGCTTGCCCCTTCTCAAAATTCTCGGCACATAAATAATGTCAAATTCCCCTACTTGAATGGACCATTTCAAGAGACGCCCAAATACTATCCGGTCTTGCCAAGACCGACTTCAAAGGATACTCGGTGATGACTCGATGGTGTGTGCTTGGAAGTATGGTCGTAGCTTCTCAAAAGACAAAAGATTAGAGCTAGAGCTATTCTCTCAATCTTCGGATATCGTGTTTCGGCATCCAGGAGGGCTCTACTAACAAAGTAGACAGGCTTTTCGATATTCCTCTCATCAATTCGTACTAATACAGCGCTGATGCCATGCTCGGAAGAGGCTAAGTATAACCCTAAAACATCTCCTTGCTTCGGGGTAGTGAGCACGGGAGGGGAGGACAAATAATTTTTTAAGTCTTTAAAAGCCATCTCACATTCGTCGGTCCAATCAAAGCGTATATTCTTCCTTAGTAACTTGTACAGAACCTGACACTTATCCGAACTTCTACTAATGAACCTGTTAAGTGCGGCAAGACGCCCAGCCAACCGCTGTACCTCTTTCGGAGACCTTGGAGAAGGCATATCAAGAATAGCTTTGATCTGGTCCGGGTTAGCTTCAATTCCACGTTTAGTAACCAGATGTCCTAAGAATTTCCCGGAGGTAACACCGAAGGTACATTTAGCTGGGTTAAGTTTCATCCGATACTTCCTCGATCCGGAAAGACGCACGAAGGTGTACAAGATGATCAGACTTCTGTTTACTTTTGATCAGGAGGTCGTCAACATAGACTTCGACAAAATCACCGATATGATCTTTGAACATCGTTGTGACCAAGCGTTGGTATGTTGCCCCTGCATTTTTTAAACCAAAAGGCATAACCCGATAACAATATGTTCCCTGTGCAGTGATGAAGGTAGTATGCTCTTGATCGGGAGGGTACATGAGTATCTGGTTGTAACCCGAAAAGCCATCACAGAAAGAAAAGATCTCATGTCCTGCAGTGGCATCGACCAATGTGTCAATACAAGGAAGAGGAAAACAATCCTTCTTACAGTGCTTGTTCACATCCGTATAATCGACACACGTTCGCCAGTTCCCATTCTTTTCTTGACAGCTACAACGTTAGAGATCCAAGTAGGGTATGTGATCTTTCGTATGTACTTAGCCTTAAGCAATTTATCCACCTCTTTGTCGATAGCCTCAGTACGTTCGGGACCCATCTTTCTGAGTTTCTGCTTAACTGGCACGACGTTTGGATCCAAATTGAGTTTATGGCAGGCGATGGAGGGATCAATTCCAGGCATATCCTCATAACTCCAAGCAAATACATCTCGGAATTCTTGTAAGAAATTTATCAACTCTTCTCTAGTCTTCGGGTCCAACATGGTGCCAATTGAGACTTGTCGAGGTTCGGAACCATCTCCTATGTCGACTTCGTCAACTGGTTCTAATGTTGGGGGAGTCCTCCTCTCATCCGGCCCTATAGAATCTAATGGAATTATATCCAAAGGTCCCAACACTATGTCTTGAGAGGGAGACTCGTTCTGTAATTGCTATTTGGCGGTTAACCGAACCTGCCCCCGGTGTTATTGGAGCGGTTCCTGAACCATTTTTAGAAGAGCTGCATAGCATCGCTTGGAAGCTTGTTGATCTCCTTTGATCACCACGATATTGCCTTGGTGAGGGAACTTCAAGGTTTGGTGATAAGTACTTGGAACCGCTTTTAAGCGATGAAGCCAACTCCTACCAAGAATAGCATTATATTGCGTAACTCCCCTGACAATCGTGAAGTTGACATTTAGAGCGACGTCAGCAGCTTTGATCGCCAATTCAATCTCTCCTCTGATCGGCCATGTCACCATTAAATCCATACAAAGAAGATTTCACGGGACGAAGTTCCGTTTCTAGAATCGGCATTTGTTTGAAAGCATGATAGTAAAGTATATCTGCGAGAACTCCTGTGGTCGATGAGGATCCTATGCATATCACACCCAAAGAACTTCTAAGGACGTAACCAACGGATCCGAAAGTGTGGAAAGAAAACCCCTTTTAGCGTCGTCATCGGTGAAAACAACCGCGAGTTAGATTCCTTGGTCGGTTTGGAAGTGACATTGTTAATGCTTCGCAAAATGCTTCACTGCCTTTTTCCCCGTACCTTTGCCCTCTACTCAACTCTTCAATTGGGCGTTTAGAATTGCCCCGGCGATCGTGTGAATCACTACCTTATCCGTTCCTATCTCTCGCATTGTGTACATTGGTGTCGAATTGCGGTAGTATTCTGAATCGAGTACCCTTATATTCATCTAGTAACCCTCGGTTTTACGAGATCCCGAATTCCATGTTTAAGAGACCTACAATTCTTAGTTCCATGACCGCCTGTTTATGGAACTTACAAGATATGTTTGTATTCCTAGCTCCAATAGCACCGGTTTCATCTTTGGAGAGTTCTTTAACATGTTCTTGTTCTTGATGGCATCGAAGATGTCCTCGTAAGGATGAGTTAAAGTGGTAAAGTCCCTATCCAAATGGGGGTAGTTGCTCACTTCGACGATGTCACTAACCTTTTGCCTCTTGGACTTATCTTGATAGGAATTCCTATCGATTGACTTGTGCTCCGACTGTGGTTCCTCGGACTTCCTATCATCATAATGACTATCAGAACTCCTACCAACATGAGCGGAGGTGACACTGGTTATCACTCTTTTATGAGAAGAGTCCCTGTCCAATAGGTCTTCTTCCAGTTCCGCATACTTATCAATCCGAGCCTGCAACTCTGTCATGTTCGTAGGCTTCTTTTTCTTCAAGGACGTGTATAGACCAGAAGCAGGATCTAATCCTTTTCTAAAGGCCACAATGGCGAGGGTCTCATCAACGTTGTCAACATGCAATTGAACCTCGTTAAATCTTTTGGTGAAATCCCTGATACGCTCGTCCTTTTGAATTTTCATATCAAACAGTGCATCAGCGGTTTTAATGTAGGGTCGGTTGCAACTGAATTTCGCAATGAAATTGATGGATAGCACCTTAAACTCGTGAATGTTGCCCCTGGGTAGCTTCGTGTACTAGATGAGTGCCGAGTCTGTCAAACTTGAAGCAAAATACCGGCACAAATAATGATCTTTCGTAGAAAGACCCACCATTGCTTGACAATAACTGAGCACATGAGAGACTGGATCTCCTTTGCCATTAAATTTAGAGAACTTCGGTGGTTTATAATCATGGGGGATGTATTCACTCATAACATGTCGTGAAAAAGGAGTTCCAATGTCACCCTCGATTCTTGACCCGAACAACTGACTCATCCATCTTGGTTGGTTTAGAACCTCGTAGTTCCTTTAGTATTTGCGCCTTGAGTTGTGCAAGAGTAGTCGGTTCATGAATTTGAGTTCTCTCGTTGTTGTACCTCAGACCTAGACTCTCATAGTTCTCATCTTGATGATAACGTGGTTCTGGTTCTCGAGATCGAGTGGAAGAGTTTGCAAAACCGGATTGGGGAACCGAGGGATTCCGGCAATGAAGGTTCCCTTGAAACTGAAAGTCTTCTTCGCGTGCGAGGTTGACCTCAATAGTTGTGGATTCCGGCAAACACATTCGACGCCCATCCCTCGTACCTTGAGAACTTGAATACCAAGAGAAGTCGGTTCGTGTGAGCTCGAGTGTTGGGTGGGATCCACCTCGGATTATAATCCGAATCGGTTGGTCGCTATGATACCCAAATGGTAAAGGTATATAAGGTGTAGGGGCGTAACCCTCACGTGGTCGAGACTTCGGTGGATCGGAAACTGCCCCCGGCGTTTCCATCGAGGGCAACACTCTTGGAGGTGAACGACCCTCCTCCTGCGTCGCGGTAGTAGTCTTGTAAGAAACGCAAACGAGCCTCCCCGTCGACCCGCGCTCGCCATCACAAAGATCCATGATGGCTTGGTTGGTTATGGCAGATTGGGGAGTATCGTTGTTAGGCTCATTTTCTTCACGACTGTCCAAAAACGAACGATCTCCTCTACGCTCGATTGTCTTTGAGAAGTAACATGTGGGTTATTGATCTCGTTATTCCCCTCGTTACTTTGATTCGCATTGGCTCTTGTAGTAACCATGATTTTGAATAAAAGTGAAGAAAATATATATATATATATATATTTTAAAGAACAACCAACCCAAAAAAAAAAAAAATGGTGGGTAGGAAAACCTAGAACTGAAAAAATTTCGACCAAGAAAAATCAAATCAATTCTCAGATAGTTTCCCACGATGGCTTAAATTGTGTGATGATTTTTTCTAATCAAGAAACACAAATATTTTGTCGATGATCAAAAAACAACTAGAAGTATTGAATCAATAAGAAGAAGAGATTTAGAAGATGATGAGTTGAACCACATTCTTTAATGGCTGCCTACGTATCCTGTGTCTAGGAATCAAACTCAAAGCGTAGTTCAACTATTCTATTTATAAGAATAGATGAGGTTTCCCAATTAGTGTTTAACTAGGAGACCGTCTCTTGTTAAGTATCATCTTGATGAATAGATGAGGTTTCCCAATTAGTGTTTAACTAGGAGACCGTCTCTTGTTAAGTCTCATCTTGACTCTTCTAGAAGCCCCATGTTTCCCAAGTCAAATAGGTCTCCTTTATTGACTTAAACAATGAAAAAAACATGTTTTAGGTTCGATTGGGAGTTGGAGTTTCAAACTTAGTAGTTCCGGATTTGGTGTTCCTAGTCAGGAGTTGGTTCTCCGAGCCTACAACTCGAACTAGATCCGAACCTCCAGTTCTCCGAGCCTACTACTCCAACCGGTTCCGAACCTCCAGTTCTCCGAGCCTATTCCAACCAATTCCGAACCTCCTCTTCTTATTTCACTTCCGAACCTAGGAAGTAAGAGGATTTGGACTTGAAGTGTGTTCTGGTACTTTCTACCCACACCAAGACCATATCCGAGCCTTACGAAGATGCTACAACGTGTTACATATCTATTTGCTAAAATATGCACACACAATATCCATTGGTTGTGCATATGCATATTGTTCCCTCACAGTCGGGCCAGGCCATTTGTTATTTTGCGTCAGGGGTAACTTGACCTCTTACCATTCCAATCCTTTTCGGTGATTTGAAATAAAATTGGTTATGGGCGAGTGATTTAAATCGGAGAATTGTCTTGCGCTTGTTCTCCCTTGTTCAAATGGTGGCATTTGACAATCACACCAAATTGGTTGCGAGCTTGCAACTTGTGACTACGTTGGATTGGTTGGCTTTTTCCTCGTTGCGTCAAATCTAGCAAACATATCACCAACAGTTACATCGCCATATATCCTTTTAAAGTCCTATATATATACACAAAACTCCAATAACTATTGTTATAATCATCGATATAATGAATACAATCATCATTATTCGACAGACATGGATCGACCAGTGAACACCCCAATATTCTGGTGTCACTTTTCCATTCTGATCCTTTGGCAACTGATTGAAACAAACTACTTGCCTACTTGGTATGCCTTTTGGGTTTGATCCCATGCAGATGTATTCATTGACATAAATGCAGGAATCCGAATATACAAATGCATTTCCTTCTTAGGTCAACAATCACAAACACATTAACCAAATAAAATTGTCCCCCCGATCATAGCTGCCAACTGAAGTGAAGGTTGAGATTGTTCAGACTTCAGAGCATGGTTGATTACATAGAAGTGAACTTGGTGTTAGCAAAAATTAGGCCATATGCCTATACAAAATTCTACAATTTCGTTATTCGCTATGAAGTACAAAAAATCCATTATTCGCTATGGACCACGTTTCTTCACAAACGAACCCCCAACTACTCATATAGGTTAGATTCTCAGTACAAAATTTTAATGGAAAGCACGGCAACACTTTATAACAACTGATGCCAGGACAACAAGTTGAAACATATGCTCTCTCTCCAAGCACGTGGAGTACTTCACTTGTCAGTCTTCAGGAGGAAGTGATACAAACTGCAAAATCTTTTGAACTTGCAGCATGTCGATTTGAAATCTTTCAGCTATCTGCTGGACATCCATGGGCCCATCATGGTCCTTTGCCTTGCCTTGATGCAGAAGGAGCATTTGCCGCAGCTGGGCCACATTTAGAGTCCCAGGAGGAGCCGGTTGCCCCTCATAGTAGTTGGATTCTGGCTTTGTGTTTCGCAGCTTTGGCATAGGCCTATCATACTTTTCAACCACAAAAGCCTGCACCAGAAAAACGCAGGAATGAACAACCAACCAGAAATGACTTTCGGGAGTGCAAGTCATTAATTAGATCGAAGTTGTTGTATTGAAATGGAATACACTGTTTACACAAATCTCAACTGGAAATATAGCAAGTAAAGATAGACCTAACAGCATGACCACAACCACCAAACTAGAGTTTTCGTTCTTTTAGTGTTGGATCTGTTAATGTTGCTCCACCATGAATACTAACAGAGCTCGTTCCTATGCTATTCCTTGGTCAAAAGGCGATTTTCCAATGCAACTGCTCAAAGGAATACCAATCAGAAAAGGCTAAATCAGCGAATGCAAAGTCAATTGCTTCCAATTAAAAGGAACCCCAATGCAAAGCTCAATAATCAAATCACCGGACGTGTGCATTCGATGAAGATTCAAACCCAAACGTCCATTCCGACCCTGGTCCTCTCGTCTCTTATTTCTGAACCTTGGTAATCTTCTTTCTAATGTATCACAATGTACTTGACATCACTTCCATATTGATCCACAACATAATTGTTACGTCTTCCTCATAGAGATGGTACAGAGCTCCAACCAAACCATCTAACGACAAGCCTATCAACAAGTACAACATTCAATTCAAAGGCAGCTGATATCTTAAACCTAATTATTACTAATGTGACCAGACCAACATAGCACAAAGCTCGAAGCAGCTACAAGAGAAGCTCCACTTCTGCGACCTCAATGCCCAAAAGTCAACAATTGAAGCTTCATTTCTCATCAACAGAGACAAAATCATAAGATGGTATGTAGAGAAAAATCAAGTTCAATCAGCTCGTGCAAATTACCACCACTAGAGGAGAAACCGAGTTAATTTAATGCCACAGATCACACAGGAAAAAAAAAACCAAAAAAACCAAAAAAAAACCCCAAAAAAATGGCATCAATTTTCATATTCTCACCTCCCCCATTTCAAGTTTTCCACCAGGTTTGGTCTTGATTCTGCCCACCATGTGGTTAAGCATGGCATCGTATCCCGGGTCTCTGTCTTCAAGAACATTGTCAGGGTTGATCCTTGAGATATCCTCTGGAAGAAAAGACATGAAAACACAACATTAATTCTTAAACATGCCATTAAGAAATGAAAAGAAAAAAAATCTTCTTCCGCACATAAGCTGCAATTTTAGTCCATATTCTAGACCTTATTACATGAATATGTTTAAGTTATGGAAGGGTACAACACTGACACTCCATGATAAGTATCTGCGCATCCTACGCAAGGACATATCGAAGGTTATATGTACCCAGATATTTGGTATTTCACTGTGATGGATACTTCTTAATCATGTCGGATAACCAATACATGTACCTATGTCATAAGTCATAAAAGCTTAAAAATTTTACTAACAAATATGACTTCTCTTTTTACAATGTTGATCAGGGAAACTCAGCTAGCAATCATAGTCTGGTTTTCTAACTGAAATGTCACAACTAATTCAGCTCAAAAGTTCGAGCATTAGATCTACAAGTGGTAAATAAATATTTTGTACTTCTCCTGTTAAACAACTTTCAGAAGGAAGTAGTAGAAACTTATCTGTATCTCGTCATTATGTCTCTCTCTCTCTAATTCGACCCCCCCTCCCTTCTTCTCTCTCTCTCTTCTTTTTGGCAAAAATGCAAGACAGGTTCTGTTTTATCATTTTTATGTCAAAAGTATATAAGAGTGACAAGAACAATGTGGCCTATTACCCTAACAAAGAGAAGCAAGGAAATCATCAGAAATAATTCTATGGCATATTACATGTGCCTTGTCTTACTCTAGAATGCTATACAGTTCAAGAGAGAGAGAGAGAGGATTGGTGAAATGCTTGAATAAGTCCCTTCACTCTTATTTTACATAAGCAGACACAAGTTCACCAATTTTACCAGACAAAGAAGAAGACGGAGCTTTTCGCCACTTCCGTGTAACCAAAAACGTGAGCAAAACAAGTGACAGAAACATAGATAACCTTTGCCTTTATAAAACTTGCTACGAGGTCAATAACCTACACATATTGCTGAAAGTAGCAATGCTAACTAGTTTTAAATCAAATTCAAAATAACATGTACGAAATAAAACATATTATAGTAGCTATGTCACAAGGCGATTGTGTTAGAACCCTAACAGGCTAATATGTATACGAGATTTCTAACAATACACCTTTTGTAATCGCAAAACACAAAAGAAGTTCATAGACATGCATTATGATATAATGATGTTCAGCAAAGCCATCTCGAAATAGTTTAACATGTAAAAAATAAAAAATAACCGGTGCATGACAAGTGTTTGATTGATTATTGATACGAAACAAATAAGATAGCAAAAAAATATCACGAAGTCTTGGGTATAATCATGTCACGAGAAAAGTAAAACGCGAAAAATGCACCAAATCACATATGGCATAAGGGAGCTTAAGTTTTTGTTTGGTCTTGAATGGAAGGCTGGTATTTTAGTTTCATTCATTAGAATCTTGCCCCTATTCTTGTTGCTAAAACAAGGAGATTGACAGAGCTGATGGAGCTAGACTTGAAAGTATTCGTTAGTCAAAAAAGGTATTGATATGTTACATCTGGTCTATTTACCCACCATCCTACAGGGTCCTCGTTCCTTGGTCCAAAACCATTCTGCATTAATCCCATTCCTCCTAGTTCTTGTGTTTGGGTCTCCAAAGTCCAACAGCTAATGGGAAAAACAGTCGTACACTTCCTTTTCTTTTAACAAATGTAGTCGTATATAGCCATAATCTCATCGCTTAGTTGTCTTGTCTTGCATTCCTCCTAAATGTTTCCACACACAACATATATATCCAACATTAAACTACTAAAATAAAACACGTTACACAGAGGGTGTATCTGATTCATAAATATATTCTATTTCACCTGAAAATAAACTTTCCAAAAAAATAGGCACCAACTACTACTAACCTTTAGCAAGATTATCAACAGCTGCAGCTTTAGTAACAACGGGTTTAATATCAACCACCTTTGGAGCCGGTTGTGTCGAAGGCGGGGGCGGTTCGAGAGATGGTGAATTAGAACGAACCTTAGCAGTGGCTCGTCTTAATGCTTGGCCCATTCCTTTTCGTGTCAAACTATGTAAGGGCTCAATGATTCTTGATTTTGTTATTAGAAATGAGGAGAGGAGTTGGTCCACGTAGCTACTTCATTTGTTAACCAAGTCAGGAGTGTGGGTGACACATACCCTAGACCCAGAAGGACTCTCGGTCTTTCGGAGCACATTTTTTTTGGGCTATTTAGATATGAAAATGGGCTCACATTTTTTGGGCTAAGTTTTGGAATTTTTTAAGTCTCTGACCTCCATGCTGTTGTTCATGTATATAACAACTAAAAAATGGTCAAACACAAATATAGTAATATACGATTCGTATATAACAACAATTGATACATACCTGATGGTGAGAACTTGAGAGAGAGATAACTAGTTAGAGATAACCAACTGTGTGTGTGAGAGAGAGAGAGAGTGCCTAATGGCGATAGTTTGAGGGTGAGAAGGGGCTACATCGTGAGAAAATAAGCAATATTTTTCCACCGGCAAATGGTTCCAGAGGCAGGGGGGTTGGATTCTATTTCCCACTTTTATTGGAAAAATTCTATGTTTTTTGCAGGGATAATAAGCAAACAGGAATAATAATGTTACGCAAGTCTACTCCAACACAGTGTCTCTCACCACCATAATGTTAGTGTCTCACACTCTCACCATAATGTGCTATGGCTCTCCAATCTCATTTAAAATGTGTGATAATATGGCAAAATGATTTTCAATGATTCATGAGCGTTTAAGTACTACTAGCAATTAGCACGTGCTTTGCACGTGAGTTACATTTTATTTATTTATTTTTTTTTTTTTCTATTCACTTTTTTGAGGTAGGGCGGTAATAAAAAGCAAACAGTGAAAAACAGACATAATTCATAGACAGAATTGAACAAACAGTTTTGTCCCATAAAACAAATAGAAAAAAAAAATTATAACTGATTTTTTTTTGTTTGACCGGTTTAGATGGCTATATGGGACACGTGTCCATAAAACAGCAGTTGGGAGAATAGAGTTATAGCTTAAACAGCTCACTCGCCCAGGCCACTTATAAGTAGTAGAGATGTAGGCCTAGTACATGGTGTCAGTGGATCCTTCCACCTGAAGATGTTATTGTGTTGAATACTGATGGTTCGGTTGGTGGGTTCCAAGGTTTTGGTGGTGCTTTCAAGAATTATCAGGGTAATGTCTTGCTGGCGTACTTCGGTTCTTCATCGCAAAACTCTGTTATAGGACCATTTTAGAAGGTCTTAAAGCTGCTCGAGACAATGACTTTAGAAGATTAGATGTCGCGATCAGACTCTCTAAGAGTAGTGAATATCGTGAATGTAGTTGAGAAGCCACCGTGTTACTGTTGCAATTTAGTTGCAGCCGTCTTGTTGTTCAAGAGATCCTTTGTTGAGGTGAAGGTTTGTCATGTTTATAGAGAAAGTAATCAAGTTGCTGACTATCTTTCTAAACTGTGCAAGTCACGAGATGACTATATCTCCTTCCTGTTGTGCTCCAAAAACTATGGAGCACACTAATTCTATGCAACGGAAGCGTCAACCAAAACCAAATATCAAACGTGATAGAAACAACAACCCACAACTACGGTGTATGAAATCAACTAAATAACTCATAAAACAAATATTAAACAATGTAAAATATACTCACCAAAATAGCAAACCAATCAACTAAATAAGAGAGACGAAGATTTACGTGGTTTGGTTTGCGCCTAATCCATAACCAAAGAGAAGCTCCAATTGAAAGAAAATCAAATAGTGTTACACATTCACATTGGTTCAATAGAGCCCCCAAATTCCTCTTTCTTATGGTCTCACAAATCTCTCATACAATAAACAACCAATTGTGTAGACAACTACCAATGAGTTTGGGCATGGACAAAACTCTCAATAGAGGCACCAAATCCCAAACCCTAGCAACCAATTTTGTCTCACTTACCAATTTCTAAACCCTAACTTTGTTTTTACGGTGTAGCTAAAATTTCGATGAGATACGAAATTTCGATCCATTTCAGTATATGGATGCCAAAATGTCATATTTCATTCAGTACTGGGATACCAAAAAATCTAATTAGTTAGGTTGTTTTCTTAAATTTGGTAACAAGATACTGAATGAGCTTCACTTGCTCGGTAACTAGATGCCATCTCCAACTCACTTTCTCGGTAACAAGATACCATCTCCAACAATTCTCTACCTCAGTGAGAATTTCTCAAATTCGAGCCGACCAACCAATGCGCTACACCCAACTAACCAACCAACATCAAAGAGAGAACAAACCAATCCAACCATCAATGTCCCAAAAGTCCCAACAATGATTGCACTATGAAGTATTTGCAGACGTACCCGGTCAAGAGATCAAACCTTCATAGTAGTTCTTTCATACCCCAAAAAAGTGGTTAATCAACAACTATACCCATACCAATGCCCAGAAGGGTGTGATCCCCTCAAAGGATCACCAACAAACTTCAACACAAATATCATCTCCACTGAGTATACTGGAGATGTTCCAACACCCCAAAACTCATATGGCTTCTAATAACAAATGGCTTCACAACTTCACTAGAGCTTCTACAACTTCAACTGTAGCTTCACTTTCATTATCAGTTGTGTACCCATCTACATCATAAGAAGCGGCATCAATCTCCACCTTTTGAGATATCTCTCCAACATCCGAACATACATTCAAATCAAAATGCCTAAAAGAAACGAATTTTTGTTTTTTCCCAAAACCATTTTCTTTCTGCATGTTAGAGTTTTCGATAACTACACAAGTAGAATGATCTCCACCTACACTAACCAAACTTCCATTAAGGAAGTACAAATTCTTTCGTCTTGTCCCTTTCATCACCACATGTGCACCTATAACAACTTTTAGAGCCCCATTTTCAAATATAACTTTCATACCATCCGACTCTAAAGAAACCAAAGAGATGAGGTTAGATTACAAATCCAGCACATACCGAACATCAACCAATTCTCTAACTGCTCTATCAAACATCTTCAAATAAATAGTTCCCTTTCCATGTGTTATGTAGATATATATGGCCATTACCTAATAGAACATCTCCACACACATATGCTGAGAACATCCAGAATCAAGAATTAATCCTCTCTCTCGTGGAGCAACCAACCATTGAAGTAGTAAAAGAAAATCTGAATCGTCATCACTATCTCCATCTTGTGCAACATTCACACTTCAGTATTCGAAGAATCTTGGTCATTCGATTTCAACTTTGGACATTCAAACTTCCAATGTCCTTTCTTGTGGCAAAAAGCACATTGGTCTTTATCTAATCGATCACGTCTCACTCTTGATTTAGAGCGAGATCCACCACCTCTGCCATTATTCCTTTCATAGTGTCTTCCCCTTACAACCAAAGCTTTAGGCATTGACTCTATGTGGACTACAATGTCCTTCTTCCTATACTCATGATTCACCAATGGTGTAGCCACCACTTCATAATTCAAGCTTATTTCCTTTCCCGCCATCAAATTAGATGCGAGATACTCGAGATCATCCAGAAGAGAATTCAAAAGGCATACCGCCTTGTAGTACTCATGCACTTTTTCATCCAAATTCAATAAGTCGGCAACGAGCTTATTGAATTCATCCAAGTGCTCAGACAAGGTAACACTTGGCCTCAAATTCATCCGGAGAAGCTTCCTCGTCAAGAACACTTTATTATGAATGATCTTCGTCATATACTTGTCTTCAAGCTTCTTCCAGAGCTCCTTAGCGGAGTTTTCCATCATGACAAAATATTTTTGCTCCTTTGCCAAGCATAGTCGAATAGACCCACAAACTTGTTTATTTAACCTTTTCCATTCTACTTCTGACATCGTTGCTGGTTTATCTTCCAGAGCTTCATCCAAACTTTCTTTCGTAAGAATATCCAAAACCTCACACTACCACATGTCAAAATTGTTCTTGCCATTTAACTTTTTAACATCAAATTTTCCCATACTAACCATCTTCATTTTCGAATTAGAAGAAGTTCCAACATTAGGAGCCTCATCATCACTAGGATTTGTCATGCTCACAAATTTCATACACCAACAACCAAAGAAACACCCTCTTGGGAATTTCTTCAAACATTACCAATGCATAAACATCCAATGAAACCAAAAAATATGATTTCAAAACAAACTTCTACCACAATCAATTACCAACTAAGCCAAGGTAGAATCTTTAGGTCTGATACCAATTTGTTGTACCCCAAAAACTATGGAGCACACCAATTCTATACAACATAAGTGTCAACCAAATATCATACGTGGTAGAAGCAACAACCCACAACTATGGTATATGAAATCAACTAAATAACTCCTAAACAAGTAGTAAACAATGTAAACTACTCACCAAAATAACAAACCATTCAACCAAATAAAAGAAACGAAAATTTACATGATTTGGTTTGTGCCTAATCCACAGCTAAAGAGAAGCTCCAATATAATTGAAAGAGAATCAAATAGTGTTACACACTCTGATGGGAAACAATGGTTTAGATTTGGAAGAAAGGATATGAAAATCCTTGATAGAAGAAAAGAATGAATGAGATTAAGAAATTAGACGAATAAAGAAATAAGCAAAATTGAAGAAGATGAAGAATAATTTGAGAAGGAAAATATTCGGTTTGAAATAATTGATATTTATTTTGATTGAATAACTGAATACCTGAAACAACTAACATTGGCCTCTTTATATAGATAAGCCAAACTTGATAACCAAGAAACTGGCCTAGACGTCTAAATCTAATTAAACTCAATAAAAGAAACTACTAGATCAACTTAATAATGCTAATAATAAAATACCTAAAAGTGGACCTTCTCATCCTACATCACACTCACATTAGTTCAACAGAACCCCCAGATTCCCCTTTCTTATGACCTCACAAATCTCTCATACAATAAACAACCAATTGTGTAGAACTACCAATGAGTTTAGACATGAACAAAACTCTCAACAGATGCACCAAATCCTAGCAACCAATTTTGTCTTACTTACCAATTAATTTCTAAACCCTAACTTTGTTTATATATACTAGTAAATGGGATGCACGTGTAAGTCATATATAATTGATTTATTCATATAGAATTTAATATGACAAAATAATAAGATAATTGTAAGTACAATAATTCGCAGCATTATTGTTTTGGATTTGAATTTGGAGACACTAATTGTTTTTCTCAACAACAACAACTTCATCTTTAGTCATCCGCATTTTTGCCTTTTCACGTGCTGAACAAAAATATTTGAAAAGGTAATCTAGCTACCTGTTTTTAATTAGCAAGTTTTTAGTACTTGTGCAAGGAACTATATATATATATATATATATATATATATATATAAGGGGAAAAAATGAGAATAAATTACTCGAATTGACCTTGATGTTGGTGCTGTTATAACTTGGTTATTGAAGTTGCGCATTAAACTGAGCAAATTCATTAGATTATAGTGAATCAAAGTCTTGAAAAAACATTAATAGTTGTTTGTTTGTAATAAACTCCTTTTTTTTCGATGTACATTGTAAAAGATGTATATGATGAACCATAAGCACCACTTTTACCTTATTGTATTTGAAATGATCAATCGAATCCATTGGTTTCATGATTAAGAATGCCAAACAAATCTCAGTTAACCAGCAGAAGCGCTGCAAGATGTTAGAAAGAGTTTGGGAGAAAAAAAAATTGTGATTAGAGATGGTGAAGATGCAAAAAGAAAATACATTTGTTAGGACAAATTATTAATAGATTGTTCCTTGTGGTATATAGGGTTTTTGATGTTTTGTTTGGTGGAGCTGCAAAAGTGGACATAATTTATCAGATCAATTTTTTTAGTGTTAATGATTTGGACCAGCAAAGGGAGTAGCACATTACCCAATCGCTTGCCTTCCTGTTACAGACACGTTCAATTAGAGTTTCGCATGATTCATCTACCACGTACAATCAGTATAATCATCATAGTAGGAAGACATTGTTGGCAATTAGTACTTCATCTTGGCTTCAACCTGGATTCATCAGTTTTAACTCAACAAATGATAATCCTATTAGCTCATCCAATATGCATGACCCTTATGACTTCTGAACCTCCTTCCTAACATGAAGTAACACCAATAAGTTGTGAAAAATTAAAATGTGCAACCAATGAAGTTATTGTGAACAGGAAAAGAAAATGGAGCAAGCAAATTCTAACCTTTTGATTCATTTGAAATAAATCGTACCGTCTTGACAGGGATTGAAAGAACCTTTTCGGCTTGATTGCCAAAAAGAAAAATTGTTGGTTTGATCCTCTACTTTAATATGGAGGACATACCATATCATTAAAACATGAGTACATAAAAGTATAAGTTTGTATGTAGATAATATTAAATAGACCTCTATACCAAATAACCAAAATACACGATAATGAATAAAAATACCTTGGAGTAGTGTGCGCTAGAAACCAGATCATTGCATCTCTCACACCATTTGTTATCAACTTTTTGACCGCTGTTTACACATGCCCAACAGAGAGGACCAAAGTTATATATAACTTTTGAAACTTTTGCTTCGAAACTATAAATTGCACCCTGCATTTCCCTATGGCTAACAATTGACTTTTTCCCCCTTAACATATCCATAATTTCCTTTAAGGATTTTCTGGAAGTGTTGTCGTTGGTCTCCATCAATTGAAAAGTGAGTAACAACTATCGAATTATGCATTCTTGTTTTTTGACAATGGAGATACATTTTATAAACTAACTGTAGAGATACATTTTATGCAAAATTTTTCTCTGTACACGACCGACTGGCGCGACATAGTTCCAATACCACCAATCTTGTAAACATCCTGAAGTGGGAGACATAGAGGCTTGTCTGTAGGTCTCTTGGGTTCTGAGATCAAGTCGAGTGCCTCAAGGAGGATTGGGCCCTTGTACCAATCAAGGTTGGTAGACCTTTCAATCATGTTGTCACCCTCAAAACCAGAGATGGGAACAAAGGGTATTTCATCAGGGTTGTGCCCAACCTTCTTCAAGTAAGAAGAGACTTCCTTGAGAAATTCCTCATACCTAGCCTTAGAATACTTTGGAGTAGTGACATCCATCTACACACAAAAAATTTGATTAGAAATCTGTTGAATATACCAAGCTTCCTAAAGATATTTACATAAACATAAACACTTTAATAAAGCTGTTATACCTTGTAACAACAGCAAATCATCTACTTCACTCCCAGAGTTAAGGCAAGTAGAGCGTGCTCACGGGTCTGACCATCCTTGGATATACCAGCTTCAAAACCTCCAGTGGTTAAGTCAATAATGAGGACATCACAATCAGCTTGTGAAGTACCAGTAATCATGTTCTTGATGAAATCACGATGGCTTGGAGCATCAATAACAGTGCAGTAGTACTTAGTGGTCTCAAACTTCCATAGTGCGATATCAATAGTGATGCCACGTTCTCTCTTGGCCTTGAGCTTGTCCAGAACCCAGGCATACATGAATGACCTTTTGTTCATCTCAGCAGCTTCTTTCTGAACCACTGAAACACATGCTTGTCAATACCTCCAACCTTATAGATCAAAGATGACAGAACAGATACTCTAAAACCATTAATAATAGATACATCCATCACTACATGTTAAAAAAAACATAAATTCCAAACTATGAAGATCACATGCTGCTTGCCACACCGGTATTTCTTTCTCCAAATTTCTAACACTTTCATCAGTTAATCATATCTTGTACCATGTCTTATTCCACTATTTGAAATCAACATATAATTCTCCGCTCATCATAAATTGGTTTCTGTAAGTAAAAGAAATTCAGTTTTGAATCAAGGTCCCAAGATGAGTAGCAACTAATACATTTGGCGAGTTAAATCATAACAGGATATTCTAAAAAGATGAAGCTTAACTATAAGTTGCAAAAGCGAATTTTATACCTTTGATATTATGTCAGTCCAAATATAAGAAGAGAAGTTGGATTGTATTCACAAATGTGAGGGTTATGACTGATCATCGTCGGCACTACATCCAAAATCTGTAAAAAAGAAAACCCCTTAATGCAGCACTACTATATTAGGCTGTCAAGCTTGTAACAGCAACATTTAAAAATTTCACTGTTTCTAAAGCGTTACCTGTAGGCAAATTATTGGAAACCTCTCTATAAATTTTTTGATAATTAGCCAACAATTTTGTAAATCATTTCTCTGTCCAAGTTGTCTAAAAACGCTAACAAAGGGATTATTACAATTATCTAGTATATTTTTCAATGTAGATATAACATCCGCTCATAATTTAAGGTTTTCAGCATTCCGATTCTCAATCTCATTGTCAATGTCATAGATGTACATTTGTAAATATCTAGGTTTCCTATGAGGTCCCGATAACAAACTTCCAATCCTATTATAAATAGAAACTCTTGCACGAAATAAGAAGACGCCATCTTTACCATTTACAAGATCTTGATCAAATTCAACACCCATTGAAGTAAACACAAATATATAATCATAGGAACCGATGTTTTCTCTTAAATGTTTCCCAAGCTCACCGCCATCACGAAATAGTTGCACTGATTCGGTTGGCGCCAATGGCCTAAGAAGATTTATTCTACCTTTTGCACAACATATCTCAGATGTCTCGTGAATGAATTGTTTGGCTCCATAGTAGTGACAAAGTGTAGGTTCGGGCAACATGTAAGGCTTGAAGTTTTGATAAAAAACAAAACCTCTTGCACTTATCCTAGACGGTCTTGAAGATGGAAGAGTTGTTGACATTACATGTGCGCTGGGTCTGTTACTCCCTGGAAAGTGTAGATCGAGTAAAGAGATAAGTGCAGAAGGTATTGAAAAATTCTTCTGAGTGACATAGCATTCTTAACTTAGATATATCTTTAAAGAAACAAAGAAAATGCAGAAAATTCTTTTGTACGAAAAGGAAAAAACTATTTCTTACAATGTACGAAAATTAGCAATTGGAGCAAATGACGTAGAAGAACTAAAAGCGTCAATCTTAAAGTGTCAAAACAAAACTTAGGTAAATCTTTAATTTTTTTTTTTTTTTTTTTTTTGAAAAGATGTAGGGATTTTGTAGGTCCCCATCTGTATTATAACCTTTCATAAGTTAACATTACATCATCCTCTACTATAGAATTCAACTTGATATATAAAGGAGGAATAAAAACAACAGGTTCCATATTTTCGCCTAACGAGAGTTTTGCAAGGTGATCTGCAGCTCTATTTTCTTCTCTGAATACATGGATCAAAAGGACATCAACCAAGGAAAGCATAAGTCTTCTAATGGTAGCCATTAGATTCCAGCACTGCCATGGTGAAGTCTCGATATCTTTAAGAATTTGGATAGCTCTTAGTGAGTCAGATGCCACTATGATCCTCCTATAGCCAAGATCAATACATAGACTAATCCCAGTCTGAATAGCCTTTAATTCTTGAAACAGGATTGAGTGAACATCTTCTCCTCCAGAAAACGCAAAAATGACATGACCTTGTTCATTTCGAGCCATACCACCATATCCTGCATCCTCCATATTCATTGAACCATCACAATTCAACTTAATATAACCTGTAGGTGGGAGTAGCCATCTAACCTATTTGGTTGTTGCCTTCTTATATTTGAAAGAAAGTCCTATTTGATCAGCAAAAACTCGTAAGCTTATGGTATCCTTAAGCTCCTCCACTTGTACCTCCAAGTAATGCTTCATATCCCTCAATAACATGTTACTGATGACTGTCGGGTTCGAAAACATTCCATTAAACCTTATGTTATTACGTTCAGTCCAGATGTAACCTATGGTAGCACATATATACACTTTGATCAATTCCGCCTTTTGTGATTTTCCTCGTACCATATTGATAAGATTGCACTTACGTTCAGTCCAGATAAGGTAAATCTTTAAATAAATGTAAAGAAAATGCAGAATTTTTTTTTTCTACTGGACAAACAAAAACAAAAAAAAAAAAAAAATACAAAAACTATTTATTACAATGTTCGAATTTAGTAGTTGGAGCAAACGACGTAGAAGAACTAAAAGCGTCAATCTTAAAGTGTCAAAACAAAACTTAGGTAAATCTTTAAATAAATGTAAAGAAAATGCAGAAAATTCTTTTCTACTAAAAAAAAACTATTTATTACAATGTTCGAATTTAGCAGTTGGAGCAAACGACGTAGAAGAACTAAAGCGTCAATCTTAACATGTCAAAATAGAAACAGCAGAAATTATTATAAAACAAAAAAATAGATTAAGATGGCAGTAAATGTTACCTAAATTCGCGTTTATGTTTCTAGCAATTTGCAATTAGGCTGTTAGTCGTAGGCGTGTGTTCCCAGGAACAGGCTGTTAATGGAAATCTGATATTTTTAAAAAAAAAATAAGTTAGACAGAGGCAAAGAATAAAGTGTTAAACATTATAAGATAATATGGAATAAGATAAAGCCCAACCTTCATTAATGGTAGAAGATAAGTGTTGTTGATTGATATGCCTTTGATAGCGATTTCTACAATTAATAGAACGCTTTTGAATTGTCTTTGTTGGTCATTTTCAGGACCTCTTCTTCTAAGCCTAGTTCCGCATCGCCGATGTGAAGCACTTTGGTCCTGTAAAACACAAAAATAAAAAAAATATAAAAAACTAAGGTGCAGAGGAAGTAGTAATTGAAACAAAGAAAAAACAAAGTACCTCTAGCATCGTAACTTTGACTAAAATAAAATGAATGAATAAGAGAGATTACCAAAAAAAAAAAAAAAAAGTGAAAAGCATTGGGGAGAGAATTTGTGAATTTGTGGGTGAGAGAGTTTCGGATGATGAGGAGAGTTGGGTGGGTTGATGATGAAAAAACGTTGAAAATAATTCGTTTGCAGCTATTTGTTTCTGTTGATTTAAAGAGCGAAGGAAAGAGTATGTCTGTTTAGTTTTTCTCGGTTGTAATTTAAGTGGCGTAAAGGGTGAATCATGTTTACCAATTTACCCTTTCTATATCTGTAAAAAGAAAAAAGAAAGTGATTGTCCAACTTTCCGGTACCCTTTTGATTAAAAACTTTGGCCTAAAACCGAGAATACGGAAACTAATTGAAAAAACAAGTATCCACTTTATATATAAGGGAAGGATACGCCCACTCCCACTACTACCCACTCCAAATCATAGCCACTGATATCCAAAGATCATCTCGAAAGCTTAGGTTCGAAATTAAAACAAAAGTAAACAAGGTTAAAAAAAAAACCTTCGTCTCCACCCAACACCAACAAAAAGCAAAACAAAATCAAACGAAAATGAAAACAAAACAAAGAAAACAAATAGAACCAATTTCACCCATGCCAATTTCTTTTCTCTTCTCCAAACAAAACAAAACAAATTGAACATGCATTATCTTCTCCAGCAGTCGGGCTTAACTATCTCTACGCCCAATTCTTTCCAAACCATTTTCAATATAGCCACAGTCTAGTTCAGTTGATTGAGTAAGTTTAATTCAGTTCAATTCATTGGGGTTTTAATAGTTATTGCTATTAGTTTTGGGTTTAGTCCTTTGAAATTTGGATATTTTTTTGTTAGCAGTTCTTCTGTTTGATTCGGGCTCTAGTTGATTTGTTTTGTGCTCATCCATTTATCAGGTAATTTTGTCTTATGTTTTTTGCTTTAATCTTTACCCCATCTCTAATTGTTATTTTGGTGATGCAAATTTCATTTTAGGAAGTGGGTGTATGGTATTGCTAGTTTAGTTATTTTGGTGATGCAAATTTGGTTTTAGGAAGTGGGTGTATGTCATTGCTAGTTTAACTGAAAACTAATTGTGTATGGGTTATGGGGTTATTTACTGTCAATGTTGTCTATAAATTATTTACTGTCAATTGTATATGGGTTATTTACTGATAATGTTGTCTATAAATTTTGAAGTATGTCTAAGTATTAGGTGTGAAATTTGTTTGTTCTATGTTTTTTGTCTTATTTTTTGTTTTGATTTAGTATGAAGGTATTGAAAACAATTATAAAGTTACACTGAGGTACTTGATATCCATACATGTTATCTATATTGAAATGGGATTGTTATGATTACACTATCTATTGTGAATTTGGTTCAGTGTGTGCATTGTCATGACCTGATTTTCGTTGGTGGTTGTATTGCATTGTCATGACTAAGTTTGCGAATGAAAAATGAGGCTTCCTTGTGTTATATAGTCAGTTCCCTTTGCCAAAGACAATCAATCCTATTTTTGGTTTTGAGTTGGTTAGTAGTTGAATTAGTAGTATAATATACATATCATGGTGAAACTCATAAAAGAACTGTTGAATTCCTACAAAGAAGGAATTGTTGTCCTTTTCTGAAGAAGACAACTATTTTTTAAGATACAATTACCTTGTTCACTTTTCTAGAGAGTACATTGATAGTTGTATTTTGAATGGTTCCTATCGGGTTTGGTTCTTTCGGGTTTTTTCTTATATTGAGAAAACCCGGAACCATTCACTTATATGCATTGTCATACGGTATACGGTATGAAAAAATAACTTGCAGCAACATTTAATACATTGTATGCATTGTTGCATTGGCATGAAGGACCCCCTGACATGACTATTTACAAAAATCAATTGAACCTAGAAAACTCATTCTTGCATGTTTTATCCATTCAGTTGATTAGTAGTTGCTAGATTTCTTGTTGTCGTAAATTGATTGTATTGGATCATTTTCAATGTATCACTGTATTAATTGTAACAATTTTTTGGCGAAATGAGATTATTGATGCATTATAGTTTTGGTTTTTAAATTAGATTGTACGACTCTCTCTAATTGATTATGTTTTGTTTTCGTTTTGTCGATGAAGCTTGTATTTCATATTATTAGATTGAAACTTGTGGTTACTAATACTTGTTTATTACTATTTTTTGTAGTAGTAATAATGGCTCCTCGATCAAAGAATGTGAAGAGTGTAGCAAAACCATCTACATAAGTGCTAAGAAATTGCTTAGTGGCGGCAGTAGTAGTTCAGGTCGTGGTGACCCGCCTGAGAAAAAAAGAGGAAGGGGAACGTCGGCATCCGCCCATAGAGGGGATCGACAAGCCACAGATCCGAGTAATGTAGTAGGTGTAGGTGATTTAGAGGTAGTAGAAAAAAAAAAGGGGGGGAAAGAAATAAATGCTCCTATTGTAGATGAGGACATAGATTTAGATTTAGATTTAGATGAGGATGAGGATGTCGATGTAAATATGGTTCTTCATGAGAATTTAGATGGTGGTGATAGTGAAGAGGAGGATGATGATGGTGATGAGGAAGGGGAAGAGTAAGGGGAAGGGGAAGAGGAGGATGTTGATGGTGATGGTGATGAGGAAGGGGAAGGGAAAGAGGAGGATGGTGAAGAGTCTGGTGACGACAATGAGGAGGGGGACGAGGAGGATGACGATCTGGAAGAGGTTGATGACGATTTGGAAGAGGATGACAATGAGGAAGATGATGATGAGGAGGAGGAAGCGGTGGAGGAAACAATAGGGGCACCAGTGGTACGTCCTGTTCAAAATATTGTAATAAAATCAAAGAAAGACAAGGAGTACCAACTACGCACATATGGTGGTGGCCCGACTAGATCGAGTGCAAGGTCATGCAATGGACCAGCTTTTGTATGACTATGCTGTGCACGTGGCTCATGATGTTTGGGAGGGGCAGGTAATATTAATATTAATTTGTACTTTAATTTTTTTTACGGAAATTAAATCTTCTCCTCATTGATTGTTTGTTGTCTTTGTTGTTTTAGGAGCGCAGAGTTTTGAAGTGTGGTCAGCACCTAACAAAGTTAAATCAATGGAATATGGAGTCAAAATTTAAAAGCTCTCATAGATTTGAAAACAAGCTCAGAAGGACGGGTTTGTATGATCTAGTGATGGGAGTATACGAGCATCAGGATTCAGTGTTAGTCTCTTCGTTTGTAGAGAGGTGGCATCCGGAGACCAACACATTTCATATGCTGTTTGGGGAGATGACTATCACTTTGGATGATGTCTCCCAACTCCTAGGAGTCTCGATAAAAGGAAGAGTCGTGCAAGGGAACATTGATATGAATTTAGTATACTAGGAATGAATGAAAACTACGAAAATCACTTTATTTACTTATATATCCTCTTCTTCCTATTTGGATTTTGTAGACAATTTTGTTTGTCGTGATTAACACCAACCTGGTTACAACTAGTACATCTCCTGCCTGTCTTCCCTTTGCTAGCTTTTGCAATGCCTTTCTCCAAACCTCATTTTATTCTAGTACTACTTTTGTAAACCTTCACTTCCTTTTTCCTTCCTTTAGTTTGTGAGGTGTTGGGATTCATATGTAAAACTTGTGAGGCATCAATTGCAAATTGTGAGTTTTCATTGACAGTGCATGAATTGACAACTGAAATCTTGGTCTCGTCGTTAGTCTTTTTTATTTTCTTAAGCCCCAGTGATAGTGCTTGTAATCTTTTCAACATCAATTGGTAAGTCGCATCTACTTCAGCCGCTTCATAGAGTAATTGATTGGCAACCATCTGAAGTTGGGTAGTTCTCAGTACCTCAGAACTCTCATGGCCACTTACTAGTTCACCGTCATACTCAGCTTTATATTTGTTAGCCCCTTCCATCCATCTCTTTAGAATAAAGTGATCGGGTATCTCTATATCACGACACTGAAAAACCTTTACAAGGTGTCCACAGGTTATCCCTAGGAACTCGAAAAGTTTTCATTCACAGTTACCTTCTTTTGTGGCTGAGTTGAACTTCACCTTTCACTCACGTTGATCACCTTCCACTCGATACTTGTAAGTGTAGGTTGTGTAGCCATCACTACCATTTTCATCATCATCCAAGACATACTCAGCTTGAGCTTTCTCACATTCTTTCTTGAACTTATCATACGCATTCCTCGTATACACTTTTGATGCACTCTTCAAGAGAAAGGCATTACTATGGATGATGCGATCTAAGTGTTCTGTAGTATAATCCTCTCTTTTTTCTCTTTGAACAATTCTACTCAAACACCTATCATTCTTTAACACAAACTCTTTAAGAGTTATAGTTGAACGGAAAAAATTCTTGTAAAAAGAATTCATGCCTTCGAAACGCCCGGTAGTATTAGTGCCAACATAGAAAGTATCCAAGTGATAAACCGGTGCCCATTTTTCTCGAATCTCATATAGTCTTATGAGCCATTCATTCTCCACCAACTCATATATAGATACTAATTCCTTCCACTTCGTTTCGAAAGCACTAGGAATATAAGTTTCCCGAATACACATTTTGATCGCTTTTTTGAAAGATGGCCTCTTGAAATAAACATGTGGAAGTTTTTCAGGGAATTTCTTCAAAATGTGTCATAGGTAAAATCTATGTCGTGTATTTGGGAATACCTTCGCAATAGTCACTGTCATAGCTTTGTCTTGATCTGTGATGATTGAAGATGGGGCATGCCCGCCCATGGTTCAAGCCAAGTATGAAAAACCCACTGAAAAGATTCTTCTGTCTCATCCAATAGGAGTGCACAACCAAACTGGATTAACTGCATGTGGGGGTTTACTCAAGTAAACGGCGCAAATGACATTTCATATACGTTCTTGCGATATGTAGTGTCAAAGAAAAGAACCTCACCAAAATACTGAAACTGCATACGTGAACGACCATCTACCCAGGCAAAATTTATTGCCCGTGCTTCGCTATCCATCTGTATTGCGTAGAAGAAATTAGGATCTTCTATACTCTTCTTCTTAAAAAATTTAGCACTGCAGTAGCATCACCTTTGACAGGTTTCTTATACTCTTTCGACAGACCTAAGTGGTTCCAACAATCTCTGTCAAAAAAACCATTTTGTGGTCCGTTAAGTATATCAACAACTTTATTCACAGGTATGTCTTCATCACAGAACGAGTCAATCAACATCTTAGCTGCAACAGACAAATTTTTGCAAACAGGCATGCACATCCTTTTCGCCGGACTAACAAGGTTGTGATTGTGCGCACCAACATACTTCACCACTTTCCATAATCCACTGTCTTGTTTTGTCACTCTCATTGTTGCCAAACACCCGCATTTCACCGTATTCGTGTTTCTCCTCTTGTTTATTACTTCTTTCTCGAACCCTACTTCTTTCTCGGACCCCTCATCTGTTCTTTTTTTTACTCGTTCTATGTAAGTCCCAAAACGCTCTCAAGTCATTTGACAAGTACTCACTTCGTCTGAATGTAGAATTCTTTTTTGGGTACTTCGAGTAATGACACTAAATCCCAATGTTTTTCTGTAGTCTATATAAAATTGTTTCGCACCTTCCAGACTTGTAAAATTCATCCCAAAATACGGAATCTTTTCGCTATCAACTATGTCTATGTCGTCTCGAGTTGGACGAGAAGACGAAGCGACCTCATTTTCATTTTCCTCAGATACTCCAGTATGAAAAAAGATGTCAACAATTGATTCTACATAAAACACAATAGATAATCAGTTGAAAACTAGAGAAAGGGGGGAAAAATCATCTCTAAGGATTTTCATCTGCCAGTTCAAAACAAATTGAATATATAAGTTGAAAACCCCCAACATCAAAACAAGTTTGGAATCAACATCAAATAGTTTTGAAATATAACTTGGTAATATAAGTAGAGTGCAAACAACTCTATCAGTTCAATATAAGTATGCAAAAATCAATGTTTGCTCACTTGAATCATTCAATATTGGCGTCGATTTTATCTCTCTTTCTAGTTGGCGGGAAACTAGACAGAGTCAAACTGGACAGAGTTTAAAGGTTTGTTGGAGAAGAGAATTAGTAAGAATTGGTTTGGTGGTTTAGTGGAGAGAGTTTATTCTTAGTTTTTAATTAAGATTTCAGATGAATACAATAGGGTTTGGTGCTGGTTTTCAGTTAAGTTCAAATTTAGCGAAGGGTTTCGTTTGTTTTAATTTTGTTTTGTTTTATTTTTTTGTTTTATTTCGGACCCTAAGATTTCGAGATAATCTCGTGAGGTGAGTGGCCACGATTTGGAGTGGGTAGTAGTGGCAGTGGGCGTATCTCTCCCCTGTAAGATAGTATAGTTGAAATTTCGGTGATATATGAAATTTCAATCTATTTCGGCATATGAATACCACATTATCATACTTCATTCAGCACTGGGATACCGAAAAATCCAACTAGTAAGGTTGTTTCAATTCCGTAACAATACACCGAATGAGCTTCACTTGCTCGGTAACTAGATGCCATCTCCAACTCACTTTCTCGGTAACAAGATGCCATCTCCAACATTTCCTTGTTCCTCCTTTAGATTCTATGCTCTCATCTTTTGTAGAGGATCGGAGGACAGGAATGGCACCTTGTTTTTAAGAGTTTAACTAGCCTAGTGCAGGTTGATGAGGCCGGTCAGTCTAAACCTCTAAATACTTCTTAAAACAAAGTAGTATGTATACAAAACATTCAACTGCACCAAAACTACACGCAGAATTAGTGAAAATATCTCATGAAAACCAAGCTAAATAAGAAATTGTAAAACACTTTGCTCAAGCATCCCACATAGGTTTCTCCATTACTGCATGTCCATAGGAGAGCTGCTGTTGAAAGGGGTCACCTTGCAACTTCGGCTGACTAATCGCTTCAAACTCCATTTCTTCTTGTTGATGGTGGTGATGTTGTTGCTCATGTAAGTTTGCTGATCTTGATCCCCCCATTCCCAAGAAATCCACAGTCATCATATCTTGACCATGACCACTAGTTGGGATATCTAAACTCGAATTTGCAGATCTTCCTTGTAATGTACTAGTAGTGACAACAGCGTTCTCCTGCTCCATGTTCTTTAAGTAACCATGGTCTTGATTGCCGTTCATGTACATGCCAGAATACATTCCTGTATCAGTCACTGATGAGTTATCGATACCCATGGCTGCATTGAAATTACCATGCTGTGGCATCTCCTGTCGACCCCTTGGTAAGTATTGCCTATTGAATCCTCCATCCATCCCTACTAGCTGTAGTTGGTCTGTTTGTGATTGAATATTATGGTATGAATTGTTATGCGGCATCTGCCCTCCTCCATATGATATTGGTCTTATGCCAGAAAGTTGATCAGAGCCTACCATGCTGGACACGAGACTCTTTTGCATCATTGGAGTGTTAACATTACTACTCGCAGTTGCACCCATTTGTGCAGCTTTTTGTAACAAGGCCGTTGCCGACATATTGGCTGATGCAGTAAGTTGTTGGTCATGGAGGCCGTTGAAACTCGAACTGTTGGAACTGAGCTGGAGACAGGAAGAAGCTGAAGGCATGTTTCTTGGTCCACCAAAGAGAGTACCAGAGCTGCATGAAAGCATGCCTTGTCCCATGTTTAAGGGCCTGATAGGCATGGGCATGAGTTCATGAGAAAGAGTTTTCATTGGGTTCTTTAGGTCGAATTCAGGAATTGATTGGTTGCTCATGTTGTTTATAGGTATGATAGACATAATATTAGAAACCTGGTCTTGCACGTTTCCTCCCATGTTGCTGGTCATTAGCCCCTGATTTATTTTGTTGTTTTCTTCTGCCAATGCATCACAAAAAGCTCTATGGGTGATAAAGCTGTCTCTTCTGCAGCCAAACATCAAATTTAAGCAAATTGTTAATTGTTAATATTGTTATAGCTAATTGAATTGTAACTAATGTTGTTACATTGTTAATGTGTTGGAAGTGGGACTGACTACATTTTACTTAATTTCTTATGAAAATGTGGATAATCGAAAATGTATATAGGTGGAGACTCCGAGTGCCTAGCTATATATGTTAACAAAAAAGGAGATGAAAATTGTTGACTAGGCCACTTCAATGGTTGTCCATATAGCAATGTAACATGTAAGAACGTACAAGTTTATTTATATTGCTTCTTTAGTTCCATCATGTTTCTCATGTAAATAATAGAGAATATGAAGGTGATGAGTTATGCAAACCTGGAGAATATTGTTCCACAGTCACATTTGTACTCCCTTGTCCCACAGGTTTTAGAATGAGCTTTCCAGTCTGATTGCACAGCGTACTTCTTTGAACATTTGTCACATTTCCACTTTTTCTCACCATGTTTCCGACTGAAATGCTTCTTGATGCCTGTAAGGTCACCTAGTGCTCGAGATGGATTGTGATGCACACATGTGGGCTCAGGGCATATGTAGACTCTTTTTCTTATATCAGTGGTTGATCTTTGCCTTAGCTTCCATGGAAGGTTGTGGCCTCTTCTGTGCAGTTGAAGATTTTGATCTCGTGCGAACCCTTTGTTGCAAATTTCACAGACAAATCGGTTCCTTGACATCAGGGTTGTTGGAGATAGAGCAATGACCTCCGCGTCTGGATCTTCATATATGAATTACAATACGAAATCAGATTTAGCTTGTAAATAGTAAGCGTCACAAGGCATCGGAACATTCAAAATAGTTAGAAAGCAGAATAGAACAAAAAGGAGAAGGGTGATCTAGTAAACAGTTTTATGCAATTATTAGAATAATTAATCTCTAGGCAATAATTGAACCTTTTGAAAAAAATACACCACACAGACACACCTTACGAGCATGTATCTTTTCTGAAACTCTATTCAGTTTTCACAGCTGGAAGATAGTCATAGCTAGCTAGCTCATGGTTAACTTGACCTGAAACAGTACCATGTCCTTGAAGTAGTATAATAGCATGCATACAAATAATAGCACGATCTTTTTAATCTGTTTTCTTATGTTTAATTTTCTCTTTTGATGAATTCACGATAGTATAGAAGTATATAACACTTTCAAAGGACCACATAAACTGGCTATCTTCATGGAACACTGAGGTTAGAACGACATAAATAGATGAAGCACTTTGATCATTACATGAGCTAAGACAATTGATCGCAAAAGCATTATTTGAGCAGATGGCCAGGCCGGGGTAACTAACCTGGAGTCCCTGGGAGGTTTCTTTTCTTCCTAACTTGCGGTGGTGGTGGTTGTGGTTGTGAGGTAGAGCCATTGCTGTTGGTTGCAGTAGAAGGGCCAGTATTCGATCCATGAACGTGACTTGGTAATTGAAGCTGTTGGACTTCTTCTCCAGTGTTACCAGAAGAAAAGCTCCCTCCATCATCACCAGTGATGTTTGACATTGAAGAAGTTAAGAAGAAGAGAGTGAGGAGTTAATAAGTTAGACTACTACTAAAGTTAACTTGCTAGAACTCTAAGCTTGTTTCAACTTTTTTGTTTGTGGCGCTCTTCCAAAGGAACATAAAACCATGGGGATCTTCTTTATTTGCGACTAGCTTGCTGCTAAATGAGAAACCCCAGGAACTAGTTCTTCTTTTGGCTTTGTGTATCTCCTATATATATTCAAAAATGACTAAAGGTTATGTCCATGCTGCTGGTTTTTGTATATAATGGAATTGGCACTGTTATCCACTTTGTATATCTCTTATATGATTAAAACATTATTACCTATTTCTTATGTACTAATGAGGACAAATAGATGGTATGATCATAGACTTAAAATAGTGCAGATTAACTACATTCCAAATTCATAAAAGAAATAATAACTCTATAAACTAAGAGACGAACTTTGATGTCCTAAAAGTACACAGATTTTACTGTGTCCTTCTGGGCGGCTATGTCGGTAGGTGGGCAGGCTCGTTATCCTTTACTGCAAGTACTTAAGCTTGCTTTAGATGATTATTTGTTAACCATACCAAAGGAAGTATAATAAACCGCACTGCACTAGCCCCATGCCCCATCAATTAATTTCAATGGTGAACAGTAAGCTAATTACCATCTACAAGTAATACGTATACAGAATTGGGTCACCTAAAGAAGGTCAAGTAGTACGAATTCTTCTGTGGCCAAACAGAGCTAAAGAACCTCCAAATCTAGTTAAACAATGCATAAGTAATTCTTTTTCATATTTCATATTTTTTGTTTTGTATTATTTTTTCTGGTACGTTAAGTATAAGTTATTCTTATTATTATGCTGTCAAACTAGGTGCTGTTCTATATCCTGCATGCATAGTTGTACCTCCCAAAAGTTAAAAACAAATCCGAAACTATTTCAAATATCCCTGACCAGAATCCTCTTCTTTCAAGTAGCACTCGGTCCAATTCATGATTTTTGTTTGCGTAGGCTTAGCTGGTATAGTGGCCTGGTAGATTATCCACAAAAAAAGCTGGTATAGTGGTATATAATGTCTAGCAAAATATAGACACTTTAAAGTCTTAGCTAGGGAAGTTTGTCTAGTCATTTTCTTAAATTACCCAAAGTCTGGAGAATATATATAGTTCTGTTATCACTTTTGTCTTTGTGAAGAAAAGGTAAAAGTTCATTAAGAAACAAAGAGAAATACAAAAGGAGTTCTTTGTGTTGGAAAACAACATGACAGTGAGTGAGTTGCGTGTACACCAATAAGTGTTCTCACAACAGAAGTCATAAGGCACTGTGGTAATTTTGATTTTTGAATCTATAACTCCTATAAGGAAAGCAGGGGTATAGGAGCAAGCTAATTTGTATCTAAATTCTAAATTGCCATGATTAGTATATTGGTCTCTGTCCAGTTAAACCATTGATTCTCGATGAAAGATTTCGTGTTTTGTCTTCTTATCTATCGCTTATATTGGACGGGTTTTAAATCAGTAGGCATCGTTATATATGCTTAAATTTCATCGTTATCCTTTTACAGTATAGTATACGGACATCATTTCTATGTATGTTACAGGAATCCCCATACCAAATTGTAAGGTGAAGGAGACAAATTGTTTGCAGAATCTAACGGCCACCAATAGGTGTAAAGTATTTCACCGGCCTCTCAACGCGACATAACCGTACCTCTTCATGAACATGCTCTTGTGCACGGTGACAAGGGCCTAGCTTGTTTGTCTGATTATCATCTTTTATAGATAATAATCTCACCAAATAATAGCTTATATAATTCAGTAACTTCTATTGCAAAGTAGAAAGGGTCAACTTGCACTTTAATATTATAAGTTCGAAGCTCAGAACATTTCTAAATCCCTTGCTAGATAGTCCAAAGAGTAACAGTTTGTCATTGAATAATCTCAAAATGAAACAACACTTGGGTTTTATCGATGAAGAACGATGGATTTCAGGAAACAAACACGAAACACAATCACATAAATCCAAACTCCTCCAACAATATATGTTTCAGAAGGGAATTTCGTCTTGGCAATCTACATTAATTATTAGGCCATGCAGATCCAATTGCAGAATGACATAAACTAAGGAGCCCCATGGATAAATCCATCAGAAGAGACGGCCATCACTTTCACATACCCAGAATTACATACATTCTTTATTGTAGTGTGTATGTGTACTTGAATGAGATGTTTTAGAAAATCCAGAATTATTTTCAAGGACATTGACATTTAGTATAGAAAAACAAGATACTCAAGACTGTTAATTGTGTTGCAAACTCATAATTCGGTATCTCCATGTTCAGACAATAAGAGGTATATCATCATATACAGCTGTTTATTTATTTAAATCGGTTTGCAGAGTTCTCACTATAACTGTATAACATTCTTAAAAGGGAAAAATTGAAGTGTATAACTAGACATAAATGCCAATATAGGGCATCTTACAGGTTTCTGAATAAAGTTTGGCACATATTTCTTTTGCTGATTGAGATTTTTGTATGTAGATGAATTACAAATGGACGCGCAATGGCGTGAAATAAGGGCAATAATGCGTTATATAGTTTGGAAAAGTCAACAGCAACTGTGTGAATTGTGCAAGTGAAAATGCACAAGCCAGGGCTAACTGAAAGGAAATTCCTACAGAGTAGCCAGACACTGTACACCAAAATTAACTAACCTTATTTGTCCCTATGGTCGCAGAACAGTCAGAACTTAGGGAGGATTGTGCATGAAGGACATACCTAACCTCCCTAGGGAACCATGCATCACTGTAAATTTCAAGTTCAATTATCAGGCGCTAGAAAAGTTGTATGCAAGATGCTGTTCTGAGGATTTTTGAGAACAGCCCTAAAACATTATGCATCACAACATTATATATATCAAATATTATCAACACACTTTGCAAATACTAAAGAGAGCACATATAATGGAATTAGAGTAAATAGGCCAAATACCCACGAATACCTCGGATGAGTATTTGGAGTACGTTGGAGGGGTCCAAAGTGGTGCACTGGCACAGCTGCATCCGTTGTTTTCCCGGGCCCCTTGCCTTACCATAACAGTAGACATGTTTCACTGAAGGTCTCAAGCGGTGTTAATTTTCATAGCCCTGTATTATCTATACATTTTCCTGTACGAAACAAGAACATCCCCAGAAAATAAATCATTGATATGGTGATATGGTCCACTTGATTTGACCTAGTGAAAGCCAGACTAAATAAAAGCTGATCTACTTTAGATGTGAAATAATGAGACAGAGACCTGAGGTTACATATTAATCTCAAAAACCCTCTATCTACCATGTCTTTTTTAAAGTCCAAGTTCTTGATTGATAGTAAGTTAGCTGTAAAAGTTACTTTCAAACTGCTTGAAGTCTTGTAAAATCTGTATCTGATAGTAAAATGGCTGAGAAAATGTGGTGACAAAGGAATGGTAAGTTTCTCTAATGATGAAATCTTCAGAAAATATTGATTAAATCATCACTAGAAGTCTCGAAACATTTATAATAATCAACGCGATCATCATTACGCCAGTGAATCTTTATACTATTCTGATGCCATGTTAATGTCAATTTTGCATCGCTAAATCTCTACACAGTTTTGGATCATGTTGGTTGTTGGGCAATTTGGAACACTAGAGAGGACAAGCTTTCTTAGTTCTTTCTATTGATTGTCTACTATCGTCTAATCTACTTCAGTAGTCCTGTTTATATGGGCCTGCTATAACTCCATCTGCTGGGCCAAACTCATGGGCTTTCAGATTTTCTCTCATACACAGTACACAAAATTAGGTTGATTAAAAGTTTAAAACTAAGCCAATGCTGATCAAAACTGTGTCTCATTCAACAAGCAAATACAGATTGATTACTAGATTGACAAACTTATTAAATTTAGTAACCAGATTTAACATGCACCTTGCCATCATCTGATGGGTGAAAGTAGTGCCACTTCAACAAAAAAAAAATGCACGAGCACATCTGATACATGCGGCCTTTTTCGCATACCCACACTCTGACAAGAAAACCAGTTGCACAATTCACAAAATATAAATTACAAGCTATCTTCTTCTTTTCGCAACCAAACTTTCTACTTAACTATTTTTAGTCACAGATAAACAACTCGCGGAGAGCTCAAAGTCGTATGTGAGTTCAATGTATTAACTGCCTTGTGATGGCTTGTGATGACGATTTTTTTTGGGTTAGTTAGTGTTACCCCCACTAGATGAGCCAATTAGGAGTACACACAAAAAGAAAGGCAATTAGATCGGCTGACTGTTTTTTTTGTGTGTAATTGGGGAGACCCTAATTTTCCCAGGAAAAATCCTAATTGGCTCATTAATACTAGTTAACCCTAACCATTTTTTTTTTTTTTGCATTTGGTACTCAATTTTAAGAAACTAATAATCAAACGTGTCGTCAAGGTCATAAGCAAACTAGAAAGTGGAACTTAATTCTTGAATATTCTATTGTATGAAGATGCTGACACTATATCCAACAGATTCAATATAAATGGAGGCAAGAATGAAAACTGCAAGAGCTATATTCATTACAACATTGCAGTAATTAATAACGAACAATGGTCTTGATGTTGCACAGTTGTAAATACAATATCACGATACAATCAGTTGGGACATAGACTTGATTGAATTTTGTGGTTGGTGCTCAGAAACTATTCTAGCTAATTTCAGCTTGTGGAAGCTACCAGCATCACCAGCTACTGCAATACACCTTCGCAAAAGAGGCTGTAAAGTATCTCCAACTTTAATGTCCTCAGAATGACTCATATTACTCCTGGGTGCTTCATCTGGTGCACATAACTTGTGCAGCAAACCGCCACTATGCAGTATTCAATAAGTTGCACGAGTCCTGCTGTTTCACTAGCCACATACAAAAGACTGGGTACACCACTCTATATATGATATGTGTTAAGGAACTTCACAAAAAATAGATACTGCGAGACCTTGCTCATCGGCACCCCACTGGCAAAACCTTCTTCCAGTAACGCAACCATCCACCACTGCGCAAATATTTATATGGTTGAATCTAAACTGGGCATACTAATCTTTGCTTGCCAAAAGTTCAGTATGACAGGCGGGATTGGCGACACCTAGTAAATCATGACTACCTCTTCTCTCAGACCAAAATTGAGAGTTGCTAACGATATTGGTGTAACTACTACATTCTTTATCAAAGCCCTCTGCCATACAATCCACAACCCCATTAGCAACATCATTAACTTTCTCCTTTACAACACCTCTGCCACGGGTACGTCGGGAGGGTCTTGCATATGAGCTCTCTTCCAACATAGACTTTGCACTCCTTGGCTTCCGATTTGTACTCAAGTAACCACAGGCAAGAGCTTCCAAAGCTTTTGTGGTCAATGGCCGGTTTCTTGTGCTCTGTCTTCGGCCTGCAGGCTGCTGCACTGCAATTATCACATCAGTAGAGGTTTCCAATGTCTGTGAATCTTCTAGCTGGTTTGTTTGAGTTGGTAAGGAAGTCTCCTTTTCCATTGGATCATCCTTGCTGTCTGCCACCTCTGTAGTGACGAGTTCACTATTTTCAAAATCTTGAAGAAGGTGAGGTAGGTTCAGGTCAATCAAAGGACGGCGTTCAACTTTGTCACCAACTGTGCCTTCACTGCTGTCACCTGAACTTCCTTTACCTGAAGAACCAGTAAAAACTTCCTCCTGAGACAGACCAACCATGGTCTCACTCGAACCGGGCGAGTCTAAATGAAGACAAAGATCCTCTGCTTTCAGTTGAGAGACCAAAACATTGGTGCCGCATGTCTCTTCATTCCCGCAAGCAGTTAACTTCTGCCTTTTCATGATTGGGGATAAATAGTTCGAAGAATTTACCCTCCGACTAGATTGAGCCTTCAAATTCTTCCTAGCGTGCTTATCATTACATGTATGTTCATTCTGATTTTCATGATCTTTCATTGGTACACTGGTGGTATCTAAGTCATTAATTAACCTTCCTTGTATTGATTCACCAAGCAAACAGTCTGATTGATCAATACATACTCCATTTTCAACAAAATTTTCTGCACGCTTAGAGGTATTTGAATTACTGTGAGCCTCTGGCTCTTCGGAGCTGTCTGCATCTATTTCCCTGGAAGCACTTGTTGTAGGGGAAATAACGGTAGTGTCGCCTGGTAAAGTTCTCAGTTCCCTAACTTTCAGTGGTCCTTCCCCATGTACTAAACTGGTATCAACAACAGTGAACTCCACTATTTCAGACTTGCAATTTGACAAACGTGGTTGAAGATAACATTGACGAGGGCCATCAGAAGGACTATTTTCATCAAATTTTAACTCTGTGTTCCACCCATTTTCTTCCTTGCTGCCACCACTTTTAGGTGATTCGATCTCAACCTCAAGAAGCCTCGGGTCTGCTGTGACTTTGTTTAGTACATCACTTACAGAGTCAAAATAGTGGTTTCCTTTCACAAGTCTCCTCTTTGAGAACTTTTTAACACCAGGAACGAGAAACACCAGAGAATGCTTGGAACCAACATAACCATGATTCCTGGGCTGCTCCGAGTGCCATCCTCTTGCCAGCAACCGGGGCCAAACCGCTTCCCAAAAGAGATCATTTGACCGAGCTTTACTTAATCGGAAGTCACCAATTAGATACTTAAGGATGTCACCAGGTGAAAGAGAGTTGCATTCTTTGCCAGTGGGTATTTCTGGGCGAGTGGTTTTTATCGGATCCACAATGCCCGTTAAATCTTGCTTTCCTTTTCCGATTCCAATAGCGTCTATTAGAGCATTCATGCCAACTCTAAACTTTAACGTGAAAACATAGTCTTCTAGTGAAATCTTACCCTCTCCAAAAGTCTTTGACAGCTGCGAATGTATTGAAATTAATAATGGAAAATTACCAAACAATGATTACTAGCATAAAGATAAACATCACACGTAGCTCTTCAGTAACCAATACATAGTAACAGATGTTTTCAAAATTTCGCTTTCATGTAGAAGAATGACGAATTGTTAAATAATCTAATGTTGTGATATATAGCATTACCTCCACCAAAGTATTTTGTCCTCCCTTTGAATCATGAGGAAGCAAACGTGATAACAACTCCTGTTGCCTCCATCCGGTAAATATCCTTTGCCCATGTATACACTTTTTGCTTCTTATCTTCCGGCATTCAGACCATCTAAGATAGCTGTCTGATCTATAAAACTTCCCATAGTAGTACGACAGTATATCCCCCATATCTTTAGACTCAACAAATCTTTCAACCAGAACAAGATTCCTCCCAAATATATAGAGACCAAGGAGAAAACTCTTGATTTCCACATTGCTCCAAGAGCTACCTACTGAATAGGGAAGTGGATAGTGGTCTTTGTTTGAATGCATCTGATCAAGGATGGGTTCTTCAAGTCGGAGTGAAGGTAATTCCATATCCATCACCACTGCTTGTTCACCATTTTCTGATTCTCTTGATCTGTTCTTATTGATCTCTTTGTTGTCAACTTGTTCATGGGCCCACACGATTGGAATGGGCAGTCCCAATAGGAAGGACTTCTCATCCGTGTCTTGTGTGTCAGCAGGATTTTTCATAAGTTGTAGACGCTCCCATTCTGTCATAACTGGTGGAATTTCAACTTGATATTGATCACCCACTCGAGGAAGTATATGGGGATCCCCAAAGATATCATAGAGATCAGGACAACCCTCAGGAAAAACGTGGTCATGAGACGTGTCTTCTATGATGAACTCTTCATCGTGATCAAATACAACTGGATCCATCTGTCAAAAATGTAAGTTATGCAGTATGAGCCCGACAGAACTAACTAAAGAATGAGAAAGAAACTTTTTGTTTGATACAGTTTCTTAATTAACATTTTTGCAGCCTAAAGAAAACATGTGTTGCTAACTTGCAATCATTACAAGGCAGCTAGCCATAACAAAAGCAATTACTATCTACCCTTTAGGTTACAGAGTTAATGTCTGCACTCATCACCAACGAGTACACGGTTTTCCCAAAAGTGGCCATAACAAAAATTTGGAAATATAACTAAGGCATACTTAAGGTATGCATCTTTCACTTATAATGTGAAAAGACAATAATCAAACTTTCTAAGAAAATAATTGCTCTGTAGCTGTGTGTGTTTCACATTATTGGAAGAGAATATGTCTGCCTCATGCTGATTTAGTAAGAAAAAAACAGAAGAAAAATAATAATAAAAAAACACCACTGCAGGATGCTAGCATCTACCCTCAATCTCTTTCTCTTCCTAATCTGTTCATATCTTATTTTCAGACAGCATAAGCTACGCACATAGGACATAGTCCTCAACCAACTCTGCAGCCAACTAGCTAGTTTAGACATCTACCAATCACTTTGTTTCTTTGTTTCTTTTCAAAAATTAGTAAGACAGCTATTTGACTAGAATCAAAAGAAAGGATGGAAGAAGGATGAGACATCCTACATCACAAAGAAGAAAGAGAACAAGAATAATACAACAACCAGAGAAGCTACAGTACGTTCAGAATGACATGCTACTCAATGGCAATCACTGAATCCCATCTGAAAATGGAATTACCAAATGGTGTGTCTCCACTCTCCACTTGTCCCATATCCCCCAAGTAACATGGACACTTCATATTCTTAAAAAAATCCAGGTTGGACACACAAACATACATGAAATTTCAAACTAGAGTTTCTTCAATACCGTAAAAGACTAAAAAAATTATCTATTAACATAGTTACAACTCCATGAATATGCCACTTCATCATTATTTGTTAGTATGGATGCGCTATCTAAGGTCTTGAGCTCAAGAATTAGTTGCGTAACTAAAGAATAATAATAGATAGCTGTGTCCCAGTGTCCTACTTCACTTAGGTCGTCCACTCCGTATCTGTGTTGGACACCAACACATGTATCTGTGTCAATGTGACTTAGCTTCCACCAAAGATGAATGAATCCTTTTGATTGAAATAATCAACTCCCCTGAAATTTATCCTCAAAACATCTCATGTCCAGCTAGAGGTCCCACATAACCGCCAAGAGAATGATACTCCACAATCTTTTCGCCTCATAGGAGTTGCTCTCAGAATCCAGGATGCTAATAAATTCTTCACTAATCGGGGAACTACCACCACCACCTCACGTGACTGACAGACTCCCCATCTGACAAACACAAAGGGACAGCGGAGGCAAGTTCCAGATCAATTACAAAGAGAAGAAAAAAAAAACCCTACAATATTGTTCTAGTGAAATCAGATATAAAACCAAATATAGGTGCTAGGAATAGCAAACTCATGGTGCGTTGTCATTTGTCAATGGATCACAGATGAGACTACTTATCCGGGAGGACTAATACCCAAGCTACCCGAGAGGGTAACAAGAGTCACAACACCCCTATATGCCATGGCATTTATGCGCTATGAATACCCAAGTCCCATCTGCATTTCACTGACGAATTAGCAGGGGAACTTGCTCCATTGGTGGATAATAAAGATATTAAAAATAATAATAGCAATAATAAAAGTAATAATTTAATAATAACAATAGTAGGTGTAGTACTAGTATTACTAGACAAAATTAATTAAAGTATATTAATTAATTAATAATAACTAAAAATAAACAACAAAAACAACAACAACCAAATAATAAAATAAATTTTGAAAAAAATAATATAGTGGCATTTATCAGATCAGTTACTCAAAGAATCGGTGATCCTTCAAAGAGCCAAACCATTTCAATATAAGTTGTGGATATACTATTCTCTGAACTACATACCCTTGCCATTGGTAAAGTTGTTTTAACAGGACAAACACCAAACACACCCCAAGTTTTAAACATCTTCTTCTTCTAAAATCTTCAATTAAACACCAATCTTCATTTCCTACAAAATTTTACATTGCAAACAAACAAAATGACAGTCCCGATAAGAAAAGTATTCATAGTTTCTAATAAAGCATATCAGTTAGCCTGCCACCACAAAAAAACTAGTCCCATCCCACAAAATGTTGGGATTTTGAGACCTCAGCTCCTAGGACTAAGTAGCTAGAAAAAAATCAAAACTTTTAAGTAAGAAAAAACAGTCCATATACACACTACAAAACAAATTACAAACAACTGCCAAACTACACACAACGTGAACACACAAATTCAACGACCAGGTTCCTACAAACACATACATACACAACATGAAGCTGCAACCCAGATCCATACTACTAACCCCACACGTGCCCATGTACATACAACATGTAAAACTAAAAAATAACACAAATTTAAACAAGCCCAACAAGTATAACTACTACACAACCTCAGATTTCAACAAAACAAACAACATTACAAACATTTAGAACAACCCAAGTGATCAAATCAAGTTAACAGTTAAAAACAAGTAGCTAACTAGTAAATAAAGTACATTAAATCATAAAGTAAACATGCATATATGAAGTTTATTGCTAACCTGTATGGAAAAAAGAAGAGCTAACTAGCTCGAACGTGAAGAAAAAAGACACACAACCTCCTGGAAGGTAAAAATGGGTTATTTATAGTTATGTCACATTTCTTTTTTTGACTCTATATATATATATAAAAAAAAACAAACAAACAAACCATGTGTATATATACTTTAAAGACAAAATAAAAAGAGAAAAAAGGAAGATGGGTTTTGTTATGTTATGTTATATATACCTTGTGTGTTAAAAGAAGTGAGCTTTCATGTGTTGAATGGAATTCATGGAAGAGAGAGTCTATGAGTTACACACGGGTTAGAAAGCAAACTTGAAAGAAAGAAAGAAAGGAACAAGTCGTTTGCAGAGAGAGAAATAATATAACGAGGAGAGGGATGGAAAAAGAAGAATTACGCTGTGGTTGTATGCTTGTTTGTTTGTTTCGAATGATTTTACGGCGTTCTTGAGCGGGTTTTGTACTCTTACTTTTTTTTAATGACTAACTTGCCCTTGTTATTTTTACTTTCTCTTAAAAAATTATTATACTGACCCAGTTTGATGACTGGAGTTCTGTTAAATATTTACTCTGCATTGGGTGATTGGACTGCCAATCTCGACCAGTGTTGTGATGTTAGATTATGTGTCACCACATTTTGTTCTAACCATTGGGGTTACGAATGTTGAAGAGAAATTTTTGTCCATGAAGTGTTACGAAAATTTTATTCGAACTCTCCAGTGAGACACTACTGAATTATATCATGATGCACACCTGTGTATAGCCAATGAGGAATTCCTGTGAAGGAGTGCCAAACTGTTGCAAATTTCCAATATAATATTTGGAGTCGCCCACTGATTCATATTTAGTGGCTTCTATTACCTTTACTACTGTTAATCATATTTAGGATGAGACCACTAATATTGACATTTTCCTTTTAACCCAACATTGACTACTGGTCAAACAATAATTTGGAGGTTTGAGACAATATAAAATAGAGATATTTGGGCCTTAATAATTCTCTCTGGTGAGTTGACCTCGTCAACTTATCCGATCAAATTAGTTTCCTAGTTGTAGAGTTGTAGTATTTTTCTTCAAAGTCATAATCAAAGGAGAGTAGAGGATTATATATTTATATATAACACATTCAATATTCCACATCTCAAGAGCATGGGCGTATTGTTAATATCGAAATTGAAAGTTTAGAACTACTTGTATCTACCAGAAGCTTAAAAATACATGAAATATAATTTCTCTTGCTAACTTGGCCCATTAGTCTTCCCCTCGCAAACAAACACTCTACAAAATTGTTCAATTAAGATATTGATATTTCTAGTAGTGAAATCACGATCATAGATTCTCAGTTACTTATATTTCACTAGTAAAGGCAATCACATTTTGGGTCATTTATGTAAACAAAAGACAATAAAATGTATGCTGTAATTAATAATATCCATCATTTTTCTTTTTTAATTCCTCCTATATTTTATTTCATTTTGCTCAGTTTTATTTTTGGGCAGTGAATAATGTGGTATGATAAGATTCAGATGCATTGGTAGCTGAATGATTCACTACAATCTACAGCTAAGATTCAAGGAGGAAACAAGAAAAAGGGGGGGAAAATAAAATGAAAAAAACTCTTAAAAGGCTATTTTGGTCAGTTAGAAAGGTTACTCTACATTGAAGACAAACCACAGATTACCTTTCTTTGTATTTCTCGCGATAAATACATGTGTTTTTCGTGACATTATACTATGGTTCAAAAACATCTATTTTGATGTTCCAAACTTTGATATCATGATCTAAGTCTCATCACATAACAAGAATTTAGTAATATTAACTATTAAGCCTTTATAGTACATCGATGAATCATACGATAACATGAATGGCGGAGATAGAACTGTATGTACCAAAACTATGAGGCATTTATAACTCTTTGTAGTGTTGTTTTGTACTATTGACGTAGCATATATTTACCCTGACCGTCTCAAACTAGTGAGGTGACAGTTGTAGGAATCTTTTTGAAACTGAAAACTGTACAAAATTTCTTATTTGATATATATGGTAATGATCTGCTACTAGTAGATGCATCAGCCTAAAGTACATGCTAGTTATTCCAAACTGCCATTAGAGTGGTCGAGTGGATCTAGTAATATATAATCCAAAATTTCAAATCCAAATTATGCTGGCAAGAAGTATGCTCGACTTGATCCAAACCAAATACTCTCTACGTAACCCAAACCAACTACATTTTTTTTTGTTGATAAGTAAACTTTATTAGAATGGGTGCAAAAGCACAACAAGTACAACTAGTGAATCTATGGCTCTATGAATACAAAGAAACAAAACAAGAGAACAGAGAAATATGTCCCTGTTAGTGTTACGTGAGTCCAATCTATCACCAATTTTGTGAAGTGGAAATTTCTCATTTCCTTTTAATTGGACAACCAATACTACAATATATAAGTCCTCGAGTCCTTGATGACTTCGAGCGAACTAACCACTTCATGTTTAAGAAAATATGGTGGTTCCTATTGGGCAGTTTAAGCGCCTATTAATCACCATTTAATCGGTGCATAAGCACGATCCAATTAAGAAAATATTTAGAGTTCTAAGCGGGCGCCACAAATCGGGCCACAAATCGGGCGATTTCTTCTGCTTAATCGGCCGATTATCGAGAAATCAATATAAAAAAAAATTGTGTTTAATCGTTTTGTTTGTTTTATTTGTTTGTTGTTTTTTTTTTGAAGTCCATAAAAAGCCCATAAGAGAAAAACCTATTAATCTATATATTGAAAACATTTCACTTCACCAAGAAAAACACAATCAAAATCGTAAAAAGTGAAAAACAACTAAAGAAAACTCTTAGGCCAACTAGTACACCACCACTTAGGCTTGTTTTTTTTTTTTTTTTTTTTTGTTATATCACTTATATGTGAAATATGTATCTAACTATTTTAAAGATAATAGTTCGGTGAACAGTAGATATTCCTGATTATATCTCTATTCGGATTCGATTATTATGGTCATATTAGAACTAAAATTTGTAATAACATATGTAAAGGAGGAGTAAAACCATCTATTTGTACAATGAAATTCAGACGCCTCTCATTTGATTTATCACACTGTCCTCTCAATTTTACAAACAAATATTCGAAAGTGACTGCAGTTAACTAGTTATAAGTTAATTAAAAGACAATTAATAGAATTAATCGCTATAAACTCTTTGAGCGACTTGCTCCCAATTAAGCTTAAACTGCACATGTTCCTAGTATTCCATATTACCGGTATTACCACAGTCCACATACGGTAAAACACTCCATAGAATCAAACCAAAAAATTATGCTCTCCGTCTTGGTCAGTTCAATTGTAATCAGTGGATATTAACGTTTGAATTTTCCACGACAGTACGACACACGACCAACTCCAATGTTCCTTTTGAAAGTAAACTAAAAAGGACAATGAAATGAAGGATTCAAGGATGCCGACAATGAAAAGTATTTGAGCTGATCTAACCGGACTGGGTTCCATAGGCCCAGCCCAATAAAAAACCGAACCCTACTCACTTCGATGTTGACACAACAAAACAGTTATAAGAATCATCCCAACGGACGAAAATACCCTCAAATGCAAACACCCAAATACCAAAAATACCCTCATCACTAACAAAGCTCAAAAACACAGAGAGGGAAAAAAAAATAAAAATTTGGAGTCACCTCAAAATCCAAATTTTCAAAGAATGAAACTTCATTCATTAATCTACAAACCCATTTCACAATTCATCACAAAACCAAGATTTTCCCACATTGAATTCAAACTACAACAAATTCTAGACTTATATGACCCAATTGAACAGCCCCTTGAAACAATTGCACCATTACATCTTACACCCAATACAATAACATCACTACTAGTCCACAACCAAAGTAATGTAGAGTTAAGTTACAGATTCTTTATATGGGCAATGAGAAAAAAGGATTTAAGAAGTTGGGCATCTCATAATTTAATGATTGATATGTTAGTTAAAAACAATGGGTTTGATTTAGCTTGGAAAGTTATTCAAGAGTTGAAAAGTATTGAATTGTTTATACATCCTTATGCTTTTACAGTTTTAATTACAGCTTATGCGAAAGCGGGATTTGAGGAGAGAGCTGTGGAGTGTTTTGGCAAAATGAAAGAGTTTAATTCAGTTCCTAATACATTTACTTTTAATATTGTATTACATTTGTTAGTTGAGAAAGAAGTGTTTTTATTAGCATTGGCTGTTTATAATCAAATGTTGAAATCTGGGTGTTTTCCGAATCGGTCTACTTTTGTTATATTGATTCATGGTTTCTGTAAAGCTGGGAAAATGAAAGACGCGGTACAGTTGTTTGATGAAATGGTGGAAAAAGGAGTTAGTCCTGATACTATGGTTTATACTGTTATTATTTCGGGTTTATGTCAAGTTAATAGAACTGACGAGGCGAAGAGTTTGTTGGATAGTATGAAGTTGAATGGTGTTTGTCCTAACATTGTTACTTACAATGCTTTGATTGATGGGTTATGTAAAGTTGGAAAAGTTGATGAGTCTCTTAGTCTTATTGGTATGTTGAAGAAGGAGGGGTTTGTTATTGGGTTGAATGCGTATACTTCTTTGATCGATGGGTTGTTTAGAGTTGGGAGATTTGATGAGGCGTGTGAATGGTATAGGACGGTTTTGAAGGAAAATATTGTTCCTGATGTTGTGTTTTATACTGTTATGATTAAAGGTTATTCGGAAGTGGGTAAAGTTGAGGAGGCATTAACATTTTTAAATGAGATGAGTGAGAGGGGTTTGGTTCCTAATACGTATTGCTATAATACTTTGATCAAGGGTTTTTGTGATGTAGGGCTATTGGATAAGGCTCTGTCTCTCAAACTAGAGATATCAAAGCATGAAAGTTTTCCCGACGCTGCAACTTACACTATTCTTATTTGTGGTCTGTGTAACCAAGGTCTAGAAGGGGAGGCACAACAGATTTTTGAAGAGATGGAGAAGAAGAAATGCTTTCCAACTGTTATGACTTTTAATGCTCTTATTCGTGGTCTTTGTAAGGTTCGGAAGTTAGAGGAAGCTCAGATTTTATTTTTCAAGATGGAGATTGGGAAAAACCCATCTCTATTTCTTCGACTCTCTCAAGGTGCAGATCGGGTCCTTGATAGTGCGAGCTTGCAAACAATGGTAGAGCGCTTGTGTGAATCTGGGGAAATACTCAAGGCTTACAAGGTTCTCAAACAGCTTGCTAATAGTGGGGTTGTGCCTAACATCTTTACGTACAACATACTGATGAATGGCTTTTGCAAATCAGGTGATATAAACAGTGCTTTCAAACTTTTTAAGGATCTTCAACTTAAAGGGTACTCCCCTGATGCTATTACGTACGGGACACTAATGGATGGGCTTCAACGGGTCAATAGAGAAGTGGATGCCCTTCATGTCTTCCATCAGATGGAAAGAAATAGTGTTTCTCCGAATTTGGCTGTTTACACAATACTGATGAAGTGTTATTGTCGTAAGCGGAAGTGGATACTAGCTTTTAGTCTGTGGATGAAGTATATGAGAGGTCTTCCTGATCACAACAACGAGAGACTCAAATTAATGGAGAAAAATGTGGATCTGGGAAATATCGAAGTTGCAGTTCATGGAGTACTAGAAATGGATATGAAGTGCAAAGTTGTTGACCCTTCACTTTACAATATTTTTCTCACTGGATTGTGTCAGGCAGGAATGCTAGATGAAGCTCTCAAGATCTTTAATGTGCTTGAAGAATGTAAAGTTAGCGTCACACCTCCAAGTTGTGTTTACTTGATTAATTGCCTCTGCCATGAGAAGAAGGTTGATCTAGCTTTAAATGTTTTTCTCTACACATTAGAGATGGGTGTTAGATTGATGCCGCCAGTGTGCAACCGACTTATTAATTCTCTTTATTCTCAAGATAAGTTTAAGGACATGCTTGACATTGTAGCTAGAATGGAGTCTGCAGGTTACAAGTTAGACATTCATCTTTCCAGAGTATCAAAGGCTTTACTACGAAATTGTAATAGTATGCAAGATATGAAGGAGGTATATCTGACTGATGGTTGTAGCACATGAATATTTCTCGGAAAAGTAGTTTCATCCACAGGTATTTACAGTTCCAACTTCCTATTTCAGGAACCAAACAGTACACTGGCACAAGAATGATATAATTTTTATGCTTGTCTGTTGATCCTTAAATCTGCCAACTGATTCAGGTATACTTCAAACCAAACTTTCTTTTTTACTCATTTGAGTTAATCTCTTGGTTCACTTTAGGTTATGGGAAAGCTTTAGTATCATATGTTTTTGCACCTTCAGGTCATGTACTAAGTTTAGTTGTTGGCGGTATGCCTTCAATACTATGCTTACATGCACAGTCTCGGATCAGTGGAGTTTCTGCAACCAAAGGGCTTTGCTTTAGGCACGAGGTCTTCTGTCCAATCATGTAAGGCATGGCGATCATTTCTAATGCTGTCACTTAAGACGTAGTTCCTTTGATTTGTTATCCAATTTCTCACTGTAGGACTTACGTAGGGGCATTAGCTAGTTTCTAATAAACTATTTTCCAGATGATGGGTCATCTTGGTTCCGTCGATGTTTATTTCAGACAAAGCCATCAAACTAATTTGTCAAGTATCACACTTATCCGCATGTCCTTGCTTATAGTTCACAGTAGGATGTAGTTCCAGTTATGGCATGCTCCATGGAAGTGCAACTCTTAACTTTGCTAGATAGAAATGACTATGCTTGAAATCGTAATATATACGCTAATTTGAAGTACTTCACTGCTTTATATGGGATCACACCTTTGATGTTGTAAAGACCTAGTGAATACATATTGAAGCTAGTTCTCTTTCTTCACATTGCCAGTATAACTGGTAGCTTTGGGAACTCTCTCACCGTTGAAGTGACAATCCACTTCAATGTGATTCGTTTGTCTATGGAGTACAGATGAGAAGCATTACATCAACAGTTTGGTTATCACATATACATGCCAATTCTGAACGCAACCATATCAACTCACATATCATATGCACTAAAACTTCTTTCTTGTATTATAGACAAGATAAAATAACTAAACTGCATAGATGTTAGTATTTTATGCATACAATAATACACGTGAATGATGTGAGCTAAAGCAATGCACACAATATTAATGTATCTTCTTCTTTTTTAAAATCTCTATCTGGCAATACATGATAATGTGTTTGATAATAGAGTGAAACTCAATTAAGCGATGGTGCTTGAGATTTGAAGAGGAGAGAGGTAACCTTGGAGAAGGGTTGTGAGTTCAGGTTCGAGGAGACTCAGTATTTGGGGGTGGTGAGGGGCCCTACCTTTTTGCCTTTAGGTGTGTTCTTGGCAAGTCTCTCTCTCTCTCTTTGGGTAAGTATCTTTTATGCTGTGTTCCTTGGAGTTTGTAAAAGTGTGCCTAGACTCTCCCAATTCTTCCTTGTAGGAAACAATTTGAGGACAAAATAAGAGATAATTATAGTTTTAACTAAAATGTTACTTTTCTGATTATTGAGGGATGGTTATGGTTAAGAAGATAACTATGTTATAGACTAATTATATATTTGACTTGTTGCAGTTCTCGAATGTCCTGCGAATCCACATCTTGCTCATGGAAAGTAAGTTCATTAAAGCTATGTGCGATTGATGCTTGTCCTTTCTTTTTGAAACTGGAATATTTGCACATCTCAGACTTTTAATTTACCTTCTGGAATAGCAGATTACTCAATATAGCACCCCAGACAGTTCTTCACAATGGATTTTGTCATCCCCTAATCGTGAGGTACGAGGTTCATGGTTTGTTTATTTGCATTAATATATACATTTCTTCATTAACAATGACAAATTTTATTATGATTAATTATCATATGAGTGTCACCGGGTTTCAATCTGTTTTCCGTTTTTATATTTCAGACATTTTGTTCTAGTCAAAGAAAGATATAATGGTATTTTGCTAGCAGGATTTTTTATGCAATTACTATGTTTCTACTGAATAATGTCCTCCCTTAGTTAAGGTAGAGAAACCTGTTCTAACTGTAACACTGGTAGGATTATTTTTTTCTTGAGATGAATATGTTGCTATATTTCAAACTTTTTTTTTTTAAAGGCTTAACACTTCAATCTGATGCACTGTCACCAACTCACCATCCTCGTTCAATATCTCGTGAGAGCTTGCAAAAATTTGCATATCTCAGTTTTAGGAAGCGTCGAAATGACTTGTTGGTTTATTGTTTGGTATATAATTGAAAGGCTGTAGCTGTACATTATTTAAGAGAAAAGAAAACTTAAACGAGTTGGGATGAAGAATGTCCTCCTTCATTTTTTTCTTGTATTGGGGGATTTCGCTTGACGGATGGTATATAAATGACATACTGTGTGACCATGTGAAGATGCTGAAGCTCGTCTTTTTATCAAATGAGATGTCTATATAATATTGTATGTTCAAGTCCTATATGATTGTGGAGTATAAGTGCATAACAAAAATATTTTCCCTTGTGATATTGTGTTTGTTCATATTTGCTTACTTTGTTCATATCTTTCATTTAATGGTTATTGATTTAACCTGGCTACTACATTGAAAAGGCGCAAATGGACTTCAAACTCCGGGTTGTGGAGGCAGTTTCAAAGCAATTTGCTATGGAGGTAGTTTGGTCTTTTAGACTAAGGGTACGTTTGGCAACCCTGGGAATTCTCACATTAACTGATTTTCGTGGGTATTACTATTCTCATGGGTTGTTTGGTAAAAATAACGGCGTGAATTAGAATTCCGGTGCGAATAGGACTACCACATTCGGCGGTACTCGAAGTCGAAGTCGCACCCATTTGCGTGAGAAACAGGAATAAGATTTTGTGGGAATTCTCGCAAAGTTAGTTGCCGAGATAGTTGGGTTTGTTACTGCCTCAAATCTATTTAACAACAACTCTACTCCAATCTTCATCGTCAATCTCAAACATATTTGCTTCTTGGCAACAAGTGTAACAATCAAGGTACAATAAAATCTTCTTCTTGTAAAATTTATATTTTTCATTGTCTTCTTCATTCATACATAAAGTTTTCTTCTTTAGTCATCAATTATCTTCGTTGATACACAAAGCCTTCTTCTTGTGCGCGCAGGTTCAAAAAAATCGTTTTGCGGTAGCAGTGATACTCTCGCAGGTACTTGCTATTTTATAATTTTTTTTTCTTTTGTTTTCATGTTGGCGTGCTCTAGTGTGGACCTTGCATTATTATTGTTGTCTGTCCTTTTGGGATTTATAGCTTAGATGTTGAGGTTCCTCTATTTGTTTTAAATCTTCTTTTTTCCAACCTGCCTTTTGTCGAGCTTTTGTATATGAGTTTCTTCCAAATTTTTTTTTCTACTGAACTTGATATATTGAATATTGATTATTTTCATATGTATGTAGTTTATGTTCTTTGATGTATTTTTTATTTTCTATAAATGTTGAACTAGTTTTCTATCAAGTTGGACGTACTAGCACTGAACATTATCTTATTTGCTTGTGTCTCTCTATGTGCTGATCGAGTTCATATAATTGGGATTGTCATGTACATACTCTACTTTACTCTATAGGGAGAGCTTATTAATTAATCAAGCAACTTTTAACTACAAAAACAGATGAACTAACTCACGACTCACAAGCTGGAGGGAATATAGGCTGGGGTGGTAAAATTTTCCTTGTATAGGCATTTTGATATCTTAAGTTATTAATATCATATAGGGTTTAATGCTACTGAATGTCAGTCTTAAAGTTGATCTCTATTTTGGATTACCAAATGCAACAAGTTGATAGGATTTTTCGCATACTATGTGCTATGAAGTAGATCTATACACTATTTTCGTGTGTTCTGTATCATGCAACTATGCAACTATTAATATTAAGCAGTCATTTTATGAAAAATCCAGAGAACCCAATTGGGTTTTGGGGTTTATATCTAGCTAGACAAGATGAGGTTGTCACGTAGGCCTTTTTCTCTCATTTTGTCATGTTCAAACGAAATGGGAAATAAAAAGAAATCATAAGTCTATTAACCATTCCCGAACAAGCAATTTGGGGGGGTGGTTGCTAAGTTCAATTTGTCCTCTGTCTTTATCCCATGTAGCTTGGGATCCCGTTTTGATGAGATATAAGATTTGTTAATGGGCTGACAGGTTTTGAACCCAGGTCTACGGTAATGACTCTTATAAACATAACCATGGTAGCTGGCACCAGAATTAATGTTGGGAGTTGGGACACCATTGTTTACCCTACATTTGTCAAGTTCAAATAGTTCTCTTCCATCACCATGATATCTGTTAGTCTAAGAATAGAAGTGGTCTACATAGCTAAGATCAGTAATGCCTACATATATTGAGTAAGGTCTGGAGCTCTCTGAAGCCAACTAGGTGGAGAGGACGCCTCCCTGCTTTTCCTTTTCAAATATGCATACTTGTAATTTGACTATCTTAGACGATCAAAGTCATCCTTAGTCGTTATTTCTCTTGCTGTTTCGTAGCCTACATGAAATTAGCTGCATATTGTTGTTGATATGGTTTAAAAGAAGAGGATAACCTGATGTCCTAGACTGATTTGGTATATATGAGGTGAATATTTAGTTTAAATCACATTTACTTTCTAGTCTTTTCTTGTTTGATTCTTTGCTTATGTCGAGGTCGTCCCTCGTTGTTCTTATTAATTGGTTGAAAACTGTATGAAGGTCTCTCGATATGCTACAGACTAAATAATATTGTAGTCAAATAATTAGTGATGATATGTTCTACTGTTTACATTTTGTTTTTCTCATAACTTGTTACTTTTGCATATTTATTCTGGAAATCTATCTAATAAAAAGCAATGGTGTGCGGGCCACAGGGCCTCCATCCAATGGTTGTCATTGTATTTCACAAGTTGTGACACGGCACTTTTAAGTTCATCTAGGTGGTGTGCTGCATTTCTAAGCTAATAGTGGTTCCACAATATCTCTTCTTCTCTAATTTAGGGCAAAAGAAAGAAAGAAATCTACTCTTTCGTCTTCAACACCGCAGAATCAGTCTTTCTATAATTCTATCGCAGATTGCTGGTACGGCTCCCTCCTCATCTATGGGGTTTAAAGGCTATTCTAATTACGCTAAATTATCCTCAAAATATTTGGTATCCTCGCTCACTCCATTTTAAGTTCCCTCTTCTTCATTTTTTTCGTTTGGTTTTACTTTTTCTTTGGCAGGAATTTGGTTTATGTGAATGAAGGTGAAGGATGAACACCATGGTCTGGTATGAGAAGTTATGGGAAAGAGTATATTACAACATCTCTAATTCGTGAATTTCTAATGATCGCCGTGTTCCGCATGCTAGATCCTCTACTATTCTATGTTCTTCCCGAAAGCGTGCCAATCCCTATGTTGTGCGGAGCTGAGTATCTTATATTCGCTGGGATAAAGCTTTTCCTCTGCAGGGGCCTTGTGCAGTAAACCCCCTACGGGCGGTCGTCCGTCGTCGTAAAGTAGTCCCCGTGAAGCTTTCGGGAAGAGGGGTAGTCTTGTGCATAAGCATAGCATTTCTGGTCGAACCCGCCCAACCCAACTAAGAAGAACCGAACCTGACAGACATCTTTTTCTTTTTGGGAGGGTACTCCGAGTAGTGGGTACCTCGTAGGACCTCGACCCACCTACTCGGGTCTTGTATGGATATGCAGGAAGGGGTGCTCCTAGGTGTGTGTAGGGGGTGTGTTTGTTCGCGAGAATGGATTCCTCATCAAGTCAGTTTTGGGGGTGTGGACACACTTGCGCGAATTCGGGTAACGGCTACAAGGGAGAAATCGAAAGGAAAATGTACCCGACCAGGGATGGACGTAAACTCGTAAGCTACCGAGGGTAGGGATAATCATCCAGGTCTTATTGTGAAACAAAAAAACTGCCCCGCCACAGCAGGCGGGTTGGTTGCTCTGTTGTCGCCGGGGAGCTCTTGGCGAGGAGATCTTAGGATAAGTTGCTAAAACAAACGGGAGGGGAGGATCGACCCGTTCAGTATAATTCCGAAGAAAGACTGTTGGCAGTAGGTGGAGACATTTCTTTGGCCCCCTTCAAAAGGAAATGCGGGCAGGGTAGAGCTCGGCAGAGGATTCGAGAATAGGGTAGGTAGGGTCCTGTCCTTAAGATTCAGATAAGAAAAGGGTTAAAAACCTTTATGCATGTCCCTGTACCTCCGTACAAGTGCTGTGTACAAGTTCCGGCCAGGATAATTGGGAAAGATCAAACCAATTTGAACTGCTCGCATCACAGTAGTAGTAGTGTAAAAGCTGTAAGTCGGGGGGCGGCTAAAGGCTATTACTTTCACATCTCTCTCTCTAGCTATAGATAGAGAGAGATCTGCTGCGTGAGCAACCCGCTTACGTGATAGGGGCGTTACATGTGCTTTACAGGCCGCACTCAATCTTTCTTCCCAATGAGCCCATTTTTCTTGATTTTGAAAACGGGCGAAACAAGCTACTACCGCTACACGCGGGACATTCTTTGGTGGTTCGAAAGGCATGGTTTTCTACGGTTGGGCCCCCCTCCCACTAGTCCGCCTAGCTAGTGAGCGGTTTTTTCGGGCGGGCATCTCCCGCAACGCATAAAGCAGCATTGTTCACACCACCCGAGAAGCAAAAGATTCGAGAGTCCAGGCGGAAAATACATGCATAGATAGTGGTCTAATGACAAGGGCCGACGGACGGAAGCTTGGGACGGAGCCGTATGATGCTCCAGTCTCACATACGGTTCTCTGAGAAGGGAGTGGCTACCCACTGGAGCTTCGACCAACCACCACCGGTCAATTCCGCTTTGGGGCCACCCCTTACTCTACCATTATTATCGGGGTATGGGGTTCAAGACAAAGAAAGATCAAGGCAGCATATCAGTTTTTCCTATATACTTCACTTGGATCTGTTTTTATGCTATTAGCTATTCCGTTGATTCTTCTCCAAACAGGAACCACCAATTTACAAATCTCATTAACCACAGAATTTAGTGAGCGGCGCCAAATCTTTCTATGGATTGCTTCTTTCGCCGTCAAAGTGCCTATGGTACCAGTTCATATTTGGTCACTTGAAGCTCATGTAGAGGCACCTATGGCAGGATCCGTCATCTTGGCAGGAATTCCTTCAAAATTGGGAACCCACGGGTTTTTAAGATTTTCAATACCCATGTTTCCCGAAGCGACACTTCGTTCCACTCCTTTCATTTATACTCCAAGCGCGATTGCTATAATATATACTTCCTCGACCACTTCAAGATAGATCGATCTTAAGAAGATCATTGCCCACTCCCCAGTAGCCCATATGAATCTGGTGACTATTGGTATGTCTAGTCGGGCGGCGGCCATTAGGTCACCTATTTTTAGTTATGGACACACAAGGCCAAAACATGTCGCCGGGCGTCGCGACCCATCAACCTACTAGCAATGGGGAGAAAACATAGCATGTCGCAACAAAAGCTTGATTCGAGTCCAGCAAAACACTGCCGCCTGTTCCAAAACAAAAGCCCCTTAGCCCTGGGACGGGAGTGGGGGACGGCCCTACACGCAGGCAGCACCGGCTCTACGAAGTAAGAATCGAATCTTTCTGTTGGCTTTCCCAATTCATTTGTGAATAAGAATTCAAGGGCGTGAAGTGAGCGCTTCCAGCTGCTTCGCCTGCTTCTTATTGTGTCGGCTATGTTTGCATGGCGGAAATGAACGAAAAGCGATGTGCTATTTTCAAATCTATTGATAGATAGCCTGATCTGTTCTGATAGATCGAAAGAGTAGGAATGGATAGAGAGGGAATCTATCAAAATAAGGTCCAATCCCCTATTTCTATCTATTGATGAGACAACTATCTATTCTGGATCCATCAGAAAGAAATCGAAATGTATCTGATGGAGTCTACATCGTACGTAGAGCGCCCAACTTAGGTTTCATGTAGTTCCGTCAGGGCCAGCCCAGTTCTCTTATCCATCGGTCCAATGCACTGGGCTCATCTCATGGAGGGAAAAGCCAAAAGTTGTGTTGTTAAGCGCCTCGACGCATTCCCTTCTCTCCCGGCATCGTCCCACACAGAAAGAAAGAGCGCGGAGCCCCGGCCCGACCTGTAGGTCCGCTAACGTAAAGCGAGGAGTTGAGCCTGAAATGGCGAACCAAAGTCACTTTCGGAACCATACTTCCTACAGCTAACACGTGTCCAGTCCAGCGGGAACGAACGTGACCTGCTATACCGCGCGGAGCCCACCCGAGTTCGTTTTCTGCCGCCACTGGCCGGCTGCTGGGGAAACAGAGCCCGGCCCCCTCTCGGGAAATGGGGGTGGGGGTCCAACAAGCACTTGCTGCAGAGGGGCCCGCAAGCACCCGCCCCTTCTTCTTCAGTAAAGCCTACCTATTTTTCGCCAGTGCTGACGCAGTGCACACATAGATAAGGAAAGCAAAATCCCAGTGGGGGGGAATGGGGGCCGGTGCCTTTCTTTTACGGCCTAAATTCCTATTTGTCAGCCGTGGGGAACTACTGCTCAGTCACGGGGAGGGGAAAGACTTGGGCCTACCTATCCCGATAGGACCCCATAAAGGAATGGGAGCTGTTGAGAGATTCCATATTGCCGAGCCGAAGGGCAGCACTTCTGTATGTGATCGTAGTATGTCACATCGTCTGGTCCCCGCTGCATCGAAGAGTACCTGTGCACTATGTTCCGGTTCACTGATAAGGAAGATAGAGTTGGGGTGGGGGTCTACGATGTGATACTCAAGTATGACCCGGGGAGATACATGCTAACTATGGGTAGGAAGCAGGAAACATTATGTAAAAAAATTCGGGGGGGGGTAAAAGAGATCTTATACTACCATTGATCCGACAGAGCGGAACGACCAGAAAAAGAAGTGAAGTTAGAAAGCCGTATGATAGGTGGTAACTATCTTGTAACGGTTCGGGGTAATCGGCGCATCCGATCAGTGGGGGAATCTTTGGCTCTATCGAACATACAGGGAATTGGAGGTAGCATTCCACCGATGTCAAGTCATGGACCGGTTCCTCCAGCCCTTTTTCTATGTGTTGGTGTTATATATGACCGACATAAGACTTGACTTGCTAGATATTACGGAGGTTCAGTGAGCACCATGCGAATCTCTCTACCATTTCCTTCTTTTCCACTTTGGCCAATATGAGTTCACCGGTACTAGCAGCTTTATCGGGAATTTCTCATCTTAGTAGGAGCTTTCCAAAGAAATAGCTTAGTAGCCACATTAGCAGCTTTGGGATGATTTAGGCGCATGTATTCCCTTTGGCTATATAATCGTGCGGTTTCTGGAAATTTAAAACCCGATTTCCTCCATAAATTCTCCGATCCAAATGGCAGAGAAGTTTCCATATTTATACCTTTTCTTGTTGGAGGGGCGACCATCCGTTGAACTACCAAAGAAAAAAGGGTAACCAATGTGATCATGACATTGTAAGTTCTTGTGATGGGACGGATGCGACTTCCCTCATAAGTAATGGGTGGCATAGCCCGTTGCAGAAGTCCCCCCCTTTTTTTTATCCATTCTTTTTTTAGTCTTTAGGGAGCAAACTACTACGCAAACTATGGATGCTGACTACACTACATGAGAAGAAGCATACCTGGGGGCCGAAGACTTGTTAGGTGTAGTGACTTAGATAGAATGTAGTACTGTCACAGTGGAATGTAGTTCCGTCAGGGCTACGTTTGCTCTTGGTGCCTTGACGGAACTAACATCTAAGCGCCTACATTTGCGGGGCTGTTCTGGCCTCCGGGGCGCAGGAGCGCACTTCCATTTTCTGCGCTGGGACCGAGAGAAAGAAAGGACGGGGAGAGACCATGCATGGCACTTCTCGACCCTGTCTCCGAGGGACAGTTGAACGAGCGACTCATGAATGCTGCCGGGTTGGACGAGCCAATAACTTCGACGCAGCGTTAGGTCTGTTTTTTGAGCAAGAATCACAGCTTTACCTTACCTTCACCATGATAAGGACTCCAAGTTCTTATGGCAGAGCACGAGGAGATTTATCATCAATATGATGATGGGAATGGAAACTAGAAGCACAACCGGGGTCTTCGTGGTCCGAGATAATACTTACATCAGTAACAGTAACGTAAGCATGAGACTTTTTGGTAGTACCGGTGAACCAGATGGCCGCGGCAATGGAATCTGGGATGGAAGACTCGTAGTATCTCTCTAGATTTGGCAAAAGCGAAAGACCACCTAACGTAATTCGAATGGGGGCTGACCGCTGAGCCCACTCTAGCCTCGCAGGGCGGCCCCGTGGGTGCGAGCTGGAGCTGCCATAGCTTATGGCTAGAGCAATGGGAGGGGCCCCTGCAGAGAGAACAGTAAGGATAACGAAGCTCCGCCCGCTTGGCGGGTGGCAGGAGCAGCGGGCAAGTGCTTGGTAGGCCAACAGCCCAGTGAACCGGGTGGGGCACTTTCGGCGAAAGGGGCACACTACACTGAGCAAGTACAAGAAATTGGCCCCGCTCCGCTTTCTTAAAAGCTAGGACCACTACGGAGGTCAAACCAAGGACCTATGGAAGTCGGGCTCGTCCCGGTCAATATTGGATCAAACAATAGGGGGCCGTGAGTACTGACCTCTCTTTTTATTGATTCAATACAATAGGGGAAAAGATCGTACTGTTCCCTACCGAGACAACAGACACTCTCAACAGATCCTCCGCGCGCTGGGCAGACCTCTTCCGTGCGTCTTTCTCGTGGCGGGAACAGAACAATAGGGAAAGACCCGGCCGACCTGCCCAGGGCTCGAGGGCGAGCCATACGAGAGTGAGTCGAAAGGCTGGAGTTTCCGTATTTAAGTTTCATGTAGTTCCGTCAGGTCTTGATCAAAGCCTCTCGATCTTATTCGTATAAGGGAAGGGGGAAGGAGTCTAAATCAATGGAAATTAATGAACCATCATTGATGGACGTTGCACATGACATGATCAATTAAGGTCCGGCGCTAATAGAAGTTGCTTACTCTCCTAGTAGCGAAGGAAAAGGGCAGGGCTTTTTTCGTAGTAATAGTGGGCGGGTCTCAAGAGATCGATGCCGGCCGCGGAATCAAACGAAGGTCGAAGGACCCTTCGATTCATTAAGGGGCATAGATCGATCTAGGCCTATTTGTTCGGTCAATCACCAAAGGCGGGGGGAACCACTATGAATGAGACCCCCGCCTCGATTCTTTTTGCAGAGTCCGGGGCCAGCCAGAAAAGAGAGCAGCGGGCATAGCGGTGCCCTCGCCTGGCACCATTCCCCGACCTAGCAGCAGACGGCGGGCGGGCCTGAATTCAGACCGGACCAGATTCTTCTTTGTTTGAGCTGCTCCCACGCCGCGCGAGACCGGAAGATCTCTGTTGTCCTGGACTGGACAAGTACGTAGAGATCTTCGGGGACGGGGAGGAGTCTCAATCGATCTTTTATAGGATTCCTTATCACGCCACGCACGGACGTCTTTCCATTGATAGATAAGAGGGCTCCCCCCTTGAACAGACTCTAAAAGGTTAGGTTACTACCTGCCTCTACGGAAGAGGTGTACTTTGTACCGCCCGGAGGTCATATAGATTGCCGGAGCGATAAGAACGAAAGCCCTACCTACAGCTACAACTACTGGCGCTTCAAAAGGCTTAGATTCTATTCTAAGGGCGCTACTGAAAGACTATGGGTGTAAGCCCCGAAAGCCTTTGGTACTTCGGTAGGGTGAGCAGCCCTTAAACCAAAAAAAAGACCAAGAAGAAAGATACGGCTCAAAGAACATGACTACACTACAAGAAGCAAGGGATGAGCGCCCAACGCTCGAAAGCTAACGCGCATACGTTTTCTTGTTGGTCCTAAGTATGTTTTTTCTCATGTAGTGTAGTCAGCATCTGTATCGCGCAGGTTCTAAAAGATCTCGACTGTAAGGGGGCCTCGACCGATAGGGAGAGTAGTGCTACTGCATGATAGTGGAGTGGAGCTTTAAGTCACATGTAGTGGAGTCACGCTTTACGTGATAGGCAGGCTTCCCCTATTTCTGCATTTCATTCTCTATTTGGCCCGCCTCATTCAAAATGATAAAAAAGGGGAGGCCTATTGATTCGAAGTCACTACCCCCCCGGTCAATAGCATAGCTCTTTCTTTCCTGGGTCTCCTTTCGAAGGAAAGGCCTTCGCATTCCTAATCCGGTAGGGCTGGACGGCTTTGTTTGCCCCAGCTTGGCGAATAGCATCCCCGCGCAACGACATTGTTTGTGCGCCCCTTTACCGTTCTCGCCGGTGTTTGCAACGGCCGGGAAGCCACCGTAGAAAGCAAAAACCTATCGCCACGCCGACCATAAAATACGAGATTGAGCCCCTTTTTCTCAAAGATTTGATGGAATGGCCCAATAAAGGAAGGTTATAGTACGCGATGCGTTCCATTTGTATGAATCACGAACATACCATGCACAACCGGACGCGTAGAGCCACTAAGAGTTGGGCAGACCGGGCCGGGCGCAGTGCCGATCCGAAAAGTCGAAGTCTCAATCAGCCTAGTGCACCAACCACGGGTACGACGGGCACTCAAAGACTGGCAAATGATGGCCCACCCCACCCAAAAGCTTATGTCATATGGGAACTCATGGCTGGAAACAATCCTTATGGTTTTGATATCCGGTAGGAATAATAAGAAAAAGTCCAGTCAAGTTAGTGAGCCTAGTGATAGGAGACTATCTAGCTTGGTTCGAGAGCACTTGTTGGGTTTTTTTGTGAAATGTTACGGCCTAAATCTTTGAACTATTGACCCTACTTGTTCGGATGGGTGTTCACCCCAAAGTGTTCCCGGACTGCATGCATACATCCGTAAGTAACTTAGTGCAACATGGCAAATTTCATTGAGAGGAATCAGCAAAGAAAAGAAAAAGGGGTCTGAATGTGTATTTGAGAGATTGTCCTCGACCGAGGAGTGTCCACATGAGTTTGTTGAGGTGTCTACACGAGGGCTGCGGTCCTCTTTTATATTCGTCGAGAGTTCGGATTGCTCCACCTAAGTGGAACGAAAAGGAGGAATTGACAAAGGGGGGAGCCGAAGCTTAAACTTCCGGTAGCTTGCTAACTCTCCTAGTTAGAAGAAGGCTCTTTGTTTGTCGGATTATTTAGATGCAGAAGTCATCCTGGATTTTTTTGATTCCGTATGCCGGGGAAAGTGCCTCACCTTTCTACATTAATTCTTAGAAAAAATTCCTCGGTCTCTATAAAACGTAATGAAAAAGCCCGGTGAAAGCGAGAAACAAAAGGAGAGAGAAAAGCGGAAAGGGGAAGAAGTCTAGTGCTAGTTCTTACTTAAACTTATTTTTCTAACTTCCATTTGTTAGTGGTTTCTCTCTTATTTGGATTGAAAAAAGACAAAACTTCCCTTTCTTTCTCTTCTTTTTTTTCCCTCGACAAATTTTGGCTATGACCAATGCCCCGCCTAGTTTGAATAGGGCGAACAAAGCTACTTGAAAAAGGCAAGGTGCACCGCACCTTGGATTGAAATCGGCAATTTCGTTTTTGCGAGATCTTTTTTAGAAAGATGAAAAATGAATAAAATAAGGAAAAAAAAAAAGATGGAATCTAAATAAAGGCGATAATGCCGGGAAGGGGGGTGCACTACTTCTTCATTCGGGGGGCTTGCCTCATTACTTCCCATTCGGCGAGAGGTGCACCTAACCCACCTACCCACTCATCAATCACGGCGTTCATCCTGACTTGCAATTTGATAGACCCCTATTGTATTGGAATTAGGCCTTTTGACTGTTGTCAACTAATCTCTTCAATGTTCGATTCTACTCTATGTTAGAACATTTCTCTCAATGCTATTTCGATCTAAGTGGTCCTATTTAGGTGTCCCGTGCTAGGAAGCATTACTCCTCTTTTCATTCCAAATTCAAGAATACGACCGATACGATTGATTGGTGCTCAGGCATCTCTTATTACTTTTTTGTATCCCCCTGTTCCTCGGATACAATTCGATCCTTCTACGGCCAAATCTAAATTTGTGGAAAGCCTTCGATGGCTTCCTTATGAAAACATAAATTTGTATATGGGTATAGATGGTCTCTCTTTATTCTTCGTGATATTGACCACATTTCTGATCCCTATTTGCATTTCAGTGGGTTAAAAGAGATCTTATACTACCATCGATCCGACAGAGCGGAACGACTAGAAAAAGAAGTGAAGTTAGAAAACCGTATGATAGGCGTCCTCTCTACATTTCAAGTTCATCTAGGTGGTGGTGGTGGTGGTGTGGTTGCTAAGTTCAATTTGTCCTCTGTCTTTATCCCATGTAGTTTGGGATCCTGTTTTGATGAGATATAAGATTTGTTAATGGGCTGACAGGTTTTGAACCCAGGTCTACGGTAATGACTCTTATAAACATAACCATGGTAGCTGGCACCAGAATTAATGTTGGGAGTTGGGACACCATTGTTTACCCTACATTTGTCAAGTTCAAATAGTTCTCTTCCATCACCATGATATCTGTTAGTCTAAGAATAGAAGTGTCTACATAGCTAAGATCAGTAATGCCTACATATATTGAGTAAGGTTTGGAGCTCTCTGAAGCCAACTAGGTGGAGAGGACGCCTCCATGCTTTTCCTTTTCAAATATGCATACTTGTAATTTGACTATCTTAGACGATCAAAGTCATCCTTAGTCGTTATTTCTCTTGCTGAAATTAGCTGCATATTGTTGTTGATATGGTTTAAAAGAAGAGGATAACCTGATGTCCTAGACTGATTTGGTATATATGAGGTGAATATTTAGTTTAAATCACATTTACTTTCTAGTCTTTTCTTGTTTGATTCTTTGCTTATGTCGAGGTCGTCCCTCGTTCTTATTAATTGGTTGAAAACTGTATGAAGGTCTCTCGATATGCTCCAGACTAAATAATATTGCAGTCAAATAATTAGTGATGATATGCTCTACTGTTTACATTTTGTTTTTCTCATAACTTGTTACTTTTGCATATTTATTCTGGAAATCTATCTAATAAAAAGCAATGGTGTGGGGGCCACAGGGCCTCCATCCAATGGTTGTCATTGTATTTCACAAGTTGTGACACGACACTTTTAAGTTCATCTAGGTGGTGTGCTGCATTTCTAAGCTAATAGCGGTTCCACAATATCTCTTCTTCTCTAATTTAGGGTAAAAGAAAGAAAGAAATCTACTCTTTCGTCTTCAACACCGCAGAAGTAGTCTTTCTATAATTCTATCACAGATTGCTGGTACGGCTCCCTCCCCATCTATGGGGTTTAAAGGCTATTCTAATTATGCTAAATTATCCTCAAAATGTTTGGTATCCTCGCTCACTCCATTTTAAGTTCCCTCTTCTTCATTTTTTTCGTTTGGTTTTTACTTTTTCTTTGGTAGGAATTTGGTTTATGTGAATGAAGGTGAAGGATGAACACCATGGGGTCCCAAAAGGTGTTTTGGGGTTTATAAACGTATGATTTTTTGAAAAAAAATTGAAAATTTGATTGCTATTACCAGAGATTTGTAGAACATCCTATTAAAACTTAATGGTAAATTCTATAAACTAATAATTTGAGAGAAAAATGTCAAAACAATATAAAATATATATATATATATATATATATATATATATATTATAATAATATTACGGTAGTGATTTTGCAAGAAATATCAGTATGGAATTTCAATGTTGTCGATCCTCCCTATTCTTTTAAAAATTAAACACATAACATAGACAAACATCACGATCATAGATTTATCGTGGATGTGAGAAAATGAGATCTGGGCGAAGTCCAGAGTTCTTTAAAAGCATTTGTGCCGTTGGCAAGCACTTTTCTTGGAGTGACTTGACTAACTATACATCTTTCTCTTAGCACATAATTAAGGGGTTCCAGTCCCAATTTTGTCTCTCTAGCTTTTGTTTTTCCATTAGAGCGCATACATTTGTTTATATCTCAATAATTGTATTATATAATGATGAGGCTTCTTTTGACAAGAGTAAAAGACTATGCATTGATTCCATATGGGTTTTTCAATGATATTATATGGGAGTCACAATCTTTGGTTGTGAGTCTCCCATTGGGTATTTTTTTACTGGGTTACACTGTCAGCTTCAGGATAATGCTCAGCATTTATTTCTATTATTTTTATCACAGATCAACGGTTACAATTCTGTAGAATTCTTTTCTCTGACCAACAATAATGTAATTGTGGAAGGTTTCTCATTAGGGTGAGTTTGTGTATTTGTCATAGACACAGCAAAAGTAACATTTTTTTTGACTAATTTTTTTTTCAAACAGGCAGTGAGTGCAACTCGTCAAGGTTAACTTTTGATGGTGTTGACTTGATGGGTGAAAGACTAGCTGAAGAGGTACTTGAAATGAACCTTATTATTTTCTGTAGTGCTTGGTTTGATAAGGTCCTTGTGTTAATGTCATGTCCAAGCTGCTCAACTTTGTTATCCTGAACGTGATTTGGGATTTTTTACTTTTTACTTGGAGAAGTTCTGAAGAGGAACCTTTCTTGTCTCAAATATAGGTATTAGCAGTTGTTAAGCGTAGGCATGGAGTGCAGAAGATATCCTTTGTGGCTCACTCTTTGGGTGGTTTGATAGCAAGGCATGCTATTGGAAGGCTGTATGAGCCTTCTCCCCAGAGTGAATCCTTGGTTCTTACTGGCAACTTGAGTGAAGTGCATTCAAGTATATCAGGTAACTCGCAAGAACGGCTTTCAGAAGGAAAAATTGCTGGGTTGGAGCCATTAAATTTTGTAACTTTTGCAACTCCTCAGCTGGGTTGTGTTGGATGTGTTAATTGGTAGTGTATTTTTCACTTTGTAAATCAGTTCCGGTGTCCACTAGCTTACATGCTATTGTTTAGTTTTCGTTTGTCTCCTGCAGCTCCACTTCGTGCCAAGAAAACTTCGACTATCACTTTGTTGTTGGTTTATTTTTTTTGTTTGGGCCATATATTAATCATCTTTGCAACACTTAGTTATTTAACTAATAACAAAACCCTTTGAAATGTGAATTCCTGTAAAAACTTCGACAACTAAGGTAGGTTTGTATCTGTTGAATTTGATATTTGATTAGGTACAACTTAGTTCTGACTTACAGGGGGGTTCATGTAAAGTATATGTGCTTTCCGTTTTCATGGTCTGCTTATTGCTTATAGTTTTGATGCCTTGAAATAGGAATGAATATAATCACTCTGAGGATCCATTGAAAACAAAGAAGCACACGCTCCATTTATAATAGGATAGACTGAACCTTTAAGCTTAGGCCACCTTCTTCTTCATTTCTGCTATTAATTTAAGTCTTAGTGCTTTATGTCACAATATCTAATCATCCATGATATTATTATGAATATTTTCTTGATGTTCTGCACAAAGAATGAAGGCCGGACTTGATTTGTTTAGGAGTAGTTTTACCCACTAAAAGGCAATTCTGAATGGTTACGTTTCGTCATGTTTTCTTCGTAAGTAGAAGTTTTTCCTGTGATTGTTGCTGAAACAAAGGTCGAGTAGGTGCTTCTCTAGAAGTTAAAGTGCAGGGGATGGCATTTATTGGCGTCTCTGTGATTATACAAGTTTTGATCAGAATTCCAAAACTTATGGTATGTTATTGTAGTATATTGATTTCTTACTATGAGTTTGTCTTAATCTGGATGTTGATAGTGTCAGGCCCCAGGGGTTGGATTAGAAATGGTTTGGCAGAATGTTTAGTATAATGGTGGTGGTAAAACCAGTTTTAGATGCATATTTACCATAAGAGCTAAAACCAGTTTCTTGGATTTGGAGGTTGTGGTTTAAGGTTGTCTGTCAATGCTATAATACAAAGACAACTATTTTAGGTCTTCAGCCTCACATGCGACCACATGGATCAACTCTCTCTATTGGTGCTTTTTGTGTAATCAGGTTGTTGAGGTTTCCACCTCCAAAACTGGCAAGCATGGCCATGCCAAGTGTCACTTCGTAGCAATTGACATATTCACATCAAAGAAGCTTGAAGATATTGTGCCCTCATCCCACAATTGTGATGTAAGTTCATAATTTGATTGTTTTCTCGATCTATTATGCTCTCATTCCTTGCTTATCATAAAATCCTGTTTTTCTTCATTAGCATATGAAAGCATATGAAACTTTGGATGGCTGATTGCCCGTGTTGATATTTATTTTCCAGGTTCCTCATGTTAATCGTACAGACTATCAGTTGATCGATATTTCTGAAGATGGCTTTGTAAGTTATTAGTATTATACTATTATCACATAATCTAAGTCAGGAAAAGTGCTTTCTCCCTTTATCCAAGATAATTTTAGCGTTTCTTATTAGCTAAGTGACTGAGGTTGGGTCCTTTCAGGTGAGCCTGTTAACTGAGAATGGGAACACCAAAGATGATCTGAGGCTTCCTGAAGAGCCACTGCTCACCCATGTATGTAATATTTCTATTGTCCTCTCTTTAAAAGACTGATTTATCATATTCTTTGCAACTAATTCCTTGTCATTTTTATAGATTACAGAGGGGTTTGCTGAAGGAAAATATCTGGTGGTGACTGTCATGTCTTCGATGGGAGAAGAGCAGATCTCAATTCTCAAGGACATTGGCCCTAAAAACTAATTTCTATTCAGCAGCCTATGTGCCTACCTGGTGGAGTAACTATGTGGAATAATTACTTTGTCTTTTGCTTCTGTTAGATCTATGTCCCACTACTATGATCAGGTAGTTGAGTTGTTAGACTTGTTTCTGGGTTTCTGTAAGGATTTAACGAAAGAAGACAGGAATTGATGGTCATTAGAGGGGCAGATCCAGAAAAATCTTTCTTTATGGGCTCAACTTGAGTTTAAAACCTAAGTCTTTACCTTTAATATTGAGTGTATTCTCATTTGGTATTTTATTTCTCAGTGTCATTAAAAGTATGCTTTCTCATGGAGCAACTTTTTTCTTTTATTGCTCATGTTTTACCGAAGCCATGTATAGCCGTTGGCAATAGCAGGGGCCTAAATTTGCCAATGGCTGATAGCAGAATGCAACTTATTCTCTCACCAGTCGCCACTGGGCTCATAGATGCAATTGAATCTTTCCCCTAGAGTTTCTACAGATTATAGTGATATGTTGCCATATATAGATTGGGAATGTTTGCTGTGGATGTTTCGGAAAATGAACATCAGAATAAAATGAGGGTAATTGACGGTCGTTGTCAGTAACATGTCTTCAGACTTTGTATCTTAAATGTAGTTTTTAGAAAAATTACAGTTAAGATGGAATCGCGTTCACTTTGCAGGAAACGTATGATCAAGAGCATGCTACGAAAGAACCCAGATCGTAGACTGACCGTAAGGCACGTCGAGTGTCGAGGTAGTGCCGTAGGCACGTCAACGCCTCGCGGGCCGTAGGCATGGGTATACCCTAGTGTAGGAAAATGACAAACGATTACCAAGCTATTGCATGGAAATGCAACATGACGATTGAAGACATGCCCTTCTATCTTTAAATATTTTTAGTTGATTTTTAAATTTCAACAAGTTTTGATGTACTTCTGTCTAAAGTATGTAAAAATTCTATGAGAGGACCTTTGTATCTTATTTGAGTGCCTTCTTATTTTTGTGTTACAACTCTTTTAAATAAATTGATGTTCTATAATTTTGACAATACCCATTTTATATGTTAGCTTAGATAAATTAGATTGATGATGCATAATATGTTGTAACTTGAAAAAGGGTATTTGGCCTTCTTTGTGCTCCCGATGGTAGCGCTTGTCAACATTGGTATATATCTGCTTCTCTAAACCCCCTTTACATTTTTTTTAGCTTTGAGGATTTTTTTATGTTTGATATATTCATATGGTTGGTTTGCAGTGATGTATGTGGTGTTTCAGTTGCGGTGGCACTTTATGATATGCATGAATGTAACTCAAAACCAAGGTTTAAGAGATTTAAAGGAGGGTACCAGAATCAGAAAATCATTAAAGAAGATATTCCATTTCAGGATGATAATGAGGCAGACTCTGAGATGGTTGGGAAGTTTGATGCAGTGTGTGTATTTGCTATTGTCGTTTTGAATTTTGAAACCAGTCTTTACCCTTCTTTGTATCCATCTTTATGGGGTACTAAGTTTTTTTGTGTTGCTCTACATGGAGTGCAGAGCTATAATCCTTGGTATAACTCAGAATGCTCTGGAAGCCCCCAACACTCTGACAGCTATGAATGGTATCTCCCCCCTCTTTCTCCCTATGTATATTTGTGTTACTAAAGGGGTCTAATTCAGGGTTGTTTTCAAGTCTACTACTGCAAGGTATTTGTTAAAATATTCTGTTTTACAAATGCCATTCCTTTGCTATAATATGTGGAATCATTAGTGAAGTGTTTTCTTTGGTATGGGTACATCCTGCACTACTGACTTTACTGATCAGGTTCGAGAGATTTGAATGGAGTGTTTGAATCAAAGTGTGTATTTTCTTCCCAGTTGGTGACATTGGCTAGTGAGGTTTGTTAGTCATCACCTCTTAACGGCAAGTCATTTGGCTATTGTGCATAGATCTTTTTGGAAATTTAACTAATGTATACTTCTGATGGAGCAAGCAATCTAGCTTGTTTAGAAAGGAAAGTTGTACTGATCTTTGTTCTCTTGTACTTTTTGGCGTAGTGTTACTTGGGATGTGTATACCATTTTGCGATGAGAATGTAGAGTTTCTTACATATTGACCATCATACTGCATTTCTATTTTAAAGGTTTTCAGAAGAGCCACCAATGAGTTTTTTGTATTCTTTTGTTCCCAACAATGTTTCAAATATGGTATTAAGTGATACACTAGAAGTGTTGCACTGCACATGCCTCTGGTACTTTCTGCAGAAAAATTCTTTCCCTGAAGGGAGGTGAATTTCATAGTCTTCTACTTCTACTCAAGGATTGAGTGTGACGTTATCAAGAGCGATGATAAAAATCTCACCTTATAACATTCTACATTTGATCTTGTCATCTCTAAAAAGCATTCAAGAGTAGCTCGATTTTCACCAGCATTTATTCCCACTTAAATACATCCCTAACATCACTTAACAAACTCACTTTGGCTGCATAAGCACGAACCTGATCAACACTTTAACTCCTCATACGCATCTCCTTGAGATAACTCACCAAGAACACAATTCACTCTAATATCTTCAAGATGAAGACCACTAAGATGAAATTCTAAAAACAACCTAAATACTTTATTATCAAAACTATTAGTTTGGTTTTGTTAAATATTTGAGCCAAAAATAATTAACAAAAGTGGTATGAGAAATTGATGTGAGAAATCTTAGCAGCCAAACAATATGTGGAAAATTGACGGTGAGAATTACTGAGAATTCACAATTTGCCAAACAGCTATAATTCTCGCATGACTATGAGAATCGGATTCCATTAGAATTCTAACTCTCACGAGAATTCCATTTCTCATTTCCAAACGCACCCTAAATGTATTCATGATTATTTTGATAGGGTGTGTATTGTATAATTAGCACCCAAAATTAAGTTAGCAAGTACTCCCTTCTTAACATATGTGAATAATTTGATTGTTTCTGTTTGGCTCCGCAATTCAGGGTAGTACGTCAGGGGTATTCATTTTTCTGCAAAAGCTCGTATAGTGTTGCGCTTCATATAGTTCAAAGTTTCAAACTGCATAATTTCATGACGTTCCTGCACCATTTGACGAGCTCACGGATCTCTGGAATCTATCTTTGCAGATGAGAATATGTCTGACTAGTAAATGACTATAGTGGTGTGCGCTTCTACCTCTGTATATTTCCTCTCATATATACTGGGTCAAATGAGAATGGACTTCAAATTTAGGGTGTGTTTGTTTTGTTTAATGTTAAAATGGGTGATCCACTATGGAATGGAATGGAAAGGAAATAATTTTAAGTGGTATGTGTTTGGTAAACTGGGGAAAGGAAAGTAAAAGCGGGGAAAGGAATAATCATGTTTGTTTTGCAAAAATATGGAAATGAATAATTGTATTGTTGGGTCAATTAGTAGTAAGTCCTATCTATTTATTTCCTTTCCTTTCCTTTCCACAAAAATTTCGGGGGTTAGGTAATTTTGTTTCCAATGGAAAATCTCATTTCCTTTCCATGGGTAAACAAACACCTTATAAACTATGGAAAAAGTGGATGATCATAACAAACACACACTTAGTATCAGCCTGGTCATTTGTTTCTATGTTCAGGGAAGAATGCTGAAGTATGTTGTGAATGACGCAATGGATGGTATGAATGACGCAAGGGATGAGTATGGCAGTTAACTGGTACTTCATTTCCCGCAGACTTTTTTGGGCTTGATTTTTTATTTTATTTTATTTTTGATTTTTTTGTATCGCTAGCTAACCTGGCCATGATCTTCATTCAGAAACAAAATGATTCATGATATCTAGCCAATGATCCCAAAAAATTTCTTTGAGAGGTTCTTATAGAAAATATAAATCCAATAGACTTCACAATAAAGTGCTTTACTGAATAGACTATGCTGCCAATTGAACTATTGCCTGAATTCAGGTTGGCCCGACTTTTCTTCAACTCCCACATCATGTATGGAAGCATTTTTTTTTTTTTTTTTTATGCAAATCATACAATTATATATTAACCAAGTCAGACGACCACAGGATTACATTTTGAGGCCACTATACAACTTGGAAGATCTGAGCTTCCTAACTGCCTCCGTGCCCAGGCAGCTAGTAAGTTAGCATCCCCATTGAAGGTCCTACTGATCCATCTAAACACAAAAGACTTACTTCCAGCCAACAGAGAGTTTATACACTTTTTACCACCTCCCATTCCCATCTACAGGAGCTTTGATGTAACGCTCCAATAACTTCCATGTTATCCCCTTGAATCACAAAATCCTTGCTTCCCAGCTGCTTTGCCAGTATGGCTGCCACTTCTGCTCCTTCTAGCTCAGCTGCTGCTGCCTCCAAAGCCTTGAAACGTCTAACAGCAGCCCCCACTATACACCCTTCATCATTTGTTGCAATTGCTCCTGCTCCAGCTCATCCAGTTTGCCTGCAAAAAGAGGCATCAAACCTAATTAAAATGCAATCATTAGGTATGCTGTGGAAATCTTCCTCAAGTTGCATAATATCTATATTAGAGAAAGGTTGAGGAATAAGGGATTCTTCTCAGTATGCCAGATAGCATTTTTCAGCTCCCCCTCTTCTTGATCATTCTTTCTCGGTTTGCCTTTTTATGCTCGAACTTGATTTCATTCCTAGTTTGCCAGATTTGGTGCAGCATGAACATAAAGTGTGTACCAGCTAGCCTTTTCTCATTATTCTTATTGCATCCCCACCTCACTGCCTAATCCAGTCTATCTCTTACCGACATCTTTTGCTCCTTATGGATTTTCATCCCTACTAGTGATCCAAACCAGACAGTTCGATCCATCCACAATTAAAGAAAATGTGTTCTGCAGTTTCCAGCTCCTTGAAGCAAAAGGGACAAGAGAAATCTCCTGTCATTTGCCTCTCAGCAAGGGTGGCTCCCATAGGAAGCACATTCATATACATTTTCCACAGGAATAACTGTATGTGTGCTGGAACAGGTGCTTTCCACATATGCCTTAGAGTAATAGGGTTGCAGCTGGAGCTTTGCCCCACTTCTTCATTAGAGTGGAGGAAGTGATAAGCAGATTTCACAGTAAAACTGTCATACCTGTCTTTTTGCCATCTCAGCTTATCAGCTGACTCCACTTGAGGTCTAATATTCACCTCCAGAATATTTTTACAAGTAATGGGATCTAGGTTTTGACTAATCTTAGTCTCATCCCAGCCACTCTTATCTGCACAAAACAGATCAGATACTACTTTGTCTTGTCAAGCTGGCACCTCCACCCCTAGCTCTTCCAAGGTAGTAGGAGTTCCATTGCAAACAAGCCATGGATCCTTCATAATAGAGATGGACTTCCCATCACCAATGGCCCAGATAAGACCACCACTTATCTCATTAAAGGTTTTATGAATGCCCTTCCAAAAATAGGAAGCCTTGTCAGGGGGGTTTTTCACATCCCCTATCCAACCTTTGCCATAGATACTGAACATAGTTCTTGTCCAGAGAGAGTTCACATCAGTGGCAGCTTTCCAAGACAGCTTAGCCAGCATAGCATTATTTATATCTCTAGCTGTCCTCAACCCTAAGCCTTCAGAACTTTTTGGTTGGCATATATGCCTCCACCCTATGGTGTGAGCACCTTTTGTTTGGTCCTTTCCAGACCATCAGAAGTCTCTACATGTCTTATCAATCTTATTGCAAGAAGCCACATGAAGCAGATAAGTTGACATGGCATATAAAGGGGTGGCCTGTATCACAGCTTGGATAAGAGTTGTTCTCCCAGCCTGTGACAGGACCTTGGCCTTCCACCCTCTAATCTTATTATTGATTTTATCTACCAAATAATCAAAGTCCTCTAGACTTTTTCCTAGTCAGCATGATGGGTACCCCCAGGTACTTCTCTTTTGGAGCAAAGTTCCTTACTTTCCAGAATCTTTTGATCCTAATTTTTTGTCTGTAGGAGGCATTCCTACTAAAAAAGATACTGGATTTCTCATAGTTAATTTTCTGGCCTGAGGCCTCGCAATAATCATCCAGTATCCTTTTTAGATTCCCACTTTCAACCATGCTAGCTTTAGTGAACAGGATTAGATCATCAGTATATAACAAATGAGTTAGGGCAGGGGAGTTTTTTTTTTTTTATACCATGTATCTCCTCCCCTTGCTCAGCTCTAGCCACCATTCTAGATAGGGCTTCAGAAACAAGAATGAACAGATAAGGGGATAGGGGATCCCCTTTGTTTAACCACTCTTTCAGGGCTAAATCTATCCAAAAGAGACCCATTCAACATGACCTGAAAGGACACTGTAGATACACATTGCTATATCATGTGCCTCCATTTTTTATTGAACCCCAACTGCTCTAAAATACCATCAATGAATGACCATTCCACTCTGTCATAGGCCTTGGCCATATCTAGCTTGAGAGCAATCCAGCCTTCGTTCTTATGCCTCATATTCTTCATATTATGGAAGACCTCACATGCCAGGCCAACATTATCTCCTATACTTTTGCCTTTGATAAAAGCCCCTTGGAATGGGGAAACAATTCTGTTTATCAGACCTTTAAGTCTGTTGGCCAGAAGCTTAGAGATGATCTTATACCCAAAGTTGTAGAGACTTATGGGTCTGAATTTTGAGGCATGATCAGGATTCTCAATCTTAGGAATCAGAGTAAGATGAGTCTCATTCATACCAGGATTTAGGATTCTATGGGTGAAGAAGTCCTGAACAAAGGCAATCACAGCAGGCCCTATGATAGAAAATGCCTTGGAACCCATCAGGCCCAGGAGCCTTATGACTTCCCATCTTTCTAACCACATCCCAGATGTCCCCATTGCTTGGTATGGCTGTGAGAATCTCATTCTCCCTAGCTGTCACACAAGGCTGGAACAACTCAAGGATATGCTCATTCCTCTCAGGGTGATCAGAGGTGAAAATATCTATGAAATATTGATTTAAAGAACCCCCCACCTCCGTCCTACCTTCAGTCCAATCCCCTTCGTTATTCCTGATCTTGGTAATAGTGTTTCTTCTTCTCCTATAAATGGTAGAGAGGTGGAAATATTTGGTATTCCTAGCCCTATCTTTTAGCAAGGAGTTGGAAGACTTTTGTTTCCAGAAATTCTCCTCTTTATTATACCACTCAAGAAGGTCATCTTTAAGCTTTTTTGCTTTATTATAATTATCAATGCTAAAAGGTTTAGAAAGCACCTTATCAAGCTTGGCTTGGGTAGCTTTAATATTGGTAAAGATGTATGGAAGCATTAATTGAACTGTTGGTCCAAGAAAGGCCGAGCTGACTTAAACGAGCCAGAGTGTGGGTTACTACAATCTGGGAGGGAGATGGCGCACCACTGCTTCCCAGTTTCAATTGGTTTACACTTTACTTCCAGAGTTCTGATGCAAGGCAAACCTGAATGCATCAGTGTGAGATTGGTCATATAGGCTTGCTCTGCCTGCCCGACGGAAGCATATGAACAACCGAGTCCAAACCTTGATTTTTGGTTTTGAACTAAACAAAATAACACGGCTGAACTTGTGTGTAATGTTTGTGTAGGTATTAATATTCATGTCTCAGTTGACGTTTTCGTTAAAATTCACCGTTTGCGAAAACATTGTGATGTATGACTTGTATCTACTATCTAGTTTTCTGTAACACCAAAATAATTGCACTTGAGTTAGACACCCAACTTGGCACCAACAAAATGACTTGGCACCAGGACCTCGTTTTTTGCCAAGGTTCTAACGTTCCAGCAAAGCATCACCTAAGCAATCTAGGGAAAATTGCCTATGGAATTAGGCACCCAAAAATACATGAATTCTACAAATTATTGGGTTGCTATCGAAGAACTAAACACCATTCCAGTAAAATGCAGAACTCGTAAGCCAGTATTTCATTTATTTAGTTATTTATTTATTTATTAATTAATTTTTGTTTAAATTTTGATTTTTTGAAGAAAGCTTACTATCCAGGCCCAGGATATCTTTTACCGTAAGTGGGGCGGCCGCTGCTCTTGCCTTGCTAATGGAGAGGCCGTCCCTGCAGCTAGAACATCCATAGCAACAAATTTACAAAGTTTTGTGGAATTAACACTCGTATAGTCATTAGTCTCTCTTTCTCCCCACCTTTAAAATTTCTATCTCTCCAAATGTTCTTGGATGCCTAATGAAATTTATTATAAATGCCAATTTCATGTACCTTCTTAGTCTGCATGAATTATAAATGTGCATATGTTTAAGCAGTAGAAACAGGTCCATTATCCAATCGATTAAAATCCCGTAACATGTATTTCTCCCTCATGCATTTCTACCCTTCATCATATCATTTATCAAATTTTATATAAAAGATTAGACCCTACATCAGTAATATATATATATATATATATACAACCAATAAGCACAGTATATTTTCAACAATGGAGACCAGTATCATTTTAACAGACACAGATATAGAGAAGGGAGAACAACTTACACTGGTTTCTCCAAAGAATCCAACACCAGTAGAGAGAATTTTTCTATCAAATATTGACCAAACACTTCCTTTTCCTGTTGCAACTGTCTCCTTTTTTGAGACGCCACCAGCCAAGAAAACATCCACACTTGACATTGCAGAAAGAGTGAAGAAATCTGTTTCTGAAGTGCTTTTAATTCCTTACTACTTTATGGCTGGTAGACTGAATTTTGACATCAAAACAACTAGGCTGGAGCTTGTTTGCAACAATGCTGGAGTGTTTTTTGTTAGTGCAACATCAAAGCTTAGATTAATAGATCTTGGAGATCTTCGTCTTCCCAATCCATCGTTTCAGCATCTTATTCTTCCTGCTGGTCGATCCAAGGACTTTGCTAAAACTCCAATATTCACAATTCAGGCAATACTAACTAAGATATTGACTTGGCCAAATAAAATATAGGGTTAACTAGTATTACCCCCCCCCCCCCCCACTAGATGAGCCAATTAGGATTTCCCCCCACTAGATGGGAAATTAGGGTCTCCCCCCTAAATACACAAAAAAAAAAGTCAAAGTGGGTTGACCAAATTTTTTTTGTGTGTATTTAGAGAGGAGACCCTAATTTCCCATCTAGTGGGGGAAATCCTAATTGGCTCATCTAGTGGGGGGTAATACTAGTTCACCTTAAAATATATTGTAACTATAGTACAACAACTATACATAACATGGTTATCATTGTTTCCGCAGGTTACCAGGTTCAAGTGTGGAGGTTTTTTTTTTTTTTTTTTTTTCGATAATACCACATATATTTATAGAATTAAAGCATTACAGCATTACAGGGGTTATCTTGTTTGTTAGGATACAAAATGGTAGCTTCTCCCTTTGTTGCATATGGAAGGCCCATTGTGCTAACCCAATGAGCCTCACCATTAGACTCCTGTTTATCCAATTGAAATTTACTGAACTCAAAAACAGAGCTGGAACCGACTACATAGTCTCTCAAGCTCTCATACACCCATGAACACGACCCGGCTATTAAGTGCCTTTATAACCTCTCGAGCAGTCTCCTTCTATATACACTTCATTCCATCCAAAAGCAATGGCCAGTCCTATTGCCACTTCAGCTGCAACCATCTCTGCTTCCTCTGCAGATTTGGCTTTGAATTTCCTAATGCCTGCCCCTATCACTTTGCCTTCCGAGTCCCATGCTATTGTCCCAGCTGCTGCCTCTCCTGAGCAAGCCTGAAAAGCAGCATCAAATCTTAAATTAACACAATCATTAGGAATCACTGGGAATAGTGCATCCATATCATAGTTAACTCTATCTAAAATAAGCTCAGGGGGGTTAGAGATCTCATTCTGTTTTTTATTCTCTTCAAAGCTATTGATGCAGTTGTAGGCCTCCAGCTCACTTCTTCTAATGGTTCTTTCCCTGTTTGGTGCCCTTTGCTCAAACTTGGCTTCATTTCTTGTTTTCCAGATGTTGTTAAGCAGATAACAAGCCTGGACTCTGCTTATGTGTTGGCTTTTGTTATTACTCCAACTAAGAAACTTAGTGATCCATACTTTTGCATTGTTGCTGCCTTTGCTTTCCATTCTCAGACCTAAGCCTGAGGTGAACCACAGCAGTCTGGACCACTCACAATCAAAAAACAAATGACTATCTGTTTCCATACTCTTGTAGCACAAAGGGCAGGAGAACTCCCCTCCCATATGTCTAGCCTCCAAATTTATCCCCTATTGGCAAAGCATCCATATACACTTTCCATAGGAACAGCTGGAGGTTAGCTGGGAGTCTAGCTTGCCATATATGCCTCACAGTATGAGTATTAATATTAGAGCTTTGCCCTATATTCTTCTCCTTTGAGATGTGTCTATAAGCAGATTTCACAGTGAGTTTTCCTGACTTTTCCTCACTCCAAACCATCTTATCCTTTCCTTGTCCCAAAGTCCGATTAAAACTTCCTTGATCCTTGCAACTAAGAAAGGAGGAAAGAAGTCAGTGAGCTTTGCTTCATCCCATCCTGACTTGTCCTCCTGGAACAAGTCTGCCACATGAAGATCTTCGAGTCTGGGGTCTTCCACCCCTAGCTCTCTCAGAGTCTTGGGTTGTCCATTGCATGTCACCCAAGGGTCATCCAGAATAGAGGTGGAAGTCCCACTATGTATCCCCCATATCAAACCCCCATTAATCAAGTTGAAAGTTTTGTGTATGCCTTTCCAAAAGTAGGAAGCATACCCAGGTGGTTTCCAAACATCCCCAATCCAATTCTTTCCATATATACTTGCAAGAGTCTTTGTCCATATTGAATCCAAATCAGTAGCTGCTTTCCAAGGAAGCTTGGCCAACATGGCTACATTGATGTCTCTCATCTTTCTAAAACCCAAACCCCCTGCAGATTTTGGTTTGCATAACTTGTCCCACCCAATGGTGTGGACACTTTTCGAATTTTCAGTGCCATGCCAGAAGAACTCTCTGCATGCTTTGTCTATCTTGTCACATGTAGACTTAGGAAGCATATAAGTCGACATATTATCTGAGGGAGGAAGCTTGAACCACGCGACCGATGAGAGTAGCTCTTCCACTGATATAACACCTTGGGCCTTCCAACTTTAATCTTATTATGGATCTTATCCACTAAAAAGTCGAAATCCTCTGCTTCCTTTGAGACAACATAATAGGAATCCCTAAATACTTATCCTTTGGATCAAAAAGCCTCATCTTCCGAAACTTTTTTAGCTTTATTTTGTTTCTAAACTTCAGGTTCCTACTAAAGAAAATGCTTGACTTATCGTAATTAATCAATTGCCCAGAAGCATCACAGTATTCCTTCAAGATGTTCTTGAGGTGTCCCCATCCTCAAGATTCCCTCTTGTGAATGTGGGATAAGGTCATCAAAGATAGAAGATGGGATATAGGAGGAGAAGCTCTCCTAATTTTAATCCCATGGATTTGCCCCTCCTCTTCCGCTTTGGCAATCATCCTTGAAAGAGCCTCAGATAGAATGATAAAAAGATAGGGGGATAGAGGATCCCCTTGCCTCAGGCCTCTTTCAGGGATGATCTTATCAAGAGGCTTCCCATTCAAAAGGACTTGAAAGGAAACAGTGGATATACATTGTTTAATCAAGCTTCTCCACCTTTGGCTAAACCCCAACTTCTCAAAGATGTTATCCATCAAAGACCATTCTACCCTATCATAGGCCTTAGCCATATCTAGTTTTAAAGCAACCCACCCATTCTTCTTATCTTTCATGTTTTTCATATGGTGAAAGAGCTCACAAGCCAACCCAGTATTATCCCCTATATTTCTTCCCTTTATGAAAGCCCCTTGAAAGGGGGAAACAATTTTGTTTAGGTGTCTCTTCAGTCTATTGGCTAACAACTTAGAGATAACTTTATAACAGAAGTTACAAAGACTTATAGGTCTAAAATTAGCCACTGTCTCCGGGTTATTTATTTTAGGAATAAGAGCAATATAAGTTTCATTAAACATAGGGTTAAGCTCCCCCTTGGTAAAGAAATCTTGAACAAAAGCAACAATACTGCTGCCTACAATATCCCAAGTGTTTTGATAAAAACACCCTTGGAACCCATCAGGTCCAGGAGCCTTAAGGCTGCCCATCTTTTTCACTGTTCTCCAAATATCCTCATAAGAAGGGATAGCCGTAAGACTCTCATTTTCCTTATCTGTGATACAAGGGTTGAAAAGATTTAGGATATACTCATTTCTTGGGGGATGATCAGAGTGGTAGAGATTTCTAAAGTAGGAGTTAATATTCTCCCCTACTTCAGTTCTTCCTACACTCCATCCTCCCCCTTGCCTCCGAAGCTTTTCTATACTATTCTTCCTTCTTCTAAAAATGGTTGACAGGTGGAAAAACTTAGTATTCTTCCCCCCCTCCTTCAACCAGTGAATAGTGGATTTTTGTTTCCAGAAACTTTCCTCCTTTACCAACCACTCAAACAGCTCAGTTTTTAAACCTTTTGCTGTTTCATAATTGGCTAAAGAGAAAGGTTTCTTCAGCACCTCTTCCAGCTTTTTATTGACTTTTTTAATATTGGTAAAGATATTTCCAAACACTTTCTTGTTCCAAATGGAGATCTTTGTTTAGTTATCTTATGTTTAAAAATGACATTGATATCCGGCAAATCATGAAAATAGAATTCCAAGCAAAGAGAAATAACGTGCATGCAAGTACTATCGATGAACCACATGTTATAGAATCTAAAGGGTTTTTCATGGTCTCCTCTACTCTCCTCTATGTCATTTAGATTTATCATGATGGCCAGGTGGTCTGAACTAGCATTTACCACATTATATACATGCATATTAGGAAAAAGAAAAACCCAAGCATCGGTAGCCATAGCTCTATCCAAATTTTCAATTATGTGACTTTGAGGAGCTCTATTATTGCTCCAAGTATACTTAGGGCCCTTAAATCCTAGGTCAATCAAGCCAAGATCATTTATCAAACCATTGAACTCCTCCATACTCCTGTCCAAAATACTTCTTCCCCCAATTTTTCATTGAGAGATGAAATGGCATTGAAGTCCCCAAACATGCACCAAGGCCCGAGGATCGATAACATCCCCGAGCTCACCGGACTTTATGTCTATTACATGCTAAGGGTGCCCCATACACAAAAGAAAAACCATGTTTGAGAGCAAAAATAATTGTTTAATTTAATTCACACCGGTTCCTTGTAGCCCCCCCAGATAGTTAGGTCTACCCCTTCCTTCCGAGAAAAAGCAAAGGCCCCCCTCCGACCCTCACCGAAACACAATAGCGGTTTCCAATACTTTATCATCCTACTTATCCTTTGCATCTTTTCCAAGCCTACTTTTGTTTCAGACAAACAAATAATATCCGGATCAAATCTACCTATTAAGTCCTTTAGATTCTGAATTGCCGTGGAGGAGCTTATTCCCCGGCAATTCCAAGCTTGTATCATATCTGTCGAGGCAGCTGTTGTGGGACAGCTACCGCGAACCCTGGAGGAGACATCAGACCCCCACTGCTTCCACTACCACTAGACTGACTCTTTCCCTTATCAAAACCTCTTTCTCTTTTCTAACCTTACCCCAACATTCCCCTTATAAAAGATTACGCTCTATACGGATCCCTTTTTGATCACCCATGAATCATCCACAGCTATTGGCTTTGGTTGTGGGAACCTGATCTGAGTAATACTATCTTCAGAATCATACTCCCCTCCTTCCACACTGCCTTGAGCAAGTTCCATAGGCATGTTCCCAACCGACACCTCTTCTTGTCCCCCATTATTCTGCGCATCCAAATTTGCTCCTTCCTCTTGAGAGTTGTAGTCTTCCCCCCATTCTGTAAAAGCATCAGAGGGAATTTGGTCCTCAGGGATGGAGTGACCTGAGTCTTCAGATGGGATGGTAGAGTCCAGGGATCTATTAGAGATTGATGGGTCAGTGGAGACTTGTGAATCACTTGAAATGCTTATCACTGGTGCTTCATCAGGGATGAGCATATGCCCCAACCCTCTAGCTCGCAAATCATCAGCCTCTCTTTTTGCTTTTTTTGACTGCCTTACTACCTTCCTAATACAGTATCGTTCCCATTCACCATCATCCATGTTTCCAAGCCTTCTCCCGAGAGCTATCATCGAGTTTTTTTTTTTTTCCCCACTTCAACCCCTTGTAATGAAACCACACCTCTTTTTACCCAACCCCTTACCTTTACCTTTACCTCGAGACACCAACTTCTTAAAGCCCCTACCACGTGTGCTTGATCCAGAAACTAAAAAGGGGTTGGTGTTGTTCTTCTTGATTTGCAGCACCCCATCTTGTTTGCTATTCTCAAGATATGGCATGAATATCTCAAAACCGGATGGGAGAGCTTTCGCTTTTGGCGTGCACCTCTTCAGATCTGTTGTCTAATCCCACAGATCCACTTCTCAGAGCTAGCACCCCTAGGTCACCAGCTGTATCTTCCAGAGAATTCAATTTGTCCACCCAGACTTTATTTGCCCCATCTACCCTATCCATCTTTTGGGGATCCAGATCCATTTGTGAGTTATCCAATCCCCAGATTACTAGAGCTTGTTCCTGTGGAGCTGGCCCAAGGCCCAAACTCAGACAGTCCTCCTGGGCTACCTTATGTTGAGACTCCAGGCCTTTTGCCCAAACCACTAATTGATTGTTTTCCCACCCTCGCCGACCCTCCATGTGTTCCCCAACGGCCACTGACATAGGATCATGCAGACCTAATCTATCCGTTCTGACTCCAGTCAGACCAGATCTGTCTTCCTCTTCCTCCCTTGTCCTGGCTTCCTCTGTCTCCCTTGTCCTGTTCTCCTTCCCAGAAGCCTCGTTGGCACCCCTTAGTGGAGTAGAGAACAGCCCCATCCCTTGCCAGTGTCGTCTGCCTGGAGACCCTCTACTTCTGGCTGGAATCTGGTCCAGCCTTGGTTTTTGGGGGGTTCCGGAGATAGTGACTGTTGTCGGGGAAGAGGAAGCTGCTCCATTGTAAAACACATTTGCCCTCAACAGAAAAGAGAAGTTGTTCTTTATATCTTTAGGAGAACCTCCCAGTTTCCTTATCTCTGCACTGTGCTTGTCTCGTATGCTACAGAAATGCAGATCATGCCCAATACATCCACAAAAGTAACAGAAAATGTCTAACTTTTCGTACTTGAAGGTCACTGGAATAACTTCTCCCATCTCCGTGCAAAGTTCCATACCTTTAAGCAGCCGTTCCTTGATGTCCATAATGAACGCCAAGACCACAAGAATGAGGTTTTGAATTCTGATGAGCAACAGATATCAACCCCTTTCACTTTACCAAGATTCATCCCAATGATTCTAGTATTCTCTTCATTTATCCGATCCCTTGGGAGCCCATGTATTTGGACCCAGAAATCCACTCTATCAAACTGCCGATCTGCGTCCAATACTTCTGAATATTTACCTTTTTTGATGGATAATATGAATCCTTGTATAACCCAAGGTCCATTCTGTTTTTACATGATTGTACTCCTCCACATTATCAAACACCATCTTGTAAAATCCTTTTGTGATCATTTCAATGTTTGTTTCTCCCTTTGTTTGCCAAAGATCTATGTACCTCTGCCAAAAAATCTGTCAAGGCAATATGTTTTCCTCCATACAGACTTCCCAACTAGCGTTGTGTTTGCTTGTGGATCTTCGCCACGCGTTTTGCAACCAATATTAACTTGTTTCTTCTCCTTTGAAGCGAAACAGATTCTTCATTTCAGCTTGGAGTTTTTCTATGTTTGTTTTCTTTTGGATTTCCTGTAGAGCCTCATCCCTCACATCTTTTCCTTTTGCCCCTGCCATCTGTGACCAATTGAGCCAGTTAGCTGCCGCTACCCAGGCAAAATTGGGTTGCAGAATTAGACAAGTAAATTGATAGAGCCCAGATGTAGAAGGTGGATCTGTGTATTTAGACAAGATATGTAAAAGAAGAGGCCTTAGAGAATCTTTTCTACCCTAGCTTGATAGATCCCTTTTGATTCTCTACTCAGTAAGAGAGAAAAAAACCAGGACCCCCCAGCCAGATAATGTTAGTACACCCAAATCACTTTCAGGTCTCAAGAAATTTGAACAAGAAAGAGAGGGAAATTAAAAGAATGATTCAAGAGAGTAAAGCTGCTTTAAGCCGCAGTAGAGCTTCTTAGAATGAGTAAGTGTGGAGGTTTCTCACTTGGGTTTGTGACAAATCATAGCTTACTTGATGGGAGAGCAGCTGCTGATATGTTTCAAAAACTTGCTACCATTTGCAGAGGTGAAGGCATGAAGATGTATGTGATAAACAATGACAGAACATCCATTAGAGCAAGAGTACCACCTCAAATCAAGTTCCCTCATAAAGAGTATATTAAGCAATCAGAAGTATCATCTTTATGTTCATCATTTATCCCGCCGCCATTGTCTCCTTGTGTGTTACAAACTCACACATGCAGGCTCTTTTCTTTCACACCTGAAATGGTCAACACCCTTAAAGACAAAGCCATTAAGTGCTCAACGTTTGAGGCCATGGTAGCTCATCTATGGAGAACAAGAACAAAGGCAGTCTTCAATGACCGAAATGAAGATTCATCAGTTCTGTTTGCAGTCGATGTAAGGTCTAGGCTTTGTCCCCCTCTACCACATGGCTTTACTGGAAATGCTGTAGTCACAGCTTCAGCTACTGCAAAGGTGGCAGAGTTGGCTGAGAAGTCTTTTTCTTTCTGTGTTGATATGGTGAAGCAAGCAATAGAGGGGATCACAGATGAGTATGTGCGATCAGTTATTGATTGGTTAGAGGTTTATAAAGGGGTTCCTTGCACAAGCTTAAGTGGAAACATTTATGTATCAGCATGGTGGAAACTCCCTTTTTTCGAGATGGATTTTGGCTATGGGAAACCCATTTATGGTGGGCCTATTATGGGTGGGATGGATGATTTTGTGTTGTTGCTCTCTGGTGGTGATTGCAACCCTGGAGGCATTAATGTGTGGATTGGTCTTGAACGAGGGAAAATGGAACGGTTCATGTCTAATGTTTTTGATATATGATCCAAAATTACTGAAGTTAGTGGTATTACACTATTACTACGCATCTCTACATGTACTATTCCAAGAATATGTTCACTGTAATTCCAAATGAACCGTTAAACTTCTTCACACTACTTGTTTACTTCCACTTGCATGTATATATATTTCTAGGCCACTAATTAAGGGCATCTCCAATGGGGGTGTAAACTGTATAGAGTGGAAATTTTACACTCCAAATATTAAAAAAACTCTCTTCAATGGGGGTGCTATACCGTAGGTAATAGTGTATTAGCTAATGGAGGGTGGGGAATAATTTTTGCTATTAGTTAATAAAAAACCCGGGCGACACTCGAACTGACATCTAAGTGAAATAATTTTCGGACGTCACTTGGAGTAACGTCCCTTTCTAATTCTAAAGTAATTTTTTAACTCGGACGTCACTCCAAGTGACGTCCCAGTTTAAATTAAAGAGGGTGGAGTGACGTCTGAGTTTAAAATCTATTTTTTTTTTACACTCTTCCATTGGAAAGTATAGAGTGTGGATATTTATAAGCTATACAATACTATACAATTAGAGGTGTAAAATCATAATAGCACCTACGTGGAGCCTAGGTGGAGGTGTAATTTTACACCCCCCATTGGAGATGCCCTAACAGTGTTAATTTTATATTTCAGCTTGTACATGGGACCTCCAAATTGAATACTTCAAATTTGATTAATTTTATCAAGAAACAACATCAGTGTGTGGAAAGCAGATTACTTAACAAATCAAAGTAATGATAATGAGCTTGTGTTTTTAGCGAAAAAAAAGAGAGAAAGATAATGACTTTGTGAATCTGTTAACCCTTAGCCAAGCAATTGGTTTCGATAACCAAACCGAACCAAACCAATAAAAAGTGGTTTCGATACCAAAAGTGGTTTCAATAGTAATTCAACTCTAAGAGTCAAGACTAAGAGGTTGTCAATGGTTTCGATAACTCGATAACTAACCCAAACCAAATCGATAAAAAGTGATTTGGGTTTTGGTATTTTGGTTTCGGTTTAATAATAGGTTCAATTTTGAGTTCCGATAAGATATTGGTTTGGTTTTCGATTTGCCTACTACCACCGAACCAATATATACTCGAACTGATAAGATGACATTTTGTAATATTTTTGATTAATTTTATATAGGCTTTATTAATTATGTGGCTGAAATTAATCGATTTAATTGATGTTATAGTTTTCAGTTCGGATCGGTTCGGTTTCAAGTACCCAATTATCATCGGGTTCAAGTTCCGATTTTCCATAATCCGACCCAAATCAATCCATTGATAGCCCTAGTCAAGACTACTAGCAGCATTATTTTAGTTGAAGTCAGATTTTGTGGAGGATCAATTAGATAGCTCCTTTTTAATTTTAAGTCAAACTCTAAATTACAATTTCAATGTTTTGTATATAATATAATTGCTTTCATAGCTCAGTTGGTTAGAGCACCCGTTTAGTAAGCGGGAGGTCTTGAGTTCAACTCTCAATGAAAGCATTTATGTTTATATTTTTTATTTCCCTTCTTTTTGGTATTATAAAAATTTCTATTGGCCTTTTTTTATAAAAATTCTTTGGATGAATTTGAACTTTTATTATTGTATCTATATAAACCAATCTTCCAAGTTAGCTCAAAAGCTTAAACTGTGTCAAAGAGGTGTAAAAATAATAGAGAATGAGTCCATAAGACTTGATGATTCATTTAGGCTCAGAGAACCTCCTAAAAATAATTTCACCCGAAGGACAAAAGTCTACTTGGGTTGACCAACAATCTACCGCGGCTTGGCAACATCTAAAGTAAGACTAAATAGGCCTGTAACAACTTTGAAAATATCTGAGTAATAATTTCACCCGAAGGACAAAAGTCTACTTGGGTTGACCAACAATCTACCGCGGCTTGGCAACATCTAAAGTAAGACTAAATAGGCCTGTAACAACTTTGAAAATATCTGAGTTTACTGAGGCTAAGCACAAAGTAGCATAGTAGCATTGGTCCAGAGTCCAAACCATGATTATGTGAACAAAAAGCCCTAGATGCTTGGGGCTACTCAAAACCAAGGGGAGGAATGAGGAATCTTTAAAGGAAGATATATTCAAAATATTTTATATGCTCTAAAGATCCTCGAAGACTTGTTGTTTCTAGCGTTTTCAAGACCCTTTTTGTTAGTGCCAGTGGTACTTAATAATACAATAAGGTGCATAGGCTCCATGGCATCAATATTAAAGTCCAAACACTAAATTTGTCGATGGCAAGTTTTGGTTTTGCTATAACATAGTACAAGCACAAACTTTGTACAAAAGAACCTAAAGTAATGTTATTAAGTAGTTGGTAGCTGTAGACATGTGTCTAACCCATATGTTAAATGCTAATTTCAGTTTAACCTTTGATACTATGCTTTTGTAGACATTTAATCTGTTGAAAATTTAACATCATTCCTATTTTTCTTTGTAAGCTTCGATATCTCTAAATGTCAAGTACTCTGCAGTTTAGTCTGAAACAAGATTTTGATCTTTGGTACCAATAAAACAACTTTATATGAACGACCAAATGCAATAGAGATAATTAATCCTTAGCCCCGACAACTGTGACCCGCGTTTGCACAATTGCAACCCGAAAATCAAGACAGACCATGAGTCAAGTGCTAGGGACAGAAGATATATGATCTTTCAGAGCTCTTTTCCATATGGGCACCAGTTTACAGGTACACATATGCTTGCCAGTCAACATAATATGAGTCATGTGCTGGGAGCAAAACATATGTACATCTTCCAGAGTTCTAGAGTTTCTTTTCAATAATGGCCTTTGCATACATAACAGCATGATACAAATATGCTTCTCAATCTAGTACAAGTTTGTGCATATAGAGAAGAGAAGAAAAATAGTAGATATCAGGCTCTTAAACGGATATGTCATATTTGTGGACAGTTTATATAGTATCTTGAACAATATATAATTTGTACAAGACACTACATAAATTTCTCAAGACACTATATGACATTATATGACATGTCCGTTTAAGAGAAAGTTTGTAGCAGACATAGACAGAGTCTCTATGGGGACCTAGCACTTGGGAGGAAAGAACTGCAACTTACAAGTGTACAACATTTACGATCTTTTATGTTTGACGATATCAAGATTCCTTCTGGAATTCGAAAATATAATATAGCATTTTTCCTAAATCATTTATGTTTTGATATGAGAATCGCTAAAGAGGAATCTTAAGACACTGTTTCACCTAAGCTAGTTTGTGCGTTTCTTATTTATACAGAAGAATTTCCCCTTCTAGCTAGTCTCCAACGGACTTCGGTATTGGTAAATCGGTCCTGGAATACACTTTGGTTTGGATTTGTACTTTTTATTCGATGCACGCCAGCAGATTGCTAGTGGTTTACAACTTTTCCACTTGGTCAAACGCCACTGAGTCCATCGTTAATAGCTCCAATATATAGAAATTTATTAAATTCTGTAACAATAGTTTTCGTCCAATCAAATGAATTTGCATATGCATTATGGTGTTTGTGGTCCTGCTAAATGATACATGGGTGTCTGTGTATGGGCATAGGTCTCTACCATAGCTTTTCCTTCATTGGCATTAGGAAAAGTAAATACAGTAGTACATATATATGTTAACATAAGCATCAATTATAGAAGGTACTGTAGGAATAAAGCTTATAATAAGAATGTACTATAACTACAATGAGACATAATAGACATATAGTGTTAGACTAGTATTTATACCTACAAAATAAAGTTCCGTCAAATAATTCAGAGTAAGATCATGCTGTCTAGTTGGAGCCCTAGAATCACCACATAGGAGAGAGAGATGATTCAAAATGAAAAACTTTTTCATACATAATGCACATTACTACTGTTGGGTCTCTCACCTTGTAAAGTATTAGAAATTAGAGTCGTTTTGGAAACCAATTGGAGTTGCCTATTGGACTTGGGTTTCTAATTCGTTTTGGAAATCAATTGGAGTTGCCTATTAGATTTGGGTTTCTAATTTTTTTAGGAAACCAAATTGGAACTTGGGAGTCTATAAATACTCTCATATGTTAGTATAACATAGAAGTGAGAGAAAACCAATTTTGAGAGCAACTAAAATTGAGAGAAAACATTTGCAAAAAGATAAAATTTGTAAGGAGAGAGATTTGTAGAAGAGAGATCTAGTAAGTGTTGGAGAGACTTGTGAGGAATGATTGTAGTTTTCCTTTCCAATCTTATAAAAGATTTGCTCTTGTGGATTAGGTATCATTGGCCGAACCACGTTATATGTTGTGATATGTTTTACTTTCTTTGCATTATTATTACTTGTTTGTGATAGTTGTTGATTGTTTAGAGAGTTGGGCTTGCTAGGTTGGTTGTAGTGAAAGTTTAGATTTTTCGATGGAGTAATAGATTGTCCAAGTGCAAGCTATCTTAATGGGGATCGATTGGTATCGTTTTCCCCAACAAGTAGTATCAGAGCCGTGGTTAAATTAATAATAGAAGATATTTATCCAAATATTGCCCAGAAGGTGTTTGATAAAATTCCTGAGAGGAAGTTTGAGTTGAAATAACTTGTTGAGATGGATCATTCTGTAAACACTCGCATGATTAGTCTGAATAGAGGTAACTACACTATTTGAAAAGCCAAGATGGAAGACTTGCTCCATTGCAAGGACTTGACACAACTCATTGAGAATGAAGGAGTAAAACCAGACTCAATAGCGGCGGTTGAGTGAAGCAAGCTTGACAGAAAAGTAATTGGGTACATTTGACAATGGATTGATGACAGTGTCTTCCACCATGTATCCTAAGAGATTACCGCTTTTGGCTTGTGGAAGAAACTCGGAGACCTCTATGAGAGGAAGTCGGCCGGAAACAAGGTACGTACTTCTCATTAAAAAGTTTGCTAACACGAAGTACAAAGAAGGTTTATCAATGTCTGAGCATCTTAATGAAGTACATAATACCATCAATCAGTTGCACTTGATGAAGATTGATATGAGTGATGAAGTTGAGGCTTAGTTACTATTAAACTCTCTACCCGACAGTTGGGATACTTTAGCAGTTTCTCTTGGTGAAGCTGCTAAGGATGGAATAATTACCATGGAGATGTTTACCGGGGCATTATTGAATGAGGAGAAAAGAAAGGGTTCATGAAGCAGCTCCTCTCACTCAGAGATCCTTGTCACAGAGAAACGGGGGAGATGTAAGAGCAGAAAACCATCTCATTCTAGAGGTGATGACAGAAGCAAATCTAGGGGTGAAGCTAGAACTCCTAAGGTAGGGAGACAATGTTACTATTGTGCCACCAAGGGTCACTTCAGGTATGAGTGTAGAACACTGAAGAGGGATGAGAAGAATAACTGTGTACATAAAGACATGGTAAAGAGGAACAAAAGCACATGCTGAGATACTACCATACTAGTAGATGATGGTCTAGTGGGAATTATGTTAGATTGTGCTAAGTGCTATGTTAGTACCTCATGTCAGGATACAGAGTAGGTGATAGATACAGGAGCATCCTATCACGTCACACTGCACATGAGTTTCTTCACTACCTACAAATGTGGTGAAGTTGGTGAAGTGAAGATGGGTAACAATGGCGTCTCAAAGATTATAGGCATTGGGATGTTCATGTAGAAACCAATGTCGACTACACCTTGACACTCAAGGATGTAAGATGACAAGCTTCTTTTTGTGTATGTAGATGGTGTATAGTCGTTGAACAAAACAGAAGTGTATCAAAACCTAATTATCCCTTAATAAGTAAAGGATGAGTATGGTATCGTTCCACTTTTAAGTGTATGTTATGTGAAGGACAGGACTCGAAAGGGGGTTTAAGGGATTAAAAACTATGACTGTAGAGATTTTAGATTCTAATGCTAAACTAAACTAAATTAACTAAACTATTGAGAATTTATAAGAGAGGGAATTCAAGATATTAGAATCCACCAATACTTTTAATCTATAACTTTCTGCTTCATGGTTGTTCTTACAAGTAGACTACAATTAGGCAATCGAGCGAGTGCCGATGCCCTCTTAGACGAAACATCGTTAACAATTAACTCTACTTAAGGTTGTTCCTATGTTTATGCTATTAATATCTTCTTCCCTTTTATGTAAGCTCGGACAACCATTAAGTGTATTACCGAGAGCAACATCAAGGAGTACTTCCTAATAGGGCAGTCATTCAATGAATCACCACTTAAGGCAAACACAAAGAATACTTCCCCTAGGCAGCCACTCCCTGAGCTACCCCTTCTAAGGTAACACAAAGAATATTTTCCTAACTCTAAAGAACTATACTACTAGAAAAAAAGTAAAGAACACTAGCATAATATTAATATTGCAAAACATAAACCCTATCCTATACTTCCATCCTCTGGTGTGGGCAATGGAACTAATAACTAAAAACATAAAGAACTAACCTGATTAAAGAACACCATGAACCAGAAGAATCATTAAACCTTAAGCACTGGCTTCATCTCCTCCCTTGAAGGAGAAGATTAGCCTTCCATAAAGAAGGAATAACACGAAGAACGAGAAGAAGAAGAGTCGAAGAACATAAGACTAGAAAGACTAATTTATTAAGACTCAGCTAGTTAAAACCGATCTTTTTTTTATTAATCTCTCTCAAAGTTAAGGAGACAAGAATATAAGTGAATTGGCAAATTACATGAGGCACTTAGGTCCTCTATTTATAGAGGTTACAATGAGCTCTAGAAACATTCCAAACCGTCATTTATTTCCTAATACAAATAGACTTCTTTCAGAGTCCAACTTCATCTCCAAAACTGAGAAGAAATTGGCTACAGTGTCGATCCATGCATCTGGACGCACTATTCATGCGTCCCAAACGCGTAAGCCTATTTTGTCTCTTCTGCTCTATCCTTCTATCCTCTTTTGCGGGCTTTGGTCCAAGCAACGAATCCTCTGGCCTTGGGCTTCCAAATAGGCTTTAAAGTAGGTCCAAGTCGCATATTTAATAGCTCCAATTCCTTGGCCTTCTCCATGATTGTCCACGGGCCTCCCATGTGATCCTTAATGCTCCGAATTGCTCCGTTTTCCCCCTTTTTCTCTAATATTCTACAAAATTCTCTTTTTCACCTGTAGAATCTTAAAACATAACTTACAAACACTATTAATCCACTAAGATGGCTAAACAAGAGGCATAATCGAGGGTTAAATAGCACTTTTTGAGCACTTATCATAAGACATGTCCCTGACATTCGACTATGCCTAATTTCTACTGGGAAGTTAGATGATGATGGTTTTCAAAACTCATTTGGTAACGGGGTATGGAAACTAAGCAGATGTTCCATTGTAGTAGCCAAAGGGAAGAAAACTTGCTTGTTTTACAAAACACAAGCTAGTTTGTGTAAAACAGAGTTAAATGCAGCACAAGAAGAAGCTTTCTCCGAACTATGACATAAGAGACTGTGTCATATGGGAGAAAAAGGCATGAAAGTTCTTGCCAACCATAAAAGGTATGCATTTAAATAGATGTACTCATTGTTAGGTTAGAAAGCAATACAGGGTGTCTTTCCAAAGATTCCCTTCTCACAGAAAGGAGATTGTCCTTGAGCTAGTACACACAAACTTATGTGGTCCTATGAAAGTAAAGTCCCACAGGGGAGCTTTGTACTTCTTGACTTTCATTGATAATGCATCAAGAAAGATATGGGCATATAGTCTGAAGACCAAGGATGAAGTACTTGACGTGTTCAAGACTTTCCATAGCATGGTGGAAAGAGATACAGGGAAGCCTTTGAAGTGTATTCGCTCAGATAATGGGGGTGAGTACATTAGGCCATTTAAAGAGTATTGCAAGAGTCATGAAATTCGTCATGAGCAGACCATTACCAAGACACCACATCACAATGGCATTGCCGAGAGGATGAATCGTACCATTGTAGAGAATATGAGATGCATATTGTCTCACTCTAAGTTACCTAAAAGTTACTGGGTAGAAGTAATACACACAACCGTACATGTGATCAACCTATCACCTTCGAAGCCTTTGAATAGTGATTATCCAGAGAGAGTATGGTCAGGCAGAGATGTTGATTATGGATACTTGAGGGTATTTAGGTGCAGGGCGTTTGTTCGATCATATTCCTAAAAATGAGAGATCCAAGCTTGATGACAAAGCCAAGTAGAGCATTTTTTTGAGTTATGGGGATGAGAAGTTTGGCTACAAACTTTATGATCCGATCAATAAGAAGGTAATCCGAAGTCGAGATGTTGTGTTCTTGGAAGACCAAACAATAGCAGACTTTGAGAATAGTGAGAAGCTAGAAGTTTTCATGGATGATCTTGTTTACTTAGAATCAAAAGTTCCTACTGTGGAACGCGTAGAAGGCATTGAGAATGCAGAGAACCATGGGTTTGAAGCTCATGATGATGATCATATTGCTCATGATGGGATATAACTTATTGATATAGAAGATGCAGATGAAGTGAATGAACCACCACCTGAGCAAGCAAATTGAAGTGCATCCTCCTGAGCCACAAGAAGATAGGGTAAGGAGGTCAGAGAGAGAAAGACAAAGCTTCAACCAGGTATCCACCACACACGTATATTTTACTATCTGATGGTGGAGAACCTATGTACTATCAAGAGGTTCTTGAAGGTACAGACAAAGAGAAGTGGTTGAAGGTCATATATGATAAGATGAGTTCTTTGCATAAGAATCACACTTATGACTTAGTTGAGAAATCGAAAGGAAGAAAAGTTCTAAAAAATAAATGGATCTTCAAAGTCAAGCATGATGATAATAATCCACATCCACTGCACAAAGATCGCATTATTGTGAAGGGATTCGGTCAAAGAAAAGATATTAAATTTGATAAAATTTTCTCTCTTGTAGTTAAGATGACTTCTATCAGGGTGGCATTAGGTTTGGCCGCAAGTCTTAACCTAGAGGTTGAGCAACTAGATGTCAAAACAACTTTTCTTCATAGAGATCTTGAAGAAGATGTCTACATGGACCAACCAGAGGGGTTTGAGGTCAAAGACAAGGAGCACCTGGTATGCAAACTGAAAAAAGAGCTTGTATGGGTTGAAGTAGGCACCAAGGCAGTGGTACATAAAGTTTGATTCTTTTATGGTGAAGCATGGCTACATGAAGTCCGCTTTCGACCATTGTGTGTTTGTTTAAAAATTTCCAGATGAGGATTTCATAATGCTCTTGTTGTATGTGGATAATATGTTGATAGTTGACCAGAATATCAACAAGATATCCAAGCTAAAGAAAGACTTGAGTAAGTCCTTTGAGATGAAGGATTTGGGTCAAGCAAAATAGATACTTGGGATGTGGATCACTCATGACAGAAAGAGTGGGAAGTTGTAGCTTTCACAAGAAAGCTACATTGAGAAGGTGTTGAAGAGATTCAACATGGATCAAGCGAAGCCAATCAGTTGCTCGCTTGGTGGCCAGTTATGCATGACTAAAGGTATGTGTCCAAAGGGTGAGCATGAGCAGAATAAAATGGAAAAGATTCCTTATGCATCCGCAGTAGACAGCTTGATGTATGCAATGGTGTATACAAGACCGGATATTACTTTCGTCGTTGGTGTTGTAAGCCGATTTCTGTCAAATCCGGGTAAAGAGCATTGGGAAGGTATTAAGTGGATATTGCGATATCTCAAGGGCACTTCCAAGGCGTGTTTATATTTTGGTGGGAGTAAGACCTTGCTTGAAGGCTACACAGATGCAGACATGGCAGGTGATGTAGACTCAATGAAGTCCACTTCCGGTTATCTGTTTACTTTTGCAGGGGGAGCAGTTTCTTGACAATCTAAGTTGCAAAAATGTGTTGCCCTATCCACTACAGAAGTCAAGTGTATTGCGGCCACTAAGTGTTGCAAAGAGATGCTATTGATGAAGAGGTTATTCAATGAACTAGGGCTAAAGCAAAAACAGTTTGTAGTTCTGTGTGACAGTCATAGCGCCATCCATTTGAGCAAGAATCCGAGTTTTCATTCTAGATCCAAGTACATACATATGCGTTATCATTAGATTAGAGAAGTTCTCGAAGAGAAGCAATTGTGCATAGAGAAGATCCATATCGACAATAATGGGTCGGATATGATGACCAAGGTTTTGCCCAAGAGCAAGTTCAATGCTTGTTGTGCTACCGCCAAATTGGTGGCACACTCCTCCTACTGATTTGGGAATGCGTGGAAGTATTCCCCCTCATGGTTCGGGAGGGGGATATTGTTAGGTCCTTCACCTCGTGAAGTATTGGAAAATGGTTCCGTTTTGGAAACCAATTCGAGTTGCCTATTGGACTTGGGTTTCTAATTCATTTTAGAAACCAATTGGAGTTGCCTATTAGACTTGGGTTTCTAATTCGTTTTAGAAACCAATTGGAGTTGCTTATTGGACTTGGGTTTCTAATTATTTTAGGAAACCAAATTGGAACTTGGGAGTCTATAAATACTCTCATATGTATGTATAACACAGAAGTGAGAGAAAACCAATTTTAAGAGCAACCAAAATTGAGAGAAAACCCTTGCAAAGAGATAAAGCTTGTAAGGAGAGAGATTTGTAGAAGAGAAATCTAGTAAGTGTTGGAGAGACTTGTGACTTTGTGAGAAGTGATTGTAATCTTCCTTCCTAATCTTATAAATGATTTGCTCTTGTGGATTATGTATCATTAACCGAACCATGTTACATCTTGTGTTGTGGTATGTTTTATTTTCTTTGTATTATTATTACTTGTTTGTGATAGTTGTGTTAGAAAAATGATTTGCTCAAATCCATTTAAATATGAATGAGTAGTTTGTCTCCCAAGTTACCCCACTTAAGATGAAATGGGTTTTTTCTTGAAACAGTACGTAATGTGAAAAAAACCTTTTCAAAATGATGCATTTGTTTGAAACAAAGTGCATTATGCGAAAAGGTGCGACCTTTTCGAAATGTGCACCGGGTTTGAAAGCAAAGGCATCATGCCGAAAAGGTGCAACCTTTTCGAAATAGGCACCGGTTCAAAAAAGTGCTATATGCGAAATGGTGTGTCCTTTTCAAACATGTGACTTTTCAAAGAGTTGCTTACTTTTTCCCAAGAGTCACTGTGTTGTTTCGAAAATGCACCACTCACCTATAAATAGTGGATGAATTTGGAGAGAAAAAAAAAACCAGATCACACAGAGTTCTGATCTTTCTCTTCTCCCTCTGTTCTTAATCAAATACTATGTTGTGTTCGCTGAGTCTATAGAATTGAAGTGCTAGCTTTTTATAGAAGGAAATCCGTTCTATCTTGGGAGATAGTTTCCCATCAACCTTCAAGCACCGTGAGGGGGAAAATCTGTCTTAAGGACATAGTGTATCTACACTAGGCTCGGATTTAATTAAGAAGTACAAGACACTTACAAGACAAAAGGTTTGTATAGTTTGGTAATTTGTAAAGAGTAAGTACAATTAAGTTGTATATTCCTAACAACCTAAGACAGATTTCCTTTTTCTTTTTCTTCTTTACCGAACAGAATTTGTTTTTGTTTTGTTTTCTTTTTTGGTTTAAGGAAATAACGAAGGTGTGTTTCTATTTTAGAATAGAAATGACAACACCACCAGGTTCTCCTATTCATGTTGTTCCTATTTCATTTGTTAGACCTACTAGTTCGTTGAATGGTATGAACATTTTGGTCCCCGATGACAACCTTATGTTCGTAGAAGTGGAACTCAATAACTACGGGTGTATACTAGCAATGGTAGATACTGGTTCAACTCATACGTTAATCTCTGAGTATGTATACGAGGCTATTGGATTGAAACTAGCAGAATGTACAGGCTCTATGAGAGGCTTGAACCAAGAAGCCGAACCGGTGAAAGGACTCGCTTTGGAAGTTGACATTAAGATGCACAACTGGCGAGGAAAGGTAGACCTGATGGTAGCTCGCTTAGACCATTTTCAAGTCATTCTTGGAATGGACTTCTTGAAAGCAAACAAGGTGGTGGTAATGCCACACTTGGGGGGAATTATGATCCAAGATTCCGAGAATCCTTGCTTCATTCCAGATGTTAGGAATGGAGGGTGCTAAAAGGGTTCTAAAAATATTGTATTATTTGTAAGATGTATGTGTTTTACTATTGCGCCAAAAAGTGCCAATAAAGAAGATTGTTTAAGATATTGTTTTATAAGCATACTTGTAAGCAAAATTGAGGTCTTAGAAGTGTTTTCGACACTATATGAATGATATGTGACATTCTTTAACAAGAAGCCTCACTTGAAAAACATATATCTAAATGGTTTTCCAATTTATTGACTTTGTCATGAGAAATTGGAAAAATGTGGGGGATTATGTATCTTCTTGAATTAATCAATTCAAAATTGGAAATTTGTTGAAGCATTACTCAAAAGACATCAAATGTGGTGTTTTGCTCTAGGAGAGATGCATAAATTTCAAAGAAATCCTTATAAAGAAACGTCATAGCAAGGTCCACTATGGAATTAGAATTCATAGTGTTGGGCCGAGGTTTGACGAAGGAAAGTGACTTCGAAATTTCTTAGAGGATATTTCAAACTGGGCTAAACCTGTGCCAGCAGTGTGTATACACTGTGACAGCCAATCTGCTATTGGTAGAGCACAGAGTAGCATGTATAACGGGAAGTCTCGACATATACGTCGTAGACATAATACCGTTAGACAATTGCTCTCAAATGGAGTTATCTCAATCGACTATGTAAGGTCAAAAGATAACATTGCGGATCCGCTTACAAAAGGTTTAACAAGAGAGCAAGTAGAAAGATTATCAAGGGGAATGGGCTTAAAGCTTTTGAGATAATCAACCAAGAGTCATCATAATGGAAAAACCAACCTAGTTGACTGGAGATCCCAAGATCTAGGTTCAATGGGCCAACTGAATTATGTTTGTGACTCAGTTAGCACTGGGGAGTAATATTATACTCTAACCCATTCCTATATAAGACAGTGCATATCTGCCGCGAGAACCAGGATAAGTCAAGCTTTTAATGATTTACTATATCTTGGAAAGTTATGTTATCCAAGTGGAGTATTGCAGGATATTCTTTATAGAAATCACCTATGTTAGTCTTGAAGTGGGGCCGCGTTCTATGAGAATTTTAAAGACAAATGTCTCAAAAGCACTATCTCGAAACCAAGAAGTGTTCAAGGCCAAAATGAACACAAACATGAGAACCAACAAGATTCGAGGCGATGCTAGCGTGAAGATGATTGTCTAGGTTTATACAAGCGGTGACGGTTCAAGGACATTAATTGAAGTCTACCGATCGTCCAATTAAATCCGATCGTCTTTCACTAAGGCAAGTTTAAGGCCTCCCATGCTACTTGACTGTCGCGGTATCTTTTCATTTGTAAAAGAACGAAAATCCGATGTTTGTGGTAGAAGAAGCCAAATTTTCATTCATGTGGGGATTGTTAGAAAAATGATTTGCTCAAATCCATTTAAATATGAATGAGTAGTTTGTCTCCCAAGTTACCCCAATTAAAGATGAAATGGGTTTTTTCTTGAAACAATGCGTAATGTGAAAAAACCTTTTCAAAATGATGCATTTGTTTGAAAACAATGCATTATGCGAAAAAGGTCGCGACCTTTTGAAATGTGCACTTTGGTTTGAAATAAAGGCATCATGCCGAAAAGGTGCAACTTTTTCAAATAGGCACCGGTTCAAAACAATGCTATATGCTTAAAATGGTGTGTCCTTTCGAAACATGTGACTTTTCAAAGAGTTGCTTACTTTTTCCCAAGAGTCACCGTGTTGTTTTGAAAAGGCACCACTCACCTATAAATAGTGGATGAATTTGGAGAGAAAAAAATCGGATCACACGAGTTACGATCTTTCTCTTCTCCTCCTGTTCTTAATCAAATACTATGTTGTGTTCACTTGAGTCTATAGAATTGAAGTGCTAGCTTTCATAGAAGGAAATCCGTTCTATCTTGGGAGATAGTTTCCATCAACCTTCAAGCACCGTGAGGGGGGAAAATATGTCTTAAGGACATAGTGTATCTACACTAGGCTCGGATTTAATTAAGAAGTACAAGACACTTACAAGACAAAAGGTTTGTATAGTTTGGTAATTGGTAAAGAGTAAGTACAATTAAGTTGTATATTCCTAACAAGTTGTTGATTGCTTAGAGAATTGGGTTTGCTAGGTTGGTTGTAGTGAAAGTTTAGATTTTTTGATTAGCGTAGTAAATTGTCCAAATGCAAGCTATCTTAGTGGGAATCGATTGGTATCGTTTTCCCCAACAACTACAAATCATTTTCCAGCCATAGTAAGTATTTGATCAGTCTAGCAACACGAACGATAATATTCATCCTCCATAATTTTAATTTCATGAAAAACTGATATAATTAGTACTGATTTGCGTATTCCAGTTGGTGTCTCTCAAAGGTTCATATTTAATATATCTACCATCTACTGCTCCCTCTGTGGTGACAAATAAACCACGTTGGCTATGTATCACAAACTAGGGGTCTACGGCTTATATCTCATCTTTATCCCAAGTTCTGGGACTTTGGCATCATTCTTAAGTAATTAAGCGATAATCAAAGGATTTGCCATCCTAAAGAGTGACATCCCCCTCTTCTGAGTGTGAGATATGATTCTGTATACTTTCGAGTAAAACCTACATATCTCTATTTGTATATAGTACCTAGGTAATTAAACTAGGTCCTCGACTACTAATGTAAGTTGATAATATTTCTAACTGCTGTTTTGTTGAATCACATAATCAAATGCTAGTTGGTTCATTATTTTAACATGCTAAGTTTAGATTAATTTAAATTGTATATCTGTTTGTTTCATTTTAAGTGTAGGTTGGAGGGGACCATTTGAGATTGGTCTGATTCATTTCGAGTCTTTTTGTGTAGCTTTTAGGGTGGTGACTACATTCAACAGTACTTTCAATAGAATTGTTAACTACATACTCAGACAAAGTCAATCAAAAATCGGTTGGCAAGTTGAGAGTCTTTAGAGTGGTGACCCACGTATGAATGCCGAATAAGTTGGAAATATTATATACCACTTTCAGCAAGAAGACATGGGATGTGAGTCATGGCCTCAAACATATGTCATCATCCACATGCAAACGCACTCACATATGCATGTACAGACACATATTTCATCTATTTATAAAGTAGTTATTTGGGACTGATCAATCAAGGGCGACGTGTCTATGTTTGGGAGGATCAAGTCTATCTGTTTCTGGAGATGGTTGATAACATAGATGGTCGCCCTAGCGCTGGAGGCCATACCTTGAAGGTTGCAGGTGCTAGTACAAGCACAGCCTTTGGAGATGATGATGGAGGCGGCTTCAAAGAGCAGGATCGATTGTTGCCTATCGCTAATGTCGGACGTATAATGAAACAAATCTTACCACCTAATGCAAAAATATCAAAAGAAGCGAAGGAAACAATGCAAGAATGTGTCTCCGAGTTCATTGGCTTTGTTACTGGGGAAGCATCTGACAAGTGTCACAAGGAGAAGCGCAAGACTGTAAATGGAGATGATATTTGTTGGGCTATGAGTACACTAGGTTTTGATGAGTATGTCGAGCCATTGAAAAGGTACTTGCATAAATATAGGGAATCAGAAGGAGAGAAAGCTAACCAAAATAAGGCTACCAACTCTGCTTTCGAAGATGAACCAGTAATCTTTAAGACTAACCAACCAAAGAATCACCCTTTCTAATCCCAACTCATCTCAACTTCAATGTATGTGAACGACAGGAGTACTAATAATTATAACTCATGACCTACCGAGGATCTGAAGAAGGAATTATTCCGCACAATATTGTGCTATGAGTACCCTTACGATGATAAGAGGGACGATTTTACATCTGTATGTATTGGTTTTTTCATTTGTATATGGTTCGTCGGAAAGTATGATTTTCATTCCAGGTGTAGTAGTGAATGTTGTAACAAGCATGTCCAATTTAATTCAGATCTATATCATCGTTTCTTCTTTGTCCCCCAATTATCTTGTTTGGTTGAATGAAGCAACGACAGTATGTCTTGCTACAGCTTTATTGGTTTGCTTTGATATCACACCGTACCGGAATACAAGTCACTAACTTCTTTGCCCTGCTTGGTTTTAAAATTGATCCAAACTGGAGGATGGAGATGATGAGCGAGCTGGAGAATAGGCCGTCTGAGCTCATATTGTCAAAAGATGGACACACTTAGAGGTCAGTACTGCAGTACTACTCTTCACTCGTGGTTGTAAAAAAATGCAAATTGTTTTATCACATGATATGAAATGCTGACATTGCTCACAGATCTTGAAGTTTATATAGATGTGACATTTTCCTATATAGATGTGAAATTTTCCGATCTGTTTTCAACAAGAAGCAAAAGCTGGAGAGAGGCACAGACCGCCACTGGCGTTTACTAATAGCTAGAAGTTTATGCTCTCTGGCTAGTGTCACCATTATTCCTGCTGCATTGTCACATATTAAGTGTAAGATCCTGTACACTGCCTTTAACGTTTGAGCTCAACTGTGCTACTTATCAGTTATCTATCTAGTTCATTGGCCTGACGACATGTTGAGGGATACAATTAAACCAGAGGAAGAGAATCCCGGCCTCATGATATGTGTGCCTTCCACTCAGGTAACACATCAAACTTGCTTCTTATAATTAATATTCCTGGAACTATGTCACTCCTGCCTAGGTTTCGTGTAAATCCTCATCCACATGTGGTGTCCTCATTGTTGAATGGTCAAAGGTTGATAGTACTGTACCATAGGGAACAAGAAATAGGGTTCCTTAACCCTGAACTTCAAACCAATTCATAAAGTAGCCCAACATAACATGATTTGTTGTGAAATAAGTAAATAACACATCAAACCTCGGGCTCGTTTTGCTTTTTTGAAGATTATAATAGTCCCACTACTTGGTTGTTGTGCTCATTGATGGACAAGAAGGTTAAGTTTGAGAAACATATATATGGTTTCTAGGATATATATGATACTTCTCAAATTAAGCTAACTAGGGACCATAAATTCATAATAATGTGACTTATCGTCCAAGGACCAATCACACCGCATGTTTTAATAGACTAACTAGTAAATGATAATTATGAGCTATTTAATTTGCTATGGTTGTTTGGTAGTTTTCATAATACTAATGTAAGAATAGTATATCATGTTCTTTTTATAGAAGACACCATTAAAAAGATTCATGGTCTCCCCCATAGAGGATGGTACAAAACTGCGAGACAAAACAAAAACCTAGAAACCATCAGACCGGCCAACTATATATATTTGAAGGCCGTACTATAGGCAGCAGTCCGGCCTTATTTCATCTAGGAAGAATACTCTTCATGTTTTAAGGCACCATAGGAGAGCTGTAATCGGAGCTAATATTACCTTAATATATCATTTTTGACAGCCGCAGTTTGTTGGCATCGCACAAGTTGTCGGCAAGTGGAGCTTCAAGGATCCAGACCGAGTACTGTACTACAGAATTTAAATAAAGTAGAAGAATTAGAATACATCATGTCCCGTGCACACGCTGATATCGAAAATGACACGGAGCAAGAGCGTCGGCTCCAATTAGTACCTATCAGCGCAAGGTGCACCGTTTCTCAGCTCAACATACTCCCACCTATGGAAAGGCAAGAAGCGGCCTTAGGTTAATTCCTACATCCCAACGTTCTTTACCGGCCAAGATAAACAAGAAATGGCAGTGATGTTAGGCATGAATGCATGATAAAATTGCATAAAATCATATGTACATGACCTGCTATATATGTGAATGCATACTGTACATACGCACAAACTCGGCGCCATGTATAGATAACATTGCACAGTTAAACACATTTCGCCATGTATTGCATTGTCCCATATATATTTAATCTTGATAAGTTGATCAACTAGCAGCTTTTGCGGTACACTAAGAAATATGAGCGGAATACCTGATATGGCCATAGGAAAACAAGCAGGAAATTAAATCAATACATAAGCAGTTAGGTTCGAATCTAATGACTTGCATCATCACTCTTCTCCTTTAATTCGGAAACAAGCTATGCCTATTATGTGTGTGTCAGTGTCTTAGAATATCCTGTATATTCAGTTTCCAAATATATGTGTATTCCATATTGTATAGTTTCCAACTATAGATTCTTGGTGAGGAAGTCTTTCCTTAATGTACATTATTGGTGAGGAAGTCTTGCTGTATTGATTGTGATTCTCCTTAGTGAGCAAGTCTTGTACAATATATATAGAATGAAAATCTTGTCTCTCTTTAGTCTGAGTAAGACAATAAACAATCTCTGTTCTTCTTTACTTCCGCATACAATTCTTTATTTTACATGGTATCAAGAGCGGTTACGATCCACGTTTAATCATATCAATTTCCTTTCATTTCAGTGGATTTTTTTTCAACAATGGGTGACGTTATCTGGATTCGAGCTATTACTATGGCACTCCGGGAAAAAAACAAACTAGGATTCGTTGATGGTACTGTTGCTAAACCAAAAACTAAAAAAGAATTGCGTCAATGGGAGAGATGCAATGATTTGGTTTCTAGCTGGATATTGAACTCGGTTTCGAGTGATATTCAAAGCAGTATACTATATGCAAATATTGCCCATGATATTTGGATTGATTTACATGAACGGTATTCTCAATCTAATGCTCCAAAAATATTTCAGTTGAAGGACACTATTATGTTACTCAAGCAAGAAGGTATGTCTGTTTCCGAGTATTATACCAAACTGAAATCTTTATGGGGCGAACTGAGCTCTCTTGTGGTGATTCCACCTTGCACATGTGGTCATGGTCATGCCACTACTGATCTTGTTAGCCAAGATCGTGGTATGAAATTTTTGCAAGGATTACATGATTGTTATATACCACTTCGGAGTCAGATTTTGCTCATGGATACATTCCCTCCCACAACCAAGCTTTATTCCTTAGTTCGTCAAGAAGAAAAACATCAAGAACTCCATTCTTTATCATCTCCTATGGTTCAATCTGCTGCTCTTAATGTTCCTAAATCTGAAATGCCTAACAAAAATGCCAATACGTATAATCGATTTGGTGGAACAAGTAGGCAAAACTTCTCCAGCAAAAGTCTAAAAGGGTGTTCTTATTGTGATCATTGCGGCAATCATGGCCGCACAAAGGCGACCTGTTACAAGATTTATAGAGTTCCTTGTTGTGATCAATGTGGGAAAGAAGGTCACACAAAGGAAACATGCTACAAGATTCATGGCTTTCCTCCAAAAAAGATTGAATCCACTTCTCTTGTTGCTTCTACTCCAAGTACCTCCGAAAGTGCTGGTTTTAAGATGACTTCACCACCGTTTTCTCAGGAGCAGTATAACAAGTTGTTGGCTCTACTCTCATCAGGTAGTATTCATCTATCCGCAGGTTTAGCAGGTACTGCTCTTTCTGTCCCTTTATCATCATTTTGGGTCCTAGACACAAGGGCATCAAATCACATGTGCTCTTCATTATCTTTATTTTCATTTTATAAACCTGCACCTGTTGAGTCATATGTTCAGTTACCAGATGGGACTCATACTTTGGTTACACATATTGGGATTGTTCACTATTCTTCATCACTTATCTTGGAAAATGTTTACTTTGTGCCTCGCTTCAAATTTAATCTTTTATCTGTGAGCCAACTTACAAAATCTATTCACTGTTGCGTAACATTCTTTCATGACCATTGTGTTTTCCAGGACCTGTCAACGAAGAGGAAGATTGGACTAGGTAATTATCATGAAGGTCTCTATTTTCTTCAAGGAAACACAGCTTTACTCTCCACAAATTTCTCTAATTTTGATTTATGGCATTGTCGTCTTGGGCATCTCTCGTCTTCTCGTCTTCAGTTTCTAGCCAAACAGAATAGTTCTATTTTTTTGTTCTAAAAATAATGTTTGTGAAATTTGTCCACAAGCAAAACAGAGTCGTTTGTCTTTTCATTGAGTTCCATTTCTAGTGTTCGACCTTTCCAGTTAATTCATTGCGATATTTGGGGTGATTTAAGTGGTGCAAGATATTTTCTAACTATTGTTGATGATTATACTCGTTGCACTTGGATCTATCTTATGCAGGACAAATCAGAAACTAAAAAATTCATCCAATATTTTTTTGCTATGGTCGTACAACAATTTAATTCAAAAGTTAAATTTATTTCGTCTAGAGATGGTGATGTTTTCTTACCTCAAATTCAAAAGGTTTGATCCGATAATGGAACCAAGTTTCTTTCAAAAGATATGCAACTATTTTTCAATCAACATGGTGTCATTCATGAACGAAGTTGTGTTGCCACACCCCAACAAAATGGAGTCGTGGAGCGGAAACATCTTCATCTCCTTGAAGTCGCACGGGCTTTGCTATTCCAAGCTAATTTACCCCTCATTTTTTGGGGAGAGTGTGTTCTTGCAACCACTTATCTCATTAACAAAGTCCCCATTCCACTTTTATCAAACAAATCACCTCATGAAATGTTGTTCAATTCCAAACCCAATTATTCTCATTTACGTGTTTTTGGATGTCTTTATTTTGCACACAATACACACATTCAACATAAATTCGATCATCGAGCTAAACCTGGTATATTTGTAGGTTATTCTCATGGTCAAAAATGTTATCTTGTTTATGATATGGAAACCAAAAATATTTATAGGTTATACATCTCGTGATGTTGTTTTTCATGAAAATATTTTTCCCTTTCGTGATTTGTCTCAATTGGCTGATTCCACTATTGTTACTATTAAACATATTGAGGATAATTCAACTTTTCCTTCTCAAATTGATGAACCCGTGCAAAATGATGTCAATCCTCAAGATATTATTGTTCCAAACATTGATTTAGTGCAAGATCCTATTGTTCATGTTGAAGTTCCTCCTGATCAGTTCTAGACGACCAAGTTTTCCCTCAACAAGAACCACCTAGACAGTCTATTATTAGATATCGTCAACGTTCAATTTTACTCAAGAATTTTGTTTGTTCTGTTGCTGCTCATGATAAGTTACCCGCTTCAGTTGACTCCAAGAAGACAGGTACAACGGTTTTTCCATTATCCAACTATATCTCTTATTCTAAATATTCAGATGCACATAAATCATTTCTTTCTAGCATCTCATCAGCCAATGAACCTACTTCTTTCTCTCAAGCCATGAAATCACCTCATTGGCGTGATGCAATGGCTAAGGAAATTAAAACTCTTGAGTAGAATAATATATGGACTCTTGTACTTTTACTCTTAAATAAGAAGCCTATTGGTTGTAAATGGGTTTACAAGATCAAATTTCATTATGATGGTACTATTGAGCGTTATAAAGCGCGTTTGGTCACAAAAGGGTATCATCAAATTGAGAGTCTTGATTATCATGATACTTTTGCTCCAGTTGCCAAGCTTGTTACAGTTCGAGCCTTGCTTTCAGTAGCAGCAGCTAAAGGATGGGATCTCTTTCAAATGGATGTGAATAATGCCTTTTTGCAGGGAGATCTTAATGAAGAAGTTTATATGACACTTCCTCCTGGATTTTCGAGGGAGCACCGAGTGTGTAAGTTGAATAAGTCATTATATGGCTTAAAATAGGCTTCTCGGCAATGGTTTGCCAAGTTTTCTACCACTCTTATCCAGAAAGGATTTTCTCAGTCTCGTGCAGATTATTCACTATTTACTCATGTCTATGTCGACGACATTATCATTACAGGCAGTAATAACAGTGTTATTCAACAATGTAAAAGGTTTTTAGAGGAAGCATTTTCTGCCAAAGATCTTGGCAGATTGAAGTATTTTCTCAGTATCGAGTTGCACATTCAAAGAAGAGTTTATTTCTCTCTCAACAAAAATACACTCTTGACATCTTGAAGGATGTAGGTATTACTGGTGGTAGAATTTCAGATTTTCCCATAGAACAAAATTTGAGATTATCTCTAACGGATGGCACTCTTCTTCCAGATGCTTCTCTATATCGACGTCTTATTGGATGTCTCATTTATCTCACTATAACAAGGCTTGATATCACATACTCGGTGCACCATCTTAGTCAATTCATGCAAGCACCTCGTTCTTCTCATATGGATGCAGCTCAAAGTATTCTTCGATATCTAAAGAGTTCTATTGGCAAGGGTATTTTTCTTTCTTCATCCAGCAGTTTGCATCTAAGTGGTTTTTGTGATTCAGATTGAGCAGGATGTCCAACTACTAGGCGTTCTACAATGGGCTATTGTACCTTGTTAAGTACTAATCCTATTTCTTGGAGAACAAAAAAACAACCTACTGTTTCACGTTCTTCTACCGAGGCCGAGTATCGTGCGCTTGCTATTCTCACCTGTGAATTGCAATGGTTAAAATTCTTGCTCAGAGATCTTGGTGTACCTCATTGTTCTCCCATCTCATTTTATTGTGATAATCAGGCTGCCATTCACATTGCATAAAATCCCATTTTTCATGAGCGATCGAAACACATTGAACTAGATTGTCATTTTGTTCGTGAGAAAATTCAGTCCAAGCTCATTGCTCCTCGCTATACTCCTTCGGAACAAATTGTAGATATGTTTACCAAACCACTTGGTGCTGATCGTTTTCAACGTTTGGTTCGCAAGGTGGGGGTTATTGACATCCACACTCCACCTTGAGGGGGAGTCTTATAATATCATGTATATTTAGTTTCCAAATATATGTGTATTCCATATTGTATAGTTTCCAACTATAGATTCTTGGTCAGGAAGTCTTTTCTTACTGTACATTCTTGGTGAGGAAGTCTTGCCGTATTGATTATGATTCTCTTTAGTGAGCAAGTCTTGTACAATATATTTAGAATGAAAATCTTATCTCATTAGTCAGAGCAAGATAATAAACAATCTCTGTTCTTCTTTACTTCCGCATACAATTCTTTATTTTACTGTGTGTGTCAGTGTGTGTGTTTCAGAAAGTTCATACAGTATGTCAGTAAGTATGACGAGGTGACAATGTCATGTTTCATTTATTTATTGTCTAGCATATAAGAAGTTGATCAGCAACAAACTTGTACATTCCGTCCCTTCTGATCTACCTACACTACATCAATATTATATCCTTACTTTTGTGCACAAAATTAAAATAAATATGAAGTAATATTGTACTATTTATATTATTTGTATTAATTATTCCTTTTTTAAAAAAGAATAGAGGTAATTAGGCAGACCTCAATCAACCTGTATTATTACAACTCAAGATGCATATCTTACATACATTATTCCAGCTGATATACAATCTAGAGAAGCATTGAGAGGAGGAACTAAATGCAAGGTAAGATCACCTAAATTTGCAAGCTAGCTGATCAACAATTCTATTGGTCTCTCTGTAATAGTGTGCATATATGTTTCACAGCTCGATCCAATCTCTTGATCAAAAAATTTATAGATGTTATTGCAGTGTTCAAACAATACCATGGGGGTCTTGTAAGTCCGCTTACGTATAGTCCTAACTGCTACTGCAGAATCAGAACATATATGCCAAACCAGAACTTGAATCTGCAGTAGTTTCAGGGATTGTTAGTTCATTAGTCATTACATAATATATCCATTTGGACCACCTGCTGGTACAACTACATACACTATTTTGTTGTTTAAGCTGCATTGTTTGTCATGCATGTTCCTCTATCACCTTACCTTTTTGTTATGATAATGGAAGCGTTGAGTTGTTTACTGAGAAAAGAGTTTATCTCAAAAACTGTTAGGGCCCATCCAAAATGCAAGAGGACAGAAGTGGTTAACCTATGTTTTGCAGATGACTTGTTACTTTTTTGCAAAGGAGACACAGAGTCACTTGTTATAGTGAAAGCTGTCCTTGAAGAGTTTGCACAAGTCATGAGCTTAAGATTCAATAGTAAAAAAACAACCCTATTGGTAGGTGGTATGAATCAAGCTGAAGGCCAACTTCTTGCAGATACAATAGGAGTCAAGTTAGTGATTCCACCTATCACTTATTTGGGGTTGCCACTAGTGTCTTCCAGACTAGGTGCCTTTGAGTGCCAACCGTTAGTGGAGAAAGTAACTTGTAGGATTCAAAACTGGAAGTCAAGAGTCCTTTCATATGCAGGGAAGTTACAACTTATCCAGTCAGTGCTCTCAACTTTTCATGTCTACTGGGCAAGGAATTTTATACTCCCTCTCACAGTTTTGGAACAAGTATCCAAAATATGCAACAAGTTCCTCTGGTGTGGACCAGACATGAAGAAAAAGATGCATCATGTGAGTAAGAAATGCACAAGTCTTACCAAGAAGGAAAGAGGGTTAGGAATAATGGACCTCAAATTATGGAATATTGCAGCATATTGTGGTATAGTATTCAAGGTGGTTACGTACTAGAGAAGAGAACTTGTGGGTTCATTCAATGGATATGGAATCAAAATCTGAAAAGGAAGTTCTTCTGGACAATGACTATACCGAGGGAATGTTCATGGGTTTGGAGGGGAGTTCTTGAGATGAGAAGTATAGCAAGGAAGTTTATTACAGACAATATATCCACAGGTGCCACAACTCTACTATGGCGCGATATCTGGTGTATGAATGCCCCTCTGAAGGAAAACAACACAGCTAAGAATGTCTTCTTTTTCCCAATGGATGCTACAGTAAGTGAACTTATTACAGATGGAGTATGGAATCACTTAGTTCATGATCTACCACAAAGTGTACTCAAGGCCAGCATCTTAGCAATAGAGATCAACACCAACCTTACTGAAGATAGAGTCATTTGGAACCCCCACCCTAATGGCACCTTCTCTTGCAAATCAGCATATGATGCTCTCCGTATTCCAAGAGAAACAGTTAGATGGTACAATATTGTGTGGGGGAAGCTAGTGATTCCCAAACATTCTTTCACAGCTTAGTAGCTACTCTCGGGAAATTTACCAACACAAGATAGGTTTATCCAGAGGAAAGTGCTAAATTCCTCTAACTGTTGTTTGTGTAATAACTCGAGAGAGAATTCAAACCACCTTTTCTTTGAGTGTTAGTTCATACACAAAGAAGGTATGGAGGAGGGTGAAGCAACACACATGAATCAATGTACATGCCCCAAACACTAATAAGGAGTGGATGCAACTTATGAGAATATGTCAAAGAAACTTTATGAAAGCTAAAGTGTACAAGGTGTACATTTGTGCAGTTGTCAATTGTATATGGAAGGAACGTAACTTCAGAAGATTCAGGAACATTGCACAAGATTGGCAAGAGGTTACAAGTAGGCTGATCAACGACATGGGAGTATACTTGCAATGTCAGCTAAGAGAGGTGAAGTATTCAGGAGAGCTGAAGAATTTACTGGAGAGATTGGGTGTCGTTGAGTACAATGTTAAAGTTCCAAAACAATGTATATGGGGGAAACCTCAAAGAGGGATAAATGAGTTAAATACTGATGGATCACTGAAAGATGAGAAGGGTAGTATTGGTGGTATAATCCGAGATTCAAAAGGCATATTATTGCTAGCTTATACTGAAGCAGGAGGGTTAAATTCAGTTTTGTTCCAAGAACTGAAAGCCATTTTGGTAGGATTGCAGGGTTGCTTGAAGATCTAAATACTCAAAGTTGAGGTTGCCTCTGACTCGTTGACATCAGTAAATATTTTGAAGGGCAAGGAGAGAGCCCCATGGAAGTGTGAAGATATAACTATGTCTATAAGAGAGTTGCTGCACCTTTTTGACAATGTTAGCTTCATTCATGTATATAGAGAAGCCAATAGGGCTGCAGATTACCTTGTTTCTTTAGCTATGGAAGATGTAATAGAGTACTTTGTACCTCCCCTGAACGTGGATCTTATGAACATTGTAGAGGAGGACAAAGAAGGGTGTATATATATTAGAACGTAATACAGGTATATATATCCTTCTCTATCCTTTCTGCAAATGGAAGGTGTTGGAATTCTCCTTTTGGTATTTCAAATTATTTATGTGAGCTTGGTTGAGAAGATGAACAAGTATGTTCTTTCTCTCCTTGTATTTTTGTGTGATAGTCTTATATTGGTTGGAAAACTCTTGGAAACCAGTTTTGCACTCTATATTATTGTTTTAGTCCCATATTGATTAGTTAGCTCTTGGTGAGTGACATTGAACCTCTATATAAAGGTTTGTAGTCTTCCACCAAAGCTAATGATTCAGAAACCCAAAACCTTTTTTTTCTCTTCCTCCACCAGAGAGAGTTGTTTCCTCCACCAAAGAGAATTGTGTTGTTGTTCTACAGAGTAGCCTATATTGGAGTGTACCTTAGGCTTGTTTCTTGTCATTGAATTCTGTGAGTAGAGACGCCTGTGATAAACCCTTAATTTACACTATTTGAGGAGGCAAAATCTCTACTTAAAGACAATGAATTCACACGCCACGCCTTGACATGCAGTTCATTCTTCCTCTGTCATTTAGTTATATTCAATTATCTAACCCTGGCCTATTCCAACAGAAGCTACCCCCCACTGGCTTCATCAAGTTATGATGTACTGAACAACATGTTGGCTGTGGTGGTATAACAGTAGATCATAATGGAATTATGATATTCACATACATTGGGGGTATGGTGGAAACAAAAGATCGGTTTTATACCAAGAGCTCAACGCAATCGAAGTCGGACTCCATGCCAACTGTGTCAACAACATGGCTTCAACAAGATTTTGGTGTGTTCAAATTCACTACACCACTAGAAAACTGTAAATAGATATAATTCATTTAATAACACTTATAAAAAAACACTATAAAATTTTGGAGGATAGCGTTTATCCATCTAGTACTATCTAGTACTATGGTATGTTTGTAACTAAAACAAATATGGATTGTGTTGCACGGAAAATGCAATAAAATCAATTGCGTTTTCTGGTTAATGCTATAAAATAGCATGCCTTTGTCGGACTTTAACCCAAAATTTGAGCCCACTTCAACTGAAATTACCAAAAACTGAAAGAGGCCCGCTTTTTTTTCTCTATTTTCCCACTTGAACTGAAATTACCTTTGAAGTTTATTTCTGATTCTCTCTCTCTAATGCAAAACCCTCTCTCCAAAATCTGAGAATGGAACTTTGAAACCATCGAATCAATGAACAAGAAAAGTAAGTATCTCTTTTCGAAGCATTATCTATTTCTAACAACCCCTTATGTACTCTGGATTTATTTACATGACCATGTCAAGATTTCCAAATCGAACTATGCCTCAATCTTAAAAGTTTCGTATTTCCGCTTTAAATTCTACTTCCAATTCCATTGCACCTTCTGAAAAATGGGTAAAGAGAAATCTGTTAAAAAATTATATATGGAATTTATTTAATTTTTTTTGTTAAAATTTAGGTGTTTCTAGGGTATTTTCTACTGGTGGAACTCCTGTACAAAGGATCTACGAAGGAGCACAAGGTGCGTGACACTTATCTATTCAAATCTTTTGTACCCATAAGTAATTTAGAAGATATAATGTTGTTTGTAAGCCGTTTTTCATCTATAGCACTGAAGGCAGTAGCAGAAAGAATGCAGAACAAGATTTATTTTTCTGTCTCAGTTAATAGCGAGAACAACTATCTGTTCTACTCTCTTGAGATAGGGAGATGGCAGCCCTCTTTTGGCGACTATTTTGGGGAGGATCTTTACAATACAAAAGAACTATTACATTGCGCTTGGATGCAGCCTACTATAAGTTGGAAGCATACTTCGTCGTGATACCTGGTGTTGGTGATACTCTATTTGTCCTTCTGGGCAAGTATACAGAAGAAATAGGTTAGTATCTATCATTGTTCAATTGATTTGTTTTTATTTTCACGTGCATCGCGAACCTGTTCTTTGTTGTTTCTTGATAAATCATGTATATCCATCCCTGCTACAAGTAATATAGGAATAATACATGTACTGTGTGTTTCAAGCAGGTATGATTTTCCTTATAGAGCATAAGTTCATTAGATACCTTGAAATAAGTAAACATATGATGTTCCGAGTTTGTGTTGGATTTTGCCAGATAGAGGTTATGGGATTACCTAATTGGGCGCCACTGTTGATGGGTCATCCCAAGTTCTTTAAATATCCTTTGGGGTTTCTTGGCACTTGTATTCAAAATGGGGTTAATTTGTTTTAAACTGAGTTTGCTTGGATGAAAGCTCCATCCAAAATTTTCATATTCACATGCAAATAAACTTCATTTATGATAAACCTGAACAATTTATATATAATTTTGTAATTTGGACGGGTAGTTATTCCTGTGTAAAGATAAAAACTTTCGCATCAAATATTATAACTTCTCTGTTTAAGGTTTCAATGCATCGACTGTTCACTTTCTATTACTAAGTTGCTAGGATATGATAGTTATTTGCTTTACCTCTCTTTTTTTCTTCATCATTGTGTAGATTAACTACGTAAGACACTCCACTATAAGCTGCTACAACCTGTTTTAGAAGAAATTACAAAGAAGGTCAAGGTGATTTGTCATTCTAGAAGTTTCAAATTTTAAGGCCTTTTGTAGCTTTTATTCGTAAGAGTTGGTACTTTTTTTGGAATTCTTGACAGGTTATTGCTACAAGGATGCTTGCAATCTGGTTAGAATCGAAAAGCTTTAGTTACGATTCTTCAGTTTTCCTTGTAGATTATTACATTTGATTACTCTTCTATCATTTTAAAGGTTCGATTAATCAATGCAAGCTTCCGGATTCAAATGATTTTACAGTAAATTCAATTTATAGGTTTTCATAGTCTCTGAAATTCGTCCATGTCAAGTGTACATACTTGGCTTGTAACAATTTATTAGTTTATAATTTTGAGGCCCTTTTCAACTGAAACATGGTCACACTATAATGTAAGTTATACATAGAACTTAACTTCTTTCAACTACTCACTGCCTAGCCCTAGGGTTAAATCTTATACTCAACTTCAAAATACAAAGCTTGTAGATTCAAAGATTAATCATGGCCCATAAAAAACCTCAAGCTTCAAAGAGCCCAGGCTATACAAGTACCTTTGGACCCTCTTTCAGACTTACACAATGGGTTGGTGGTAGTTTTATATTGGTGGCCTGATTTTGTAATTCTAATAGTGTTTAGAGTTTGTCCCTTTGGATCTGAGCAAGGTATAATGATAACTTAGTGCACAATTTAGAAATTGCTCCTACTCAATTTTTTTGTAACCCAAACCATTGTCGTTGTAGAGAAAGTAATGGCACCTTGACAAACTTAACTTAAAGTCCCTAATCATGGTAGCTTCTTTGTATTCCTTCTCAACTCAAAAAATATATTTTCTGTTACTATTAAAGTTGTTGGCGCTGCACCATTGTGTGGTTGGTTGGTACTGTTCTATAATTTGAATTAGCTAGACACATCTCATTTTTGTTTCATTTGTTTAGTTGTAAGTATATAATCTTGGATGACGTTCTCGTGAATCTTGCTCATCAATATCCGTAGGTATGCGCCATTAATTTGTCTTACCAACCCGAGGTACTAACACAATTGCTTAGCTTCCCACTAATGTATTTTTTTCTCGTGCAAGTTCCAATGTCATTTTTAAACTTTGTTTTTGTCTCTTCTTTGTAGGTCCTGCCGCCAAAGGAAGGTTGTAAATGTCAAGATACTTTTTCATTCATATATATTGTTGACCTCAACTGGTTAGTTTGTTTGAAAATGATTGTTGATGGTAAGTGATGGTCAAGAACACTTCCTAACTGAGTTTTCCTATCAACCCGATCGTGGTTTCACTTTACATTATACTATGACTAAAAGGGTTGGTGTTCAGTACTTGAATTTCTAATTTTATAACTCTATCTTCACTTCGGAAATGATTTTTTGAGCAAAATATAATTATCAAGAGTCTTAGTTTATTATACATGTTTGTTTTATTTCCAGGGAAAAATATATGGTTGGCCAGATTTTGTGGGACTTGTGCTGTATTTGCAAAATGGTTCCCTAATGAAGAATAAGCTTTCATGGTGGCTAGACATTTTGAATTTTGTTTAGTTAAATATGAACTCAGGTATTCATTTTCTTAAAACTCTTATACTTAATTGTTCTGAAATGGGTATGTTTAAAGACGAGTAACATGGCAGATATTGACTTAGTTAGTACCTTAAAGTTTGCATATATAGGATTTTCGCCGCTTTACATTTATTTTATGCATGCATTTCCCGTTTTCTTAATTTGTTAATGAGATTGTGTAATACAATAGATCCATAAACTCAAAATGGATGAGCGCTCAAATAATTGAGAGGTTGATGGTTTGAATCTATCTGGATCCAATTTTTTTTCATTCACTAATTTAATAAATTTAATATACATTTCAATTTTCTGACTTGGTATTAAAAAAACAATAGCATTTTCTTAACGCTATAGAAGTTTAATAGCATAAAAGAAATGCTATCGTTTTGTGGCAGAAACGCTATGAAATCTATTGCATTCCTAACAAACGCTATCATTTTCATAGTATTTTTGGTCTCAAACGCTATCATTTTAATAGCGTTTTTGACACAAACGCTATCTTATAAAGCATGGCATGGTCATAGATAGCGTTTGCAAAAACGCTATCAAGTATATTTGATAGCATTTTTTGAGCTTTATCTATTGTCTTTTGTGCAGTAGTGCTATCGTCTATTCATATCTTAACAGGTAAGGAGAATGCCCCATGGTATTGCAACAATTAACCGTCATGTAGCCATAAAGCACATAACAGATTATATGCATGAGATAATTAACTCCTACATCTGATATGTTATAACCACATGTGTATCTTGAAGTGAACAAGAGCGCTGATCATTTAGCTAGTCTTATTCTCTACATGTTGATGAAAATTTTATTTGTAATGGTCCTCCTCTCACTAGTGTTTTAACTGAATTAAATACAAATGATGTAAGAGGAGAAGTCTATGTAAGATTATAATTTCCTAATGCAGGTAAGGGTTAGCCTAACCCTATTAACCTTTTCAAAAAAAAAAAACTTGTCTATGTTTCCCTGTATAATGGTAATAGTAAACTCTGTCTAGCTAGCTAGTTATGAACTTCCCCTATGGTGTTTACTTGTGAAGGTGAGATAGATTACTATCGAGATTGGTTCCCTTGATCAATCTTGGTTGCCTATTTTTCCTTCTCTTTTATTTCCTGTAACTTTCACCATTCATTTTGTGCAATAGTAACTTATTATCTAGCAACAAAGTAGTGGTTGTTCTTTTTCTACCAAGATTCAAATGAGTGTTTTTAAAGGTGTTTGAGGGCGTACGTCTTGAGGCGCGAGGCGTACCTAAAGTGCCCTAGAAGCGTTGAGCGAAACACTTTTACACTAGAAACGGGCGGATCTAGGATTGCCACTCAAGAGGGGATACTACAATTAATACACTACAATTATGTTTTTTTGGGGTGAATTATACACTATTATAACTAGTATTGTTTTTTCGATAGAAAAATTGGGTGTGTTGCAGCCCACCCCGGCCCCCTGGATCCGCCCCTGGAAGCACACGCTTCAATGTGTGAGGTGTTCATGAAGTGCTGAGGCGTATGCCTCCATTGCAAAATAATTTTTCCACATTACTTCAGCATTTATAATATTTTTTTTCCATTAAAATAAGAAGACATCAAACTTTAAGTATTATCAACTGATCGAGAAACCTCCTTGGTATTGTGTACCAATTTAGTAGCTAGTATCAGATTTATGGCCTTGAACTTTGTAAGCATGCATTAGTTTCAAGCACGTGTATAGGGCGTCTAATAGGTGTGCAATTCTGGTAGCATTTCTACTTTATAATAACGAGTCATGTAATCTCTTTATTCCTTCTCTAGATAGGGCTATTGCAAACATATGTTGAGAGGATAAAGTAGGAGATATCATTTTGAGGAATTAACAGGTGGGGTCTATGCCTAACCCCATTAACTTTTTTCAAAAAAAAATAAATGACCAATCTAACCAATTTTTTGAAATTTTCCAAGTGTTTCAATTGTTTATCTTTTCGTATTTAATAAAGAATAGATATATACTCTTAACCATATTAAATTATGAGTATTATCTCAAATTTATAAAAAATTTGTTGTCTGTAATTGGGTATTAGTGTAATTCGTTTGACTTTTAATTATACAACTTGGATCTTTATACCTATTTAATAGCTGGCAATGTTTCAGAATTTAAAAAATGTCTTGCGCTTGAGGCTTACGCCTCGCATCAAGGGCTAGCCAAAAGCCTCGCGTCGCCCTTTCACCTTTTAAAACATTGATTCAAATCAAGTTCTAGATACTTAGTTATGGTGGTTGTTGCTTACATACAGCCCAAACAATTAGGTGCTAAGTGTTAACAATGAAACATGACATGTCAGTCACCACCTAAGCAGTCGCCATCACAGGCACGGGATGACAAGAGCCATCTCTATGGAAACTTGATGTCCCTTTGCTCCATGCAAGCGGCCACAAGAGCCATCTCTATGAAAACTTGATGTCCCTTTGCTCCATGTAAGCGGCCACTTCACCGCCTACCGTACCTGAAGGCTGAAACCCCTAGGGCATGTTATAAACAGGTTAATCTACTTGCCAGACGATAGCAGTTGGTGTCTCAATCATCAAGAAGCAACTAGCAAGATCCAAAACAAAAGATTTGAAACAAAACTAGCAAGTCTTTCATAATGTATTCCCAACAAAAGTAATCAGAATTCAACCTAGTAAACTGCTAATACATACCCACAAAATTAAAGTTCAACTTCAAAACCCACTAAAATAGGAAGGCATCCATTAAGTTCTTGTGAAACTTGAACAAAGCTCCAAGACTATCGAACTCCTATCTAAAGTTCATAAGTCATCCCAACCAATAGCAAACACCTCAACGTCTTGTCTTACACATCTGTTCAAGAAGTTGTAAGCATAATCAATCATTACTCTCATTCTAAAACCAGATCCCTTCGAAGCCACCACCTCAATTTCATCTCTTAGATATACTACACCACCATTTTGACACTCATTGTCCACCAACTGCACCGCCTTTTCTGCCTCTTCCTTGTTGATCTGTGGCATTATAGGTTGGCTCTCAGTATCTCCGTTACTTTTTGGTAAGTACAACCTAATAACATCCTCATTTATAAACTCTTTTAGTTTCTCCAACAACAAGCTTTTAAAAAAAATCATGCATGTTTTGCACATGAGTACACCCATACCTTACCACACAATAAAAATAGGAATATCTCGTTGGCCAATCCTTCTGAACAAAAACCTTACCTCTTTAGCAACCTTATTTATGGGTAGAGACTTTATGGATACAAATACAAGAACCGTGTGCAATGCTGGAACATTGGCTACATAGTGGGTGAAAATCAGGGAGATACCATGTACAAGTTCAGAGTACAACAAGGCAACACCTGGAAGACGTTGAATGCTTGGATCACAGGCAATATCCCTGAGTTTGTCTATTGGAACCTTGTTCTGTTGTTCATACATGTACTTGTTTCGGTACACATAATTCCATGTGTACATGACTCCAGTGGGGATCACAGAAGAAAACCAAGGGAAGGTACCCACCTTCAACAAACTTGTACATAACTGAACTTAAGAGGAGTAGCTTGAAAAGATATATTGTTAAAACATATGTAATGATAAAGAATATATTGGTCTTCCATATCATGACCATCACAAGGACAAGTAGTGCTGATGTGAGAGTGTCATAACAAAAACCATAGCAATCCCTGCATAGGTCAAGAAAGGCAACATGAAAGAGAGTGAAAATGAGTTCTTCATACATATTTGCACAAGAGCAGTAAGACTAAGCACTAATGGTCTAGGAAAGAAAAAAGAACAAGAACAAGCTGACGACAATCCTAATGAATAACAAGAGTCATATAGTTTATAAAAGTTGGTGTCTTAGAAGCCTAATTAACAGTGAGCATTAACTATAATAACAAGCACACTACTTGCATCTCAAACTCTAATGTCCTATGCTATGCTTGTCCTACCAATATATGGAGAAAAGATAAAAATCTGTTTTTTTTTCCTACACAAACTCAAAGTTTCTTGTGAACATATCCATTCTATGACTATTAGTACCTTAAAAACTTCTAGATTTTTGTAAGACAACTTTGTATTTCCATTATGTAATTGAGAATTTGAAATGCAACAAAGGACTATGTGGATACTTCACTACACCATAACAGTCTATTTGTAACGGATATACATTCGTTACAAAAAATATTAGTAACGGTCATTTTCCATCAACACAAAAGCATGACAAATATTAGTAACGGATAGTTGTAACGTTTAGTAACCGTTACAAATTTGACTAACGGTTATAAAGTGTTATTGAAATTAATTTCAGTAACGGATACTTAACTGTTATAATTTATTAGTAACGGTTACCTAATTTGTTTAAGCGTCACTTTGTTTTTCTATTGCTAACGGTTAATTATCCATTACTAACGAATTGTCATTGTTAAAAAAAAAGGTACTCGCTATTGGTACTTACTATTTTGTGTTGGGCAGACTCCAAAAAAAAAAAATATTATTACAAATTTGCCATTGCTCAAAAAACTAAATTGAATAAGCATACGCACATAGGCAACAAACTCATTATAACGGGAACAAGGTATCGATGCATCAAGTCCTCTTGGTTGGTGCAAGACAACACGATCTGTTGATAATGGCAAGTAAAATGGATTGGACCACCAAGAGTCGCTTCCATGATAAACCACACATTTGTGTTCAAGGATGGTTAATGGTTAAATGCTCCCCTTTTTTTTTCTCATGGCGCATAGTTTCCGGTCGATGACTTTATGATAGCAACGGGTCACAGAGCTAATTCTAATAACACGGTTAACTCACTAATCAGAAAATGAAAGGAATCAATCAATCTCTGAAGGGCTAAACTATAACATTTCAAAGTTCTTTTCTATGGTCTGATTTATAAACTTCACTAATCATGGCTAAAATACACACCAACATACCAAGGACAACGAATAAACTCATAAATATTTGCAAGTTCTAAATATTACTATTTTCATTAATAATCTAATTTTGTACAGTTAACGTTGACATGCTATACAGAACTCTGTATACAAACAGCATACTACCTATTCAAATGTTGTTGTGCTTCTATAGCAGCTCAGTGGAAGGTTCAAACGCAAAAACAAATCCGTATGTAGGTCCTCGCCCATGAGGACTAAATATGTAATCTGGTGGCAATGTGTTCACATCTCTACGATAATTCACTAAGCACCAAAAAGTGCAACAGGGATTCCTTGTCGGCATCAATCTACTATCTTCATGTAGGCCATCTTCAGTGAAGAAAAAAAATAAGATGGAAAATGAGATTCAGGTAGTTCCAGGAGTGGTATCATCTGTCACTATCTCCTCCACAGGATTTTGATCGGCCCATACAGATGCATCCAGATATCCAAGCTCAAAAAGTCAGTCAAGAACATGATCTTCTGCTGGCTTCAATGCCCAGTTGAAAAGCTGGAACCACTAGACACTTCTTAGTTATCAAGATCACAGAAATGGAACTAGTGTTGGAAGGCAAATAAGATTACCTCTCGTGCGCTGGCTCTGTTCTCGGGGTTGCAATCTGGACTGATACCAATACCTTCTAATCCCAACCGTTCCGCCGGAAAAGCACAAACTCGGACCTACATATGATATATATATATATATATATATCATCAAAAAACATCGTTTAAATAACACAATTATCTGATACAAAATCACCAATAAACATGCAAAGTAAATCTGTTGTGTATGTTCAAGCTCATTACGACAGATTCTATGCCGCCAATACTCTATTTAATTATTAATTTGGTACTCATAAGTTACATGTCGAGGGTAAACAAGCCTTCAGCATTCATATCGACAGAAAAGAGAAATTGACATGCTCTAGTCATTTAGGTGGAACCGTGCAAGCTTAGAATGTGAGCAGTCTTTAGCAAGACAGATAACTAAATAATGTTGCATGAAAAAACACTCGAATCATACCGTTTTAGAGGCAGATGTTGGTGGCATAAACAATGTCACACCTCCATCAATGCAAACTCTTCCATTGGACCTAGTATGAACATCATCAGGGAGGAACTTTGTATAGGACGTATACATGACCTAGGAGGTTAGTGGTGATAAAGGGACGGATGCGGTATAGCGTTAGAAGACAGGGTGCACAGGATCAGATCCGCGGTATCCCAACCGCTCTAGAACCGCTGCGAAACGTGGAGAGTGGGAGAGCAAACTGTGAACTGCCAAAATCCACTGCGTATGCGGGAAAGAAAGAGGATATAAGATAGAGTGGAGGGACCAGAAGGGAAGAAAAAAAAGAAAAGAAAGTAAGAGAGCGAGAGGGGAAGAAGATTAGAGGTTGTAATCACAGTCTATACATTTTGGCGCCGTCTGTGGGGACTAGCGAAATAAAATGGCCACCATAACAAAAAAGGGGGTAGGAAGACCTAGGAAAGAAGTTGTTCGAGAGGTTGTAGAGGAAGAAGTGAGGGAAGAAAGAGAGGTGAGTAGAGAGGAAGACATATCTGAGGTGGCGGCAGACGCCACCAGACTTATGCAAGAAGAAATAGTCAGGTTAAGAAACGAGAACGACGAATTGAGAAAGGAAAGAGACACCGCACAAGATGACATGGAAGATAGGGATCGCCGGGGCAGTGAGATGGAAGGGGAGAATGAGGTATACCAGTCTAGGGGAGCAGATGCGGTAAAGGGCATCACGCTGGAAGTGGTACAGGCCATGATCGAGAAAGATAGAGAAGCTAACCGTACGGTAGAAAAAATGAACCAAAGTGCCGCTCAAAAGGAGGTTGCTAACCTCAACAAGAATCCACTGGCGGATTCGGTCTGGAATTCAGAGGTACCTAAGAGATTCATCAAGCAAGATTCGAAAGGTATGATGGGAAAGGCGACCAACCGATCATTTGCATCATTTTAGACAAAAGATGCCACCGCGGCGCAGAAAATAAGTATGACGGTCGCGACCGCATGATGTTCCCCGCAAGCCTTAAGGGGGCGCTTCGGATTGGTATTACCGCCTATCTTCGCGAGCATCGAGATTTGAAGAACTAGAACGAAGCTTTAGGTGGACCATTTCATCCACCGTAAACGGAGAGTAGTGGATATCGCGCACCGCTTAACATCAAATAGAGGTCACCGGAGTCGTTAAAGAGTTTCGTGCGGTGTTCAAAGAAGAGACCCTGAGGGTGGAGAATCTGGAAGAGCATACCGCGGTCATTGCATTTCAGCACGGCTTGAAGCAGGGGACTAGGGTGCACGAATCAGTGTCCAAAATCGAAATCACCACTCTGCATGCTCTGTACCCAAAGGTAGAAAAGTATATTCGGTACGAAGATATAATGCAAAGAAATGCGAGGGAACAAAAAAGATCGGGGAAGGCAGTGCAGGCAGTGGATAGAGACGACAGAAGGGATAGGGGTAAGAGAGAAGAGAGAGAAGGGGGATCCAACAGAGGGGAAAGACGGGGACCCGACAGATCTGGAGATCGAAACAGGAGGGATATTCGTGAAAGAAAGCCGTACCGTGAGATAGAACAAACACCTCTTAATAGGCCATTAGAGGAAATCTTGCCCCTCATCAAGGGGCTGCAGCATTATGAAGGACCGCGGAACACACCTGAGAGATTGAGGGGAAAACCATTTTGTGCCTATCATCAGATTAGGAACCACGCCACTAACGAATGTTATGCTTTGAAATGGCTGGTGGAAAGAATGATTGAGAAGGGGATGCTTAGAGAATATGTCGCGGAGGTTCGTCATGCCGAGAGAGGACAGGCTCCCGCTAGGATCTTGGGTACAATAAATGTCATTTACGATTGGAGAGACACTCGGGAGGAATGCCCACCGACAAGATGAGAAGGACAAATGAGCTTAAACAAAGTTAATGAAGTAACAAGCATGACGCTAGTTTTCGTGAACCCGCGATTGCAGTGGGAAACATAACTTTCACTCCGAAAGACTTGGAATTAGTGATTTCGCCGCATGAAGATGCGTTGGTGATTACCATAGCAATGGGTAATTATCTAGTGAAGCGAGTGTTGATAGACTGCGGAAGTTCAGTAGACATGTTGTTCATAGGGGCAATGGAAGAGATGAATATAGATAGGGATCAGTTGAGGGTTTCTCAGACTAATTTGTACGGCTTCAATGGAAGTATGACAAAGCCTATAGGGGAAATAACGTTGCCGGTAACTGCAGGGCCGACGACGGTATTCACCAGATTTATGGTGGTAGATACGGGGTCCCAGTATAATGCCATTCTGGGAAGAAGATGGATTCACGAAATGAAAGCTATTCCGTCGACCTATTATCAGGTCATCCGCTTCCCCGCGAAAGGGGGGGTGTACGAAATAAAGGGGGACCAGGTCGCGGCTCAGAATATACATCAAGTGACGGTAAAAGGTATGGTCCGTGGAATAGAAAGTGACAAGCAGAAGAATGACAAGGGAGAAGCGTAGCAATTACAGGAAGCCGTACTCACTGAAGGATGCGAATCTCATCAGAGGCCAAAAACTCTGGACGAGATTGAGATCGTGAACTCAAAGGGGAGGAAGAAAAATTTACTTCAGTGGGGTCGGACTTGCCAGAAGAGTGGAAATTCAAACTGACACAATTATTAGCGAGAAATGTTGACATATTTGCTTGGGCAATTGAAGATATAACAGAATAGATCCGAGTTCGCTTGCCATCACTTGCACATGAAAGAGGGTCGCGAAGCCTATAAGACGTAAAATGAGAAGCGTAAGACCCAAATACGCTGGAAGGGATTCGCAAAGAAGTTATACTTTTGGGATGCGGGTATAATCAGGAGCCGTAGGATGTACAGAGTGGTGTCCAACGTGGTCGCGGTTCCAAAAAAGAACGGCAAAGGTTCGAATGTGTGGACTTTACGGACGTGAAATAAAGAGTGTCCTAAAGATCGTTATCCTATGCCGCGGGTGGATGAGTTAGTAGATAGAACAAATTTGGTTTCAAGTTATTCTCTTTCATGGATGCTTCCATGGGATATAACCAGTCGCGATGTTTGGCCCGGATCAAGAAAAATACTACCTTCGTGGTGGAAGGAGGTACGTATTGTTATACAAGAATGCCTTTTGGTTTGAAGAATCGCGGGGCTACATTTCAGCGGGTTGGGGAAAAAAATGTTCGAGGACAAGATTCGAAGCGGTATGGAAATATACATTGATGATATGGTTGAAAAAGCATGTCGGAAGAAGAGCATTTGAAGGGTCTCCGTGAAACTTTTCACATAATCGCTGGAAGCATAGTCCGGTCAACCCCGCAGAAATGCACATTCGGGGTATCATCGGGGAAGTTCTTGGGTTATATAGTCACGTATCGTGGAATTGAGGCCAATCCCGAGCAGATTAGATCCCTAGTGGAGATGCCGTCCCCTCAGAATGTAAAGGAAGTGCAACGGTTAGCAGGTAGAGTCGCGGCATTGAACAGATTTATATCCAAATCCTCGGACAAGTGCAGACCGTTGTATCGCTTGCTGAGAAAAATGCCAGATTTTCGATGGACCACCGAGTGTGAGGAAGCCTTCCAAGAATTAAAGATTTATTTAGGGAAAGCCCCTTTACTATCACGGCCAGAGGAAGGAGAGATATTGTATCTATATTTGGGGGTATCGAGTACCATAAGTTCGGCCTCGTGCGCGTATTGTAGAGAAGATAGAGAAACCGGTTTATTTTCAGAGTAAAACCATGCTAGCCGCCGAGTCGCGATACAGTAGAATTGAGAAGTATGCTTTAGCGTTGATGTTCTCCGCATTAAAACTGAAACCCTATTTCGATGCACACTCAGTGGTAGTGATAACAAATTTGCCTCTCAAGCAAGCGTTGAAGGCAGAAAAGTCAGGGAGAATGCTGAAATGGGCGGTGATGCTTAGTTGTTACGAAATCAAATATCAAGTTAGAACAGCGGAAAAAGCGCAAGCCATGGCGGAGTTCCTAGCGGAATTTCCAGCCGAGGATCCCACTTGGGGAGAAGAAATGGTTATGGATCAGGAAGAAGAATCTGGTCGATCCCTTGACCCATGGGATACGCCAAGAATGGTTGGAGATTATTCGCGGACGGATCAGATCAACATTAACGGAAATGGATTGGCGTGGTTTTGGTGACTCGCACAAACACAAAGTTGGAGTTATCAATGAAACTAGGGTTTGCGGCTTCTAATAATGAGTCCGAATATGAAGCAGTGATAGCAGGTTTGAATATGGCACAGGATCTGGGAGTAAGCGAGTTATCTGTGTTCTCGGACTCCAATTTGGTTATTTGTCAGATGAATGGGGGATTTGTGGCGCGTTGTCCAAGGATGGCACGATATTTAGAGGTTCTCCGACAAAAAGCCAGTAAGTTCAAAAAGATTCAATTTGCTCATTTCAGCCGTGGTGAGAACAGACATGCTGACGCTTTAGCATTTGTGGCCGCGGTACTACCAGGACCAGAGGGTCGTTCTATTGAAATAAGAGTATTAAACAAACCAAGTACATCTGAAACCGAGTGTGTGTTTCACCGTTGAAAAGAGGTAGGATGGATGACGCCCATTAAAACGCTTCTTATGGGAGCGAGATAGAAAATGCCAAGGAAAGACGCCGATGGAGCAAAAGTTAGCCAAAGATATGTTTTGTTAGATGGGGAGTTGTACAAAAGAGTTTCAGCGCCCCTACTTCGATGCATAGGCCACAAAGAGGTGCAAGAAGTTTTGGCCGGGCGACATGAAGGTGATTGCGAAGTCACTCACCGGGTCGAACCACCGACCCATAGATTGATATCGCGGGGATATTTTGGCCTCATATGAAAAAGGATCACGAGTATGCAACAACTTGTGATAAATGCCAAAGATTTGCCCAACTAATCCATTCCCTCGGCAGAGCCACCCATAATGTGTTTAGTCCGCGGGTCGTTCGCCATGTGGGCACTCGATATAGTGGGGCCGTTGCCCGCTGGCCGCAAGAGAAGATTTATGTTGGCCGCCACCGATTATTTCACCAAGTGGGTAGAGGGAGTGGCGCCCGGCAAAGTCAAAGAGGAAAATGTGAAGAAGTTCCTCCGAGAACATAATATGCAGATTCGGTTTACCCCATACAATCATTGCAGATAATGGAACACAATTTACTGGAGGAAAAGTACGTCAATTTCTTCAGGCCTACAAGGTGAAACAGAGGTTCTCGACGCCATATAATCCGGAAGGAACGCTGCCGAGGCATCAAACAAAATCATCATGGACAATTTAAAGAGAAAATTGGAAGACCGAAAAGGAGCGTGGGTGGATGAATTGAATCATGTGTTATGGGCTTATCGTACTATACCGCGGACTTCGACACAGGAATCACCATTCGCAATGGCATATGGCGTAGAGGCTGTCATACCGGTGGAAATGATAGAGGAAACGACAAGAACCAAAGCCGTGGAAAGGGGTCTTAATGAAAATATATTGGCTACTGAGTTGGATATAATGGAGGAAAAAAGAGATACAGCTCGAATACGACTGGAGGAGTATCATAGAAGGTTACAAAATGACAAGATGACAACGAGTGAAGCCGCTGAATCCACGGTTGGGGACTTGGTGCTGCTGGCGGTTACACCAGCCACCAAAAGGAGAATGACGGCAAACCGGGCCTAACCAGGAAGGACCGTGATGTCGTGGACGCCAAGGGAAATTCGGGTACTTACAAATTAGAGACCCCGGAAGGGGTAACTGTGGAGAAACAATGGAATATAAGACTGCTAAAAAAATTCCATGAGAGGAGCAGTGTGTAGCTTTCATTGAAACAAGCATCTTTTGTGTAATGTATATATGTTATGTGAGGAATTCTAAGTCAATGAAACAATTTGCATTCCTGGCTCAATAACTTGCATAGAAATTGATCAGATACAACGTAAGTCGTGATCCCTTCGCGGACAACACTCCCGATTCCATCTGGGCGCAAACTAAGCTGCCCCTATCAGGCTCCACAGCCGTTTAAAGACAGCGGGGGGGAGGAGCCCTTCGCGACTACACGTCCCGAATCTAACTGGGGCAAACCGAAAGCTGCCCCTATCGCTCCAAAGCCGTTGGAAGAGAGCGGGGATGAGCCCTTCGCTGGATCGTGAGTCCGAATCAAACCGGGGCAAACCGAGCTGCCTTATCTCGCTTCACAGCCGTTCAAAGACAGCGGGGGGGACGAGCCCTTCGCGGACTGTGAGTCCGAATCGAATCCAACCGGGGGCAAACTGAGCTGCCCCTATCAGGCTCCAAAGCCGTTGGAAGAGAGCGTTAGGGGATGAGCCCTTCATGGACCGTGAGAGTCCGAATCAAACCCGGGGAAACCGAACCGCTTCTATCAGCTTCACACCGCTCAAAGACAGCCGGGGACGAGCTTCGCTGGATCGGAGTCCGAATCCAGCCGGGGCAACCGAGCTGCCCCTATCGAGCTCCACAGCCGGTAAAGGAGAGCGGGGGGGATGAGCCCTTCGCGGACTGTGAGTCCGAATCAAATTGGGGGCAACCCTACCCAGCTTCACAGCTGTCCAAAGCGAGCGCGGGGGGGACGAGCCCTTCGCGGACTATGAGTCCGAATCAAACGGGGGACCCCGACCCGCTTCACAAAATGTCCCAAAGCGAAAAGTAATGGGGCAACCCTAACTTGGGTAAAAAATTATGCAAATGTTAAAGGCAGAAGGAAGAGAGCTCTTCACCTACAGTACATACAACTGACAAAAGACAATCATATCTAATGTCCAGCTAACGGAGTTTAGGGATCCAAATGAAAAAGGGTTAAGTCAATGGAATATATTGATTCATAGTTTTATGCATAAAGAAGTTAATATACGTTGTAGTCAAACACAACGAAAAGCGATTTACTTTGCAAAAGGAGCACAAAAGTACTAGTTACAAACAACATGGTTCCTGACAAAGACAAAGATACTTGTTTAATTATTACAAAACCAAGGCCGTCTACAAAGAAAGTAAGCCGAGATAGGCTACTACTGAGGCGCGGTAGTCGGTTCTCCAGGGGAAGTATTTTCATCTTCACTGATTGGGATGCTGACATCTTCATTCGCCGGTATTGGAGAAGGGACCGCGCTGGGGATGGGAGGTGTGACGTCCGTGGTAGGCGTCTCAACAGCTTCAGATGGTTCTCCAAGGGATGATGTCCCTGCAACAAGAGGAGAAGGTGGGAGCAGTCGGCCGGCAGCGCTTAAGTCGATCAAGTTGTCATTGCGGTAGCGTCGGCAATCTTTTTCAGAAGCGAAAGCTCAAAATCGATCCAGCGGCCTCTTGGGCGACCTTATCCACAGCAGCTTGCGTAGCAAGCCTCTCCGCCTCTGAGGTGTCCATTTTGAATTGACACCCGCCACGTAATCGCGTGTTATCCGCCCTCGCCTTACACGAGTTCCTTATAAAGCTTGACCGCCTTGAGTCTGGTTTGCTTCCCCTTTTCCAGCTTAGCGCACCTTTGCTTTCCAGCCGCCGTGGCCGGTGGTATCTCGTGCTTCGCCGCATCCAAATTCTCCACGGTGCTGGTCAGGCCACGCAGCACATAGCCGATGTCTAGACTCAGCTGCAGAGACACAAGGGGTATACGAGTGGCACAAAGAATGGAGAAATACCATTAACACTTGGTAGACACTACCCACTAGCCCAAACATACCTTTTCCCATCCAGTGTAAATGGAAGCCCTGTGGGAAGCAACGGTTCCAGCATCTCCATAAGCTTGATCCCGCGGCAGGTGAGAGCTGAAAAATATAGAGGCGGCAACGGCTGGGTTTTCCAAAGCGGAGTCTCTTGTCGTCACATCGCGGTCCCGAGCCTTAAACTGGGGGTGCCACACCTCGGCAGGCCCAGAGGTTACCGGACCAGCCGAAGACGAATCCTGTCTAGGGCGGCGGGCAGATATAACAGACCTCGGAGGTTCATTACGGCCTGTAGTTGGGGAAGGAACGGCGGCGGAAGTTTTAGCCCTTTTGGCGGGAGGGCTCTTATTTGACAAGTCAACAGGAGCGTCCCCATCAGAGTCGCTGTCCCAAAGCTTGTATTTGTTCACATCCATGGCGGGGGCAGCAGGGGGAGCGGTATTAGCAAAGAAAATCGTCCCCACCAGCCACACGAGAGTAGGAAGGAGGAAGGTTATCCGCGATAATCGCCTTGTTTTTAGTAGTCATGCACGCCGAAAGCAACTTCGTGAATGGGAGATTTTTTTGGTATAGTTGAAGGACTTGTAAGACTAACGCTGTCTTTTTTGAGGTGGGGATGGTTTGGGCTTCATTTCTTTGGGGGCGCAGCGATAGGGGCCTTGGTATTTGCCAATGTTTTTAGAGAAGGGGTCAAGTAGCGTAGGGTGGCTTTTTCCCGATCAATGCCAAGGACTTCACAATCGCGAACTACCGAAGTTCGCGGAGGATTGAAAATTTCTGAGTAAACACCGTTGTATATTTGAGATCGCTAATCTGGTCTCCAACCTACATCACCAAGAGCAAAAAAACAAATTAGTGATAGGGGAGAGATAAATACCGCGACTCTAACGCTTACTTACCACTTGTTAGAAATGGAGATGCCTCGGAGAAACTTCCTGAGGGAGGTCCGCGGATAAAAATTTACCGCATACATACACAATGGGTACCGATGCCACACTTTGTCGGCGGTAATGTGAAGAAGGAAAGACTTCTTTCGAGGATCGGGTGCAAAAGGATCGCATCCCACACCCCCAAGTTTAGTGCTTTTCTTTATGTAGAAGTGGGCAAGGATATCGCGGAGTTGTATTTTGGGGAGTGAGTCTCGTTGTAATGGTTGGCGCGCATATAACACGCCCGAAGTTACCTATGCCTTGACACGGAGGAATGTTGAAATGGTTACGCACTTCGGCGCCAAGGGAGTCAAAGGAAACGTAGGCGCCCGCTATCCGGCCCCTACAAGAGCTACTAAATAACCAGGGCGCGCGATACTAAGTGAGGGAAGTGGGTGACGCCGCATTACATGTTCGAGATTAACGCCACCGAATGCCGTGTAGCGCCTTAACGGCATCTAGATTGGGTCCGTAATAGGGCGGCTGGGATGACAGAGAAGGTGTCCCACCGGAAGTAGAGGAACAAATGGATCGGTAGAGTTTGAAGCCGGGATTCAGATCGGTCCGCTGGATTGATGGCTAGACCTAGGGTCGAGGATCCGATTGGCCCGATGTGGTGGCGGAGGATTGGGTGGAGGAGATGACCTCACATTCCGATGAAGGCATGATGGAAACAAGACAAGGAGGGAAATTCAGAAAAGATGGATGCCCATCTAGGAAAAGAAGATAATGAGAAAGCACTTCCAAAATAAACAAAGAATGCACAAATTACGAGAGGAAAGGAAATGAAGCTAAAAAGACAAACCCAGAAATAAGAGGGCCAAAAGCAAGGGAGCGAAACCAAGACGTCTTGGGAGGTTGCTTGCCAAGAAAGTGACGACTGGAAAGGGGAAGAGGTTGAAGAAGATGAAGTGAAGGTTGAAGAGAAAAATGGCGAGGGTTTACTGTTGAGGGTTTTTGAGGGTTGTGAGAGGAGAGAGAGATTTAAGCGGGATTTGAGGGGGCAGGGGCAAAAGAGTAACTGACCGACAGAGAACCAAAAGAATAGGGACGCGTGTCATCTCGGTTTCGGCGGGGCAACAACCCTACGAGGCGCTGCGGCGCCAGATTTCGCCCGTATTTCCAGTTGGCAATACAGAGGAAGCACGTGGAACACGTGCTGGGAAAAAGAGAATATGTCAGAAGTGGGAGGATCAAACAAGAAGAATTCAGCAGAGGGTGTACGGAAAGAGAAAAGGAGTTCTCGCACCATTGCCCGCCGCGACCAACAATGGGGCCGAGAGGGGCATCCAGATAGACGATATACATGACCTAGGAGGTTAGTGGTGATAAAGGGGACGGATGCGTATAGCGTTAGAAGACAGGGTGCACAGGATCGATCCGCGCGGTATCCCAACCGCCTGGAACCGCCGCAAACGGAGAGGGGAGAGCGCACCAGAACTGCCAGGTAACCGCTACGGTACGTGGAAAGAAAGAGGATATAAGACAGAGTGGAGGGACCAGAAGGGAAGAAAAAAAAGAAAAGAAAGTAAGAGAGCGAGAGGGGAAGAAGATTAGAGGTTGTAATCACAGTCTATACAAACTTCACAAGAAGTTCTCTTAGAACAGCCTGCAAATGGACATTAAATATAAGAACCCCTCTTTTGAAACAAGCAAAATTAGATTCCATACTTCTTCAAAAGGCCGATCTCGGTTGCCTTTGGAGTCTGAGGCATCAGCAGTGTCAAGTCCTAGTAGGAAGATTTCACCAGAGAAACCTCCAATTGATAAACGGATCGATAGGAATTCAAGAAAACCAAGTAACGGAGCTCTTGCAGCAAAGAAACAAAGAATTCTGTTTTAGGGGGCAAAGTTGCGAATGGTACCGAGGATTTATCCAAGAGAGTTTAAATAATCCCGATCTTTAATTTGGCGCAATTTTGGTTTTGGTTTTGGTAGGTTTTTGGTGAATATGACGAAAGGTGGTAACCGGTTATTTTGGGTTTGTTTTTGTTAGAGTTTGGTCATGGTCTGCGCCTTGAAAACTATCTCATTTGCGCCTAACATAAATATAGACCCCAAATTGGGCGGGTCCGCCTAACACAAAATGGGGTCCGCCACAACCCAAAAATTTGTTGCTAACGGTTTTATCCGTTACTAATGATTCTCGCGACTAACAGCTTATTTATCCGTTACTAACGGTTTCTTTGTATAAAAAATTCTGTTGCTAACGGTCTCAGATCCGTTACTAACTAATTTTCATTGTATAAAAAAATATGGGCCACCAGCATCGAGAGAGACAGAGAAGAAGAAGAGAGGAGAGAAGACCTGGAGTGTAGGAACGCATCTTTGAGAGTGGAGAGAAGACCAAGCTACCGAGTGGGAGGCGTGAGATAGTTGAAAGTGAAGAACTATCATCGGTAGAGCTCCCTTCAAAAGAGGTGTTTTGTAATTGTTAATAAAACAACTCACCTTACGAATATTGGCCAAGTTTCCTCCACCTCTCCCCATCACTTTACCAACAAAGATTTGCGTGGAATCAACATCTCACCACTGAGGGAAGTTAACAACTTTGAACAAGGAACAAGCAGTTCCAATAATATACAAAATATTTGAAAAAATAGTAAGCGTAGTTAACAAATAAGCACAAAATACATACCCTGCATATGGCTTTGATGAATATGAACCATAGCCATTATCCCCAACCTTGCAAAAGAATGAGATCCAAGAAATAACAAAGTTAAAATCGCGATTCCAAAAGATGAAATTGTTTGAAGGAGATCGCTCGGAAAGAAATCATGTAAACAAATTACAACAAACTCATCAATTGGATGAGTAGCGGACCCTAGTATACGATGGACCTTGAATCCCGGAGAATCGCGATTGGCATGCCAATAACATAGAAGGCTGCCAAATTAGTCCACGCGACCAAGTGTTGCCACCCACATCCTCTTGACACCCCCGCAAAGTCAAATATTGTGCATCGAAAACAATTAGAGTGGAAGAAAAGAATTTACCATATACCACTTGCATATTACTCTCACCTGATAAAACTCCTTGTGCGTAATCAAATAATATGGAAATCGCTAGTAAGGGAGTCATTGAAGCGAAGTCTTTCTTAATTCGGGGTCATTACTAAAAGCACCGCCCGTAGATTATGACCAAAGATAAGAGATAGAACAACTACAAGAGCAAGAAAGATTGAAAGCTTGAGTGTCACCGACACAACATTCTTCGCTCTATCGGCATTCCCCGGCCCCAACTCATTTGAAACTCACGTGCTTGTCACAAGAAGTCTATACTTTAGTACACTATCTAACGGTAAGGGTAAGTTTTTATCTGTTGAAAATGCTATATACCTAAAAACTACTCAATATACCTTACAAAGAAAGATCAAACCATATGTAATCATAAACGTGGATGCTTCGTGTTTCACACCGCAGAGGTTACAAAAGTGATCATCCAACTAAGCTCAACAAGTCCTCGTGGAGTGAAGAGTGAAGCAACCTTACCACATGGCAATCAATGAGGTACTATTTTCTGAATTCGCATCAACCCCGCTAATAACACCGGTTCAAAGGCCCAAGATCCAAACCGCGGATAGTATGAATACCAAAAAAACAAAGTTTATACTTATCCCTAGTGGAAAATGAAAATATAAATAGAGTACTTTGTCCCGAAAAGGAATCTTGCTCTTTAAAAGGAAGTCAACTATGGACTTTGTCATATGCTATATGATTACTCAACCTCTGATAGAGTGACATCAGAGTAGACTATTAAGCCCATGACTGACTATTTTATTTTATTTTTTTCTTTGTTTCTTTTTTTTTCCCGGTAAACAATGACTATGTGAGATAAAAAATGTAGATATCACAATGTCACAAACCAGACCATCACGGCTGATGGGATTGCCAACTTCATGCTTGGAAATACATGTTTGAAGCATTCCATCGAAAGTCCTTCCCATGTATTCTTGAACTTCTCAGAATAATTCACATAGACCTAACATAATTACCGAGATCCACAATGATAATAAGCTGGTGATAATGCTGCTCCCTTGAAACCAAGAGCAGTGCAATAAACTAAGACATAAGCAAGTCCAACATTAAATGCCAGTGGCGATATTCTTGAACATCTCAGCTGTTGAGGGAGTTAACAACCTGCACAAGGAACAAGCAGTTCCAAATATTTGAAAAAACAGTAAGCATAGTCAACAAATAAGCATAAAATACATACCCTGCATATGGCTTTGATGAATATGAACCATAGCCATTATCCCCAACCTTGCAAAAGAATGAGATCCAAGAAATAACAAGTTAAAATACCAAGAAGCAACAAATAATGGCATGGTGTTCCAACCGAACAACCAGAAAAGGCACGAATAGTATAGATTATCATTCAAAGTATCCTCATTAGTCCAATTCGTCCTCTCCTGTTAAAACACTCTCTTTACATAAATCCATTTGATCACAAAACAATACATCAAACCATTTATAATAATGTATACTTTAATATTACGGAAATGAGGATGATCCTTACGAATGCCAGTATCAAATATCGCCATTTTAACTTTGGCACCCCTGATACCCTTTAATGTCTCCCTCCAAATGTCTCAGATTTCCAAAAATATATATATATATATTTATATATATATATATATATATATAATGAAAAATTAGACAACATATATATAAATAAACTAGTCAAGTAATTAATATTGAAACTAAAACTAACCTCCATATTGAGCTTGCAACTACAACACAACGTAAAATTACTAATCTCGGACGCATCATCAGTAAATGACATTGAACTAAAAATCTTCCCTGGCCTTTTCTTCGCATCTGAAAAAGACCCAATTCTCTCCTCATTTAAGGTTCTAGAATAAGTAGAATCAATCCAAACATCTTTAGCAAGACCTAGTTTCCTAAACTCATCACTAACTATACCCGAATTGAAATCATCAATTGACACAAGCCCAAAATCAGTTGCATAATATAAGAGAGGACGAATGCCGAGAATGATTCATATCCACAAAGATTATTCCTAGAAGAAAGCAAGCCATAGGCACTTGCACTATCAATCCTCCTCGATCATATCCCAATGAAGTAATCGGGACGCCTGCAACTGAATGAACCGAACACCACCACCACTAGAGTAAATGGAATCGACAAAGGGGTGTCATGGCGCCTTCTCTATCCTTCAACACATCGTCCACGAAGCCTCAAAACAACTTGAACCAAAGGCATCTCTCACACTTCCCACCTCAAAAACAAAATATCAGTTTCGGCTACACAATCTGATTGTTTAAGATAAACTGCAAAAAGTTTTAAAACCCAACCCTTTCGGTTTCGGAACAAGGTGAGGGCTCCAAATATATCCATAAGGCACGTCTGAAGAAGATCCTTGGGCACCACTTAAATATGTAACAGGTCATAGCTTCAGCTTTTTCTTCCTGAAGTCGTTTACCATGTCACGTATTCCAAGCCAAATCATTGAATAAACAATTTGATATGATAGCTGCGACATTTTTTGTCACAAAACTAAGTGTAAAAAAGATAGTATCATATATGAACCTCCAAGCCAATAAAACAACATATACAAAGTGATAAATAAAGCCACTCACTCTATATCCAACTGGTTGCTTGACACGGGACGGAGGATGTGGGAATTCATTAGTTGGTCTGTAATGCAAATCATACATATCATATTCATTTAAATTGGAAGTAAAAATAACATGTCCCGGTAAATACATATATCGGGGGGAAAATTTAAATAAAAAGTTTCCAGAAGTTCACAGAGGCAACCAAGGTTTATATACTACATACAAAGAAGACTTACGTCCATGGCATAGTGAAGAACACGTGAAGGGGTACTTTTAGAGCCTCCGCAACATGAGCATGTCCTGAACAACACTTGTCTATGTTAGAAATTGATTGCGATAAACATAAATCACATAAACTAATTTCAGAGAAATCCATCAAACATAGAAGGTCAAATCTGACCCACCATCGTCGAATACATACACACTCAACTTCTCAGTTGGGTAATTGTACGCCATAACTGATAAGACGGTGTTGATCACCATCATAGGTGACTCCAGTATTATCATGCCCTCTTTTTGGTGCAATAGAATCAAACTCGTCAAAAAAAAGGCATCTTTTGTCAGCAGTACTTTTGAGACTACATCCCTGACACGAAGCCAAAATAGAACATCACAATAACACACGCGTTTCAACTGCTTAGCTTTAGCTTATTGCATATGTTCACAAGTTTACCTCCTGAACTGCATTCCATATGTTCACAAGTCCGCCAACTTCGTCCCACCCAGTGCAGCCACCTTCCGAAGCAAATTTGAGAATTCATTGCCTGAGAAAAATCTTCTCTTACTAATACAGGATTTTCATGATCCTCAACATTAGATGATGAACATAAGAAGCGGCCAATGGCAGCATGAATAGCCATATCCACCAAAATTTCCTGCATTCATTAAAACAAAGTCTTTGAGAATTGATACCATTTTGTATAAAAAAAATTCGCTGTAAAACATGAAAGAGTAAGAACTTCATGGAGAAGATAAATTTACGAAGTACAATATATACATTGTAGTACCAGATCATAAGCATCGTATCCGTCACATTTGGAAGCAATGTCAAACAGGATCCGCCAACACCGAAGGCTTTCTTGAAATGGATCCGCCAACCCTAGACTTCCAAAAAGACCACCTTTTCCTCCTCCTTTATTCGGTTGGGAACCGCAATGCAAAAACTTAATTTCATAAATTTGCATTGGTGGAGTTAGAAAACTCACAAACCTGTAAAACAAACAAGCATACATATAATACAATCAACAATAGTGAAAATTATACACATATATCCAAAAAAGGTTTAGCAAGTTGCAACTAGAACCCTTATCCAATATGTCCAAAAAGATTACATAATTACAACTAGAAACATTAACCATACTTAATTTTTCTGTCAGCCTATATGTCCAAAAAGATTGTTAAATTATAACTAGAACATTAACCATACTTAATGCTTCTGTCAGCCCATATGTCCAAAAAGATTTGCTAAACAATATGTCCAAAAAGATTAGCATTAATCAACCATTCTTAATCATATTTCAATTGCCCATCAGCCCAAATCAACCACCCTCCAGCAACATAACCATGAAGGGTTTTATTTCCATCCTGGGGACCATCATAGAGTAATGCATCACCCATAAACACTTCCTCAATATTGATCTTTTTCTCACCCCTAAGCACTCTTCTGCCATGACAAACATCTTTGTGCATATGATCGATCACCACAAACCCCTTGGCTACTTCATTACCTTCTCTATCCAATAGGATAACTCTAGGCTGGTCAAACAATCCTGCACGAAGCACTTGTCACATCAAAAAGGAGAAGCTAAATTTTGAGGAGACATTGGAGATGGATTATGAGGTGAGTTTGAACCACGAGGTGTATTCATCACAGATTGTGTGGGGACAATTCCCAGTGCAATGTGAGCCTGTGATAATAGAAAACACATGTAAGGGAAAAATACAAGTTATATGTATGCCTAATTGTAAAGTTACAAACTCACCAACAATAAGTTAGTCAAACTGGCAATGGAAGCTTTAACCTTGGCCAACTCTTTCTCGACGTTGGGACTAGCACTAGCAGATGATGCCAATGCTTTGTCAAGTAAGTACTCACCAACCGCAGCATGTTCAACTTGTGTAGGTGAGATTTGAGAGCCAACAACACGAGTACGCCCTTTTTTGTCCTTCCCAAAGACTTCAACCAGTACATCACCTTCAAGGACTATGACCTCGTTAGTATCTTTCTCTCCCCTAATGCTGGCTTCAATAGCTTTCCTTTCTTTAACAGACTTCACTTGTTCCTAAAACAACAAACACAAACAAATAAGTACACCTATGTATATATACAATTTGGGACAAATAAACATTCACCAATTGATACATGATTAAATTCAAAAAATTTTATTATGGTTCTCAACACATTTAAATGTAGAAAGGATAAATACTTACATATGCTACACGAGCACTCTCCAAAACGGATCCATCACGACGCTCGTGACCGGTTAGCCAATCGTCCTCTCTATATACTTTGACATTAGGGTTATTTTGTTTCTACACAAAAATATATAAAATGATACTACAGACCACTTCTAATAATAAAGACATTGAGATAGGACGGTACCTTCTTGTAACGAAATGATACTACATACCACTTCTAATAATAAAAACATTGAGATAGGACGGTACCTTCTTGTAACGTATTTGGGCATATTTTTGCCGCTCAAGAGTATGACCAATGGTATTCATTTTCCTATTTGTTGCATTCTTTTGTACGACTTCAAGTCTGAATTCACGGGTCACAGACTCGGCCTAAATTGTTGGATTCATACCATCTGGACAAGCAACAATAGCAACTTCCTTGCTTAAGGTTTTCTTTATGATCTCTTTTCGGTAGTTGCTTTTTAATGTTCTGAATTTAGTGGAAAACTCCCTCTGAAGTTGTTTATAAGCCAAAGCCATGGGCACATCATATTCAAACTCACCCTATCAAGAATTTTAATAGTTAGAACTTAGAAATTCATTTTTAGTCAAGTTAAAATGATAACATTATTAACAAGATTTGATTGTTACCGCCAAAGCGTCCCCACAATCAGATCCTTAAAGGATTGTTTCACAAGCCTCTAATCCTTGTAATTCAATGGGATGGTTACTCGAATAAAATGCCCCAAGCGGGTTGCCCATTTTGCCCCATAAGGACCAACAACAGTGCCATTACTAGACACCAAGACAAGCATCTTAGTCTTAACTGATGAATGTGCTCCAGATGATTCAGATGTTACTGGGGGTGTTGCTTGACCTGATGTAAGGCACTAGGACCTGACGATTGACCACTTGATTCTATTAAAATATCCTGCAAATAGTGACAATTATATTGGATGCATATATTGGGTATTGCATATGTTAATCTTTAAGTGAAATCACTACACTTCAAAACATAAAACAAATCACATTCAACTTTGAGGCACAACCATCAAATAAATTTCAGTGTATAATCATCAAACTTGCATTTAAGTTTCAGAAATAACATTATGAACCAGATAGCCTACATGCTTATACACAGTAAAAAAAATGTCCAACCTAGACAAAGACATTCATATGATGCTGACGCCGCATTATGTGTCTACACATGGTTCTACCAAATCAGATTATTCTTATCACCAACAATCCATATATCAAAGAAGACGAAAAAAACAAAATGAAATGATGTAGTTAAAAAGTCTCATATATAGAACGTAACATCGACTAAAAAGTCAGTGACTTTAATTAGTTGGGAATAGGATACACTTCAAACAATTTTTAAACATATTCTTGTTCACAAGTCATCAGTACAGGATGGAACAAACTTTAAAACAGTTATTCTTATACAAATGGGGTTTTTTTTTCCTGTAATACTTAATAGTTAAAACTTTAAACATTAAGTGAGACTAATTGGTATAATTTCAAATGAACAAACCAAAAAGGTACTGCAAATTGTAAAACAAGACAAAATATTAAAACAAGTCAGATATTGCATTTAAGTTTCAAAAATAACACTATGAATAACCGAAATTTAAGTTAAACAACCACAACGAATAACCAATGAAAATAACATATAATACACTTTTACGCTTAGTGAAAACCTAATTTTCAAAAAATTGAAAACCCAAATTACTTGTTACCTTGCTGAAAGCTTCTTCTCTAGATTGGGCGATTTTGTGTTGGAATAATGAATAAAGGTTTGTCCTTTGGGTACCAAAGCAACTAACTTGAAAAACCTTACAAGATCAACCAATAAACAAATTATCATCAGTCATGAGTTAGAATTGAGAAAGATAGAGAATAAAAGGAAAAAGAAATACCTTATCTGGCTCTTGGTAGAGGCGGCAGCGAGAACCAGCAGCGCCTAGGTATGTTTTCCCCTTTTCGCTTAATTACTCTTTTCATCCTCTGACTCATGGGTATGTTGACCACTTGACCCTAATGAGCGCGAGGTGAAATAATCCCGCTTAAATTTTCGCCTTTTTCTTTTGTTTTTTTTGTTAATTGGTCTCACTTTCTCATTTTCATTTTAGCATCTGTTACAGTTTTCTATCCGTTAGTTAATATCTAGATAAACATCACAAAGTAATCCCGGTAATTTAGTAACGGTTAAGTAACTTTGAAACGGAAGACTAACCGTTAGTGATTTACTAACGGATGTATATGTGTTACAAACGTGAAATTGCAATTGTTAGAAAATCCTTGTTATGGTGTAGTGCTTACCATAAGCATTACCAATCCTCAATGTGGTTTTAAACCCAAGAGTTACTCCTATACATGCCAGCATAAGTAGGTAGTTAATATCTAGTATGTACACCTGTCCCTTGTATTCAGAAGATATATGTACAACTTTCACCCATGGAAAACACCAAGTGCAAGAGAATGTTGGACGATAGAGAAGGGCAGATGCTGAAATCAATGACTGACTAGTGATGATTGAAGCCAACACAGCCACCACAAACATTGGCCAATATAATGGACCTACACCACAATGATATATACAACATGTTAAATGAAAATTCTACGAGCCTATTTTTATGCACGTAAGCCAAGTTGAGTATGGCCATTTACCTGGAATAGACTTGTAGAAGGCAGCACCTGCGTCAAGATTGTGCTTTCGAAGATAAAAGGCTTGACCCACATAAGCTAACACAATAGATGTAAAACAAGGCAAAGATGTACTCAACTGAATTGAATGGACATTAAAGTGTCTCAGATTAGCAAACAAAGCTTCTGAACCTGTTTTCTCGTTGATTACAGCCAAAATTACAGTAGAATCAGAGGAAAAAAAGAGCAAATCCCAAACACTCATATAACATGTCACACAACACGACAACTGGAATTTAAATTCATTCATAATATGTGACACAACTGTGCATTTTTTAATGGAGCGGGAGCAACAGTGGCTTAAATGCCAAGGGTAAAGCAAAGGATTGGCAGCCACCAACTAGGTCACTTTTCTTTTGGAATTTCCTTCAATGCATTGGCAAAACATAATTAATTATACTCAATGGAAACACTTGACTTGCGTGCAACAAAGCTATCCTGAGCTCCCACAACCTCAATTTCAAAAGAGTTGTATTTAGTATTCACTTCTTATTTCTAGTTTTAGTATTCAATGAGTTATAAGCTACCTAAATTTACAAATCCTAAGAACATGGAGTTGAGAATCAGACTTGAAAGAGGCTTCAAATTGTTATAGGACGTTGATTTGCTTGGAGATTATGTTACGAAAATACGGGGAAATGTAGAAAAATGCCGATATCAACATTTTATATACCAAAATATTGATTTTCCAGCAGTCCACCCACTAATTAGATACAACACTGTATATGCATTTATATACAAACCAACAAGAAACACCTTAAAGATTTTCCATCCATTACGAATGTGCAAAATTAGACAATCCATATGTTCTATAATAGGAAGAAATATATTGGTTTATACATGTACACGTAAGCACATGACAACTCCTCCTAGAGAAATCCAAGCATCCTTCTTTCTCCTTATGAAGTAGCGCACGATGTACATTGGATTTATGGCTTTTATTACACCAGGATCATATTTCAAAAAGTCGTAGAAACCAATAATTCCAATGAACACAAACCAAATAGTGAGTATAGGAGCGAAGCTGTATCCAACTTTATCTGTACCAAACCTCTGAACTTGGAACAGTAGGAATAATATTGCAACTGATATCCACATGACAGTATTGTCGATAAGGGAGCTAGTAGCTTCTCTGATGCCACTCACGGAAGATAGCACTGCACATAAATAATAACAATGTGATTAGAGATTAACAAAACATATATTAATGTTGTATGTAGTAACCTTTCATCGTGCACAACGATGAATTCATTGTGTTATTGCTTCTCAAATGATTACTAACCATAGCGCACTGATAGACGTACTATAGCAGTGTTTCATGTACATAATTTGAGTACCTGATATGCATGGGGTGAGGATGCCATCACCAATGATCATAGATGTGCCAACCATAGTGGTAAACAAGAGTAAGTATTTTGCAATTTGGCTTTTCTCTAGCACTGATTTTACCTTGGAAGCCCGATTTAGACGATGGTTTGGTATTTCAAGCTAGTAATTCGATACGTCTTTGGCTTCAACTTGCTGATTTGGTAATAATCTAACCTTGGCGTAACGACATATAAGAGAATATAATGCAAATGTGCCTCCTACAACACTCAGAAACATATATAACAGTTGGTTAGCACCACTGAGAAATTGCATACAACTTCTCATCCCAAATGAAAAATAGCTTTTCGGATTTGTGTGTGTAGTTGATATACTGTAAAGTGTGGAGTTCACAGTTACTGTCATAGACTTGGCATGGGTACAATTTGACTGGGCTTGGATCATAATCCCCCCAAACTGTTTTCAATGTAAATGTACATTGAATTTTTTGACTAGTAGACCACAACTAGATTGATGTAACAGTTTCCACTAAGTAGAAGTTAATTATAGCATGTCAGTTCAAACCGAAGTCTGGCTCCAGGTCCAATTGATTTTCATTTGGTTAGAAATTTCAAGCTGTTTTTTTTTTGCTATGACTCAAAGACACGTCTTTTAGTTCGAAACGTCGACATTGGAAGAAAATAAACAAATTTGGTGAACGCCAATATTAACACGATGGCAAGTAAATATATAAACTCAGTTTAAGATGAATCTTACCATCGCCATTGTCGTTGGCCGCTAAAACAATGAAGACATACTTGGTCAAGGTGATTAAAGTGATGGCCCAAAGGATCAAAGACAATACACCTAAGATATCATCATTGTGTTCCACACCATGGGGGAATATTCCTAGAAGTGTACATAGAATTGATGTACCAAGGTCACCATACACCACTCCTATGCTTTGGAATGCCAACTTCAATAAACTTGACCAATCAACAGCCTACAAAATTTATTTAATAAAATAAGTGGACGGATTATAAGTTCTCATTTTACATAAAGAAAAAAAGTGACAACAATATTTACCTAATGAGAACTAGTCTGATTGCCGGGAATCCTACTAGTTTTGACATCAAACGAATCGTACCGGTTAAGTGTCCTACCAGAAATTTTTTGTACCTCTAGTCTTGCATTACTTCTCTCAGTATTTTGTTCTTGTTTCTCTTGATCTATTTCTTCAATCCCTTCTTCCTCCATTGAAAAAACAAACTATGAAGGAATAGAAACAAAAGCAAATTAGAGAGAGTTAGCTAGTGAGAGTTAAATGAGAATAAGGGTCACCTTAAATAGCATGGTGCCTGTAGAGACGTAGTTAATACTTAATATCAACACCATTAGGATTGTTACACTTGTAAGTTTCGATGGTGTGAATTGAATGTGCTTTTTCGGAAATACGCGTGCGAATTAGTTGGCTAATTCCGTGGGGAAAACAATAAGTTTCGAATTCCGATATCTCCAAGATACACACACGTACGCGGTTTGTTTTTGACTTTTGAGGAACTACGATTCTAGCATCTTTTTGTGAGTAAGCAGAAAAGTTGGAATCTGAGGAAGGTTCAAAGTTTTGAACTGGAAACAAATCATGCCACTTGAGAAGTATTCAGAATATAGACATACCATATGAGAAAATGCTTAGCTTTTAAAATAAATTTATAAGTCTGCTACTCAAAGATACTATATAGATAACTGCTAAACAGTGGAGGCGTGAGCGGAGGGTAGAGAAGAGAGAGGGAGAGATGGGTTTGTGGGTGGGGAGAGAGAGAGTTAGGGTTAGGGCTAGGGCTTGGTTGAGAGGGAGAGAGAGAGGGAAGGGAGGATGGAGAGGGATAGGTGAGGATAGACTTACAAAAACCAACCAACTTAATTTTTGTCCGCTTAACCCCCATTCCTGCCCAGATCTCTTACTAGAAATTACTTAACCTTATATGCTAAGAGCCGTTTTTAGTAACTTTTCTTACGTTTCTCAAATCTACATTTGGATAACACCAAGAGACAAAAATCATAACCAACCACCATTGTTGTTTAATAATTATATTAATGAGCAAGACTAAACATAATGGAAGCATAAGTACAGCAACATAATAAGTTCAACAACAATAATACTTCAAAACAAATCATATTATTTAGATAACAATGCAACTACCAAATCAGTGCACATTGGAAAATCTGATAATTGTGGCAGTTAGGATAATTCTTTAACTAGTTGAGTGTTTGTTTGACCAGACAGAAAATGCAAATAGAGGTTTTATAGCATTTGTCAGAAATAATAATGAGGTTTTTGAATAAAAAGAAGGTACCTTGTTATTTTGAGAGGAAAAATCATTATAACTCTGCAAAACAATATCATAGTAAACATAAGTAAATAAAATTCAAATAACTATAACTATAACAAGTTGAAAAATATTATTAATGTTTTGAACCTATTTTTACCTTGGAAAAAGATACACTTTCATTTTTTTCCTTTTCTTCATTGCTCCTTACTCTCTAATCTCTCTCTCTTCTTTCTACAAATCTAGATCGCAACCCTCAGCTATAGTACTGGGTGGAGAAAAAAGAGAGAGAGGGAGAGATGGGTTTGTGGGTGGGGAGAGAGAAAGTTAGGGTTAGGATTTGGTTGAGAGGGAGAGGGAAGGAAGGTGGGAGAGGGAGAGGGATAGGTGAGGACAGTAGGACAGAAACCTACCAACTTATTACAACACACAAATTTGGCACCAACAGAAAAAAGAAAACTAAAATGAGCTCGATAACATATTTTCAAAACCCAACCCACCTTCAACATCAAACCATTGAGCTGCAATTCTCTCACGATGAGGAAATCTCCTCGTCTCCTTTAACAGGTTCGTTCCTTGATTTCTTCTCATCTCTTCTTGTATATAATTTTATAATAATAATTAAATATAAGAGTGGGGTTATGCGTTTCATCAAATTTCATTGTGGTCGGGTTTAACATCACCCTTTTCAAAATTTGATATGTTTAAGGTTAGGGATTTTCCAATTTGTTGAAATTGGGCTTTTAAATTTGTTGGCTTTTTAAAATTCAAACCATTGTAGGTTTCTTAGTTTACTTTCTCTGCCTTTGGTTTTAATTTGTCGTTGAGTCTTTGCAGAGAAGGGAAAATATTAGCAAGCAATGGGTTTTCTTCTACTTGTACAATTCGAGAGATAACTCAAATTTGTTAGTGAGTGCTGCTGCTATTGGATGACAAACCCTACTCTCTCTTTGGCCTTTCAAAGATTTTCTCGCTGCTTCCAATGAGGTAAAACAATTGATATAAATTTCTTTGTTTGCTGTATTATCACTCAATTTCTCTGTGCCATGTGGTCTATCATCATTTGAGAATTTCAATCTTGAAGCAATGGGTGAAGAAATTTATTAAAATTTAAGTTGCTTATGAGTTACTTATTGATGGGAAAAAACGAAGGCAATACGATAATGAGCACCGTGTCAACCCAATGAAGGTAAATGTTGTATATAGTTGCTATCATAAATTGTTAAATTTTTTGTAAGTATTGTTAGTTTCTAGTGTTGGAGCTTTGTTTCCTGATTGATATATATATTATATGGATAGATTAGTTACTTAGCTAGTGAAGGACTCGTCAGACTTTATAAGTTATGAATAGAAAACTTGTTGCCTTGTTGGGCAGCATATTAAGGGAAAAAAAGTGAAGGGTTATGATAACATAAAAAGATAGTCTTACTAATGAATAAAGCGATGAACTCTAAACGCAAGTAAAACTATAAACTATATTGTTACTAGACTTATCAAAGATATTTGTTTTCTACTCTCAAATCTATTGACGTAGAGTTGGAATAGAAATTTCGTTCCACTCCTAGTCCTTTAGCATTCAAGTTTTCTACAATTGATGGTCTATCCAAAGTCAATGAGAGATTTACGAGGGAATTTATACTACGATGTGAATTCAAATAATAAGATACGAATAACGAAATGACAGGATGCTAAGGGTTTGAATCTAGATAAAGAATTAAAGGGAATTGAATCCACCTTAACTCTACTTAATCAACTAACAAAGATTCGTCGTGATCCAAATTGCAATGCTTCGCATATCAAAATGGTAATTCTAATCCCTAATTATACATGACATCTCTACCAATTAATAACTAGCATGTGAGGTCGTCCACCCATTCTCATGGCGAATCAACGACCTTCTAGAGTGGAATAAACTCTCACGACGATTTCTAAATTAACCAAGATCAAGTTTCATCAAGGCTTCTTCAATCCCTCTAATGGAGGTTTAGCCTTGATTCATCAAGCTATCATTTCCCATTGAATTAACACTAGACATAATATAAAGATTTGAACTTTACTAATTTTGATTAAACAATACTTCAAATCTAATTAATAACTAAGAATTGAATAATAACAAGAATTGAAATTAGATCTACAAATTTAAATGACAAATTCGAAATGAATAAGAATAAAATATTTTATTTATCTAATCAATGAAGAACAATGATTCAAATAATTAATCTAAAACAAGGAATGAAACTAATTAAATTTAAAAACTAGATCTACAAGCTATTTTAATGGCTACTTTCTATTCTAAGCTATCTAACTATATCTTTCTTAAGAGCTAAGTCTTGTTTTATGTAAAGGAGGAGACCAGATCCACAATTTCATGCATGGGATGAGGAGCCATGTTTTGGGCCAGAAAATTCGAGCCCAAAGCCCAATTTCTTCAGTCCACAGAGCCCGTTTCAGCTGGCTTTGACTTTAGCAGACTTTTCGTCCACTTCTGCTCCTCTGATTGGGTTAAGGCTTGGACCATTGGAAATAATCAAGTCGAAACCTAAGCTAATATATGCATAATAATCAATCATCTACGAATAAACATATTTACAATGAGTAATACTATGAGATGAACTAGCAGGTCCGTTTCTAAAATCTCGGAATAGCGTCCTTAAGTAAGTCCTCACATAAATGTCAAGACAAAAACCACTCTGATTTTTCTACTCAAGTTTCGCTACTCTAGTGTGCAGTGGGCATACTTTACCTTACAAACTCAATGACACACAAGGAAGCCGGAGTCAATCAAACACATCTGCTACTTACTATCACACTAACCTATTCCTAATTGAGCTAAAAGTCTTTATTAGGTGTTGCGGGGATTAGGAGATGATTTAAGAAGGAAGAAAATTGATATTCAAAGAGAACAAGTCTGAGATAATAGAGTCTTCATATTATGTAACTAGAAAAAATCTTATTATTTACCTTTTTCTTCTACACTTTGTTTCCATCCTTAGCCATATTTTTCTTTTCTTTGGCTTTTGACTCTTTTGATTCTATTTTTTTTTTTTTTTTTAAGTTCTAACTCTTTATTTTCATTTATTTTTTTATTTGGATGGAGACTTCTTTTTCTTATCTGAAGCGACTAACGAATTCTTAATTTCAAAAGTTCTTCTCTTTTATATTCTTCATCTCTATTCCCAGACTTATTCAAAGAATTGGGTAGGTTGATTTTTTATTTTGTTTTGTTTTGTAATATGGTAAAGGATTTGTGGTTTATGAAAGGCTAAAGAAAGGCTCAGAGGGGCGACTAGCGGAAAATAATTCATAGGTTGGAATTTCTGGCTATATCGATCCAAAGAGGGCCTAAATTCTTGCTTAGGATATGGTATAGTGATCAAGCAAGTGGACGTGTGATTTCTCTATCCAGATTTTACTTCTCCCTTAAGGCCATTTTTAAATGTGTCACTCATATAAAACTTTAGGCTATATTCTCCACAGAGTTTGTAGAATAAGTACTCTAGCCTAGATTTCAGAAACTTACTGCCAACAATCATAGATACTCATGTAATATATTTATAAATAGATGCAAGGATTATTACCTACATATTAGCCTAAGTTTCTAAAAACTATTCTAATGTAAAAGCTACGTGAGACTTCTAGATTATTGAGAGCATAGAGAAAGAAAACAATACCAATGTTCCTAAGTGTATAGCATACTTTTTATTTATATTTTTAAATTTTTTGAATTTTTTTAGCTAGAAAACAAGTGCATATTATACATATCTATATCCTAACGGCTGCCTTAATTACACGTGTTTCTATGCCCCCCCCCCCAAACCAGAAGCATGTTTTGTCCTCAAAGTATTTTAAATAAAGAGATTAGGAAAATACCATTGAAACACGTGAAATTCCGGAACATCTACAAAACAAGGTTATAACATACTAATATAGAAAAGAAAACTGACGCAACTCTATAAGAGTTCCACCCGTAATGGGGTTAATGAGAAACAAATTTGCTTGGGACATAAGCAGACACTAACTGAAATAAAAACTTACCTGCACTCCATTTAAACATTGTCCTCCTCGATCATTTCCCTCTTCATCCTTAATAAAGAAATGAGGTTCCTTCACATCCTGCCATGCCATGGTAATTTGCCAGGCTTCACGCCACTTATCGTCTACTATAGCTAACCTGTCAAGCGCCACTTGGTCGGATGGGGTGTAAGGCACAACCTGATGAGGTTGTATCCTCCACCCTTGCCAAGTCATTGCACGAAACGATCGAATAATACAATTGGTGGGTCTCACAATGTCGACCCCAACCCAATCCGTGAAACGGGCACAGAAAACAGGGAAGAAACATAGCATTATACGGCAAATTAAAACAGGCATAAGAAGGTACTCATGCCTCTTGCCATGGGCTCGGGCTAAACTAGACATTAAGGTATGGGGAATATCATAGAGTGTACGTCCCCTAGCTAAAGCAAGGAAAATATCACAAGTTTTGTCATTCACAGAAGAATAACGCCATTCCCCTATAATGTTGAGCATAATCCAAAACATAACAGTGCCCACATTCATAGATAGGCTACCAAGGGCGACATTATAATCCCCTTGGTCCTCTATCCTAAAGATTCCTGCCCCATAATACTCATGCAAATCATCATAGTTATACATGTACATATTATCTACCAAATAGGCCCATGAGTCTTGTATTTCAGCTGATATAGCAAGTCCAGGCACAAAGGCTATCAAGAACCTGGAAATTTCCATTTGTTCATCCCCGATGGTGATGGAGAACACTTGTTCTCCATCTGGCCTATCAAAGAACTTACAATTATCATAAAAATAAGATGTAAGTGCGGAGAATAAAGTTATTCAGGGACTTACCAATAGTAGCTCCCCATCCTACTTTAGAATGATCACTTCGCGAAACCACGCACCATAGGTGTCACTTTGGAATAAATCTTTAAATGACTGTTCCGGTATGATACGAGGGAATGTCATCCCCAATAAACTTGCTGGAATAGATGCGAAGGATCCTGGAACAACCCTAGGAAAACTGGAAATTTTTGGTGCCCACAGGGGTCAGGGGGCACGTGGCGCTCAAGGTATGCCTGGGATGGGCGCGGGTTGCGCTCTGGTGAAAACTGGAATTACAGTGTTTTGGGCACAAGTGGCACTCAGGTTTGGGCTGGAGAGGGCGTAGGTCGCGCTCAGGGTAGAATTTCTTTGATGATCTTTGGGCGCAGTGGCCATCCATCAAGGCGTAGGTGCTCGGGGAGTCATTAGGCGAAGTGTGAAGAAAAAATAAGGTAAAGTGGGAATGAAATGTGAGAGATGAATGTGAGATGTAGTTGGGGTTGTGAGTGTAGAATGAATGCAGTTTTTATAGGATTTAAGTTGCTAAAACGAATCGGGAAGTTACTAAAAAGTTTTAAGGCAATTGCCGGAAATAATAAAATTTCCAAAACCAAAAACGGAAACAACCTATATTCTCTATCCCAAAACAAACCTAATATCTTTTAGGTTGAATTTAGGTTAGATACTGCCTAATTTATAGAGATTTCATCCTAACACAATATCTATTTATAGCAATGCCCATATTGGCAATATTCTTAACCCTCACTCAAAAACAAATTCTTAAAATAGATGATCATATAACGAATTATGCTAGGCTAAATAATACCACCCCCAAACAATTCGGGAAGGTGGGATTAATGAAAAAAACAACGCATAATTCGAAATTAACTAACTTATATTAAAATTGAATTCAAATAACATACGACAACCAAATTCAAATTTAATTACTAAACTAATCTTTTTACATCCGTACTAAATAAAAACAAATCAACTCATTAGATCCCTAAACCACTCGCTGCTAGTAGTGGAATGCGCTCGATAAGCAGATGGCCCTTGGGCTTTTGATGGGCCAGAGCCATCTATCTTGTGGCGACGACGCTCTTGCCTCACAGACTACTCGTCCGAATAAGAACCCCCCTGGGGTGGGAAGCGTGCAAGCATGTCGTCTCGGAACTGGCGCTGAGCTTCCATCTCTGCCCTCGTCTGTTCCCACCGCTCATCCTCGCACCAGGCACGAGTCTCGAAGTTATGATGCATGGTAGTCTGCCGAGTTCGGAGGTCTTCACAAATAGTATTGAGAGAACGCATGCCACGGTGAATCACAGCCATGCGTTCTGCATCCGACCTACACCTCGTCAAGGCATCGACATCAAAACATGTCGTGGTCATCCTCATCCTCCGAAATGGAGTCTCGCGACTACCCTCTTTTCGGCAACCTCCAAACTCTGCGATACACTCCGTATAAATATGATGATTTCGTGCTCCTTTTAGGCAAATCCTATCAGACCTCGGAGTCGCCCTCAAGGTTATCATGATGTTCGTTATCAAAACAGGGAGATGTGCAATACTTTTTCCAACTCCCATAATCATGTTACGCAAAAACTCCAAAATACAGAACTCATACTTACGCTCCTGGAGTATCCATAGAACGTGAAGGCAGTTCGGACGATATCAATCGACTTTCTCCTTCCCTATGACATTCTACCAATCCTACCGAGCTACAGCCCGGTTGGTTGGTTTGGAGAGACGATGGAGAACACAATCGCGAGCTTCGCATTGTAGTTCCCTTCCGCAATGCGTTTCATCAAAGGTTATACAGCAAAGAACCGGGAATCCTATAATGTGGCATCGAGATGGTGTCTAAAAGGACTTGTGAGAATGGAGTTTGAGACTCTCCTTATTAACAAAATAGTAGTGGTGGCGGGCGCAGTTCAAGTTTCGTTTGGTTTTGGGTGATTTTCGGTGGTGGAAATTTTTTGGGATTGGTGGAAGAGTGTTTTGGAGAAGATTCGGTTGGAATTGTATTGTGGGCGTGGGTGTATTGAGGTTTATTTTTATTTTTATTTTTGGTTAGGTTTTTGAAATTTGGAAATGGCGGAATTGGAAAGAATCAGCATTCTGTTTGTTTTGGAGGAAGGAGACGACGCTACGTCGCTGGGCCCAAGCCCAAAATGATTTTTGATTTTTGTCGATTTTTTTAGCCGAACTTCAAACTAAAATTTTTGCCCGTTCTTCGGTCCGATTTATGCGAATGAGATATAGAAATGATCAGGAGAGAATTTCCAATCTAATGATCTATAAAACACTCTATTCCGACTGTGGGTGACATATAAGAAGATGGAAAATGCCTCAAAGTACGTGTATAAAGTAAGTTATGCGAACGAATGAAATCTAACTTAATAGAAAATGTCAATCCGAATCGAAATACGATTAAATGATCTAAACAACATGTATGGAAAGTTTGACCATCAATGAAAGAAACCCGAACACACCATCCCCAAACAAATTTTAGACAACAGAGTTTAGAAAATTTGTTTTAACAATGGGTCTTTTAAAGTCAGATTCTCGAGACCTTTAACAATTAATTGGATATATTAATATCTATACCATGCAGTTTTCCATATATTAACAGCCTAAAGAGTTGTGGGTCTTTCCATAAATAATTACCATGGAATGCACCCCCAAATAGAATCAAGCACTAAGATTTTTTACGAGGCAACTTATTGACATGAAAGCAAAGTCTGATGGATCTAGAATGTAACCGCGCATGACCTTCTTTTTCTCCTTTGAACGAGGGGGTTTCCAACTGAATGATCGTGAGAAAATGGATGTTTATGGAAGATATGGTAGATATGGAGGAATTTTAGATGTAAGGAATGGAAGAAATAAGAATGTAGGTTTGGTATAAAACTCATTCATGGTGTAGGTGGGAACTGTCTCAATTCTGAAAATGAAGGTGTCAAGTGCTTTTTCCTTGGGAATTATTTCTGTATTAAGATGATTTAGAAAATCATTAAGTACAGAAGAAACAAAAGGGTCAAGCGCAAACTTTAGGTTCCTTTGAAAGGGTGGAAGGTGGGGAATATTAGTGAGGGAAGATATATGAGTGTTAGCTAGAGCTCTCAGGTCTAGATCATTAGAAGCCTTGAGATATGCCAGACATTCCTCAATAGGTGGGTCAAAAAGAATCACTGATAGAGGGTAAAAAAATTCATCTTCCGTCATAGTGTCAAGGGATAAAGGGATGTTGGCGAGGATAGGACTCATGAGGTGGCGGGGGAAGAGTTACAAAAGAGTTGAAGGAAATCTTCCTCAATTTCCCTCTACATCCAAGGAGTATTTGTTGAAGTTGGAACTTCCAAAGGAAAGAAATTTGTGCATCCGGTCATTTGAAACGTGATTTTGAAATAATCATGAGCTAAGCTCTCGATCATGCTAATCTCTCCATTAATATTTGTATAAGGCAACTATTTGGTCGTCTTAAAAATGTTAACCGCAATGGAAAGATGGCCAAAAGATAAGGACATCGAACCATCGTGGGCGGTTTATAAGTGCATTGACAACACCAAGAAAGGGCCCTAAAATGATTGAACAGAATCGTTAAGCGACTTCTCCTCGTATCTAGGATAACAAAATCCAGGGATAGTAGAACTCCCCGACCTTAACTAGCACGTTTTCCATTACACCCTTAGGATATTTGATGGACCTATCAGCTAGTTGCAACGTCATTGTTGCAGGTTGCATTTCATGTAGACCTATTTGTTTATATAAATAATAAGGGAGTAAATTAACACTCATACGAGGTCTAATAAAATAAAAGGGCGTGTGAGTATCTCCTAAGGTGCATTGTACAGTAGGACGACCAGGGTCCTTGTACTTAACTATTCCATTGTGTTCTGTTAAAGTTGGAAATTGTTCTATTAAAAAGGCGTCCTTAGGAATCTTTGTCTTACTCCTAGTAGTGCACAACTCTTTAAGAAACTTAGCATGGTGAGGTAACTTTTTAATCGCTTCAAGGAAAGGTAAGTTTATCGTTAGATTTTTAAAAACTTCCCTAATCTCGTCAAAATTTGTATCCTTGTTTAACATAGCTAATTTCTGAGGAAACGATGGTTTCTCTCTATATTTAAGCGTATGAGTCAACTGGATATATAACCTTTGCTTTTATGTTTCTTAAGTTGTGGTTTAACTGGTACCTCTACAGGGGTATGATATTCAGTCTCTGTTTCGGTATCTAGTATAATATCTAGTGTAGGGACTACTGGTGGGGTAATTATAGACATAGTTACTTTGTTATCCACCACTCTACCTGAACGGAGAGTGGTGATGGAATTTATCTCCCCTACGTTTGCATTTTCGTCACTAGTATTACCATTTATCTCAAAGGCTGTGTTTGGTGTTTTCGGATTAGGTATCACTTGTCTTGGAAACACACCTTTGGGTTGTACTTTCTCTTGAGCTAACTGCTATAAGGAAAGTTGGATGGCTTGTAAAATCTATTGTTAAGATTGCATAAAGGTATCAAAATGATCCGGTTGTGGAGTAGTATTTGCTACTGGTTGTGTGACAGGAACTATGTCACGTTGATTATTAATGGGTGGATTTTGGTAGTTATTATTTATCAGAACGATACCTCTATTAGCATTATAATTATTATTGTTATAATTATTATAATTACCCTGACCTTGTGCTTGACCTTGTCGTGGTTGCACTTAGTTATTATAATTATAATTACCCTTACCTTGTCCTTGTCGTGGTTGAGCTTGGTTATAATTGTTTGCTTGCCTAACATTTTGATTATTAAACCCTGGAGGTGTTACTTGTTGATTATTTCTCCAACTGAAGTTGGGATGTTGTCTCCAAGGGGCGTTAGGAATAGGAAAACTATTAATCGCAAACATTATCTTGTTGTGATTGTTGTTGCTCATAAGCCGAAAAGGACAATAGAGTCGTGATGCTTTGGACTCAAACAGAAATTACATGGATTGGGTTAACATTCATGATAGGGATAGGCGTTTGTTGAACATAAATAGCCTTTACTTTTAGTTAGAGATTCGATTAAATTTTTAAGTTTCGGATCGGGTTTCATCTCAAACATACCAAACTAACCTTTTATGTTGTAGAAGAACTAAGCGTTGGGAGATATCGTCACTACCCCTCTTTCTATTATTAACTACCCCCATTCATTATGTCAAGGACTTCTTTATGGTGGTGTAGAAGTCACTTGAAAAGGTACAAACTAACGTGTCTTTTGCAAGGTTATGATGTGGACACTCTATAAGTAGATCGGTGAAACGATTCCAAGCCTCTGAAAATGATTCATGAGGATTACGTGAAAGAAATGAATCTTGGAAAGCATTTCATCGGTTAACTTGGTGGTGGGTAAAATGTTCCATGAATAGTTGAACAAGTTTAGCCCACGAGTCCATTTAATTAGCTTGGGTAGTTAACCAAGACCTTATATCGGCTAAAGTGAAGGGGAAATACCCTTTAGTATAATTTTGTTCAAAGACCAACCGTAGGATGGTGGAATGTAGTAAGGACTTGGTCAATCCTACACATGTGCTGATAAGGTTTTTCATGAAAAATGGGTAACAAATTAAATATATTTAGGGGAATTCGGAAATCCCCCACTTGGTCTGATAGAACGATGCAAGATTTAAGGCTATCGTTCAAGGCTTTGTAAAAGTCAGAGAGAGGAGACTCTCTTTCTTCAGCCATTACTTCAAGTGGTGTGTGTGGTATGCTAGCTAGAGGTGTAGTGAGTGGTATATTAGAAATACTTGTTTGTTGCCGTTGTTGGTTAATTACGTTAGGCATTTTTCTTCGGACTGACCTTAATCTCATGCAAGGCTAAGACCAATCTTAATGAAACATAACAACACTCCAAACAATCCTGATATGCTAGTATGAACCTCTAACAGAAGATGCGAGGTGTGGAAGAAAAGAGTACCTAAAAGCCTCCTTGCTTCGCTTATGAATAGTGTCTTGTTTACGCGTGCTCAGTGTATATAACAAGTTAGAACACTGAAAACCTTGAAGGAAATGTAAGTTTGAAACAAACCTATGGAAATCAGTTTTTTCAGAGAGGGGGAGGTAGCGCTCCAAATATGCCTAGGCAGGGCGCAGGTCGCGCTCAGGCAAAAGGTGGGATTCCAGGCGCGTGGGTGCAGGTCGCGCTCCAAGTTGGCCTTGGTTGGGCGTAGGTCGCGCTCAGGCAAAAGTTGGAATTCTAGGCGTGTGAGCGCGGGGTGCGCTCGTGTTTTGCCTTGGCAGGGCGCAGTGGTGCTTTCCTAAAGATGGAATTCCAGTGGTTGGTAGCGGTGCTCCAATTTAGCTTGCCAGGCTAGCACGCTCCGAGTAATTTTTTCCGAGGAAAATTTAAGTGCTGAAATAGACAACCACAGTGAGAATCAAACAAGGGTGGGTGGGTTATGGGACTTTGAAAAACTATCTATTCTAAAGAAAACAATACTAAAGAGTACTAAGATGGCAGCGGCGCCATTTGATAACATAAAAAGATAGTCTTACTAATGAATAAAGCGATGAAACTCTAAATGCAAGTAAAACTATAAACTATATTGTTACTAGACTTATCAAATATATTTGTTTTCTACTCTCGAATCTATTGACGTAGAGTTGGAATAGAAGATTCGTTCCACTCCTAGTCCTTTTAGTATTCAAGTTTTCTACAATTGATAGTCTATCCAAAAATCAATGAGAGATTTTACGAGGGAATTTATACTACGATGTGAATTCAAATAACAAGATACTGAATAACGAAATAACAGGATGCTAAGGGGTTTGAATCTAGATAAAGAATTAAAGGGAATTGAATCCACCTTTTAACTCTATTTAATCAACTAACAAAGATTAAATAAGTGATCCAAATTGCAATGCTTCGCGATATCAAAATGGTAATTCTAATCCCTAATTATACATGACATCTCTCCCAATTAATAACTAGCATGTGAGATCGTCCACCCATTCTCATGGCAAATCAACGACATTCTAGAGTGGAATAAACTCTCACGACGATTTCTAAGTTAACCAAGATCAAGTTTCATCAAGGCTTCTTCAACCCTTTTAATGGAGGTTTAGCCTTGATTCATCAAGCTATCATTTCCCATTAAATTAACACTAGACATAATATAAATATTTGAACTTTACTAATTTTGATTAAACAATACTTCAAATCTAATTAATAACTAAGAATTGAATAACAACAATAATTGAAATTAGATCTACAAATTTAAATGACAAATTCGAAATGAACAAGAATAAACTATTTTATTTATCTAATCAATGAAGAACAATGATTCAAAGAATTAATCTAAAATAAGGAATGAAACTAATTAATTTAACTAATTGAATTCAAAAACTAGATCTACAAGCTATTTTAATAGCTACTTTCTATTCTAAGCTATCTAACTATATCTTTCTTAAGAGCTAAGTCTTGTTTTATGTAAAGGAGGAAACCAGATCCACAATTTCGTGCATGGGCTGAGGAGCCATGTTTTGGGCCGAAAAATCGAGCCCAAAGCCTAATTTCTTCATCCACGTAACTCCGTTTCAGTGGCTTTGACTTCAGTAGACTTTTCATCCACTTCTGCTCCTCCGATTGGGTCAAGACTTGGACCATTGGAAAGCTCTTTCCAATCCGGTCGTTTTGACGTAAGGTAGGCCCAAATCCGAGGCCTGAGTCAAAAGAAAAGAAGCCTATTTGACTCTAAGAAAAAGAATGGCAGACAGATTAAAAATGGAGAAGTTGATGATAAAGTTGGTTTGCCCAGTTCTAGTTGTCATTGCACACATACTGCCCAGAAGTTCGCATCTGAATGGGTTGACGAGGAATATTGGAATAGGGACAAGAGAATCAACAAGGAACAAGAAGTTGATCCATGTTTTTATGACAGGAAACGGCTAGCAAAGTTTGGTGAGGACCAGAGGAAGGGCAAGCACTGTACTAAAGGATTGAAACTGCATTGTTCACTTCACTCCATTGCAGCAAAGAGAGGCGAGAAAATTTCTGATTCTGCCTTCGGATATAACAAACAGAGAAAAAGGAATTTATCTCCATCTAAGAGACAAAGCAGTCTTGTGAGAAACACAACGAAGCACGATAATCACACTGGGAAAAGTAGGAAGGTGTATGATGGTAATGAAAAAAACGGAAATGAACAAGCAAATAAAAGTCACTTGATGTTTGATAAGAATGCTAAAGAGGGTTCAACAGTTTGCTTGAAGCAACGAGCTGAGCTTGGTAATTATATTTCCCGATCTTGTGCTTTTATGATCTATCAATCACATTTCTTTTTAAAAGGAATTGTGTTATCGTGATTGACACCAGTAGTTCTTTGCATCCCACAGAGTCTGCGACTAGAAGATCAGTCTCATTCCACGAAAAAGAAAGAGATGTTTTAGAGGCCACAAATTTCACATCTAAAAACCCCTTCTGCTGGGTTATAATGCGGCCTTCATATGTCTGTGGGTGGCATAAGCTGGTAAGCTCCGTAAAATCAAATACTGATTGAGTCTTGCTGTTGAGGCAGTGCCCCTTGACCAAATTGACACAAGCCAGGTTCAGAAAGGATTGGCGGAATTCAACCAGAAATTGAGTTCAGCCTCAACTGATTTAGAGAAAGCTGAAGCTCAAATTGGTGTGGATGTTTGGGTGCACTCAACTTTGCACTATCAGGCTAGTGGTAGTCATGTTACACCTTCCCCGACAGTTTTATTTTATTTTCTGTGTTTCAGTTTTTTCCTACATAGCTGAACTATAATGGTTCTTCCGACTCTTGAGCTGAAAACTGAGTCTTTTCTTCTTTCATTGATGTGAGGGCTATGTATCTTCTTACTTTTTTTAGACTGTCATACTGATTTTGAAAATAAATACCTAAAAATGTCGGACTTAGTAGCATTTCTTTCATTTTCAACTTGTCTTAATTAAAAGTATTATGTTCTAGGAATGAGCTTGTTTCAATGAACGACATTTGAGTATGTCCCCATGAATACGGTTCATTAAAGGTCTCATTTTAGGTTAAACGTCTTCAAATTGCAGAGACAAAAGACAGTTATCGTGGCAACATTTTATCATCCGCTGGGATTTATATGCCATTCATTAAACAACTTTCCAAAGAAACAAAACAAGCTAGCAAAGTTATGATTTGTATGTTAGGGTGAGTTCTAGGTGAATGTGAACAGATAGTATGGCAAGAATTTAGTATATATCTCTTCTGATGTTCGATTGAGTATATATTTCTTCTTATCTGCTATTACTACTATTCCAAAGACTATTAATAAGCGTATGTATTCTATGTATCAGAATAGACCTGGACTTGAATGTGTTGTCCATATAGCAGTCTTTTTTTTAAAGGTTGATGCTCTTGAGATGTATCAGAATATATTTGTCTTTGCTTGCATTATATCCCCTGCTCCAATTAAAGTGTGAACCTCCTCTATGAATAGGATTATAACACCATTGCTTTCTCTGACTTCATCCACAACGCCCATTAACCTTTCCTCAAAGTCTCCACGATAATTTGTACCCACAAGGAGACGTCCCATATCTATAGAAAATACCTGAAATGTAGTAGATATTAGAGTAATAACTTTTGAACCTGATGCTTCAATCTCCAGTTGTATTTCAAGCTTAAGGGTCTCAAGGCAAAGATGTTTTGCTTCAAGACGCAGAAATTCCTCTAGACTCTCAATTAATAATTTCTTGAACAGGAAAACTTCTCTTCCCGTGCATCCTTGTAACCATAGCACCCTCAACTCGAAAGTTCAACTCATTTACAACACATGAGATTTGAATTTGGTGAACTCAGGAGAGTGACTATAATTTTTAAATCTTAAATATTTTAAAAGCATAAAAAATGAAATATTTGCCGCAGCAAATTTGGACAATCAAACAGCAGCAAATGGTTGCAAACCAGGACAAATAATATTTACCACAGTATCATCAAACAGTGACAAATTTAAATTTGCCACAAATTATTTGCAATTGTCACAAAGCAAATTTGCCAGTGGCAAATGGTGACAAAATTTGCATTTGCCACAGCTTTTATCAAACATAGCCTCCCCCTTCTACCCTAGATCGTTCGCTCCCCCTCACTTGACTACTGTACTGGGAATAGTTTGTCCCGTTTTCATGTAATTGATTTGTTTTCATATAAAGTTTTAACTATAGAATATTGTAATAATGATTTAAATTTTTATGAAAATACAAATATTACAACCCTACATGGGCTATAGTATTAATTAAAGAAAAAATAGCTCAACAAACATAATTTATTTGATATATGATCGAACCCCTGACAAATCCAAGAATTTAGAAGTAGAATCCATATAACTTGTGCAACATGTTCCTGACTTGAAAATTAAAGGTCACGTTGGGAAGAAAGAGTGTGGCATTAGAGTTTTATTCGTTTGATGATTTAACTATGGAAATGCGATATTGGTGCATGAAAATAAGTTGCATGCTGAGATATCACTCATGAATTCCCTCCATAGCAGCATTTTCGTTCAAAATATTTTAATGATTCCAGTTTTGATCAAAACATTTTTTTTTTTTGAAATATTCAATGTGTCCCATATTTTTTTTTCCCTCTCTTTGATAGCGAATGATTAAAATTCCCAAATTTTAGTTAAGAAAATAATATTTTTACTTTGATTGTTAATTGTTATATATTCCAAAGTTGATTTTAATTTTTTAAAGTCATTCAATGTGGTCGTGCTTATTTTGTTAAAACCCATTCTGTTTGGGTTTGGGCATGTTATTTTTTTGGTATTGTTCTTAAAGCATAAGCCCATGTTTTGGTATTTCAACCAACGGAGATATTTTTATATAATTTTTTTTATTATGTATAAAAAATCTTATTTCCAAACTATACAGTAAATTAATTTATCAAAGTTCCCAGCGCCCAATAATTTGTTAGACTAAAAGGGTTTTTTTTGTATCAATGGGCCTTAGGATGTCCAAATTTTGGGTTGTCATCAACTAAAAGGCTGTTTTTTTTTGTTTGTAGAACTATATGTATGTACTCATGGCTCATGTAGTCCTGTGAATAATTGTTTTTTTTACAGATTACCTCTTTTTGTGTGTGTAGATGTGTATGGATGATGTAGATGTATGATGGTCGTTGAACAAATAGAAGCGTATCAAAACCTAATTATCCCTCAATAAGTAAAGGATGAGTAGGGTATCGTTCCACTTTTAAGTGTATCTTATGTGAAGGACAGGACTGGAAAGGGGGTTTGAGGGATTAAAAACTATGATTGTAGAGATTTTAAATACTAAACTAAGATAAACTAACTAAACTATTGAGAATTTATAAGAGAGGGAATTCAAGAGATTAGAATCCACCAATACTTTTGATCTATGACCTTCTGCTTCATGGTTGTTCTTACAAGTAGACTACAATTAGGCAATCGAAATGAGTGCCGATGCCCTCTTGAATCTAAAACATCGTTAACAATTAACTCTACTTAAGGTTGTTCCTATGTTTATGCTATTAATATCTTCTTTCCTTTTATGTAAGCTCGGGCAGCCATTCAATGTATTACCAAGAGCAACATCAAGGAGTACTTCCTAATAGGGCGGCCATTCAATGAATCACCACTTAAGGCAAACACAAAGAATACTTTCCCTAGGCAGCCACTCCCTGAGCTACCCCTTCTAAGGCAACACAAAGAATACTTCCCTAACTCTAAAAAACTATACTACTAGAAGAAAAGTAAAGAACATTAGCATGATATTAATATTGCAAAACATAAACCCTATTCTATACTTCCATCCCCCTCAAAAGTGGGCAATGGAACTAATAACTACAAACATAAAGAACTAACCTGATTGAAGGACACCATGAATCAGAAGAATCATTAAACCTTAAGCACTGGCTTCATCTTCTCCCTTGAAGGAAAAGATTAGCCTTCCATAAAGAAGGAAGAACACGAAGAACGAGAAGAAGAAGAGTCGAAGAACATAAGACTAGAAAGACTAATTTATTAAGACTCAGCTAGTTAAAACTGATCTTTTATTATTAATCTTTCTCTGCCTCAAGTTCTGGAGACAAGAATATAAGTGAATTGGCAAATTACATGAGGCACTTAGGTCCTCTATTTATAGGGGTTACAATGAGCTCTAGAAGCATTCCAAACCGTCATTTGTTTCCTAATATAAATAGACTTCTTCCAGAGTCCGACTTCGTCTTCAAAACTGAGAAGGAATTGGCTACGATTAAATGATTCATGCGTCTGACGCATTATTCATCGTCCCAGACTTAATCAATGCATCCGACGCCGATCTATCGTCGCCCCAGGAGTGCATCATGGGTCGATCCGACGACGACGATCGATACCGTCCCCAAATGCGAAACTCTATTTTTCCACCTTTGGTCCATTTTTCTTTCCTCTTTTGTGAGCTTTGGTCCAAGCAACGAATCCTTTGGCCTTGGGCTTCCAAATTGGCTTTAAAATAGGTCCAAGTTGCATCTTTAAAAGCTTCAATTCCTTGGCCTTCTCCATGATTGTCCACGGGCTTCCCATGTGATCCTTAATGCTCCGAATTGCTCTGTTTTACCCATTTTTCTCTAATATTCCACAAAACTCACTTTTTCATCTGTAGAATCTTAAAACATAACTTACAAACACTATTAGTCCACTAAGATGGCTAAACAAGAGGCATAATCGAGGGTTGAATTGCACTTTTTGAGCACTTATCACAACTCCCAACTAGCCTTTTGCTAGTCTCTTAGCAAATAAGATAAAAAAATAGATAAGTGATCAAAATCATATCCTAATAACAAAAATAAAACCCTAACTCACTTTCGCAGGCATCGCGATTGCATTTACCATATGCAACAAGGCTTTAAACCTTTAAGTTCCCCAAAAAGGACGAGTTATAGTCTCGTGAGGGTTTTCAGGTGATATACCCACAAAATCAATCAATAGCATGTTCAAGAATGATGATATTTTTCAGAGAGGGAAATTCCTTACCCATTTAGTGCTTACTCAGATAGTCTCCATTTCTAACTACATTGCTGCAAAGACTCATAGATTATGATGGGAGATAGTAAAAATTGACAAAATTCTCAATCAAGGCTTATGTGTGTACTTAGTCAATTTTCTATACTCTCCTATCCAAGAAACGGAATCCCTAGTTTACCTTTAGATAGATAATCTCGACTTTCAATCCTCACCAGTCATACTCTCAACAAAGAATCTCTCAGAAGATGGTATACTATTTTACCTCATGTATGTGGAGAAAAGAATAATGCATACGAACATCCCACATACTACCTTGAAAAACAGACTTATGAATAAAAGTAGTCTCATGGAAAGAATGTCAATCACATATGAAGTGTCGGGTCCTTCACTTTAGCATCCTCTCACCTATTCTAGACTTAGGTACCATCTTTATCTTGATAAGTCATGGGTTGTAACTTGGCTTGGGTATTTGTTTATGAAGGAAAGGTAAAAAGGATTCTAAGGTTGTTTCTGAAAAACACTAAGGGTTTTGCTTCTTTCTTTGGAAGATTTCTTCAAATTCTCAGATTCCGAGAAAAATTCTTCCTTTGTCTTAGCTTTTCCATCCATTCCTGCTCAACTTTTTTTTTTTTTTTTTTTTTTTTTAAGTTCAAAGGGTATATCCTTGATTAGTCTTGGATATGCTTGTTTTCCACTAGCTTCTTTCACTTTGAACGTAATGATGGACTTCATTGTATCTCTCGATATTTCCTTGTAATCTTCCTTTTGTGGTCTTTCTTCCTCCTTGTGCCCCTCGTATTCTCAGAAACATATGGGTATGGCTGATAAAGATTTTGGCTATACTCCTTGTCTGGAGTTGGGTGAAGGGTAGAGGGTTTTATGATATAAAATGGCTTATTGTAAGGCGCAAAAGGGTTTAACATGATGGTTCTACTAGGTGGGATAAAGGCTGAATGGGTTCACTACTTGACTTATCAGTATGATACTCTGTTTCGAATAAACTACAATACCTAATGGCTATCTCCCCAGTTGATGTCACTTCGTGATTAACCAAATCAACGAATAATGAGACTATATTACAACGACATAAAGAACTGAAAGATGTTGAGTCACTAAGACTCGGATTTTTCGTAAGAACTCTCCAAAGAATGGGTATAAAGCTCAAGTCTCACGGGCTAAGTCTAAAAATTCTACTTCCAAATTTACTAGGGGTTTAAATCTCTCTTCTAGCAAAAGTACACAAAACCCACCAAGTATTATGGTGGTGCCTTGATAAAGAATTCTATCAATAAGAACTATGTCCGAGCATAATAAATAGTCTAAGCGGTAATGAAATCAATAATATCAACTATCTATCAAACTTCGACTAAGCAAGATAGAATATATATCCCGGACTCATCATTAAAATTCATTTTTTCTCATGCTACTTGATATATAGAAGCAAAATATTTTTGTTTTTGAAAACTAATTTTCGAAATTCATTTCTCAAGTACACCCTCCCCCTACTTATGCATGCATTGACCTCAATGTATAAAGAAGTAAATGAAATGGATGAGAAAAAGGTAGGATATTACCATTGATGCCGAATATCAGAATTAGTTCAAGAAACAAATTTTTAGGTCTTTTTACGTCAGATCCCCAAGACGTAATGTGAGTCTTTTAAAGTCAGATCCTCAAGACATAATGTGAGTCTTTTAAAGTCAGATCCTCAAGACTAGAATTCCCACTCCAAAACTGATCTCTCAACAACATGCTTACTTCCCATAGACATTTTATACTTGGTCTACTAGAGTTATGAGACTTTGACTCTGGCGCTTGCAACTACTCTCAGTAAAAGGATAAAGTTATGAAAATCTGAGGGCCCGGCTATCAGTGGCACTTATACTAATGAGATCCTAAGGAGTCAAGCTTACGACGCTTGGCTTCTTCATGCAAAAAACTTAAACTAGACAGAGTAACAGGTTCAGCAAGACATAAAATGTAATCTTTAAGGTGTGTTGGTAACTTACACCAATTTTCCGCTTCAACAATGGTCTGATAAACCGGATCCTTGAGAAAAATTGCCTCCACGTCTCCAGTAGGTAACTCCAGAAAAGGCTTCAGTCGATGAGCATTAACTTTGAAACGAGTTCTTCTCTTTATGTCTTCTACTTCAATAGCTCCAAAAGGTGTGACATGTCTTACTATAAACGGTCCCGTCCATCTAGATCTCAATTTTTCAGGGAAAATTTCTAGGCGAGTTGTAGACCGAACCTTACGTCGGGTTCAAATTCTCTCTTCAGAATTCTTCTGTCATGTAATGCTTTAGTCTTATCCTTGTAAATCCTTGAGTTATCATAAGCATCACTTCTCAATTCCTCTAATTCACTGATCTGAAGCTTCCTCCTTTCTCCCCGCTTGATCTAGGTTGAAATTCATCTCTTTCACTGCCCAATAGGCTTTATGTTCTAACTCAACAGTAGATGACACGCTTTTTCCATATACCAAGCGATAGGGCGACATCCCTATGGGTGTTTTGAATCTTTCTCAGATGCCCATAGTGTATCTTGGAGTCTAAGAGACCAGTCTTTCCTAGATGGATTTACTGTCTTCTCCAGAATACTCTTGATTTCCCTATTCGAAACTTTTGCTTGACCATTAGTCTGAGGATGATATGGTAAAGTTAGCTTGTGAATTACTCCATACTTTGCCATAAGATTCCCAAATACACGGTTACAAAAGTGAGAACCGTTATCACTGATGATGGCTCTCGGTGTTCCAAATCTTGGTAGAATGTTCTTCTTCAGAAAGTCCACGACGAATTTATGATCGGCGGTCTTCGTAGGAACTGCTTCAATCCATTTTGAAACATAGTCCACAACAAGTAGAATGTAGGTGTAACCAAAAGAAGGAGGAAATGGTCCCATGAAATCTATACCCCATACATCAAAGATTTCGAGATAAGGATCGGTTGTTGAGGCCACTCGAACCTTTTCGAGGTCTTACCCAAAATTGGCATCTCGGACATGCTTTGCAATAAATATTTGCATCTTTAAAAAAGTAGGCCAATAGAATCCAGCTTGTAATACCTTGTGCTGCTGATGCGTTATGGCCAAAGTGTCCTCCTCCAAAGGTGATCATGACGAATGATAGAATGGATTCTGTTCCAATTCTGGGATGCATCTTTGAATAATTTGATCCGAACACTTCTTGAATAAGTATGGATCATCCCAAAAATAATATCTGGATTTTGAGTAGAATAAATCTTTTTCTTGCTTGCTCCAATGTGATGGTACCTTGTCGGTCACAAGATAATTTGCAATGTGGCTGTACCATGGCACTTCTGATATACTGAACAACTGTTCATCAGGAAAAGTCTCACAGATTTGTAAATTGTCTTTCGTATTCTCCACTAGCAATCTAGAAAGGTGATCAGCAACGACATTCTCTGTTCCTTTCTTATCACGTATCTCCATCGGATCAATCTTGGCTTGGCATCCTGCTTAGCGAGTAAATGACGCAAAGCAGCATGGTCAGTATAGACAATCACCTTTGAACCTATTAAATATTGTCGAAATTTGTCAAGAGAATAGACGACGGCTAAGAGTTCCTTCTCAGTGGTAGAATAATTAATCTGTGCTCCATTTAGAGTCTTGCTAGCATAATAGATTGCATACGGCACTTTCTTGTCTCTTTGTCCTAGAACGGCTCCTATAGCATAATCAGATGCATCACACATGATCTCAAATGGCTGGCTCCAATCAGGCGCACGAATGATTGGTGCTAAAGTGAGTGCTTCCTTTAACTTCATAAACGCTTCAACACATGATGTATCAAAATCAAAGACAATATCTTTCCCTAACAGATGTGATACGGGTCTTGCAATTCTCTGAAAATCCTTGATAAATCGACGGTAGAATCCCGTGACCTAGGAAGGCACGGATATCTTTGACAGTTCTCGGTTTGGGTAGATCCTTTATAATATCAATCTTCGCTCGATCTACTAGAATTCCTTCCTTTGAAACTTGGTGACCTAGCACTATCCCTTCCTTTACTATGAAGTGACACTTTTCCCAGTTCAGAACTAAGTTGGTATCGCAACAACGTTTAAGGACTAAGGAAAGATGGTGTAGGCAATCCTCAAAAGATGATCCAAAAACTGAAAAATCGTCCATAAAAACTTCAATGTATTTCTCCACCATGTCGTCAAAAATACTCATCATGCATCGCTGAAAAGTGGCGGTGCATTGCATAGACCAAAAGGCATACGACGGTAGGCTTAATGTTCGAACGGACATGTGAATGTGGTCTTCTCTTGGTCCTCGTGGTGAATATGGATTTGAAAATATCCCGAAAGTAACCATCAAGAAAGCGATAGTAAGCTTGTCCGAAATTAATCTTTCTAACATCCGATCGATGAATGGCAATGGAAAATGGTCTTTCCTCGATCGCTATTCAACTTCTTGTAATCGATGCAAACTCTCCATCCAAATCAATCCCCGGTTGGAATCAACTCATTGTTCTCGTTCTCGATCAATTAGGGTTCCGGACTTCTTTGGTACAACTTGAACCGGACTAACCCATTGACTATCGAAATAGGGTAGATAATGCGGCGTCAAAGAGTTTGACGACTTCTTCTCTAACTACTTCCTTCATTTTTGGATTAAGCCTCCTCTGTGGTTGCTTAGAAGTCTTGGAATCCTCTTCCAGATGAATCCTATGTTGAACTATCATAGGGCTGATCCCCTTGATATCATCAATTGTCCAACCTATAGCTGACTTGTGTTCCTTTAAAAGTGCTACTAACCTGGATTCCTGCTCCGCAGTTAAATCTGATGCAATGACTATTGGGTAGGTTCCCAAATCTCCCAAGAAAACATACTTGAGTGTAGACGGTAAAGGCTTCAATTCTAGCTTAGGTGGCTCCTTCTTAAGCTCTTTAGGTGGTCCATCAAGCATAGGCAATTCAAGCTTTTCTTTGAATTTGATGTCATCCATGACAGGTGATGAATCCAAAATCGCATTGATTAACTCAACACTAAGTTCCTCACAATCTGAGTCTGTCAGAGCTTTCAATAACTCGTCAGCAGGATATGAATGAGTCAGATAATCCTGTGCTAACGCTTCAATCATGCATACCTCGCTCACGCGACATACCTCCCCGTGGTTCTTTGTAACATATGGAAAACATTGGTCTCGACTTTCATATTACCAAAGGATAACGTCATATTACCATTTCGAAAGTTGATGAGTGCATTTGCAGTGGCCAAGAATGGTCTACCTAGAATGATTGGTATCTGCGTACCAGATGTAGGTTTCGTGTCGAGTACTATGAAATCAACCGGATAATAGAAATCTTCGATCTTGACTATGACGTCTTCAATGATTCCTCTAGGTATCTTCACTGATCTATCTGCCAACTATAAAGTAACATCAGTCGGTTTTAGATCCTTCAAGCCCAACTTCTCGTAGACAAAATATGGTAGAAGATTCACACTGGCACCTAAATCTAATAAAGCTTGTTCCTCCAAAGAATCTCCAATTCTGCATGTAACAGTTGGACTTCCAGGATCTTTTAGTTTCACAACCGATAGATTTTGTAGGTATGATGAACATCGTTGAGCGATAAAAGCTTCTTTCGGAATGTTGGTCTTCTTCTTCACTAGATCTTTCAGGAACTTGGCATACGAGGGAACTTGCTTGATGGCGGTCAGAAATGGGATATTAATCTGTAAATTCTGAAATACATCGCAAATCTCCTTGTACTGGTCATCTTTTCTGGTATTCACTAGTTTCGAAGGAAACGGTGCTGGCGGATTCTTCAATATCGGTTCTCTTCGTTCGGCTTTGGTTGGTTTGGTAACAGATAGTGGAGTGACAGGTGGAGTCACTTGTGATGGCTTCTTCTTACTTACTTCCACAGTAGTTCCTTCAACTTTTTTGCAATGGTTTCTTGATGGGGTTGCACAACACTAGATATATCCGGAATGTTAGAACCGGGTGGGATGGTGGGGACATAAGTTACCTTAGGCTCATGCGAGAATCTTTTCCCTGGTTCATAGACAATCTCGTTATCAACTTTCTTGCCTGACCTCAGAGTGGTGACAGAATTAACTTGGGCATTCGACTGAGTAATCTCCAGGTTATCCACCTGCAAGACACCTCTTCCTTTCGGATTTGGCTCCGGCTGGCTTGGTAATGCTCCTTTTGATCTCTTTGTCAAGGCGGCAGCGATTTGCCCTATCTGGCCTTGAATGACACTAAAGTTATTCTCCAACTTCTGGGTTCTTTGATTTGTCTATTTCAGCTCATTAACAATGGTGGTGATAGCATCTTCCAGATGTGGGGTAACTGCTTTGCTCGACTGAGGCGTAAGCGTAATATATCCACTCATAAGATCTGGTACTAACTCTCTGTTTGTGTTGGCTTGGTATTGTTGGTTCCGTATGATCGCTGATTTACGTATGGTTCTTTGGCGGTTTTGGAACCGATCATTGGTTATTCGAACCGATTTGATCGATTCTCAAATCTCGGAGGACAATTCCTCCGATTTGTATTTTGTGGCTTCCAATAATTCTCGTCCCCCGATTGAACTGGTTTATTTCTTCCTAAAGAGTTGATACTACATGCCTCTGCATTAGTATCCGGATAGTACTGAACACTCTTGATGGTGTGGCCTTCATCGTAACATAGCTCACAAATGGTATAGCAAGGCTTGGATGGCCGAGGTTTAGCTTGGAAATTGTTTGGTTTTGGAGGATTCATGGAGAACTCGATCAAACTTCTTGTTTAGATTTTCAAGTCCCGCTTGATAGGCTTGCCATAATTGATAAAGATGCTTGATTTGGGTCTTCTTGAATTTGGGTGCCAAATTTCTTCTAAGACCCTCCACTCTAGTTCGCCCTCGTTGCTAGTACTCCATTGTTGAGTGTCTTCACCTAAATTCTCGAGAAAGTTGTAGGCTTCCTCTCCATCCAATGATGTAAACTTACCTTGATGCATTGATCAGATCATCCGCTTGTTCATAGTAGAAAGTCCTCGAAAGAAAAAAAAAATGAGCCAAATATGCTCTTATCATAACCATGATGTGGACATGAGACTTGCAGATTATTGAATTTCTCCCAACTTTGATGATATTCTTCAGTCACCTTCCCTTTGAAATTGGCCGATGGCTTGCTCCATTGCATCTCTTCCTACAGGGTGGGTAGAACTTGTTCATAAACTTTGTTCTTAACTTCACCCAGTTGTTGATTGAATTGATCGGTGCGGCAGTTAACCATTCGGATGCTTTACCTTCGAGTGAGAGTGGAAAAAGAATTAACTTGATACTCTCATCCCCGATATTCTCGTTCTTGAAAGTTCTCGGGGATCGATAGAAATTCGCTCATGTGAACATAAAATCAACATTATTCGAACCATTGAACTTTGGAAGCATAAAGATTAATCGATGCTCTAAGTTCAAACCGTTAGCTTCGTCTCGGAAAAACAATACTGCTTGGTGGGTCTCCAATGATTGGTAAATAGAAATCACTTAGCTTCTTCCTCTGTTGTGCTTGCATGGGTGGGATAGCTTCAGGATTATTGGTGTCTAAAACACCTCCATCATTGCTTGCAGCCATTGTATCAATCTCGTCTAGTATTCTTGTGAGTCGGTTGTTAAACCTTGTCCACTGTTGTGTTCTTACTGGACGATGATATGGACGACGGGGTATACACTAGAAAATTCTATGCGAAAATAACAATAAACTATCCTATTATGCAACTATTCTAAATTATACTAGAATGTAAAACTACTTTTCTTCAACTGGGTTAGGCTTTGCAGCTAGTATCTCTAGCCCGTTGTCTAAAGTCGCCTCTTCTAGGGTTATGGTGAATCACTTGGATTGCTTAAGTACCAACGCCCACGCATCGATAGTCCGTTTGTCAAGATTCAGACAAGAAACACTAGAGTTTGATTTTTCGCTGTGTTGGCTTACAACTTCAATTGTTGAAAAGATCCTAAATGCAATTATACTAGAAAGCAATAAAACTAAACTATGATGCAACTATACTAAGAAAAAAAGAAAAAGAATGAAGATTCGACTAACCTGGATGGTAGATCTTGTCTTCAAGATGTCCTTCAAGCTTTTTTCTTTCTTAAAAGGATGGATGATGCGGCTAAAATTACCTCAAGATCCAAAATTCTAATCTTGAAAGAAAATGTTAAACATAAACAACTTAAAACGGCAGCGGCGCCATTTGACAGTGCCTCTTTTTGTGTGTGTAGATGTGTATGGATGATGTAGATGTATGATGGTCGTTGAACAAATAGAAGCGTATCAAAATCTAATTATCCCTCAATAAGTAAAGGATGAGTAGGGTATTGTTCCACTTATAAGTGTATGTTATGTGAAGGACAGGACTGGAAAGGGGGTTTGAGGGATTAAAAACTATGATTGTAGAGATTTTAAATACTAAACTAAGATAAACTAACTAAACTATTGAGAATTTATAAGAGAGGGAATTCAAGAGATTAGAATCCACCAATACTTTTGATCTATGACCTTCTGCTTCATGGTTGTTCTTACAAGTAGACTACAATTAGGCAATCGAGCGAGTGTCGATGCCCTCTTGGACGAAACATCGTTAACAATTAACTATACTTAAGGTTGTTCCTATGTTTATGCTATTAATATCTTCTTTCCTTTTATGTAAGCTCGGGCAACCATTCAATGTATTACCAAGAGCAACATCAAGGAGTACTTCCTAATAGGGCGGCCATTCAATGAATCACCACTTAAGGCAAACACAAAGAATACTTCCCCTAAGCAACCCCCCGAAGCTACCCCTTCTAAGGCAACACAAAGAATACTTCCCTAACTCTAAAAAACTATACTACTAGAAGAAAAGTAAAGAACACTAGCATGATATTAATATTGCAAAACATAAACCCTATTCTATACTTCCATCCCCTCAAAAGGGCAATAGAACTAATAACTACAAACATAAAGAACTAACCTTGATTGAAGAACACCATGAATCGGAAGAATCATTAAACCTTAAGATCGACTTCATCTTCTCCCTTGAAGGAGAAGATTAGCCTTCCATAAAGAAGGAAGAACACGAATAACGAGAAGAAGAAGAGTCGAAGAACATAAGACTAGAAAGACTAATTTATTAAAACTCACTAGTTAAAAACCGATCTTTTATTATTAATCTCTCTCTCGCCTCAAGTTCGGAGACAAGAATATAAGTGAATTGGCAAATTACATGAGGCACTTAGGTCCTCTATTTATAGGGGTTACAATGAGCTCTAGAAGCATTCCAAACCGTCATCCGTTTCCTAATACAAATAGACTTCTTCCAGAGTCCGACTTCGTCTTTCAAACTGAGAAGGAATTGGCTACAATGTCGATTCATGCGTGCGGGCGCATTATTCATCGTCCCAGACTTAATCAATGCGTTTGGACGCTCGATCTATGCGTCCCAGATGCATGGGTCACGTCTGGACGCACGACAGTCGCGTCCCAAATGCGAAACTCTATTTTTCCACCTTTGGTCTATTTTTCTTTCCTCTTTTGCGAGCTTTGGTCCAAGCAACGAATCCTTTGGCCTTGGGCTTCCAAATAGGCTTTAAAATAGGTCCAAGTTGCATCTTTAAAAGCTTCAATTCATTGGCCTTCTCCATGATTGTCCACGGGCTTCCCATGTGATCCTTAATGCTCCGAATTGCTCTGTTTTACCCATTTTTCTCTAATATTCCACAAAACTCACTTTTTCATCTGTAGAATCTTAAAACATAACTTACAAACACTATTAGTCCACTAAGATGGCTAAACAAGAGGCATAATTGAGGGTTGAATTGCACTTTTTGAGCACTTATCATTTTTCCCGAAACTTGTATAGACAGTTCTAAGTTTAAATTGGACACTATCTGAAAAATCAAATAATCTTTAGACAAATTATGGAGCTCAGAATGCAAACTTTTGATGCTCACACACATGTGATAAATATTTTCTACCCTTTTTAATACGCCTTTAGCATGTTAGCTAACATGCATTCAACATATTAACACTGAATACACCTTTGATATGCTTGATAAGCACCCAAAACTGTAGTATAAAACCCCGTAGAGACGTAACATTTTGGTCAATTTTGTGTTTAGTAATCATGAAATAATCATATCTTCGTGCTTTTTGCAAGTTGGAGCAACTAATGTAAAAATAATGATAAAGTCAGCATTTAAGCACGGAATAGGGTGTATACATAAGTTTTCCGATCAAGCCCATGTGAAGCCCAACAAATCCGGACTAAAGACCAAGGACTCAAATAGTACAGAATCCAGTAAAAAACGGGATTACGTGCACAGAAGCATCCAACTGCCGAAGTTCATATCTCTTGAACCAGGACTTTGAATGCGACAAGTGAGCTGCTCAGATGATCAGTGCGACGAACTCTACGCATTGGCAGGAAATTGCAAAAATACCAAAAGACTGGACCTCCACTAGACACAACACATGGACCCATCATGCGGGCCCGCAATATTTGATGAGTCATCATTTAAGACAAAATAATTGGTACAAATAATTGGTGCAAATTTGACACCTTGCATGAAATTAATGAAATTGGTTGGTTTTAGGTGATGACTATCTAGAAAATGAAAGGTGTCAAATGGGGGTTTAGTTTGGATAAGAGAAAAGTAAATGAGGGGGGAGTGTTTCACGTGGGAGAAGAGAAAAAGCTCTCTTATGTAAAAGAGAGCATTTACTTCCAAAAGACTTTTATTCATTTTTATTTTGACTTGTCTTTAGTTTTTAGTTTTTAGGAGGAGTTGTAAGAAAAGCTTGTAACATTTTAATAGTGGAAAAACACATCTAGTTCTTGAATAAAATTTCTTTCATCCTTAGGTAAAATAGGTTGTTACATTTTGTATTCCTTTCTTCTTTCTCTCTCTCTCTCTTTTACATATCTTTCTTGTAACTTTCATTTTAATCCCAAGGATCATGAGCTAAAACCCTCCCTTTGTGGAGGGTTAATGATACTCATGTGAGGAATAAATCTTGTAATTTGATTCTAGTAGTTGTTTAGAACTATAAGCTAGATTTTACATCCAACCCAAAATGGTAGTTGGTGTGGAGTTTAGTTAGGAATCAAGGTGATGACTTAGGGATAAGTCATTGCTTTAGTTTCTCATGCTATATAGAAACATAATCTTAGAGATGAGTTATGTTGTTAGGGATCAAAATATAATCTTATTTAAAATTTGTTTAGGAATTTTAAGAAAGATTAATATGCAATAACTAGAGTCAAACAAGAGAAGTGGTTCAAAACATGAGTGGATTTACTCCCTCCACACTTTGTATAAATCGATTTTCACTTTATTTTAGTGTGTATGTTAAATAAACTTAAAAATCTAGAATAAAACTAAGTAGTTTTAGTATAACCAACCATAAAGTATCTAAACCAAAACTTACTCACTAGTTCCCTAAGAGCAAATACAAGTTGTAGGTTGTCCTAGATTTTAGGTGGAACAAAACCCTTACTTAAACTATATGCATGATCACATGAGTAAGGACATTGAAGTCTACACTGAACGAAATCGAGTTATTCGAATCTTTAGAACGTAGAAGTGTAGAGATCAATGTTTCTAGAGTTAGCAGATAAATTAATCAAAATTCAAATAATCAAAGCTATCCAAGATTAAAAGCACAAAAAATTTGAGATAGATGGAATTTCTCAAACACATATCTTTCTGCCTAATTATGCAATATGAGAGCGCTACTTAAGCATGCTAGATTTCGTACCCATTCAACGAATGGATGCCGTTTTTATGTATTTTTATTATATTTGAATTATAATATTTATTGAACAATCCGTAACCCGTTAATGAAAATAGTTAGAAAACATAATAACTTTCCAATTTACATAATCGCTAATCATGTTGTAAGAACTTAATTATCATAGAGGCTATATATGAGAAGTTAGAAAATGAACTTGAAAATTAGCTAATTTCATGCATTTATTCCATAAACCTAATGATGGAAGAACAAAGCGAATAGAAAATTAGCTACCTTGAGTTTATGTGTAGTGAAACATCAATTTCCTTAAATCGGTTACATTGTTTAATAGAAAGGTAGTTTCCTTAAATGTAAGAGCCATCTCACCAATAGTAACTACTAAATAAGCTCAATGTGAACCAAGAAAGAACTTTCACTAACCTATTCATATTTACCCTGTCTTGAGATAAAATTACGTTAAACACATTGTACATAATTTTATGTTATTGCCGCTAATAAAGAACTGGTTATTCCTAGATAATGATATTTGTAAAGGTGTGAATTAGTTTGGGCTTTACAAATGTGATTAAGGTGGAGGAGAAGGGGTTAGTAGATTGGAAAGACCGAGTTTGTTCGGAGCAAACTGCCTATGTATCAAGCTCTCACTTCTGGGGGGAGAGTTGAATCAGGTATGGCGTAGTTCAAGCATGGGGTATTTATAGTTGTGTAGCAAAAAGATCTGTGCAACACGTGTACTAGCCAATACAAATGTGTGGTTGAGATCTGGGATACGTGTAGGGTTGGTGTTGGTAGGAGGCTTGCAATGATGGGGAGTGGTTGCAGTAGTTCGGATAATGCGGCGAGGGGTTGTACAAGTATGGCTCTGGTAATGATTGCATCTGGATAATGGGTGATGTCACTAGATGAAATGTAACGCCCGTATTTTTTAAATACGTTTTTATTTATTTATTAATTAATTAAATAATTTATTTTAAAAAAATTGGTTGGATTGGACTCGGGACATGTGGGCCTGGTTTTTGGGCCCGAGTCTGTTTTGGGCTTGGGTTTCGGACCCAAGTATATAAACATATTGTTCTGGAGAATAGGGTTCTAAGAAAAATAAAATATTAAAAATGGAGGCTAGAGCGTTGGAGCGTGGCGATTCGGACTAGGAGGATTCGTGGAGCTGTTAAGACCGGTGAGTAGAGTTAACTCTCACCACTACTAGAACTATGATTTTCATCTATTTAGAAATTACGAATTTTCTGTCCATATAAACTGTTTTTGTGAGTAGTTTAGTTTTCTTCTTTTTCTTTTCTATAGTATATAGTGTCTATACGGAGATAACAGTTTTTCTAGAGTTTGATAAGAGCCCAAAACTGTAGTTTTAACCCCTTAATAATCATACTGTTAGACCAATTATGTGAATAATAAGTAAGAGTTAATACTGATTACGTGTTTTTATGCATTTCGGGCTTCAAAGTCCATTATGTGCGCGAAAATGTGCCACATTAGCGAGATAAAGGAGCAAAAGCCATCAGAACTTCCGAATGCCATATCTTTGGACTCAGACCTCGGAATTGGGCCTACCTTATGTCAAAACGACCGGCTCGGAAAGAGCTTTGCAATGGTCCAAGCCTTGACCCAATCAGAGGAGAAGAAGTGGACGAAAAGTCTGTAGAAGCCAACTGCAGCTGAAGAGGCCTTTTTGGACTGAAAGAATTGGGTTTTGGGCCTGATTCTCTGGCCCAAACCATGGCTCCAAGCCCATGCACGAATTTTGGATCTGGATGTATAAAAACAAAAGCTTAGCTCTTTGTTAATGGTAGCTAGTTAGACCTAAATTAAGATATAGAATTATAGATCTAGTTTTATTAATTAAATTAAGTTTTTAGTTCCATTTAAATTCTTGTTTTAGATTAAATCTCTGAATCATTGTTCTTGATTGATTAGATAAATAAAGTAGTATTTTTATCAAGTTTGAGTTTTGTCATTTCCAGTATAGATCTAATTTCAATTCTTGTTCCTATTTCATTCCAAACCATTAAGTTAGATTCATTATTGTTCAAATTAAGTAAATCTAAATTTCTCACATTATGTTTAGTTTAGATTCAATGGGAAATGTTAGATTGATGATTCAAGGCTAAACCTCCATTAGAGGGGTTGATGAAGCCTTGATGAAAACTTAGTTGTTTAGTATAGAAACGTTTTAGCATCTATTCCACTCTAGAAGGTCGTGTTTTCCATGAGAATGGGTGGGGCGACCTCACATGCTAGTTAGTACTTGGTAGAAATGCCATGAACACTAGGGATTAGACTCGGAATTCTTGCCGTGAAAACGTAAGAATCGAGATACCACAATCTGTACTAGGTGATTAAGTTGGATTCGAGGTGGATTCAATTCCCCTCTAATTCCTTTATCTAGAGTCAAACAATAGTATTTCCATAGCATTTGTAGTTAATTTCTAGTAATCATCTTAATTAAGTATCGTAGTATAATATTTCAGAAAAGCTCTCATTGACTTAAGAGACTAGTTAGTTAGACTTAGAAAACAATCCATGCTAGGGAACTAGGAGTGGAACGAACTTCGTACTCCATTTAGTGCAATTCGCATTGAGAGTAGAAGCTTTGATAATCAAACACGTAAAAGTTAGTTTAGTTTACTTACGTCTTGAATTCATCGTTCATTTCGTAGGGTAGACTATTCATTATATAGTTATCAAATGGCGTTAGTTGCACTTTAGCATTGTTTTCATAATAGAATTAGTAATTTTAAGTCCCATTTCACCCACCCACCCTTGTTTGATTCATACCGTGGTTGCCGCTTCAGTTTTGGAAAATTCACAAAAATACAATCGAAAGGCCACACGCTTCAAAGAGAGCGACCAGCTTATCTTACGAATTCTCATTTACAACCGAAGCCACCACGCTTCAAAGAGAGCGACCGCTAAGTTACCGGAGCTCGACTTTTGTAACCGAATACCCAGCCAAAGATAGAAGCACCACTCCTTTTAGCTGAAATTTCAGGATTTCCACATTTTGATTCAACTTCGAGTTGTCAAGTTTTTCAGTGTTCTAATCTCTTATATACACCAACACGCTGCATACAAAGACGCTATTCATAAGCGAAGCAAGGACGCCATCGTATTCCTTTCTTCCATACCTCGCATTTCTAGTTAGAGGTTTTCTACTAGTATATCGTAATTGTTTGGAGTGTTGCATGTTTAGTTAAAGCTTAACTTAGTCTTGCATGAGATTAAGGTCTAGTCGAACAAAACAACAAACGTAATTACACGGCAACAAACAAGTCTATCTAGTACACCACCCACGACACCTCTAGCTACTATCACACACACCACCATACCCGACATAATAATGGTCAAGAAAGAGAGACTCCTCTCTCCTCGACTTCTACAAAGCTTTGAGCGATAGCCCTAAATCTTGCATCGTTCTAGCGGAATCCACCGGGGATTTTCGAATCCCCCCCAAACATATTTAATTTGTTACCCGCTTTTCATGGTTTAGACCATGAAAACCTTACCAAAGACACGCATTAGGATTGAACAAGTCCTAACAACATTCCACCATCCTACGGTTGGTTCGAACAAATTAAATTAAGGGTATTCCCTTTCACCTTAGCCGATAAAGGCTGCCTTGGTTAACCGCCCAAAGCCTAATTCTCAGGACTCGTGGGCTAAACTTGTTCACCGTTATGGAACATTTTTACCCACCCCTAAAGACGGATGAGATGCTTTCCAAGATTCATTTCTTTTCGACAAAATCCTCATGAATCATTTTCGAGGGCTTGGAATCGCTTCACCGATCTCCTTATAGAGTGTCCACACCATAACCTAGCAAAAGACACGTTAGTTCGCGGCCTTTTCAAAGGACTTCAACATCACCATAAAGAAGTCCTTGACATAATGAATGGGGGTAGTTTCCTAAGTAAAGAGAGCCTGAGGCTTACAAATTTTAGAAGACCAAACTAAACGGAATAATAATTGGGGGAGTGATGATATCCCCCGGCCCGCTAGTTCTTCTTCAACACCAAAGCCGGTATGTTTGAGAATAAAACCGATCCGAACTAAAAATTTAATCGAATCTCTAACTAAAAAAGTAGAGGCTATTTCTGTTCAACAAAAGCCTATCCCCGTCATGAATGTAAACTCCAACCAATGTAATTTCTGTTTGAGTCCAGAGCACCCTGACAATTATTGTCCTCTAGCTTATGAACAACAACCACCAGAGCAAAATAATGTTTACTCTATTAATAACTATCCTATTCCTAACGCCCCTTGGAGACAACATCCCAACTTCAGTTGGAGAAATAATCAACAAGTAACACCTCCAGGGTACAATAATCAAAACGTTAGGCAAGCAAACAATTATAACCAAGCTCCACTTAGGCAAGGACAAGGACAAAGTCAAGGGAATTATAATAATTATAACAACCAAGCGCAACCACGACAAGGTCAAGCACAAGGTCAGAATAATTATAATAATTATAATACCAATAGAGGTATCGTTCCGGTTAATAATACTAACTATCACAACCCACCCATAAATAATCAACGAGAGATAGTTCCAGTTGCACCACCCGTGACTACTACACCTACACAACCGGATCGTATCGACGCCTTTATACAGGTTACCCAACAACTTTTCCAAACAATGACTCAATCAAACCAACAGATCTTACAATCCATAAATCAGGGCATACAACAGTTAGCCCAAGAGAAAGCCCAACCAAAAGGCGTTTCCAGTCAAGCGATACCAAACCCTAAAACAAAGAAAACACAACCTTTGAGGTAAACGGTAATTCTAGTACGGAAACTACAATCGTAGGTGACCTAAATGCCATCACCACTCTCCGCTCGAAGAGTGGTTGATAACAAAGTAACTACGCCTATAGTTACCCCATCAAGATTCTACACCGATATCGAACTAGATACCGCAATAGAAACTCGAGGAGCCTACCACGGTAGAGGTACCGGTTAAATCACAACCAAAGAAACCGAAAAGCCAAGGTTACACGCGGCAAGTAGAGCCATATCGCGAAATATAGAGCTTAAACCACCGCTCCTCAAAAATTAGCCATGCTAACTAGGGATACAAACTTTGAGGAAATTAGGAACGTTTTCAAGAATCTAACGATAAACCTCCCTTTTCTCAAGCTATTAAAAAGCTTCCTAACCACGCTAAGTTTCTTAAAGAGTTGTGCACTACTAGGCGAAGATGAACATACCCAAAGACGCTTTTTAACTGAATCAGCCCCCAACTTTATCCGAAAAATAATGGAATTGTTAAGTACAAGGACCCCGGGTCGCCCCATCACAAATGCACCTTAGAGATTCCTACACGACGACCGCTTTATTAGACCGGGGGCGAAGTGTTAACTTACTCCCGTGATACTTGTATAAACAAATAGGTCTACAGAAATGCAACCTACAAAAATAACGCTGTAATTAGCGGACAGTCAATTAAGTATCCTAAAGGTGTAGTGGAAAACGTGTTTTGTTAAGGTTCGTGATTTCTACTATCCCGCTGATTTTGTTATCCTCGATACAGAAGTCGCTAATGACTCAGACCGATCATCTTAGGGCGCCCTTCTTGGCAACCGCCAATGCGCTTTATAAATTGTCGCGATGGAAAGATGTCCTTATCTTTTGGCCATCTTTCCGTAGAGGTAAATGTTTTAAAATGATGAAACAGCTACCGATTTCGCCTATAGATGGGGAGGTTAGCATGATCGAGAGTTTAGCTCAAGATTATTTTAACAACACGTTTCCCGAAAACAATATGTACAAATTCCTTTCTTTTGGAACTTCGATTTTGTGAATGACTCCTACTTAGAGGAGGTCAACACCATCCCGAATCCACACCAATTGTAGACCCGCCGGGTTGCTCCATATATCGAGTATGAAGACTTGCTACCTAAGCAAGTTTTCATTACGCAAGATAAGGACACTTATGAAACATCAACGGACATTCTCATTCCACACCAAGCTCTTAAACCTCTTCCCCGAGTTAAAATATATTCAACTTGATCCGGATGGTAGTCACCCGATAATTATATCTTCTCTAACTAAAGATGAAGAGACATCTTTAATAAGGGTGATTAGGGAACATCGGTCCGCGATTGGTTGGTCCTTAGTCGACATTAAGGGCATTGACCCTAATGTCCGCACTCATCGTATCCATTTGAGGATAACGCCAAGACTTCTCGCGAACCTCCGGTAGCCATGAACCCTGCCATGAAAGAGGTGGTTAGGGAAGAAGTCTTGCGATTACTCGATCGCGGTATTATATACCCAATCTCCGATAATTAATGGGTAAGTCCCATTCATGTAGTTCCTAAGAAATCGGGAATTACCATGGTACGAATGGGAAGGGTGACTATGTTGTCACTCAAGGTCCTATGAAATGGAGAATCAGATTGATTACGACGCTTAAATGCTATGACACCTAAATGATCACTTTCCCTTACCATTTATAGATCGATGCTAGAACGCCTAGCTGGGTCATGCCTTTTATTGTTTCCCCGGATGGCTACTCCGGCTATTTTCAGATTATTATTGATATTGATGACCAAGAAAAGACAACCTTCACATGTCCCTTCGAACATATGCCTATAAACGAATGCCTTTTGGCCTTTGTAATGCTCCCGTACCTTCCAAATGTGTATGCTTCATATATTTAGTGACATGGTAGAGCTTTATGGAAGTTTTCATGGATGATTTTTCTATCTATGGAGACTCCTTCACGATCGCTTGTCTAACCTCGTCTAAGGTTTTGACACGGTGTGAAGAAAAGAGCCTCGCTTTTAAATTGGGAAAAGTGTCATTTCATGGTCAAAAGGGCATAGTACTAGGTCATATTGTATCTAGTGATGGCATCAAGTAGATAAAGCCAAACTAGATAAGATAACGACCCTACCTAAACCACGGATCGTCCCCGGTGAGATTAGAGCCTTTCTAGGCCATGCAGGTTTTATAGGCGGTTCATTAAAGATTTTTCAAAAATAGCTAGGCCTTTAACTAACTTGCTTTTGAAGGATGCAATCTTTGATTTTAATTTTAATCAAAAAGGCTTTTGAAACCTTAAAAGTCACATAAACCATCGCACCTATTATACAGCCTCCCCGATTGGTCTAAACCTTTTGAACTCATGTGTGATGCTAGTGACTATGTAGTTTGGTGCTTTGTTTGGGACAGAAAAATAGATAATAAGTCCACGGTTATTTATTATGCTAGTAAAACATTAAACGACGCCAACGGAATTATACAACTACTGAAAAGAATTTTAGCTGTCATTTATGCTTTAGATAAGTTTCGTCCTTATTTGGTTGGTTCTAAAACTTTAGTTTACACGACCATGCAGCCTTTAGGTACCTTCTTGCAAAGAAGGATGCTAAGCGAGATTAATCCGATGGATTCTTCTCCCGCAAGAATTCACATTAGAAATAAAGGACAAAAAGAGGGGTCGAAACGAAGTTGCCGCACCACTTATCTAGACTTACAAATGACGATAGTAGTGATTCCGAGTCCATACCGACTCTTTTCCGATGAGCATCCAGTATGCTATTTTTTCATCACCATGGTATGGACATCATAAATTATTTAGCGGCTGATGTTATGCCTTATAATTGGTCAAGAAATGAACGTAAGAAGTTCTTGGCGAGTCAAGTTATACCACCGGGATGAGCCCTACCTTTTTAAGTATTGTGCGGATCGATTATTCGTCGTTGCATTCCCCGGTGGGAATATAATGAAGTTATATCGCTCGCCATGACAAAGAGTGTGGTGGCCACTTTAGTGGAATGAAAACAGCCGCTAAAGTTCTTCAATGTGGATTTTATTGGCCTACCCTTTTTAAGGATGCCCAAGTGCATTGCAAGACGGTATTCGCTGCCAACAACTTGGGCTTAATCAATGCCGCGTAATATGATGCCATTAAATCCAATCTTAATAGTAGAAATTTTTGATGTTTGGGGTATTGATTTCATGGGCCCTTTCCCCTCGCTTCCCCACGGTTATATTTATATTCTAGTTGCCGTGGACTATGTGTCTAAATGGATAGAGGCCCTAGCTTGCCGAAGCAATGACCATAAGACCGTTGTATTTTTATTAAAGAATATATTTTCTCGTCGGTTTGGCATTCCTAAAGCCATCATTAGTGATGGTGGAACACATTTTGCAAATGAGTTGTTGCATCCCTAGTTAAAAAGTACGGAGTTACACACAAAATAGCAACTCCTTATCATCCACAAACTAGCGGACAAGTAGAAGTTTCTAATAGGGAAATCAAAAAGATTTTAGAAACAACAAGAAACCCCCGATAGGAAAGATCGGTCAAGCTGCCTATCGGATGCCTTATGGGCATATAGAACTGCTTTCAAAACTCCTATAGGTATGTCTCCCTTTAGACTTGTATTTGGGAAACCATGTCATTTGCCCGTTGAATTAGAGCACCGCGGCTCGTGGGCTATAAAAAGCCTTAACTTCAATATTGATGAGGCGGGCGCCAAACGCAGTTACAATTAAATGAGCTTGAAGAAATCCGTGAAGCGATTCTTACGATCTCGCCAAGGATTATAAAGCCAACATGAAACGTGTTCATGATAAGCATATCTTGGCGTGAAAGAGTTTGTGGTCGGACAAAAGGTTTTGCTTTACAACTCCCGCCTACATATTTTCCCGTGGAAACTAAAACCCGTTGGTCCGGTCCTTTCTCGTTATCAAGTCACCCCTTACGGGCAATTACCTTGGTAAATCCCAAGGACAACAAGTACCTTTCAAGTTAATGGTCAACGGTTAAAACATTTTCACTTAACTTTTGTCCCCGATGTGGAGGAAGTCCTTTTACGGGACCTCGTCTATGAGGATCGACCTTGTCATTTGGTGTACTTACTTTCATTTCCATATAATCGATAAGTACACCATTCAGGTAACCGGCCTCCCCTATGGAGTGTGTGGGTCAGTACCGGATCCTAAGTCCACAGCTCACATAATTCACGCTTTTCCACTTTCGCATGTTTTCTCGATTGTTGAGTCATGTTCCTCTATGGAGTGAATTATGTATTTATTGTTTTTCGTGTTTCTCATAATAAACAAATAAAATAAATTAAAATTTTAAAATCATAGACATAGCAATCCAACAAGTCTTGGGAATCGACTTTAAATCGACCTGACGTTGTAAACAAATTTTGTGTTTAAAAATTTTGTTTGGGGGTGGGAAATCAGTCTTTCCATCCGGATTGCTCGAACTTTCTAGTTGTGTTGTTTAGGTCCATTAGTATAGTTCATTGGGGTTGAAGTCATCTAATTTAGTGTTCATTAGTTCGCATAACTTACGTCATGCACGCACTACGAGGCATTTTGCACTATCTTATTAGTCACCCCCGGTCGGAATAGAGTAGTTTATGGATCATTGGATTGGAAATTCTCTCCTGATCATTTCCATATCTCATTCGAAAGAATCGGACCGATAACGAAGCCGGAAATCTAGTTTGAAATTATATAAAAATCGACGAAAAGTCGAAATATACGAATTGGGCTTGGGCCAACTCACCACTAAACATACCAGCCCTTTTCCAAAACAAATCGCGACCTTCATCTTCTCCAGCCCGCTTGACACAAATTAAAAATCCAAACCCTATCAACCAAAATAAAAAAAAATATATATAATAAAAATAGAATACATCACAATAAGAAGACCACCCACGCCCATTGTGAAACACCAATCTTCCACACAATCCAACCGCTTTCCACCAAGAAACCACCCACCAATTCGAAGTTTTCGAACCTGCCACCGAACCTACCATAACCACCACTGTTGGTTTAGTTAGTTTTCATCAAACTCGAATCCACCACCATCTACAAACCCCAAATCGGTTCAAACTTCAATGGCGCTTACGACGAGAATTCTCACCGAAACGCCATTTTGCCGATAGCCATTTTATGACGCCGAGATGTTTAAGAGAAATTGAACGGACTCGTGGTATTCGACGGAGGATTTCTATCACTATGATTTGGTAGAACAGTTTTATAAGAAACGAAGTGGAGGGAAATAGGATTTTCATTAGATAGCAGAACGCCAGGGAAGTTACGAGACGCTTGTTGGTCGAGCTATTAGGAATCACGCCAGAACCAACCTAGATATTTACCATTCAGAACCCCAAGATACCGCAGCCTCGCTTTGATGAAAGATACGGTCATAGAGGGTGAATACAATACGATATCTCATCAAGCGTTAAGCCAGACGACCACGAACCAATCAACCGGGTCAGAGCTCGGTGGATTGGTAAGAACGCCCTCGAAAGACAAAGTCACGACATCGGACTTCAAAGAAGTTCCGCGACGCTCGGATTTTGCAAACGGCGGAGTATAATTTCTGCATCCTTGATTTAATTTTGAATGTGATTAGAGGAGTGGGAAAGAGCCCGGCTCTTCCCCCCGTATTGATCACTAAGATTATGCTCTCATTTAGAGCCGCCGCTAGATCTGTTCCTATTAAGATCAAATTGCCTTCTAATGCAAGTATTTATAAGGAATGCATCCAAAAGACTTGGCCGTTGTCCGCAGAGAAGGAAGTTGAGTCGGATAATGTAGGGAAGATATGACATGGTTGGTTGAGGATAATTTTGATAGTCATACTTCTAATTTAGAACGAATGATAATGCCGCAAACCGGTTTCGCGCGCTTATCGTGATCCGTGAAGATATACGACATAGACAAATTGTAATTCAAATAAGCAAACGAACTTTCTTCGCACGAGTTGAAATGCTCGAAAGGGGTCGAAGATATCTTGTCCGACTTGGAGGTTATCCACAAGAATCACCAAGCCCAAGATGCGACTCAAGACCGGAGATGGAAGCACAACGCTTGTTCAGATAGAGATGCTACGACGATGCCACTGTGGATGAGTCCGTCTCACCGAAATCCGAGAGGCATGAGCGCCGCCGCCAAGAGCCGATGGCTCAAGCCATTCGTCCACCACGAGCCAGCCTCCATCTCGTGGACCATCTTCTTCACACTTAGGTGTTCACCATCACTGTGGTCCTCGTTATCTTATCGCTTTTATTGTTTAGTTAGTGGAATTTTATTTCAAGAGTTAGATTTAAATATTAAGTTGTTTGTTTTAGATTGCTTGGATTTCATATTATTTTAATATAATTTATTTTGATCATCTTTCGTAAGGTTGTCTTGGAGTAAAAGTTGAAAATAGTGGTAGCATGATATGTAGGAGAGTTTAGATACCATGGTTGTTAGGAAATCAAAACTATGGTTAGTTTCCTGTTTCGGGTTTGGCAGTTTTCTATTTCCGAAATTGCCTTAAAACAATTTGGCAATTTGCCGATTCGCTTTGGAAACCCGTAACCTATTTAAACTTCCATCATACTACACTCACAACCCACACTACACACCACAATCATCTTTCACTTTTCACTCCAACCTTTTTTATTGTTTTTCTTAGAAACTCACTTTCTGCACTTCCACGAACGCCACCACGCTTCAAGCAGAGCTACTTCCCTATTATATTATAATCAAAATCCCTAAAAATCCCTAAGAGAGCCGCCTCCCGCCAAACACCGAAATCAAAAAATCACCGAGCACCAAAAGTAGAGCGAATTTCAAAACCAAAAATTTCAAAACCAAAGAGCTGACTTCTCTATAATGAATACCCACGCCTTCCAAAGAATCACGAAATTTTCGATTTTCCGAGGTTCTTCCGTGTTTTCGCAGCTATTCTACAAGTAGTGTTGAGATGACACCACCTATAGTGATTCCCCGAACAGTCTTTTTGAAGACTTGATGGGAACCTATACCTATGGAGCATCGTTCACGAGCCGGATCGCGGCAATTAGGATGGCGGCATCTTCCGTAAGTGATGACGATTCTTTTTCACCTAAGCTAACCGAATTCTTCTATAATAATATTACTTTTTTGTACCCAAAGAAGGAGAACAAAAATTTTCCCTTACTATTGATGGTACGACTATGGAATTCAATAAACACTTGATAGCTTTGGTTTCGTGATTGCCATTACCCCCGATTCTATGCACACGCGGGGATATATGATGATGATAACTCATACCTATATGAATATGCCTATTTCCATGAGTATTATGGGGAGGGGTATTTCGATCATGGACCAAGACCAATATAACATCGCCTCGAGTAGCCTATCACCGAATGTAGGCATAACCATGTTGTTCATCATGATGAACATTCTAGGGGAACGGCAGCTTTTCCGCCAATAATACCCGGGTGACGCTTTTCCTTGCTTTAGCCGAGGGACGCCGAGGTATGACATTCCCCGAAGTTTTAGTTGCTACTCCGGTTTGTGCCCATACCTTGAGGCATAAGTACCTTCTTATGCCCGCCTTGGTTTGTCGCCTTTATCGCGCTACGCTTTGCCTACCCGTGATTCTCAGATACGCATACAGATTGGGAAAGGGTCGAAATCATGAGACCCACCAATCGTGGTGGTAAGATCATTCCGAGCCATGACTTGGTCGGGATGGCAGGTGCAACCACATTTGGTTGCCCCCTTACACCCCATCGCACCAAATAACACTAGAGAGGTTAGCACTAGTTGATGATACACGACGTAAGGCATGGCAAGTTGTTATGGCATGGCAGGATGCGAAAGAACCTCATATAAGAAGAGGAGGATGACGCAGTAGATGCCAAAAGTGTGGTAAGTTTTAGTTAAGTTAGTGTCCGCTATGTCCCAAGCAATTTAATTATGTTAACCCCATAATGGGTGGAACTCTTATAGAGTTGGCCAAGATTTTTTATTATATTTTGTATGTTTTAACTTTGTTTTGCGATGTTCCCGAATTTCACGCTTTCAATGGTATTTTTCCTACCCTCTTTATTTAAATGCTTTGAGAACAAAGCATGCTTCTTGTTTGGGGGCATAGAAACACGGTAATTAAGACATCCTGTTAGGATATAGATAGGTATAATATGCACTTGTTTTTCTAGTTAAAATTTCAAAAACTCAAAAATAAAAATAAAAAAGTATGCTATACACTTAGGAATATTGGTATTGTTTTCTTTCTCTATGCTCTTAACAATCTAGAAGTCTCACGTAACTTTTGCATCGTAATAATAGTTAGGAACTTAGGTTAATATGTAGGTAATAATCTTTGCATCTATCTATAAATATATTACATGAGTATCTATGATTGTTTGGCAAGAAGTTTCAAATCTAGGCTAGAGTACTTATTCTACAAATCCTCGTGAGAATATAGCCTAAAGCCTTATATATGAGCTAAACATTTGAGAAATGACACAAGGGAGAAGTAAAATCGGATAGAGAAATCACACGCCCACTTGCTTGATCACTAAACCATATCCTAAGCGAGAATTTAGGCCCTCTTTGGATCGATATAGCCGTAAATTCAAACCTATGAATTATTTTCCGCTAATAGTCCCTCTCCGAGCCTTTCTTTAGCCTTCCATAAACCACAATTCCTTTACCCCCGCTACAAAACAAAACAAAATAAAAAAAAAAAATAAATCAACCTACCCAATCTAGAATAAGTCCGAGAATAGAATGAGTGAAGAAAGAAGAAGAGAAAACCCTGTAAACAAAAAGTTAGTTAATTGCTTCAGAAAATAAAGAAAAGAAGTTTCCATCCAAAGAAAAGAAAAAAAAAATAGAATAAAAGGAGTCAAAAGCCAAAGAAAAAGAAAAAAAAAAATATGGCTAAGGATGGAAACAAAGTGTAGAAGCAAAAGTAAATAACAAGGTTTTCTCTAAGTTACATAATATGAAGACTCTATTATCTCAGACTTGTCCTTTTGAATATCCATTTCCTTCCTTCTTAAACCATCTCCTAATCCCCGCAACACCTAATAAAGACCTCTAGCTCAATTAGGAATAGGTTAGTGTGATAGTAAGTGGCAGATGTGTTTGATCGACCCCGGCTTCCTTGTTGTCATTGAGATTGTAAGGTAAAGTGTGCCCACTGCACACTGGAGTAGCGAAACTTGAGTGGAAAAATCAGAGTGGTTTTTGTCTTGACATTTATGTGAGGACCTACTTAAGGACGCTATTCCGAGTTTTCAGAAACGGACCTGCTATTACATTTCATAGTATTACTCATTGTTATATGTTTATTTTAGATGATTGATTATTATGCATATATTAGTTTAGGGTTCTGACTGGGTTATTCTTATGTAATTGCTAGAGAGATGTATAGATAGTTGAGCATGAATAAGGAAACAATAGTTTTATTTTCTTAGTCGTTGTAGTATAGATGAAGTTTGTGAGTACCTTCACTCGAAAAACTCTCACGAGGCTATAACTCGTCCACTAGGAATTCCTAGTGGTTTAAGGCCTTGTTGCATATGGTCAATGCAATCGCACTCAAATAAACGAGTAGTTAGAACTCCATTTTTGGTCACTTATTCTAATTTCTCATATTTGCTTGAGGACAAGCAAAATGTCGCTTTGGGGTTTGATAAGAGCCCAAAACTGTAGTTTTAACCCCTTAATAATCATACCGTTAGACCAATTATGTGAATAATAAGTAAGAGTTAATACTGACACGTGTTTTTATGCATTTCAGCTTCAAAGTCCATTATGTGCGTAAATGTGCCACATTAGCGAGATAAAAAGAGCAAAAGCCATCAGAACTTCCGAATGCCATATCTTTGGACTCAGACCTGAATTGGGCCTACCTTATGTCAAAACGACCGCTCGGAAAGAGCTTTGCAATGGTCCAAGCCTTGACCCAATCAGAGGAGCAGAAGTGGACGAAAAGTCTGTGGAAGCCAACTGCAGCTGAAGAGGCCTTTTGATCGAAAGAATTGGTTTTTTGGGCCCCGATTCTCCGCCCAAACCATGGCTCCAAGCCCATGCACGAATTTTGATCTGATGTATAAAACAAAAGCTTAGCTCTTTGTTAATGGTAGCTAGTTAGACCTAAATTAAGATATAGAATTATAGATCTAGTTTTATTAATTAAATTAAGTTTTAGTTCCATTTAAATTTTGTTTTAGATTAAATCTCCTGAATCATTGTTCTTGATTGATTAGATAAATAAAGTAGTATTTTTATCAAGTTTGAATTTTGTCATTTCCAAAGATAGATCTAATTTCAATTCTTGTTCCTATTTCATTCCAAACCATTAAGTTAGATTCATTATTGTTCAAATTAAGTAAATCTAAATTTCTCACATTATGTTTAGTTTAGATTCAATGGGAAATGTTAGATTGATGATTCAAGGCTAAACCTCCATTAGAGGGGTTGATGAAGCCTTGATGAAAACTTAGTTGTTTAGTATAGAAACGCTTTTAGCATCTATTCCACTCTAGAAGGTCGTGGTTTCGCCATGAGAATGGGTGGGCTTAATCTCACATGCTAGTTAGTACTTGGTAGAAATGCCATGAACACTAGGGATTAGACTCGAATTCTTTTGCCGTGAAAACGTAAGAATCGAGATACCACAATCTGTACTAGGTGATTAAGTTGATTCGAGGTGGATTCAATTCCCTCTAATTCATTTATCTAGAGAGTCAAACAATAGTATTTCCATAGCATTTGTAGTTAATTTCTAGTAATCATCTTAATTAAGTATCGTGAGTATAATAATATTTCGTGAAAGCCTCATCGACTTAAGAGCTTACTAGTTAGACTTAGAAAACAATCCATGCTAGGGAACTAGGAGGGAACTAACTTCGATCCATTTAGTGCAATTCGCATTGAGAGTAGAAGCTTTGATAATCAAACACGTAAAAGTGCAGTTCTAGTTTACTTACGTTGTGAATCCATAGTTCATTTCGTAGGTAGACTAGTCATTTTATAGTTATCACCAAGTTTCTTAAAGATTTGTGTACACAAAAACGTAAGTTGAATGTGCACAAGAAAGCTTTTCTAACTGAGCAAGTGAGTTCTATTATCCAAAACCAAACTCCACCTAAGTTTAGAGATCCAGGATGCTGTCACGCCCCGAATTTCGACAGAATTCGGAAAAACATTATTTGTCCCCGACTCTTCGATCTCCGAGGTGTGACGCACTCTCCACTTCCAAAAACCCATAAACAGTTTAAAATATGCGGATAATTAAAAACCAATAAAAATTTTAGCTTATACAAAGTCCTCTTCCTTATAAAACAATTTACAAATGAAAATGTAAATAATATTATCTCAACTGAAAATCTATATCACCTCAAGGGAAAACAAAACACAACCTCGAGATGCATGCTAACGCGAAAACCACAAGCAAAGAACCAATCTTCTTCATCACTAAACCTCACAAGACTTATCAACTATGTTCATTTATCGAACACACCCGATAAGCAAACATGCAAATCGGGTCAAAGATTATAAACAATGCAGTGTGAGTAGCCCTAAAATACAACATATAATATACATATATATATATATAATCCATACGGCAGCTTAGTTCCTCCACCGAGGCCTTTAACTTTCAACGACTAATACAACATCCTTAAATTCAATAACTAAGGCGTAGTTCCTCCAATCGAGGCTTTTAACTTCCCACTAACCACAACAACAAACTATACACATCATAAATAAGGCATGTAGTTCCTCCATCGAGGCTTTTAGATTTTAACTAAACAAATAACCAACTAAACATATTACCATAATTAGATTATTCCGTGCTTTCTTTGTCCCTAAAATTCACGCCAGATCTATGTCTTACCTAGTTTCCCTTGGCTACCACAATCGCAGAACCCAACGCCCGAACATGTACATCCACATGCCTCCCTTACATAATGAGCCACTCGTATGCGAACCACCTCGAGCGGGATGCCGCATACCACCGTAAATCCTCACACGAAAAGCCAAATCTATGTAAGCACCGCCACTATTCGCATAAAATATCATGCGATCATCGCTCTATTTTATGAACGGAATATATCAAGCCACTATTCGCTACGATTGCCCAACACATGGGTCAATCAACATCTTATATATACACCCAACACATGGGTCAATCATATCACATAAGCCCACACAAGGCAAATCACACGAGTTGTGGTAGTCGTTCTAGGATTTTCGCTTCGTAATTTATTCAGTGTCATACGCTTATGACTCATAAGCATTTCTACTATACCACGCGTGTCAATTACCTTATTGCATTAAGCAACAATACATAGAAATATCTCGCCATCTCTCATAACCATTTTCATTCTTTCACATGCCAATATATTATTGCACTACACCACACTCCCCGGCAAATATTCACCAATACTATATTAGCATCTCACATATAAAATAATGGAGTGTATATACATTTTTCCATGGTATTGCAAAGAATATAACTATCTCAACATATTATATTATGTCACAATGCTTCAAACGATCGCATACATTTTATTATAACATATTAGGAATATAATATCTCCTAACATCTCAATATCGCCACGCGGTCAAAAATACACAACATCAAGGTCAAATCTTTCTTAGATAATGACCACCAAATTATACCAGCTTTCCACAACATTTTATTACTATATGTGTCCATATAATATACACATAAAACGTGAAGAAAATAAACAAATCACGTATCCACAATCAAAGCCCAATATATATATGCTTTTACTCCACTACTCACGCCAAATCTAAATTAGATAATGACAAACCCAAATTATATAATATTTGACAACGCTTTTATTATTACATTTATCAATATAGTCAAATATGTGAAAACCGAAAAGTCAACTGGTCAAAGTCAACGGTCGACGGTCAAAGCCAAAGTCAACACATCATGGTCAAAGTCAAAGTCAACACATCATGGTCAAAATCAAAGTCAACCCATCATGGTCAAAGTCAACACATCATGGTCAAAGCCAAAGTCAACACATCATGGTCAAAGCCAAAGTCAACCCATCATGGTCAAAGTCAAAGTCCAATGTCAATCTGGCCAAAGTCAACCCATCATGGTCAAAATCAAAGTCAACCCATCATGGTCAAAGTCAACACATCATGGTCAAAATCAAAGTCAACCCATCATGGTCAAAGTCAACACATCATGGTCAACGTCAAAATCAACACGTCATGGTCGAAGTCAAACTGTCATGGTCAAAGTCAAACCGTCGTTTCCGTGTTCGACAGGTTCAGGGTCATAGCCATGGTTCATGGCTAAAGGCAAAAGTGCATGGTTCATGGGCTCATGACCACGGTCCTGGTTCGGACCCAACTGGCCAAGCCCAAACCTTAGAACCCGAAAGTCTAAAAGTTGAAAAACCCAAAAAGATCTATTTTAAGTCCAATGGACTGGTCCCAAGCAATATTAGAAACGGGCCCAAAAACTTTTTAGGACCGAATCGCCCAAAATAAATTAATTAGTTTGGCCCAAATCCGAATAACTAGAACTTCGCCCAAACTAACACTAAACTGAAATTTCGGTCCAACCACTATTGAAATTTCGCCCAAAAGAACTAATCTAATCCGCCCCAAAACCAAAGGTTAAATTCGCCCAAAACAAACCAAATTAGAATCGGGCCCAACAAAACAAATAAGGCCCAAGCCCAAAAATCGGTCAACGGTGCATCTTCTTCCTCCATTCTCTTCCACCACCACCACCAAAACCGCCACCACCAAACCTCCACCCATTCCAAACTTCATCACATCGGTTTCACTCCAAATCCAAAACCCAACAACATTTGTTAAAATAAAACCCCAAATCCTACAATCCAAACAATAAAAAAAAACTAGATCTAGGAAATTTTACTGCCGCCATTAATGGCCGGCCTCAACCTTCCAACAGCCCTCAAACCAACCTCACACACACCCCCTCTCACCCAAACATCAACCCAATCAAAAACAAAAAACCCAACATACAACATCTAGATCCAAAATCATAGACTGGCGATTTTATTTGAGCCGCCATTAACAGAAAAACAACGCTTTCAACAGCCCCCACCAATCCCCTATCAACCCATCAAACCCCCTCATTTTCAAACCAAAACAAACAACTAAGAGTTCACACAATCCTCATGCTAGGCGACGCCATTAGCGCCTATTCAAAGCTTCAACAACAGTTCAACAACAGTTCAAAGTATAACAGAATGCTAAATATTCAAATAGAGAGAGGTCGAAATTTCTTCTTGTCATGGACTCATGGACGCCGCCATTGACGTCTTTCGAGGTTCAACAGTTCCAAGTACAAACTCTAAACATATCAACATAACTAAAAATTATATAAACACTGGTCGGAAACACTCAACAGTAAAAAAATACGTAAATACTAAACCGACGAAAATCATAGTTTTAGTAGTGGTGAGAGATAAAATCTACTCACCTGTATGAACAGCTCCTACAAATCCTCCTAGCCCGATTCGTCAAGGCCCAACGCCTCCGTAAATCCAAATTTCATGCTCGCCTCCATTTTCATTATTCTATTCTCCAGGAACCCTATTTTCTAGAAAAATGTGTTTATATACTTGGGTCCGAAACCCAAGCCCAACACCGACTCGGGCCCAAAACCAGGCCCACGTATCCCGAGTCCAATCCGACGAATTTTGAATATAAATAATTAAATAATTTAATTAATAAATAGAAAAAATATGATTTAAAAATACCTACAAGCATACTGAGCCATATTATCTTCAAAAGAATCTCGGCCCCCGAGATTCGTATAAAACTATACGAACAAATAACGTTGGTTATTAACTTAGAACCTATACGCAAGAATGCACGTTGATTAAACTTAAGCAAGATAACATTGGTATTAATTATTTTAAATAATTCCAGAATATATATCCTCATGCCATTACAAAATCTATTATAGCTTAACTGTCTATATTAAAACACATTATTATTGTCACTTAAACGCAAGATAAATATATCATATCTTTTTAGCATGCAGTTTCTTGACACGTAGCAATCTCTATGAAAAAATAATATCCTACGTAACTAATCAATAATACAGGATAAGTTCATCCATGCATAAAACATTATGGAGTCTTTCATATCATGCATAAAAGAAAATTTGTGTCCTAATACACTTAAAACAAAAATCACTCATGTCATTGATACTACAATAAAACTTTATATTTACTTTAGTCATGCTCTCAGAAAAATTAAATTTTAAAACCACCCTTGAATCCTAATTCATGCTTGCAACTGGATCAAATATAGCACGTATTCAAAAAAATAATTTTTTTTTTCATATTCCTCTATCGAAATCATATAGATCAAGCAAAACAATTCAGAATAAATACTTAATATGCAAAAATCATGTGAAACTAATTTAACGATATTAATCAATCATATATGCATCGTAATAGTTCACCTATATACAATAATATAAAATGTGTATACGCAAGTATACACCTCTCAAAGAATACACGGTATACGCAAGTATACACTTCTCAAAAGAACACACGCGTATACCCAAGATACACATCTCAAAAAGAATACACGTGTATACGCAAGTATACACGTCTCAAAAAGAATACACGTGTATACACAGGTATACACATCTCAAAAAGAATACACGTATATTTTATTATTATATTCAATCTATTTCTAACTAATCACCTCTAACAGATTAATCTCTTATACTTTAAAATACTATTCATCCATTAAAGTGTACGAGTGAGGCGAGATAGTTCCTCCAACATTGAGGCAATTAGTTCCTTACTCAGTACGTCACAAAACCATCAGATAATACAACTCATTCAATATAGATCAAAATATCTCATTATTTATTGAATAATAACATAACACTCAAATACAACGCTTCCGTACATGTTATCGCATCTTAATCCATAATCCATGTGAAAATGAACACAAACAATAAAACAACATTGTAACAGCACACATCATCTTGATCAAATCCATTAATAATTAACATATTACACATATAACCACTCCTCATATGATAAGGAAAAATAAAAGCATTTCATATGCACTCCACAAGAGTAACTAATATAAATATACACATTACACATACAATCAAATCAAGAAAACTATTGACTCTATTTATTTCTATATCTCTTTCATTATCTTTGTAAAAATAAAACAACTAGCGGAAATAGTTTTAAAATAATACTTCATAAACACTACCCATAAACCACGATCCGAGAATCACCTAGACTCACCCTAGTCTAAGCTAACCAAATGCTCTGATACCAAACTCGCCACACCCTCACACCCCATTATCGAAATAATAACAAAACACAAACAACCATACCGGTTACATAAGATTGTAATTGAGATTTCGTGGTATAGGGCTTTCTGCCATTAACGCCATGAAGTTTCAACATAGAAACAAAGAAGCAAACAAAAAAAAATCTATAGCTTGGGCTTTAAATCACGGCCATAAAGCTTGGATTCAATGAGATTTCTCGAAGTTTCAATAAAAACAGTTTAACCAATGTATAAAAAATGAAACCTATACACCGATATATGAAAATTATAACTTTCGTGAGATAGCAAAATAGCTACTCAATTGTATGAACAAGCCCTACTTAATTTCTCCGAAGTCCGAAATCGTCGACTCCACCCTCCGTAAATCCAAATCTCTCTGCCTCCATTTTCATTATTTTATTTTTCTCTTAACCCTATTTTCTAGAAAAATGTGTTTATATACTTGGGTCTGAAACCCAAGCCCAACACCGACTCAGGCCCAAAACCAGGCCCACGTATCCCGAGTCCAATCCGACGAATTTTGAATATAAATAATTAAATAATTTAATTAATAAATAGAAAAATACGTATTTAAAAATACGGGCGTTACAGATGCCCTACTATTTCTTGTGTTATTGGTGATCATATGATTGAGAAAGCATTACTTGATTTAGGAGCTAGCGTTAATTTGTTGCCTTATTCAGTTTATTTACAGCTTGGTCTTGGTAAGTTGAAACCTACATCAATTACTCTTCAATCGCAGATAGGTCTATTAGGATTCCAATGTGGTGTTGTTGAGGATGTTTTGATTCAGGTTGATAAATTTTATTTCCCCGTTGACTTTGTTGTTCGATACACAACCTGCTCAAGATCCTAAACACCATATTCGGCCATTTTAGGTCGCCCCTTTTAGCCATTTCTAATGCTATCATTAACTCGTCGAATGGAGTGTTGAAACTTTCTTTTGGTAATATGACTACAGAACTTAATGTGTTTAATGGGGTCAAGAACCTCCCCAACCTCGATGATTTTTGGGACGTTAATCTTATTGATAGTATAGTTCACGAGACTTTCTTGGAGAGTTATTCTAATGACCCTCTTGAGTCTTGTTTAACTAATTCTGGTAGTGGTTGTGATGTGGATGATGTAATTTGTGAAGTTAATGCGTTGTTGGATGCAACCCCAATTTTAGAAACTGATACGTGGAGAGCCAATAGAGCACCCGACTCCATCCGAAAGTCTACCCCAGCCTCTTCTATAGAGAGTCCTCCTAAGCTAGAGTTGAAACCATTACCTAATACTCTTAAGTATGTTTTTCTTCGGGACCCCATGATTCTTTGCGGTTATTATTGCTTCTAATCTAGATAATGAACAAGAAGGTAAATTGATTAGGGTTCTTAAAGAGCATAGAGCAGCTTTAGGGTGGAATATTGTCGATATTAATGGTATAAGCCCAACTGATTGTATGCATCATATTCATCTTGAGAAGGATGCTAAACCAACCCGCGAGTTTCGTGAGACGGGCTTAATCCTAACATGAAAGAGGTAGTGAGAGCCGAGGTTCTCAAGTTGTTAGACGCGAGGTATCATTTATCCCATTCGATAGTAAATGGGTGAAGTCCCGCTCAGTTGTCCCTAAAAAGTCCGGGCTTACGGTTGTTGAGAATTCAAAGGGCGAGTTAGTGCCCACCCGCATCGACTACCGAATGGCGTTTTTTGCATTGACTATCGTAAGTTGAATTTGGCCACTAGGAAAGATCACTTTCCTCTTTCCGCTTATTGACCGATGCTCGAGAGGTTAGCCGGTCATAAATACTATTGTTTTTTGATGGTTATTCCGGTATTACCAAATATGTATTATCCCCGAGGATCAAGAAAAGACTACTTTTACTTGTCCTTTTGGAACTTTTGCCTATCGTCAGATGCCTTTTGGATTATGTAATGCACTGGTACCTTCCAAATGATGCATGCTTAGTATTTTTTTTTCTGATATGGTAGAAAGGTTTCTTGAGGTGTTTATGGATGACTTCTCGATTTGGGGATTCTTTTGATGAGGGGTTTGCACCGCTTAGAATTAGTGTTAATTAGGTGCAAGGAGAAGAATCTTGTGTTGAATTGGGAGAAGTGTCATTTTATGGTTCAACAGGGTATTGTTCTTAGTCATATTGTTTCTAGTAAAGGAATTGAGGTCGATAAGGCCAAGGTTGATGTCATTTCTGGTCTTCCACCACCTAAGACTGAAAAGATATTAGGTCATTCTTAGGTCATCTTTGGATTTTATAGGCTTTCATTAAAGACTTTAGCAAGATTTCTCGTCCCTTATGCAATTTACTTGGTAAGGACGCCGCTTTTATCTTTGATAATGATTGTTTGAAAGCTTTTGAGAAGCTTAAGCATTTATTGACTACCGCTCCTATCATACGTACCCATTGAGTGAGCCTTTGAGTTAATGTGACGCTGGCCCCGACTATGCAGTTAAATACGTTTTAGGTCAACGGTTTGACAAGTTGCCCCATGTTATTTATTATGCTAGTCGAACCCTTAATGATGCACGATGAACTACACTACAACCCAGAAAGAGTTGTTAGTCAGTTGTGTTTGCTTTAGACAAATTTAGGTCTTACCTCATAGGGTCTAAGGTTGTCGTGTTTACCGATCATTCGGCTTTGAAATATCTCCTTACTAAGAAGGATGCTAAAGCGTTTTACTACCGGGTACTCTTGTTGCAAGAGTTTGATATAGAGATTAGGGATAAGAAGGAGAGTAACGGAGAACGTGGTCACGACCACTTGTCTAGACTTATAGTAGAATCTTCTACCGATATTTTGCCCGTAAATGAATCTTTTCCCGATGAGCAACTTTTTGTTATATCACAATCGCCTTTGGTATCACGGATATTGTTAATTATCTTGTAACGAAACAGTTTCCCTCTCATTGGAGATAACAGGATAAATCTAAGTTTCTTCTTTGAGGTTAGAATTTTTCCGGATGATCCATACTTGTTTAAGTCATGCCCCGACCCATTGTTAGGAGATGTGTCTCCGAGAGTGAGTTTCATAGTATTCTCTTTTTGCCATGACCATGCATGTGGTGGTCACTTTGGTCCTAAAAGAGACCGCGGCTGGCGAAGGTTTTGCGAGGGTTTTTTTATTGGCCTACTCTATTTAGGGATGCACATGAGTTTTGTTTGAATTGTGATAGATGCCAAATATGAGTAATATTTCTCATAGGAACATGATGCCTCTTTCCCCTATTTTAGTTGTGGAGCTTTTTGATGTATGGGTATTGACTTCATGGGTCCTTTCCTCCTTCCTTTGGTTATCTTTATATCCTTGTTGCCGTAGACTATGTTTCTAAGTGGGTTGAGGTGGTGCCATGTAAAACGAATGATCATAAAGTCGTAGTTAACTTTTTTAAAATATAATATATTTTCTCGCTTTGTACTCCTCGATGCAATTATAAGTGATAATGGTACCCATTTTACACACCGAAAGCATTTGAATCTTTAATGAAAAAGTACTCTATTACTCATAAGCTTGCTACCCCATATCATCCTCAAACTAGCGCCAAGTTGGAAGTATCTAATAGGAGATTAAGCTGATTTTAGAAAAGACTGCACGACGACCGTAAGGATTGGTCTCAACGCCTTAATGATTCTCTTTGATAGAACTGCTTATAAGACTCCTATTGGTATGTCCCCTTATAGGCTTGTGTTTTGGAAAGGCATGTCATTTGCCTGTAGAATTGGAACATCGCGGCTTTTGGGCCATTAAAACGCTTAACTAACCGATATGCTGTAAGGTCGGTTCACAACGAAACTTCATTGAATGAAGTTAGCCGAAGTTAAGGAATGAGGCATATGAGAATGCCAAGATTTACAAAGAGCGGACTAAGATTTTTCATGATAAATCTATTCTTCGAAAAGTCTTTTTGAACCTAATAAAAAGTCTTGCTATATAATTCTCGCTTACGCTCTTTTCCCCCGGTAAGTTACATTCTAGGTGGACTCGGTCCTTTCATTGTTAAAATTGTTTTTCCTCATGGTGCCGCTGAGATAGAAGATCCTACGGATGGTCGTGGTGTTTAAGGTAAATGGTCAACGTTTGAAACCATACCTTGACGGTTTGGCCGGGCAGGATGTGGAAGAGGTAAGTCTGCTTGATCCTATTTATCATGACTGATTGAGTATCCGGCTTGTTGATAAGCCCACATAGCACCGATCAACCAGGTGAAGCATTCGGCTCGCTAGAGACGTTAATCGAAGGCTTTGTGGGAGGCAACCCATGTTTTTAGTATTTTCGGAAATTGCATTAAAAAAAAAAAAGAAAATAAAAACTCGAAAACTTTCCGCGCATCATGTGGAAGCGACTCACGCCCTAAACGCGGTCAGAAAATTCAACTCCGAAGCGCCCGCACAAAACATCAAATCCAAAAACTCGGAAGGCCGCCGCCGCGTGAGGAGGACCAGCGCCTCCGACCTCCGTGGACCGCGAAATTTTCCAGTTTCTCGAGGACCGGTCGTCGAACCCCAACGAACTAAGCGAAGACAACCAAAAAGAGTTCGGTGAACAGGATGGAGCAATGAATATGGCCATAATAGTTGGGAATTTATTTTCCATTTTATTGTTCGCATTTGCTTATATGTATGTTTTTATTTTTGAGTCATGTGTACCTTTCGCATATCTCATACATTCCACTTTAGCACCTTTTCTCCGTGTTTTTGGAGACGTGTAACTCTATGGAATGAGATATGTGCCACAAAAGTTAGTCGTCATAGTAAATTGGTTCCTTTTCTATTTTATCGATATTATATCTTTAGTGAGGTACTAATTTCTACAGGTGACTCGAGTTTTATTTTTCGTTCATGGAGCTATTGGTAACTTCTTTCCTTATTCTTTTACTTGTCCATGTTATTACTTTTTTGGAATTAAGCATATCTCACAACATTGAGGACAATGTCCGAACTAAGTATGGGGGGGAACAAAATGTTTTGTTTAGCTTAAAAATAAAACTTATGTATACTATGCACTTAGGGGTAGTGATATTGTTTCCTTTTCTATGATGATTATAGTCTAGAAATCTCAGCTAGCATTAGAATTAAGAGTAGTTATTAAGAAACTTAGGTTAAGATATAGGTAATAGTCTCTGCATCTTTTCATAAATATCTTGCATGAACGTTATATTTGTACTTGGCAGTACTTTTCTGAGACCTAGGTTAGAGTGCTTAATTTTACATATCCGGTGAGAATCTAGCCTAAAAGCCTCATATGAGTTGATATCTGAGTGATGACACAAGGGAGAAGTTAATTCCGAGTAGAGAAAATACACGTCCACTTGCTTGATCACCATACCATATCCTAAAAGAGAATTTAGGCAATCTTTGGATCGATATAGCCAGAAATTCAAACCTAAAGAATATTTTTTCCGCTAGTCGCCCCACTGAGCCTTTTGTTAGCCTTTTCATAAACCGCAAATTCCTTACCCTATAAAAAAAAAATAATAATAAAAAAATAAATAAATAAAAATAGCCTACCCATTTGATAAGTTTGAGAAATAGGATGAAATAAAGAAAAGAAAGTTTCTATCCAAAGAAAAAAAAATGAATAGAAATAAAATAAAAAAGTTAGAACTCCAAAAATAGAATCAAAGGAGTCAAAAAGCCAAAACAAAAGGGCTAAGGATGGAAACAAAGTGTAGAAGCAAAGTAAGAACAAGACTTTCTCTAGTTACAGAATTTGAAGACCTTATTTTCTTAGACTTGTCTATTTTGTTTATCCATTCCAGTTATTTTTAAACTATCACCTAAGCCATACATAACACCTAATAAAGACCTTTAGCTCAATTAGGAATAGGTTGGTGTGATAGTAAGTGGCAGATGTGTTTGATCGACCTCAGCTCCTTTGGATGTCATTGAGATTGAGAGGAAAAGTGTGCTCACCGCATTACCGGAGTGAGCGAAACCTGGAGCGGAAAAATCGTATATTTTGTGTCTTGACATATTTGTGAGGACCTACTTAGGGGCCGCTTATTCCTAAGTTTCGAACCGACCTCGCCAACGCATTTCATAGTTTTGTTCATTGCAGATGTATGTTTATTTGTAGATGATTTGATTATTATGCATATGTTAACTTAGGCTTTAAAATGAGTATTCTTTATTCCTTGCTAGTGAGAAGTATGAATATCCGAGATAAATTAAGGAAACATTATCATTATTTCTTAGTCATTATAGTTTAGATGAAGTTTGTGAGTAACTTCTCTGAAAACTCTCACGAGACTAAACTCGCCCACTAGGTAAACCTAGGGTTTAAAAGGCTTGTTGCACATGCTAAGTGTAATCGTGATTCCTACGAAAATGAGTTAGGATATTTACTTTTTATTATTAATTAGTTTAGATTTAGTTTTGCTCGAGGACTAGCAAAATGTAAGTTTGGGGGTATTTGATAAGCATGTAAATGTTATATTATTTACGCCAATTTTATATTAGTTAATCCATTTATTTTATTTGTTTGATTAAATTAGTGCATTTTCGGTGATTTTGCAGGAAATCGAAATAATGTATGAAAGTGTGGTAAAAGCGTAAATTGTTCACTGAATACATGTGTTGCAGCAGTAGAAGGATGGGCCACCCTTAGTTGGGCCTTAGTAATAGTACAAGCTTGTGAGCTATGGGCCAATATCTAAAGTCTAAAATCGCGATGACTAAAGGAGGTGCCAAGACCGACCATGTGCAACTCAAGAGACCAAAATTTACCCACTAACTAAGGGCCACACCATTTCCCATCCGCTTGATGTACCGTGAGCAGCCCTTAGTTCCTTCTCCAGTTCAAATTCATTCCATCGCTAATAAAAATCCCGAAACCCTCCTTTTATCCCACCAAAAGAGAACCTTCCTCCAAAGACAAAAAGGAAACTGCCGATCCCATACCGAAAGAAAAAAGGAGTTTCCTTTTAAAGGGATTCTCGCGTAAAGCGGAGGCGTAAAGAAGAGTGAAAGGGCGCTCCTTGGCTGGAAAACGAGTGGGGGGTCGTCACGCTTGGCTGGAAAACGAGGGCGACAGCAGATGAAAGAAGGGACGGCTCTTGGCTGAAAAGAAAGAGAACAAAGACAGCCCGGAAAGGGGGTCGCTCTTGGTGGGGTAAAAATGTAGAACACAAGAGTGAAGAACGGCCAAGCCGGAGACCGAAAAGGAAGAAGGAGGTCATTGGAGAGCAAGAAAAGAAAAGGCTCTCTTGGCTGGAAAAGAAGGCGTAACCAAACCAAAGACAGAGCGTGGAGGCGCTGACCGTGAGAGAAGGAGAAGACCTCACGGGGAAACCAGAGATATCTTTGCGAGGCCGTGACTTTGAGCTACGAAAGCACAACCGGGCTGAATAGGGCGAAGCAAGAAGAGAAGACTTCACAAAGAGGCTATGGTCTTGTTAAGGGGAGTTTTATTTCTTCGGGTTTTATGGTTCCAGTTAGTATGTGTGGCTAAACTATAAGCTAAGGCTTAGAGGAAGCCCCAAGACTTTTGTAGAGGTTTATACCGCTTTAATTGATTCATAGTTCTCCATATTAATTAATAACTCCATTGATTTCACTGATATTAGTAGAATACTTTCATTGATTATATCTCGCGATGTTAAAAGTTCATGACTTGACTAGTTAATCGTTAGATAAATATTCTGTTCTTATCAAAGCATCGCTTTTATCGCTCATGTAAACTTGTGAGAAGTCGTACTGTAAAGAAGACGATTTTTGCTAGGAGTTTATATTCTCGCTTGTTGAAATTCGATCAAACCCATATATAGATTTATATAGAGCTCAACGCTCACATCTTCGAAAAGCTAGGATTACCTTTTCCTCGATACTCTTAATTAAAAGAGAACTTTGAATTAATTAAATTAGGAAAACTTACAACAGTCTAGGGTGAATTCGAATGCCTTAGTATCCTCTCCACTGATAATTTAATATAAATTTTATAGTTTTCATAATTAAGTTAAATAGGACTAGTTACTAGTTAATCAAAATTTCATAAACCAATATAGTTCGGATTAGGTTAAGTACTATTTTAGTATTCAATTGTACCCAACACGCAATCTCTATGGGATCGACTTCGTTCTTGCGCACCTATTACGATAGACCTCGTGCGCTTGCGAGTATTAGTAATATTAAAGAAGGGTTTAATTAGCTTGTTTATTTAGGCCGGTTAATTTCCTATCACATGGCATCTGTCTTCTGGGGTGGGTAGAACTTGTTCATAAACTTTGTTATCAACTTCTCCCAATTGTTGATTGAATTGATAGGATGTGCAGTTAACCATTCGGATGCTTTGCCTTCGAGTGAGAGTGGAAAAAGAATTAACTTGATACTCTCATCCCTGATATTCTAGTTCTTGAAAGTTCTGAGGACTGATAGAAATTTGTTCATGTGAACATAAGGCTAGACATTGTCTGAACCATTGAACTTTGGAAGCATAGAGATTACTGATGCTCTAAGTTTAAACTGGTTAGTTTCGTCTCTGAAAAACAATACTGCTGGGTGGGTCTCCAATGATTGGCGAATAGATATCACTCAACTTCTTCCTCTGTTGTGCTTGCATGGGTTGGATAGCTTAAGGATTATTCGGGGTCCACAACACGTCCATCATTGCATGCGTCCATTGTATTAATCTCGTCTAGTATTCTTATGAGTCGGTTGTTAAACCTTGTCCACTGTTGTGTTCTTACCAGATGTTGATATGGATGACGGGGCATATACTAGAAAATGCTATGTGAAAATGACGAAAAACTATCCTACTATGCCTGAATGCAATTAAACTAATATGCAACTATTATACAAAAATGCAAAACTAGTTTCCTTCAACTGGGTTGGGCTTTACAGCTAGTATCTCGCCCGTTGTCTAAAGCTGTCTCTTTTAGGGTTATGGTGAATCACTTGGATTGCTTAAATACCATGGCCCACAGACGAATGTCCGTTTGTCAAGATTCAGACAAGAAACACTAGAGTTTGATATTTCACTGTGTTGGCTTACAACTTCAATTGTGGAAAAGGTCCTAAATGTAATTATACTATAAATCAATAATACTCAACTACGATGCAACTATACTAAGAATGAAATAAAAAGAATGAAGATTCGACTAACCTGGATGGTAGATCTTGTCTTCGAGATGTCCTTCAAGCTTCTCTCTTTCTCAAAAGGATGGATGATGCGGCTAAATTACCTTAAGATCCAAAGTTCTAATCTTAAAAGAAAACATTAAACATAAACAACTTAAACCGGCAGCGACGCCATTTGACACACACTCTTTTTATGTGTATGAGATGGTATATGGATGATGCAATTAGATAATGGTTGTTGAACAAAATAGAAGTGTATCAAAACCTAATTATCCCTCAATAAGTAAAGGATGAGTAGGATATCGTTCCACTTTTAAGTGTATGTTATATGAAGGACAAGACTGGAAAGGGGGTTTGAGAGATTAAAAACTATGATTGTAGAGATTTTAGATTCTAATGTTAGACTAAACTAAACTAATTAAACTATTGAGAATTTCTAGGAGAGAGAATTTAAAAGATTAGAATCCACTGTTACCTTTGATCTGTGATCTTCTGTTTCATGGTTGTTCTCACAAGTAGACTATAATTAGGCAATCGAGCGAGTGCCTATACCCTCTTGGATGAAACATCATTGACGAATAACTTTACTTAAGGTTGTTCCTATGTTTATACTATTAATATCTTATTTCCTTTTATGTAAGCTCGGACAGCCATTGTCACAGCCCGAATTTCTAAACAATTATAAAGTGAATATTTGAAATATAAATATCTCAAACATCACTATGTTCAATTGTTTAAAAACCCAAGCTATGACGGGGTGGATACAACTCATACCAAAACCGAAAACCCACATCATAAAAGAATCAACTTAACAACAAAATATCTCCAAAATTTCTCATCCATCACTTTATTAAAAGACTATCTTCCGTCCAAAAATCATCAAAACAAAATCTAAGAATAAACGTCTTCAACATCGTATTCTCATGTTATATGAATATGAAACTACGTTATTACATACTTCCAAAAAGAATCGAACCTAATGAAAGAACTAACAAACTGCTCCAGGAAAGAATCCAAATCAAATGTCGTGGTTCCACTGCCTTCCACCTATGTTCCCAAGAACACACCCACGTTGCCAAAACAAAGCAAGCATGGGTCAGCAAAATGGAATTTACTGGTATGAGTATACTAACAACATAAAAACATTTCTAGACTTTAATTATCCAAACCACACTTTATATGTACCCATAACTTAATCATTCTCAGCTTGGAAGACAGGTAGTTCAGTCATTTCAACCGTCATAGTTTCTTCCCAAGCAAGACTTCCATTCTATTAACTCATTATAATAACTCATCTTAATAACTTAGTAATTGAATTAAATCTTACCGATATCCACTTCTGTATAAGGGTAGGACAGTGTCCCTGCACAAAATATTATTAAGTCCTACCCTCCTATAAACGAAAGTTAGAAATTCTAAATAACATATGTAGATATCCTATAACTATTCAAATGCAAGTCCAAGCACACCCACACAATCAATTTCTCTTATTAATTAATTGATTACTTTTCTTATACACCCACCCTTTAGTATCTATGTACCTTATGTCATTCCCACCACATTCAATGAATAACCAGTCATAACGCTAACGGTCAATTTATGGCATAGTCAATAAATGCCCACCTATCACATGACATCTTTAGTCAGAAAATCTCATTTCCAAAACTTGAGGCGTGGAGAGATTCTAAAAGGGTGTGGTAAATTTGTTTACGCATTATTGAACTTTATTGCATATATTATTTCAGAGAACGGAGGAGTTTCTTGTTTCTTGTATTATTGTTTACGCGTTATTAATATATCGATGTCTAAGTGTCATAGCATCGTATATCATAAAAGACTAAAATATCACATAGTAGTTAATACACGTACACACGTATATATATAAAGTCTTAGCCTAACGCCAAACACGCTAATAGCCCTAGACCTATCATAATAGACCTAATCTTAGCCAAGTCAAAGGTCAAACTTGGTCAACTGGTCAAAGTCAACCCTGGTCAGTCAACCAGTCCTAAACTCCCTCTAACCAACACTACACTATAATAGGATATTTGCAACACGCACCTTTTTTGCTTTGCAACGATTATTTACCGTTAGTAAGGTGTCAACGCTATATAAGCGTTAGCAATGTTGTAAAGCGTTACTTTATTTTGTTGAATTTCTGGAATTAATTGCTAACGCTTGAAAATTGTTTGAGAAGTATTACAAATCGAAAAAACCAAAACAACATCGAAATTTCGAAAAGAGGGAAACAAAAAAGAAATCGCTCTCGGTATATAGAAAACCTCTCTTTCTCTCTCACAGCCACTAGGTTAGGGTTTTCTTATCTTTGCTAACCCTTGTTTCTCTTTCTTTCCTTCAACCCCTCATCCTCTTCCCCAAAACAATCACTTCCTACCTTCTTCTTCCTTTTCTAATTCCCAACAAATGGATTGTGTTGAAACCAATCCATCCCGTCTTCTTAAAAAAAAAAATCTTGACAGAGCTCGAAGCTAATAATTATAAATCAATCAATGGCTAGAAAATCATCAATCTCTTCCTCATCATCCAATAATCGTTGGAGATATATTCACCCATCTTATTATCTGAAACGTCCTATACGATTAGCTTTCCTTTTCATTTCATTCATTTTCCTCACTTTCTTCGTTTGGGATTGACAGTCTCTCATCAGAGAACACGAGGTAACACTTTATTCCTCTTCTTCCTTATTATTATTATATTGTTAACTAATTAACATGATTATTGATTGGCAGGCAGAGATGGCCAAATTATCTCAAGACTTGCTTCGATTGCAGAATCAGCTGCAAGAATTTAAATCTGCTTCAGGTGAAACTATGATTACGAATGTTCTTAAGGATGATCTGATTGACGTTCAACGGAGAGGGAAAGTCAAAGAAGCTATGCTTCATGCATGGACTTGTTATGAAAACTATGCTTGGGGACAGGATGAACTTCAGGTTTGTTTTTCTTTATTTCCAGTTACTTAGACTACTTCTTCATCACGTTCAATCTTCTTGTTTGCAGCCACAGATGAAGAATGGTGTTAATAGCTTTGGCGGCCTTGGAGCAACTTTGATAGACTCTCTTGATACACTATACATTATGGGGTTAGATGAGCAGTTCCAAAGGGCTAGAGAGTGAGTTCCACCTTTCTATTTTAGAGGGTGTCATACACCAGTTGTAAACTGGGATGAGCAGTTTTCGAACTGGATTAAAAATATGGATGAGGTTTGGATTGGTGTGCGATGTAAGTAAAACTCGCACTGCATTTGGAGTGATGTGCAAGTCCCAACTAGGAGATTTTGATTTCCAAGTCCTGCAACTTGCACGCCATTAGGAGTGACATGCCAGTTACTTGAAAATTATTGTGATTAGGAAATTTCTGATGGTGTTCTCAGTGACGTCCGTGTTTTGTTTTACGAGTTTGTAACTTAATTGAGATGGGGTGTAAAAACACATACCATACAATAGTCTTAGGATCTCAAACACCTAAAAAAGAGTGCTAGCATCCTGATCCCTCGGTAATGTGTGGAGTTCGGTAGGTGTGGGATGCTAATGTCACCCTCTGTAGAGGGAAGATTCTTAAATTATTATATGAAATGTCAAGGAATGAGGATGAGTTTAGGGGAAGGGGAATTGACTGATGTTAAGCAGTACAAAGAAGACCTGGGGGACAGTGAAGCCGATGAAGAAGACGATAGACTAGACTACAATTATTCTACAAGGATGCGTGGCTCGACCACGTGTCAATGTCTTCACAATTTATCATTATTTGTTGACTTTTTAGGTTTGGTTTTCCCTATTGGTGGACTACTCGGTATCTGAGTTTGCATTGTGCTTAAGAAATATAAAACAGGTTAGACAAATCTTTCGTACAACTCTTTCTTACCTTTTTGGACAGTCCTAGCTAGGTTTATAGATGTGGTGCTTTTGTTTATATATAAAATGTTTCAAAGCCTTTTAAAATAGCTAGATAGATCATTTTGTTGTCGTTCAATGTGTTGTTCAGTATGTTGTGTAGGGTATCAATTTGATGGAAGGAAAAGCAAGAAGCATACCAAAATAATTGCTCTCCAATCAAATGATCATGCTCACCTCAAGTTCCTCGTCAAGGTAAAAGCTTAAAATTCCACCCTCTATTTTCTCATTTGTTCAACTTCTTACTTCCTTTAGGTAGATTTTCAAATATTTAATTAATTGCATGAGTTTAATTATTACTATTGTATTTCTAAATTCATTATTTGTTTTGTGAATTTTTAGGAACTAGATGGACTTTGTGGAGTCGCACTAGGATTTATAGTGAGTGAAGCCATCACCAATACTTGGTATTGCAATGATTCGAGATTGCTTGGAAAATCGTATTGAATATGTTACCCTTATTTGTAAATATAAATTTGTAACTCTTAGAAAATATTTTGAAGTTATATTGCATACATGGTTTAACGAATATTCTATTTTTTTTCAGTCTTTTGCTTGTGTTTGCTATTATTTACTTGTCAAATGGTATGAAAAGGCAATGGGGACTTTATCATGGAAATGAGATGTTTGTTTCAATATAGAACAAGTAGTGTTATTTTTGCAAGTTAAGTGCGTCTTAATAAAATGGGGCAGGTTTAGCTGGTTGTTACAAAATATGAGATTTTTTTTTTAATTTGCAACCCATCAGCAACGGTTCATAACCGTTACAAATTTAAAAACGTTGCTAAAATTTTGTACGAACAGGCATAAACAAGCATTACAAATAATATTTGCAATGCTTAAAAATCGTTGGAAAGTTTTTCTTGCAACGGTTAAAATTTCTGTTTGCAACGCTTATTACTCGTTGCAAAAATTTCCAACACTTTACCCAAGCTATATTTGCAACGCTTAACCACGCTATATTTGCAACGCTTAAAAAGCGTTGCAAAAATTATTAGCAACAATTTTTGTAAAATCCCTATTTTTTTCTACATTATTATTTTTACAATATTTAATATTTTTGGATTAGATATTTAATGCATGGTCAATAGGCTAGAAAATTTGGTTTGACTTTTTGATAGAAAGAGAAAGGAGGAAAAAATTTGTATTTTTGAATTTTGAATATTTTGTATAGATTTTTAATGTATTCAGAAAATTTGTAAATAAAGGTATATAATAAATATACCACTTAAAATATAGAATAATATTCTATAAGTAGGAATAGAAATATTTGGAAAAAAAATCAGAAGTTTCTAAAAGGCTAAGGCTAATATATGGCATGTAAAAATTATTTAGAAAGGTCTCCGAAAAGAAAAAAAAAAAAAAGAGAGAGAAGGGTTTTCTTTTTTTCAAGAACTAAAACAACTAAAACACAAAGAAGAACGGAAACACAGATTGTGCATTGGAATTGATTCTCGTTCCTATTCTATATACTTTTTCGCGATACAGGTGAGTAGTTACATTTTTCTATTTCACGTGTATAAAGAAAAAAGCTTTATTGTCCAAGTTTTATTGTCGTTCAATATTTTTATGTTTAGTTCTTCTGTACTTATTCTACAGCCTTGTCGAATAGTTAAAATTGGTTCACTGTTGTGATATTGATTATGAACTATTGAAACTCTACTTTTAAACTGATTGAAAACTTGGCGTATTGTTAAAAACCTGTTATATATTGTTTGTTGTTCTTAATTACTAAAATTTATTGAACGGTTGGAACTCGGAAGAGGTCGGTAATGGTGGCGTAAGCCAAAGAAGAAATCGCCCAGTATTTATTTGAACTTTTATTATGATTATTGTGTTGTTGTGTTGGTTTATGATTGGGGGTAGTGGGGATGATTTGGTGCTGGAGAATGGGTGTTGTCGAAGCTTTGAGAGGGCGTTAATGGCATCGCCTGTCCTGATCTTTTTGGTTCGAACTCTTGTTTTTATGATTTTTACTTTGTTGATTTGAGGTTGGTTATTGATGTTTGAATGGGTGCTAGAAAGGGGTAAGATTGAAGCTTGAAGAAGTTGTTAATGGCGTCGATAATTCTAGATCTAGTTTTGATGAAGATGATTGATTAAATGATTTGAGGTTTTTGTGTTAATTAAAGTTGTAGGGGTTTTGGTTGTGAGTATTTTCGGTTAGGTTGGGAGGGCTGGCGAGTGGAGGATGGTGGCTGATCCGGTGGTGGCTGGTGGAGGAGAGTAGCTGGCGAGGTGAGGAAGATGACTCTGTTGGGCTTGGGCTTTAGATCTGTTTAGTTTGGGCCGGTTTCAGTTTTTGGGCTTTAGATTTTAGTTCTTTGGGCCGGACTAAGTTAGTTAGTTGTTTGGGCCATTTTCAGATTAGTTTTTGGGCCAGTTTCTTTTATTTCTTTGGGCCGAACCAATTAAAGTTTTGGGCCAGTTTAAGTTTCATTTTTACTTGGCTTGGGCCGAAACCAATTAGTTTTCTTTGGGCTAGTTTCAAGTTTGTTTTGGGGCCGGTCCATATAAATTAAAATAGATCCAATGGTTTAACTGTTTAGACTTTTAGATTTTGGTTTTGGGCCTTGATTGTGGACTATTGACTGTTTAATTACGTTACTTTTTATGTTGTAAATTTTATGGACTAATCTAATGATAGAATGCTGTGGAAGCTTGTATAAATTTGGTTGTCATTATCTAAGAAAGATTTGACGTTGATATTGTGCAATTTTTGACACGTGACGAGATTGAAATTGTAAGAGACGTGATATTCCTAAAACGCTATAAAAACGTTATGCGGTAAGTTTGGAACAATTGTGACATTTTGTGGTATGGGAAAATTATTGTTCTGTTAAATGATATCATATGTTAGGATATCTATTAAATGAAATATCTTTGAGAAATAAATATAAACGCTCTATCATTTTATTTGTGAGATGCTACTATGAGGTAGTATAATATTTGTGGATGTTTCCCACGGGATTGTGGCTTAGTGCAATAATTTATTTGGCACGTGAAAGAATGAAAGTTGTTATGAGATATATATGTATGATACCTGAATAAATTATGTAACGAAAATCCTGGAACCTAGCTACCACAACTCATGTGATTTGGCCCATGTGAAGGGCGTATGTGATTTGATTGGCCCTTCTGGCGTTTCAGTGAATCTGAATGGCCCTTCTGGCGTAGCCAAATAGTAGCTTGATTATTCCGTTCGCAAAATTAGAACGAGATGCGCCATATTTTATGCCGAATAGTGGCAGTACCCACGAAATGACGTTCGTGTGGGGGTTACCTGGTATGCGATATCCCGCTTAGGGTAATTACGTATGGAGTGGTTCATTACGTGAGGGGAGGCATGTGGATGTACATGTTCAGCGTTGGGAAGCGATTGTGGTAGCTAGGGAAACTAGGTAAGACATAGAGACGACGTGACTCTAGAGACACTTGAAGAAACTCCAAACAATAATTGTGATGATATAACAAAGTGTATGTTAAAACTCTAATAAATGATTTATTGTAATTTATGTTGCATTCACAATGGTTCTACAGGAGGGTGGGTTGAATTGATTATTTATGTAGGTGTGACCCACTCTGTGATTATGCTTACACCAGTTTAAGTATAGAGTAAGTTTTAGTTTTGTTATATTATTATTAGATGTAGTTGATCTAGTACGGTTTGAAGTTAAGGCGCCTCAGTGGAGGAACTACCTACCTTAGTTATTGTAATTTAGGAATGTTGTATTGTTCGTTGGAAGTTAAGGTGCCTCGGTGGAGGAACTAAATGCCTTATTGATTGTGTATATATATATATATATGATTTGTATTTTAGGGTTACTCATACCAGCATTGTTTATAATGCTGACCCGATTTGCATGTTTGCTTATCGGGTGTGTTCATAAAATGAATATAGTTGATAAGTCTTGATAGTATTAGTGTTGAAGAAGGTTGATTACTGCTTGTGGTTCGCGTAGCGTCGCATTACAGGATATGTTTTGTTTTCCCTTGAGGTGCAATAGATTTTCAGTTGAGACAATGTTTTTGTATTTTCAGTTGTAATTATAATTAAAGACTTGTTGAAAGGAAATTTGTAACTTAATCAGATTTGTGAATTTTTTTAATGAAGATGTCTTTTGTTTATTTAATTTTTTTTTATTGGTTTCAAATTATTGGAATAGTTAAACGGATAATGGGTTTTTGGAAGTTGAGAGTGCATCACACCTCGAAAATTGAAGAGTCGGGAACAAATATTGTTTTTCCGATTTTGTCAAAATTCAAAGTGTGACAGTTTTTTGCCGTTGCAAATAGCCTGTTATGGTGTAGTGCAAAACCCAAAGACTAAGGCCTAAAGCCTTTAGCGTTTCCTAAGCCCAATCTAAACTTAAGCCCATAAATTTATAACCTGACCCACTTGGATTTATAAAACCAGCCGACAAAAATGATTAACCGACCCAAAGAAATAAACTGAAACCGGCCCAAAGAACTAAAGAAATGAGCTGGCCCAAACAAAACAATCTAAGGCCCAAGCCCCAAACCCAACCGAAATAGAATTTCACTGGTGAGATGGGGAGCACTAGATCCAAATCGCAGTCATCCCCTCCACCACATCAGCTCGGTTTCCGACCACCTCTCCTCCCTTCCTCATCACATCGGTTTGACTCCCCATAAAAAACCAACTATTTTTAATACACACACCACTCCCTTTTATCCACTGTCGAGATCACTCCCAAATCAAGATCTCGACCGCCATTAACGCCTTTCCAAAGCTCCCAACAACACCCCAAACCATATACATGAACCCAACCATCAAACCTTTACTCCCCAGACATCAATCATCATTCAAGCATCAATCAAAAACCAAACAACAAAAGTTCACATAATCTACTGGGCGATTTCTTTGCGCCACCATTAACAACCAGTTTCAAAACTTCAACAGCCGCTCTGCCAACCTCAATTACACAACCAAACTAACATTAAACCATCACAGTTCACCCAACCACCGATTCTACACCCGACATCACCCATAAACCAAACAATCACAATCCATTCAAATAAAAAACGCATATATAATTACCTATTTCGACCACACGACATTTATAGTAACCATTAATCAATTTATTTACTCGTTTTGTTTCAATGGATCGGGGCAGGTTTTCCGGAGACAAAGTTTATTCTTCAATCCATAAACGAGATATAAACACACTTAACATTAAATTGAATACAGTACTAAAACTGAAACAAAACACAGTATGAGCATAGACCATTGTTAGCATCGTGAAATCAACAGTAATTTTTTTTTTTTATGAAAATCCATTAAACATCTACTCACTCGTGATACACTCCTGCTATCCGTTGATATCAGCTATCAGTACATCTCTAGCAAGAAACCTCCCCTCTCCTCTATGTGAAAAAGTCTTTATATTTTTTTCTTCTCTGTGAAAAAAATAAACTCTATGTGTGAACTCCTTTTTGTTTTGAAAACCCCCCGAAAACAAGGATGAAGGTTTATCTTTTTACCTATGGGGTTTCCTATCCTTAACTAATATCTATCATATTTTTGTTTTATCAATTATTATTATTATTATTATGGTAATAGGAAAAGTAAAAGAAAAACACGGGGTGTTATAATATACACACCTTAAAAGGATCTCGTCCTGAGATTCAAGGTAGAGTGTAGATTAACCAAACAAATAGTACGTCAAACAATAAATTTTTATAGAGTATAAAGTTAACAGATTATATCCCAACAACTAAACTTTAAGTAATAATGTAGAACATGTTAGCAGGGAGATTAAAGTTAACACATCATTTACAGCTTGCACCCAATGATCATAGTAAACAAATATCAGAAATGAGACATACGTGTATACACAAGTATACACACCTTAAAAGGAATACACATATACAATATCATATAGATAGGCATACTAATATACAAATCACATACTTTGAAAGTGTCTCCATATACCTAAGAAATACTTGTATACGCTAGTATACACAACTCAAAAGAATAAACGTAATTAGTTTCTTCAATTGCCAACACTTAAGTAAATTAATTATTTCTCAATTTAGCAAAACTCATATTCTTTGAGTTAAATCATTCTAAGAAGGCAAGGTAGTTCCTCTCACACCGAGGCAGTTAGTTCCACTCTTAGTATTTTCCAACTAATCCAAGGCGTTTAACAATAAATATACATATAATAATTTCATTTTCAACGATCTTCCCTATCAAAACTATTCGTTTAAAAACTCATATGTTTCATCCACCATCTTGGTGTTTACAAATATATCAACATTTCTCTCTGTGTCTCACGAACACCACATGTTTGGAAATGAATATATAAAACATATAGGCTAATTCATATCAACAATGGCCTACACTATGTCCACCATCACATAGGATCAAACATCTACAATGCGAGGCATGCACACTGGCTCACACACCAACGATATGCAAGTATACACTGGTTCACACACCAATGATGCATACAAGCTCTCTACCATCACATAGGATCAAACACCAACGATGTGTGGTATACACACTGGATCACACTCCAATAGTGTACATGTATACACTGGATCAAACTCCAATGATGCATATAGAGAGATGTTATGTATATTGGATCACACACCAACGATATACATAACTTGGACAATATTAACAATTCCAAATCCAACCTTTACCAAAAGGGTTTCTTTATTCTTTGGATAATTCCAATTTACTCAAATATGAAATTTTAAAATAATAATTTTTTCTTTAGCCAATACTTACTTAAAATAGAAAACTCCGTTAGGAAAATAACACTATAACATGCTAAACAATTTTGATTATAAATTTCATAAGAAACTAACTGTTAAAACAACCAGCATTTTATTTTCATAATCATACGATAAATTCTTACATACTAAGTACCAATAAAGGAACTAGTAAACAACAAATAATGGGTGTTCATACTAAGCAATGGTAAACAACCAGCATTTTATTTTCATAATCACACGATAAATTCTTACATACTAAGTACCAATAATGGGTGTTCATCCATTGCTTTTGGGTAAAATCCCTTATTGTAAACAGTGAGTGTTCCAAAAGTTTGGAGTTTTCAGCTTAGTATATCTCTTTCTATCTTCCAGGCTACATAGACATGTACAAAAAGTCTTGAGCTTTCGCCACTTGATTCTCCTCTTTCTCTCTTTCAGGCTTCATTGTTCTTCAGGTAAAGCCCTCCACTGATTTACAGTGTGAGTTCTAGAGAGTGGGTATTCCTCCATTGCTTTTGGGTAAAATCCCTCATGGTAAACCGTGAGAGTTCCAAAAGTTTGGAGTTTTCAGCTGAGTATATCCTCTTTAGCTTTCTATCTTCCAAGCTACATTCGACCATTAGGTAAGTGTGAGAGTTCCATAAGTTTAGAGGCTACAGCTGAGTGGGTGTTCGAAAGGGTACGTGTTCGAAAGTGTGAGAGAAAGTGTTCGAACATCAGGTATAATGTTCGAAAGGTTCTGCAAAGGTCTCCACAATGGACCTTTATGAGTTTGAAAGGCCCAACAGAGAAAGTTACGGTCAATTGAACCTTTCTTCTCCAACAGAGAAAGGAGCTGATGTAGTTCAAACAGGAACTCAGAGAGTCTCATACGCGGATGTCGCTTTTCAACAACTTCGGCAACCGATTTCCATGAACTGCCAATCCCAGAGAAAATGGGAGAATACCCAACAATCACTATCCCAGAGAAAGCCTATGATAAGGGCTTGTTGTTTTGCACTGTCTGGTGGGAAGAATTGACTTGCAAAAGGTATCGCTGGAGAGAGTTAGAGCAATTGCCGCTAACTCGAAACCAACAGGAGAATGGCTCATAACACCCATTGGAAAAGGAATCCTTTTTCTCCGGTTTTCGAATGCGGATGATCTTAATCGAGTCTGGGTGAAAGGATCATGGGACTTTGATAGAACGCCTATGAAAATTAGTCAATGGACTACAAGCTTCAATCCCTACAGCCAAAGGCAATCTCACGGCTTGGTTTGGATTAGACTGCCTGGCCTCGGTCAGGAATATTAGGAGCCAGAAGCTTTGATGGCCATTGCTCGGGGAGTGGGGTACCCGATGCAAATCGACGAGAAAACTCTCAACCGAGAGTTTGGGTATTATGCTAATATTTTGGTTGATGTTGACCTCTCTGAACCGATTTCGGAGCCGATATATGTCAGGATGAAGAATACCAATTTTTGGCAAACAGTTGAGGTGGGCAAGCTTCCAAAGTTGTGCACCCATTGTAAAATTGTGGGGCATTTGGTTACGGAATGTCAACAGCTTAGAAGCAATATGCAGCACAACAAAGACAAAGGTAACAAGGAAAAGGAGGTTGTAGTGGATGCCACTCCCCCCTTGGAACTGGTGGGCGGGAAAAGAACTAGAAGATATAGAAAGAAAAAGAATCCAGGGGAGTCTAGTAAACAAGGGGAGGGCATATGGAGGGCGAGAAACACTGCCACGCCTATTGGAGTTCAGACAAATAATCGGTTTGAGGGGCTCGAAGTGGCTGAAATCCACACGGTTGAGGACCATGAGCAACTTGCGGCTACACATGAGGCTGCTAATCATGAGGTTGTTGATCGTGATAATGAACTAGTGGCAGCTGCTACTGATCATGAGCATGAGGCAGACCGTGAGGATGACTAGTAGTTGCTCCTGCTGTTCGTGAAGATGAACTAGTAGCTGAGCATGAGGCCGAACAACATGTAGCTGATGAACAGGTGGAAGCTGCATATACGGCGGAACATGAGGCTACTGCTCATGAGTTTTTGCCACCGATCGGAGGGGGGTTGCTGTCCGTATGGGAGATGCTAAGCATAAGGGCGTAGAGGGTGCTGCTTTGCTCGAAATCCCAAGCCGCTTGTTTCCGTAAGGCGGTTATGTATCGCCCAATAGAGAATCATGCCCCACCTCGCAGGTGCATCGCAAGATCTTATTCAGAGGGGTGCGACAAATGACATCTCGCCAAAAAAGTCTACAGAGGGTTGCCGCTTTGTTTGGTTCTTCGCTGGCCCACAAAAGGGCGGCGGCGATATAGGCCGCTGCCGAGCATGTGCCAAATAACTTGAGGGTGCGATTGCAGAGAATTCCTAGCAGAGAAAACACAGCGCTAGTTATGGACAAGGCAGTTGAGTTTTACACAGCAGAGGACATGCATCCGTAGGGGCGATTGCAAGGTGGCTGATACGGCACCGACCGACCCGAAGCCTTTATCGGGATCGTCGCCCCTTGTGATAAGAGCGACTTCATCATTGAGGAGTATGGGGTTAAAGGCTACTGAAGCGGCAGCACCGCTTAATATCTCCAAACCGCGGGATTTCGGCTTCTAGTTCATAAGGATCTTACACCTAATATAGTGCCTAACTTCCGGCCGTGAAGAGGCTATTGGGTTACAGTCTTGAATCCTCCCTGCCGTGGCGAGATTTTGCCTCAACTCCGATTATGGGCCTTCCTCCAACATAGTGTCTAACTTCACCCATGAAGAGGTCAGTTGGAAACCATGCCTTGTACAACAGAGGTTCTATATCCTATACCGCATCGCCAACAAGAGCGAGTCCTCGCTTCTCCACCCCGATCGCGGACAAAAGCAACAATGTGGTGAATGAAACCAATTTTATTTCGAGAGCGGTGAATTGGGCAGACTTGCTTGATGAGGAGGACATATCAGATGATGGTGATGAACCATGGCAGACGATATCGAAGAAGAAGAATAAGCCACAGTGGATGTTGCAGGACCACTCTCCTCCATCCACAAGGGCAAGAAATCTCCAAAACATAAGAAATGAATATTCTCTTTTGGAATGTTCGCGGCTTGAGAAGAACCTCGCCGAACAATTACTTAGAAGAAATAATTCAGGAGTACAAGCCTGATCTTATTGGATTGGCTGAACCTCTTATTGCTCCCACAGAGACTCCTAAGGTCCTTTTAAAATATGGCTACAGTACAGCTTTTGCTCATAATCACACACCGTTCCGTACAGGAAATATCTGGATTTGTTGGAGGCAAGAGTTAACGGTGAATGTGGTTGCTTCATCCAAACAGCAAATCACGGTGGCAATTAACTTGCATATCATCTCTTTTATCCACCCCAATTGCTTTTACATTCAAAGAAGAGCTCTTTGGGATGAGCTTGCTGATTTTGGTGCACTAAACTGCTCTTGGATGGCTATTGGGGACTTTAATATTGTTGCTACAAGTTCGGAAAAAAAAGGAGGCCGTCATCCAAATCAGAGAGCTAGGAATGAGTTTGTCGACTTCATTAATAACAATTCCCTTCGATACTACCACTCTTGGCCTCGGTAATACTCACAGTGCAGCGGATAGGGAATAAGAGGATTTTGGCGAAGCTAGACAGAGCTTTGGTCAATAACAGTTGGCTTTCGGAGAATCAGAACTGGAGATGCAAAATTCTGCCGAGGAAATTCTCTGATCACTCTCCAGTCATCGGATGGTGCACTAAAAATCTAAAACCGTGGAACGTTCCTTTCAGATTCAGAAACATATGGCTAGAACACCCTCAGTTCATGGACTTGGTGAGAGACAGTTGGCAAGAGCCCATGGCTGATGGCCCTATTCAACTAGTGATGCGCAAACTAAAGAGGCTTAAAATTGCTCTGAAAGAATGGCACAAGATAACTTATTGGGGAAACAGAGACAAACTTAAACAAGCAAATCTATCTCTTCAAGAGTTACAGAAACAGCAAGAACATGAGTCTTTGGACCTTCAAATGCAACTCCAGGAATTGGAAATGGAGAAACTCATTGATCAATTAATGCAAACAGAAGCATCCATGTGGAAACAAAGAGCATGCATTAAGGAGGAGATTTAGGGAGACAGAAATTCCGCATACTTCCAAGCTAAAGCAAAAATTTGCCAGGCCAAAGCTTTCATTGAGGAACTAAGAACAGCTGAGGGAAACGTTCTGCAAGATCAAATGTCCATCAAGGAATACCTTGTCCACTTTTATGAAGAAAAGTTTAAAGCACGACCGGTAGAGCATAATCATGAGCTTTTGGACCATATCCCATTGCTGGTTACAGAGTCTCAAAATGCTTTTCTCATGGCAATTCCCGATTAGATGGAGATCACTACCACAGTTACGAACATGGACCCCAGCAGTTCTCCGGGGCCGGATGGTTTCCAGGGCATGTTCTTCCAAAAATGTTGGAGCATTGTTAGAGTTGATGTGTGTTGAGCTATCTGTTCTTTCTTCCAAAGTCAGATCATTCCGCAAGGCATGAACTCAAATTTCTTAGTATTGATTCCAAAGTGCAAAAATGCTATGGAAATTGGCCAGTTTAGGCCCCTTTGCCTGAGTAACTTTCTTTCCAAGATTGTTACTAAAATTCTAGCAAACCGGCTATCCTCCAAAGCCACGGGCATTATTTGTTATGAGCAGCATGGTTTCTTGAAGGGAAGAATAGGTAACACTGCCATTGCCATGGCATCCGAACTCATCAATGACATGTATATCAAAAGAAGAGGCGGCAATGCAGTTATCAAGCTAGACATTTCCCAGGCATTTGATTCACTTAGCTGGGAATTCTTGTATTTAGTCCTTAAAAGATTTGGCTACAGCTCAGCATTCTGCGACACGATTATGAAGGTTCTCAGTAGCGCCAAAATCTCTATTATGATAAACGGAGGACCCTGTGGCTTCTTTGGCGTAGGGAGAGGACTCTGGCAAGGGGACCCACTATCCCCTATTCTCTTTGCCCTTGTCGAGGACACACTAAGAAGAGTCATATAAGGCTCCAACTCTTGGGTAGAATCACCCCTATGGCTTTTATGGGAAAATGTCCGTCACCCTCTCACCTCCTTTTTGTGGATGATATTATATTATTTGCAAATGGAAGTCTAAAATGACTAGTGCACTTGAGGAATGCATTGGAGGCATATCAAAAGGTGGCTGGTCAGCTAATAAACAAAGGGAAAAGCAAGCTGCTCCTGGGTAGCATGACTACAACAAAGAGAAGAAAGGTGGAAACTTTGTTTGACATGAAGGAAGGCCACCTACCAGAAATTTATTTGGGAGTTCCCCTCTTCAAGGGCAGAGTTCGCCATGCCAACATTCAGAATCTGGTGGACATGATTAAAAGGAGAGCAAGTGGATGGGCAGGACGGCTGCTTTCCATTCAAGGTCGAGTTATCTTGGCACAATCTATTATGAGTAGCATCCCCGTGTATAACATGGGCATCTATAAGTGGCCTCGGAAAAGCATCAAAGAAGGAGAAGAAGCCATCAAAAATTTCATATGGTCAGGCAATCCCACAGTGAGGAAGTCCATTACTCTCAAATGGGCAAAAGTTTGCAAACCAAAGACTGAAGGAGGGCTTGGCATTAGGTCTCTCACGGAGTTAAATCTGGCGCTCCTCATGCAACTAGCATGGCAACTGCTTACTATGGACAACTCTTGGTCCAAGTACATGGAACAGAAGTATAAAATGAAAAATGGCAAATGGCTTGCCTATTACAAGTGTTCCTCCATTTGGGCCGGGATAAAGTGGGCTTTGGAATCCATGAGAAACCATATTTCTTGGGTCATTGGTAATGGTACTGCAGTGGATTTGTGGTGAGATGCTTGGGCTGGACCTAGTTCAGTGGCTGACTTGCTCCCTCACATCGACTGGCGCATCCCCAAAACCAGAGTTAGCGACTTGATAAGGAACAACCAGTAGAATTTCCCTACCGTAACTCTGCAGCTCTTTAAGACACTAGGCATGCCACTTCTCTCTTTACCCCCACCTTGCAATGAGCTAGATGATTACCGAATTTGGAAGCCTGACAAGGAAGGCAAGTTCACGGTCCTCTCGGCTTATGACACTATTAGGGGAAAAGGGAATATTGTCCGGTGGCACCACAAAGATCTGAACGCTACATTCACCCCAAAATTGCTGGAATGGCTTGGAAGATTATGCAACATATCATACCAACAAATGACAAAGTTACAAGCAAAGGTATCCAGTTGGCTTCACGATATAACGGATGAAAGGAAGATGAAGAAAGCTTTGACCATCTATTCTGGTACTGCCCAAACTCTCAGGCTCTTTGGGATTGGATTAAAAGCTTATTCTAGATGAATGCATTATCAGTTCTCGGAAATGGCGATATGAAAGAAATTCTGAAAGCGGCAAATCATGCAAGTCCATTGATTAAGGAATTGTGGATAGCAGCAGTACTAAGTATGTTAGTAGCAATATGAAAGATGAGAAATGCGCAGAGGTACAATGACTCAAACTTCAACCATCGCTACATATGAAAGTTGGCCTGGCAAGGAATGCATACGACGGGCAGACTGTCCAAGAGCCACATGTTCAACTCAGTCAAGGAATTGGCAATCCTACACTCTCTGGGGATCGAATGCAAGCCCAAGCCAATAAAAGCAATTCAACAAGTCAAATGGCACCCACCAGAGGAAGGAGTGGTTAAGATCAATTATGATGGTAGCTCTATCGGTAATCCTGGTCGAGGGGGTGTGGGGTTAATCTTCAGAGACCATCATTGCCACTTGCTTGGAGTACTTGCACAAGGACTGGGAATAGTTACCAACTATGAAGCAGAGTGTCAAGCACTAACTCTGGCAGTGGAAGGTGCAGTTGTAAGAAACTGGACACGTGTTTGGCTAGAAACAGATTCACAGTCAGTTGCACTTGCCTTCTCTAATGGCCACAATATTCCTTGGGTTCTAAAATCGAGATGGGCGAGGGCTACTACTGCGCTTACCTACTATAAGATATCGCATGCCTGGAGGGAAGCCAACTTCAGCGCAGATGCTGCGGCAAAGCATGGAGCCACTTTAGACCAGGATGATTTTGTATGGAGCGTGGATAGACCTCCTTTTGTCACAAGTTTGGAAAACCAGGACTAGTTATACTTTAGATTTTCTTAGAGTGTAGCAAGATGCCCTTTTGTTCCTTTTGTTCCTTATGTAGTAAGAAACTCTAATATGTAACCTTTTATTTATCTTTATAATATATTCACATTTGCTTGCAAAAAAAAAAAAAAACAACAAATTCAAACATACCTAACATTAACCAGTGTAGTTCTTCACATAGTGTCCCAACTGTCCACATTTATAACATTTGCCTACTAGTTCATTTGGTTTAGTACATCTTCGAATAGTATGCCCAACTTCCCCGCAGTTCAAACAATTACCATAAAATTTCTTTAGCGAAGTACTAACGTCCTTATTCACATGCTTACTTGTTTGCCTATTATATGGGTGATGCCGACTTTTTGTCTGCCCTTGACGTGGTTGACTAGAAATAAGGTGTAAGCTGACTTGTTTTGGGGCATTCTCTTTAAACCTCTCATCTTTGGGTTCATTATCCAATTGTTCATATTTTAATGCCAAATCTAACACGCGATCGAAAGTTTATGAATCAAAGAGTATCAAATAACTCGATAGATATGGCTCTAGTCCACGGATGAACTTCTGGTTCATTTTTACTTGGGTATCCACTAGATAAGGAGCATACCTCGATAGTTCATTGAACTTAGTCACGTACTCCGTAACAGTTTTCCCTCCTTAGGTCATATTAAAGAATTTCTCAGTTAATTGCTCCTTAACAACATTAGGAACAAACATTCCCTCAAATCTTACCTGGAAATCCTCCCAAGTCATAGTTCCTACATCCACATTATCCTTGATAGACTTCCACCAAAATAAAGCTGACCCCTCCAACTGGTGATAAGCCAACTCTTGTTTCTGCACCACAGTGAGTTGTATCTTAGCAAACATTGACTCACACATAGTAACCCATTTCTCAGCATTAATGGCCCCTTTCTCTCCCTTGAACTTCTAGCCTCCTAAAGTTGCTCCTAGCAAAAGGATCCCCTAGATTAGCATGTTGACCACTCTGAATAGTTTGCACCAACTGAGTTAATATTGCTCCCAAATCAACGGATATGGTATTACTTCCAGTACCAGTAATGTCATTGTCATCTCCATCCACCACATCAACTCGGTTTCCGACCACCTCTCCTCCCTTCCTCATCACATCGGTTTGACTCCCCATCAAAAACCAACCATCTTTAATACACACACCACTCCCTTTTATCCACTGTCGAGATCACTCCCAAATCAAGATCTCGACTGCCATTAACGCCCTTCTAAAGCTCCCAACAACACCCCAAACCATATACATCAACCCAACCATAAAACCTTTACTCCCCAGACATCAATCATCATTCAAGCATCAATCAAAAGCCAAATCAACAAAAGGTCACATAATCTACTGGGCGATTTCTTTGCTCCGCCATTACAACCAGTTTTAAAGCTTCAACAGCCCCTCTGCCAACCTCCATTACACAACCAAACCAACATTCAACCATCACAATTCACCCAACCACTGATTCTACACCCGAAATCACCCATAAACCAAACAATCACAGTCCATTCAAATGAAAAACTCATATATAATTACCTATTTCGACCACGACATTTACAGTAAGCATTAATCAATTTATTTACTCATTTTGTTTCAATGGATCGGGGCAGGTTTTTCGGAGACAAAGTTTATTCTTCAATCCATAAACGAGATATAAACACACTTAACATTAAATTGAATACAGTACTAAAACCAGTACTAAAACTGAAACAAAACACAGTATGAGCACAGACCATTGTCAGCATCGTGAAATCAACAGTAAAAAGAATTTTTTTATGAAAATCCATAAAATATCTACTCACTTGTGGTACGCTCCTGCTATCCACTGATATCAGCTATCAGTACATCTCCAGCAAGAAACCTCCCCTCTCCTCTATGTGAAAAACTCTTTATATTTTTTTCTTCTTTGTGAAAAAAAAATAAACTCTACGTGTGAACTCCTTTTTGTTTTGAAAGCCCCCAAAAACAAGGATGAAGGTTTATCTTTTTGCCTACGGGGTTTCCTATCCTTAACTAATATCTATCCTATTTTTGTTTTATCTATTATTATTTTTATTATTATTATTATGGTAATAGGAAAAGTAAAAGAAAAACACGGGGTGTTATAGCCATTCAATGTATTACCGAGAGCAACATCAAGGAGTACTTCCTAATAGGGCGACCATTCAATGAATCACAACTTAAGGCAAACACAAAGAATACTTCCCCTAGACAGCCACTCTCTGAGCTACCCCTTCTAGGGCAATACAAAGAATACTTCCCTAACTTTAAAGAACTATACTACTAGAAGAAAAGTACAGAACACTAGCATGATATTAATATTACAAAACATAAAACCTTTTCTATACTTCCACCCCCTGGTGTGGGCAATGAAACTAATAACTAAAAACATAAAGAACTAACCTGATTGGAGAACACCATGAACCAGAAGAATCATCAAACCCTAAGCACCGGCTTCATCTCCTCCCTTGAAGGAGAAGATTAGCCTTCCATAAAGAAGGAAGAATATGAAGAACGAGAAGAAGAAGAGTCGAAGAACATAAGACTAGAAAAACTACTTATCAAGACTCGACTAGTTAAAATGTGATCTTTTATTATTAATCTCTCTCTGCCTCAAGTTCTGGAGACAGGAATGTAAGTGAATTGGCAAGTTTCATGAGGCACGTAGGTCTTCTATTTATAGGGGGTTACAATGAGTTCTAGAAGCATCCCAAATCGTGGTTTGTTTCCTAATACAAATCAACTTCTTTAAGAGTCCAACTTCATTTCCAAAATTGTGAAAGAAGTGGCTACAGTGTCAGTTCATGTGTCTGGACGCACGATCCTTGCGTCCCAGACGCGAGAGTCTATTTTTCTCTTTTGTTCCATCCTTCTTTCCTCTTTTGTGGGCTTTGGTCAAAGCAACGAATACTTTCGCCTTGGGCTTTCAAATAGGCTTTAAAATAGGTCAAAGTCGCATATTTCATAGCTTCAATTCCTTGGCCTTCTCCATGATTGTTCGCGGGCTTCCCATGTGATCCATAATGCTCTGAATTGCTCCGTTTTACCATTTTTTTTTTCTAATATTCTACCAAACTCTATTTTTTACCTGTAGAATCATAAAACATAACTTACAGGCACTACTAGTCCACTGAGATGGCTAAACAAGAGGTATAATCGAGGGTTAAAATGCACTTTTTGAGCACTTATCAGCAACTTGAAGTAACTTTTGCATAGCCATAGCAATTTTTAAGGATTATTCAACTTCACTTTCAAGTAATTAATGAGTCTTTTGTTTTCTTGTTTCCTTTAATGATTATGTCGTGGACACGTAAGTTGAATTTTTCTTTTGAAAATATGTTCATTAGATTTACTAATTTGTTTATCTCTGTTTTCAACTTCTCGATTTTGCTCATTGTTTCTTTTTCTTCCTTTTCTTCAATGTCGTCGTCGATGACGTCATCTTCTTATTCTACGATGCTATCGTTTTCTTGATTTTTGTCTTTTTCGGTTTTCTGTGACTGAGTCTGCCATTGCTGTTTTTTTGTGTGAGAAAAAAATTTGTTTAGGAGAGAGAAAATGAATGTGGGTAAAGTACGTGAAGGGCTTGCAAGTTACTAGCTAAAACAGTTCGGATTTGCAAGTTTGGAACTGGATAGAACTAACGGTCAGAATATTTACACCCGGTAGAATAAAAGCTTGGGTACTGTCACACCCCGAATTTCGACAGAATTCAGAAAAACATTATTTGTTCCCGACTCTTTGATCTCCGAGGTGTGACACAATCTCCACTTCTAAAAACCCATAAACAGTTTAAATATGCGGATAATTAAAAACCAATAAATTTTTTAACTTAAACAAAAGTCCTCTTCATTACAGAAATTTACAAATGAAAATACAAATAACCTTGTCTCAACTGAAAATCTATATCACCTCATAGGAAAACAAAGCCTATCTTGAAATGCGACGCTAACGCAAACCACAAGCAGCAACCAACCTTCTTCAATACTAAACCTGTCAAGACTTATCAGCTATGTTCATTTAATGAACACACCCGATAAGCAAACATGCAAATTGGGTCAGCATTATAAAAATGCTGGTGTGAGTAGCTCTAAAATACAACATATAATTATACATATATATTCACAATCTATCAGGCAGTTAGTTCCTCCACCGAGGCGCCTTAACTTCCAACAACTAATACGACATTCTTAACTACAATAGGTAAGGCAGGTAGTTCCTCCACTGAGGCGCCTTAACTTCCAACAACTAATACAACATTCTTAACTACAATAAGTAAGGTAGGTAGTTCCTCCAATGAGGCGCCTTAACTTCCCACTAACCATACAACAAACCATACGCATAATAAAAGACATTTAGTTCCTCCACGAGGCACCTTAGGTTCTAACTAAACTAATAACTAACCAAGCATATTATATCCGTACCGCATTTTATGCTCAAATATAGAGTGGGTCGTCTCTGCCCAAGTAATTAGTTTGACCCACCCTTCTGCAAAACCCTATACAAATCATAAACTTAAAGATATATCATTAACTAACATATTACCATAATTACATTATTTATGGCTTTCTTTGCGTGTCCTTAAAATCACGTCGTATCTATGTCTTACCTAGTTTCCCTGGCTACCACAATCGCTTCCCAACGCTGAACATGTACATCCACATGCCTCCTATTACATAATGAACCACTCCGTGCATAACTACCCTGAGCGGGATGCCACACACCAGGTAACCCTCACACGGAAGCCATTATGTAAGTACTGCCACTATTCGGCATAAAATATCGCGCGTCTCGTTCTATTTTGCGAACGGAATAATCAAGCCACCATTCGGCTACGCCAGAAGGGCCATTCAGCTTTACTGAAACGCCAGAAGGGTCAATCACACTAGTTACGCCAGAAGGGCCATTCAGATTCACTGAAACACCCGAATGGCCAAATCATATGAGATGTGGTAGCTAGGTTCTAGGATTTTCGTTACGTAATTTATTCAAGTGTCATACATCTATGACTCATAATAATTCCACTATATCATGTGCAGGTCAAATACCTTATTGCACTAAGCCACAATATTTAGAAATATCTCAATTATATCTCATAACCACTTTCATTCTTTCACGTGCCAATATATTATTGCACTACGCCACAATCCCGTGGGAAATATTCACAAATACTCTACTAGCATCTCATAGATAAAATAATAGAGTGTCTATATATTTATGTCTCCAAAACTATTGCATTCAATATATATATCCCAACATATTATATAATGTCACAATATCAACGTCAAATCTTAATTAGATAATGACAACCAAATTTATACAAGCTTCCACAGCAGTTTAGCATTTGATTTGTCCATACAATTTACAACATAAAACGTAGCACAATTAAATAATCCACAGTCCATAATCAAATCCCCAAAAATCTAAAGTCCATGAATCTAAGTCCGTATGTAGTTTAATACTCATAAAAACATATCTATCAAATTCTTATTATTAGAATTTTCTTCTTGTTACGTGCCAATATTTATATGCTTTACACACTACTTACGTCAAATCTTAATTAGATAATAACAAACAAGGTTATACAAAGTTCGACAATCTTTTATTACTACATTTGTCCATATTCTTAAATATGTGAAAAACTGGAAAAAGTCAACATTCCACAGTCAACGGTCAACGGTCAAAGTCAATAGTCAACGGTCAAAGTAAATGGTCAACGATCAAAGTCAACCCGTCATTGTCAAAGTGAAATTGTCGTTCCATGTTCAACAGGTTCAGGGTCATAGCCATGGTTCATGACTAAGGTCAATGTGCATGGCTCATGGGCTCATGACCAAGGTAATGGTTCGGACCCAACTGACCAAGCCCAAACCTTAGAACCCAAAAGTCTACATGTTGAAAGACCCATTTGAATCTCTATTTTTAAGTCCTCTGGACTGGCCCCAAGCAATATTAGAAACTGGCCCAAAAACTAATTGGAAAAGGCCCAAACAAAACAAACTAAAATCGGGCCCAAAAACCAACTAAGGCCCAAGACCAAAAATAGAACTTTGGCCCAACCCAACTAACAAGCTAAGGCCCAAAAACTGAAATTAGATTTCGGCCCAACCAAAACTAAAACATTTCGGCCCAAGCCCAAACCGACCTACTGTTCATCTTCTCCAACAGTTCTCTCTTCCACCACCACCAAAATCGACCACCACAAGTTCCGATCGCCCACCCATTTCAACCAACCGATTTTAACAACCATAAAAACCCCTACAACTTTAATTAAGGCAAAACTCTAATTATTAAACTCGAAATCACTCTCCAAGATCTCGACCTCCATTCACCACCGTCTGATTGCTTCCCACAGCCCCATTCTACAGCCCCCACACACCTCCACTACCACCCAACATCATCCAACCCAAACAACAACAATTCACCTAATCAAATCTAAAGGGGCGTTTTCTCTGGCCGCCATTAACACAGTTACAGAGCTTTGACAGCACCCCAAACTATATACAACAACCAAGCCAAAACAAAACCAATTCGCCCAATCCAAATTGTTTAACAAAAAAAAACCCGACCGCCAGTGATTCAAATCCGAAGATCAATCTCCCATCTCTCCCAAAAACTCCACCATTTACAATAACTACACAACCCCTGAAATGTATCCAAGGAAACCAAAGTATAATGAGTGAAAAACATGATATATTACGATCCTCAAACAATTGGATCTATACTGAGTTCTTGCTTGCCGAACCAAATCTCTGTATCCTGTTTATTTATTTTTTTTATAACTTTTGTTGTTTTTGCAATTATAACAGTAAACTTGATTCCAAATATCACCGAAAATAATATATATATAAACGGCAATTTACGAATTATTTTTAAACTTGCGAAAATTATACGGTGTATAAAAAAAATCTACTCACCTGTATTAAAACCCGACGAATCCCTCCTAGTCCGAGTCGTCGCGCTCCAACGCTCGAGCAAACAAGCCGCCTCCATTTTTATTATATTTTTTATTCTCTAAAACCCTATTCTCTAGAACAATGCGATTATATACTTGGGTTTGAAACCCAAGCCCAATACAGACTCGGGCCCAAAAACCAGGCCCACATATCCCAAACCCAATCCGATCCAATTTTAAATAAATAAATAAATAAATAATTAATTAATAAATATGTATTTTAAATACGGGTGTTACAGGTACCCTCAAAGATGATTTGTAGAAAGGGAAGAAGATGACTTGGGACTTAACTCGATCTTATATGAGTCATAAAACCCACCAACGACTCTATTTTTCGAACAATTGGATTGAATTTTGATTTTGACACGTGTTTTTGTCTTTTCAAACAGCATTATGCCTACTCACGTGAAAACCACATTGAGGGTATTGTGGACATTATGAAAATATGAACAGATTGAAAAAGTTTGACTTCGATCAACTTGGTCAACTGACAGAAGTGATACTATTTTCTAATAACGGTCTACAAAGTAGTACCAAAGTCTAAAAAACCCAAAACTTAAATACACCAATACCATATGATAAGGATCATATAATATCACTAGCGTATACATATTTCCTTATACCTCTATTGTTTTTTCGGATATAATTAACCTGCTCTCTAAAATTCATCATCCTATTTTGCTTTCCCATATACCCTTTAAGTCGAAGTTGACTCTAAATTTACAAAACGCTTTTATAAAGTACTATTTAGCCTTTTTTTTTTTAGCAAACCTGTTTTAAATGAGATCAGTAACTCTTTGATGCTGGTGGGGTTCGAGCCCCAGACTTCTGGTATCATCATCCAAAGGTTTTATCGACTTTACTAGTCAGCACCTGCACTACTTAGCCATTTCACTACTTCTAAGAATTCTAATTTTATACAACAAACAATACCATTGATGTGGATTTGTGTGGTAATTGTAGGGGTGCAAAAGGATAGATTCGGATTTGGATATACCTGTATCCGAATCTAAATCCAAAAATTTATACCGATATCTGAATCCGAATCCGACAGATATTAAAAATTTTATTCGAATCCGATTTCGGATATCCGAATCGGATATCGGATATTATCCGATCCGAAAATTAATATTAATTAAAATTTTATTTGCTTTGAATAATTCATTTTACCACTATAAAAACTATTATTAATATATATATTTGTCATTTATTATTATTATTTTGTTATTGTAGTTTTATATTATTAGTTTTTAATTTATATAATATTTTATACAATAATTAATTAATTATTTATATATAATAACTATTAATTTTTTTAAATCGGATCGGATATTTTCGGATGCGGATATGGCAGTATCCGAAACCTGTTCGGACATAAAAAATTATCAGAATCCGAAATCAGAAATTTTCAGTTAATATCCAATTTTTCGAATATGAATTCAAATCGGATTCGAATATTTGGATATCCACTTGCACCCCTAGGTGATTGTGAAGGTCCAGGGGTATTTCCATCTTTTAACCTATTTTAACTATTTTTTGTTCAAAAAACCCTCTGGAGGGAAACTTTGCCTCTTTGCTGGGAAACTTCTGATCGATGGTCTCCGGGGGTTAGCTGCCGTTGACTCTGGCTCAAAAAATCATGGAGGAAAGGGACAATACGGATCCATATGCTGCTCCTTCTTCTACACTTATAACAGATCAGACCAGTGGCGGAGCTAGGAAAGTAAGTGAGGGTGAGCCAGCCAGACAAAAACCAAGCATACAAAAAAAAAAAAAAAACATATATTATATATAATAATGTATTAGAAAAAAAAAATCAAATTTAAACAAGTTCTTGTTCATAGTTGTCCTCGGCGACCTTCTTTTTCGTCATCCTTTTTCATCTTCTGGAAGCGTTGTAAGATCAATTCGGTATTAATGCTATCAAAAACTTCTTTTTCAATGTATGTTATTAAACAATCATTCAACCACTCATCCACCATCCGATTGCGCAGACGATTCTTTATGATATTCATAGCAGAAAATGCCCTTTCCACGATGGCGATGTAGCAGTAAAGTAAAATCAACGCCAACTTAATCAACAAATAAACAAGTGGGTACACAATGTCTTTCTTCGTCTCAACCATTTTTTTGGCTAGACCGCTAATTCCATTTACTTCACCAAACTTAGTGTCGGAATGCACATCAATGATATAATTCTCAAGCTGATCCGCTAATTCCATCTAATCTATCTCTGAAAAATCATCGGGATAAAGTTGAGCAAAACGGATCAACTTTTTCTTATCGAAAGCAACAAACGATTCACTAGGATCAAGACATGCCATACAAAGAAGTAATTCTATGTTTGCTTCATTAAACCGGTCGTTTAACTCTTGAATTTGCAAATCAATACAGTGATAGAATAATCCAACACGATAGTAATGTAAATTGGTGTTTCCTTTTGCTCTTCGTCGAGACCTCCCTCGAGCCATATACCTCTCTTCCATATTTGGAACAACCACATCATGCTTGACACATAGTGAAGAAACTTCAGTCAGGAGACTATCCCACCCATCATCTCTCATCGTCTATAAGTGTACCTTTGTTATTTTAACAAGAGCCATGACATTGACAATATCTTGGTCTTCACACTGCAAAGCCTTTGACAAATCATTGCTAATTCCTAGTATCGCTTTCATCAAATGCAAATTGAAGATAAATTCAAAAGACTGCACTGAATCTAATAATCCGTAAGCCTTACCTCTTTGTTCCGAGCTTGAACCATTTTCCGCTACATTATCAAGCACATCAACTACTGAACCATAAGTGGTTATCATGCCAAGAAGTGTATAATAGTGTGAGCCCCATCGAGTGTCACCAGATCGTTTAAGACTAGTCACTTGATTCAACCCTTTGCCACTTGAAATTTCTCCACTTTGTAACGCTGCAACAACTTTAGCCTTCCTTCATTGCATCACAAGACATATCCCCGTCATAAACATGATGCTCCAACAGGTATTTACCACATTAGAGAAATACTAAAAAGGTTAGCGATTGACTCATGATTCTTTTTGCAAACTGCTTCGAGGGCTAACGGTGATGGGCAAAATAATGAACAAAACATGCAGACTCATTCTCCTTCATTACAAGTGCTTTTAGGCCATTCAAATCACCTTGCATATTGCTGGCCCCATCATACCTTTGTCCACACAGTTGATAAGTGCTCAAAAAGTGTTATTTAACCCTCGATTATGCCTCTTGTTTAGCCATCTTAGTGGACTAATAGTGTTTATAAGTTGTGTTTTAAGATTCTACAGGTGAAAAAGAGAGTTTTGTAGAATATTAGAGACAATGGGTAAAAAGCGAAGCAATTCGGAGCATTAAGGATCACATGGGAGGCTCGTGGACAATCATGGAAGGCCAAGGAATTGGAGCTGTTAAAGATGTGACTTGGACCTATTTTAAAGTCTATTTGGAAGCCCAAGGCCAAAGGATTCGTTGCTTGGACCAAAGCCCGCAAAAGGGATAGAAGGATAGAAGCGAAGAGAAAATGGCTTATCGTCCGGGCCGATGTATCGAGCGCCGACGCGTTGATTGCATCTGGGAAGCATAGATTGAGGCCCGAGACGCATTGATTAAGTCTGGGCGTATGAATAATCGCCTAGGCAGCATGAATCGACTTGTAGCCAATTCCTTCCGGTTTTGAAGGCGAAGTGGACTCTGGAAGAAGTCTATTTGTATTAGGAAACAAATGATGGTTTGGAATGCTTCTAGAGCTCATTGTAACCCCTATAAATAGAGGACCTAAGTGCCTCATGTAATTTGCCAATTCACTTATATTCTTGTCTCCTTAACTTGAGGCTTGAGAGAGATTAATAATAAAAGATCGGTTTTAACTAGTCGAGTCTAAATAAAGTAGTCTTTCTAGTCTTATGTTCTTCGACTCTTCTTCTTCTCGTTCTTAGTGTTCTTCCTTCTTTATGGAAGGCTAAACTCTCCTTCAAGGGAGAAGATGAAGCCAGATGCTTAAGGTTTAATGATTCTTCCTTCATGGTGTTCTTCAATCATGTTAGTTCTTTATGTTTGTAGTTATTAGTTCCATTGCCCACACGGGGGATGGAAGTATAGAATAGGGTTTATATTTTTGCAATATTAATATCATGCTAGTGTTCTTTACTTTTCTTCTAGTAGTATAGTTTTTTAGAGTTAGGGAAGTATTCTTTGTGTTGCCTTAGAAGGGGGTAGCTCGGGTGGAGTGGCCTAGGGGAAGTATTCTTTGTGTTTGCCTTAAGTGGTGATTCATTGAATGGCAGCCCTATTAGGAAGTACTCCTTGATGTTGCTCTTGGTAATACATTGAATGGCTGCCCGAGCTTACATAAAAGGAAAGAAGATATTAATAGCATAAACATAGAAACAACCTTAAGTAGAGTTAATTGTTAACGATGTTTCGTCGAAGAGGGCATCGACACTCGCTTGATTTCCTAATTGTAGTCTACTTGTAAGAACAACCATGAAGCAGAAGGTCATAGATCAAAAGTATTGGTGGATTCTAATATCTTGAATTCCCTCTCTTATAAATTCTCAATAGTTTAGTTAGTTTATCTTAGTTTAGTATTTAAAATCTCTACAATCATAGTTTTTAATCCCTCAAACCCCCTTTCCAGTCCTGTCCTTCACATAACATACACTTAAAAGTGGAACGATACCCTACTCATCCTTTACTTATTGAGGGATAATTAGGTTTTGATACGCTTCTATTTGTTCAACGACCATCATACATCTACATCATCCAAACACATCTACACACACAAAAAGAGGAAGTGTCAAATGGCGCCGCTGCCGTTTTAAGTTGTTTATGTTTAACGTTTTCTTTCAAGATTAGAATTTTGGATCTTGAGGTAATTTTAGCAGCATCATCCATCCTTTTAAGAAAGAAAGAAGCTTGAAGGACATCTCGAAGACAAGATCTACCATCCAGGTTAGTCGAATATTCATTCTTTTTATTTTTTTCTTATTATAGTTGCATCATAGTTTAGTTTTATTGCTTTCTAGTATAATTGCATTTAGGATCTTTTCAACAATTGAAGTTGTAAGCCAACACAGCGAAAAATCAAACTCTAGTGTTTCTTGTCTGAATCTTGACAAACGGACTATCGTCGTAGGCGATGGTACTTAAGCAATCCAAGTGATTCACCATAACCCTAAAAGAGACAGCTTTAGACAACGAGCGAGATACTAGCTGCAAAGCCCAACCCAGTTGAGGAAAAGTAGTTTTACATTCTAGTATAATTTAGAATAGTTGCATAGTAGGATAGTTTATTGTTATTTTCGCATAGAATTTTCTAGTGTATGCCCCGTCGTCCATATCATCGTCCAGTAAGAACACAACAGTGGACAAGGTTTAACAACCGACTCACAAGAATACTAGACGAGATTGATACAATGGCCACAAGCAATGATGGAGGTGTTTTGGACACTAATAATCTTGAAGCTATCCCTCCCATGCAAGCACAACAGAGGAAGAAGCTGAGTGATTTCTATTCACCAATCATTGGAGACCCACCCCACCAAGCAAGATTGTTTTCCAGAGGCGAAGCTAACCGGTTTGAACTTAGAGCATCAAGAATCTCTATGCTTCCAAAGTTCAATGGTTCGAATAATGTTCACCTTATGTTCACATGAACAAATTTCTATCACCCCTCGAACTTTCAAGAACCAGAATATCGGGGATGAGAGTATCAAGTTAATTCTTTTTCCACTCTCACCGAAGGTAAAGCATCCAAATGGTTAAACTGGTAGATCAATTCAATCAACAACCGGAGAAGTTAAGAACAAAGTTTATGAACAAGTTCTACCCCACCCCGTAAGACGTGCAATGCAACAAGCCATCAGCAATTTCAAAGGGAAGGTGGTGAAGAATATATCAGTCAAAAGCCGGGAGAAATTCAATAATCTGCTAGTCTCATGTCCATATCATGGTTATGATAAGAGCACACTGGCTCATTTTTTCTTTCGAGGACTTTCTACTATGAACAAGCAGATGATACATTCAATGCATCAAGGTAAGTTTACATCATTGGATGGAGAGGAAGCCTACAACTTTCTCGAGAATTTAGTGAAGACACTCAACAATGGAGTACTAGCAACGAGGACGTAGCTAGAGTGGAGGGGATGCCGAAGAAATTTGGCAACCAAATTCAAGAAGACCCAAATCAAGAATTGCTATCAATTATGGCAAGCCTATCAATAGGACTTGAAAATCTGAACAAGAAGTTTGATCAGTTCTCCATGAATCCTCCAAAACCAAACAATTTCCAAGCTAAACCCTCGGCCATCAAGCCTTGTTATACCATTTGTGAGCTATGTTCTGATGAAGGCCACACTCTTCAAGAGTGTTCAGATTATCTAGATACTAATGCAGGAGGCATGTAGTATCAACTCTTTAGGAAGAAATAACCCGGTTCAATCGGGGACGAAATTATTGGAAGCCACAAAATACAAATCGAGAGGAATTGTCCTCGAGGATTTCAGAATCGATCAAAATCGGTTCGAAATAACAAAGATCGGTTCCAAAACCGCCAAAGAACCATACGAAAATCAACAACAATACCGAACCCGGCAATACCAAGCCAACACAAACAGAGTTAGTACGGATCTCTTATGAGTGGATATATTGCCCCTACGCCTCGGTCGAGCAAAGCGGTTATCCCACATTTGGAAGAAGCTATCACCACCATTGTCAATGATGAGTAAACGGACAAATCAAAGAACCCGAAGTTGGAGAATAACTTTAGTGTCATTCAAGGCCGATAGGGCAAATTGCCACCGCCTTGACAGAGATCAAAAGGAGCAGCATTACCAAGCCAGGCGAGCCATCCGAAGGAAGAGGTGTCCCTGCAGGTGGATAACCCGGAGATTACCTATCGAATGCCCAAGTTAATTCTGTCATCACCACTCGAGGTCGGCAAGAAAGTTGATAACAGATTGTCTATGAACCGGGGGAAAGATTCCTGCGGAGCCTAAGGTAACTTATGTCCCCACCATCCCACCAAGTTCTAACATTCCGGATATATCTAGTGTTGTACACCTTCTTTGAAGAAACCGTTGCAAAAGAAGTTGAAGGAACTACGTGGAATTAAGTAAGAAGAAGCCATCACGAGTGACTCTACATCCACTCCACTATTTGTAACCAAGCCAACCGAAGCCCGAAAGAAGAGAACCGATATTGAAGAATCCGCCAAAGACCGTTTCCTTTGAAACTAGTGAATACCGAGAAAAGGATGACCCGGTCTGAGGAGATTTGCGATGTATTTCAGAATTTACTGATTAATATCCCATTTCGACCGCCATCAAGCAAGTTTCCTCATATGCCAAGTTCCCCGAAAAGATCTAGTAAAGAAGAAGACCAACATTCGAAAGAGAAGCTTTTATCACTCAAAGATGTTCATCGTTACCCTCTGAATCTATCGGTTGTGGCCGAAGATCCCGAAGTCCAACTGTTACATCTTGAGAATTGTAGATTCTTTGGAGGAACAAGCTTTATTAGATTTTGGTGCTAGTGTGAATCTTCTACCATATTTAGCTCGAGAAGTTAGGCTTGAAGGATCTAAAACCGGTGATGTTACTTTCACGGTTGGCGATAGATCGAAGAAGATACCTAGAGGAATCATTGAAGATGTCATAGTCAAGATCGAAGATTTCTATTATCCGGTTGATTTCATAGTACTTTCGACCACGTAACCTACATCCGGTAGGCAAATACCAATCATTCTAGGCGACCATTCTTGGCCCACAAATGCACTCATCAACCGTCCGAACGGTAATATGACATTATCCTTTGGTAATATGAAAGTCGAGACCAATGTTTTCCATATGTTCACGGCAACCACGGGGAGGTGTACCGCGAAGCGAGGTATGCATGATTGAAGTGTTAGCACGAGATTATCGACTCATTCATATCCTGCCGATGAGTTATTGAAAGCTCGGCGGACTCAGTTTGTGAGGAACTTAGTGTTGAGTCAATCAATGCGATTTTGGATTCATCACCGTGGATGACATCAAGTTCAAAGAAAAGCTTGAATCGCCTATGCTTGATGGACCACCTAAAGAGCTTAAGAAGGAGCCACCTAAGTTAGAATTGAAGCCTTTACCGCCTACACTCAAAGTATGTTTTCTTGGGAGATTTGGGAACCTACCCAAAGAGTCATTGCATCGATTTGATTGCGAGCAAGAATCCGGTTAGTAGCACTTTTAAAGGAACACAAGTCAGCTATAGGTTGGACAATTGATGATATCAAGGGGATCAGCCCTATGATAGTTCAACATAGGATTCATCTGGAAGAGGATTCCAAGATTTCTAAGCAAGAGGTTTTCAAACTCCTTGACGCCGACATTATCTACCCTATTTCTGATAGTCGATAGGTTAGTCCAATTCAAGTTGTGCCAAAGAAGTCCGGAACCACGGTAATCGAGAATGAGAACAATGAGTTGATTCCAACCAGGATTCAGACTGGATGGAGAGTTTGCATCGATTACAAGAAGTTGAATAGCGCATCGAGGAAAGATCATTTTCCATTGCTTTTCATCGATCAGATATTAGAAAGATTAGTTGGACAAGCTTACTACTTCGCTTTCTTGATGGTTACTTTCGGGATACTTTCGGATCCATATTCACCACCCGAGGCCCCAAGAGAAGACATTCACATGTCCTTTTTGAGGATTGTTTGCATCATCTCTCCTTAGTCCTTAAACGTTGTTCGCGATACCAACTTAGTTAACTGGGAAAAGTGTCACTTCATGGTAAAGGAAGGGATCTTCACTGGAAAAATTCTAGTAGATTGGCGAAAATGTCTCTGAGGAAGTAAGCATGTTGTCGAAAAGATCAGTTTTGAGATGGAAACCTAAATATTCCCCACCGTTAGTTTATGGGATTTACTCCTGTTGACCTTCAAAGGAAGATTATTTCTATGGCTGGAGTGTAGGGTTCGGTAAAAGTCCATTTGCACATAAGAGGAGAGTCGTAAGCTAGGTTCTTTGTAAAATTGCCATTCGAAACTTGTCCCGGTTCACGGTTAAGAAAAAAATTGTTGGTACAAGGTATACTTTTGTCAATCACATCTTTGAGAGAGAGATCGAAAGAATTCCTACAAAGTGGAACCGAAAGGGTGGGAGTACTAGTCTTGAGGATCCGACTATAAAGGACTCAAAAGTCTTGAGGATCGACTTTAAAAGACTCACATTACGCCTTGGGGATCCGGCGTAAAAGACCTAAAAATTTGTTTCTTGAACTAATTCGATATTCGGCATCAATGGTAATATCCTACCTTTTTCTCATCCATTTCATTTACTTCTTTATACATTGAGGTCAATGCATGCATAAGTAGGGGGAGGGTGTACTTGAGAAGTACTTGAGAAATGAATTTCGAAAATTAGTTTTCAAAAACAAAAATATTTTTGTTTCTATATCAGTAGCATGAGAAAAATGAATTTTAATGATGAGTTTGGGATATAGATTCTATACTGCTTAGTGTTAGTTTTGTCTATCCAGAAGAAGCACAACAGACTTCAAAGGGATGGGTAGATTTGTGTTGCACATAAAATAACCATGTTATTGTCCCGCAACCATGTTTGGTTAAAGACAATGTTCTAAAAAACGCTAGGTGGTGGGAAAGCGCCTAGCACCTATGCTTTCTAGGCAATGCCTAGACGGGCGCCTAGAAGGCCCCCCCCCCCGCCCCCAATATATCTTATAATATACCATAACTCAAAAAATAAACACAAACAAAGATACTTATTGCAAAAATGCGTAATAGTTGAAGAAGATCGACTTCATATAAAAACATATTCTTTCTTTTAGTGATATAATTTACATTGGACTTTAGTCTTTTAAACTCGTTCAAATCTTAAGCCTACACGGGTTGTTAATTTTCGACATTTAATCATTCAAAAAAAAAAAAAAAATAGCTTGATTGGACTGCCTAGAGGCCAATTAGTCTGCCTAGCCCACCTAATCGGTCCGCCTAGACCCGCTTAATTGGTCCACCAAGTTTTTAAATGACTTGGGCCTAGGCGATTTGGTTGGGCACCACCTAGCGCCTAGAGACTGCCTAGACCGATTTTTAGAACACTGGTTGAAGAGTGTATAATTTGGGCTAAAATGAAAATGAACCATAAATTAAACCATTTTGACCAACATTTCTACATTTTACCCAAATGCCAAGTAGACGGCGTAATTTATTATTATTATTATTATTATTATTATTATTATTATAGTTATATGAACTCCATCTTATAGTGACTCCAAAATGACTTCGCCATTAAATACAATGAATTAAAAGTTGATTTTTGGTGGAGATGTTCTCCACACAATAGAGATCATCCTCACAAAAAACCACTTCATTTGAAGATGTACAATCTCATCAAAAAATCGTTTAGAATTTTATGAAATTATCTAACAACCCATATGTTTTTAATTACAAAACAACGTTTAACAAGGTTAAACATATTCAATTGAGCTAATTTTTTGTATGGGTGTTCTCCATAATGAGATGTATACATCCACACAAAATTAGTCCTCAATTCATTTTGTAAGTTTATTTTTAGGAGTGGAGTAACTTTGGAGTCACTATAAGGTGAAGTTCATTTTTAAAATAACTATGTAAGCAAATTTCACCTAGAAAATGAATTCAAACCTGATTTTTTGTGGATATGATCGATGTACTCACCATAAAGATCATCTCCAGAAAATTTCAACTCATTCGGAAACATCATATATATACAGAATTGACCTACGCAATCCAAAAAAGAATTTACACATTGTACGAGGGGTTGATTTTTGGTAGAGATAACCTCCTTACCATGGATAATATATGTATAAGCCTATTTTGGGGCCAAGGAGTTGGCATGCCTGCAGGTCCGTAGTAGCATAAGGAAAGGGAAGCGCGGAACACCTCATCACGGCCACGGAACCTTAGAAGAGGGTGGGCCACATATGGATAGATGACTTCGAAGTGCGAGGTCAAAGGTGAGGCAAGATAAGAAAGAAGAAATGGGAAGTATGGGATCGAGTTCGCGGAACCCTAACAGGACAGGTGTGCGAAAGCTGACCGATGGATGGGACATAGATGAACGGATGGGAAGAAAAGGGGAAGGATATAAAAGGAACAGTGGACCTAAGAAAAAGAAAAAAAAAAGAAAAGAGAGAAAAAAAAGGGAGAAAAGAGAAGGTAGGAGAGGTGAGTGCTAGACATACCAGTAGGGATTTTTCAGGTGAATACATTTGGCGCCGTCTGTGGGGACGAGTTAGTCCACGACCTAATGAGAAAAAGGAAAGGTTAGAGCATGGCTCCTGTAGCTAAGAGGGGAAGAGGAAGAGGAAGAGGTAGGGGGAGACCAAGAAGAGTGAGAGCAGAGGTCAGAGAGGAAAAAGTGGGGAATATTGAGAATGAGGAGATGCTAGAAGAGGAGGTCGCAGATACGGAGGCAGAAGCGATCAGATTGCTCCATGAGGAGATAGGAAGGTTGAGGGAGGAGAATGATGAGTTGAGGAGAGAAAGGGAAACCACCCAAGGGGGAGCGGATGTAGTAAAACCCGAGGGTAGTGAAGTGGAAGGACAAGGCGTGGAACTCCCTCATGAGACCGGAGCGAACAACACTGGGGGAATTACCATGGAAATGGTGCAGATGATGATCGAAAGGGACAGAAGCAAACCACATGGTAGAGAAGGAAAACACGACGCGGCAAAGAAGGTGGTGGCTAGTTTGAATCAAAACCCGCTAGCTGACTCAGTCTGGAACTCTAAGGTACCAAAGAGGTTCACGCAACCCCGATTCGAGAGATACAACAGGAAAGGAGACTCGGCGGACCATTTACACCACTTCAGGTAGCAGATGCCACTATGGCAAGATGAGAAGTACGATGGACTCCGCTGTATGATGTTCCCAGCCAGTTTGAAAGGGGGAGCCTCGGATTGGTATTACCGACTGGGGTCACAGAGTATACGAAGGTTTGAGGAGCTAGAGCAGGCCTTCATAAATCACTTCATCCATCAAAGAAAGAGGGTAGTAGATGTCGCAGATCTCTTTAATGTCAAGCAAAAGCCCACCGAGACGCTGAGAGATTTCCTATGCCGGTTCAAGGAAGAGACACTATGAGTGGAAAACCTGGATGAGCGCACCACAGTCATCGCGTTCCAGCATGGGTTGAAACAGGGAACCAGGGTCCATGAGTCGGTTGTCCAAGATTGAGGTTACTACCTTACACGCTTTATATCTGAAGGTAGAGAGATACATAAGGTACGAGGTTATTTTGCAGAGGAATAGTAAGGAACACAAGAAACCTAAGAAGGTAGTACATGCCGTGGGGATGGAGGATCAGAGAGATAGAGAAAGGACCGTGGCACGAGAGGAGGGAACCTACAGAAGGGAAACTCATAAAGCAGAAAGAGGTAGGGAGCAGGCCAGAAGAGAATATAGGGAAAGAAAACCTTATCGCGAAATAGAGCTAACTCCGTTGAATAAACCATTGGAAGTGATCTTGCTATTAATCAATGGGCAGTAGTACTATGAAGCACCGCGAAGCACACCCAGGAAAATAGAGGGAAAGCCATTTTGTGCATATCACCAGGTCCGGAATCACGCTACCAATGAATGCTTTGCACTGCAGTGGTTAGTAGAGAGAATGATTGGGAGAGGGAAGTTGAAGGAGTTCATCAAGGAGGTGCAGCCAGTTGAAAGAGTACCAGCCATGGCCAGGATCCTGGGTACGATAAATGTTATTTTTAGTGCAGAAACATTGGGGAGGAATGTACATAGAGATAAGGTGCGGAGGACCGCCAGTCTGCAACAGGTAAATGAGGTTTTGAGTGGTCTAATGCCTGTTCTAGGCATCGACAAAGGGAATGACAGGATAGAGTTCACACTGAGAGATTTAGAGTCAGTGGCCGCGCCTCACAAGGGTGAGCTGGTGATCACTATCGCGATGGGAAATTACATGGTAAAAAGGGTCCTGATAGACTGCGGAAGCTCAGTGGATTTATTGTTTAAGGGCGCGATGGAAGAGATGGGCATTGAAAGCAAGCAGATGAAGCCCCCTCAAACCAACTTGTTTGGCTTCAACGACAGCATGATGGAGCCGTTAGGGGAATTGGTACTACTGGTGCCCGCAGGGCCAGTGACAGTGTTTACCCATTTTATGATAGTAGATACCAACTCCTAATACAATGCGATCTTGGGCAGAAAATGGATTCACGAGATGAATGCCATCCCATTCACGTACTATCAAGTGATCTGCTTCCCGATTAATGGAGGAACATATGAGATAAGAGGTGATCAAGTCGCGGCTTAAAACATTCAACAGGTGACGGCGAAAGGGCTAATCCGCGCACCAGAGAAGGAGGCATCTGAGAAGGGTGACAAGTCCGCATAGCAATTACAGGTGGCTGGCTAGAAGGAGTCACTCGTCGGGGCCAAGATAATGGATGAGATTGAAGTAGTAAATATTGGGGTTGCAGAGGAGGAGAAGTTTGTGAATGTGGGGACAAGTTTGTCAAAAAGTTGGAAAGTGAAGTTGATTGCCTTATTGACTGAGAACAGCGATGTGTTTGCATGGACAATCGAGGATTTGGCGGGGTTAGACCCGGAGTTTGCATGCCATAGATTGCATATGAGGGAAGGGGCCCGACCAGTATAACAGAAGATGAGGAGCGTGAAACTGTAGTAGGCACAAGGAATTCGGGATGAGGTAAAGAAGCTGAAAGATGCTGGCATCATCCGCGAATGTAAGTTTACTGAGTGGCTGTCTAACATAGTAGCGGTCCTGAAAAAGAACTGCAAGGTAAGGACGTGTGTGGATTTTACAGACGCCAACAAGGAGTGCCCAAAGGACTGCTACCCCATGCCACAAATAGATGAGCTTGACCGAACTGCGGAATTCAAGATTTTCTCATTCATGGACGCCTCGATAGGCTACAATCAGGTGATAATGTACGACCCTAACCAAGAGAAGACCGCGTTCATAGTGGAGGGGGGAACATAATGTTATACCAGAATGCCTTTTGGGCTAAAGAATGCGGGGACAACATTTCAGAGAGGGGGGGGGGAGAAGATGTTTGAAAGCAAGATAAAAAAGGGGATGGAAATCTATATAGATGACATGGTAGAGAAGAGTATGACCGAGGACGAACATCTAGCGGGGCTAAGTGAAACTTTCTCCATACTGCGAAGACATAAACTAATGCTGAACCCAGAGAAGTGCACGTTCGGGGTGACATCAGGAAAGTTTTTGGGATACATTGCCACTTACCGTGGAATAGAGGCAAACCCAGACTAGATAAGGGCACTGTTGGAAATGCCGTCTCCGCAGAATGTGAAAGAGGTGCAGAGATTGGCCGGGAGGGTCGTGGCTCTCAATAGGTTCATATCGAAGTCCTCTGATAAGTGTCGGCCTCTATACCTTCTCTTGAGGAGGATGACCAACTTTCAGTGGACCGCTGCATGCGAAAGGGCTTTCCAGGAATTGAAAGAGTATTTGGGGAAGGCACCGGTCTTATCGCGCCCAGGGCAGGGGGAGAAGTTGTATTTGTACTTGGGGGTATCAGAGCATGCAATCAGTTCAGTGCTAATAAAGGTAGTAGACAAAGCAGAGAGGCCGGTGTACCTCCAGAGCAAAACCATGTTGGACGCCGAAACAAGATACAGTAGAATTGAGAAGTTTGCCCTAACTTTGATCTTTTCAACGTTGAAATTGAAACCTTATTTTGGTGCTCACGCGGTGGTAGTGGTGACCAACCTGCCGCTGAAGCAGGCTCTGAAGGCAGAGAAATCAGGTAGAATGTTGAAATGGGAGGTAATGTGATAAAACATAAAATTAATAGTGTACCTACGAAATGAACGATGAACTCAAAACGTAAGTAAACTAAAACTATTTATGAGCCTATTGCTTATCAAAGATTTCTACTCTCAATTCTATCGAAATAGCATGGAGTAACAAATTCGTTCCACTCCTAGTTCTCTAGCATGGAATGATTTCATAGTTAACTAATCGGTCTTAAGTCTAATGAGAGTTTTACGAGGGGGAATTATACTACGATGCAATATGAAAAGCAATATGTTGAATGTCACTACGAAATATATGGAAATACTAATGTTCTTGAATCTAGATAAAGAATTAAAGGGGAATTGAATCCACCTCGAATCCAACTTAATCACCTAGAATAGACTGTTGTAATCCAATTCTTACGTTCTTACGGTAAGAATTGCTCGTTCTAATCCCTAATTAACATGGCATTTCTACCAATTATAACTAGCATGTGAGGTCATCCACCCATTCTCATGGCGAAACACGACCTTCTAGAATGGAATAGACTCTACAACGCTTCTACACTATACAACTAAGTTTTCATCATGGCTTCATCAACCCCTCTAATGGAGGTTTTAGCCTTGATTCATCAAACTATCATTTCCCATTGAAATTGAATACAACATATTACCAAGATTCTAACTTTATGAAATTTAACTAAACAATAATCGAAATCTAATTAATAACTAAGAATTGAATGATAACAAGAATTGAAATTAGCTCTAATAAATTGTAAATGACAAAAATCGAAATTGACAAGAATAACTATAATTTTATTTATCTAATGAATGATATTCAATGATTCAAGAAATTAATCTAAAACAAGGAAATGAAATTCTAAAACTAAGTTCTAAAACTCATTAATGGAGGCTAACTAATCTAATTCTAATCTAGGTCTAACTATCTACCATTAACAAAGAGCTAAGCTTTTGTTTTTATACTTTCAGATCCAAAAATCGTGCATGGGCTTGGAGCCATGTTTTGGGCTAGAGAATCAGGCCCAAAACCCAATTCTTTCAGTCTAAAAAGGCCTCTTCAGCTGCAGTTAGCTTCAACAGACTTTTCGTCCACTTCTGCTCCTCTGATTGGGTCAACGCTTGGACCATTGAAAATCCCTTTCCGAGCCGGTCGTTTTGACATAAGGTAGGCCCCATTCTGAGGTCTGAGTCCAAAGATACGCGGAAGTTTTTCTTGACTTTGTGTCTTTGTTTACGCCCAGCGTCGACTTTTCAGCTTTTGACCGGGCTTTAGAAAGGCTTTATCTTCTTGAATCTTGGCCTTTAATCACGGAACTCTTTAGTAACCGACCTTTGCTCCTTTATTTCACTAAAGTGGCATATTTCTGCACATAATGGACTTTGAAGCCTGAAATGCATAAAAACACGTAATCAGTGTTAACTCTTAATTATTACTCACATAATTGGTCTAAAAGTATGATTATTAAGGGGTTAAAACTACAGTTTTGGGCATTTATCAAACCACCCCCAAACAAGATTTTGCTTGTCCTCAAGCAAAGATGAGAAATTAGAATAAGTGACCAAAAATGGAGTTCTATCTACTCTGCGTTTATTTGAGTCGCGATTGCATTGACCATATCTGCAACAAGGCCTTAAACCACTAGGAATTCCCTAGTGGGCGAGTTATAGTTTAAATGAGAGTTTTCGGTGAAGGTACTCACAAACTTTATCTATACTACAACGACTAAGAAATAAAACTATTGTTTCCTTATTTATGCTCTAAATTAACTATACCTCTTATTAGCAATGCATATAGAGTAATCAAGTTGAAACCTAAGCTAATATATGCATAATAATCAATCATCTATGAATAAACATATATACAATGAGTAATGCTATGAAATGCAGTAACAGGTCCGTTTCTAAAACTTTGGAATAACGTCCTTAAGTAGGTTCTCACATAAAAGTCAAGACAAAAATCACTCTGATTTTTCCACTCAAGTTTTGCTACTCTAGTGTGCAGTGGGCATACTTTACCTTACAATCTCAATGACACACAAGGAAGCCGAGTTGATCAAACACATCACCACTTACTATCCCACTAACCTATTCCTAATTGAGCTAGAGGTCTTTTATTAGGTGTTGCGGGGATTAGGAGATGGTTTAAGAAGGAAGGAAATGGATATTCAAAAGGACAAATCTGAAATAATAGAGTCTTCATATTATGTAACCAAGAGAAAACCTTGTTATTTACTTTTGCTTCTACACTTTGTTTCCATCCTTAGCCATAATTTTTTTTCTTTTTCTTTGGCTTTTGACTCCTTTTATTCTATTTTTTTGGAGTTTTTATTTTATTTTTATTTTTATTTTTCTTTTCTTTGGATGGAAACTTCTTTTCTTTATTTTCTAAAGCAATTAACTAACTTTTGTTTACACAGGTTTTTCTCTTCTTCTTTCTTCCTTATTCTATTCTTAGACTTATCTAAATTGGGTAGGTTGAATTTTTTTATTTTTTTATTTTGTTTTGTTTTGTAACAGGGGTAAAAGGATTTGTGGTTTATGAAAGGGCTAATAAAAGGCTCGATTAGGGGCTTACTAAGCGGAAAATATACTTAGGTCGAATTTCTAGCTATATCGATCCAAAAGGGCCTAAATTCTCTCTTAGGACATGGTATATAGTGGTCAAGCAAGTGGGCGTGTGATTTCTCTATTCGAATATACTTCTCCCTTGTGTCATTTCTCAAATGTTTCCCTCATATAAGACTTTAGGCTATATTCTCACAGGATTTGTAGAATAAGTACTCTAGCCTAGATTTCCAGAAACTTCTTGCCAAACAATCATAGATACTCATGTAATATATTTATAGATAGATGCAACGATTATTACCTACATATTAACCTAAGTTTCTAAAACTATTCTAATGCAAAAGCTACATTGAGACTTCTAGATTATTAAGATCATAGAAAAGAAACAATACCAATATTCCCCGAGTGTATAGCATAAACTTTTTATTTTTATTTTTATTTTTATTAATTTTAAGACAAATAATCGTAATATACAACCTAATATGTGCTTAACATTTACATCGTGTTTCTATACCACCCCCAAAACAATTTGGGAGAAGGGGTTCATGAAACAATTCAATAGCACAATTAAATTATGTAACTAACTAATTTTTTATAATTTTTAACATTTTATAAATAAAAGTCGTAATTTACATCCTAAAAGTGTCTAATTTTTGCAAATGTTTCTATCCCACCCCCAAAACAATCGAGCGCTTTGTCCTCAAAGTGTAAAGAGATAAGGAAAGAATTTACCATAGAAACGTGGCAAAAATTAGCGACTGTAATGTAAATATTGTAAAGATGATATGATAATATGAAGCACAATTAAAGCATTGCGTCTTGCTAACTAACACAAACTCTACTTGGAGTAAACATGACAGGCTTAGGGTGGCAACATGATTTGAAATGAATACCAAAATCATTCACCCCCAAAAAATTGGAAAACTCTTTTTAAGTTTGAAAATTTTGTTTGGCCTATACTCCGAAAGTTGGTATTAATACGAAAAAACTTGGGTCTTTTAAAGTCGATTCCTAGACTTATCTAAACATATGTATGAATATGCAGTTTATCATATATCAACAACCTAATAGTTGTGGATCGTTCCATAAATAAATACCACGAGAAAACATATCCAAACACAATCAAGCACCAAGATTTCCCTCTGACGAAGCCTAGTGGAATGAAAGCGAAGTCGGATAGACCTATAACATAACCGAGCATGCACCTTATGTTTCATCTTTGAACGAGAGGGTGTCCTAGTGAATAAGTGTGGAAAAGTGAATGGTTGTGGAAGATATGGTGGATTAGGATAAGTTTTAGAGAAAAAGCATGGAAAAAATGAGGATGTGGGTTTAGCACAAAACTCATTCATGGTGTAGTTAGGGACTGTCTCAAGTCTGAAAATGAAGGTGTCAAGTGGTTTATCCTTGGGAAGTATTTGTTTACTAGGTGGATTTAAAAATTCATGAAGCCACGGGGAGAAACTAAAGGATCGAGTGCAAACTTCGAGGTTCCTTTGAAAAGGTGGAGGGTGGGGAATATTGGTGATGGAAGGTGAATGATTCTTAGCTAGAGCTCTCAAGTCCATATCATCGAAATCTTGATATATACAAGACATTCCTCAATAGGTGGGTCAAAAGGATCAACTGGGATAGAGATTGAAAAATTCATCTTCCGTCATAGCATCAAGGGATGAATGGTTGTTGGCAAGGGGGACTCGTGAAGTGGTAAAAGAAGCGGTGCAAAAGAGTTGCGAGAATTCTTCTTCTCGATTTAAATCTACTACCCGAGGAGTCATTGTTAAAGTCAGAATTTCCAAAGGAAAGGAATTTGTTAATCTGTTTCTCTGGAAACATGTTTTTGAAGTAATCTTGAGCTAAGCTCTCGATCATGCTAACCTCTCCATTTGTAGATGAATCGGGATACTGTGTCCTCGTTTTGAAAACATTTACCTCAATAGAAAGATGGCCAAAGGACAAGGACATCGAACCATCGCGCAGTTTATTTATGGCCGCGTGGCGTAGCCAAGAAGGAGCATACTAAAATGATAGGTACAAAGTCGTTAGTGACTTCATGTCGAGGATAACGGTCGGCCGGTAGTAAAAATTTTGGACTTTAACCAAAGACGCGTTTCAACCACACCCTTAGGATACTTAATAGACCCGATCACTAATTGCAATGTCATTTTAGTAGGTTGCATCTCCTCTAGACCTATTTGTTTATACAAATAAAACGGGAGTAAGTTAACACTAGCCCCCGTCTAGTAAGCCTTGGTCGTCGTATGAGAATCTCCTAAGGTGCATTATGCCCGTAGGGGCGACCGAGGTCCTTGTACTTAACAATTCCATTATTTTTGGATAAAGTTGGGAACCTGCTCAGGTTAGAAAGGCGTCTTTAGGTATGTTGGTCTTATGCCTAGTAGTGCACAACTCCTTAAGAAACTTAAGCGTGGTTAGGTAGATTTTTATAGCCGAGAAAAAAGAAGGTTTATCGTTAGATTTTTTGAAATGTTCCTAATCTCCTCAAAGTTAGTATCCCTAGTTAGCATGGCTAATTTCTAAAAGGAACGGTGGTTTTGCTCTATATATTTAGCGTATGGCTCGACTTGATGTGTAACCTTGGCTTTCTGTTTCTTAGGTTGTGGTTTAACCGGTACCTCTACGGTGGTAGGTTCTTCAGTTTCTATTTGGGTATCTAGTTCGATATCCGGTGTAGAATCTTGATGGGGTAACTATAGGCATAGTTACTTTGTTATCAACCACTCTTCCGCGGAGAGTGGTGATGGCATTTAGCTCTTCTACGGATGTAGTTTCCATACTAGTATTACCGTTTACCTCAAAGGTGTGTTTTGCTTGTTCTAGGGTTGGGTATCGCTTGGCCGGAAACACGCCTTTTGGTTGGAAACTTTCTCTTGGGCTAACCTTGTTGGTTTAAATTATTAACGGTTGTAGAATGTGTTGGTTAGATTGAGCCATGGTTTGAAAAAGTTGTTGGCTCACTTGTATGAAGGTGTCAAGGCGATCCGGTTGTGTGGGTGTAGTAGTCACGGGTGGTGTACCGAGCTATCTCGCGTTGGTTATTTATGGGCGGATTGTGATAGTTATTATTTACCGGACGATACCTCTATTAGCATTATAATTATTATAACTACATTGACCTTGTGCTTGACTTTGTCGAGGTTGCACTTGGTTGTTATAATTATTATAATTACCCCCGATCTGTCCTTGTTGTGGTGGAGCTTGGTTATAAGCGTCGTTGGCCTAACATATTGATTATTGTACCACAGTAGGTGTGACTTGTTGGTTATTTCTCCAACCGAAGTTGGAGTTTTGTCTCCATGGGCGTTAGGTTCACTATTAATGGAACAAGAATGTTCATAGGCTATAGGGCGGAGTCGGGATGCTCGGGACTCCAAATGTAAACTACATGGATTTGAATTTACATTCATGACGGGATAGGCTTTTGTTGTGCGTAAATGGCCTCTACCTTTTTGTGAGGGATTCAATTAGAGTTTTAAGCTCGGGATCTGATTTAACCTCAAACATACCGGTAGCCTTAATCGCTGAAGAAGAACTAGCGGGCGGGAGTAATCGTCACTACCCCCATTATTATTACGCTTAGTCGATCTTCCAAAATTTATATGCCTCTGAGGCTCCTTTACTTAGGAAACTACCCCCATTCATTATGTCTAGGCCTTCTTTATGGTGGTGTAGAAGTCCATTGAAAAAGGCACGAACTAACGTGTCTTTTGCTAGGTGATGGTGTGGACACTCTATAAGGAGATCGGTGAAACGATTCCAAGCCTCTGAAAATGATTCATGAGGATTCTGTCGAAAGAAGTGAATCTTGGAAAGCATTTCATCCGTCTTTAGGGGTGGGTAAAAATGTTTCATAAATAGTTGAACAAGTTTGGCCCACGAGTCCACGAATTAAGCAGGCAGGCAACCAACCAAGACGCCTTATCAAACTAAGGTGAAAGGGAATACCCTCAATTTAATTTGTTCCGCACCAACCGTAAGATGGTAGAATGTTGTAAGGACTTGTTCAATCCTACGCATGTGCTGATAAGGTTTTTCATGGTCTAAACCAGGAAAAACGGGTAACAAATTAAATATATTTGGGGGGATGTGGAAATCCCCCACTGGGTCTGCTAGAATGATGCAAGATTTAGGGCTATCGCTCAAGGCATTATAAAAGTCAGAGAGAGGAGTCTCTCTTTCTTCATCCATAATATCAGGTGGTGTGTGTGAAATAGTAGCTAGAGGTGTAGTGGGTGGGAAACTAGATAGACTTGTTTGTTGACGTTGCCGTGTAATTACGTTAGTTGTTTTTCTTCGACCAGACCTTAATCTCATGCAAGACTAAGTCGAACTTAACTAAACATGCAACACTCCAAACAATTACGATATACTAGTAGAAACCTCTAACCGGAGATGCGAGGTGTGGAAGAAAGGAATACGATTCGTCCTTGCTTCGCTTATGAATAGCGTCTTGTTTACGGCGTGTTCGGTGTATATAACAAGTTAAAACAACTGAAAAACTTGAAAAATTGAAATTGAAACAAACCTGTGGAAATCCGCAAATTTCAAATTTTGTATCTTCGCTTTGCCGCTTTGAAGCTTTGATTTCGCTCCTCGTGTTCCATAACTTAAGCGCTGGTCGCGCTCGGTATGGGCGCCGTCGTCGCTCCGTGTTCCATAACTTAGCTGGTTTCGGTATGAAGCGGTCGATCGCTCCGCGTAATTTTTCGCGGACTTTTTTCAATCTTTGAAGCGGACAACCACGATGAATCAAACAAGGGTGGGTGGGTGAAAATGGGACTTAAAATGACTAATTATACTATGAAAACAATGCTAAAGTGAAACTAAGATGGCGGCATTTTGATAAACATAAAAATGATAATTTTACTAATGAATAAAGCGATGAAACTCTAAACGTAAGTAAAACTAAACGATAGTTTACGTGCCTAATTTATCAAAGTTTCTACTCTCAATTATATCGAGATAGAGTGGAGTAACAAATTCGTTCCACTCCTAGTGCTCTAGCATGGAATGTTTTCTAATCTAATTAGTCGGTCTTAAGTCTAATGAGAGTTTTACTGAGGGGAATTATACTACGATGCAATATGAAAAGCAATATGTTGAATGTCACTACGAAATATATGGAAATACTAATGTTCTTGAATCTAGATAAAGAATTAGAGGGGAATTGAATCCACCTCGAATCTAACTTAATCACCTAGAATAGACTGTTGTAATCCAATTCTTACATTCTTACGGTAAGAATTGCTCATTCTAATCCCTAATTAACATGGCATTTCTACCAATTATAACTAGCATGTGAGGTCGTCCACCCATTCTCATGGCGAAACACGACCTTCTAGAATGGAATAGACTCTACAACGTTTCTACACTATACAACTAAGTTTTCATCAAGGCTTCATCAACCCCTCTAATGGAGGTTTTAGCCTTGATTCATCAAACCATCATTTCCCATTGAAATTGAATACAACATATTACCAAGATTCTAACTTTATGAAATTTAACTAAACAATAATTGAAATCTAATTAATAACTAAGAATTGAATGATAACAAGAATTGAAATTAGCTCTAATAAATTGTAAATGACAAAAATCGAAATTGACAAGAATAACTATAATTTTATTTATCTAATGAATGATATTCAATGATTCAAGAAATTAATCTAAAATAAGGAAATGAAATTCTAAAACTAAGTTCTAAAACTCATTAATGGAGGCTAACTAATCTAATTCTAATCTAGGTCTAACTATCTACCATTAACAAAGAGCTAAGCTTTTGTTTTTATACTTTCAGATCCAAAAATCGTGCATGGGCTTGGAGCCATGTTTTGGGCCAGAGAATCAGGCCCAAAACCAAATTCTTTCAGTCTAAAAAGGCCTCTTCAGCTGCAGTTAGCTTCAACAGACTTTTCGTCCACTTCTGCTCCTCTGATTGGGTCAACGCTTGGACCATTGAAAATCCCTTTCCGAGCCGGTCGTTTTGACATAAGGTAGGCCCCATTCTCAGGTCTGAGTCCAAAGATACGGCCTTCGAAGTTTTCTTTGACTTGTGTCTTTAGTTTTTACGCCAGCGTCGACTTTTCAGCTTTTGACCGGGCTTTAGAAAGGCTTTATCTTCTTGAATCTTGGCCTTTAATCACGGAACTCCTTAGTAACCGACCTTTGCTCCTTTATCTCGCTAAAGTGGCACATTTCTGCACATAATGGACTTTGAAGCCTGAAATGCATAAAAACACGTAATCAGTGTTAACTCTTAATTATTACTCACATAATTGGTCTAAAAGTATGATTATTAAGGGGTTAAAACTACAGTTTTGGGCTCTTATCATAATGCTGAGTTCGTATGACATTGAGTATGACATAAGTCGTGGCTTAATTTATGGCCGAGTTTCCAGCCGAGGATCCCACCTGGGGGGAAGAGATGATTATGGAACAGGAAGTGGATCAAAACCACGACCCTCTGGATCCTTGGGACATGCAAAACGGATGGAGAGTCTTTACAGATGGGTCCGCTACCGACACAGGGAATAGAATTGGGGTGGTATTAGTTACACCTGAGAACATTCTTCTAGAGTTATCAATGAAGCTGGGTTTTGCTGCATCGAATAATGAGTCTGAATATGAGGCAGTGATAGCAGGTCTGGACTTGGCCAGGGATCTGGGGGTGAGAGAGCTGACCGTGTATTCAGATTCAAACTTGGCAGTATGTCAGGTCATGGAGGGTTCGCGGTCCGATGTCCAAGGATGGCGAAATACTTGGATGTATTGCGGAGGAGGGCAGACAAATTCGAAAAGATCAGTTTTGCTCATCTAGGTAGGGGAGAGAATAGACTCGCCGATGCATTGGCATATGTGGCCGCGGTACTTCCTGGAACCGAGGGTCGATCCATTAAAGTCAGGGTGCTGAGCAAACCGAGTACCGTAGAGGAAGAAGGGTTATGGCTAACTACTGAGCGAGAGCTGGGGTTGATGGAGCCCGTCAAGAGTTTTCTTTCAAGGGTATAGATAGAAAACAAGCGAGAAAGGAGAAGGATGGAACAGGTATCCCAGAGGTACACATTGCTGGATGGGGTGTTGTACTAGTGGAGTGTCAGATGACCGTTACTGAAATGTCTGGGACCGTGGATGGCACAAGAAGTGTTGGTAGAAATTCATGAAGGAGATTGTGGGAGCCATTCGGCGGGGAGGACTACTGCGCACCGGCTGCTTACACAGGTGTACTTTTGGCCTCACATGAAGAGAGATGCAACAGAATATGCTAAGAGGTGCAAGAAGTGCCAGACCTTTGCACCGTTGATACACGTACCGCACAACTCTGCGGACTTCTAGTGAGGAATTGCCGTTCGCTATAGCTTATGGAGTGGAGGCGGTGATTCCGGTGGAAATGATGGCCGCGACAACCAAGACCAAAGCTGTTGAAGCAGGAGTTAATGAGAAAATATTAGCTGGAGAGCTAAATCTTACGGAGGAAAGAAGGGACACCGCGCGCCTTAGATTAGAAGAGTACCACAGGAGGTTGCAAAGACAATATAACAAGTGGGTGAAACCACGAAAGTTTAATGTTGGTGATATGGTGCTTCGGTGGGTTACCCAGGCCACTAAGAAGGAGACAGATGGAAAGTTGGGCCCCAACTGGGAGGGACCATACATTGTGGTAGATGCTGGAACGATCGGGGCCTACAGGTTGCAGACACCCCTGGGAGAGGACATCAAGCGACCATTGAATATCAAGATGTTGAAAAAGTTCCATGAGTAATTTTGTATATAGTTTTGCTTTTGTTTATTATGAAAAGGAAGTCTATTTGCTTCGTAATGTGTGAACATCAAGCTTTGTAATGGTATTTTGAGCCTTTTGGAATATCAATGAAAGTGATAGCAAATTTCCTCTATCTAATTCGTGTTTATTCGTTTGTATGTAGATTAGGCCAAAGACCGCGGACGATGAGGTTAAAACTCAACTTGGGGGCTAAACTGACCTGCCCCCAACATCTCCATACTCAACTTGGGGGCTAAATTGATTTGCCCCCAACATCTCCATATTCAACTTCATCTCCATGGCAGCGGACGATAAGGTCAATATTCAACTTGGGGGCAAAACTGACCTGCCCCTGACATCTCCATACTCAACTTGGGGGCTAAACTGATCTGCCCCCAACATCTCCATATTCAACTTGGGGGCAACCTGAGTTGCTCCCAACATCTCCATGACCGCGGACGATGAGGTCCGAATTCAACTTGGGGGCTAAACCAACATGCCCTCAACATCTCTATATTCAACTTGGGGGCTAAACTGATCTACCCCCAACATCTCTATATTCAACTTGGGGGCAACATGAGTTCCCCCCAACATCTCCATGGCAGCAGACGATAGGGTCAACATCCAACTTGGGAGCTAAACAGACCTGCCCCCGACATCTCCATACTCAACTTGGGGGCTAAACTGATCTGCCCCCAACATCTCCATATTCAACTTGGGGGCTAAACTGATCTGCCCCCAACATCTCCATATTCAACTTGGGGGCAACCTGAGTTGCCCCCAACATCTCCATGGCAGCGGACGATAGGGTCAACATCCAACTTGGGGGCTAAATTGACCTGCCCCCGACATCTCCATGACAGCGGATGATAGAGTCAACATTCAACTTGGGGGCAAGCTGAGTTGCCTCGACATCCCCATGGCAGTGGAGGGGGTGAGATCTTCGTGGACGATGAGGTCTGAACCCGACTTGGGGGCAAACTGTGCTACCCCAAACAACTTTAGCAGCGGCTAGAGAAACAACATAGAAGGGGGAATGGGTCAGATAAGCAAGTACTGGCGCGGTACCCTTTCATAATAATGATTCAGTGGCAATGCGCTATGCAAAACTTGATACACACATCAAAAAACATATTCGAAACAAGGGTTTAATAGGAAATCATGTCTATGGTGCCCTGCAGGGAGTACCAAGAAATACCAGGCCAAAAGTGAAATTACAAAACTCAGAAACAAAGTGAAATTACAAAGCATAGAGAAGATGGTCACTTGGGATCTTTAGCCACATCCGTAGACGGCTGCCCCCATCCTCTTCTGCAGCGGTTGCATCAACATTAATGGGGGAAGTCGCCACCCTAGGATGGACAGCGGCCTCTGGTCCGACTATTTGGGGAGGGGCTGTAGAGTTTGGAATGGCCGAAGAGGAAGTTTGAGGTGGGAGGAGGCGGCCAGCTGCTACCAGGGCATCCAACTATTGCTTTAGCTCCCTGGCAATCTTCTTGGAGGCCAAGACCTTGAAATGTTCAGCGGCATCCGTCTCCCTCTGGCTCTCCAGCTGTGAGGTGACGCCAGCCACATAGTCCTTGTGGGCTTGCTCGGCGCACTGGAAGTCCTTGTGATATTTGAGCATTGAGAGGCGGGCGTCATCTCTTTCCTTCTCCAGCTGGGCATACTTCGCCTTCGACCCCTCGGGACCATAGATCTCATTCTTCACAGATTCTAGGGTATCCAGGGTGTTGGTAAGACTGCGGATGACATAGCCGACATCGAGGCTCAGCTGGAGATAAAGACAAAGTTAGAGAAAATAAAAGGAAAAACAAGGAAGGAGAAAGAAAAAGGGAAAAGACATACCCTTTCCCAGCCTGTGTAGATCGCAACCCTGTGGGAGGCGAAGGAGCCAGAATCCCTATAAGATTGATCCCTAGGGAGATGGGAGCTGAAGAACATGGATGCGGCCACCGCCGGATAGATTGTCCAGCGCAGAGTCGCGGGTGGTGATCCCCCGATCCTTGGCCTTGCATTATGGGTGCCAGATTTCTACTGGCCCCGCGAGTAGGGGACCAATGGGAACAACCTCTTTACCATAATGGCATGGAGGAGCCACGGGCTGTGGTGATCTTGGTCGTGCTTCACCGGCTGAAGCGGTGGAAGCGGAGACCTTAGCCTTTTTGGCGGGAAGGCCCTTGGCGGCAGCATTGATAGGGGCATCACCGTCAGAATCCCTATCCTAAAGTCTGAGCTTAGACACGTCCATGGCAGGGGCAATGGTAATGGGGTTAGAAAAGTCATCCTCCCAGTCAGCGATGGAGGAGTATGACCGGGGAATGCTGTTGGGCACAATGGAGGGAGAACCAGTGGGAGATATGTGGGTTACGTTGGTGGCTACTTTCTTAGCGAGCACTTGGGAATGAGAAATATTGGTGTTGTAGCCGAAAGATCGATGAACAGGGCACTTCGCCTTACGGGCTTTGGGTGGAGAAGGTTTGGGTTTCCGTTCTTTGGGCGGTGGCAGTCAGTATAAAGGGCACTGATACTGGTCAATGTTTTTGAGGGAGGGGTCCAAGAGGAGCGGACTGCCCTTGTCTGGATCGATGCTGAGGATGTCACACTGGTCACAGAGCTTGAAGAAAATCTCAGAAGAGATACCGGTGTATATACGAGACAGCGAATCTGGAACCCAACCTAGAACACAGACAGATAGATATATTAACACAAGAGTCATCAAACCAGCAAAGCAAACAACCAACCGAGCTCACCTCGTCTGAGGAAATGGAACTGCCTTAAGGACACTTCAGGAGGGAGGTTTGCGGAGAGAAAATTCCCCGAAACATAGAAGGGATAGTGGTGCCAGACTTTGTCAGAGGTGGTGATGCGGAGAACGAAAGATTTCTTCCATGGACACACACAGAATGATTGGTACCCAACGCTCCCAAATTTGGTGATTTTCTTTATGAAGTAGTGGGCCATGATGTCGTGAAGACAGATTCGCGGAGTATGTGATTGGTTGTAGTAGTTAGCGGCATGCGTAATCCGCCAGAAGTTACCAATACCTTGGCATGGCGGGATGTTGAAGTGGTTGCAAACCTCAACGTCCAACAAAGACAGGGGAAAGCGTAGGGCAGCAGCTATCTGACCCACGGTGGCTACTAGAAACCCCGGTCGCGGTGGGACTAGATGTGGAAATTGGGTGACACCAGGTACATGCTCGAGGACCACATCCCTAGGAATACCATAGGCTGCTTGCACCGCAGCCAGGTTGGGCCTACATTTATAGGACGGTGGATGGGGAAGGGCAGTTGGTCTCCTAGAGGTAGAGGTGGTAGAGGATGAACGAATGGGCTCATGAGAAGGGGACTCCGATCGTTCCGGGGTGGAACCGGAAGATCCGGAGGTAGTAGATGAATGGACAGATCTAGGGTTTGAGGATGGCGAACCAACAAATTGGGTAGCGGACAAACCACCCGAATCAGAATCATACATGGTAACACTGAGAAGTTGGACAAAGGCGAGACAAGACCAGTAAGATGGGGGAAAGAGTGCCCAACAGAGAAAGAGATGAAGGATCAAAAGAAAATACTCGCAATCAACAAAACTATACCATAAAGTTAAGAAAAAGAGAAAGAACGAACCTGGAGGAGGTCACGCAAGTGATGAAAGGGATGCAACCGATGAACAAGAGCAAAGTGTAGTAGCAACTTTACTGGAGGGGAAGGAAACTAGTAGAACTTGCAAAAGATGAATGAGATGAAGGATGTGAGTGAGAGTAGAAAAGAAAAGTGTTGTGAGTATGGAGGAGTATATGAGAGGTTTTGAACGGGATGTGAAAAGACAAGGGTAATGAGGGAAAAAGAATATGGTGTCAGAGAAAAGGACCATCCAGAATAAGGCACGTGGCTGTGCGAAAACCGAAGAGGCGAAGGGTGGTTACGCGTGCTTCTCGAGACACGGGCCCAAGGACACGTGCTCATGACCTCGGTGCTCAAGGCAGGAGCGTGATCGTGGATTTTAGAGAAAATAATGAGGTAAGGGCCTCAGATAGGATATCTCTCTGAACAGCCAGCTGGGGAGTCTCGGCCCGCGGACACATCGAGATTCGAGGGCCGAGAGGGGGCATCTGTATCAGCCTATTTTGGGGCCAAGGAGTTGGCATGCCTACAGGTCCGTATTAGCATAAGGAAAAGGAAGCGCGGAACACCTCATCACGGCCGCAGAACCCTAGAAGAAGGTGGGCTACATATGGATAGATGACTCGGGGGTTGTCAGGGTCAAAGGAGAGGCAAGATTAGAAAGAAGAAATGGGAAGTATGGGATCGAGGCTGCGGAACCCTAATAGGAGAGGTGTGCGAAAGCTGATCGATGGATGGGACATAGATGAATGGATGGGAAGAAAAGGGGAAGGATATAAAAGGAATAGTGGACCTTAGAAAAAGAAAAAAAAAAAGAAAAGAGAGAAAAAAAAAAGGAGAAAAGAGAAGGTAGGAGAGGTGAGTGACTAGACATACTAGTAGGGATTTTTCAGGCGAATACAATATCTCCACAAACAATTAGCTCAATTAAAATTTTCTAGTATTTTCAAAAGAGTGATAAAATTCTAGACCGTTAGATAAATTTCAAACTTGAACTCAATTTTTGGTAAGGTTTGACATAGTCAAGGGAGCTGATTTTCTTTGGAGATGATCTCCATGTTGTAAAGATCACATCCCCAAAAAATCAGCTCTTAGTTCAATATATAGGTAGGTAGGATTGCACATGTCATTTTCGTATGTTATTTATGTATGACAACGTAGCCAGCCCGTATATATATATCTATCTAATAAAAAAGCTTGGTGTGGGGGGCTGCAGAGCCCCATCTGACGGCTACGATTGTTTCTCATAAGTTATGACATAGCAGATCCAAAGTTTTATAGGATATGTATAGTTTAAAATGTTAATTTGAAAGAGTACTGGATCATTGTTGATTTGGTCAACAATGGCTGCTTTGTGGGTTGGGCTTTTATCAATCAATTGGTTGGGGTTCTTTTGGGCCTAATTTGAAACAGTGCTGTGGGCACGGACTATATACTAGTATAAAATAAAACAGCTTGGTTTTTTATTTTTTTTATATCAAGCAGTCCAGGAGAAAGTAGTTTTGTTGAGATCTAACGGTGTTGAGATGCCTTTCCAAACATGCATAGGCATAATAGTCAATTTACATCTTTTTAAGAGTTTTGATTCCATTAAACTATATAAGAGAAAAGCATAAGAAAGGTAAAAGGGTTTTCTTAAGGTTTACGTTCTCAAAACTTTAACCTCCAAAACCATACATGGAACTCTATCAAATAAAATAAAGAAGGTATGCATATTATTCTCTCTTTAATATGTTCTCTTAAGCACTAAGGTAAATCTAAGTTTGTTTGTACTATTTTTTGTCTTGCCGCCAAACTTTTTAATGGTTTTGGCAAAAGTAATATTGGTTCATTTTTCTTCTTGATTTTTTACACTTCTTGCAAAATTTAGTGTTTATGATTTTCTAAAAGCAATACATCATAAATTAGGATCTCATAAAGTAGTTCACTCGATCTATTCTAGCTAATATGACTAAGCAGAAAAGCATCTTAGGTGATATGATATGTTTCTTTTGATCATATCATGGATTTATTTAGTTATGACACTGGTTGGAATATTGAAACTAGAGTTGGTTGCGCAATATCCAAATTGTTACGTTTGAGCAATATCATGTTCGATCAATAACTTATATTGGTAAGTTCAACTGCATAGATTACTTAAGAGTAGTATTTTCTTTGGGTCAGCAAGTTATTAAGAGAATTATGGTAATGGGCATTGCTTTGCATTACTTGCATTATATTATTCACATTTAGAAGCTTAGGCCGGACCAATGTTGGTTTTCTTCTTTGAATTTCTATACATGGTTACAGTCCAAATATCAGTAATGTTATCCAAGATATTATACATCAATGGAGTTGAGTTTCTCAGTTAAGATATTGTCATAGGCATTTGTTCTTTATTTTTTACATTTCTTTCAAATAAAAGGTGTGGAGAAAACAATTTTGTAGTGATCTAACGGTGGATGGACCAAGATTAATGAATTAGAAGAAAGTTGAGTCTAATTACTAATTAGGAAACTATGTTTGCTTAACTAGAGAAAAGGGTATATATCTTCATTAAAAGCACTAATCAATTTTGGAAATCGATTGCAAGAGTTTCCCATACATTTTCCAAAAAGAATACGTATTGACTTAAAAATCTTTTTTCCAATTAAGAATATGGAAATCCTTTAGAGGTGCAGTATGTTACTTCTTAGAATCAAAGAGTAAAGAACTTCATTAAAAATCCTTATAAGATGTAGTATCATTAATCAGAAGGAATTGAAGCAACCTTTGATTACACAAAAGAAATAAATTTTTAAATCTCTTTGAGTGAGGTAGGCGTAAGATGATTTGAGTGAGCCAGGTAGGCTTAAGTATTCTCTATTTACTGTATATGTGCACTGCTGTCAATATCTTGAAGCTAGTTATTGAACCTATAATGATCAACTCTAAATTGTATTAATTTAGTTATGAATTATATAATGTCTCCTTAGACATTTTTTAAGTTGTTGTATGCTTTAAGGAATGAATTTCTAAATACCTAAGTTGGCATGACATTTTGTCGAGTGAAGTTATTTGTAATACATATTATATATGTATATCACACTATATGACAATATGACGCAAACATGTTCTGTTTAGATGCCAAAAAATAGGTGAAGCTAAATCGTGTAAAATGACAAGTTTACTGATGAAAAAAGAAGAAGAAGAATGATATCTAGTGAGAAAGGAAAAGAAAAACCCACTCGCACACTACAACTTAAAACCCCATAAATAAAAATAGAAAAAAAGAGAGGAAATAACCAAAAAGAAAGAAAGAAAGAATATATTTTATATTTCTTCAACTCCTTCGTGACTCTCTTTCCCACTCTTTGCTCTCCCTCCAATATTCTCTCGATATTTTCCCTCACATCCGCTCTTGGTTCTCTCATGTCCATTTATTTGTTTTTCTTCACAACCTTAAAACAAAAAATAAAATAAAAAATAGCCTTGACTGTTACTTGCCGAGTTGTTGAATAACTTGAAGAGTTGCCAAAGAACTTGCCATGTTACTACTACTTTACAGCCTTTACTAAATCAGTTTTAAGGACTTATTTCAATTGTAAGTATCTATAAACTTTCTAGTTATTTTCTTTTGTGTTCTCTTTACACGTAATATTTGGTGCTACATTGTGCCAAGTTCAAATAACATAATCATGAACTGTTAATTTTCTTTTAACTCGTGAACACCGTGACATACAACTGATTTCACAAAACTAATATCATGGTCATATCATATTCAATAATTTGAATAGAGGATGGTCTAGTATTTAAATGAACACCACTACCAAAAAGTCACACCTCTTAGTCCAATAATATATATATATATATATATATATATATATATATATATATATATATATATATATATATATATATATTATTCTAGTAATATATATATGCTATTTCCTTCTATCTTTTTCATCACTAATTGAAAACTTTTTTTTCCTGAAAATCTTTGTTTTTTATTGCATTAGAAAACTTTATTTTATACAACTAATACATGACAAACAATTTAGTTGCACTAGAAGATTTTGCATTTAGTTTAGCATGTAGTTATTAAATTCCGCCATATAAATTTCACATAAAAATGAACTATGTGCAGTAACTATTTTGTGCTTTAATTGTTTGTAAGATTCTGATATTGATGTTGGTAGAATTTTGTCGGACGATATTGAAATGGAGAATGAAGATTTTGATAGGGAGAATATTAGTATGCCTGCGGAACATGTTGAGATTTACTGTCTTGAAGTCCCACATGATCTCAAGCCTAAAAATGGTCAAGAGTTTGAATCACTTGATGCTATTAAGAATTTTTACAATGCATATGCAAAAGTAGCTGGGTTTAGCATTCGAAGTTGGTCTCAGAGAAAAACGGATGATGAAATCGTAAGGAAGGAGAACATCTGTTTTAAAGAAGGAAAAAGTATAGTGATAGTAGACATTGCGGCAAAAAGGCGTTGGGGCATTATAAAAGAAGACTGTAAAGCTAAAATTGCAGTGGTGAAGTTAAATTTTGATGCATTTGTAGTTAGTGTATTCTTTGAGGAGCATACTCACTCGTTGTCAACCCCTAGTATAGTACAATTTGTAAGATCTCATCGTGGTGTTTCTGGTGCCCAAAAGTGCTTAACACAACAGTTGTTTGACATGGTAATTGCTATTATGATTGTAATTGCCAGGGAAAGACATTGGCCTATATTACAATCTAGTGAGGAATTGTCGTTGAGATTGTATTATAGTTTGAGAAGTTGTATATTAATTGGTAGTACTTGGATGCATTGGATCCTGTCCAATGTATTAGAGCACCTAGTCACATTCATGTATGAGCAAAGAAATTACAGTTACTATAACTGAATCCAAAACAGTTAAATAGAATTTGAACTGCTGTGTTCTTTCAAATGAATGTGAGGAACATACACATGTTGTCATACACCTTGTTAGCAATTCACCGAATTATTCGCGAATAATTTGCGAATTGAATTTTTGAAGGGCAAAACGTATAATACTTTCGAATATTTGAAAAATTCGAAATAATTTGCAATTTTTTGCCTTGAAATGTATAATACGGATTTTGGCGAATTTTTCAAAAATTCGGCTAAAAAATTTTGCTAAAAAAATGAATGAAAATTCGGTTGCGCTTTTGTTATTTTTTATGTACTTTATGTCCTCACTCTTACTTTAAGTCCCCAACTCTTACAATTTTAGTGATAAATTAATCCAAAAGCTTGGTTTTTATACTTTTTGGGCAATATTTAAATTGTCATGTCATGGTGTGTGTATTTTGAACTTTGAACGGGAATTTTAATCCAAGAACAAATAAATGAAGGTACCCATATGGACCATTCAATTGGTTTCAATGTTTTTGTAGCTAAATTGTTTAGATATGTTTGTTATGTTGTAAAGAATGACAACTATTATTAATATTTACTAACATAATATCACAAATTTTTAACTTCCGAATTTTTGCAACCAAACGTTTAAAATGCGTATTAATTAAACACTGCATAATTGCCGTCTTGCGAATTTTTGACCGAATATTTGACTGTACCATTTTTTTGGATCACCGAATAATTCTCAAATTATTCCCGTACCGATTTTTTGCTGTATCCCGAATTGCTAACAAGGGTCATACATTGAAGTGGTGTGTACATCCAAAAGGTATCCATGAAGAGGTGCGTCTATTCATTCAACATTGAACCTCTATAAAGAGAACCTCTATAATAAGGAAATTAGTCATGTTCTCATTATCTCTCCCTCTCCCTCCAATGTTTAGTTCGAATGCAGGTTTCATTAGAGTGCTTTGAGAATTCTTCGGTATTGCTAACCATAGAATTCTATGGTTTGTTGTATCTTGGAGGTGATTTGCCTAGACCCGATAGCAAACTCTTGTAGTGGGGGCAAATAACACCTTAAGGATAGTGTTATCTGCGCGCCTCAAACCATCATCGAATTTCTGATCATTCTCTATTGTTATTATCTATACAGTAATTATATCGTAGCATCAACAATTTAGCCTTCTTGGAGTGCGACCTGGAGGGATATAATATATCGGTTTCAAGAAAAAAGATTTAAACAATCAGAAAAAGGATAGGTGCAAGGAGACGAAGGGCCATGATGGAGATATGTTTCATGAGTATATGAAATTGGAGCATGGAAAGAATCCTTCTTTCACTTATAAAATTAAGCCAGATGGTAAACAGAGAATTACTCATTGTTTTTGGGCAGATGTGACCTCTAGACGAGCATACCAGTTTTATGGTGATGTTGTCATTTTTTATACTACGTACAATACCAATCGGTATGGGTTGATACTTGCACCATTATTCAAGGTTAATAGACCATTATTTTTGCTTGCTCATTTCTCTGTGATGAGACCACATAATCTTTTGTTTGGTTATTCAACCAATTTTTCAAAGCTATGCCCGGTGAGGCCCCGAAGATGATTATAACATATCAGGATCCAGCAATGACAAAAACAATTTCTTAGACGCTACAAACTACTCTTCACAGGTATTATAAAGTTATGCTTTTAGCAAGTTTAAATTGGTATTTGGATTAGAAAATTAGAATAGTTTTGGTAATGCAACTTAAATTGGACTTTTGTTAGAAGTAAAATAAAATATATAGGAATTAGTGATACTGTGAAGATATCTACAACAGACAAATCTAGCCCTCTAGCCCTCCTAGCTAAAAAAGGTTGGGAAGTCATTGCAAGCGGCAGGTCACTATGGATCGATATTGTCAAGGCAAAATACCTTCGAAGTCAAGACTTCTTAACAATGTGCCCCAAACCACTTGATTCTAGAGTATGGAGAGATATCCTCAAGGCCCGTACCATCCTTAATAAAGGATTGGGATGGGAGATAGGCAATGGATCATCAATCCACCTTTTCACCGAGAGCTGGATTCCAAGTAATGAAGGCATCACCGCTCTAATATACTCAAACACCATTAAACCAATCTTCGTCTCAGACCTCATTGATAGTACCACAAGAAAATGGCGCTCAAACATCATCTACCACTGCTGGCCAGCAAAAATTGCTAGAAAAATTATCTCCATTCCACTTTCCCACAGTGAAAAACCCAGCAAAAAAATTTGGACTCTATCAATCAATGAGAAATATACGGTGAAATCGGGCTATCAAGCAATAAACTCATACCACACCACCCCTTTCTTTGATTGGAGAATAATATGGAAACTCTGATTTCCTTTGTGAGTGAAAGTATTCATGTGGAAACTTTCACTAGATGCTCTGAACTCATCATCTAATCTATTCAAAATAGGGTAGTTGAACTTTAACCTAGACTGCATCTTCTGCAAAAGCCACCCAGATACTGCACAACACCCATTCCATGATTGCCCATTCACCCAGACCATATGGAGAACTAGTCGAATCCCCCAAATTGCATCCATACCCTTCAATGAAACACCATAGATATGGATAAATAAGATCCATAACTTGATGAGAAATCAGCATAGCAATATACCGTTTGTTATGGAACTCTTCACAATCATCTGCTGGAACATCTGGAATAGTAGAAATGCAATGCTATTTGAACACAAAAGGGTGACACCTCAAGGCACACTCAGAGTTAGTCTTGCTTTTTGGAGAAGTACAAAGGATGCCCAGACACTACTCCTTAAAACCAAAAGACAAAAACAACTTATTCATCTCTACTGGAAGCCTCATACAGCTCCATACATCACTTTAAACACAGATGGCACTTGTCACGGAAACCCAAGTCCTTCGGGTTTGGGATGTGTACTAAGGAATTATGTCAGTGGTTTCGTTACTTCTTCAGTAGATTTTGTACCTATTTGCACATCCTTCCTTGCCGAAGCTTTGGCAATGAGACTAGGTCTCTATCTAGCTATCTCCTATAACATCACACATATACACATCCAAAGTGACTCGAAGGCCTTGATAAGCTGCATTAAGGGAGATGACAATGACAATGACAATCCATGGGAGGCAGTTGGAATAATAGAGGATATTCGACAACTCTTCTCCTTTTTCGAAAATATATACCTCAATCACATCTACAGAGAAGGCAACTCCAAGGCAGACACTCAGGCACAACATAACATTACTTTAGCTAGATATATGAGTTGGCATGGTAGACCACCTGATATCATCTGTAAAAAAATCTCTATTTCGACTGTATGGGTGTTTTGACGCCCAAATTAGTATAAATAATATGCAAATATTTGAGGATATATAAAGACTGGTGAGGCGTCTAAGTATAAGTATAAAGACTCATTTAAACAAAGTAATTGTTTCTCTGTTTCTTGTCTTTATTGGTTTTGTTAATAATAATGCTTTTGTTTAATTTAAACCATGTTTTTGTGTTCATGTTCATGTACATGTACATGCTTATAATTATTCACGTATCAAAGCATGTCCATCTAGGTCATCAGAAGCATATCTATATTTTTTCATTGTTTGTTTGAACCATTTTGTAAGAATAATCGATATTGTGATATTTGAATCTTGTGGAGAGTCTATATAGATTCTGCATGCATTTTGTTTAAATATTTGATTGCCTTTGAAATGTGCATATTAAAGCCTTTGTATATTCTATCACAGGTATTGTAGTTGGCCACATACTAATGAAGATTTCAGAGAAATAATTAGATACAACTAAATACAGTGAGTACTATAGGGTATGGGGAGTTCTCAACTGTATATAGGGATATGAGATAAAGGAAGTGTTTGATTTGAAGTGGACGGATCTAGTTAAGAGGAGTGGCTTACATGAAAATAAATGGCTACTTTCAATGTATGATATCCGATCCAAATGGCTGCCTGCATATGTGAATCATAGTTTTTCTGCTGGCATGTCCAGTAGCCAATGAGTAGAAAGTGCCCATTCATTCTTCAAAAGGTATGTTTCAAAAGAGAATTCATTGGTAGATTTTAGGGTTTAGTTTGTTTGGTAGGGGACTTGTGTGCCAACGCCACGAAGAGCTAATGCATGGCGGATAATAAAGATATGGTTGATAAACCAAAAATTAAAATTCTCCACAGTTTTTTGGTACACATAGTTGAAGTTTATACACATGAGATGTTTTTTAAATTTCAAGGTGAGTTGTGGGAGAGTTTGAGTTATAGATTTGAGCTTCTTAGTGAGAATGAAAGCTGTCGAGTTTATAAAGTTCAAAGAAAAATGGCAGAAAAGTCTAGGGTGCGGGAAATTATGTATAAAAAGGATTTGGATTTTACTTCATGTACTTGCAAAAAATTTGAGAGCTCAGGGATCCCTTGCAAGCACATTTTGTCATATTTGAATAGGATGCATGATTTTGATAAGTTGTTGGACCAATACATTTTAACCCGTTGGTATAAAACAACAAAGACAGGGATAGTCATTGATGATGGTGGAACTGAGATAACAGATGATAAATCGTATCTTATGAAGCGGAGTGAATTAATTCACATGTCTACACTTGTAGTTGAGAAAGCCCTTAGAAGTAAGGAAGCAACTAAAGTATTTAATGATGCTTTAAGTAGTGCACTTAAAAATATTAACAGCTTGGTTAGTTGTGGTACAAGTGTAACAACACCGCTGGATAAAGGTAGTCAAATTTGTGGTTCTGGTACATGTTTAGGAGTACCTGGAAAAAAAAATTATTGTGAACCAAGTCAAGCGAGGGAAAAAGGGTGTGGAAAAAGGCTTAAGAGGGAAAAAGAGAAGGCACTCAGGAAGGGTAAACAAAATAAAGCCAAACGATGCAGTGGTTGTAACCAGGTTGGAGTGACTCACGATAAAAGAAATTGTCCAGAGCTTATAAATCGGTAAGAAACTCGCATTATTTGTTTGTTTTTTTTAGTAAAGCAACCAAATACTTATAATTATAGTGGTAATTGACTTGCAATGCATAGTTTTCCTTATGCGACAAAGATGCAAGGAATTGTCCAGAGCTCATAAATCAGTAAGAAATTAAACTTGCATGATTCACTGCTTGTTGTTGTTGCTATTTTTTTTTTTCTTTTAAAGCAACCACATACTTATTATAGTGTTAATTGACTTGCAATGAACAATCTTCCTTATACAACGATGATGTGCAACAGATGATGATTCCTTTGGGTGAACAATCTGTGGATGAGTTTTGAAGTTTACATGTTAAAGGATACTAGGAGGGGTGTATTTTGAAGAGTGCATGGATATTCTTTTAAGTATTTTGTTTCTTTTTATTGTGCTTGTTTCTTGGACAAATTTATCGCAAGCTAGAATAACCACATTTATTATATACCATAAGACTATTCTATGAATTTGAAATTTTTTGCTATGATTTGTTGTTAATTTGCATAAACTTATTGCCAAAGTGGTAAAACGTATAGATGGTATTCAACGTACAAGTGTTTAAAGGAATATATATCCAACAAAACAAAAGTATTATTGCCATAATGTGCAGTTCACTAGAGTTTCATTGACATTCCAATATGCATCAATATGCATATACTTGATCCCCAAGACCAAATGGTAAACCATTATATTTCTTGGAAGGGGCAAAGCAGGAGGATGGGTTGATCTAATAATTTCCAGTAGGATACCCACTAGTTCTACATTGCGTCAAGAATTCATTAACTTTCAGTCTGTGTAAGAGAATCTGCATCATATCACCAAGCATTCTTAGTTACTCCACTGAGCTTGAGCTTCATAAGGGCATATCTAACTCACAAAATTTCAGTGCAATTACTCCCCAGTTATGGAAGAAACTCCTCTTAAAATATCGTCTAGAGGGGAAACTGATGTAAACAGATACTTAGAGTTAGGAAACATACACTAATTTTGTTAGAAAAATGGATTTGCACAAATCTATTGAGATATGAATGAGTAATTTGTCTCCCAAGTTACCCCATTTGAGATGAAATGGGTTTCTCTTGAAACAATACGTAAAGTGAGAAAAAAACCTTTTTGAAATGGTGTACTGGTTCGAAATAGTATATTATGCTAAAAATGTGCGACCTTTCGAAATGTGCACTGGTTCGAAACAGTACATCATGCCAAAAAGGTGTGACCTTTCGAAATAGGCACTAGTTCGAAACAGTGCTTTATGCTGAAATGGTGTGTCCTTCCATAACATGTGACTTTTCAAAAAGTTGCTTACTTTTTCCCAAGAGTCACTGTGTTATTTCGAAGAGGCACCATTCACCTATAAATAGTAAATGAATTTGGAGAAAAAGACACACCAGATCACACAGAGTTCTGATCTTTCTCTTCTCCATTTGTTCTTAGTCAAATACTATGTTGTGTTCGCTGATTCTATAGAATTGAAGTGTTAGCTTTCTATAGAAGGAAATCTGTTCTATCTTGGGAGACAGTTTTCCATCAACCTTCAAGCACCATGAGGGGGAAAATTTGTCTTAAGGACATAGTGTATCTACATTAAGCTCAGATTTAACAAAGAAGTACAAGACACTTACAAGACAAAAGGTTTGTATAGTTTGGTAATTGGTAAAGAGTAAGTACAATTAAATTGTATATTCCTAACTGATAAAAGGTAAAAATGATAGTTTTACCTACGAATAAGTAACAAAACTCAAACGTAAGTAAAACTAAAACTATTTTCGATGCTAATTATCAAAGTTCTCTACTCTCGATGCTATTGCAATATAGTTGGAATAGAAAGTTCGTTCCACTCCTAGTTCTTTAGAATTCACGTTAACTAAGATTATCAGTTCTATCAAAGTCAATGGGAGTACGGATTATATAATTATGCTAACAACGATGGAAATGACGTAATCGAAATGTTCTAAATAATAAGATGGCAATTAAAATACTAAGGTTCGAATCTAGATAAAGAATTAAGGGAATTTGATTCCACCTTAACTCGACTTAATTTACTAACGAAGAATTGTCGTAATCCGAATTGCAATGCTTTCGCATAACAATTGGGTCTTTCTAATCCCTAATTGTTCATAGTAATCTCTACCAACTAACAACTAGCATGTGAAGCAATCAAACCCATTCTCATGGTGAACTAATTACTTTCTAGAATAGAATAGAATAGAATATTACGATCTATTCTACGCTAATCGAAATCAAGTTTCATTAAGGCTTCCTCAAACCCCTCTAATGGAGGTTTTAGCCTTGAATCATTACACTATCATTTCTAACACAAAAACACATAGAACAACCCATTATTGAATAAATGATTAACTTATAAATCTAATTGAACAATAATAATAATGATTCCAAACGAATTAAAACAAGATTTAGTACAAATTTATAACTAAGATGATGATTAACTAATTATCAAATTAAGACAACCTAATTATGAATTTAAGACAACTAAAACTAAATAAGGATTGAATCAATAAACTAAATTGAAATGAAAAACTAATAATTTATTATAAGACTAAATCTGATTCTAAATAATATTCATTCTTTGTTCTAACTAATCTATTGGAATGGAAAACTAATTCTATCAAGTAAAAACTAGATCTCAAACAAGTTATTGGATAATTCTAAGCTAAAAAAAAAGATGATTAAGAGCTAAGTCTTGTGTCTTTAAATGGAGGAGACAATATCCACTTTTTCGTGCATAGGCTGAGGAGCCATGTTTTGGGCCGAAAAATCGAGCCCAAAACCTAATTTCTTCAGTCCACAGAGGCCTTTTCAGTTGGATTTTACTTAAATAGCATTTTCATCCACTTCTGCTCCTCTGATTGGGTTAAGGATTAGACCTTTAGAAAGCTCTTTCTAAGTCGGTCATTTTACATAAGGTAGGCCCAATTATGAGGTATGAGTCCAACGATACAGCCTTCGGAAGTTCTACTAACTTTTGTGCGTTGTTTCTGCCCGTGTTGACTTTGATTTTTTAGCTTTAACCGGGCTTTAAATGGGATTTTTCTCCTTAGATCTTAGCCTTTAATCATATAACTTCTTAACAACCAACCCTTGCTCCATTATCTCGCAAAAGGGGCGCATTTCTGCACATATCCGACTCCAATGCCTGAAATACATAAGAACACGATAAAAAACACTAACTTTTACTTATTAATCACATGATTGGTCAAAAACGATATTGTTAAAGGGGTTAAAACTACAGTTTTGGGCTCTTATCACTAACAACTTAAGACATATTTTCTTTTCCTTCTTCTTCTTTACCGAATAGAATTTGTGTCTGTTTTCTTTTTTGCTTTGGTTTAAAGGAATAACAAAGCGTAGTTGTATTTCAGAATAAGGCAACACCACCGCCACTCCTGGCCTATTCATCGCTCCCCATTCCATCCTCATGAAGAGAAGCCCGAAAAGTTCAATGGAACTAATTTCAAGCGCTGGCAATAGAAGATGCTCTTCTATCTGACCACCCTTAACTTGGCAAGGTTTCTGTGGGATAAGGCTTCTGATGTAAGCCGTGATGAAGTCGACAAGGAGAAGGTTTTGGCTAAGGATGCTTGGTTTCATGCTGATTTCTTGTGTAGAAATTATGTCCTTAGCGGGTTGGCTGACTCATTATACAATGTGTATAGTGTGTTCAAGACTGCTAAGGAACTTTGGGATTCATTGGACAAGAAATACAAGAGTGAAGATGCTGGCATGAAGAAATTCATAGTTGGTAGATTTCTTGATTTCAAAATGACGGATAGTAAGACCGTCATAAGCCAAGTCCAAGAACTTCAAGTAATCCTCCATAATGTCATTGCTGAAGGAATGGCCTTAGGAGAATCGTTCCAAGTTGCTGTTATGATTGAGAAATTACCACCATCTTGGAAAGATTTTAAGAACTATCTTAAGCATAAATGCAAATATATGAATCTTGAAGAACTGATTGTCCGTCTAAGGATAGAGGAAGATAACTGTCTATCTGAGAAGAAGAGCAAGGATCCCATGGTGGCAAAGACCAATGTTATGGAAGGATAAAGTGTTAAGGGAAAGAGGAAGTGCCAAGACAAAGCTCAAGGCGAAGAGAGTAGTACGCCTACTAAGTTCAAGGGCAAGTGCTACAACTGTGGGAAGGGTGGACATAAGGCAAATGAATGCCGCAAGCCAAATAAGTACAAGAAGCAAAAGACTAAAACAAATGTGACAATGAACACGCTTTCTAACAATGTTAATGATATATGAACCTATCTGATGTGGTTTCTGAATATCTCATGATTTGAAATGAAAGGGAATGGTGGGTGGATACTGGTGCTACTCGCCACATATGCTCCAACAAGTCGATGTTCACCACTTATCATGCTATGGAAAAGGAAGAACAACTCTTTATGGGAAACTCTTATACGTCCAAGGTTGAAGGTAAAGGAAAGGTGGTGATAAGGTTGACTTCTGTGAAGGAACTAACTCTGAATGAGGTGCTCTATATACCTAACATTCGCAAGAACTTGGTTTCTGGGTCACTGCTGAGCAAGAATGGCTTTAAGTTAGTGTTTATTTCTGATAAATTTGTACTAACTAAGAATGATATATTCGTGGATAAGGGCTATCTTCAAGATGGGCTCTTTAGGATGTCTTGTTTTACTATTACACCAAAGAGCGCCAATAAAGTTGAATCTTCTGTTTACTTGATTGAGTCTTCACATGTATGGCATGGTAGATTAGGACATGTTAATTATGATACTTTGTGTAGATTAATTAATTTGGACTATATACCAAAGATAAAATAAGACCCACACCATAAATGTGAAACTTGTGTAGAATCTAAGTTGACCAGATCATCCTTTCATTCTATTGAAAGAAGTACTGAACCTCTAGACTTAATACACACAGATATATGTGATCTTAAGTACATGCAAACTAGAGGTGGTAAAAAGTATTTCATTACTTTTATTAACGATAACACTATAAATAGTTATGTTTACTTGTTGAGAAGTAAATATGAGGCAATTGAAGTGTTCAAACACTATAAAAATGAAGTTGAAAATCAACTAAGCAAAAAATGGAAGGCTATAAGGAGTGATAGAGGGGGTGAATATGAATCACCTTTTGAAGGTTTCTGTTCTGAACATAGAATCATTCATCAAACTACGACTCCTTATTCACTTCAATCAAATGGTATTGTGGAACGCAAAAACCGAACTCTAAAAGAGATAATGAATGCTACGTTGTTAAGTTCTGGTTTACCCCAGAATTTGTGGGGGGAAGCTTTGCTTTCCGCCAATTACACTCTCAACAAGATTCCTAACAAGAAGACGCTTAAAACACCATACAAATTGTGGAAGTCCCTAAACCTAAGAAGGTGAAGATAGGACCCCAAGACTACTGATTGTGTATTCATTGGATATGCAAACAATAGTAGTGCATATCGTTTTCTGGTTCATAAATCATAGATTCAAGATATACATGTTAATACGATTATTGAGTCAAGGAATGCTTCATTCTTCGAAAATGCGTTTCCGTATAACATGTGTATAAAGCCAAGTTCAACAAAGAGAACTTTAGATGCTACAACTAGTAACCATCCTACACAAAACGAAATTGAGGAGGAACCTAGACGTAGCAAAAGGTCAAGGACGTCAATGTCTTTTGGACCTGATTTTCTAACATACTTGTTGGAAAATATTCCTCAAACGTTCAAGGAGGCAATGTCATCTCCAGAAGCTACTTATTGGAAAGAAGCAACAAATAGCTAGATTGAATCCATAATGCAAAATCATACATGGAAATTGGTGGATTTACCACCAGGTTCCAAGACTTTGGGATATAAGTGTATATTCACAAAGAAATTTAAGACTGATGGATCAATCGACAAGTATAAAGCTAGACTTGTGGTCAAAGACTTTAGACAAAATGAAGGATTGGATTATTTTGACACTTACTCTCTAGTTACAAGAATAACTTCCATAAGGATGCTAATAGCAATAGCATCAATACATGGATTTGAGATACATCAAATGGATGTAAAGATTGTATTCTTGAATGGTGAGTTAGATGAAGAAATATACATAGAACAACCCGAAGGGTTTATTGCAACTTGATTGGAAATTAAACGGCCTAAATAAATAGACTAATTAAACCCTATAATTAAACCGCAAGCGCACAGCTATCGTTGAAAATAGTTGCGGCGAACAGGTCGATCTCACAGGGATTGCTACTTGGGTACAATTCAATATTAAAATACTATTTAACCTAATCCGAACTATATTTGTTTGAAGGAATAATAATTATCAACTAAAGCTAGTTAAACTATAAAAGCAATAAAACTTATATTAAAACTATTAATGAAGAGCAATATTCCAGAATTTATACGAGTAGCACGAGGGAAAGGTAACCCTTGCTTTCTCGAAAATATGATCGTGACAACTCTTAACTAAACATGTATCTTCTAAAGTTTCGGCACTATATCTCAAACTTAAAAGATTACTCGTCTTTTTACGGCACGAATAATATCTAAATTTGACGTCAACAGTTAAAACAAGCTTAACAAATAGCAACGAATATCAAACTATAAAACATGTGTGACATACTATATGAAAGATATAAGCTAGCTATCAATACATGAAACTAGAAGAATATAGCAATTTAAACTAACTGGAAATCATTGAGATTAATCCCAAAAAAACACAAACATTAGCTTAAGGCTTCATCTTCCCTAGACTTGAGTTTAGCTATACATAACAATGAATGGAAAAATGAAATCAAAAGAAGAATTAATCATTGCAAAAACTGTAGTCTCGCGTTGAAATCTTCTCCTCCAATTCGTCCTGTCCCCAAGCTTTAATCCGTGTACTAACTCGAGCTCCACTTTTCTGTCTCTCCCTGTTCTCTCTTTTTCCATCCTCTCCAGCTTGGTTTTTCTCTTCTATATATACTGGATTAACAATCAGAGTTTGATATAAATATCTAATTCGGTCGAGTTGCGTGAGATTCAGGATTGGATCGGAAAGAAGTGGTCTCCTGTTTGTGAGAAGGAAACTAATTCCTTCATTCGGTGGTCCGGATGTATGGTGGGTTATATTGGTGTGGGCTTTGTTAGTTTTTGTGGGTTTAATGTATATGGGCTGGTCTATTTAAGTGCTAATAATTGGCTTGGTGCACATGGTCTAGTCTTTAGCTCATAGGCTTTTATAGTTCGGTACACTAATTCCTTCAAACTGACTTTAGCCCGCATGGTTCGAACTCAAAAATTCCAAACCACCAGAAACAACATAAGCTCCAAAGCTAGTAAGCTATAACCCATAGCCATACCCTAATGCGAACAACGTATATATTCTGCACCTCCACTGAACTAGATCAACGTACACACACTGATATCTTCGAATCTCGACAATTTTGACACTTTTAATCAAGCTAATTCCGATCCTGCAAAATCATTAAAAACACACTAACTAAATCAAACAAATTAATTAAATGAACTAACTAATATAAAATTGGACGTAAATATATGTAACATTTACGTGTTTATCAAATACCCCCAAACTTACATTTTGCTAGTCCTCGAGCAAAACCAAAAGTAAACTAATAAGAAAAACAAAAATCCTATAGCTCACTTTCGTAGGAATCACGATTACACTTAGCATGTGTAACAAGCCTTTTAAACCCCTAGGTTATCCCTAGTGGACAAGGTTAGTCTCGTGAGGGTTTTCAGAAACGGTACCCACAAACATTAACATAGCATAACCATAACCAATGGTGATATAATTTTCTCAGAGATAAAAACTTTTCCAACTGATAAACAAGTTAAAAAAAATCAGCAATTACCACAGTTTACATCATCATCACCAAGACTTATCGCTACTTCCAAAGATAGAAAACATTGACTAATTTCCTACCCCAAAGCGTGTGTGTGTGTGTTTAGCCAAACTAATACAATCTCCTATCCAAGTAACAGAATTCCTAACTTGCTATCCAAAGAGCATATCAACTTCAATCCTCACCATACATACACTCACAAGAAAGTCTCTCTTTCAGATAAGTTTTCAATTTTACCTTTATATGCAGGAAAATGAGTAAAATAATAGAACATCCCACATACTTAGCTTGAAAGACGGACTTATGAAATTTCAAACACAAATTAGTCTCATGGAAAGAATGTCAATCACATGTGAAGTGTCGGGTCCTTCACTTTAGCATCCTCTCACCTATTCTACACTTCATATCATACTTTTGTGATAAGTCTGGGTATTACGGGGCTTAGGATAGGTTAACAAGAAAAGGTAAAAGGATTCAAAAATTTCTGAGAATGTACTAAAGACTTTTCTTGTACTTGACCTTCTTGGAAAATTTCTTCACTTTGTAGACCACATTACTTTCTTTTCTCACTACTTCTGCTTAATGATTTCTTTTTCTTTTTCTTTAATTTTTTTCTCTATATATTTCTTTTTTTTTTTTCCTTTTCTTCTTTTTCTATTTAATCACTTTGAGCAAAATGAATGATTTTCTTCATTTGATTTTGGTAAATTTTCCTTCTGAATCTTCTTTCTTCTAGCTTTCTCCTTAGTCCTTTAGAAATCCTCAGAAATATGGGTAAGGCTAATAATATGGGTTTACACTCCTTATTTAGAGTTAGGTTAAGGATAATTGGTTTAAGAAGAAAAGGCTTAATATATAAGGCTCAAAAGGGTTAATATGATGATCCTACTAGGCGGTATAGATAAAGGCTAATTGGTTCACTACTTGACTTATCAATATGATATTCCGCTTCAAATAGATTACAAGACCTAATGGCTATCTCCCCAGTTGATGCCACTTCGTGATCGACCAAAAGAAGAATAATGAGACTATACAACGAATTTAAGCACAGAAGAATGATTGAGTCAACTCGGACTCAGAATTTACGTAAAAACACTCCAAGAAATTAGAATTGACAGGTTCAAGTCTCACGGGTTAAGTCTCTATATTCCTCTTTTAGTTCACTAGGAGGTTAAATTACTCTTCAACTTTACATATATCAATTGGCTAATAGTGCAAATTCCACTTTGGCTTGGACTTCCATCAACAAAATCTATTTCTAGAAGTAGAAAATAGTCTAAGCAACAATAACTTCAAAAGTGACTCTTAACTTCTTAAATTCCTTGAAAATCAGTGGCATTAGAAATAAAAAATTCCTAAATATTTTCATCATAGAAAATCACCATTTATCATACAATGTTATTTTATTTTTCGCAAAACAAAAGCTTTTGTTCCCACCCCAACCTATCATAGACATTGTCCTCAATGTTGACATATATGCTCAATTGAAAAGATATCGACATAGACGAGTAAAAGAATAAGGAAAGAGGTTACCAATATTTTCAAAAATGACAAATAAAATCTCTTGTCACCTGTAGAAATTAGTACCTTACCAAAGATATAATAGTGATAATATATATAAAGAACCAAATTACTACAATGACTAAAATGTGTCACGTGTATTATTCCATAGATCGAGTTACATGTCTCCAACAAGGCGGAGAAAAAGTGCTAGAGTGGAATACATGATACACGTGCACAAAAGACTCAACAATAAGAAAAACATGGGTTGCCTCCCATAAGCGCTACATTTAACGTCTCTAGCAGATGAATGCTTCGCACCCCCAAACTTAGGATTAACACTACCATATGAGTGCATACAATATCACGCAGATATTCAAATATACCAATCTCAAGCAAAAGATCGTGTGATGTAAAAATTGCCACCCCTAAACTTATGCAAAATAACACTTAAACATACCATATATCACCTAATAAGATATGCAAATACAATGTACTATAGGCGAACATGAGACAATGCACTTAACAAATAGTGATAATGCTATCAGATTTTCACAAATCCGACAACACTTTCAAATCATCTTTCCGTACCCAAACGACACGGACCTTAGGTGGAAAGTGTCTAGGTTGTGTCTGTTTATATTGCACTCTCATTTTCTTACCATGATTCCTAGGCAAATTATAATCACATTTCATAGGTCTATTAGATAGACTATGTATGATAACAAAATTAGCAATGTCATGAGATGGAGCACGTGATTGTGGAACCCGGTTTAAAGAGTTACCCTGGTTTACACGAGGATTAGATTTATACCAAAACTGAAATTCTCCTTTTCTAACCTGACAATGATATTTCATATGACCCTGACCACCACAATAATGACAAACAATGCGAGGCCTAGGACGTTCAATATGAGTAGTGGAAAGGACAGTAGCTGGGACACGTTCTAGAGAAGATGGAGCAGACCTAGAACAAGTAATAATACGATCGTGATCACTGGAACACTCCCCAGCACTTGGGATCATATCCAAATTGTCAGCACCATTACATGGATTTTGAAATGTCATATTGGAGTCGAAATTCTTCTGTAAAAGATCAAAATAAGTTTCAATAGCTTTTTAACTTTTCTTAATCATGCGAAACTCACTTTCCAAAGATTTATTCATATCACTAAGAGATTCATTCTCCACTTTTAATTTATTAGCAACACACATCGTCTCATAAGCTTGAGAACTCAAAACAATGTTTTCACTCTCAAGAGATAGCATCCTCTAAGACAACTACTCATTTTCCTCAAGTAATTGCTTATTTTTCTCTAACAAATCAAGATAATCCTTAGGAAATTTCTCATGAAAGTCATTCACTACAACAACACAGCTAGGGTCAAAACATGGGATGAAAGTACTAGAGAGAGGGACGATGGAATTAGGACATGAAGAGTTAACTTCAAGAGTACTATCAAGAGATAGTTCATCAGATAGAGTATGCACCACTAGTTTTAGTACATCATCATCATCACTATCAGACAACCAAAAATCATCATCCAAAATCGAACTAGCGTCATTATTAGTGCTTAATTGTTTGCTAGCAGTCTCGACCATATTAACCTCATATATATTCTCTATCTCTCCAAGTTGTTTACTCACATAAAAAACATTAAGCTCGACTGTCATATTTCCAAAAGAGACTTTCATGACACCATTTCTACAATTTATAATAGCATTAGCTGTACCCAAAAATGGCCTACCAAGAATCACAGGAATATTTCCTTTAGAATTTTGGACAAGTTGAGTATCAAGAACCACAAAGTCCACTAGAAAATAAAATTTATCTACTTGAATCAAAACATCTTCAATAACACCACGAGGGATTTTAACAGATCTATCAGCAAGTTGTAATGTTATTGGAGTGGACTTAAGCTCTCCCAATCCTAATTGCATATACACAGAATAAGGGAGTAAATTCACACTCGCTCCCAAATCAACTAAAGTTTGTTCTATCTTGTGACTTCCTATAACACATGAAATGGTGGGATAACCTAGATCTTTAAACTTAGGAGGAGTTTTGTATTGAATGATTGAGCTTACTTGCTCTGTAAGAAAAGCTCTCTTCTGCACATGCATCTTACGTTTCACAATACATAAATCTTTTAAGAACTTGGCATAGGCCGGAATTTGTTTAATAGCCTCCAGGAGTGGAATATTTATTTGAACCTTTTTAAAAACATCCAAAATTTCATTAGATTGTGTTCCTTTCGTTGCTTGAACCAATCTTTTAGGAAAAGGAGCTTTAGGTATATAATGTGGCACAGGACTAGACTTCATAGGAATAAAAGGTTGCCTAGAAGCTTCCCTAGCATGAGGACCACTAATATCACTCTCCTCACTCTCATGCTCTCCCAAATTAGACCAAACCTCTACCCTAGGCATCTCAACCTTATTATCAACATGTTTACCACTCCCAAGGCAGACAAAACCAGAGGCAAAGGCACAAAGAGTATGGCTGAAAAAATCAGATGAAGGAAATATAGAAGGAAGACAATGCAAAGATACTGACAGAGAGGGGGTTGACAGAGAGGGAGCAAAGGGGAGTATCATAGAGTGTGCGAAGGTAAATACTAAAGACACAACAGATGGTAGTAAGGGGAAACTAGCAGTGTCAGAGGACACAGAAGTACAGGAAATTCACTCAGTTAGTGAGGACACAGAGTGGCAATCTCCGAAGAGGAAAAAGAGCTATAAAGTGAGAAGTAATAAAGGGGAAAAGGAAGAAGATTGCCAGAGCGACACAGTACACAAGAGAAATGGCAGCAGCAGTGATCAAGAAGATGACCATGACCGAAACTTTGGAGAAAGAGAGGATGATAAAAAGAGGATATTGTTGATGTATGGAGACAATCGATACAAACATTTGTTCGGGAGGACTGATGTGGAAGAGGGACTGAATGAAACTCTAAGTGATGAGGCACATTTGAACTCAGCAGACCACAGGGAAACAGGTACAGAGCGTACAGAGGACAGTAGAGGCAGTAAAAAAGAGGAGGCTATACTAAGCCTCTTAGCACCAACCCAACACCGTAAATGATAAATTACGCCTGCTGGAACATCAGGGGGTTCAACAAAGCTTTTAAGCAAGTTGAAGTTAAAGATATGGTGAGGAAGTATGACATTAGTGTGATGGGGTTGGTAGAAACAAGAGTAAAGAAGAAGAATCGAGATAGAATTCTCCGTAAAACATTCAATCGCTGGAAGACGGAGGACACTTACATTGATATCGATGGTGGTAATATATGGTTTTGCTGATCCGAGAATTTGCACAAAAAGAAAGTTGTTCTTGAAGGACACACAAATACAAACAATGGAGGAGAGTACTATTTCAGGAGAGGAGGTGGTTGTATCGCTGGTATATCAAAGTACAGGGTTAGATCGAGGAGAGAACTATGGAGAAGCTTAGTGGATTTATCATGCCAAATTCGAAGCCGTGGATGCTAATGGGTGATTTCAACGCCATATTGAACTCGCATGAAAAAGTGGGTGGACTGGAAGTTAGACAACGTAACTTCAAGATATTATGGATTGTGTTAATCAAAAATTTGGACTAGTAGATATTAAATTCAAAGGCAATTTATATACTTGGAATAACAGGCAAGTAGAACGGATCACCAGAAACCGGATCGAAAGTAATGGGGAATTCAGAATGGATTGGGACATATGAGGACCATGAAGCAGAGTTCCCGAATGCCGAGTCGCCTCGCACCATACACCCATGATTGTGAGATCGGTGGTGCAGAGGAATCAAAAGAAAAGAGCCTTTAAATTTTTTAATTTCTGGTATAGAGAGAAGGAGTTCATGAAAACAGTGGCAGAGACGTGGAGAAGTGAGGTGGTAGGGAATCCTATGTATACCTTCATGAGGAAGTTAAAACTAACGAAAGCAGCTCTTATACAGTGGAATAGAGACAGAGTGGGAAGTGTAGTGGACCGGGTGAAAGAAATAAAACAACAGATGGATAGGGTACAAACACAACTACAAAATCAGCCGCAAAACTGTGAGATTATTAGGAAGGAAAGAGAAGTGATTACTGCCTATACACAAGCAGTTACAACGGAGGAAGATATGTATAGACAGAAGTCCAGAGATCAAGTGATAGGGGAGGTGATAATAACACGCCTTATTTTTTTAAAACCGCAAGCAAGGAGAGCTACAAACAAGATCACATGTCCGCGAGACTCGGGGGTAATGTAATACAGATTACAATGAGATTGGAAATGAATGTGTGGAGTATTACAAAGACCTTTACAAATTCCTAATGTGATGGGGGCTGTGGATTTTTCAGTTTTTGAAGATATTGGCCCAAGGCAGCAGATAACCTCACAGAACTATGTGGACCTACAGAGGGAGGTAACTAGAGATGAGATAATAGAAGCTCTATCAAACATTGGTGATGAAAAAGCTCCAGGAAGTGATGGATTCTCCGCTTTTTTCTTCAAATGCACATGGCGGATCATTGGTGATGATTTCATTAAGGCAATACAGAATTTTTTCTCCGTGAGTCAGATGCTTAGTGAGGTAAATGCTACGTGTATTACACTCATACCAAAAACGCAAGTACCTTTGTCTTTATCAGATTATAGACCTATTGCTTGTTGTGGGGTTATATATAAGTGCATAACCAAGGTAATGACAAGAAGAATGAAGGAAGTAATGCCGCAGTTAGTGAATCTCAACCAATCAGCCTTTATAAGTGGAAGAAGTATCCAGGATAATATCCTCTTATCTCAAGAATTAGTGCATAATTATCACAGGAATGAGTATCCTCCAAGATGTGCGGCAAAGGTGGATTTAAGAAAGGCGTATGATTCAGTGAGATGGGAATCACCGAGTTTGCAATGAGAAGAGTTGGGATGCCGAAAGGTTCATTAAATGGGTGAAACTGTGTTGTGGAGACACCTTCTTACTCGTTATGATAAATGGATCCTCGTATGGCTATTTCAAAGGAAGAAGAGGGATTAGACAGGGGTGACCCAATATCACCCCTACCTCTTTGTCTTTGGTTATGGATTTATTTACGAAATCATGCATCACGGTGTTAGAGAAGGCCATGATCGGTTACATGCTAAGTGTGCGGAACCGGTCATTACTCACTTATCCTTTGCGATGATCCGATGGTGTTCATGTATGGAGATAATAGAACGACCACTAAACTCAAGGATAATCTCAAATTTTCAGCAGAGTATCGGGTTGGAAGTGAATGTACAAAAAAGCAATGTTTTCTTTGCCGAATGGATGATAGGGTAAGTATAGCCATAGAGCGCATTAATCGCCGTTCCCTAGGGGTGAGCTGCCAAGAAAGTACTTAGGGCTGCCTTTGATTACTACTTAGACCAAGTCCACGATTGTTTTCCATTAATATCAAAGATCACGTATTTATTCAAAGTCGGAAGGGCAGATTACTTTCTTATGCGGGAAGATTACGCTTGGTGAAGGCAAAGTTGAATAACCTAAGTGTGTATTGATGGTCGCATTCACACTACCCCAAAAGACAGTTGATGACATCAATAAGATTTTAGGAATTTCCTATGGACGTAATGATCAGAAAACAATCTCATGCATTGATAGGATGGGATGATATATGTTACCCATATGAGGAAGGTGGGTTAGGAATTCGATGTATAGAGAAAGTTAATAAAGCCGCTACCATGAAACCACTATGGAACCTCATCACCAAGGCAGAAACCCGTGGGTACAAAGTGGGTACAAAAGAACCTAGTCGAGGGAGAGACTTTTGGCAACTGAAAACACCAATTGATTGTTCGTCGAGTTGGAGGAATATACTCAAAGCTAGAAAGGAAGCGGCAGATATAGTATTCCACCGATAGGCAATGGTAGAGGAACGAAGCCTGAATGAACCATGGCATCCTTTTGGGATATTAAGAGAGAAGTTTCCTTAGGGACTGTTATATGATTCGAGATGCAACAAGCAAAGCTACAAAGGTCGAATTTCATAATAGATGGTAAATGGGAGTTCACGAAAGTAAGGTAAAGAATCAAATAGGAGAGATTACGCGCAATAGAAAATGAAGAAGTGGAGATTATGGGGATGAGGATAACATAGTATGGTCCGTGATCCACAAATGGTGAGTATAGCATGAAGGATAATGTGATGAGAGTTTGAGAGGAGTAAGGCAAGAAGTTCAATGGCATAAGCTGGTTTGGTATGCAAACAAAATTCCCGTGCATTCCTTCATCACCGGATGGCTAAGTGGGGATTGAAAACGCTGGAAAAAATGAAACAACAAAAGGTTGTAGACTCGATACTTGTATATTCTGCTGAGAGAAACCGGAGACGGAGGACCATCTATTTCATGGTTGCTTTATACCACAATCATTATGGGAAATATCTCTCGCAGAAAATGGGGTACAACAGAAGAATAGAACCTACTTGGCAAATGGGAGGTTTCATGGGTTGAAGCCGTGGTCGCAGGGAAAGGAATAGAGAAAGATGTGATGAGGCTAATGTGGAATGGGTTCATTTACTGGATTTGGAAAGCAAGGAATGATAGGATTTTTGAAAACAAAGCAGTGAATGTTCAGCAGATATCTCGACTGTTATTTAGTGATGTGAGAGCAAAGTCGAAGGCGAAGAGACATAAAAATGGAGTATGGACCAGAGATTGAGAGGTTCACTGATAAGTGGAATGTGGAGGTAGCAACAAAGCAAAAGAAGCACCAATTTGTGCGTTGGCGAAACCGTAGTGGGTAGTCATGTCCTCAACACCGATGGATCACTCAAAGGTCAGCTAGGGGGGCAAAGATTAGAGAGAGATCATGAAGGGGAAGGTATTAGCGGCTAGCCATGGAAGAGCGAACAAGCCATCGATAGACCTTATTGAATTGGAAGCAAGAGAGCGAGGGAATGAAAATGGCGCTAAGAAAAGGAACAAGACAATTCAAGTGCGCACCGATTCAATGACCGTAATAGCCTTCTTAAATAAAAGGGACCGGAACCATGGCAGGCCAAAAAGATGATACGGGCTATTATGCGAATGGAAGCCCAATTTGAGCATTAACATCTGCCACGCGTTTTGAGAATCTAATAAGTTAGCCGATGCTATTGCAGCCTAATATTCCATCATGTAATTTTTTAGAGTTAGAACCGACACTGCTTACAGAGGATGTAAAAAGAATTATATATGATGATGCGAGGGGTAAGCAATATTTGAGAGAGTGAGAATGTAACAAGTTTTTGTTTTACAATTTATTTCTAATAAAAGGGGTAGGGGACCTCTCAAAAAACCTCGCTTACCAAAAAAAAAAAAAAAAAAAAAAAGTGTAGTAATCGACTTTACTTGCTCATGGTGGTGTCATTGGCTCAAGTTAGAGCCTACCTCATGTTGACCATTTGGATTAGCTACTGGTTGACTAGGAAACTTACCCTTGTCCCTCTCATTCAAAATATTAGCAATTTGACCCATTTGAACTTCCAACTTGGCAATGGATTGTGAGTTCGAGAATAATTGTTGTTTGACATCTTTTTGAAATTGAAAATTGGTCTGTGTTAACTGATTAATGGCTTCCTCCATGGGTGAAAGTTTCGGTGGTTGGGGTACATACTGTTGTGTTGGGTTGGAGTTACTAATTGGACTTCCCTGGTGTATACCTTTAGACCAAGACAAATTAGGGTTATTACGCCACCCTTGGTTATAACTATTATTAGAAAAGGAGTTGTTGCTTGGGTTCTGGTATGTGTTAAAGGCATTGACTTGTGCAGTCACGCCAGGGCAATTATCAATAACATGATCAAAACTATCGCACAAAAGACAACCAAGGGTCTCAACATTATTAACTTGAGCTGGAGATTTTGTCTCCTTTTCTAGTTTAAGAGCCTCAACTCTTCTAACTAAGGCAGCTATTTTGGCATTCGCATCAAAATCCTTATCAACGTAAAACATAACATTCTTTGTAGTACTACTAGCTACCTTCTTAGACTCACGACTAGTTTCCCACTGCTGAACCTTTTCAGCAACGTCTTCTAAAAACGACCATGCATCATCCACAGTTTTATCACAAAAATCTCACGTACTCATGGTCTCAACCATGGCCTTAGAATTAAAATCAAGGCCCTCATAAAAAATTTGTACCAGTCTACCTTTCTCAAGGCCATGGTTAGGACGACACTGCAAGAGTATGTCTTTGAATCTCTCCATACACTTCCACAACGACTCACCCTCATTTTGGCAGAAAGATGAAATTACTTTTCTAAAAGCAGTTGCCTTATGATTTGGGAAAAAATTCTTTAAGAACACAACGCACAATTTTTCCTAGGTCGCAATAGAATTAGATGGAAGAGTGTGAAACCAACTCTTCGCTCTCTCCTTCAAGGAAAATGGGAATAACTTCAATTTTATAGCATCGTCACTAAATTGTTAAAGCTTAGCAGTCCCACAGATATCCTCAAATTCCCTTACGTGAAGATACGGATCTTCCTCATCCATTCCCCTAAACTTAGGAAGTAGCCCAAGTAGATTGGGCTTTAACTCGAAATGATTAACATTGGTCGGTGGAGGAACGATGCAAGACGGTCGAGTTGTCTTAGTGGGATAGATAAACTCCTTAATGGATCTAGGTACTTGGGCAACAACTTCGTTATTATTGCCTCCTTCCATTTTTATTTATTTTTTCTTTCTTAAGACTCTATAGGACGACACCCTAACGAAAAGGAAACTAACTTAACACCTAAAACTGATAAAATGCAAATGATGCACACACACAAATAATATCAAACAATTATTTCAAACCAGTTGAATTTTTAATAATGTTTAATATATTTGCTCCTAAACCCAAATAACACGATTTCCAATTCTTGTGCAAAAGCACCGTCACTCGATCCACGTGTCAAAAGGGCTTTCTTGGTGAGCGGGTTAAAACTTGTCATAATGCAAAATGCATAAGGCTGGTCAAATGTGAATTAACCTTCCTAAATGCAAAAAACAATAAAAACACACAAAACACACAAAGCAAACAAAGTTCAACCCCACAAAAGATAGAGACGTACCTCCGGCGTGAGCCTTCGAGGGCTACTTGCGACGCCGGGTGACGACAAACAAGTAACTTCCAAAAAAAAAAATCCACAAGAAAATCACGACTATCAGCTTTGTAAGAAAAATTCTTTGTTTACTGCCTGCGAAAATCAAAATTAGACATGGAAACTAAGAAATAATAAAACTACGACCAAGCTTAAACTACGAATCACGATAAATAAAATTTTAACACTCAATTGTACCACTGCAATCCCCGGCAGCGGCGCCAAAAACTTGGTAGGAAATTAAACGACCTAAATAAATAGACTAATTAAACCCTATAATTAAACCGCAAACGCACAGCTATCGTTGAAAATAGTTGTGGCAAACAGGTCGATCCCACAGGAATTGCTACTTGGGTACAATTGAATATTAAAATACTACTTAACTTAATCCGAACTATATTTGTTTGAAGGAATAAGAATTATCAACTAAAGCTAGTTAAACTATGAAAGCAATAAAACTTATATTAAAACTACTAATGGAGAGCAACCTAGGACTGTTGAATCCACCTTAGACCCTAGTTTGTATTTATAGAATCAATTTCAATATTCCAGATTTTATACGAGTAGCACGAGGGAAATGTAACCCTTACTTTCTCGAAAATATGATCGTGACAACTCTTAACTAAATATGTATCTTCTAAAGTTTTGGCACTACAGATCAAACTTAAAAGATTACTCATCTTTTTATGGTACGAATAATATCTAAATTTGACGTCAACAGTTAAAACAAGCTTAACTAATAGTAACGAATATTGAACTATAAAGCATGTGTGACATACTATATGAAAGATATAAGCTAGCTATCAATACATGAAACTAGAAGAATATAGCAATTTAAACTAATTGGAAATCATCGAAATTAATCCCAAAAAAACACAAACATTAGCCTAAGGCTTCATCTTCCCTGGACTTGAGTTTAGCTATACATAACAATGAATGGAAAAATGAAATCAAAAGAAGAATTAATCATTGCAAAAACTGTAGTCTTGCGTTGAAGTCTTCTCCTCCAATTCGTCCTGTCCCCAAGATTTAATCCGCGTACTAACTCGAGCTCCACTTTTCTGTCTCTCCCTGTTCTCTCTTTTTCCGCCCTCTCCAGCTTGGTTTTTCTCTTCTATATATACTGGATTAACAATCAGAGTTTGATATGAATTAGAAATATCTAATTCAGTCGAGTTGCGTGAGATTTGGGATTGGATCGGAAAGAAATGGTCTCCTGTTTGTGAGAAGGAATGAAAAAGGAAACTAATTTCTTCATTCGGTGCTCCGGATGTATGGTGGGTTATATTGGTGTGGGCTTTGTTAGTTTTTGTGGGCTTTAATGTATATGGGCTGGTCTATTTAAGTGCTAATAATTGGCTTGGTGCACATGGTCCAGTCTTTAGCTCATGGGCTTTTATAGTTCGGTACACTAATTCCTTCAAACTGACTTTAGCCTGCATGGTTCGAACTCCAAAATTCCAAACCACCAGAAACAACACAAGCTCCAAAGCTAGTAAGCTATAACCCATAGCCATACCCCAATGCGAACAACATATATATTCTGTACCTCCACTGAACTAGATCAACATACACACATTGATATCTTTGAATCTCGACAATTTTGACACTTTTAATCAAGTTAATTCCGATCCTGCAAAATTACTAAAAACACACTAACTAAATCAAACAAATTAATTCAATGAACTAACTAATATAAAATTGGACATAAATATATGTAACATTTACGTGTTTATCAAAGACTTTAGACAAAAGGAAGGATTAGATTATTTTGACAATTACTCTCCAGTTACAAGAATAACTTCCATAAGGATGCTAATAGCAATAGCATCAATACATGGATTTGAGATACATCAAATGTATGTAAAGATGGTATTCTTGAATGGTGAGTTAGATGAAGAAATATGCATAGAACAATCCGAAGGGTTTATTGCTCCTAGACAAGAAAGGAAAGTTTGCAAGTTTACTAAATCCTTATATAGATTAAAGCAAGCACCTAAGCAATGGCATGAAAAATTTGACAATGCAATGTTGTCAAACGGCTTCAAAATAAACGAGTGTGACAAGTGTGTCTATGTCAAAATCACTCAACAGGGATGTGTCATTGTTTGTCTCTATGTAGACGATATGCTAATTTTGGGTAGTAATATGGAAGTTATAAAATCTACCAAACAAATCTTGTCAAGTAAGTTTGACATGAAAGATTTAGGTGTCGCTGATGTTATCCTAGGAATTAAGATCTCTAGGATGGAGGATGGACTTGTTTTATCACAATCTCATTACATTGAGACGATTCTTGAAAAGTTTAAGAAATATAATATCACACCAAAAAAGTCACCAGTTGATGTAAATCTTCATTTAGCTAAAAATACTAGAGATAGCATATCTCAACTAGAATACTCTCGTATACTTGACAGTTTAATGTATGTCATGAATTGTACAAGGCCTGACATAGCATACTCTATGAGCAAGATAAGTCGATATATGAGTAATCCTGGCAGAGATCATTAGACTGCCATACTGAGAGTTTTGGGATAGTTAAAGTATACTAAAAATTTTGGTCTGCACTATACAAGATATCCAGCCGTTATAGAAAGCTATTACGATGCTAATTGGATATCTAACACTAAATACTCAAAGTCCACAAGTAGATATGTCTTTACACTTAGAGGTGGAGCTGTTTCTTGGAAATCCTCAAAATAAACGTGCATAGCGAGGTTCACTATGGAATCAGAATTCATAGCATTGGACAAGGCTGGAGAAAAAGCAGAGTGACTTCAAAATTTCTTAGAGGATATTCCAAACTGGGCTAAATCTGTGCCAGCAGTGTGTATACACTGTGACAACCAATCTACTATTGGTAAAGCACAAAGTAGCATGTATAACGAGAAGTCTCGACACAACGTTGTAGACATAACACCGTTAGACAATTGCTCTCAAATGGAGTTATCTCAATCGACTATGTAAGGTCAAAAGATAACATTACGGATCCACTTACAAAAAGTTTAACAAGAGAGCAAGTGGAAAGATTATCAAGGGGAATGGGCTTAAAGCCTTTGAGATAATCAATCAAGAGTCTTCATAATGGAAAAACCAACCTAGTTGAATGGATATCCCCCGATCTAGGTTCAAAGGGCCAACTAAATTATGTTTGTGAGTCAGTTAACACTAGAGAGTAATAATATACTCTAACCCATTCCTATATAAAGTGCATATTTGCTGCGAGACCCAAGATAAGTCAAGCTTTTAATGATTTACTATATCTTGGAAAGTTAAACTATTCAAGTTGAGTATTGTAGGATACTCTTTATAAAAATCACCTATATGAGTGTGAAGTGGGGCCACTTTTATGAGAATTTTAAGGCAAATGTCTCAAAAGCACTCTTTGAAACCAAGAAGTGTTCAAGGCCAAAATGAACACAAATGTGAGAACCAACAATATTCGAGAAGGTACTGTGTGGAGATGATTGTCTAGGTTTATACAAATGGCTGACAGTTCAAGGGCATTAATTGAAGTCTACTAATTGTCCAATTAAACCCGATCGTCTTTCACTAAGGCAAGTTCAAGGCCTCCCATGCTACTTAACCTGATACGGTATCTTTTCATTTGTAAAAGAACATAAATCCGATGTTTATGATAGAAGAAGCCAAATTTTCATTCATGTGGGGGATTGTTAGAAAAATGGATTTACATAAATCCATTGAGATATGAATGAGTAATTTGTCTCCCAAGTTACCCCACTTGAGATGAAATGGGTTTCTCTTGAAACAGTACGTAAAGTGAGAAAAAACCTTTTTGAAAGGGTGCACTAGTTTGAAATAGTGTATTATGCCAAAAAGGTGTGACCTTTCAAAATATGCACTGGTTTGAAACAGTGCATCATGCCGAAAAGGTGTGATCTTTCGAAATAAGAACTAATTCGAAACAATGTTTTATGCTGAAATGGTGTGTCCTTTCGAAACATGTGATTTTTCAAAAAGTTGCTTACTTTTTCCCAAGAGTCACTGTGTTGTTCTGAAGAGGCACCACTCACCTATAAATAGTGGATGAATTTGGAGAGAAAGACACACCATATCACACAGAGTTCTGATCTTTCTCTTCTCCCTATGTTCTTAGTCAAATACTATGTTGTGTTCGCTGATTCTATAGAATTGAAGTGCTAGCTTTCTATAGAAGAAAATTTGTTCTATCTTGGGAGACAGTTTCCCATCAACTTTCAAGCACAATGAGGGGGAAAATCTGTCTTAAGGACATAGTGTATCTACACTGGGCTCGGACTTAACTAAGAAGTACAAGACACTTACAAGACAAAATGTTTGTATAGTTTGGTAATTGGTAAAGAGTAAGTACAATTAAGTTGTTTATTCCTAACAAATTTTATACTCCTTAGCAACGACGAGTATGAGTGTCCAGTTCGGTACTCTCCTCGTAATGCAATTGGGGGACTCTTCTAAATTCAAGAAATTGTCTGACAGAGTGATGGTGACGAAAGAACAGGTCCTAGGTGCACATGAACCGGTGACGGGTAATAGCAATATCAGCTTATTAACTGAGGTGAGAAAGGTGGATCATTCCACTTGCAGGACATCTAAGAGTTTAGGCAAACCAATTCAAAGCCAACAAAACATGACAAATCAAATTCATCGGCTAAATCATGAGCAACAAATTTCCATTTGTGAACTAAATCAAACACTCGATCTACTTAAGCCAATTGAATTTTCTTTGCACTAACCGATGCCCCAAACGTCTCCACCAGACCACCACCATCTATAAATCCCCAAAACACATTTTCACCATCACATCAGCATCAAACACCATTTTTTTCATATTCTATGTCAACCTCTTGTACTAAAAAAATAATAATCAAGAGAGACGTTTATAAATGGTGAAATTGTTCGTTTTTTTAAAACTAAGTTGAGAGAGAAAATAGTGTGGAAGAAAAAAGAACAGAAGAGAGAGAGAATGGGACCGAGAATGGCACGAAGGAGAGAGAATATTAAGTTGGTTATTTCCTTTTTTTTCTCTCTTTTCATTTATGGGGTTTTAAGTTGTAGTGCGCGAGTGGGGATTTTTTTCCCTTTCTCATGTGATATCCATTTTTTATTATTATTAAGTCCGTGTATAAGTACATCCGTTTAGGAGCTGGACTGTATATATATTATTTGTGGCATCTGAGTAAAGGCTTTATGCTTACGTAATTTTAAAAATAAATTTAGAAACTAAAATTATATTTGAAATAATTTTCTGTGAGTTTTATTTATCATGCATTTTTGCTAGTACAAACATGCATAATGGAACTTGTTAATATGACCCTTAACACTACAATAATACATAAGTTATAAAGAAAAAAGAAATATGCATGGAATATATTTTAAAAAGTAAAAAATATTGGGATAAATAAATAAGTTTTATTTAGTCGATTATTTAAATTTATCTAAAACTCTGCTTAATTAAGGAATTTTGCCCGGTCCCAAAAATATTATTTTATTATGGTTCTACTTAACCGTAATATATAGTTGTAATTGATTTTGTGTGTGTGTGTGTTGGGGATATAGTAGCCAATTTAATGGAGAAAAGTTCCCAGGGCCGTTGAGCTAAAGTAATTATCATTACTATAGCCTATAAATGAGTGTGCGAGACAGAGACGAAGTCCAAGGTTTTGATAAAACTATTTTGTATTATGACAATCATCACAAGATTTTGTGAAACTACAACGCTCCACCCCTCCAAAATATGTAAGAGCAAGTTCAATGGAGGGCTGCTATAATTGGCTACTATAAGGTGCCACAGGCCTTTTAGCAGGCCCAGCCAAATTTGGCAGCCCAAGCTTCTAAAACCATTCCAACGGCACTTTTTAGTAGCTGCCAAGTTTGGGAGATGGACGGCTAAAACTCTGCCGTCCGTATGTTAAATTGTAACGGACGACATAAACTCTGCCATCTGTCTAGTCCAGACATCCCAACGGCTAGTTTTTTTGAGGTTGCAAATTTATAGCAACTACTTCACACAACTCTTTCACCATTTGCTCCCAATTCTCATAAAATTTCTATCTACTTCAACCACAACAATCACTACTCCAAGTACAACAATGGATCCAATTGTTGATGCAACCACATCAAAAGGAAAGCAATCTACAAGGTCCACCAATTTTTCCATTCAAGAAGACGAGACTCTTTGCAAAGCGTGGATATATGTTAATGAAGATCCAATTGTTGGTGCGGGGCAACGAGTCACACACTATTGGGAGAGAATATTAGAGAAATTTCAAGAGAGAGATGGTGAAAACAACAAGAGAATCAAGAATTCGGTGTTCACTCGATTTGGACACATCCAAAAAGCTTGCAACAAATGGGCGGGAATTATCTCCTCTTCGGAGAGGACTGCAAGAAGTGGCACAACGATCCAAGATCAGTTGGCCAAGGCAAAAACAACATATATGTTGGCTCACAACACACACTTTCAATTTGAGTATTGTTGGGCCCTCCTCAAAGATAGCCCAAAATGGAATGAATAATTAGAAAACCGGTCCACAACTACATCGAGGAGACAAACCAACGTCATTCTCGATGTAGATGACGAAGTCGTGCCTTTAACACCCACAACGCCGTCGGTAACTATTGGTTGTGTTCCAATATGTAGTTTGAGTATTATCTATGTTTATGTTTGTTCTATAGTTTGAGTATTATCTATGTTTGACTTTATATTGTTTCAAGACAATTCAAATTAAAATTGAAATTATAATATTGGAAATAAACTAACAACAACAATGGAAATGAAATAAATAAAACAATATTGAAATTAATCTAAGTAGTAAAAGCACCACCCCCACTAGAAGCACCACTTGGAGTTTCAAACGGTCCACTCTCTCTCCTTTGGCGAATTATCTCTATTTTCATCGTCTTGAAGTATTCGGCAACTTCTGGCTCAAGAGTAGAAGTATCTTGTGCTAATATTTTGTTGTCTTCTTTCCACTTCTTGAGCTCCATCATCTTTACCCTATCGGCGGCGGCATTCATCATTTGTGCCAAATACTTCTCCATCATTTTGTAATTCTCTCCTCCTTTCTTCAACCTTTCTTTCTCACCCCTTGTTCCCGGTGGTCATTTTTTTTTTGTTCCACTTCCACTTCCATCCCCAACTTGTGTAGAAAATGGATCAATTATACAAACATAGAAATACTTATACTACATTCCTTGATCCGCACAAAATTGCCAAAGGTGATTGATGAGGTCAACTCTTAGTTGAACATTAGTTTCTCTACTCTGAATGTGACGAAGTGTGTTGACTCTTCTTGCAATTTTCTCATTTCGATTCCCGACAACATGCAATGGGACTGATGGCTCCCAATCCATGTAAATTTGCCAATCTTCGATATCAATTTCTCGTTTATCCTCGACAATCATATTATGTAAAATTATACACGTCTTCATTATCCGATTAATGTCATCCCTACTCCACATTCGCACCGGCCTCTTGATTATCCCTCATCTAGCTTGTAAGACACCAAATACACGCTTCACATCTTTGCGACACGCTTCTTGCATCTTAGCAAAGAATCCCTCTATTTGAGTTGTTGGGTGAGGGATTGTTTGTATAAGTGTAGCCCATTTAGGATAAATCTCATCGGCTAGATAGTAACCCATTTTGTATTGGCGACCATTCACGGTGTAATTGCAGCGAGGAGCATCACCACGTATAAGATTGTCAAAGAGGTGAGAACGTTGAAGCACGTTGACGTCGTTATTTGAACCCGCCATACCAAAAAAAGCGTGCCAAATCCACAAGTCTTGATCGGCAACGGCTTCCAAAATGATTGTAGGTTTCTTCTTATGTCCTACATATGTACCTTGCCATGCCGTAGGACACATTTCTCATTGCCAATGCATACAATCCAAACTTCCAAGCATACCCGGGAAGCCACGATTTTCACCTTGTGCAAGTAGACATTGAATGTCTTCTTCGTTTGGAGCCCTCAAATATTCTTCCTCGAAAATCGCCAACATGACATCACAAAAATGCCTCAAGCTTTCGAAAAAGGTGCTCTTTGCGATTTGAACGTATTCATCCCATGCATCTGCACTATAACCATATGCAAGCAAACAAATGCAAGCAACCACCTTTTGCATACCCGTCAAATATGGCTTTCCAATTCCATCAACCTTGTATGTGAAGTACTTGTCATGGTCGGAGACGGATTTCAAGATTCGGAGGAAGAGAAGACGGTGCATCCTAAACCTCCTACAGAAGATATCAAGGGGATACTTTGGGTATTGCACAAAATAATACCTCATAATCCTATTGTGAGCGTTGATTCGATCACGATAAATGTACTTTCTACCGGGGACCGAGCCTCAATGATCACGAGTAGCTTCGTGCATGTCTTGCAATAACAAGAAAATAGGTACGAACATGTTCTCATCGTCATTCATCATGTTCCATCTTTAGATGAGGAGCTTGATTCAACATAGCGAGAAGAAGAAGCCATTTTGAATGTGATTGAGAAGAAAAGTTGCAAAGTTGAGAATGAATGTGAGAAGAAAGGTTGCAAAGTTGAGAATAGTAATGCAAAAAGTCTGAGTAAAGGCAAAGTTGAGAAATTTGTGATCTATAAAGTTGACACAAGAAATGAGGTTGGTGGTTGAAGAGTTGTGGGTTGAGGCTTTGATAACAAGTAAATGCATATGAGTGAAAAATTGGTTGAATTTGGCTAAGTCTAAATCGGGTTGAGTGTCTGAAAGGTACGGACGACACAGTGTCTGCCATCCGTCCATTTAATTAAAACGGGAGACAGACGACATAGTTTCTGCCGTCTGTACATAAATAACCAACAGACGACATAAACTATGTCGTCCATCTCTCGGAACTTATTATGGCAGCTGCTAGCGAAGGTCTTAAGTTTGGTTGGGTTTTTGGCTCCTTCCAAATTTAATACCTTTTTAGCAGCACTATTGGAATGATATTTTTGTGGTTAGGGTGTTATATTTGCCTTTAGCAGCCCGTATAGCCCCCATTGGACTTGCTCTAATACTCTCGCCCACTTAACTCGGTCCTACGTTCCAAATCATATCCTACCTTTCTAGATATAATATGAATATGACAATATATATAATATGAATACGAAACAAAAGATCTCTAAATAATGGGAATGTGGATCACAACAATATAATATGAATACGAAACAACAAATCTCTACTTACAACTTGTCTTGAGACTTGATCAGGGAAGACTTTTGCACCTACATTCAAGGATCTGTTAACTTAATTTGTATCTTGTATCTACACTAGGGTATGCTCGTGTCGTACGACACTGATGAACTCGACGCACCTTCGACACTATCTAGTATGAACTCGATGCGCCTTCGGCGCTATCTCCTCTACCAGCCCAATTGGTCATTATCCATAAACCCAATAGCATCAATTGGGCCAGCCCTATATATTATACCATGTTAAATTTGGAGGCCCAACAGTTTATAGGCTAGCCCAGTGTTTATAATCCCAGCCGCAATTGTTGACTTTTGAGTGATTTTTAGATAGATCACATGGATACTGATTTGGTTTAACTAAATCACTTGGATTTGCCATGTAATATTTTGTGAGAAAGATTTATAGCCGCAGGATGGGGCCCGTCGGGCCCCACACCATTCTGTTTTGTTAGATAGATAAGGAAATTAATTGAATGCTTTGAAAACCTTTTTGCCATGAAAAATTAGTGTTTACAATTAAAATATAACATATGGCAATGAAAAGAGCCCATGTGGAACACAACCTATGAATTGGAACTCGCAAGTAAAATGTTGCCATTCCTCGGGGTAGATGAACTCTAATATTCTTGAGCTCATGTAATACGTGGAGGACTAAAAAATGAGAATGTATCACCTATATTTTTAGGAAAAAACTAAAAGAAACACTGTATTGTTAATTGTAATATAGCTTGAACCTAAAACGTGATTTCTTCAACTATATAATTTTGAGTTGTGACATGACCTAAAGTCCTAAACAGTTAAACCTTTGCCACGGTTGGGCCTCTTTTTTTACCAGTGAAACCCATGTTTTTTTAGCAAACCTGATTAAGAAATAAGCCCATGATGAAAATAAAATGGGCTAGAGGCCTGTGCACACTCTAGCATGTACTATCAACTTCTGAACATTAGTGCGGATCCACGAGCAGGTATACCAGCAAAAGATATTCAGTTTTCAGAAACTAGGAAAATAAACATTTGAGATAGGATGTTTACAGTTTTACACTTTACAAAGTGTATACTGTTATTTAGCACTGTAAGTACCCTCCGTTCCACACTACAGTGCACGTGTCCACATACCAAGTCGTCCACCTTCAACTCGTCCCACATAATCAGATCGTACCCCACGACCCAACACCCAGGTCATCTAACATCATCATTTACAGCTATTTATGGAAGCAAACCAACTAGCGCAATCTTAGTGCTCAATCAACGCCACAATCATGGAGATATTAACTTGTAACAGCCAAGTAATGGCGAATCATCAAGACAGCACACAAGGTAGATCTACACTTCATAACGGTCCATAGCAGATATGGAAGGTCAGCTCAAACATCTATAAATAGAGAGAGATGAACTACGTAAGGCTTGATTCAAGTTTACCCCAAGAAACTTGATACGTAGGCAACTCTTATCCCAAGAAGAGTGCAGCCATTCCCTACCACATGAATCATCAGGTCGTTGTCCAGTAAATACAACATCTACATTGGCGCCGTCTACCGGTTCGTTCTCTTGAGAAAATTAATAAGAGCCCAAAACTGTAGTTTTAACCCCTTAATAATACTACTTTTAAACCAATTATGCGAGTAATAAATAAGAGTTAATGCTAATTACGTGTTTTTATGTATTTCAGGCATGGAACTCAATTATGTGCAGAAATGTGCCACTTTGGCGATATAATGGAGCAAAGGGTTGGTTGCTAAGAAGTTCTGTGATAAAGGCCAAGATTCAAGGAGACAAGGCCTTTATGAAGCCCGATCAAAAGCTGAAAAGTCAACACGGGCAGAAACAGTGCACAAGTTAGCAGAACTTCCGAAGACCATATCTTTAGACTCAGGCCTCAAATTTGGGCCTACCTTAAGTCAAAACGACCGGCTCGGAAAGAGCTTTCCAATGGTCTAAGCCTTGACCCAATCAGAGGAGCAAAAGTGGACGAAAAGTCTATTGAAGTCAAAGCCAGCTGAAACAGGCTCTGTGGACTGAAGAAAGTGGGCTTTGGGCTCGATTTTCCGGCCCAAAACATGGCTCCTCAGCCCATGCACGAAATTGTGGATCTAGTCTCCTGCTATACATAAAACAAGACTTAGCTCTTAAGAAAAGTATAGTTAGATAGCTTAGAATAGAAAGTAGCCATTAAAATAGCTTGTAGATCTAGTTTTTGGAATTTCAATTAGTTAATTAATTAGTTTCATACATTGTTTTAGATTAGTTATTGGAATGATTGTTCTTCATTAATTAGATAAATAAAATAGTAGTTCTTGATCATTTCAATTTTTGTCATTTAAATTTGTAGATCTAATTTCAATTCTTGTTGTTATTCAATTCTTAGTTATTAATTAGATTTGAAGTATTATTAGTTAAAATTAGTAAAGTTCAAATCTTTATATTATGTCTAGTTTTAATTCAATGAGAAATGATAGTTTGATGAATCAAGGCTAAACCTCCATTAGAGGGGTTTGATGAAAACTTGATTGTGTAGTATAGAATCGTTGTAAGAATCTATTCTACTCTAGAATGTCGTTGATTCGCCATGAGAATGGGTGGACGACCTCACATGCTAGTTATGAATTGGTAGACCATGTATAATTAGGGATTAGAACGACCAATTCTTATCGTAAGAACGTAAGAATTGGTTTACAACAATTCTATGCTAGTTTATTAAGTTGGATTCAAGGTGGAATCAAATTCCCCTAATTCTTTATCTAGATTCAACTCTTAGTATTTTGTCATTTCGTTATTCGTAGCTTGTTATTTGAATTCACATCGGAGTATAAATTCCACTATTACTCTCGTTAGACTTTGAATAGACTCGTCAATTATAGAAAACTTGAATACTAAAGGACTAGGAGTGGAACGAATCTTCTATTCCAACTCTACGTCAATAGATTCGAGAGTAGAAAACAAATATCTTTGATAAATCTAGTAACAGAATAGTTTATAGTTTTACTTGTGTCTAGAGTTTCATCGCTTTATTTGTAAGTAAGACTATCTTTTTAGAGTTATCAAATGGTGTCGCTGCCATCTTAGTACTCTTTAGTATTGTTTTCTTTAATTAGAATTGATAGTTTTTCAAAGTCCCATAACCCACCCACCCTTGTTTGATTCTCACTGTAGTTGTCCATTTCAGCACTGAAATTTTTCTCAGAAAATTACTCGGACCGCGACCTGCGCCATGGGCAAGCCAAATTGGAGCGCACCCTACGCCCTGCACTGGAATTCCACTTCAAGCCCGACTGACTACCTGGGCAAGCCAAATTGGAGTGCACCACTACCCCACATGCCGGAATTCCACTTCAAGCTCGAAGCGTCTGATCCCTCCCAAGGCTAACGTGGAGCGCGACCTACGCCCACACGCTTGGAACTCCAGCTTGACCTGATCACGACTGCGCCAAAGATAGGCCTATTCGGCCGCCCGCTCTCTCTAAAAAGCGCCTTTCCCGCACAGGTTTGATTCAAACTTCCTTTTCTTCAAGATTTTTAGTATTCTAACTTGTTATATACACTGAGCACGCGTAAACAAGACGTTATTCATAAGCGAAGCAAGGAGGCTTTCAGGTACTCTTTTCTTCAACACCTCGCATCTTCTATTAGAGGTTCATACTAGCATATCAGGATTATTTGGAGTGTTGTTGTGTTTCATTAAGATTGGTCTTAGCCTTGCATGAGATTAAGGTCAGGACGAAGAAAAACACCTAACGTAATTAACCGACAACGGCAACAAACACGTCTTTCTAGTATACCACTCACTACACCTCTAGCTAGCATACCACACACACCACACCTTTGTAATGGTGAAGAAAGAGAGTCTCCTCTCTCGGACTTTTACAAAGCCTTGAACGATAGCCCTAAATCTTGCATCGTTCTATCAGACCCAGTGGGGGATTTCCAAATTCCCCCAAATATATTTATGCATAGGATTGACCAAGTCCTTACTATATTCCACCATCCTACGGTTGGTGCTGAACAAATTAAACTAAGGGTATTTCCCTTCACCTTAGCCGATAAGGCGGCGTCTTAGTTAACTGCCCAAGCGCCTAATTCTGTAGACTCGTGGGCTAAACTTGTTTAACTATTCATGGAACATTTTTACCCACCACTAAAGACCAATGAAATACTTTCCAAGATTCATTTCTTTCGATAGAATCCTTATGAATCATTTTCAGAGGCTTGAAATTGTTTCACCGATTTACTTATAGAGTGTCCATATCATAACCTCGCGAAAGACACGTTAGTTCGCGCCTTTTTCAAGGGACTTCTACACCACCATAAAGAAGTCCTTGATATAATGAATGGGGGTAGTTTCTTAAGTAAAGGAGCCTCAGAGGCTTATAAATTTTTAGAAGATCAGACTAAGTGTAATAATAACTGGGGGGGTAGTGACGATATCTCCTTGGCGCTAGTACTTCTACAACAAAAGGTGTCACTATGTTTGAGATGAAACCCGATCCGGAACTTAAAATTTTAATCGAATCTCTAACTAAAAAGGTAGAGGCTATTTCTGTTCAATAAACGCCTATCCCCGTCATGAATGTCAACTCCAATCCATGTAATTTTTGTTTGAGTCCAGAGCATCCCGACTCCTATTGTCCTTTCGCCTATAAGCAATAATAGTCACAACAAGATAATGTTTGCTTGATTAATAGTTTTCCTATTCCTAACGCCCCTTAGAGACAACATCCCAACTTCAGTTGGAGAAATAATCAACAAGTAACACCTCCAGGGTTTAATAATCAAAATGTTAGGCAAGCAAACAATTATAACCAAGCTCCACCACGACAAGGACAATGTCAGGGTAATTATAATAATTATAACAACCAAGCGCAACCACGACAAGGTCAAGCATAAGGTCAGGGTAATTATAATAATTATAACAATAATAATTATAATGCTAATAGAGGTATCGTTCTGGTAAATAATAACTACCAAAATCCACCAATTAATAATCAATGTGACATAGTTCGTGTCACACAACCTAAAGCTAACACTTTTCAACAACCGGATTGTTTCGATACCTTTATGCAATCTCAACAACAGATTTTACAAGCCATCCAACTTTCCTTACAATAGCTAGCTCAAGAGAAAGTACAACCCAAAGGTGTGTTTCCAGGACAAGCGATACCTAATCCGAAAACACCAAACACAGCCTTTGAGGTAAATTGTAATACTAGTACGGAAAATGAAAACATAGGTAAGCTAAATGTCATCTCTACTCTCCGTTCTGGGAGAGTGGTTGATAACAAAGTAGCTATGCCTATAGTTACTGACACTTCCTCTTTTTGTGTATGTAGATGGTGTATGGTATATGGATAGATGATGTAGATGGATGATGGTCGTTGAATAAAATAGAAGCGTATCAAACCTAATTATCCCTCAATAAGTAAAGGATGAGTATAGTATCGTTCTACTTTTAAGTGTATGTTTATATGAAGGACAGGACTAGAAAGGGGGTTTTAGGGATTAAAAACTATTATTATAGATATTGTAGATTCTAATGCTAAACTAAACTAAACTAAACTAAACTATTGAGAATTTATAAGAGAGAGAATTCAAGATATTAGAATCCACCAATACTTTTGATCTATGACCTTCTGCTTCATGGTTGTTCTCACAAGTAGACTACAATTAGGCAATTGAAACATCGTTAACGAATAACTCTACTTAAGGTTGTTCCTATATTCATATTACTAGTATCTTTTTTTTTTTATGTGAGCTTGGGTAGCTATTCAATGAATCACCATCTAAGGCAAACACAAAGAATACTTCCCTTACTCTAAAACAATACACAACTAGAAGAAAAGTAGAGAATAGTAGTATAATATTCAATTACAATAAATAAAATTCTATTCTAACATTATATTCAATTGCAATAAATAAAAGCATATTACTAGCAAATATTCAATTACAATAAATAAAACCCTAAACTAGCATGATATTCGATTGCAATAAATAAAAACCTTAATCTATACTTCAATCCCCTGGTCTGGGCAATGGAACTAATAACTAAAAATATAAAGAACTAACTTGATTGGAGAATACCATGAACCATAAGAATCAACAAACCCTAAGCACCGGCTTCATCTTCTCCCTTAAAGGAAAAGATTAGCCTTCCATAAAGAAGGAAGAACACGAAGAACGAGAAGAAGAAGAGTCGAAGAACATAAGACTAGAAAGACTAATTTATTAAGACTTAGCTAGTTAAAACCGATCTTTTATTATTAATCTCTCTCTGCCTCACGTTCTGGAGACAAGAGTAAAAGTGAATTGGCAAATTACATGAGGCACTTAGGTCCTCTATTTATAGAGGTTACAATAAGCTCTAGAAGCATTCCAAACCGTCATTTGTTTCCTAATATAAATAGACTTCTTTTAGAGTATAACTTCGTCTCCAAAACTGAGAAGAAATTGGCTACAGTGTCGATCCATGCGTCTAGATGCACTATTCATGCGTCTCAGACGCAAGCAATGCGTCTGGATGCTCGATCCATGCGTCCCAGACGCATTAGCCGATTTTGTCTCTTCTGCTCTATCCTTCTATCCTCTTTTGCCGGCTTTGGTCCAAGCAATGAATCATTTGGCCTTGGGCTTCCAAATAGGCTTTAAAATAGGTCCAAGTCGCATTTTTAATAGCTTCAATTCCTTGGCCTTCTCCATGATTGTCCACGGGCTTCCCATGTGATCCTTAATGCTTCTAATTGCTCCGTTTTACTCCTTTTTCTCTAATATTCCACAAAACTCTCTCTTTGACCTGTAGAATCATAAAACATAACTTATAAACACTATTAGTCCACTAAGATGGCTAAACAAAAGGCATAATTGAGGGTTAAATAGCATTTTTTGAGCACTTATCACAACTCCCAACTAGCCTTTTGCTAGTCTCTTAGCAAATAAGATAAAAAAAATAGATAAGTGATTAAAATCACATCCTAATAACAAAAATAAAATCCTAACTCATTTTCGCAAGCATCGCAATTGCATTTACCATATGCAACAAGGCTTTAAACCTTTAAGTTCCCCAAAAAGGATGAGTTATAGTCTCGTGAGGGTTTTCAGGTGATATACCCACAAAATCAATCAATAGCATGTTCAAGAATGATAGTATTTTTCGAGAGAGAGAATTCCTTTACCCACTTAGTGCTTACTCCAATGAGGCATACTCCATTGCTAACTACATTGCTTTCGAAGACTCATAAATTATGATGGGAGATAGTAAAAATTGACAAAATTCTCAATCAAGGCTTATGTGTGTACTTAGTCAATCTCCTATACTCTCCTATCCAAGAAACGGAATCCCTAGTTTACCATAGGTAAATAATCTCGACTTTCAATCCTCACCGGTCATACTCTCAGAAGATGGTCTACTATTTTACCTCATGTATGTGGGGAAAAGAATAATGCATGCGAACATCCCACATACTACCTTGAAAAACGGACTTCTAGATTAAATTAGTCTCATGGAAAGAATGTCAATCACATATGAAGTGTTGGGTCATTCACTTTAGCATCCTCTCACCTATTCTAGACTTTGTACCATACTGTAGTGATAAGTCATGGGTTGTAACTTGGCTTGGGTATTGGTTTATGAAGGAAAGGTAAAAGGGATTCAAAGGTTGTTTCTGAAAAACACTAAGAGTTTTACTTCATTATTTGGAAAATTTCTTCAAATTCTGTATTGCAGAGAAAATTCTTTCTTTGTCTTAGCTTTTCCATCCATTCTGTTCAACTTCTTATTCTTTTTTTTATTTTTTTTATTTTTTTATTTTTTTTGTTTTTAGCTCAGTGGTATATCCTTAATTAGTACTGGATATGCTTGTTTTCCACTAGCTTCTTTCACTTAGAACAGAATGATGGTCTTCATTATATCTCTCTGGTATTTCCTTGTAATCTTCCTTTTGTGCTCTTTCTTCTTCCTTGGTTCCCTCGTATTCTCAGAAACATATGGGTATGGTTGATAAAGGTTTTTGGCTATACTCCTTGTCTGGAGTTGGGTAAAGGGTAAAGGGTTTCATGAAAGAAAATGGCTTATTGTAAGGCTCAAAAGGGTTTAACATGATGGTCCTACTAGGTGGGATAAAGGCTGAATGGGTTCACTACTTGACTTATCAGTATGATACTCTGTTTCGAATAGACTACAAGACCTAATGGCTATCTCCCCAGTTGATGTCACTTCGTGATTAACCAAATCAACAAATAATGAGACTATATTACAACGACATAAAGAACTGAAATATGTTGAGTCACTAAGACTCGGATTTTTCGTAAGAACTCTCCAAAGAATGGGTATAAAGCTCAAGTCTTACGGGCTAAGTCTAAAAATTCTACTTCCAGTTTACTAGGGGTTTAAATCTCTCTTCTAGCAAAAGTACACAAAACTGGCCAAGTATTATGGTGGTGGTGCCTTGATAAAGAATTTTATCAACAAGAACTATGTCCGAGCATAATAAATAGTCTAAGCGGTAATGAAATCAATAATATCAACTATCTATCAAACTCAACACTAAGCAGTATAGAATCTATATCCCAGACTCATCATTAAAATTCATTTTTCTCATGCTACTGATATAGAAACAAAAAATATTTTTGTTTTTGAAAACTAATTTTCAAAATTCATTTCTCAAGTACACCCTCCCCCAACTTAACATATGCATTGTCCTCAATGTATAGAAATTAAGTAAATGAAATGAATGAGAAAAAGGGAAGATGTTACCATTGATGCCGAATATCAAAATTAATCCCAAAAATAAGAACATTTCCTTTTACCAAGTTTTTTTTTTTTTTTTTTTTGTTAGGTCTTTCTAAGTCAGATCCCTAGGACTATATATCATGCATTATCAATTTGGAGTGAGGAGATCAGATTTTCTTACCCAAATCTGACGAATATTTGGAGGACGAGGAGGTCTCACCTTGTGGGTTGTCAAAAATACTCCTTGATATGCTGGAAAGATTGCTGGTGAAGTTGCTTCTCTACCTTGAACTATTTCAGGTCTGATGATTGTGTGATAGGCCTTGTGGTTCCTCTGTGTAGAAGATTGACGAAAATCTTTCTTTCTAACAAGACAATAGTATCTGATGTGCCCTTTACCACCACAGTGATGATAATGGATGTATGGCTGACTGCGCTCAAGGTGGGCGGTAGACTGGTTCACATACTTCTCTCATTCAGACAATGATGGTGTAGAAGAGGCTTCAACAATGCAATGTTTCTTATCAATATGGTCCACTTTCTGCTTCAGAAAACTCATTTTAGTTTCTAGATTTTGTTGTTTTTCCAAAACTTCTTTAAGCTGATTCTCTAGTAACTGATTTTTCCAAGCGTAAGTTTGTTGTTCATCCCGAAATGTAAAGTTCATCTTCTCACGGTATGATACTCTCTCTACCAATTTTCCATTCTGCTCACTTAAATCCTGAATATTCTGTAGAGATTCCAAGAACATGTCTAGCAACGCCTCTGTGGTGGGGTTCTCAGGTTCATCACAGTTTTCTGTAGATTGAGCAGTCTCAATTGTATCTTCGAATGGGAAGGATTCTTGTATCATGCTATCAAGGAAGTATACCTCTCCACCTTCAGCGTCATCACAATCCTTATACAACAGGTGAAAGATATTTATGTCCATGGACATCTTACCAAAGTTGATCTTCATTTCACCGTTGTGACAATTTATCAAAGCTTTTGTGGTAGCGAGGAAAGGTCGGCCTAGAATAATTGGTATTTTATCAAAGGCTTCCTGGGTGTCTATCACAATGAAATCCACTAGATAGTAGAAATCGGCTACTTGAACAAGAACATCCTCAACTATGCCTCTGGGAATCTTGGTAGAGCAGTCAGCTAACTTTAATTTGACTTGTATAGGCTTTAGGTTCTCCAGGCCCAACGCTTAGTACACATGATATGGCAAGAGATTAACACTAGCACCAAGATCTAAAAGAGCATTATCCGTGAATTTTTCTCCTATCTTGCATGATATTGTAGGACTTCCTGGATCTTTGAGCTTTGACCGAGCTTCTGATGGATAATAGATGTTGTTTGTTCAGCTAGAAATGCTCGCTTTGGAACATGAGTACTTCTCTTTATGTTACATGCATCCTTCAAGAATTTGGCATATGATGGCAACTGCTTGATCGCTTTGAGAAAGGGGATATTGATGTTATCTTTCTCAAATGCCTCATTCATCTTTAAAAATTGCTTGTCCTTTTTGCTTTGAGTAAAAAATATAGGAAAAGGTGCCTTTGGTACAAACACACAGCGTAATATGCGCTCTTCTTTCGTTGGCATTCTTGCATATCATGTCTTGGTTATCTTGACAAATGGGAGTTGAAAGGATTTCTCCCACTTCCTTTCGATCTTCATTTGAAATCTTGACCGATTGCTTTGTAGCAATGTCATCATGAGAAGGTAAGTCAACCTTGTTGTCTATCTTCAATTCGATCGATCGAGTAGTAATCGAAATGACATGATCATGGAGGTGATCGATTAAAAAGTTGTCCCAATATGGCATACATCTTCACTCTTCAATATTGGTTCCAATAAGCTAGGTTGAGTGGCTTGTGTCTTCTGAACAAAGCGGTGGTGAGTTAGTCGACCTTAACCTCTATAGACTCCATTCTAGAACATTGACTTGTCTGAGATTGCTGGAGATTGAGCTGAGACTGTGTAAGAAGCTCTAGAACACTTTCAAACTTCTGATTTTTTTTGTGATAGCAAAGTAATAGCATTCTCTAGGTTGGCAAGTGCATCATAATTTCTCCTAGGATCAGGCACTAACTCTCCACTTGTATTGGAATTCTATTGAGAGTATAATTGTTGTTGAGGAACCAACTGTGAAGCTTGACTTGTCTGTAGAATATAAGTTTGATCTGTCCAGCGTTCTGTCTCCAATAATTACCTTGAAAGTTATTACCACCTTGGTTTGGCCTCTGAAATGAGTTTATATTGTACTCTCCAACTGATGCATGTTGATAGTAACTAGGACATTCTAGAGTTGCATGAGAAGTGTCCGAACAGACTTCACAGTATCGGCTAGCTTGCGTGACTGGGAGAGATTTAGCTTGAGAATTATTGATCTTGGAGGGATTCATGGAGAACTGGTTAAATTTCTTACTCAGAGTTTCAATGCTGGTGGCCAGGCTGGCCAATGTAGACTTCAGTTCTTGATCTGATTGTTCATATGCTTGGTAACAAAATTGCTTTGGTTCCCCCTCCATGCTAGTGACATCCTCGTTGTTAGTGGTCCACTGTTGTGTTTTTTCAGCTAAATTCTCGAGAAAGTTATAAGCTTCCTCTCCATCCATCGATGTAAACTTGCCTTTGTGCATTGACTGTATCATCTGCTTGTTCATCATCGAGAGTTCTCGATAGAAAAAATGAGTCAGTGTGCTCTTGTCATATCCATGATGTGGAGATGAGACTAGCAGATTATTGAATTTCTCCCAGCTTTGATGATATTCTTCAGTCACTTTTCCTTTGAAATTGCTGATAGCTTGCTACATGGCATCTGTCTTCTGGGGTGGGTTGAACTTGTTTATAAACTTTGTTCTCAACTTCTCCCAGTTGTCTATTGAATTGATTGACTGTGCAGTTAACCATTCAGAGGTTTTTACCTTCGAGTGAGAGCGGAAAAAGAATCAACTTGATACTCTCATCTTTGATATTCTAATTCTTGAAAGTTCTGAGGACTGATAGAAATTTGTTCATGTGAACATATGGCTGAGCATTGTTTGAACCACTGAACTTTGGAAGCATAGAGATTACTAATGCTCTAAGCTCAAACTGGTTAGATTCTGTCTCTGGAAAAACAATACTGCTGGGTTGGTCTCCAATAATTGGCGAATAGAAATCGCTCATGAGCTTCTTCCTCTGCTGTGCTTGTATGGGTGGGATAGCTTCAGGATTATTGGTGTCCATAACACCTCCATCATTGCGTGCGGCCATTGTATCAATCTCGTCTAGTATTCTTGTTATGCGAAGATGATGAAAACTATCCTACTATGCTTGAATGCAATTAAACTAATATGCAACTATTCTAAATTATACTAATATGCAAAACTACTTTCCTTCAGCTGGGTTGGGCTTTGCAGCTAGTATCTCGCCCATTGTCTAAAGCTGTCTCTTCTAGGGTTATGGTGAATCACTTGGATTGCTTAAGTACCACGCCCACGCATCTATAGTCCGTTTGTCAAGATTCAGACAAGAAACACTAGAGTTTGATGTTTCGCTGTGTTGGCTTACAACTTCAATTGTTGAAAAGGTCCTAAATGCAATTATACTAGAAAGCAATAAAACTAAACTACGATGCAACTATACTAAGAAAGCAATAAAACTAAACTACGATGCAACTATACTAAGAAAGCAATAAAACTAAACTACGATGCAACTATACTAAGAATGAAATAAAAAGAATGAAGATTCGACTAACCTGGATGGTAGATCTTGTCTTCGAGATGTCCTTCAAGCTTCTTTCTTTCTCAAAAGGATGGATGATGCGACTAAAATTACCTCAAGATCTAAAATTCTAATCTTGAAAGAAAGCGTTAAACATAAACAACTTAAAACGGCATCGGCACCATTTGACCTTCTTCCAGGGCTACAATTAATTATATCCCCTGTAGCGGCGCCATTTGACCTTACCTCTTTTTGTGTATGTAGATGGTGTATGGTATATGGATAGATGATATAGATGGATGATAGTCGTTGAACAAAATAGAAGCGTATCAAAACCTAATTATCCCTCAATAAGTAAAGGATGAGTAGGGTATCATTCCACTTTTAAGTGTATGTTTATATGAAGGATAGGACTGGAAAAGGGGTTTGAGGGATTAAAAACTATTATTATAGATATTGTAGATTCTAATGCTAAACTAAACTAAACTAAACTAAACTAAACTATTGAGAATTTATAAGATAGGGAATTCAAGAGATTAGAATCCACCAATACTTTTGATCTATGACCTTCTGCTTCATGGTTGTTCTCACAAGTAGACTACAATTAGGCAATCGAGCGAGTGCCGATGCCCTCTTGGACGAAACATCATTAACGAATAACTCTACTTAAAGTTGTTCCTATATTCATGTTACTAGTATCTTCTTTCCTTTTATGTGAGCTTGGGTAGCTATTCAATGAATCGCCATCTAAGGCAAACACAAGGAATACTTCCCTTACTATAAAACAATACACAACTAGAAGAAAAGTAGAGAATAATAGTATAATATTCAATTACAATAAATAAAACCCTATTCTAGCATTATATTCAATTGCAATAAATAAAACCTTAAACTAGCATGATATTCGATTGCAATAAATAAAAACCTTGATCTATACTTCCATCCCCTGGTCTAGGCAATGGAACTAATAACTAAAAACATAAAGAACTAACCTGATTGGAGAATACTATGAACCATAAGAATCAACAAACCCTAAGCACCGGCTTCATCTTCTCCCTTGAAGAAGAAGATTAGCCTTCCATAAAGAAGGAAGAACACGAAGAACGAGAAGAAGAAGAGTCGAAGAACATAAGACTAGAAAGACTAATTTATTAAGACTCGGCTAGTTAAAACCGATCTTTTATTATTAATCTCTCTTTGTCTCACGTTCTGGAGACAAGAGTAAAAGTGAATTGGCAAATTACATGAGGCACTTAGGTCCTCTCTTTATAGAGGTTACAATGAGCTCTAGAAGCATTCGAAACTGTCATTTGTTTCCTAATACAAATAGACTTCTTTCAGAGTATAACTTCGTCTCCAAAACTGAGAAAAAATTGGCTACAGTGTCGATCTATGCGTCTAGATGCACTATTCATGCGTCTCAGACGCAAGCAATGCGTCTGGATGCTCGATCCATGCGTCCCAGACGCGTTAGCCGATTTTGTCTCTTCTGCTCTATCCTTCTATCCTCTTTTGCGGGCTTTGGTCCAAGCAACGAATCCTTTGGCCTTGGGCTTCCAAATAGGCTTTAAAATAGGTCCAAGTCGCATCTTTAATAGCTCCAATTCCTTGGCCTTCTCCATGATAGTCCACGGGCTTCCCATGTGATCCTTAATGCTTCGAATTGCTCCGTTTTACTCCTTTTTCTCTAATATTCCACAAAACTCTCTCTTTGACCTGTAGAATCATAAAACATAAATTACAAACACTATTAGTCCACTAAGATGGCTAAACAAAAGGCATAATCGAGGGTTAAATAGCACTTTTTGAGCACTTATCAGTTACCCCACCAGTTGTCCCTACACCACAGATTGTACTAGATACCGTAATAAAAACTGAAGAGCCTACCCCTGTAGATGTACCAGTTAAACCACAACCTAAGAAACAAAAAGCCAAGGTTAAACATCCTGTTGATCATTACGCTAAATATAGAGAGAAACTACCATTTCCCTAGAGATTAGCAATGTTAAATAAGGATACAAATTTCGATGAGATTGGGGAAGTTTTCAAAAATCTAACGATAAACCTTCCTTTTCTTGAAGCGATAAAAAAATTACCTCACCATGCTAAGTTTCTTAAAGAGTTGTGCACTACTAGGCATAAGACAAATAATCCTAAAAACGCCTTTTTAACTTAACAATTTCCAACTTTAACGGAACACAATGGAATCGTTAAGTAACCTGGTCATCCTACTATACAATGCACCTTAGGAGATTCCCACATGACGACAACTTTACTAGACCTAGGGGCGAGTGTTAACTTACTCCCGTATTATCTATACAAACAAATAGGTCTACAAGAAATGCAACCTACTAAAATGATGTTGCAATTAGCGGACCGATCAATTAAGTACCCTAAGGGTATGGTTGAAAATGTGCTTGTTAAGGTCCAGGATTTCTACTATCCTGCTGATTTTGTTATCCTCGATACAGAAGTCGCTAACGACTCTGTTCCGATCATTTTAGGGTGTCCCTTCTTGGCGACTGCCAACGCGCTTATAAACTGCCGCGATGGGTCGATGTCCTTGTCTTTTGGCCATCTTTCGGTTGAGGTAAATGTTTTTAAACTATTGAAACAGTTACCAGATTCGTCTACAGATGAGGAGGTTAGCATGATCGAGTGCTTAGCTCAAGATTACTTTAATAACACGTTTCCAGAAAACCATATGCATAAATTCCTTTCGTTTGGAAGTTTAGATTTTGTTGATGACTCCTACATAGAGGAAGTCAACACCATCTTCGAGTCTACACAAATTGTAGACCCTTCGGTTGCTCCATATACAGAGTTTGAAGACATGCTGCCTAAGCAAGTATTCATTACTCAAGATGAGGACCCTCCAGAAGCATTTATCGATATTCCTCCCACCCCGGTGCTTAAACCTCTTCCTCCTGAGTTAAAGTATATTCAACTTGATCCAGATAGTAGTCATCCGATAATTATATCTTCTCTTTTATCTAAGGAGGAAGAGACACGGTTGATCAGGGTGATTAGGGAACATCGTTCTGCGATTGGTTGGTCCCTAGCCGACATTAAGGGAATTGACCCTAATTAATGTGTGCACTCATCGTCTCCATTTAGAGGATAACGCAAAGACTTCCCACGAACCTCAGCATCGTTTAAACCCTGCCATGAAAGAAGTGGTCAGGGAAGAAGTCTTACGGTTACTTGATGCGGGTATAATATACCCAATCTCTGATAGCGAATGGGTTAGTCCCATTCATGTAGTTCCAAAGAAATCAGGGATTACCATGGTACATAACGCCAAGGGTGAATATGTTGCCATGCATGGCCCTATGAAATGGAGGATCTATATTGATTACAGACGTTTAAATGCCATGACACAAAAGGATCATTTTCCTTTACCCTTTATAGATCAGATGCTTAAACGTTTAGCTGGTCATGCTTTTTATTGTTTTTTGGATGGCTACTCTGGCTATTTCCAAATTATTATTGATATTGATGACCAAGAAAAAACTACCTTCACATGTCCTTTTGGAACATACGCCTATAAACAAATGCCGTTTGGCCTTTGTAATGCTCCTGGTACCTTCCAGCGGTGTATGCTTCATATTTTTAGTGACATGGTAGAGCGTTTCATGGAAGTGTTCATGGATGATTTTTCCATCTATGGAGACTCTTTCACTGAATGCCTGTCTAACATGTCTAAATTTTTAACGCGGTGTGAAGAGAAGAGTCTCATTTTAAATTGGGAAAAATGTCACTTCATGGTGAAAAAAGGCATAGTACTAGGTCACATCGTATCTAGTGATGGCATCGAAATAGATAAGGCCAAACTAGATAAGATAGCAACTTTACCTATACCACAGACTATCCGTGATATTAGAGCCTTTCTAGGCCATGCATGTTTTTATAGGCATTTTATCAAAGATTTTTCGAAAATAGCTAGACCCTTAACTAATCTACTTTTAAAGGAGGCCATCTTTGATTTTAATTATAACTGTAAACAGGCTTTTGAAACTTTGAAAGCCGCCTTAACTTCCGCACCCATTATACAGCCTCCCGATTGGTCTAAACCTTTCAAACTCATGTGTGATGCTAGTGATTATGTAGTTGGTGCTGTCTTGGGACATAAACTAGATAATAAATCCACTGTTATTTATTATGCTAGTAAAACTCTAAACGATGCTCAAAGGAATTATACAACTACTGAAAAAGAATTCTTAGCTGTCGTTTATGCTTTAGATAAGTTTCGTCCTTATTTGGTTGGTTCTAAGACTTTAGTTTACACGGACCATGCAGCCCTTAGGTACCTTCTCGCTAAGAAGGATGCTAAGCAGAGATTGATCCGATGGATTTTTCTCCTACAAGAATTCACATTAGAAATAAAGGACAAACGAGGGGTTGAAAACGTAGTTGCCGACCACTTATCTAGACTTACAAACGACGATGATAGTGATTCTGACTCCATACCGACTCTTTTTGGATGAGCATCCATTATGCTATATTTTTGCACCATGGTATCTTGCGACATCATTGAACTATTTAGCGTCTGATGTTATTCCTTATGACTGGTTAAGAAATGAACGTAAAAAGTTTTTGGCCAGAGTTAAGCTATACTACTGAGATGAGCCCTACCTTTTTAAGTGTTGTGCAGATCAGATTATTTGTCGTTGTATCCCCAGTGGGAAGATAATGAGATACTCTCATTCTGCCATGAAAAAGAGTGTGGTGGACATTTAAGTGGTATGAAAACAACTGCTAAAATATTACAATGTGGGTTTTATTGGCCTATGATAAACGTAAAAATAATAGTTTTACCAACGAAATGAACGATGAACTCAAAACGTAAGTAAACTAAAACTATTTACGTGTCTATATTTATCAAATTTTCTACTCTCAAATCTATCGAAATAGCGTGGAGTAACAAATTCGTTCCACTCCTAGTTCTCTAGCATGGAATGATTTCATATCTAATTGATCAGTCTTAAGTCTAATGAGAGCTTTACGAAGAGGAATTATACTACGATGCAATATGAAAAGCAATATGTTGAACGTCACTACGAAATATATGGAAATACTAATGTTCTTGAATCTAGATAAAGAATTAGAAGGGAATTGAATCCACCTCGAATCTAACTTAATCACCTAGAATAGACTGTTGTAATCCAATTCTTACGTTCTTACGGTAAGAATTGCTCGTTCTAATCCCTAATTAACATGGCATTTCTACCAATTATAACTAGCATGTGAGGTCGTCCACCCATTCTCATGGTGAAACACGACCTTCTAGAATGGAATAGACTCTACAACGCTTCTACACTATACAACTAAGTTTTCATCAAGGCTTCATCAACCCCTCTAATGGAGGTTTTAGCCTTGATTCATCAAACCATCATTTTCCATTGAAATTGAATACAACATATTACAAAGATTCTAACTTTATGAAATTTAACTAAACAATAATCGAATCTAATTAATAACTAAGAATTGAATGATAACAAGAATTGAAATTAGATCTAATAAATTGTAAATGACAAAAATCAAAATTGACAAGAATAACTATTTTATTTATCTAATCAATAAAGAACAATGATTTAAAGTTTTAATCTAAAACAGGGAATGAAATTCTAAAACTAAGATCTAAAACTAATTAATGGAGGCTACTAATCTAATTTCTAATCTAGGTCTAACTATCTACCATTAACAAAGAGTGAAGCTTTGGTTTTTATACATTCAGATCCAAAAATCGTGCATGGGCTTGGAGCCATGTTTTGGGCCAGAGAATCAGGCCCAAAACCCAATTCTTTCAGTCCAAAAAAGCCTCTTCAGCTACAGTTGGCTCAACAGACGTTTCGTCCACTTCTGCTCCTCTGATTGTGTCAAGGCTTGGACCATTGGAAAGCGCTTTCCGAGCCGGTCGTTTTGACATAAGGTAGGCCCCATTCCAAGGTCTGAGTCCAAAGATACGGCCTTCGGAAGTTCTGCTAACTTGTGCACTGTTTCTGCCCACGTGGACTTTGACTTTTCAGCTTTTGACCGGGCTTTAGAAAGGCTTTATCTTCTTGAATCTTGGCCTTTAATCACGGAACTCCTTAGTAACCGACCTTTGCTCCTTTATCTAAAGCTAAAAGTGGCATATTTCTGCACATAATGGACTTTGAAGCTGAAATGCATAAAAACACGTGTCGGTGTTAACTCTTAATTATTACTCACATAATTGGTCTAAAAAGTATGATTATTAAGGGGTTAAAACTACAGTTTTGGGCTCTTATCAAACCACCCCAAACAGCATTTTGCTTGTCCTCAAACAAAGATGAGAAATTAGAATAAGTGACCAAAATGGAGTTCTATCTACTCTCGTTTATTTGAGTCGCGATTGCATTGACCATATCTGACAAGGCCTTAAAACCACTAGGAATTCCCTAGTGGGCCGAGTTATAGTCTAGGTGAGAGTTTTCCGATGAAGGTACTCACAAACTTCATCTATACTACAACGACTAAGAAATAAAACTATTGTTTCCTTATTCATGCTCTAAATTAACTATACCTCTCCCTAGCAATGCATATAGAGTAATCAAGTCGAAACCTAAGCTAGTATATGCATAATAATCAATCATCTACAATAAACATATATACAATGAGTAATACTATGAAATGCAATAGCAGGTCCATTTCTGAAACTTTGGAATATCGTCCTTAAGTAGGTTCTCACATAAAAGTCAAGACAAAAATCACTCTGATTTTTCCACTCAAGTTTTGCTACTCCAGTGTGTAGTGGGCATACTTTACCTTACAATAATCTCAATGACACACAAGGAAGCCGAAGTTGATCAAACACATCTGCCACTTACTATCCCACTAACCTATTCCTAATTGAGCTAGAGGTCTTTATTAGGTGTTGCGGGGATTAGGAGATGGTTTAAGAAGGAAGGAAATGGATATTCAAAAGGGACAAGTCTGAGATAATAGAGTCTTCATATTATGTAACTAGAGAAAACCTTGTTATTTACTTTTTGCTTCTACACTTTGTTTCCATCCTTAGCCATATTTTTTTTTTTTTCTTTTTCTTTGGCTTTTTTTCCTTTTATTCTATTTTTTTTTTGGAGTTTTTATTTTATTTCTATTTTTATTTTTCTTTTCTTTGGATGGAAACTTATTTTCTTTATTTCCTGAAGCAATTAACTAACTTTTTTTGTTTACATAGGTTTTCTCTTCTTCTTTCTTCCTTATTCTATTCTCGGACTTATCTAAATTGGGTAGGTTGAATTTTTTTATTTTGTTTTGTTTTGTAACAGGGTAAAAGGATTTGTGGTTTATGAAAGGGCTAATAAAAGGCTCGATAGGGCGACTAGCGGAAAATATACTTAGGTCGAATTTCTAGCTATATCGATCCAAAAAGGGCCTAAATTCTCTCTTAGGACATGGTATAGTGGTCAAACAAGTGGGCGTGTGATTTCTCTATTCGAATATACTTCTCCCTTGTGTCATTTCTCAAATGTTTCACTCATATAAGGTTTTAGGCTATATTCTCACGAGTTTGTAGAATAAGTACTCTAGCCTAGATTTCAGAAACTTTCTTGCCAAACAATCATAGATACTCATGTAATATATTTATAGATAGATGCAAAGATTGTTACCTACATATTAACCTAAGTTTCTAAAAACTATTCTAATGTAAAAGCTTCATTGAGACTTCTAGATTATTAAGAGCATAGAGAAAGAAACAATACCAATATTCCTAAGTGTATAGCATAAACTTTTTATTTTTATTTTTATTTTTTTTTTAAGACAAATAATCGTAATATACAACCTAATATGTGCTTAACATTTACATCGTGTTTCTATACCACCCCAAACAATTTGGGAGAAGGGGGGTTCATGAAACAATTCAATAGCACAATTAAATTATGTAACTAACTAATTTTTATAATTTTTAACATTTTATAAATAAAAGTGCATAATTTACATCCTAAAAGTGTCTAATTTTTGCAAATGTTTCTATCCCATCCCCAAACAATCGAGGCGCTTTGTCCTCAAAGTGTAAAGAGATAAGGAAAGAATTTACCATAGAAGCGTGGCAAAAATTGCGATTACACAGAATGAAATATTGTAAAGATGATATGATAATATGAAGCACAATTAAACATTGCGTGCTAACTAACACAAACTCTCTTTTGGAGTAAACATGACCAGGGCTTAGGGTGGCAACAAGATTGAAATGAATACCAAAATCATGCACCCCAAACAAAATTGGAAAACTCTTTTTAAGTTTGAAATTTTTGTTTGGCCTATACTCAGAAAGTTGGTATTGTCTGAAAACTTGGGTCTTTTAAGGTCGATTCGAGACTTGCTAGATTACTATTTTTATAGCTTTAAACTTTTTTACTTTTTATGAATTAGGTTTAATATAAAGGAAAACAATAAGCGGTAAAGACATAATTCACACCATAGAGAAACATGACTCAAAAACCAAGAAAACATGCAAGGAGTGGAAAACATGAATTATGTGAACCGTGGACTTGGGATCGGGTCCTTACAACCACACATCCATAGGGAGGGGCCGGTTACCTGAATGGTGCATTCACCAATATATAGAAATGAAAGAAAATGCACCAAACACAAAAATTGAGTCGTTTATAGTCAGATACTCGAGACTTTATCTAAATATATGTATGAATATGCAGTTTATCATATATCAACAACTGAAATAGTTGTGGATTGTTCCATAAATAAATATCACAGAAAACATATCCAAACACAATCAAGCACCAAGATTTCCTCTGGCCTTGACCCTAGTGGAATGAAAGCGAAGTCGGATAGACCTATAACATAACCGAGCATGCACTTTATGCTTCATCTTTGAACGAGAGGGTGTCCTAGTGAATAAGTGTGGAAAAGTGAATGGTTGTGGAAAATATGGTGGATTGGGATAAGTTTTAGAGGGAAAGCATGGAAAAAATGAGGATGTGGGTTTAGCACAAACCTCATTCATGGTGTAGTTAGGGACTTTCTCAAGTCTGAAAATGAAGGTGTCAAGTGGTTTATCCTTGGGAAGTATTTGTTTACTAGGTGGATTTAAAAATCATGAAGCCGCGGGGAGAAACTAAAGGATTGAGTGCAAACTCGAGGTTCCTTTGAAAAAGGTGGAGGGTAGGGAATATTGGTGATGGAAGGTGAATGATTCTCAGCTAGAGCTCTCAAGTCCATATCATCGAGAAATCTTGATATATGCAAGACATTCCTCAATAGGTGGGTCAAAAGGATCAACTGGGATAGAGATTGAAAAATTCATCTTCCGTCATAGCATCAAAGGGATGAATGGTTGTTGGCAAGGGGTGACTTCATGAAGTGGTAAAGAAGCGATTGCAAAGAGTTGCGAGGAATTCTTCTTCGATTTAAGTCTACCGGGAGTCATTGTTAAAGTCGAATTTCGAAGAAAAAAAATTTGTTAATCTGTTTCTCCGAAAACATGTTTTTGAAGTAATCTTAAGCTAAGCTCTCGATCATGCTAACCTCGCCATTTGTAGATGAATCGGGATCTTGTGTCCTCGTTTTGAAAACATTTACCTCAACGAAAAGATGGCCAAAGGACAAGGACATCGAACCATCCGCGGCGGTTTATGGTAGCGTTAGCGTGGCCAAGAAAGGGCGCCCTAAAATGATAGGTACAAAGTCGTTAGTGACTTACGTATCGAGGATAACAAAGTCGGTTTGGGTAGTAAAAATTTTGGACTTTAACCGGCCGTTTTCAACCACACCCTTAGGATACTTAATAGACCGATCGGCTAATTGCAATGTTATTTTAGTAGGTTGCATCTCCTCTAGACCTATTTGTTTATACAAATAAAAATGGGAGTAAGTTAACACTAGCCCCGGTCTAGTAAGCCGTCGTCGTCGTGTGAGAATCTCCTAAGGTGCATTGTATGCGATGGGGCGACCGGTCCTTGTACTTAACAATTCCATTATTTTTGGATAAAGTTAGGAACTGTTCAGTTAGAAAAAGCGTCTTTAGGTATGTTGGTCTTACGCCTAGTAGTGCCTGACTCCTTAAGAAACTTAAGCGTGGTTAGGTAGCTTTTTATAGCTTGAGAAAAAAAGGTTTATCATTAGATTTTTGAAAACGTTCCTAATCTCCTCAAAGTTAGTATCCCCAGTTAGCATGGCTAATTTATGAGGAACGGTGGTTTAAACTCTATATTTAGCGTATGGCTCGACTTGATGTGTAACCTTGGCTTTCTGTTTCTTAGGTTGTGGTTTAAGCGGTACCTCTACGGTGGTAGGTTCTTGAGTTTCTATTTGGTATCTAGTTCGATATCCGTGTAGGGAATCTTGATGGGGTAACTATAGGCATAGTTACTTTGTTATCAACCACTCTTCCGAGCGGAGAGTGGTGATGGCATTTAGCTCACCCCTCGGTTGTAGTTTCGTTACTAGTATTACCGTTTACCTCAAAGGCTGTGTTTTTTGTTCTAGGGTTGGGTATCGCTTGGCACGGAAACCGCCTTTTTAGTTGGAAACTTTCTCTTGGGCTAGCTGTTGGTTTAAATTATTAGCGGTTGTAGAATGTGTTGGTTAGATTGAGCCATGGTTTGAAAAAGTTGTTGGCTCACTTGTATGAAGGTGTCAAAGGCGATCCGGTTGTGTGTGGGTGTAGTAGTCACGGGTGGTGTATTTGGAACTATCTCGCGTTGATTATTTATGGAAGGGATTGTGATAGTTATTATTTACGGAATGATACCTCTATTAGCATTATAATTATTATAACTACATTGACCTTGTGCTTGACTTTGTCGAGGTTGCACTTGGTTGTTATAATTATTATAATTACCACGATCTGTCCTTGTTGTGGTGGAGCTTGGTTATAAGCGTGCGTTAGCCTAACATATTGATTATTGTACCTTGTAGGTGTGACTTGTTGGTTATTTCTCCAACCCGAAGTTGGGATTTTGTCTCAAAGGGTTAGGTTCACTATTAATGGAACAAGAATGTTCATAGGCTATAGGGGCCGATGGGAATTCGGGATGCTTTCGGGACTCAATGAGAAACTACATGGATTTGAATTTACATTCATGGCGGGGGGATAGGCTTTTGTTGTCTGAAATGGCCTCTACCTTTTTGTGAGGGATTCAATTAGAGTTTTAAGCTCGGGATCTGATTTAACCTCAAACATCTTGGTAGCCTTAACTGTTGAAGAAGAACTAGCGGGCGGGGAATAATCATCACTACCCCCCCCCAATTATTATTAAGCTTAGTCGATCTTCCAAAATTTATATGCCTCTGAAGCTCCTTTACTTAGGAAACTACCCCATTCATTATGTCTAGGACTTCTTTATGGTGGTGTAGAAGTCCTTTGAAAAAGCACTAACTAACGTGTCTTTTGCTAGGTGATAGTGTGGACACTCTATAAGGAGATCGGTAAAAGCGATTCCAAGCCTCTGAAAATGATTCATGAGGATTAAATGAAAGAAGTGAATCTTGGAAAGCATTTCATCCGTCTTTAGGGGTGGGTAAAATGTTCCATAAACAATTTGAACAAGTTTGGCCCACGAGTCCACAGAATTAAGCGCTTTGGCAGTTAACCAAGGCATTTTATCAATTAAGGTGAAAGGGAATACCACCGATTTAATTTGTTTCCGCACCAACCGTAGGATGGTGGAATGTTATAAGGACTTGTTCAATCCTACGCATAATGCGATAAGGTTTTCATGGTCTAAACCATGAAAAGCGGGTAACAAATTAAATATATTTGGGGGATCGAAAATCCCCAATCGGATCTACTAGAACGATGCAAGATTTAGGGCTATCGCTTCGAGGCTTTATAAAAGTTAGAGAGAGAGTCTCTCTTTTCTTCATCCATAATATCGGTGGTGTGTGTGAAATAGTAGCTAGAGGTGTAGTGGGTGGGAAACTAGATAGACTTGTTTGTTGGCGTTGCCGTGTAATTACGTTAGTTGTTTTCTTCGACCATACCTTAATCTCATGCAAGACTAAATTCGAACTTAACTAAACATGCAACACTCCAAACAATTACGATATACTAGTAGAAACCTCTAGCGGAGATGCAAGGTGTGGAAGAAAGGAATACCTGATTGCGTCCTTGCTTAAACTTATGAATAAGCGTCTTGTTTATCGTGTTGATGTATATAACAAGTTAAAACACTGAAAAACTTGAAAAATCGAAGTTGAAACAAACTGTAGAAATCCGGAAAAATTTGGCTTAGAGAAGTGCCGCGCTCGAAGCGTGATCGCTCCGTGTTCCGATAAGTGGCGAGCTGGTCGCTCGAGTCCAGTCAGTATAGAGCGAGCCTTGCATCTCCTTTATAAGCGGTCGCTTTCGGTGTATATATTTTTTCGCGGAACTTTTTCAACGTTGAAATGGACAACCACAGTATGAATCAAACAAGGGTGGGTGGGTTTTATGGGACTTAAAAATGACTAATTATACTATGAAAACAATGCTAAAGTGCACTAAGATGGCAGCGGCGCCATTTGATAAAACATAAAAATGAATAGCTTACCTACGAAATGAGCGATGAACTCAAAACGTAAGTAAACTAAAACTATTTATGATGCTATATTTATCAAATTTTCTACTCTCAAATCTATCGAAATAGCGTGGAGTAACAAATTCGTTCCACTCCTAGTTCTCTAGCATGGAATGATTTCATATCTAATTGATCAGTCTTAAGTCTAATGAGAGCTTTACGAAGGGGAATTATACTACGATGCAATATGAAAAGCAATATGTTGAACGTCACTACGAAATATATGGAAATACTAATGTTTTTGAATCTAGATAAAGAATTAGAGGAACTGATCCACCTCGAATCCAACTTAATCACCTAGAATAGGTGTTTGTAATCCAATTCTTACGTTCTTACGGTAAGAATTGCTCGTTCTAATCCCTAACTAACATGGCATTTCTACCAATTATAACTAGCATGTGAGGTGTCGTCCATCCATTCTCATGGCGAAACCACGACCTTCTAGAATGGAATAGACTATCAACGCTTCTACACACTATACAACTAAGTTTTCATCAAGGCTTCATCAACCCCTCTAATGGAGGTTTTAGCCTTGATTCATCAAACCATCATTTCTCATTGAAATTGAATACAACATATTACAAAGATTCTAACTTTATGAAATTTAACTAAACAATAATCGAATCTAATTAATAACTAAGAATTGAATGATAACAAGAATTGAAATTAGATCTAATAAATTGTAAATGACAAAAATCGAAATTGACAAGAATAACTATTTTATTTATCTAATCAATAAAGAACAATGATTTAAAGTTTTAATCTAAAACAGGGAATGAAATTCTAAAACTAAGATCTAAAACTAATTAATGGAGGCTACTAATCTAATTTCTAATCTAGGTCTAACTATCTACCATTAACAAAGAGTGAAGCTTTGGTTTTTATACATTCAGATCCAAAAATCGTGCATGGGCTTGGAGCCATGTTTTGGGCCAAAGAATCAGGCCCAAAACCCAATTCTTTCAATCCAAAAAGGCATCTTCAGCTGTAGTTGTCTTCAACAGACTTTTCGTCCACTTCTGCTCCTCTGATTGAGTCAAGGCTTCGACCATTGGAAAGCTCTTTCCGAGCTGGTCGTTTTGACATAAGATAGGCCCCATTCCGAGGTCTGAGTCCAAAGATACGGCCTTCGGAAGTTCTGCTGACTTGTGCACTGTTTCTGCCCACGTGGACTTTGACTTTTCAGCTTTTGACCGGGCTTTAGAAAGGCTTTATCTTCTTGAATCTTGGCCTTTAATCACGGAACTCCTTAGTAACCGACCTTTGCTCCTTTATCTCGCTAAAGTGGCATATTTCTGCACATAATGGACTTTGAAGCCTGAAATGCATAAAAACACGTAATCAGTGTTAACTCTTAATTATTACTCACATAATTGGTCTAAAAGTATGATTATTAAGGGGTTAAAACTACAGTTTTGGGCTCTTATCAGCCTACTCTCTTTAAAGATGCCCAAGTGCATTGCAAGGCGTGCATTCGTTGCCAACAACTTGGGCGAATCACGAAGCGTAATATGATGTCATTGAATCCAATCATGGTGGTAGAAATTTTTGACGTATGGGGCATTGATTTCATGGGTCCCTTTCCAGTTTTCCACGGTTTCATTTATATTCTAGTTGTCGTAGACTACGTGTCTAAATGGATAGAGGTCATGGCTTGCCGTAGCAAAGACCATAAAGGCGATTACGTTTTTAAGTAAAAGAGTATATTTTCTGTCGATTTGGCATTCCCAAGGCCATCATTAGTGATGGCGGAACACATTTTTGCAATAGAGTTGTTGCATCACTAGTAAAGAAGTATGGAGTTACACATAAGGTAGCAACTCCGTATCATCCACAAACTAGTGGACAAGTGGAAGTTTCTAATAGGGAAATCAAAAAGATCTTAGAAACAACTGTAAATCTTGATAGGAAAGACTGGTCGAAGCGTCTATCTGATGCCTTATGGGCGTATAAGACTACTTTTAAAACTCCTATAGGTATGTCTCCATTTAGACTTGTATTTGGGAAACCTTGTCATTTGCCCGTTGAATTGGAGCACCGTGCTATGTGGGCTATAAAAAGCCTTAACTTCAATTTTGATGAGGCGGGTGTCAAGCGCAAGTTGCAATTGAATGAGCTTGAAGAAATCTGTAGCGACTCTTATGATCTCGCAAAGGATTATAAAGCTAATATGAAATGTGTTCATAATAAGCAAATCTTGCGCAAAGAGTTTGTGGTATGTCAAAAGGTTTTACTGTATAATTCCCGTCTACATATTTTTCCAGGGAAATTAAAAACCCGTTGGTCTGGTCTTTTTCTAGTTACTGAAGTCACCCCTTATGGGGCAATCACCTTGGTAAATCCCAAGGACAACAGTATCTTTCAAGTTAATGGCCAATAGTTAAAACATTTCCACAAGCTATTGTCCCCTGATGTAGAGGAAGTCCTTTTACAGGACCCTGTCTACAAGGACTGACCTTTTTCATTGGTGTACTTCCTTTCATTTTCATATATTGGTAAGTGCACCACTCAGGTAACCGGGCCCTCCCTATGGATTGTGTGGCTGTAAGTATCGGATCCTAAGTTCATGGTTAACATAATTCACATTTTCCACTTTTGCATGTTTTCTCGGTTTTTGAGTCATGTTCCTCTATGGTGTGAATTATGCCTTTATTGCCTTCTTGTTTTTCTTATATTAAATTTTATTTATAAAATAAAAATAATTGTTAAAATCACAAACATAGTAATTTAAGAAGTCTCGGGAATCTGACTGTAAACGACCCACTTTTAACAAACAAATTTTCTAAACTCTGTTGTCAAAAATTTGTTTGGGGGTGGGGTGTCCGGTTTCCATCCTAGACTGTTCAACTGTCCATTTGTGTTGTTTAGGCCGTTTAATCGTATTCCGATCCGGGTTGACATTATCTATGAAATTAGATTTCATTCGTTCGCATAACTTATATCATGCACGCACTTCAAGGCATTTTCCATCTTCTTACATGTCACCAATGGTTGGACTAGAGCGTTTTATGGATCATTGGATTGTAAATTCTCTCCTGATCATTTCCATACCTCATTCGCAAAAATCGGCCCGGTAACGAAGCGGCAATTTAAGTTTGAAGTTGCTCGAAATATCGAAAAAAAAAATCGGAAAATCAAGTGGGCTTGGGCCCAACTTCACGCGCACGTGCGTCTCCTTCTTCCACCAACAGTCGTGTTCCATTCTCCAAACTGCCATTACCAAACAACAAAGCTTCAAAAATCTAACCTAAATAAAAAAAAAATAAGAAACCTAAATACACCCACGCCCAAAGTTAAAACGCACCCCAAATCTCCTCCTAACTACAACCGCCACCACCTCCACCAACTTAAACAACCAAAAACCACTGAAAATTCAAAAAATTTGACTGCCACCACCACCACCGCGCCTCCTGCCATTACTTTTTGTTAGGGTGTTTCAAAACAAGTCCCCCTACCTTATTTAAACCCACACATCTTATAAAAACTCCAATGGCTCAAAGACATCGGATATTGCCGGAGCACGCTTTTACTGCCGACTACTTCACACCGTTTTACGGTGACAAGATGGTTAGGAGAGACTGGAGTGGTTTGTGGTACTCGACAGACAATTTTTAGCACGAAGATTTGGTCCGAGAGTTTTATAGGATGAGGGACTTGAATGGGAATCGAATTTTTGTTAAGGTGGCTGGGAGGAGGAGAGAGGTTACTACTGGGTTGTTGGCTGAGATTTTAGGCATTCCACCTAGACACCATCTCGATGCCACATTACAGGATTCCCAGTTTACTGCTGTAGAACCTTTGATGAACGCGACTATTGCGGAAGGGAACTACAATGCGAGCTCGCATTGTGTTTTGCCGATCGTCTCTCTGACCAACCAACCGGTAGAAATGGAAGTGGATTGGTAGGAATGTCATAGGGAAGGAGAAAGTCAGCGATATCGGTCCGAATCGCCTTCCGCGTTTTATGGATACTCGGGGAGCGTATGAGTTCTATATTTTGGAGTTTTTGCGTAACATGATTATGGGAGTTGGAAAAAGTATTGCACCTCTCCCTGTTTTGATAACGAAGATCATGATAACCTTGAGAGCGACTCCGAGGTCTGATAGGATTTGCCTAAAGGAGCACCGAAATCATCATATTTATACAGAGTGTATCCAGAGAGTTTGGAGGTTGCCTGAAGAGAGGGTAGTCGAGGAGACTGACTCGGAGGATAAGGATGACACGGCATGTTTTGATGTCGATGCCTTGGAGAGGTGTAGGTCGGATGCAGAACGCATGGCTGTGATTCACCGTGGCATGTGTTCTCTCAATACTATTTGTGAAGACCTCCGAACTCGGCAGGCTACCATGCATCATAACTTCGAGACTCGTGCCCGGTGCGAGGATGAGAGATGGGAATAGACGAGGGCCGAGATGGAAGCTCAGCGCCAGTTCCGAGACGACATGCTTGCACACTTCCCGCCCCAGGGGGTTCTTCAGAGGAGGAGCAGTCTGTGAGGCACGAGCATCATTACCGCAAGACGGATGGCTCTGGCCCATCGGAAGCCCAAGGGCCGTCTGCTTCTCGAGCGCATTCCACTACTAGCAGCGAGTGGTTTAGGGATCTAATGAGTTGATTTGTTTTATTGTATTTGTTTTTATTTAGTACGGATGTAAAAAGATTAGTTCAGTAATTAAATTTGAATTTGGTTGTCGTATGTTATTTGAATTCAATTTTAATATAAGTTGGTTAATTTCAAATTATGCGTTGTTTTTATCATTAATCCCACCTTCCCGAATTGTTTGGGGGTGGTATTATTTAGCCTAGCATAATTCGTTATATGATCATCTATTTTAAGAAGTTGTTTTGGAGTGAGGGTTGAGAATATTGCCGATATGGGCATCGCTATAAATAGATATGGTGTTAGGATGAAATCTCGATAAATTAGGCAGTATCTAACCTAAATTCAACCTAAAAGATATTAGGTTTGTTTTGGAATAGAGAATATGGGTTGTTTCTGTTTTCGGTTTTGGAAATTTTATTATTTCCGGCAATTACTTTAAAACTTTTTGGTAACTTCCCGATTCATTTTAGCAACTTAAATCCTATAAAAACTGCATTCATTCAACACTCACAACCCCAACTACATCTCACATTCATCTCTCACCTTTCATTCCCACTTTACCTTATTTTTCCTTCAAGCTTACGCCTTAACAGCTCCCCAAAGCGCTGCGCTTGATGGAAGCGCCACCATCCCTTCAAGACTTGCCGAGAAAACTCTACCCTGAACCGCGACTGCGCCCTCTCCAGCCCAAACCCGAAGCCCACTGCGCCCAAAACACTGGAATTCCAGTTTTTCATCCCCGAGCGCTCCGCCCATCCCAAGCTAAAGTGAAGCACCACTGCCTCAAGTGCCTGAATTGAAATTCAATGGCCGCTCGCGCTTCAGCATCCTGAGCATATCTTGAGCTTTTGCGCCACGACCCATGTGGGCACCAAAAATTCCAATTTTAGAGGATTGTTCGGGATCCTTCGCGGCTATTCCAACAAGTTTATTGGGGATGACTTTCCTCAGTATCATACCGGAATAGTCTTTTGAAGACTTATTCCAAAGTGACACCTATGGTGCGTGGTTTTACCCTGAAGTGATCATTCTAGCAGGATGGGAGCCACTATTAGTAAGTCCTGATGAACTTTATTCTCCCGCACTTACATTTTATTTTTATGATAATTGTAAGTTCTTTGATAGACCAGATGGAGAACAAGTGTTCTCCATCACCATCGGGGATGAACCAATGGAAATTTCCAGGTTCTTGATAGACTTTGTGCTTGGACTTGCTATGCCGACCGAAATACAAGACTCATGGGCCTATTTGGTAGATAATATGTACATATATAACTATGATGATTTGCATGAGCATTACGGGGCAAGAATCTTTAGGATAGAGGACCAAGGTGATTATAACGTCGCCCTTGGTAGCCTGTCTATGAACGTGGGCACTGTTATATTTTGGATTATGCTAAACATTAGAGGGGAATGGCGTTATTCTTCTGTGAATGATGAAACTTGTGATATTTTCCTTGCTTTGGCTGGGGGGACTTACACTCTATGATATTCTCCATACCTTAATGTCTAGTTTAGCCCGAGCCCATGCCAAGAGGCATGAGTACCTTCTTATGCCTGTTTTAATTTGTCGTATAATGCTATGTTTCTTTCCTGTTTTTTGTGCCCATTTCACGGATTGGGTTGGGGTCGACATTGTGAGACCTACCAATTGTATTATACGATCGTTCCGTGCAATGACTTGGCAAGGGTGGAGGATACAACCTCATCAGGTTGCGCCTTACACCCCATCCGACCAAGTGGCGCTTGACAAGTTAGCTATAGTAGACGATAAGTGGTGTGAAGCTTGAAAAGTTATCATGGCATGGCAGGATGCGAATGAACCTCATTTCTTTATTAAGGATGAAGAGGGAAATGAGGAGGACAATGTTTAAACGGAAGCGCAGGTAAGTGTTAATTTCAGTTAGTGTCTGCTTATGTCCCAAGCAATCTATTTCTTATTAACCCCATAACGGGTGGAACTCTTATAGAGTTACGTCAGTTTTCTTTTCTATATTAGTATGTTATAACCTTATTTTGCAGATGTTCTGGAATTTCACGCGTTACAATGGTATTTTCCTACCCTCTTTATTTAAAATACTTTGAGGACAAAACATGCTTCTTGTTTGGGGGGGCATAGAAACACGTGTAATTAAGGCATCTATTAGGTTATAGATATGTATAATATGCACTTGTTTTCTAGCTAAACAAATTCAAAAAATTTAAAAATATAAATAAAAAGTATGTTATACACTTAGGAACATTGGTATTGTTTTCTTTCTCTATGCTCTCAATAATCTAGAAATCTCACGTAGCTTTTGCATTAGAATAGTTTTTAGAAACTTAGGCTAATATGTAGGTAATAATCCTTGCATCCATCTATAAATATGTTACATGAGTATCCATGATTGTTGGCGATAAAGTTTGAAATCTAGGCTAGAGTACTTATTCTACAAATCTGTGAGAATATAGCCTAAAGCCTTATATGAGTGAACATTTGAGAAATGACACAAGGGAGAAGTAAAATCCGGATAGAGAAATCACACGTCCACTTGCTTGATTACTATACCATATCTTAAGCGAGAATTTAGGCCCTCTTTGGATCGATATAGCCAGAAATTCAAACCTATGAATTATTTTCAGCTAGTCGCCCCTCTGAGCCTTTCTTTAGCCTTTTATAAACCACAAATCCTTACCCTGTTACAAAACAAAACAAAATAAAAAATCAACCTGCCCAATTCTTTGAATAAGTTTGAGAATAGAAATGAAGAATAGAAAAGAGAATAACCTTTGAAATCAAGAATTCATTAGTCGCTTCAGAAGAGAAAAGTAAGTTTCCATCCAAATAAAAAATAATAATAATAATAATAATAATAATAATAATAATAAATAAAGAGTTAGAACTCCAAAAATAGAATCAAGGAGTCAAAAGCCAAAGAAAAAGAAAAATATATATATGGCTAAGGATGAAAACAAAGTGTATAAGCAAAAGTAAAGAATAAGGTTTTCTCTAGTTACATAATATGAAGACTCTATTATCTCAGACTTGTTCTCTTTGAATATTCATTTCCTTCCTTCTTAAACCATCTCCTAATCCCCGCAACACCTAATAAAGACCTCTAGCTCAATTAGGAATAGGTTAGTGTGATAGTAAGTGGCTGATGTGTTTGATCGACTCCGGCTTCCTTGTGTGTCATTGAGTTTGTAAGGTAAAGTGTGCCCACTGCACACTGGAGTAGCGAAAATTGAGCGGAAAAATTAGAGTGGTTTTTGTCTTGACATTTATGTGAGGACCTACTTAAGGACGCTATTGCGATTTTTTAGAAACGGACCTGCTAGTTCATCTCATAGTATTACTCATTATATATATGTTTATTTGTAGATGATAGATTATTATGCATATATTAGCTTAGGTTTCGACTTGATTATTCTGGATTCATTTGCTAAGTGAGATGTATAGATAATTGAGACATAGATAAGGAAACAATAGTTTTATCTCTGAGTCATTGTAGTATAGATGAAGTTTGTGATCGAGTACCTTCACTGGAAAACTCTCACGAGGCTATAACTTGTCCACTAGGAAATTCCTATGGGTTTAAGGCCTTGTTGCATATGGTCAATGCAATCACACTCGGCGAAACGAGATTAGTTAGAACTCCATTTTTGGTCACTTATGCTAATTTCTCATATTTGCTTGAGGACAAGCAAAATGCTGTTTGGGGGTGGTTTGATAAGAGCCCAAAAATGTAGTTTTAACCCCTTAATAATACTACTTTTAGACCAATTATGCGAGTAATAAATAAGAGTTAATGCTAATTACGTGTTTTTATGTATTTCAGGCATGGAACTCAATTATGTGTAGAAATGTGCCACTTTGGCGATATAAAGGAGCAAAGGGTTGGTTGCTAAGAAGTTCTGTGATAAAGGCCAAGATTCAAGAAGACAAGGCCTTTATGAAGTCCGGTCAAAAGCTGAAAAGTCAACACGGGCAGAAATAGTGCACAAGTCCGCAGAACTTCCGAAGACCATATCTTTGGACTCAGGCCTCGGATTTGGGCCTACCTTACGTCAAAACGACCAACTCGGAAAGAGCTTTCCAATGGTCTAAGCCTTGACCTAATCAGAGGATCAGAAGTGGACAAAAAGTCTGCTGAAGTCAAAGCCAACTGAAACGGGCTCTGTGGACTGAAGAAAGTGGGCTTTAGGCTCAATTTTCCGGCCCAAAATATGGCTCCTCAGCCCATGCACGAAATTGTGGATCTGGTCTCCTGCTTTACATAAAACAAGACTTAGCTCTTAAGAAAAATATAGTTAGATAGCTTAGAATAGAAAGTAACAATTAAAATAGCTTGTAGATATAGTTTTTGGAATTTCAATTAGTTTCATACATTGTTTTAGATTAGTTATTGGAATGATTGTTCTTCATTGATTAGATAAATAAAATAGTAGTTCTTGATCATTTCGATTTTTGTCATTTAAATTTGTAGATCTAATTTCAATTCTTGTTGTTATTCAATTCTTAGTAATTAATTAGATTTGAAGTATTGTTAGTTAAAATTAGTAAAGTTCAAATCTTTATATTATGTCTAGCTTTAATTCAATGGGAAATGATAGTTTGATGAATCAAGGTTAAACCTCCATTAGAGGGGTTTGATGAAGCCTTGATGAAAACTTGATTGTGTAGTATAGAATCGTTGTAAGAATCTATTCTACTCTAAAAGGTCGTTGATTCGCCATGAGAATGGGTGGACGACCTCACATGCTAGTTATGAATTGGTAGAAATGCCATGTATAATTAGAGATTAGAACAATTTTATGCTAGTTTATTAAGTTGGATTCAAGGTGGAATCAAATTCCCCTAATTCTTTATCTAGATTCAACTCTTAGCATTTTGTCATTTCGTTATTTGTAGCTTGTTATTTGAATTCACATCGTAGTATAAATTCCACCATTACTCTCATTAGACTTTGGATAGACTCATCAATTGTAGAAAACTTGAATGCTAAAGGACTAGGAGTGGAACGAATCTTCTATTCCAACTCTATGTCAATAGATTCGAGAGTAGAAAACAAATATCTTTGATAAATCTAGTAACAGAATAGTTTATAGTTTTAATTGCGTCTAGAGTTTCATCGCTTTATTTGTGAGTAAGACTATCTTTTTAGGGTTATCAAAAATATACACACCATTTTCTCAAGCCCACGAAGCTGGTCACAAACAAGCCACCATGGAAGCACAATTACAAGCATTAGCAAATCAGATGAAGACGCTACAGGAGTCGTTCGTAGCACTTCAACAAGAAAACCAGACGATGTGCGAAAACACCACCTCCAACGCCAACAACGGCCCTCCAGACACAGTGGATAACAACACCGTTACATCTCACCAACACCACCAACCAAAGGCTGGAAGACTTCACGCAAAGATTGGAGAAGGCGAACGACAAGGATAGCGCACTCCAGATCGCCCAGAAAATACTCTAGACGTACAAGGCGTCACCATTCACAACAGAAATCAGTCACAAGCAGCCGCCTTCAGAGTTTTTCCAACCAACGTTCCCATTGTACGACGGTAGCTCGTGTCCAGGTCAGCACGTAGCTCGTTTCAGCCAGACTCTCGCACTCTACAGCGCGCCAGAATACGACTACCTTAAGTGCAAACTCTTTCCAGCCAGCCTAAAGGACAGAGCCATAGATTGGTTCTACACACTCCCCCGATTCCATCGGAACTTTGACAAAGGGGGCAAACATTCATGGCAGAATTAAATCCACAACAGGAATAAGCAGACCGACCTAGACTCGCTGTTCCAGCTAAGACAAGCGCATGGCGAGACAATTCGTGCGTTCCTAGGACGTTTTAAGAAGGACCTCCTATCGCTGGAAGCAGGACTCAAGGACAGTTTTGCAACTTCTGCGTTCACAAACGCTTTCTTAGACGATTCCGACCTAGCAAGGTCCCTCATGCGCAACAAGCTAGAGACCCTAGACGACCTGTATCATAGAGTCGACAAGTATATCAAATGCGAAGAATGGATGGCCCAGCGCAAAGGAAAAGAAGCCCTCGCAATAAGCGATAGGCGAGGATCCAAGGAAAGCCACCAATATTCAGGCAACAACAACAACAACAACAACAACAACAACAACAACGACAACAAGAGATCCAGCTCCAGCAAGCTTTCGTACACAAAGTGGGAATTCTCCAACTTTTCCAGGACGCCGAGTCAGATCCTGAAGAAGATATATACAGCACCATACTTCAAGCCCAACATCAACAAGGTGATCACCATACCAGAACGTCCATACTGCCATTACCACAAGCTCCACCACCATGACACCAATGATTGTTGGAGCCTCAAACACTACCTCCAAGACTTAGTGGAGGAAGGCATATTGAAAGAGTTTCTGCCATAAAGCAACCTAAGGCACAAGTTGGATGCCAAACGCCACAGAAGTAGGAGCCGCAGCAATGAACGACCTGCCAACAACAGAAGCCGGAGCAAAACAGCCCGACGATCTAAATCTCCAGGTCGGTCGAGGCATCAACTGAGAGACAAAGACCGACCCACGATGAGGAGAAAGTAATCAACATGATTACAGACACATCAAACGATGAAACCTCTGGTCAGGAGAAGCACAGAAGAGTAGGAGTGTTTCAAGAAATCTACCACCTCTCACACAAAGCCGAGGTGATTAATCCCACCAACCGTTAAATGACAACATCAATTTCATTCACCAAAGAGGATATAGACAAGGTGTGCTTACCCCACAATAATTCCCTGGTAGTGCACGTCAAAATCAACGGGTGGACGGTCAAAAGAATCCTCATCGATCTAGGTAGCTCGTGCGACATACTTTTCTATCAAACTTACAAAGACATGCACCTGCCAGACTCAGTAATGATAGAATCAAATGCACCATTCTATGGGTTCAACGGAGATCGCACAGATGCCATTGGAGATGTCATCCTGCCAGTCTCCATTAGAGAAAAGGAAGACATGGTCAAAACCTCAACCCGATTCAGCGTGATCGATGTCAAGTCGTCCTACATTGCCATTCTAGGATGCCGATGGATTCACAAGATCCAAGCAATTCCATCAACCCTCCACCAAGCCGAGGCATCATGGAGCTCAGAAGCAACAAACTAGAAGCTCACCAGTGCAATCACGTCAGCATAACGACCTCACCCAAGCCTCAGGTCGTCAAAGACAAAGACATCCCAAAGAAGCAAGATCCTCAATCGTCCAACCCTATAGCAACTATAGCAGAAAAGCTCAAAGGGAAACAAGCTCAAATAGAACTAGGAGAAAAAGTCAATATGGGCTCAGATGATGACCCAAAGTTTGTTTATGTAGGGGCAGATTTAGACCCCAAGTTCAAGGAGCAACTTGTCAAATTTTTATCTCTCAATAAAGATGTTTTTGCTTGGTCGTATATCGATATGCCAGGAATCGACCCTCAGGTCGCTTGCCACAAGTTAAATGTAGATCCAACTGTCAAGCCTATCAAACAGTGACCTAGAAACTAACACTCAAATTTCAAAAAGCCATCAATGAAGAGATAGAAAAGCTCAAAAATGTTGGATTCATCATAGAAGTCGAGTACCCGACCTAGCTAGCCAACATTGTGGCCGTTCCAAAGAAGAATGGTCAGGTACGATTTTGCATAGACTTCACCAACGTCAACAAGCACTGCCCAAGGATAGCTTCCCCCTACCAAGGATCGACATACTGGTAGATCAAATGTGCGGCCACGAGCTGTTATCATTTATGGACGCATACAGTGGATACAACCAAATACCGCTCGCAGGAGAAGACCAAGAAAAGACATCCTTCGTAACCAAGCAAGGAACGTTCTGTTTCAACGTCCTACCATTCAGCTTGAAGAACGCCGGTGCGACCTACCAAAGACTAGTCACCAAAATGTTCAAAGACTTACTAGGAGACACTATGGAGGTCTACATAGACGACATGGTGGTCAAAAGCGAAAAGGCGGGCGATCACATCTCCCACCTACAAGACGCCTTTGAACGACTTTGCCAAAACAAGATGAAGCTAAACCCAGCAAAATGCGTATTCGGAGTAGTCTCGAGAAAATTCTTAGGTAACCTCGTGTCACAAAGGCGCATCGAAGCAAATCCAGAACAAATACGAGCTCTCCTTTAAATGTCAGCACCAACCACAAAGCAACAAATTTACAAGTTATCAGGCATGGTTTCAGCACTCAACAGATTCATCTCATGAGCATCTGACAAATGCAGACCATTCCTGCAAATACTCAAAAAAGGTGCAACATTCACATGGACAGACGAGTGCCACAAAGCCTTCATCGACCTGAAAGCTTACTTATTAGCGCCGCCCGTCCTGTCTAAACCAGAGGAAGGAGAAACACTGGGGCTTTACCTTGCTACAACCGACTTTGAAATCAGCTCAGTTCTTTTTCGTGAACACGAAGGAGTAGAAAAGCCAGTCTACTTCACCAGCAAGACGTTGGCAGATTCAGAAAAGCACTATTCTCTGATGGAAAAAGCAATGCTCTTTTTACTCTACTCAACTCGGAAGTTCCGACCTTACTTCTAGTCTCACAGTATTAAGGTAATCACCAACATACCCCTCAAGCAAGTACTGAGTTCCAACAACAAAACCGCTCAAATGGCCAAGTAGGCTGAAGAACTCGGAGAGCACCACATAGAGTTCGTTCCCAGAACGTCTCGCAAAGGGCAGGTCGTTGTTGATTTCCTTGCAGACTTCCCCGTCGAAGACATCAACTAGGAACCCGAGCCCATCACTTCACTCCATCAACCAGCCACCCCTGACACATGGCACCTCTATGTAGATGGAGCGTGCAACAACAGCGGCAGTGGACTGGGGGCTGTGTTAACATCACCAGAAGGCACCCAGCTACAAAAATCAATCAAGATCGATTTCGTAACGTCCAACAACAAAGCGGAATACGAAGCATTGATCAGAGGCCTCCGCATGGCACAACAGCTACAAGTCCCAAAGCTTAAAGATTACAGCGACTCCAAGCTAATCATCAAGCAGATCACCAAAGAATATGTCACGAATGGAGCAAACCTGGCAAAATACTCTCAGGTCGTCAATGACCTCATCAAATCGTTCAAAACGTTCTCATTGGAGCACATTCCCAGGGAAGATAACAGAAATGCAGACAGTCTAGCTTTCTTAGCCACAAAAACACAAGAGGTTTGCCCCAGCACAGTCTATATTGACATCCTGGAAAGGCCCGCATACCAGAAAGAAAGTGTCAATAGCCTCACCGACTTTCAGCCCTCATCCGAAGAAGAAATTACTCAATCTTGGATAGGCCCATTCTTGAAATACATTTTACAGGGTGAGCTGCCGGCTGAGGCAAAGAATACTTGTGCAATACAATTTCGAGCCCCAAGATGCACAGCAATCAATAGACAATTATTCTGCAAATTCACAGGAGGGCCCCACCTAAGGTGCATAACTCCACGCGAAGGCCAACTCATTTTCGATGAATCCACAAAGGTGAATGAGGTAACCATGCAGAAGCAAGATCCCTAGCACATAAAGCAATAGCCCAAGGGTATTATTGGCTAGGCATGCATATCGAGGCAAAAAGGTACGTTCTTAAATGTCTCTAATGTCAAATATTTGGCCACAACCACCTAAGTCCAGCAAGGGAGTTGATAAATATTGCAAGACTATGGCCTTTCCACATGTGGGAGCTAGACATCATGGGACCATTCATCCCACAAAAGAAAATAGGGCTCAAATACGTCCTGGTAGCCACAGATTACTTCACCAAGTGGGTTGAAGCAATCCCACTAGTCCAAGTCAAGGAGGTCAATGTCATCAACTTCATATGGACCAATATCATCACAAGATTTGGTCTACCCTACACCCTTGTCATGGACAACGGAACCCAATTTGCTGGAACACAAGTCAAGGCCTTTCTACAAAAATGGTGCATCACTCAAGCATTTTCTACACCTAGATATGCACAAAGCAATGGCTAAGCAAAGGCCACAAACAAGGCCATCAAAGAAAACCTACAAAAGAAGTTAGAGAGCAAGAAAAGCCAATGGCCAGAGCAGCTCAAGAACATTCTATAGGCATACAGAACAACAGCCAGAGCCAGTACAAATGAGTCTCCTTTCACACTTTGCTTCGAAACAGAAGCAGTAATACCATCAAAACTCACACTCACAACCACACGTTATGACATTGTCGAGTCAAGAGACAATGACAGCATCTTGGCAAAAGAAGTTGATCTCCTAGAGGAACGAAGAGAAACAGCTGCAATATCCCTAGCTCGGTACCACCAAACAATCCAATGATCTTACAATAAGAAGGTCATCCCAAGATCTTTTCAAGCTGGGGACCTAGTCCTCAAAAAGACATTTGCTCCAGCCAAACTCGACCCAACATGGGAAGGTCCCTACATTATTAACAAAGTCGTTGGAAAAGGCGCATACTGGATCAAAACTCAACTCGGTGATATGCTTCCCCGACTTTGGAATACATCTCTCCTAAAGCGATTTTATCAATAAGTCTTTCTCCATATACATAATTCGATATGAATAAAATTTCATTAACATTTTGTGTACATATATCATTTTGTGCACCATACATCTTGCACTACGCAACCCGACTTAGGACATCACAATGTCAGGTCATACATCAAAGGCGGAGTCTACAACGACTCAACTACAACTATGCAGTGGTTAATCATCAATCAATTCAAATAAGGTCCCCCAAAAGGACCCTAAATTAACTTAATACCAACGCCAGGGTTAAGTATGATTCAATTGTAATTGCCACTCAAATGCCAATTATCAGACAAATACAATCCAGGGGACCCCCAAAAGGACCCCAAGTCAACTTACGACCTCGAAATGGTTTAAGTTAGACCCAACTACAATGGTCATTCAAAGGCTAATTATAAGAGCTTCCCCCAAAAAGAACGACTCGCATACACCTAAACATGGCAAAGCCTAGGTGTCAACTACGCAAATCTACCAGGTCGTACACAAAAGCACTACGACCTGATATAGTCAGACGACCTGATACAATCAGACAACCTACCTAAGTTCAGCAGTTCATCAATACTTCAGCTATACAACACAGGTCGTCAAACAACAATCAAAAGAACGAAAGCAATCATTGGCAGGCAAACATCAAAACACAATCTCAGCAAGTAAGTAATTTAACTATTCCTACTTAAATACAATTTTGGTTAGATACAAGAGGCCCCCAGGTCATCCTGAGAAAACGACCTCAGTACCCCCATCAGAAATCAAAAGTTATCAGTATCAGTATCAGTATCAACAACATCAAGAAAGAGAACATTGTTCAAACATTTCATCCATCATCAAAACAACTGACAAGCACAAGAAATCAATTAACACAAGAAAGATTCTCCACATTCAAAGGCTCCAATGGTCCACCCTCTTCTCCAACTGGGCCACTAACTAGATCACATCTTGCATTTACAACTTTTGGGGAGACCTCTTCAGTTCGCAGAATGGCTGGAGCAGCACCTAGATCGATTGGTAGGTCAGATCGTCTACTAACATCTGCACCAGTATCTTCAACAGACACTGTTGCAGCCCCACTATAAGACCCTATTTTATTTTTACATTATTTTCGTAACAATATTTAGTATATTTCTGTATTTGATTTTTTTTTTTTCTAGTCAACGTGCTAGTATGTGGGTTTGACTTTTAATAGAAAGAGAAAGGAGGGAATACCAAATAGTAATTTCAAATAATGTTACTATAGGAAACTAGTATTTGAATTTTGAATGTTGGGTATAGATTATTCTTAATATTTGAAAGTTTTACATAAAAAGGAAACATGATATTAACATAAGGAACTTAATAGATATAGTACTTTTAATAGAAAATAAGATTTCCATAGTTAAGAATAAGGATATTTAGTAAAATTGGAAGTTAAGCATAATAGATGGTGTCTCCGGAGAAAGTAGGTTTTTCTCAAGAAAACTCAAACATCACACATAAAGCAAAAATGAAGAAGAACGACGGATTGTGCGAGCTAGCTGGGATTGGTTCTCGCGTACTTTTATTCGATATTTCTTTTTCACGATAACATAGAGGTGAGTAGTTTAGTTTTTATTTTTCTCGTCTATACACAGAGATAACTTTACTGTAGTACCATGTTTCCATTCATTTTCATTTTCTGCTCATTTCTCTTCAGCATTTATTCCTCTCCTTAGTGTTTAAAACTTGTTAAAATGTAGGACTGTCGAAACTCTGAGGTGGTTGTAAATGGAGGCGCGAGCTGATAAGTGCTCAAAAAGTGCTATTTAACCCTCGATTATGCCTTTTGTTTAGCCATCTTAGTGGACTAATAGTGTTTATAAGTTGTGTTTTAAGATTCTACAGGTGAAAAAGAGAGTTTTGTAGAATATTAGAGAAAATGGGGTAAAACGAAGCAATTCGGAGCATTAAGGATCACATGGGAGGCCCGTGGACAATCATGGAGAAGGCCAAGGAATTAGAGCTGTTAAAGATGCGACTTGGACCTATTTTAAAGTCTATTTGGAAGCCCAAGGCTAAAGGATTCGTTGTTTAGACCAAAGCCCGCAAAAGAGGATAGAAGGATAGAGCAGAAGAGAGAAAATCGGCTTATGCGTCTGGGACGCATGTATCGAGCGTCCAGACGCATTGATTGCATCTGGGACGCATAAATCGAGCGTCCAGACGCATTGATTAAGTCTGGGATGCATGAATAATGCGTCCAGACGCATAAATCGACACTGTAGCCAATTCCTTCCACCGGTTTGAAGGCGAAGTCGGACTCTGGAAGAAGTCTATTTGTATTAGGAAATAAATGACGGTTTGGAATGCTTCTAGAGCTCATTGTAACCCCTATAAATAGAGGACCTAAGTGCCTCATGTAATTTGCCAATTCACTTAATATGTCTCCAGAACTTGAGGCAAAGAGAGATTAATAATAAAATATCGGTTTTAACTAGCTGAGTCTTAATAAATTAGTCTTTCTAGTCTTATGTTCTTCGACTCTTCTTCTTCTCATTCTTTGTGTTCTTCCTTCTTTATGGAAGGCTAATCTTCTCCTTCAAGGGAGGAGATGAAGCCGGTGCTTAAGGTTTAATGATTCTTCTGGTTTATGGTGTTCTTCAATCAGGTTAGTTCTTTATGTTTTTAGTTATTAGTTCCATTGCCCACACCAGGGGATGGAAGTATAGATTAAGGTTTTTATTTATTACAATTGAATATCATGCTAGTTTAGGGTTTTATTTATTGCAATTGAATATAATGCTAGAATAGAGTTTTATTTATTGTAATTGAATATTATACTATTATTCTCTACTTTTCTTCTAATTGTGTAGTGTTTTAGAGTAAGGGAAGTATTCCTTGTGTTTGCCTTAGATGGTGATTCATTGAATAGCTGCCCAAGCTCACATAAAAGGAAAGAAGATACTAGTAACATGAACATAGGAACAACCTTGAGTAGAGTTAATTGTTAACGATGTTTCATCCAAGAGGGCATCGGCACTCGCTCGATTGCCCGATGGTAGTCTACTTGGAGAACAACATAAAGCAAAAAGTCATTGAATCAAAAGCATTGGTGGATTTGAATCTCTTGAATCTATCTCTCTCATATTCTCTCCCTATTTCCAATTCTTAGCTTTAGTATAAGTTTAGTTAGTTTAGTTTAGTTTAGCATTAGAATCTACAATATCTATAATCATAGTTTTTAATCCCTCAAACCCCTTTCCAAATTCCACGTCCTTCATATAAACATACACTTAAAAGTGGAACGATACCCTACTCATCCTTTACTTATTGAGGGATAATTAGGTTTTGATACGCTTCTTTTTGTTCAACGACCATCATACATCTACATCATCCATACACATCTACACACACAAAAGGAGCGCGTGTCACGAGCCCCAAACCTCCTCCCCTGTAAATGTTTGAACTGTGATACTGTGGTGGTGTGGATATTGTATTTTGAACTGTTTTTTTTTTTTTGTATTGCGGATTGGTTGTTTGATGAATGGTGGTAGTGGGGAGTTTGAGTGTGGTTGAAAGCTTCAAGGAAACGTTAATGGCGGTCAGATCCATGATTAGAGAGGTGTTTTCAAAACTGAGAATTTGGGGTTTCTTGGTGAAGTAAAGTTGTGGGGTTTTTCACCCACACAAATTTCGGTTGGTTATTTTTGGGTGGTGTGTGAAGGCTTGGGGTGGCTAGAAACTAGCTGCTGGTGCTGGGAAGGAGATGACCGTGAGAGAGATCTAGTGCTCCCGGTCGGTGGTTAAAGAATATTAGATCTGTAGGTAATTAGTTGGGCTTAGGCCTAATTTATCTTTCGCTTTGGGCCAGTTTAAAATGTTTATATGGACTGGTCCATAGAATTTTAAGTGGATCGCATGAGATCTGTTTAGTTTAGATAATTTCAAGTTGGGCCAAATCAGTTTATGGGCCGGGTTAAGGCTTAAGTTATTGAACCGGGTCAGTTTAGCCCAGTCGATTAGGACCAGGGTTTGAACTCTTTTTAAATATGGGTTTGGGTGAGGACCGGTTGGGATGACCACCGACTAGGACTGTTGACTGTTAGGTTTGCCTGTTGACCCGTTGACTGTTGACCTTTTTCCCAAAATGTTATAGATTGAATTTTATGGACCAATCTGATGATAGGATGTTGGTGACACTTGTATAAACTTGTTTGTCAGTATCTAATATAGATTTGATGTTGATCTTATGTGAATATTGACACGTGAAGATAGGGAAATTTTAAGATGCACAGATGCATACATTTGAATAAATTACGTAACGAAAATCCTATAACCTAGCTACCACAACTCATGTAATTAACCCCTGTGTAGGGCGTGTGTAATTTGATTGGCCCTTCTGGCGTTTCAGTGAATCTGAATGGCCCTTCTGGCGTAGCTGAATAGTAGCTTAATTATCTCGTTAAGAAACTTTAGAGCGAGGCCGCATTATTTTATACCGAATAGTGGCATTACTCACATAATGGCTTCGTGAGGGGTTACCCGAAGATCGCGATATCCCGCTTAGGGTAATTACGCACGGAGTGGTCCAGTATGTGAGGGGAGGCATGTGGATGTATATGTTCGGCGTTGGGTAGAGATTGTGGTAGCCAGGAAAACTAGGTAAAACATAGAGATGGCGTGTTATTAAGGACACTTGATAAATGTTACTGATATGACACTTACCTCCGGTGTGGTTATTGATTTAAGACTTTCAAGTTAAGTTTCGTTTTATGCTATGATTATTACAAATTGATTTGCACGAGAGTGGGTTAAACTAATTATTCTTGCAGAGAGAACCCACTCTGCGATAGAGCATGCATAAAGGTAAGTACTAGGATACCATACATTTTATTTACTCTTAGTTAGAAGCTAAGGTGCCTTTATGAAGGAACTGACTACCTTAAGCTAAGGCGCCTCGTTGGAGGAACTACCTGCCATATAAAGAACGAAATATTATGTATATCTAAATGGTTTTTCTAAGGCTATTCATACCAGCATTATTTATAATGCTGACCCGATTTGCATGTTTGCTAATCGGGTATGTTCTTATATGAATATAGTCATTCAGCCTGGACAGGGTTAGCTGATGTTCGAGAAGGTGGCGTGCTGCTCGTGGTTGATGTTAGCATTTATTTTTAATAAGATATCGGTTCATTTTTCCTCAGAGATGTAGTGGAATTTGTTGGGGACATATGTTTTAATTTATTTTCTGAATTCTTAAGTGAAGAAGTTTGTAATTTAATTTTGATTGCAAATTTTCATAATGATGAGTTATTGTTAACAATATTTTATTATTTAGATTTTTCCACATGTGTTATTATTTTCTTAGGGGTTATGAAATAGATTGGGTTTTGAGGTTGTTGTCACATCTCGGATATCGAGGAGTTGGATATTATTTATATTATCTGAATTATCGAAATTCGGGGTGTGACACCCACGTTCAACTGACATCTTCAGGAGCTCATACTTACGATATAGCTCCAGATAATCATCTACTAGAACGTAAGTATCACCACCCTCCACCAAATCAACCAGGTTGTTATACTCAGTCTCAGCTCGTTTAGCAACGGCCCGCGCCTTCTTGCACTCGGCGACCCACTGCTGAACCTCCAGCTTTGCAGAGTCAAGAAATGGTTGCAACATAGCCACTTTCCCACCCAGCTCTTGCACCTGAGTCCTCAGCCCGGCGACCTCAGCCCTCTCCACCTGTTGCTCGGCCACCAGCTTGCCATAAGCCTCCTTGCTGGCATCCAACTCCTTCTTGTATAGATCGGAGATAGATGTCATCTCTTTCAACTTACTATACATGGCCAGAACCTGACAAATATCAAATTAAGATTAGATCGGATCAATATTGACAAAGCCCAAAGACAACAAGCTCAAAACGGAAGAACACTCACATATCACAGCGACCGATCTATCTCCTTCAGGTTCACCTCCAAACTCTTACCATCTAGCTTACGCCTATCTCCATCAAGAATAATGCTCTCCAACAGCCTTCCAGCAACCAATGTGGACTTGAAACTGCAGTCCCTATTCTTCACAAACTTCCTCAGCCTACTACAAGGGTCCTCATACATGACGAGCCTACTCAGAACGTCATCTCCACTCTTGTCGCTTGGGGCCGCACTCCCTGACCCCTTGCACTGCTGAGCAGTAGGCTCATCATCACTGACCTTCTTCTTACCATGGGCCTCAGCTACCCCAGCGTCAACAGCTAAATCAATCAGGTTCATCTTCTTCAAAGGTACCCGACCTGAAGAAGTACGACCTTCCACAGTACTAGGTCGTTCCTTAGACTCAGTTTGGGACCTCTTAGCCCCCTCCGACTCAACCATTTCTGAGCGCCTCTTCAGAATAGGCCTCTGGAACAAAGTGGGAGCATCACCCTCTCCACCAGCAGCAACACCACCAGTACTTCCAGCACCCGCATCTCCAGAGGAGAAGCAGTTGGATGCAAAACGATATGCATCACCAGAAGAGAAGCGGTTGGATGCAGAGCATCCTCCATCCCCCAGCTCAGAACATTGGGATGTCAAACGATTCACATCACCCTCCTCAGAGTGTCTGGATGCAGAACGGCTTTCAGCAGCTCCGCTAGCCATCCTAGCTGCTCTAGAACGGCTATCACTAGCCCCTCCAGCCCTTTTCCCTCCAGAAATAGGTGCTTTCTCTTGGCTCTCCCTCTCCATAACAGAATCTGAGCTAGAATCAGAAAGAGCAACCACAGCCTTGCGAGCCCTCGCCTTTTGCTCCAGCTTATTACGGTTGATCTTCTCTCCTCCACGCCTCTTAAAATAATGAGCTACCTCCCCCAACAAAGCTCGTTTCTCCTCTAAACTTAAACAAGCAAACATTTCAATAACACCGGCCTTAGTACGAAAATGAATAGAAATCTCTGCAAAAACAAAACAAATAAATCAGAACGTCCAAATTATAATATACCATACACACATTACGACCTAAAACCAACGACCTACCAGCCAACTGTACAACACGATTTTCAATCTCTAAACGAGGAGGACAATATCTACCCACAACCAACAATGGCCTACGCCCCCAATCCTCCTTACTCACCCCCACGATAACAGGAGATTTCCCCTTACCGACCTGAAAACTAAAATTCAGAGCACCCGATCTCCTCACAACAAAATGCTCCAACACATCTGATAAACAGATGTTATAGCCCCTGTCATTTAACAAATCCAACACATGGAAAATCCTCTAACTATTCCCTACGAACTAACAAGGAGCTTTTCCCAAAAAATTCAAAACTTCCACAATAAGAAGGGAAAAAGGCAACCTCATCCTAGCCTTCAACTGTCCATAACAAATAACTACTCCTCCACCCCAAAGAACGTAGTCATTACCATACAAATTCCTCTCCTCACGCAGGTCATACATGGCCAGGTCGGCCTCCACCCAACCAAACCCCTCCTTCAGAGAAGCATAACAATCTTCCGACCTGGGCCTCCTCGCATCCTCAGCCCTCATCTCCAACGATGAAGCCTCAGCACTGCTACAAATCCTATCATCAACCTCTTCACCACTCAAGCTATTACTGGTAGCAGACATTACGAGTTCTAGAATAAACAAAAGATCAAAGTTTGCTAGATCAAAAGACGCACCTAATACCGAAGATGAGAAAAGTTTTTTTTCTTTCTTTTCTTTTTTCTTTCGCTCTGTTTTTTTTTTCCCCTTCTTTTCCTAGATGGAGAAATGAGAAAGAGAAACCCTTAGCAAGTCAAAACCCTTCAGCTGCCAAAACCTCGAGAGACTACAAAAATGTTTCGTGTTCCCAAATGCCTAAATCATTACTCGCCCACAAATCGCCGTAATTTTGGGCCCACGAATCCAGCCCAACAGTTCTCGCACATTTTCTGAAACCTAATTTCAAAACAAACAGCTGTGAGACACATTAATTCAAACTTTACTTTTTAACTGTTATTTTTCCATGCAACAACTGTCCAAAGAACAAATAAAAAATAAAGGGGGCTATGTAAGTACCCTCCGTTCCACACTATAGTGCACGTGTCCACATACCAGGTCGCCTACCTTCAACTCGTCCCACACAATCAGATCGTACCCCACGGCCCAATACCCAGGTCGTCCAACAGCATCAGTTATAGCCATTTATGGAAGCAAACCAACTAGCGCAATCTTGGAGCTCAATCAACACCATAATCATGGAGACATTAACTTTGTAATAGTCGAGTAATAGTGAATCATCAAGATAGCACACAAGATGGATCTACACTTCATAACGGTCTAGAGTAGATATAGAAGGTCAGCTCAAACATCTATAAATAGAGAGAGAGAGATGAACTACGTAAGGCTTGATTCAAGTTGACCCTAAGAAACTTGATACGTAGGCAACTCTTATACCAAAAAGAGTGCAGTCATTCCCTACCACACGAATCATCAGGTCATTGTCCAGTAAATACAACATCTACAAACACCATTTTATAAGATGATTTAATTGGGCACTCATCAAATTGCATTGGGCAACCCCAAAAAAAAAAGAATTATTATAAGTTTGTTATATTACAAGTTTGTCATGAAAGCCCAAGCCCAACAACCAATTCAATCGGTCTCGCCATGTTGAAACCCTCGAGTCGTTTGAGTGTACACTCAAATGGTCTCGCCATGTCGTTTCAGTATACACTTAAGCGGTCTGCGCGTGTCATTTGAGACAAAACTCTCAAATTTTTAGCTAGACAATATGGCGGGGTCGTTTGGACAGTCTCCAGGACGACATGGCTATGTCGTTTGGGGATTCTCTTAGGCGACATAACTGAGTTGTTTGGACTAAAAAAATTGAAAAGTTCATTTTGTTTTTTTTTTTGTCACTTTCATATCTTGTAGTCTTCTATTTTATTTATTTATTTATTTATTTTTTGTCCTAGAATCATTATATGGACATACTATTACGTGCTCCTTAGTTGGAAACTCTCCTTTATCGAGATAAAGAACACAATTCATTTCTTTTTATTAGTACAAATTTTTTTTATCAGTACAAATTCATCATGGAACAACTTCATTAATTTAAATCCAAATTGGTCTTGCCCAGCTTCGTATGCCCCCAAAATCAAATCTGCACCTCCTTCATCCAAGTTGGATACAATCTACATTTTGAACTTATCCAGACCCTTCAATGCTTCAACGAAGAATGGAATGGAATAGAACATACTAATGTGGTGAGTAAAATCGTTTCTTTCTGATATATAAAGGGTTTTTTCCGATTAAGGCAACAAGACAGTGAAAAAAAAAATGGATTTTTTTCCTTCAAAACTCGCAAGAGAGATGATACCGGTTAGAACAGTTGCAAAAATTAGTAACTATACGTTGAGGTGAGAGTAGGGCAGGGAATCGGGTCGGGTTTGACCCGAACCCGACCCGACCCGAATCCGAATAGTTCGGGTTCGGGTTGATTTTTGTATCCGTTTATTTATTCGGTTCGGGTTCGGGTTGGTGCAGATCCGATTCAATTGGATTCGGATATATTTTTTGGGCTTTTTTTGAATTTTTAGTGTTATCCGATCGGGTTAGTCGGATATAATCGGGTTCGGGTCGGGTTCGGATATTAAATTTCGAATATAATCGGGTTCGGATTCGGTTTCGGATATTATAAAACTATTCGGATTCGGATATAGCCATATCCGACCCGAACCCGACCCGATCCCTGCCCTAGGTGAGAGGGGTGTATTGGGCTATGGCTATTGGGGTTCGTGTTGGGCTTCAGCTGGAGGCTGTAAAATCGAATTCGGTGGTTGCACAATAATACAGGACCCTTTAAGAACGACGTCAAACACTGCATCACCTAGAGCTTGATGCAGTCTGCTAGCACTTTAAGATACGAGCAGGTGTTAAACACCTCGAAACAGTCAAAGTCAAGGGTCGTGACGTCGGATATATATTTATTTTAAAGTCAGCAGTACGTCTCGACACAAGACATCCAATAGAATTTTCTCCAGCAATGCTTTAACGGTGAATTATATTTGTTTGCTAACCGTGCATCACATGCAAAGTTAACGTCGTATTATATCATTGATTCATTGACCAAATATATTGACAAAAGAACAAAACAAAAACAATATATTTTTACTATATAGAAAAATGTGGGGTTGAGGAATAGTATTTTGGTGTACTCCCAAGAGCAGTTTTGTTATTTTGCATTTTTTGTGTATGTGTTTTTTTTTACTTTTGTAGGAGTAAAATTGTACTTTCAATTTTTGTTAAATTATTTTTTTTTAAAATAAGCCTTACATATTTGCAAAAAGTGGATGGTATAAAAGTAATTATGTGATTTCAAAGTTTTAAAAAAATAAAACTGGTGGCATAACAGTAAATATTTGAATTTTAAATTCTTAAAAATAAAAATGGTAGGACCTGACGTTCGAAAAACGTGCTTTTAGCTAGTATATAAAAAAGAGGGAGATTTATTGCAACTAGTCAATGAAATAACCAAGATAGCAACGAGACATTTCAGGTTTCATGTGCAAGATTATTAATTAAAATTATTAAAGTATGAAAGCTTCAAGATCATGAATAGAGATCGATGTTTCTATAATAATGATAATGCACGAACAATTATAATATTAATGATGAGTGTCATGCAATATAGTTTTTCTTGTTTTATAAATGTAGAACATGGGCAGCATTCCTCACTCAATTCAATAAGGTATATATAAGTGTCATACGTTATGAACAACGTGAGCAGCATTCCTCACTCAAAATGATATTTATATATATTTATGTCAGCACATTAATTAAAATGAAACTCAAACACATATACTTCGTTAAATACTTCTCATTGTTAGGAAAATCTAATAGTGCTAAGCAACAATAGAGAGAAGAGACAGAGGAAAAAGAAGACAAAGAAATCATGCTTTCCAGCCTCGCTTGTTCATCATCTCTTACTTCCACAATGTGTTCTACTCAAAAACAAGGTATATAAAATTCAATTTTTGTTCTTCTCTTTAGACTACTCATGAGTGGTAGTTTTTTTTTCCTGCAAATTTAGAATTGAAATTAAGCTGCCATTTGTTTATTTTAAGCCTCTAGATGGTGAATGTAGCCACTCTCTGAACGTTGAATAATGCTGCTTTTATTTTTCTGATCTCTCTTTTCCAAACTTTCAATACGGTAAATTCATTTTATTTTCCTTTTTTGAAAGTTAAACTATGGTTAGGCCAACCCTCATGTTTTTTGTTTTTGTTTTTCTGTTTTTTTAAATAATAAAATTCCAAGGGTACAATCTGCCAATTTTCTCCTTTTTAATTACAAGTTTATTCAATTCTTTGCATGTACAAAGAACACCACATTCTCGTCAAGAGAACTACAAAATGAAGCTAAGTGATCAACTACTCTATTAGCTAGTTTCCATATGAACCTAGGCAAATGATAATTGCAAAAATTCAGTATTTCTAGACCGTTATATTTATTTTTTAAAAATGACAATAATTTTTATCTAGGTTAGAGGTTTCCAAATAAAATGAAATTTTGTGGAGATAATTTTTATGGTGAGCACATCAAATCCACAAAAAATAAGGTTTGAATTTATTTTCTAAGTGAAGTTTTATGTACGTACTTATTTTCTAAGTAAAATAAGTGCATATTTCTAAGAGTGGTTTTCATACCATGGTTTATACCATCCCCCACAACTTCACCCACAAAACAAACTAGAACTTAATTTTTTGTGGATATGTCCAACAAACTATGAATATCACTTCCACAAAATTTCAACTCATTTGATGGTGTTTAACAATGCTAAAAGATGATTGCAAAATCGAAGAATCTGGGTTGTTAAAAATAATTCAAAGTTGTCAACAATTTTTAATTAGATTAAAGGTTTCCAAATGAGCCGAATTTTGGTGGAGTAGCTGAATATATGAGGAGGGATCAATATTCCATGGTTTTCATACAATGTCTATACTATGCCCCACAACTTCACCTACAAGATAAACTATAACCTAGTTTTTTGTGGATATGTCCAACTAACTATGAAGATCGCCTTTACAAAATTTCAGCACATTTGATGGTGTTTAACAATGCTAAAAAATGATTACAAAATCGAAGTTTCTGGACCGAGGGATCCGTTTACCATAGTTTATATACCATGCCCCTTTACAAGACAAGTTAAGAGCTAATATTTTGTAGATACGATCTACGTACTAATCATAGATATTGATCCCTATATATATACAATGTGGGGGTGGAGATAGATCCATATACAACAGTTTATACAATGGCCTATATCTCACTCTACAAATTTCCTTACGACTTGATTTTTTGTGGATGTCATCTTTCCATCATGGATGACAACCCTGCAAAAAATGGGATCATTTGAAAATTTCTAAAGATGTCAAAAGAAGGTTGTAACATTTTAAATCCTGACCGTTAAAACAATTACCATTTGAAAGGGGTAGAGATTTCAAAATGAACTCAAATTTTGTGGATATGAACTTTATGGTGATAATACCATACCCATAAAGTATTAGCTCTTAGTTCAATTTAGAAAAGAGTGTTAGATAAAATGTTGTACAAAAAGTGTTATATATGGATCCCTCCCCAATATACTTAACACTCTTTTGACTAGACTAGACACTTTCGATTGAGCTGATTTTTTGTCGAGATACTATTCATGGTAGGGAGGTAATATCTACTAAAAATCTATTAGAAAAATGAATTTGCACAAATCCATTAAAATATGAATGAGCAGTTTGTCTCCTAAGTTACCCCACTTGAGATGAAATGGGTTTTTCTTGAAACAGTACGTACAGTGAGAAAAACCTTTTCAAAAGGATGCACTTGTTCGAAACAGTGCATTATGCCGAAAATGTGCGACCTTTCAAAATGTGCACTGGTTCGAAACAGTGCATAATGCCGAAAAGGTGTGATCTTTCGAAATAGGCACTAGTTCGAAACAGTGCTTTATGTAGAAATGGTGTGTCCTTTCGAAACATATGACTTTTCAAAGAGTTGCTTACTTTTTCCCAAGAGTCATTGTGTTGTTTCGGAAAGGCATCACTCACCTATAAATAGTGACTGAATTTGGAGAGAAAGACAAACCAGATCACACAGAGTTCTGATATTTCTCTTCTCACTCTGTTCTTAGTCAAATACTATGTTGTGTTTGATGAGTCTACAGAATTGAAATGCTAGCTTTCTATAGAAGAAAATCCGTTTTATCTTGGGAGACAATTTCTCATCAACCTTCAAGCACCGTGAGGGGTAAAATCTGTCTTAATGACATAGTGATCATCATTAGGCTCGGATTTAATAATTGGTAAATTAAGTTCATTCGTTGAACTAAAAGGTTTGTTTGTTTGTTGAAATTAAAGGTTTGTTCATAATATATTTGTTATATCAATTTGATTTCTTATTTACTTAACAATAAGTATATTTTGGAATAAGTTTCCTACAAACTTAAGACAGATCTCTTGCCTTGAATTAATTTTGGTTATACTTATTGTAAATGGACTAACAATCTTGAAGTGGGTTTTGTTAACGTGTCGTTGAGAAGCGATGGTCAAAAGATTGATATATGGCAAAAACGTTTTCTTGCCATAGTTCCTCACTATGATGGTTCCATGCACTGGGACAGGTATGTATTTCAAGTTAATTACACACTCAGAAATTATATATTTTGGTAGTTCTTTAGTAGTGAACGCTAAGGTGACCTTCGAAATTCCTTCAATCCGGTTGAAAAGATGTGAAAAAAGGAAATGGTTCACGTACTGATTGAATGGAAAGTCGATTTGTGTCGATGAAGTGCTTGAAGCACACTAGTTTGTATCAAATTTAATGGGCATCCATCCAATAACTTAAATAACCACCATGGTATTTGTAATAGTCTTGGTGCCATATGGTTTGGGTTTAAACAAAGATGGTTCATTGAACATGGATTGAATTAAAGTGAACTTGACAAAAAGGTGCGACTGTTTGAAAAGGCAAACACTTGGAAAGCGAAACCAAGATATTTCGAACAAGACACCGGCCTGTTGGTAATATAAGGTTCAAAATTTAGAGTTTTTGTGACTCTTTGTGAACATAACCAATAACCAACAGAAGTACTAAATGGTTGACTATTTAGTCTTGTGAATGTCAACATACTTGTAAGCAAATTGAGGTCTTAGAAGTGTTTAGATACTATATGAATGATATGTGACATTTTTTAACAAGACGTCTCACTTGAAAAATATATATCTAAATGGTTTCCAATTTTGAATTGATTAATTCGAGAAGATACATAATTTTGCTTTCCAAGAAAGAGATATGCTATTGGTTTTCCAATTAATTGACTTTGTCATGAGAAATTGGAAAATGTAGGGGATTATGTATCTTCTTGAATTAATCAATTCAAAATTGGAAATTTGTTGAAGCATTACTCAAAAGACATCAAATGTGGTGTTTTACTCTATGAGAGATGCATAAATTTCAAGAAAATTCTCAAAGCAAACGTGCATAGCAATGTCCACTATTGAATCAAAATTCATAGCATTAGACAAGGCCGGAGAAGAAGTATAGTGGCTTCAAAATTTCTTAGAGGATATTCCAAACTGGGCTAAACCTATGCCAGCAGTGTGTATACACTGTGACAGGCAATCTGCTATTGGTAGAGCACATAGTATCATGTATAACAGGAAATCTCGACACATACGTCGTAGACATAACACCGTTAGACAATTGCTTTCAAATGGAGTTATCTCAATCGACTATGTAAGGTCAAAAGATAACATTGCGGATCCGCTTACAAAAGGTTTAACAAGAGAGCAAGTGGAAAGATTATCAAGGGGAATGGGCTTAAAGCCTTTGAGATAATCAACCAAGAGTCCTCATAATGGAAAAACCAACCTAGTTGACTGGAGATCCTAAGATCTAGGTTCAATGGGCCAACTGAATTATGTTTGTGACTCAGTTAGCACTGGAGAGTAATATTATACCCATTCCTATATAAGACAGTGCATATCTGCCACAAGAACCAGGATAAGTCAAGCTTTTAATGATTTACTATATCTTGGAAAGTTACGTTATCCAAGTGGAGTATTGTAGGATACTTTTTATAGAAATCACCTATGTTAGTGCGAAGTAGGGTCACTTCTATGAGAATTTTAAGGTAAATGTCTCAAAAGCACTATCTGAAACCAAGAAGTGTTCAAGGCCAAAATGAACACAAACGTGAGAACCAACAGTATTTGAGAAGGTACTGCGTGAAGATGATTGTCTAGGTTTATACAAACGGCTGACAGTTCAAGGACATTAATTTAAGTCTACTGATCATCCAATTAAATCCGATCGTCTTTCATTATGGCAAGTTCAAGGCCTCCCATGCTACTTGACTTGATGTGGTATCTTTTCATTTGTAAAAGAACAGAAATTCGATGTTTATGATAGAAGAAGCCAAATTTTCATTCATGTGGGGGATTGTTAGAAAAATGAATTTGCACAAATCCATTAAAATATGAATGAGTAGTTTGTCTCCCAAGTTACCCCACTTGAGATGAAATGGGTTTTTCTTGAAATAGTACATAAAGTGAGAAAAACCTTTTCAAAAGGATGCACTTGTTTGAAACAATGCATTATGTCGAAAAGGTGTGACATTTCGAAATGTGTACTGGTTCGAAACAGTGCATCATGCCGAAAAGGTGTGATCTTTCGAAATAGGCACTGGTTCGAAACAGTGATTTATGCCGAAATGGTGTGTCCTTTCGAAACATGTGACTTTTCAAAGAGTTGCTTATTTTTTTCCAAAAGTCATTGTGTTGTTTCGAAAAGACACCACTCACCTATAAATAGTTGATGAATTTGGAGAGAAAGACAGCCCAGATCACACAGAGTTCTGATATTTCTCTTCTCACTCTGTTCTTAGTCAAATACTATGTTGTGTTCGATGAGTCTACAGAATTGAAGTGCTAACTTTCTATAGAAAGAAATCCGTTTTATCTTGAGAGACAGTTTCCCATCAACCTTCAAGCACCGTGAGGGGGAAAATCTGTCTTAATAACATAGTGATCATCACTAGGTTCAGATTTAATAATTGGTAAATTAAATTCATTCGTTAAACTAAAAGGTTTGTTTGTTTGTTGAAATTAAAGGTTTGTTCATGATATATTTGTTATATCAATTTGATTTCTTGTTTACTTAACAATAAGTATATTTTTGGAATAAGTAAGTTTCCTACAAAATCAGCCCTTAGAGCAATGTGCAAGTCCACTTTTGGATTGCGTATATAAATTTCGTATGTCATTTTTGTATGTCGACGTAGCCAGCCAATATATACAACCCGGCTCCTAAACGGACCTTAAAATAAGTACTAAATCTAAAACAACTTACAAATTCACCTACAAAATGAATTAAATCCCAATTTTTTGTGGATATGATATACTGACCATAAATATCATCTCTACAAAATTTCAGCTCGTTTGATATTCTCTAACCTAGATAAAAATTGTTGTCCACTTTTGAAAAAATATATAACGCTCCAGAAATATCGAGTTTTTGCAATCATCTTTTGCCGATGTTAAAAATTGTCAAACGAATTGAATTATTGTAGAGATGATCTTTATGGTCAGTAGATCATATCCACAAAATATTAAGATTTAATTCATTTTGTAGGTAAACTTGAATTGCTCGTTTAAAACTACACTAGTACACTGGCACTTGCAGTCGCACGTGGTGAACAAAAGCAGAGATACCATGTACGCCTAATCCCATGACGACACGATTTTTCTAAAGCCTAGTGGCAATCTCGCAATTGTTTGTAAAATTGTGGGCAATGTGCTAATTCAAGAGAGAGCTGTCAGAATTTCACTGTACAAATTGACAATTTTACCCCTCCCTTACCTATGTTATTATTACATAATGTCATTTTGACCATGATCCTAATAATTAAAACCGTATAGGGGTATAATTGGATTTGTTCACCGAACCATTCTCTTTAAAATATTAAGATTTGTAAAGAGTAGAGATGTTGAAATGATATGGAATTTTGTAGATATGATCTATATAGTGGTGAGATTGCTACGAAGTATCTGGCGTGTCATTCAACTAGTTTGTAAATGGGCATTGTATTAAATGTTGTGAAAAAAAGGTATTGTATACTGATTTTCATCCCCCATATATAGATCTTGGACAATATGTATTAATTCATTCGGATCACTTGTGCCCAATATAATAAAATAGAGTAAGGCACTATCTAATACTTTTTTTTGATAAATAACACTACCTACTACTCACTACAAGAATTCGTTGCATAATTTATAAAACATGGTCTTAGCCTCAAAGTCTAGCTTACTGTTTTTCTCTAAATATTGTATCTTTGCATTTCTAATAGGCAGGCTGTCTATACAAGGAAGTAGAGTTCCAATAAAGAGTCTGTATCATATCGTTTACCAACGGAACACTGAGAAGCTTTTCAAGTGTCCTAAGCAAAGATTCTTGGCAAAAACCAGTGATCGTGAAAACATTGTGGAGCCACTACTCAACCAAGCTAGACAACCAAATAGACCTATACAAGATGTCCAATACGCATCTCATTCCGAGGCTGATTTCACGTCGAAAAATGATAGTCTTTCTCAACGACTAAATGAATTGCATAAGTTTGCACGCCCCGAGACTCTCAATGCCACTGTGAGTTTTACATACTAAAAACACTTCTAAGAAACTTCATGGCCATCAGGGTAGTAGCGCAGTTGGCCTGACGCTTGACGAAAACTTGATGAGATGCAGGTTTGAGTCCCCTCACCTGGAATGCTACCGAAAGTGACTAATTAAGAGTTGGGACCACTACGCTACTCCCTGGCTTACCTTGAGAAATGCTTGGTGGGCAGGCAGATCGACACTGTGGTGACTAGAACCACTGGAAGAGCGGTGACACACCACATCAGCGGCCAAAAAAAAAGAATCATCACGATTGATAAATATAAAATAAAAATTAAATTTAAGTAACTTCTTCAATTCTCTAATCAGATTGTTGCAGTTATATCGGTGTGTGTTCTTCCAGTTGAAACATTGACCGATCTCACTCCCAAATTTTTCATGGAAGTATTGAAGGTAAATGAGAAACAATGTCTATAAGTTTGTTTTTTTATTTATTTTTTTGAAAGTGGATTTTTCTGTCATTTAATTGTTATTTCAGGTAATGATACCGACGGTTTTGATGAACACTTACGTTATGGGACTGAATCAGGTGAATGATGTCGAATCTGATAAGGTATACCTCTTATGATTACGGGTCGTTTTTGCTACGGATAATTGTACTAATAAATGGCAAATGTGAAAAGGTTACAAGAAAATAAAGAATGGTTCAAGATATGGCTTAGTTAGTATGCAGTATGGCATGCATTACATCAATTCAAAAAAACAAATAGTAGGTTAATTCTTTATGCTCAATGCTTTTAAGGAAGGTAGGTCTGTTGCTGTAACGCCCCGACTCAATGTAACTAACCTACATGTCAACTATGTAATTACTAGTACAGAATCAGGAAGTCCAATATGTACTGTATAGACTATATATCTACTGTGGCCATACGTGAGATGCCATATACATACACTGATACACCTAAATGCTTACGCATGTATAACCACCATCACGTAGAAATGAATTACAGCAAAAGTAATTATATACATAACAGCACAGCACAGACCATAAAATTTAGCAACCTAAATACCAAGTCGCACCATAAAAAAGTGAACTGATACAGTTAAGTTAGGCACTAGTTTTGTTTTTTTTTTGATAAACTTGGGCACTAGATGCTAACACGAACTAATTAGCTAATAAATGACAATTATTTTCGAACCAAAAATCTTACTTGGCATCCAAAACAACAATATATCGAATATTTAAGTGTAGACATAGGTTGCCAACAAAACACCATGCCTTAGAGTTAAAATTAGTACACACTATTTAAGCTAGTTGAATTTTTTTGAAAAAAGGTATTAGATAATGATATACTTGCCTTCGCAGAAATGAATCTATTGGTATTTGATTCAACGGCCAATCTTTGGTTGGCTGTTGTTTGAATTAGGGCCGGAAATATTGAAAATATTGGTGATATATCTCGGAATTTAGGGTACACGATATAGAAATATTCTGATATATCGGATGGATATATTAACATAATTTTGGACTGATATATATCGGATTTTTCGAGATATCAATATATATCAACCGATATATATATCATTGACTTTGTTGACTTTGACCGATCTTTGTCCTATTTTTTTATTAATATTTCAGATATGTATCAGTATATATCAACAATATAAATGATATTTTTCTATATATCAACATACACAAAATAATTTTGACTAGTCAACAAAAAGATATATATATATATGATATTTCCAATATTTCTAAAATATATCGGTTTTTGGGTACAGTAAATATTATCTGACTCGGAAATTTTAAGCCTTGGTTTGAATCCCCAAGTTGATATTCACTTACTAAAATAAAATTAAACAAGAAACAATTATAGATTTTAGAAAAGACAAATAATATTGCAGATTTGTAGGACATAATCGATTGATGGAGAAAGAATTCTCTTAAAACGTATCTTCACCAAGCTTGGGTTCGCCACTTGATTAAGCACTGTCGGAGGAATTGGGCAGCCGTATTGGCACCCCTTTGTAAAAGTATACCTTAAATAATGGTTATTCTATTTGTGTCTTAGTGGATAATTAGTTGAAGACTTGCAAAAATAAATTTTCGTGAAAATCAAAATCGACGAAAAGTTGTAAATTAGTTGCCACAGAAAATATGTATATATTTTTTACAAATACCTTTCGCTACCGAAAAGGAAATTTTTTTAGTACGTCACAATAACATCTTTCCCCAAAAATTGAAAATGCAAGAAAAGTTTTTACCGTGAAAAGTTGATTTTCACGAAAATCTACTGCAGAATAAATTAAGTTGGCATTCATATTCATGAAAATCTATTACTGAGTAATGTAGGAGTACATCTACTCAATTAATTAATGGAGGGGTGCCAATATCAAAGTATTCATGAAAAGGGTGCCAATCTCACAAGTTAGGGCACTAATACCGCCGCCCATCTATATTTATATTTTAATATTAAAGTTCACACCGAAAGTATTTTTCAAGCTCTATTAAGATTCTACATCATTTCTTATTGAAACGGGAATTCTTCCTCTTATTGAAAAGAAAAATTCTACCAATTCTAAACTAAAACGGGAGTCTTTATCCTACTAAAATGAGAATCACAATTAAAACAAAATAGGAATTATTTTCTTACTAAACCTACACTTCTAAATTAAGTCAACTATTAAAATGGGATCTCTTGCGCAATTAAAAACGGAGTTTTAAAGCTCAATTGAAATGATTTGTTAAGAAATTAAAACGGGGTTTCAACTAAAACATAAATATATTTTTTTTTTCACGAAATTTGTAGTTTTCAAAAGAGTCGGTGCGTATGTACAGGATTAATTTATAGTATTATATAATCTCTAGGAAAAAAAACGTGTAGTTTCTACTTGAGTACGGATGTATTACTTTGGTCCATCGGGTCACCTTGAACCCAACAATTTGGGCCGTTACCATGGACTCCATATTTAATAGGACTTTTCCCGATAAACCAAATCAAAGCCCATTCATAATCCATGACCCAAAATAATCCCAAATTTAGGTTTTACACCTGTCCCACCAAGAAGTTCTTTTAATCTCCAAAGTTTCTTTTCTTCATGTTGTTGATAATTTGATATATGCAACCATTCAACACTTCCTTTTCCTTTGTACCTGTTCTATAGTGCTCTAGTCTTCCAATGCATATGCTTTGGCTTTTTGGTTGGCACCCGTAATAACTTCAACTCAAAAAAAAATTCAGTGAAAATTAAACTTAATTAGAAAAAAAAAAGAGTCCGGCTACACAGTAACCGGTTACTGGGATCAAATCCCAGCAACCATTATAAGTTGCCATTGGATTGTCTCGGTTACGGATCTCGGCACACACACACAAATCTTGACGCACACACACGGATCTCGGATCTAAATCAACGGTGACTTGTAACGGTTGCTGGGATTTGATCCCAGTAACCAGTTACTGAAAAGTCGAATCCAAAAAAAAAATTGTGTAGACATCATGCATATTAGGGTGTGTTTGATTTGTGGGAATAATTCCAATCGAAACCTTTATTTTAATATGCTATTTTGGAGCTTTCCGTAACTCTAGTACCCACTCGGCACATGCAAACTTGCATTATGACAATTTTTTTTTTTTTTTTTTTGTTGAAAGCTAAATTCATTATTTACTTATAAGTCTATATTTACAAAAGCCCCAAGCATCAAAAGCTAGGACTGAAGCAACAAAAATAGGTGAATGATGCAACCATACAGAAGAGAATGGTGGTAAAAAACTTAAGTCATCTAAAGACCATGAAGTGTTTTCTGCATCTGGGTGTTCCCTCCACGTATCTGATGATGCCAAACTAGTAGCATGAGAAGCAAAGCAGTCAACACATGAATTCCCCTCCCTGTAGCACCATTGAATTCTGAACTCCTCAAAATTTTGTAACAACGAAAAGATTTCCCTCTTTATTTTCTCCAACATCCAATTTGTATCAACTGTTATAGCCGTCATGTATTTGTACAACAATTGAGAATCAGTTTCCAATTCGATCTTGCGGATGCGAAGTCTTACAGCCAATTGGACACCATATAACATAGCCAAAAACTCAACCAAATTGTTGGAGGTGTGAAGTATTGGGATCACAGCACCCATGATAAACTGCCCATTAGCCATTCGTAAAACACATCCAGCACCTCCGAATCCTAGATTCACAAGGGCCGCTCCATCTGTGTTGAGTTTTGCCCATCCTTAAATAGGTGGATGCCACTTAATATATATATTGATGAGCTCTTTTTGTTCTCTTTCATCTAGGATGTCCTTAAGAATTTGCAGCTGTCCATCTAGGATGTCCTTAAGAATTTGCAGCATTATGACAATTTCATATTGTACATATTTAGACATTTTGACAGTACTATTTTTTTCTTGAAAATATTTGATAAGAAAAAAAAGAGGGGGGGGGGGGATTAACGTTAAGAAATACTTATCTATTTTCTTTTCTTTTTCCATTTTGTGGAATGAGATTTAAAGAAATAAAGGAAATGAAATATCTTAAATTTACCTAAATTTTTTTTTGCTTAATAACCCTATAATTGTTTAAATATTTTCATTTATAGAATCAAGTTTTTGGCCAACACCCTTTCTAAAGAAGGTGTTAGACTTCAAGACCAACATTCTCGTTTATGAGAAGGTAAACCAGATTATGTAAAACGGTGGGAAGTCCCTTATGGTACTTTCTATAGATTTACTTGAGAGTTTGTAGTGAGTATATGAGCGTTGAAACTTAGGGAAGGCATCATTGATCATTTCCGAAACCCCTGTAATTTTTCAATCTTTAATTAAATTCTAACTTACCTAGCAAAAAAAAAAGAGTTTTGGCATTGATAAAAGGTCATATGATATTATTTTTGCCTTTCGGCTTAAAAACAATTTCTTTGTTTGGGTTCTGAAAGAATAAATCATTACTTTCCTTGGGCCAGGTCTTTTAAGCCTTCTTTGGCATGATATAGGGCATATTAGTATCTAAATCGCAATTACTATTCATTAACGTATAGATTCTTTTACAGTAAAACCTCGTTAAATTGATACAATATAAATTAATTATCGTAGTTACATAATAGATTTTGCCCGTCTCGACTCCTAATGTACTAAATTAATTATTTCGCTAAATTCGTCAGATAATAGATTTTAAAATATTACCTATATATCGATTTGAATATGTCGTCCCACTTATTACATGAACTAATAATAAGTATATATTGTACCCCTCCAAAAACAATGTACTACTGCCCCGGCCTTCACATACCCTCGCCCCCTCAAACTTTGATTCCTGATTCTGTCCCTGCCGACTAATCAACGTACCCTTACTGTAGCATCGGACATTCTTCATATATTTGTCTTTTAACGTTTCTTTACTTTTTGCCGTACTTGTACTTGCTAAGGTAAACAAGCCTGACCTTCCACTCGCTTCTGGAGCAATTTCTATGAAAGTTGGGAAAATGATTGTGGCCGTCTGTGCCTTCCTGGTGACTTTCTAATCACAGAAATACTTCCATATTGCAAGTTTGCAACTGAATATGTAGAACATCTACAATGAGTAGGATCCCTTCAGAAGGGATTTAATTTGCTCTTGAATAAGAGCTGCTTTAGAAATGGAGTGCTGAAATTTTAAGTGTTCTATTTTACAGTGCCTTGCTATGGGATACTTTTATACCCCACCACTGCGATACGCTCTCCTCATTTTCTTTTTGCTTGGAACTGCATATTCGGTTGATGTAAGTATCTGACGTTCGTAACAGTTTTTTCCACTTGACAATTAGAAACAATTTGGCACGAGACTGGAGCGCCCCTAGGATTATTTATATATATATTTCAAATTTGCCAGGTTCACATTCTGATGTGGGCTTAAAAAGTAGCATATTAAGTTAAACATGAGGAGGTCTAAGTTTTCGTCTAATGGATGATTTTCAATGTAGCTTCCCTTTTTCTATTGGAAAAAGAACCCATTTCTTGCTAGTGGGTGCATTGTGGCTGTGAGGGCTCTGGTTATCCCAGTCGCTTTCTTTGTACACATTCAGGTATGAGATGTAATTTAATCTGTTCTAAAACAGGTTTTGTATAATCAATATCTTATTAAATCAGTTCATCCCGTATGAATTATGAAATGTGCTCGAGATCTCTATAACCGGGTACAAAGATCATCTCTGTAACTGTGTTATCTCACCGTTGATTTGAATTCGAGATGTGTGTGTGTGCCTCGATACCTGTGTGTGTGCTTTGAGATGTGTGTGTGTGCGTCGAGATACGAGATGTGTGTGTGTGGTACAGAAATTAATCTTTGTACCCGGTTATAGAGGAACCGGACTCTTATGAAATTATCCCTATGACTGGTATTTTATTATTATTATTATTATTATTTTTTCTGATGTCAATGTTATTGGTTAATAAATTGCAGAAATATGCATTTGGAAGGCCTTTAGTATTTACAAGGTCTCTGGTGTTTGGAGTATCTGTCATGTTCGTCTTTTCGGCTTTAATGGCTTTGCTAAAGGTAAAGTGTCTCAAACAAATAAAGGCAAAAGCCATAAATAAATACCCCAACACTAGTTAAAGAGCATCTTCAATGATACCCTTCATTGAAGATGGTGTCATAAAGTTAAAAGATGGTGTTAGTTGAAGTCTTGAAAATTATTCACACCAATCCACACACTCTATATTATTGTTTTTATAATAAAACTTATCTTATAAACTCATTGGACACACATGCTAAAATATTTTGACCACTCATCTCAACTTGCCAACACCGCACATCTTTCTTCCATATTTGACCCCTAAAATGGAGTGTAGTGATACAAAAGTAATAAAATTGGTTATTTACACATATGGCAAATTGGGGCAGCTTGGGCAGTTAGTATGGAGTGACACTTGATAAAACAAATCAAACTCTATATTTGATCTCCAAAATAGAGTGTGGTGAGTTGTGCACTTGATATAGAACATGGATTGGTGTCGAAAATTTGAGTTGCCCACTCAACAGATAGGACTACTGAGTAGCATTGAAAATGCTTTATGCTGACTAAATATGAAGTTTTATCACATGTCGTTATCAATGTAAGTTTTAGTGGGACATAGAACTGATAGAAGACAGTAAACTGATTGATTTGGCACTTGGCATAAATTGGTTGAAATAGGTATGATTTAATAATTGTGATGTCTGACAAATCTTACTAGATTAGAAAAATATGGGGTAGGAGGAATAGTGTTTTGGTGTCACATTTGTGTCCGTCACAGGGACAAAATGGTAATTATTTGATTTTCAAAGACTTAAAAAAACCAAAATTGATGGCATAACGGTAAATATTTGAATGTTTAAGTCTTAAAGATAAAAACAGTGGGCCAAAAATAATAGTGTCCACACATTATTATTATTTTTTTTGTCATTTTTGGTTTTTTTTTTATCTCTTTTGTAGACTCTATTAGAATAAAATAATTAAAAAATATAAAAAGAGAGAGAGAGAGACTATTTTTTTTTCTTTGTCCAGCTGTGGGCCTTACGTATTCTAAATATATTTTTTGCTCACGTGCGTAGCACGTGCTGTTTGCTAGTAAAATTAAGACTGTCAGGGCCCTTGGCGTATGCTTTTGAACTCCAATCCGGCTACATAGTAACCAGGTACTGGGATGGGATCCCAATAACCATTTTGAATCTTAGCCGCGTGTCAAAATAGCGAACCCAAACCCATAGTACAAAATATCGCGATATATCAGGATATATATCGAGATTTCAGCAAAAGATAAGAAAATATTGTGATATGTTTAGAGATATTTACAGTTGTAAATATCGGTGATATTTTGACGATATTATCGATATTTTAGGATATATTGTGATATTTGTAGATATTTAGTGATATTTTGTATATATAACAATTTTATTTAATATTTACCATTATATTTATATATGTGCATATATTTGTGTTCCTTATTTTTTGATTCTTTAGACATGATAAATTTACAACTTTTCTTGATAGTAGGAAGGATTGAATATTGTGTTAAGAATGGAGGCTACTGAAAATCATATAGGAGTTCTTGAATCAAGATTTTCCAACACTCCATAAATGTTAAAGGGAATTTTAGTGGGAGGGAGTAAGTTTGGATTTCGAAGTGTATTTGGGTTTTTTCTCCTATAAAATGGGAAACTTATTAAAGAAGAAAAACAATTTTCGAAGGAAACGGATGTAGGTTTGGGTTCACTACTTTGGCACAGCTAGATTCGAAACGGTTATCGAGATCCCATCCCAGTATCGATTATTGTGTAGCCGGACTCTTAATTTGAACTCTCTAAACTAGGAGTGCAACTTTTTTCAGAAAACCCAATTTTTTTTGAATTCCGATCTGATTTTTTTTTTTAATTTGGCAATGATATTTGTGTTCCGATATATGAAATTATGATATCCGATTTTTCTGAAAAATAATTGGATCGGAATTGGATGTGTTTTCAAAATCCAATCTTGATCCGATTTCTGATTAATTTCTGAATTTTTAACAATATAACCGTCTATTTCATATAGTTACTAAATTAAAACTACATATAGTTTACAAACCAAATAAAAAACCTAAAGAAATATAACATTGTCTCTCTCTTTCTCACAACTTCAGGAATCAATATTGTTATTCTAGTACATATCTCTCTTTCTCCCATCTTTCTATTTACTGAATTAATGCATTAATATGAAAAAATTGCTGAATGAACATGTTAAAAGGTCTAAATTGTTTAATGAATTAATACATTTCAAAATGATCAACTAGATAAAAAATAGTTATCCTATAAAAGAGAATCCGATTATACAATTCACATTTCCAATTTATTTATGAATTTTGCCGATTTTGAATTTCTGAAAATTTTATTATTTTCGAACTTTTCGAATTAAGAAAAGAAATTGTCATCCGAAAAAGAATTGGATCGGATTTGGAAAGGATATTGCCAAAAAAAATTGGAATTTTTTTGGAAAACCCTTTATCCGATCCGATTATTACCTTTTATCTTTATCGAAAAAAAGTATCTCTTCACCAAAAAAAATTACCTTTTATTCTTTCGTGGCATGCTGCATTTAGGGCGTATGGTAAGTTTTGACTTCTAGATATATTGCCACTGAACAGGATGTACCAGATGTGGAGGGGGACTTAAAATCTGGCTATCACTCCATATCTGTGAAAATAGGTGCAGAAAAAGTAAGTAAAATATCTATATACTCCACCATCAATTTTTTTTTTTACAAGGTTGAAAGGCATCGCGCATATGTTCAATGCCTTGCAATATGTATTCAAGGATATTCTCTAATGGAAATTGAATTATCTGCCTCGATTATCTGTATTGCTTGGAGCAGGTATTTAGGTTGTGCATTAATGTGTTGTTGATGACCTATGGTATTTCTGCGGTGCTGGGAGCTTTTTCAACAGGCACAGTAAGCAAGTTTGTCACTGTATGTGATGCATCTCTCTAGCGTGTATATACGTGTCTAAAATACATATCTACTTTCTGCATTTATATGTATGCATCTTTGTCACTTGTTAATTTTATGTTTTTTCGTTGCAGGTTTTATGCCACTGTACGTTTGCTTATATGCTTTGGCTCCGTGCTCGATCTGTTGATTTTACGAATAAAGCATCTGTAACGTCTATGTTCAAGTTTCTCAGTCATGTAAGTTAGTCTTCTGGCCATATTTGCTTACTTACTGAAGAAAGCAAAAGTAAACAAAATGTTCTTCGCTGGATATGCTAATTGAGAAATGTACTAGAAATAAGGGGATTGATTGCTTCTTCCCGGCCCACCCACACGTCCAAATCAAATTGGGTTGAGCCAATCTTGTGGCAACTAGCAAGCGATTCAAAACGACCACCACTACCCTCTGTAAAAAGAACAAAAAAACAAAAAACAAAACAAGTCTGACTCCCTAAATATCCTAATTTCCGGTCTATAGTTTGGGGGTTCCTATAGTTTGTGATTTCGAAAAATATCATAATTTAGTTTTTGTAAAACATGAAACGGTATTAAAATCAATAAATATACGGTAGAAAAATGTAATGTCCGAATTTTAGATAGAACTAGAAAGTAGACCCGTGCATACGCACCGACTCTTTTAAAAACTTGTTCAACAATCATAACTATACATATAGAAATTTTCTAACAAATCGTGATTCATATTTTCGTCGCTAACCCGTTTTAATTTCTCAACAAATTGTTTTAATTAAGCTTTAAAAACCAGTTTTTTAATTAGAGGAAGGATTCTGTTTTAATTTAGAAGTGTGATTCCCGTTTTTAATAGGAGAAAGATTCACGTTTTAATTAGAAATGCTAGATTTTCCTTTTTTAATAGGAGATGAATTCCCATTATAATAGGAGAATGATTCTATTTTTTTAATTGGAGGGAATCGACTTTTTTAATTTAGAAGTGTGATCCCCATTTTTAATAGGAGAAGGATTCCCGTTATAATAGATTTTTCTTTTTCAATAGGAGAGGAAGCCTATTATAATAGGAGAATGATTCCCGTTTTTTAATTAAATGGATCTCGTTATAATTTAGAAGTGTGATTTTCGTTTTAATTAGAAGTGTTAGATTTTTCTTTTTCAATAGGAGTGGAATTCCCATTATAATAAGATAATGATTTCCGTTTTAATTAGAAATGCTATAATTTTTCTTTTTAATAGGAGAAGATCGAATTCCCGTTTTAATTGGAGTTGATAACGTGAAATTTTAAGAGAGCTAGAAAAATATCCATTGTGGAAGCTTTAATATATATATATATATATATATATATATATATATATATATATATATATATATATATATATATATATGTCGAATTACTTTTTTTTTAACTGTTGAAATTCCTGACAATTCTAAAATCACGAACCTTGCTTATATATTCAAAAGTAACACTATGCTGGGCCATAACATCGAAGAGTTTTTTTTTTTGATTGACAAGCCTGTTTTAAATAAGATCAGTAACTCTTTAATCGATGCTAGCGGGGTTCGAGCCCCAGAGCTTTGGTATCATCACCCAAAGGTTTTATAGACTTTGCTAGTTGGCAACTCTATCTTGTTGAGTCAAACTCAATCCAGAATTGATGTCAACTTCTTTGAACTATAATTTCCACTCTTTCCACTAATTGCCCTTGCATTCAATTATGGATGAAGGTGTTTCCACTCCAATACTTCTACTAAAAGTCAACGAGACTTCATTAGTCGAGTATCAGAATACCCTAATATGCATGTTGGTCTTGGGTTCCCTAAACAAGATAAGTATGTATTAAGATTGATTGTGTTGCCATCAGGATCGAGGGTGACATTTATGCTATACTCTTTGAGTTTTAGGGCTCTTCTTGAACTTGTTTTAATCTGCCATGTGCATCAGACTACATTTAGGGTGGAATTTGAGCTTATCGAGTCGAGCTCCACTACGTTAAAGGTTGGCTCATTTATTAAATAAGCTTTAGTATAGGCTTAAGCTTGGCTCATACATTACATGAATGAGCCCGAGCTGACTTTAAATAAGTCGAGCCCAAGTAACTCAACTATTTTACACTGTAATTTAATGATGGTATCTGAGCTTATATATCAAGTCGAGCTTCACCTTGCTTGTTTATTAAGCGAGCTATAATATATGCTCAAGCTTGGCTCATTTATAAATAAACGAGCTTGAGCCAACCTTAAAAGAGAGCCAAGCCTGTGTTGTTCTGCTCAAATTCCACCCCTAACTACATTTGTAAGGACTAGTGTGTACATTAGCACTCAACTCTGAGCCTCCGACAATCTTTTTTTGTAGAAAACAATGTTGATGTGGCATCTTCAAACACTACACTATTTATACTATTCTATAAAGTCGTCATGCCACCTATTAAAATAGTTACGATACACACATATATCATGTAAGGGTGTCGATGGGTACCCGTTTAATCGGAACTGAAATCGGAACCATAGAAAAAATCATAGTTCCCATTCCTATTTTTAGGAACCGTTTAAAAATGGGTACTAAAAAAGTCGGACCATATAGAACCGGAGACGAATGGTTTTTTAAACAAAAAAATCGGACCAGAATCGGAACCAAACGTTATTATACTTTTAACATAAAAAATATCGAAATAAAGAATATAAAAACTCAACGTTTATTTATATATTACTAAATTTTATTTATTAGTATAATATATAGTTTTCATTGTATTTAATGTTATAAATAATATAAAAATATAGCTTACAACTTTAAATATATGGTTTTATTTAACTTAGTATTGAATGATATAATGATTTATATCAATATTTAAAAAGTGACTCATTCGTGTGGTATTTTTGTGTTTTTAGTACACATTTTTTAATAAAACCAATAAAAAAATGTGTGTAAATAGTGAATATCTTAAGAATCAAAATGAAGAACCAGAACTGGGACTACCCGCTAAGAACTGATGGATATGGATATAGTTCTACAATTTTAAGAATCGTAAAGAACTGGAATTGTAAAATTAAATAGTTCCTGATTCTTACAGTACTAAGAACCAGACCATAACCGGACCATTGACACCCACCCTTAATATCATGAGATCTATAGCAATTGAATAGATGATAAAAAAGAAAAAAATCATTGACTTGAATGTATGCTGATAGTTCACTAATTGTTGTTATTTATGCATAGCTTTTCTCAGCTGAGTACCTTATAATCCCATTTGTTCGTTGAGAAGAGCTGTGGAGTAATGATATTCAACTTGAGAGACGGCAACTCAATACTACAATAAAATAAAATCTCGAGGTTGATTTTGAGGGTGTGCATTTGAAATTCCTTTGTTAACCCTTAACGTGTTGTCTGAGTGTTGAAGAAAATTAAATGTTGAAGCTTAGAATTGGAAAAATGTAATTGTTATTATCTGATTGTGTTTGCAATATATATTAACTTCGGAATCTTTGTAATCTTTATTACTGTCTTAGATGGTCATTAATTTACTTTACGTAGTTTTAGAAAAAAGTTGTAGATTAATTTGGTATTAATTCAGAATTCAAGAAACCCTAAAGATAATTGCACCATAAGGAGATGTGGCAAATCATGTTAAAAAAAATGCATTGCCACGTAATGATAAAATTCTGGGAGGTTTTGAAAACTGAACCGGTAATCGAACTGATTTTTTGTTGAAATGGTTCAACCAGGTAACTAATGCTTATTTAGGAATTTTTTTAATACTTACAATAATAAAATGAATAAATACACATTTCAATTCAATATTAAGTGGTATTATAAATCAAAATGAATTTTTTGTACAAGAAAGTATAATAGCATGTTGGTTTGGAGTTTGGACTATATTGTTTAGGTGTTAGGTTCAACTCCTCACATTATGGCCATGACACCAAAACAAAGAAACTCTCCACATTATAAATTTTTTTTAAAAAAAATTATAATAAGAGTGGTCCAGTTTTTTTTTTTTTTGTTTAATTTAGAACTCAACTGGTTCAACCACGGTTTAGCTTAGATCGAGGATCCAATAAAAAACTCTAGTTTTCACCAACCCAAACCGAAAATTACCATTTCCGATTGGACCCGGTTCAACCACCAGTTTGGTCTGATTTTCTAAACACTGATCCTTAATCTTCTAATTCAACTTGGACATCTTTTTAGAAACCTTCTATATTGTGAGCGAAAATTCTAAAATCACTAATATTGCCTTTTCGTCAGTTACGGACACAACTCTTGTAATGATAGAACATCTACAATTGGAAAGATATTTTCAAACGAGTCATTTTGACATCTTGCGAGCCTCCCGAAGGGCTTCTGAGAATTGGAAACAGTTGCCGGGCTCCTATGCCTGAATTTGGAGGGTTGTTCAGCAGTATCCGATGTAGGAGTGAAGGATGTCGTTGGGAAATGCAAGAGATTGAGGTTAACTTAAAAGCCTGTGTCGGTGTTAGTGTTGGTGTCGTCTCTTGGATGGTGTTTTCAAGGCCAACATTGAGGAAGATAATTCCACCTCATGGTTTTGTCGCCACTGAGACAGAAAGGGATCTGTTCATGCTGCATGGTTTATAACGGCTAAGTTTTTCTGGAAGTGTTTGTTTCGAAATTGGTAATACCGTTTTGGTTTCTTTCTTAGAGAAGCAATTGGATTAGAGTGACTGAAGCTGTTGTGCTTCAGCTAGGTGTTCTGAGATGTTTTGCATCAAGTATTTCTTTATCGGTTTCGCATAAGCTGCTGGAACCTGTATAAAATTATTATTTATCTTTTTTGAGTATATAATATAATATAAGTATATAAGTGTAATATAATATAAGTGTAATCAGATAAAATTGGAATAATTGCAGTGGTCATATTGCAACAGTAATTAGAACGACGAATTAAACAGGTTACATACCCTAACAACATTTAGACATAGGTGCAATATACCAAATTCCTTCTTATACTTCAGTTCTATGTGGTCCATGGGTCATTAACTTGTGATGTGTATGAATCTAAAATCTCACAACTGCTACAGTTCTCTTCTTCTCTCTTTTTTTCCTCTTCTCCCTCTATTTTTTCCGCCCCCTTTTTTCTCTCATGCGGCCTCCCCTTTTCTCTGCCCATCTTTTTTTCTTTATACCCCTTCCCCCTTCTTTCTGGATCGTCCACCTGTCTTCCCATCTGACGGCTCTCTCTTGTGCCGTACCTGTGCCACGTCCGCGATCTAGGATTCTGCGGCTATGTTCCCATACTCCCCGGTTTATATCGCTATGCTGCTCAATGCCCCGCTGACCCGGTCTCTTTCATGGCTATGTTCCCATACCCTCAAGCTATCGTATTATGCTGCCTTCCCCACGATGTCCGCTGACCTGGCATCCTTTTTCTGATTGAGCCCCCCCAAATGCCCCTTCTCGACTCCGCGGTCCTCGTGCATCCTTTTTCTGATTGAGCCCCCACAAATGCCCCTTCTCGACTCCGCGGTCCTCGTTATGGACCCGGGGTCGAGAACCCTCTTCACCTCGTTCTCTGTGCAATTTAATATCCACTTCTTGGATTGCGTGTGATGTTGATTGCAATCATTATCTGCGCCGTTTTTAGGCCGCCTCTGTGACCTTGTGTTGCCACGCCGCCTCTTTTTTTCGGCTTCTTCGTCTGTCCCGCCCCGGTTTCCCAACTTTATGCAATTACGTTTTTACCCCCCGTCCCTTCGATTTTCCCAACTCTTTGAAAGTACCCTTTTACCCCTCCTCTATATAACCTCTTCTCCTTCTCCTTCCTTTCCCATTTCACCTTCTACATTTCTCTTTAGCTCATTCTACTGTTTTGCCCCTTTTCTCTCCTCCGGCCAACTTCCAGTTTGCGGGTACGTCCTCTCTTCCTTCGGTGAACCTCTTCCCTTTCGAGCATTCTCTTTGGGCTACTCACTTCCCTCCTAGCCTCCCTTGGTAAGTTTTCTATGCCTAAATCTCTTTAGTTTTCACTTTTATTTGAAAGTATTCAACTTCTCGCGCCGGTTCATCCCTTCACTCGATGTCGGGTTCTGACTCCGGTGGCTCTTCGTCTTCCTAGTCCGGTGGGGTAGCGTCTCCGCCCCCTCCGGTCCCTACGGCGGTCCCCTCTACTTCTAGCCGCCCAGTCTCATTATTGCCGCCCCTTCCCGGTGCCGAAAACCTAATTTGACCGCAATTAGGGCTGCTTACGGCATTCCGACTGACATAGTTTTAGAACACGTGCCATCTATCACTAACTGCCCCCACTTGATCTCCCGACGTCCGGGGTACCTTGTAGTCACGGTGGGTCAAATTGTCACCGGTTTGCGGCTACCTCTTACTTTATTGGACGTCGAGGTATGTAATCATTTCAACATTCCCCCTTGCCAAGGCATAGGGATTTTTTGGAGAATTATGTATGCTGCGAACTCATACAATAAGACCGGAGACCCTAAGATCACGAGCCGCGACATCTTTTCTCAATATTATATCAAGAAAAGTACCAAAGATATGATGTCGGTGCTGGGTACCAGTCTTTTTGTGTGCGCCCTCGCAAGAAGACCTTCCTACTTCACGTCACCACCTCAGATAAAGTGTGGCATCACTACCCATTGTATGTATCGGGCCAATTTCTGTCCGCGGACCTTCCTTCTGATTTATCTCTTAACCACCTTGCCTTCATTCCCCGTGGTGCGTATCTCTGTTCTTTCCTTCTCTCTTGATATCTTATCCCTGTTATCCCTGACCGTGGTTTCTCTTTATTTTGCAGGTTGGCGGTCAGATTCCAAGTCTCAAATCTACTCTGGCATTTCGAGTCCTATCTTTCAAAGGCTTCGAGACCTCGGCCACGACCAAGCCGCCCGCCTGGGTATCCACCCTACTACTGTGACCCCACTGTTACCAGTCCCCGACCTACACAACATAGGTGATTTTTCAGCTCCTTTTTACCGCCCTCCCCCTCCCAAAGAAAGCAAACCCCGAGCATCCCCTCCTCCAAAGAAAAGGTCCCACTCCTACACATCTCGCTGCCAATACCCTAGAACCTCCACCTCTTTCCCCGTCTCCCGTGGATCTCAAGACCCTCCTACCTCCTCCGTTCCAGAAGGCGTCCCTTCATTCCGATCTATCTCCGACTAGGACAATCAATACGCCTCTCCTACTGAAGACATGGATGTTCGTATACAAAAGCTGTTTGACAGTGATACTGATGATGAAGATGTGAGAGAGGTTCCATCCACTGAGGTCCGGGCACCCGTTGAATAGCCACCTTCCAAGAGGCTGCGGATCTCAACCTCCGAAGAGCCCGCCCTTGCCGCACACCAAGCCACTACATCGGAAGAACCATACCTAACTCTTCACCCCAAAGACACGTCGGTGGCAAGGAGTCGGCTTACTTCCTGCCCCAAAGATCCGCCTTTTGTAATCTAGAGGACTTCTGTCCCATCTTCAAGGTGCGCAATCGTAGAGTAAATACGGCGGACTCCGCTCTGGACAATGCCGTTGTTGCCTCTTCCCTGTTTTACAACGCTCACTTGCCCAAAGACATAGCATATGCAGATGGAGGCTCGTTCGACCAGCACCGTACTTCGTTGTACAACAACTGGGAAAGGGTACATCTCTCTCTCTCTCTCTCTCTCTATCTTTTTTATTTTTTATTTTTTTTTGGTCTCAAGTGATCCTGGACATCTCTTTTATGATCGGTGGTCCGTTCGCAAAAAAATAAGGTGATGACAACTTGGGCGAGGGCTAAACGGCCCCGGCGAGAGGCGGCTTATACTGGCCTCCAATCATATCTGGTAGTTGCCAATTTGGCCAAAATCAAGGCCCAGGATGAGCTCCAGTCCGCGAAGAGATCTCATCAATGGTACATGGACTAGGTCAATGATCGTCTGAGCCAGCAACGGGAGTCTCTCCTCCATCACCATCAGCTCGACTTGGACGCATTCGTCCAACAACATCAAGATGCTATGTAAGCACTCAAGCAGAAGCACCAGGAGGACTCTGCCGCTTTGTCGCAACAGATACTGGCTGACATGAACACACTCCGCCACCGCTTCAAACTCCTGGCCGACAAGAGGGTGGCCAAGAAACTCCAAGAAGAGCTGGAGAGGCTCACTCGAGAAGGCCGCCTTCTCCCTGAAAGGCCTGCTACTCTTGTGATCGATTCCCCCGAAGCCACCGGGGAAGCTTCGTCGGCTCAAGAGGTCCTTACTAAACATCTGTCGACTGTGGCGCCCTCTACCCTTGAGACAACCGCGGCATTACCCGAGGAAACTACAAAAGGTATCACCGTTGCCGCTACCTAACAAGTTGCTGATGTGTTGCCCGCCAATGATTCTGCTTCTGAAATGATTTAGTGATCTTTGTTTTGTAATCTGATATTTTACTTTCCTGGACCTGTTGTTTGCCATACTTCTTCTACCGCCATTATTTCCTTTAATATGATATTTGATTTTGTATGCTATGTTGTTGCCTCTTTATCTTTTGATTCTAACTATCCGCTTGAATGACAACCTCTCTCTTTATGCAAATCTCTACTTCTTTCCCTCCACTACCTTGCCCCCTGTTTCTTTATCTGGCTCTCAAGCCCGCCGGAACAACTCCTCTTGTTCCAAGCTCTCTTCTTTTCTAGCGTCAGTGAAGGACTCATCCCCTTCGCTGTATCTCCCTCTGAGAAGTGCTGAAGTCAGTTGGGACCACTCTCCTTGCCCCATGTATCTCTTGCTTCTCTGATCCGCGGAGGGCTCACCCCACTCCGCAGGCTCGATCAGGCTCTCAAGCCTATTGGAGCCACTCTTTGCCCCACCTGTCTCTTACATCTCTGATCCGTGGATGGGTCATCCCACTCCGCGGGCTCGATCAGGCTCTCAAGCATGCTGGAGCACCTCCGCTTGCTCCAGGCTTACTCCATCTCTAGTATCAGCGAAGGGCTCATCCCCTCCGCTGCCTCTCCCTTTGAGAAGCATTGAACCGAATGGGGCCATTTTCTTTGCCCTGCGTGTCTCTTGCATCTCTGATTCGCGGAGGGCTCATCCCACTCCACGGGCTCGATCAGACTCTCAAGCTTGCTGGCACAACTCCGCTTGCTCCAGGCTCACTCCATCTCTAACATCAGCGAAGGGCCCATCCCCTACAATGTCTCTCTCCACTAGGCGTTGAAGTCTATCGGGGTCACTCTCATTGCCCCATGTGTCACTTGCATCGCTGATCCACTGTTTATATTCTTCTTTAAACACTACATATAGCAAACACATTTCCATTCACAAAAGTGCTGTGGTTTTATACATTTACATACAGCTCTAGTCCGCTATTCTGGACCTTCCTTACATTGCATGGGACTTTATTACATTTAGTTGTAATTTTTTTTTAACATTATTATATTCCAAGACTTTTCTATCAGTTTACCCTTCATGGTCTGCAGCTTATAGGTACTAGAACCTCCCACTTCCACCACATGTACGGTCCTTCCCAATTAGGTCCCAACTTCCCATCCTTATCTTCTTTTGTACTCGGAGTCACCTGGCGTAGCACCAATTCTCCTATCTTGAAAGGCCGTGGTCTGACCCTCTTGTTGTATTGTCTCTGCGGCTCTCTGTGATACTTCTCGGTCGAATCTTGGTGAGTCTCGCTTTCTCTTACGCGGTTCAAGTCCCCCGCCAATATATCGCCCGGTTCGACCCTCCTCCACAACTTTGGTTCTCATAGTAGCCGCCACCATTTCTGAAGGAATTACAGCCTCGACGCCGTATGCTAAGGCGAAAGGGGTCTCTTTGGTGCTTGTCTGCGGTGTAGTTAGGTAAGCCCAGAGCACATGGTTTAACTCGTCGGCCCACACACTCTTATTATCTTCCAATTTCCTTTTTAGATTGTTCATTATCGTTTTGTTAGAAGATTCCGCCTATCCGTTGCCCTCAGGGTTGTAGGGGGCAGAGAATCATTGTTTCACCTTGTACGCCTGTGGAAACGCCGCCACTTTAGCTCCCGTGAACTGTGTCCCATTGTCTGCAATGATGGTATACGGCAACCCAAACCGACATATGATGTTCTCCCATAGAAACTTAATCACTTGCGTTTCCTTGACTTGCATCAAAGGTATGGCTTATATCCATTTAGTAAAATAGTCCGTGGCTGCCAGCATATATCTCCTTTTGCCACTAGCCATGGGCAATGGTCCCATAATATCCATAGTCCACATTGCAAAAGGCCACGGACTCGAGACATTATGTAGTGGTTCTGCGGGTGCGAATATCAGCTGTGAGAATCTTTGACACTTGTCACATTTCTTAGCGAAGTCCACTGCGTCCTTCTTCATATGGGGCCAAAAGTAGCCTTGTGTCAAGAGTCGGTGCGCAGTAGTCCTTCCTGCGGAATGGCTTCCAAAATCCCCTTCGTGCAATTCTGCCAGTACCTCAGATGCTAACCGCGGCCCTAGACATTTTAACAAGGGCCCACTGAAGTTCTTTCGATATAACTCACCTTCCACTAGAGCATATTTCTGGGACGTCTGTTCCAATCTTCTTTTTTCTTTCTTGTTCGCCACCTCCTTTCCCTCCAAGAAATATCTAATGGGATCCATCCATCCCCCTTCTTCTTCAGTAACTTGACACACCTCTACCACCTTTTCCGTGCTCGGCTTATCCAATCTCCCTACCAGTATCGTTCTTTCCTCTGACCCAGGCATGGCTACCGCAATGTACGCTAGTGCGTCCGCGTGTCTATTCTCACCGTGACCCAGATGTACAAATTGGAGCTTCACAAACTTGCTGGATCTCTCGTGCACCTCCTTTAAATACTTAGCCATTCGCGGGCATCGAGCAGCGAACCCTCCATTAGCTTGACACACCACGAGATTTGAGTCTGAATACACAGTCAGTTCCTTTACCCCCAGATCCTCAGCCATTCTCAATCCTGCTATCACTGCCTTATACTCCGCTTCATTACTAGATGCCGCGAAACCTAACTTCATGGTTTGTTCTATTCTGTTGTTATCAGGTGTAACCAACACAACCCCTATGCCACTGCATGGGTCCGTGGCAGTCCCATTTGCGAATACCCTCCATCCATTCCTCTTGTCCCAAGGTCCAGTAAGTCGGGCTCCACATCCCTCTCCGGTTCCATAACCATCTCTTCTCCCCAAGTGGGATCCTCGATGGGGAACTCAGCTAGAAACTCTGCCACCGCCTACGCCTTCTCCGTGGTCCTTACCTGGTATTGTATCTCATACGCACTAAACATCACTACCCACTTCAACATTCTCCCTGACTTTTCTGTCCTTAATGCCTATTTGAGAGGTAGGTTTGTCACCACCACCACGAAGTAAGGCTTCAGCTTTAGAGCCGAGAAGATTAATGCCAGGGCATACCTCTCGATTCTACTATACCGCGTCTCTGCGTCCAGTAATATTTTGCTTTGGAAATACACCGGTTTCTCCACTCTTTCTACTAGACGGACCAGTACTGAACTTACTGCATACTCGGTGGCCTCCAAATACAAGTACAACTTCTCCCCCTCTTCTGGCTGAGACAATAAATGAGCCTTTCCCAAATACCCCTTCAACTCTTGAAATGCCTCCTCGCATTCCGCAGTCCAAGAGAAATCCGGAGTACTTCTTAACAATCGATACAATGGCCTGCATTTATCAGATGATTTGGAAATGAACCTGTTCAACGCCGCCACCCTTCCAGCTAGCCGTTGTACCTCCTTAACATTTTACGGTGAATGCATCTCTATCAAAGCTCTTATCTGCTCAGGATTGGCCTTTATTCCCTGATGAGTCACGATGTAGCCCAAGAACTTTCCCGTGGTCACTCCGAAGGTGCATTTCTCTGGATTCAACTTCAAATTGTACTTTCGTAGTATCCCGAATGTCTCCCGTAAGCCCTTTAAATGATCCTCCTCGGACATACTTTTTTCCACCATGCCATCTAGGTATATCTCAATCCCCTTCCGAATCTTGCTTTCAAACATTTTCTCTCCCAATCTTTGGAAAGTGGCTCCAGCATTCTTCAGCCCAAATGACATCCTTGTATAGCAGTACGTTCCACCTTCTACCACAAATGCTGTTTTCTCCTGATCTGGCCCATACATCGCGACCTGGTTATACCCCATAGACGCGTCCATGAAAAAGAATATTTTGTACCCTGCTGTCCTATCCACCAACTCATCTACTTGTGGCATGGGATAACTATCCCTCGGACACTCTGTATTCACATCCGTGAAATCAACGCACATACGAACTTTGCCGTTCTTTTTCGGTACCGCGACCACATTGGATAGCCACTCGGTGAATTTCGTTTCCCGTATTATTTCAGCTCCCTTCAACTGCGCCACCTCTTCGCGAATGCCCTCCGCGTACTTTGGTCTAATGCTCATCATCCTCTGCCTCACTGGCTTGGCATCTTCCTTCATGTGTAACCTATGACATGCGAATTCTGGGTCTAATCCCGTAACATCCTAAATGGTCCATGCAAATATATCTTTATTTTCTGACAATAATTGTATCAATGTACTCTTCCAATCCTCCGGCAGACTGGATCCTATCGATATGAACCTTTCTTCCTCCCCGTCCCTAATATTCACCACTTCAATTTCATTTAGCGTCTTCGGACCCTCTGTTGGTTCCAACTTTCTCTTCGCGGAGGCACACTGTAATTGCTATGCTTGCCTCTTCCTAGGGTGGGAACTTTCTTCTTCTGTTCCATGGACCAATCGTTTCATTGTACCCCTATGACTGTTCTTGGACGTCACCTGATCTCCGCGGACTTCATATGTGCCCATCGGAGTAGGGAACCGTATCACTTGATAGTACGTAGATGGGACGACCTTCATCTCATGGATCCACTGCCTCCCTAAGATCGCGTTATACTGTGATGCAGAATCTACCACCATGAACTGTGCGAATACTATCATAGGACCCGTGGTTACCGGCAACAAGAGTTCTCCCATAGGCTCTGTCATACTTCCATTGAATCCGTATAAATTAGTTCGCAGAGGCCTCAACTGCTTAGGATCCATTCCCATTTCTTCTGAAGCTCCTTTGAACAACAAATCCACCGTGCTGCCACAATCGATTAACACTCTCTTCACCAGGTAATTGCCCATCGCCACTATGATGACCAACGCATCCTCATAGGGAGAGTCTACTGCCCGCAAATCCGCCTTGCTGAAGACGATCCTGCCTTTGTCCTCTGCTGACCCTACCTTTGGTCGTGGCATATTAGTCCCATCATGGATCTTCTGGATGCTCGCGGTCCTCCTCACCCTATCTCTATGGGCATTATGACTTAGCACCTCCCCACTGAAAATCATATGAATAGTTACCAATATTTGATCCTGTCGCGGTAAACGCTCCTCATTCTGCGCACCTCTCACAAACTCCCTCATTTTACCCCTTTCCACCAATCTCTGAACCATCCACTTTAGCGTGTAATAGTCATCAGTCTCATGGTTTTGCATCTGGTGGTATGTGCAGAAAGGTTTATCCGGTAGCTCTATTGGTGTGTTCTGTGGCCCTTCATAGTACCCTTGAAGGTTTTTAATCAACGACAATATTTCTCTCAACGGTCTATTCAGCGGTGTCACCTCTATCTCTTGGTATGACTTCCTTTCTTTATTCTCCCTTCGAACCCTTTCCCGGACTCTTTCCGCCCTCGGGGGGTAGCCGCGGTACCCGCCACTTTCCCTTTCATACGTCCCTTCCCTTTGGTGTTCCCTATCTTTCTCCAATGATAAAATAGCTTTCCCTGACCTCTTAGACTCCTTTTGTAAAGTGTCCTCATATCGGATGTATTTCTCTACCCGCAGATATAGCTCATGCAAGGTTGCAATCTCGTTCTTCGCGACCGACTGGTGCACTCCTGTTCCTGGCCACAACCCTCGCTCAAACGCAATCACCGCGGTTCTCTCATCCAGATTCTCAACCTTCAACGTCTCAGCCTTGAACCGACATAAATATTCCCTCACTGACTCCGCCGACCTTTGTCTCACATTGAACAAGGCCGCGATGTCCACCGCACGCTTCTTCTGGTGTATGAAATGATCTATAAATGCTTGTTCCAACTCTTGGAAATTTCTTATGCTCCCTGTTGGTAACCGATAATGCCAGTCCGACGCCCCTCCTTTTAAACTGGCCGGGAACATCATGCATCTCAGCCCATCATACTGCGACTCTTGCCATAGCGGCATCTGCTGCCGGAAATATGGATGTGATCCGCGGGGTCCCCTTTACCGTCGTACCTCTCGAATCTAGGCTGATTAAAGTGCTTTGGGACCTCCGACGCCCAGATGAAGTCCGCTAAAGGGTTGCGGTTTAGCCCAGCCACCACCTGACTAGCGGCTCCTCCACGACTCTTCGCCTTCTGTTGTTTCGCTTCCCTATCCTTGTCTATCATCTCTTGCACCTGTTCGATTGTCAAGCCGGTCACTGGGTTTTCAACGAGGTCCGACCCATCCTCCTCTTCTTCAGAGCTATCACTTGCCTCTCTGCCTACGCCTTCCTCTTCTCTTTCCCTCTCTCTTCTCAACCCGTCGTTTTCTTCTCTTAACTTCCCGATCTTTTCTCTCATGAGTCGCGTCTCTTCTGTTTTCGGCTCCTCTCTCATGTCTCCTTCTTCATCAATCATCGCCTCTGGTGTTGGTTCCTGCACCGCCACTCTCTTCGGTCTGCCTACCCGTTTCTTAGGTGCCATTTCTACTTTGCTTTTGTTCGTTTTCCCCACAGACGACGCCAAATGTATGAACCTAAAATCTCACAACTACTACAGTTCTCTTCTTATATTTTTCTTCCTCTTCTCCTTCTACTTTTTCCTCCCCCTTTTTTCTCTCATGCGGCCTCCCCTTTTCTTTGCCCATCTTCTTTTCTTTATACCCCTCCCCCCTTCTTTTTGGATCGTCCACCTGTCCTCCCATCTGACGGCTCTCTCTTGTGCCGTACCTGTGCCACGTCCGCGATCTAGGGTTCCACGGCTATGTTCCCATACTCTCCGGTTTATATCGCTATGATGCATCCCATTCAATGCCCCGCTGACCTGGTCTCTTTCATGGCTATGTTCCCATGCAGGCTATCGTATTACGCTGCCTTCCCCACGATGTCCTCTGACCTGGCATCCTTTTCCTGATTGAGCCCCCACATGATGCCTCAAAGGTCTTAACGTTGCAGATGGCTTAACCTATGTAGAGAAAAATCTCCATTAGGAAAAATTTAGAAGGTCTTTGTATGTGCTACCATTTGGATACATATGGAAAGAAAGAATCAATATATAGAAGATTTGAAACTGCATGCATGTGTATTTTGAAGATATTAATGTCATTTTCTAGAAAGTACGTCCTTGAGCATGTACTAATGTACTTAGCTAAGTATTCGTGAACCTAGGACGTAGAAGGGTCATTGATCATTTATGTAGAGTCAAAGTAAGAAGTGATCTAGAAGTATCAGTAGTTAAGGTTATATATTGTGTCATGGTGTGTACGTGGTGTGTGGTTAAGGAAGTCCGTAAACAAAGCTCTTAATAAGCAAGCAGAGCATATTATCAGTGAAACGTAAGTTTCTGAGTTAGTAGTTCTGTGTATAGTTCCTACGTACTACACTTCTGTCCCTAACAGTGTATATGGAAGCCAGAGATGTTAGTAAGATGGTGATGTCTGACATGAGCTAGAACTTATATGGACGGGAAAGTAGATGATATAGCAGAATATTCTGTAGCAGTTAGAGTAAGTGTCAAGTAGACTACAAATTTGAGGTATTGCATTTAGTTTGTGAAATCCGACCAGGTGTTTTTTGTTGGCCTTGAAGCTGGCTCTTCGAGGTAGACAAAGCTGAGTATTCTTGTTACAGTTTCGTGAGTGAAGATAGTGAGAAAAGACAAACTTGAGCTCGGTTTGTGGTCAATATGGGCTGATTTTTTTTTTTGCTTAATTAAGATGATAATTGTATTAAGATAAAATAAAAAGTTACGAAGAATATATCTGCAGGTGCGAACTAGCAAAGTCGGTAAACCTTTATGTGATAATATGATAATATTAGAGGTTTGGGGCTCGAGCCCGCTCCCGCCAACATCAAAGAGTTAATTACTGATTTCATTTAAAACATAAACAAAAAATATGTCGCATTCAGCTTTACAAGATTTTACCAGTTCAAGAATTTGTAGTATGTTTGAGATGAAAAAAATGTCGAAAAAGAGATGTTGTTGGGATGATCGATCTACCAACCGATATCAAGCTCGAATTACTTTCATTAGTTTGCAAACGTTTTCTTCTCATCACAAACCATGTCCATTTCACACTATCAATCACTGAACCAACGATTCTATTTCACAAATCACTTTCTAAACTTTTTCAAAGATTTCCCAATCTTAAACGAATCAATTTAGTTGATATAGACCAAGTTATTCAAGAGATCGTTTGAGTGAACTCATAGTTCTAAATAAAACTCTTACAATCCTAATTTAGTTTCATTGTCATGGAAAGTTAATTATGTTTTGGTAACATGACATCACCATGAGATATATCACTACTAAAAAAAGGGTTTTTATCTCAGTTCTAAAATTAGCCTTATCTCGGTTATGCTGATAAGAGAGATAATATGCCCTATAAATGAGATAATTGTTGGAGTTATCTCTCACATGAGGAGGAAAAAGAGTTCAGTTTACTTGGAAAAGCCTGAGCGCACACGCGCTCATATTAGTCTTGCTCAAGGCGCGCTCGCGCCCATGCCGTGGACAACTTATAGTGTTTTGAGGGCGCGCACGCTCGACATTGGCCTTGCCAAGAGCGCGCCAGCGCCCATGCCTACCGAATTCTATTTTTTTGCAGAACTGCGAATTTGCAATATAAGGTTTGGGTTTTTGGGAAAACCTAAGACACAAAAAGACACAGAAAAAGAGAGAAAACCCAATCTTGAAAGCAATCAAGATTGAGAGATAACCTTTACAGAGAAACAAGCCTGTAAAGAGATATAAGTGATCTAGTAAGGTGAGAGACTGAAAGGAGTGATTGTAATATTCCTTCCCACTTTATAAAATGATTAGCTCTTGTGGAAGTAGGCACCATTGGCCGAACCACGGTATATCTTTGTGTTGTGGTATGGTTTTACTTATTTACATTATTATCTGTTGTTAATAGTTGTTTAAAGAGTTGGGCATGTTAGTTTGGTTGTAGGGAAAATTTAGATCTTTGTCTGGAGTTGTTATTGATCCTAGTACGAGTTATCTGTATAGTGGGGATCGATTGGTATCGGTGTTAAACCCCAACAAGTGGTATCAGACCTTGGTTAGATTAACTTAGGGTGTTATCCAAATCTTGGTCGGAAGGTGTTTGCTTGACAAAACTCCTGAGAGAAGATTTGAGTTTAAATAACTTGTAAAGATGAACAATTTCATGAACACTTGCATGACGAGTCTGAATAGAAAGAACTACACCATTTGGAAAGCCAAGATGGAAAACTTGCTCTATTGCAAGAACTTGACACAACCCATTGAGAATGGAGGAGAAAAACTGGAATCGGTTGCTGCGGCTGAGTGGAGCAAGCTTGACAGAAAAGCAATTGGGTACATTCGATAGTGGATTGACGACAGTGTCTTTCACCATGTATCCCAAGAGACTACATCTTTTAGCTTGTGGAAGAAACTTGAAGACCTTTATGGGAGAAAGTCGGCCGGAAACAAAGTGCTCCTCGTTAAGAAGTTTGCCAACACGAAGTACCAAGAAAGATCTTCAATGTCTAGGCATATTAATGAAGCACAGAATACCATCAATCAGTTGCATCTGATGAAGATTGATATGAGAGATGATAAGGTAAAAATGAATAGTTTTACTAATAAATAAAGCGATGTCACTCTAAACGAAAGTAAAACTAAAACTGATTTGTTACTAGATTTATCAAAGTTTTCTACTCTCAATCAAATTAAGATATAGTGGAGTAGGAAGTTCGTTCCACTCCTAGTTCTTTAGCATGCGATGGGTTCGTGTCAACTAATAAATCATAAGTCTAGTGAGAGATTTACGAGGTGAATTCAATTAACAAGTTACGAATAACGAAATGATAGAATGCTAAGGGTTTGAATCTAGATAAAGAATTAAAGGGAATTGAATCCACCTTAACTCGACTTAATCCTACTAACAAAAACTCGTCGTGATCCAAATCGAATGCTTCGTATATCAAAATAGTAATTCTAATCCATAATTATACATGACATTTTTACCAATTCATAACTAGCATGTGAGCGATTAAACCCATTCTCATGGTGAATTAATCGTTTCTAGAGTGGAATAACTATCACGACGATTTTTAAGTTTAACAAAGATCAAGCTTCATCAAGGCTTCTTCAACCCCTCTAATGGAGGTTTAGCCTTGATTCATACAACTATCATTTCCCATTGAATTAAAACTAGACATCATATAAAAATTCTATTTTTTATGCAATTTGTCTAAAAACAATAATTGAAATCTTAGGTAATAAGCGGGAAATGAATAACAAGTAATAAAGGAATTTAGATCTAAACAATTGTAAATGACAAAATCGAAATGAACAAGAATCTACTATTTTATTTATCTAATCGATGAAGAACAATGATTTAAGAGTTTAATCTAAAACAAGAATTGAATTGAAACTAAACTTAATTAAAAACAATTAAAACTAGATCTAGAATTATCTATAGTTTAGGTCTAATTAGCTACCATGTAACAAAGAGCTAAGCTTTTGTTTTATATGCTTTAGATCAAAAATTGTGCATGGGCTTGGAGCCATGTTTTGGGCGGAAAATCGGACTGAAACCCAATCTTTTAGTCCTAAAAAGGGCTCTTCAGCTGGATTTGGCTTCAATAGACTTTTCGTCTACTTCTACTCCTCTGATTGGGTCAAGACTTGAACCATTAGAAAGCTCTTCCCGAGCCGGTCGTTTTGACATAAGGTAGACCCAATTCCGAGGTCTGAGTCTAAAGATATGGCCTTCGGAAGTTCTGCTGACTTTGTGTGCTGTTTCTGCCCGCGTTGACTTTGACTTCTTAGCTTTTACCAGGCTTTAGAAAGGCTTTGTCTCCTTGAATCTTGGCCTTTATCACAGAACTTCTTAGTAACCAATCCTTGCTCCTTTATCTCGCCAAAGTAGCACATTTCTGCACATAATCAGTGTTAACTCTTATTTATTACTCACATAATTGGTCTAAAAGTATGATTATTAAGGGGTTAAAACTACAGTTTTGGGCTCTTATCAAACTACCCCCAAACAGCATTTTGCTTGTCCTCGAGCAAATATGAGAAATTAGAATAAGTGACCAAAAATGGAGTTCTAACTAATATCGTTTATTTGAGTCGCGATTGCATTGACCATATCTATGCAAGGCGCCTTAAACCACTAGGAATTCCCTAGTGGACGAAGTTATATACCTCGTGAGAGTTTTCGATGAAGGTACTCACAAACTTCATATATACTACAATCGACTAAGAAATAAAACTATTGTTTCCTTATTCATGCTCTAAATTAACTATACATTTCACTAGCAATGAATATAAAATAATCAAGTCGAAACCCTAAGCTAATATATGCATAATAATCAATCATCTACAATAAACATATATCTGATGAGTAATACTATGAAAATGCAATAGCGAGTCCGTTTCTAAAACTTCGAATAGCGACCTTAAGTAGGTTGTCACATAAAAAAGTCAAGATATAAACACTCGATTTTCCCGGCTCAAGTTTCGCTACTCAGGTGTCGGATGGGGCTTTACCTTACAATCTCAACGACAAACAAGGAAGCTCGAGTCGATCAAACACATCTGCCACTTACTATCACACTAACCTATTCCCAATTGAGCTAGAGGTCTTTATTAGGTGTTGCGGGGATTAGGAGATGTTTTAAGAAGAAAGGAAATGGATATTCAAAAAGGACAAGTCTGAGATAATAGAGTCTTCATATTATGTAACTAGAGAAAACCTTGTTATTTACTTTTGCTTCTACACTTTGTTTCCATCCTTAGTCATATTTTTCTTTTTATTTTCTTTGGCTTTTGACTCCCTTTTATTCTATTTTCGGAGTTTTTATTTATTTTTCTTTTTCTTTTTCTTTTCCTTGGATGGAAACTTCTTTTCTTTTCCTGAAGCAACTAACTAATTTTTGTTTACACAGGTTTTTCTCTTCTTCTTTCTTCACTCATTCTATTCCCAGACTTATTCTAGATTGGGTAAGTTGAATTTTTTTTATTTTGTTTTGTTTTTGTAACAGGGTAAATGATTTGCGGTTTATGGAAGGTTAAGGAAAGGCTCAGAGGGGCGACTAGCAGAAAATAATTTCATAAGGGTTGAATTTCTGGCTATATCGATCCAAAGAGGGCCTAAATTCTCGCTTAGGATATGGTATAGTGATCAAGCAAGTGGGCGTGTGATTTCTATCCGATTTTACTTCTCCTTGTGTCATTTCTCAAATGTTTCACTTTCATATAAAGGCTTTAGGCTATATTCTCACAGATTTGTAGAATAAGTACTCTAGCCTAGATTTTGAAAACTTACCGCTAACAATCATAGATACTCATGTAATATATTTATAGATAGATGCAAAGATTATTACATACATATTAACCTATGTTTCTAAAAATTATTCTAATGCAAAAGCTACGTGAGATTTCTAGATTATTAAGAGCATAGAGAAAGAAAACAATACCAATATTCCTAAGTGTATAGCATAAACTTATTTATTTATATTTTTGAATTTTTAAAATTTTAACTAGAAAACAAGTGCATATTATACATATCTATATCCTAACAGATGCCTTAATTACACGTGTTTCTATGCCCCCCCCCCCCCAAACAAAATGCATGCTTTGTCCTCAAATTATTTTAAATAACGAGGGTAGGAAAATACCATGGAAACGCGTGAAATTCTGGAACATCTGCAAAACATGGGTAGAACATACTAATATAGGAAGGAAAACTGACGCAACTCTATAGGAGTTCCACCCGTTATGGGGTTAACATAATTAAATTGTTTAGGACATAAACAGACAATAACAAAACTAAAAACTTACCTTATCTCCCAAGCATCCTCCTCCTCATCAAAGAGATGAGGTTCCTTCGCATCCCCGCCAAGCCATTATAACTTGCCAAGCTTGCATGCATTTATCATCTACTAATGCTAACCTGTTAAGTGTTATTATATCTAATGGGATGTACAGGGGCGACCAAATGAGGTCTGCACTGCCATCCCTACCAAGTCATAATTCGAATGAGCGAACCACCCATTGGTGGGTCTCATGACTTCAACCCTTTTCCAATCTGTGAATTGGGCCGCGTATCTGAGGAAAAACAACTTCGCGATGATCGCGGCTTACCAAAACAGGGCATAAAAATACTTACGCCTCATGCTTTGGGCTCTCTTAAGACTAGCGACTAAAAACTCGGGGAATGTCATATTCGGCGTCCACCATTAAAGCGAGGAAAATGTCACCAGCGATCTTGTTTCGCGAAGTGAATTGCCATTCCCCAAAAATATTCATCATGATGAATAACATGGTGGTGTCTACATTTAGGACCCGGGCTACGAGGGCAATGCTATATCGCCCTGGTCCATTACTCGAAATACCCTCCCCATAATACTCATGGAAATATGTATAATCATAAAGGTATGCATTATCGGTTATACATCCCCATGTGTGAACGAGGATCAGGTATTGGTAATCCCGAAACTAAAGCTACCACATATTTATTGAATTCTAATTGTAGGTGTCATCCGACTCACGATGGAGAATTCTTGTTCTCCATCCTAATTACAATAGAAACTAATGTAATTAGCGTAGAAATAAGCGATAAGTTGTGTTGAATATGAATCGTCATCACTTACGGTAGATGAAGCCATCCTAACTTGCGGGATCTGTTTTGAACCAATGTCCATAGGTCTCGTTTCCAACACCGTCTTCAAAAGGCTGTTGGGTATGACTATAGGAGATGTCATCTCAACTACTCTTTGGAACAACTCCAAAAATCCGGAACAACCCCAAAAATTGGAAATTTTTACGGTGTTTCACGGTCGAGGTCTTGAGATGCTCGGGTGTTTTTAGTTTACAGTGTTTTAGACGCAGTCGCGCTCAGCTTGGCGGTGTCGCTCTGAGGTAAAATTTAAAGCGATTATCAGGGGGGCGTGTGTGCTCTCTTGGTGGAGTGCGCTCATGAAATCTTGAAGCGAAGTTTACAAAGGAAAAAGTAGGAAAAGCTTAGAGTGAAGGTGAGAGATGATGGTGGGGGTGTAGTGTGGTTATTCTATCTATATGCTATTACCGAAGTCCGATAATCATTTCAAATTACGTATGAAGTCCTAACTACCCCTCGCGGAAACTTTCCTCCGTGATTTTCTAACATTGAAACATCTCATTAATTGTTTTGGAAATCTGACATAACAAGACTTACTATGGATCCCCATTATTGTTGTTCATAATCATATGGGTCATTAACTACACTTGGAATCTAGATTGGGTACGGACTCATCGATTGTCTATAAACCTCTTCTTTTTCAGCCATTCTCATTCAAACAATTCTCACTATCCTTCCCTCAAGTAATACTACCCGATGGATCAACCAAAAAAAAATAATGCGAGAAAAGACTACCTAAAAGTTTTGGACGATGGCGGTTTTATCCTTATTTTGACACCGAAAAATAATACATGGGGATGGGCCTCTTCTATATCATTCAGCCACTTGTTATTCCCAAGAATTGGTTTTGATGTTCTACCAATTTATAGAACACGAGAATGGAAAATTCTACTTCAATGCTTATGGACGACGATTGGAATTGACTAGGGAAATTATCTCCCACATACTTCAAATACCAATGAATACCGGGGAGTTCCTTTTTCCGAGTCATCATTTGATTCTCGTCAAAAGTTTACTACGAGCTACCATATCTTATGGCGAAGTGGGAAATAGACATCACGTTGTTAACCGGCTCTTTGAAACAGAATCAACGAAGTTGTGCTCCACCGGTTGGGACAAAATGTGATCGGTACATCTCACCAATCAGAAGTCACAAAGACTCAACTTCACCTGCTTTGGATTTTGCAGACTCAAAGAGATGATTTTTGTCTAATCCAACACCTCTGGAACATGATCACCAGGAAAACAAGAAAGTCAGCACCTCTACCTCTACCCACTTTAGTCATGCAAATTATGATGTGTTGGGGTTATCCAATCATTTCTCCAGAAACACCACTTCAAAGAGCACATATTAGCGTACTCCAAACAGACTACTCCATTGCTTTTTGGACTCCTGATACTCTGACAGATGAATAGAACGACCCAAGCTCAAACCCTGACCGTTTCTTTGATGAAAATGCCATGCTAAAGTTTTTTAATCCCATGGAAGGCATTCAATTTCTTCATCACGGCATGCGGGAACTACACGCTCGTCAGAATATCATCATTACAACTTTTAAAGATTTCCAAGAACGTCAAGTAAAGCATGATGTTGAACAGGAGGAAATCTTGGAAAATCATTCTCAGTCCTTGCAGAATCACGCTCTCCTTATGGAAAATCAAACTACACTCTCTCTGCCCGACCAAGGGGACATTCGGATGCAAACTTCGACCAACAAATGGAAGAATTAAACAGATCACGGTGCACGCGATATCGTCTCCAAGATCAACATAATAATCCCTAATTTTCCAATATTACTAAGTCAATAAATAAATAATCGTGATATGTTATTACATTTTTTTCATGTATTATGAATTTTGTCTTACCTTTGTGTCTTCTTTTGTATGAAATGCTTAATAGGATTGCCATCATTTGCGTTGTGACTAATATAATTTAACATGTGCTTATAGGAAGGTCTATTCTCTTACATACTCATTTATCCATCTAGTTTGCCTTTGTCGTTACCTATTTCTTTACTTCATCCACTATGGCATCTTCATCAATTGCATCTTCATCAAACATGGTATCTCCCAAACTCATTCCTGAGCGATCCTTTCAGTCTATGATGGATTCCAATACCTATGGCCATCTTTTCTGTGACTACATTACAAACATCGGGTGGTCATCCCTAATTCTTCAACCTGACCAAACTTATTCTCTGAGTTTGGCTGCATACTTTTATGCTAATATGAAAGACACACCAGCATTCAACCATACGCATGGTTTCTACTTACACGGGTTCACAATCCTAGTTTGTGATACACCTCACATCTTTTCTGAACAACAACTTGCCCTAACTTTGGATCTTCCATACCACCTAACCTCTTTGCATCATGGCATTACATCTATCATAATTCTTACCGTTCCTTTCTAAAGGGCAAGCATTTGGCGACTCTTATGGTGATGGTCTTGAGATTAAACGAGAAGGAAATGGCCATGTGCCATGCCATGCCGCGACATCACCATTCCATTAGCAAGTATGACCATGAACATGGGGGATTTTGCGATGTTATTTGTACTCTGAACATTATGGGAGATTGGTATTTTTACCTTGCCAATGAGGCCGCGTGTCCGTATTCAGTGCACCGCTCAAGGTCATACATTATTTAACATCTTAGGTCAGGTTATCTCCAACTGAAACGAAACGAGCTCGCACTTTTCGGGATCAAGATATACTTTTATCGGTCGGTCGCCATTTTAATCATGGAACACATTTCCCACGGTTTGCGGCTACTTTTCATGATCGGAATAAGGTAGATTCTATGTGCCCGCAAATAGAATCATTCGTTCATTGAGGTTTCAGCAATGGAAGTCGCCTTTCGGTGCACCGGGCACGATTCATTTGTTACCGGAAGGATGAAAATATGAAGAAACATTTGAGGAAATCTGGAAACGAAGAATGGGCAGAAATTTGGCAGACTATTATTTTTTGGCGCGATGCTAAGGAAATGCATTTCCTTAAAGAGGACACCAGACCTTCACATCCTCCTGGATGGTAAACTTGAGCTTGCCATTGTACATATATCTAGCTAAACCTTATGTTTGGTGTGCTATTGTTTTTCATGTTTCATATGCTATTGTTTTTCATTATTTCGTGTGCTATGTTTAGTGTGCTATTGAACATTTTATTGTTCTTTCTAAATAATATATTATGTTCTCCAACCTTTCTGTTCTAGCAATATAGCCCTAATTTTGCTCACAGTTCTTAGGTACTTTCTCTCTTTAATTATTGATACTTCAAGGACTAAGCATCATTCTGTTGGGGGTGCTTTAACCCTGTAGCAAATATTAGGCAAATTGTAACCTGTATATAATTTTTATTTTCATGTTAATAATTGTACTTAGTGACAAAGTCTTGTTTCCTTTTCAATGATGAAAATTGTCTAGAAATCTCACATTAGTATCCGAATTAGGATTTGTTTTTAAGAAACTTAAGATAATACGTATGCAATAGTTTATACATCTTTTCATGAACATTCATGTACTGAGTATCATCGATTGTACATAGCAGTATGTTTCTGGAACCAACGGTTAGTTACTTAAACTATAAATCCTGTGAGAATCTAACCAAAAACCTTGACATGAGTGATTTGTGTGTGTTGACATAGAGGAGTAGTTTTTCCGATTAGAGAAAATCATGCATCTACTTACTTGATCACCACCCGAACCCTAGGCGAGAATTTAGGCCATCTTTGGATCGACATAGCTAAAAATTCTTACCTGTTACAAATTTTACCACTAGTCACTCCATTGAACTTTTCATCAAACCTTTCACTTTCACCAAAAAAAAAAAAAAAAAAAAATCCTTACTCATCTATTAAACCAAATAAAAGAACCTACCTAAGTGATGAGTATGAGAAATATGATGAAATGTGGAAAGAATAAAGAGAAAGACTTGTCCCAAATAAAAGTCAGTTACTTGCTTCAGGAAAGAAAAATAGAATCATGTTCTTAATCCATTTAAAAAAAAAAAAATCCATTAGAGGATTAAGAACAAGGTTGGAAAACTCAGTTAGAAGAAGGAAAGAAAACAAGGATTTCTCTAGTGTAAATATATGAAGACCCTATTCTCTCATGCTCGTAAATTTTGATTGTCCATTTCCATTTTCTTGTACACTATCACCTAATCCCCACAATACCTAATAAAGACATATAGCTCAATTAGGAGTAGGGTGGTGTGATAATAAGTAGTAGACGTGATTGATCGACATCGGCTCCTCTGATTGTCATTGAGATGTGAGGAAACGTGTGCCCACTACACACTGGAGTTAACAAAACCTGAGTGGAAAATTTTTGAGTGAAATTGTGTTTTGACACATACTTGTGAGAACCCATTTAGGTACACTCTCCAAAGGATTCAGAAACAACCCTGCTAGTACATTTCAATGAAAAGTTCACTGCATACATGATCATATGTAGATGTTTTAATTATTGAATACATATTAACTTGAATTTCAAAGAAATCAATCCTCGTTCCCTGCTAAGGAGATGTATGGATATCTGAGATTAATTTAGGAAACGAAGTTTCATCTTCGAAGTCATTATTATTATAAATGAAGTTTGTGAGTATCTTCTCGGAAAACTCTCACTTGAGGCTATAACTCGTCCACTAGGGAATTCCTAGTGGTTTAAGGCCTTGTTGCATATACGGTCAATGCAACCCTGACTCGCTAAACGAGAATTAGTTAGGACTACACATTTTTGGCCACTTATCTATTTTAATGTCTCTTCTTTGCTTGCAAGGACAAGCAAAAAGTGCTATTTGGGGTAGTGTGATAAACACCCAAAAGTGTATTATGAAACCCCATTGAGACATATAAATTTGGTTAATTATGTGTTTAATAATCATGAAATAAATATGTTTTCATACTTTTGCAGGTATTCGCGATAAACATGGAAATATTATTTAAACTGCAATAAAAGCCACGAGGAACGGCATATATATGAATTCTTCCAAATCCGACATTGAAGCATCAAACTTCGAAGCTCCTACCTCTTGAACCGGGACTCGAATCGACAAGTGAGTGCTTTCGGACAATCAGTATGATGAACTCTACGCATAGGTGGGAAGTTGTAAAATTGCCCAAAGACCGGACCGCCACTGGACTGCACATAGGACCCACTATGCGGGCCTGCAAGATTGGATGAGTCATCAATCATGGAGCATGTCAAAACAAAAATGACAAATTATTGGTGCAAAGTTGACACCTTGCATGTAATTAATTAGATTAGGTGTTAATAGTGAAAAAAAGGCAAGGTGTCACTTTGTTTTAATGTGGTGGATAAAAATGAAGTAAATGTGGTTTGATATTTCACATGGGAGGAAATGAGATTTCTCTCAAATGGAGAAGAAAACAAAACAAGGGGGGACACTCCATTTACTCCCTTGACTTCTTTTCCTTATCTTGTATTATTTTAGTTCCTTAGTCATTTTTATTATTTAGTTTTTAGTTTTGTAAGAAAAGCTTGTAATAGTTTTAATGGAGGAAACTTTGGTTTTCTTCTAGAAAATAAATAGAAAGCAAGTGAGTTTAGATAGTTAATCTTCTTCTTCCTTTTTCTCTCTCTCTTTTTTTGTACTTCTTACTTGTAATCCTTTATCCCAAGGATCATGAGCTAACTTCCCTTTTGGGGAGTTAATCCAACTCATGTGAGCGAAAATATTTGTTGTTGGTTTGGTAAGTTGGTTAGGAAGAACAACTAGACCAACATCCTATACCAAAATGATAGTTGGTGTAGTGTCTAGTTAGGAATCAAAATGATGAGCTTAGAGATAAGTCATTGCTTGGTTCCGCTTGCTAACATGTATGAGCTTAGAGATGAGTCATACATGTTAGGGATCAAGTTTTCTTCTATTAGGACTTGTCTATGAGTCTAGGAAGAATAAAATGAATTTATTAAAATTAACAACAAAAGTTATCTTCACATGAGGAGGATTAGCTCTCCACCTTTTCTTTAGTAAATTGTATTGTGTCTTAGTTGCATGAATTTGAATCTTAATGTTTTTCTTAATGTTTATGTAGGAAAGAAATCTAGTATTAGTATTAAATTTACTCACTAGTTCCCTAAGAGTAAAAACCAAGTTGTAGTTGTCCTAGACTTTAGGTTGGTTCGAATCCTTACTTCAACTTTATGAACAAGAAGATCGTGAGTAAGGAAATCTTTGAATTTGCATTTTTCGCCAAATTAGAGAGTAAATCTCTAACGTAGTAAAAAGGTAAATATCAGTGGTGCACATGTCCTTCAAAAACTTGGCATGCTTGGGCAAATGCTTAAGCGCATCTAGAAAAGGTAAGTTTATGGTCAAATTTTTAAAGGTTTCACGGATCTCATCGAAATGTTTGTCCCGTTTGTTCTTTGCCAAACGGGTAGGGAATGGAGCTTTTGGGTGGAATCACGCATATGGATCAGTGGCGTCTTTCCCTAGGGACGTGGATGTAGATTTGGAAGGAACAACTTCATCCACTATAGGTTGCTAGGTAGGAGTTGGAAGGACGTCACCCGCGGCTTCCGTTGATTTGACGTCTGGCATACGTATGTGATTGTCGATGGTTCAGCTAGAATGAAGAGTGGTGATGGCATTTACCTTGCCCTGCCTAGGATTACTAGATCCTGGTGCATTGTTGAGTTCAAAGGCCGTGTTTGTAGGCTTAGGGTTTAGAACTGCTTGGCCAGGGAACACGCCCTTTTGACTTTTATCCTGTGCTAACAGCTGAAGAGAATGTTGGATAGATGCTAAGATTTGATTCTGTTAATTCATGTAAATCATAAAAGTTTCAGCTATTTTATCGGCAGTGGATTGTACCAGTGGAACAATAGGAACAAGTTCACGGTTATTGTTTACGGGTTGATTTTGGTAGTCATATCCTTGATTAGCGGGAACAAGGTTGCGGTTGTTTTGGTTCCCTATATTTGCGTTGTTGGGAAAATTACTTTTCCCTTGTTGGAATTGCGGAGGATTTCCTTGATAGTAGGAATTGTAGTTCGCAGGTGGTCGTACAGGAGCGTTGTTGACACCCGGAGGAGCTTGTTGTTGGGCAGGGGGTGCCCAAGCCAAATTCGGATGTTGTCACCAAGGTGCATTAGGGATGTTAAAAGCATAAGCCTCTTCAGAAGATTGGGGAGACCACTCATAAACCAAGAGACAGTAAGAATCGATGTGCTCCGGACTTAAGCAAAGAGGACATGGAGAAGCGTTGGCAGCCATGACCTATTTGGGTTTTTGATCATTTACTTGAACCGAAAGAGAATCGACCTTTTTGGTTAGGGACTCGATCAGATTTTTTAATTCCGGATTGGGTTTAACCTTGAACATAGATGCAACTTTGGTAGGATTGTCTTTAGAAGATCTGGAAGAATCAGTGTTACCCCAATGGGTGCTTTGTGAAGCCTGTTTCTCAAGAAAAGTATATGCTTCAATAGCACCTTTGTCCATGAAACAACCGTCGTTCATGATATCTAATGTTTTCTTTTGATGGTCAGAGACACCATTAAACAATGAACGGACTAATACAGCGGTGTCGAGTTGATGATGGGGACATTCGAGAAGCAGATCAGTAAATCTGCTCCATGCTTCCAAAAAGGATTCTTGGGGGTGTTGGCGAAAGAATTGAATCTTCTTAAACATTTATGTAGTTTTCTTCTGAGTATAGAACTTTATCATGAATGCTTGTACGAGCTTGGCCTATGTGTCAAGGGATTGTGGCACTTCGCCTGCGAGCCAAGCTGAAGCTTTATCAGCTAAGGTGAAGGGAAACAACCTAAGCAAAACTTGTTCGTTAGTAACGGTCGGATGGCAGAAAATGGTGACTACTTGCTGCATCTGACAAAGGTGATTGTATGGTTTTTTATGGTCTAGACCATGGTAAACAGGTAACAAATCGAAAATATTTGGCGGAATGCCAAAATCACCTACAATCGTATCAAGTTTAATACAGGAAGCAGGTCCTTCCTGTAAGGCAATATAGAAATCCGAAAGGGGTTTCTCTACTATGGGATTTTCCTGGGCCATAATTAAGGGAGATAATGGCAACAGACATATTTGACGAGGTTGGTTTACGGAGGAGGAACTATGTCTAGGAGATAGCATAAGCAGTTGTTTATTGTATTTCCGACGACGATATATAAGTTCTAATTCCTTATTAGTACCAGACCGTAGTCTCATACAAATACAAGTTTTAATTCCAGACTCATAAGGAACAAATTATGACAGGAGGCTTTAGAATTAAGGAAAGAGGGAGGTGAAGCACGTCTTCCTGAGATGTTGCTAACTTGAGCAGGTAAGCTAGGATAACGTGTGAATATTGTAGCAGCCAGGTCACCTAAGAAAATTGAGGAAGGTTGTTCGTGCTAGCACGTTCCTTAATTAGGCAACCTCAATTTTTTCAAATTTCCTAGACACTGATGGAATAGGATGATGATTTATGATGGTGTATTATGCGGGGTATTATTAAGATGATTATGATGAAATTTTAATTATTAGGATTTTTTTATTTTTTTTAATTAATTATTATTTTTTTTAATTAATTTATTTATTTTTAGTTTACGTAATTAATATATTATGGAGACGTGATTACGGAACATGCAATTAAAAACGATAGTTGCCAAAATAGAAACTAAACATACAATTAACACATGCTAGTTTTACACAGAAAGTCTACACATGCAACTCTATATTACTTATACATGAATAGAATTATGTCCTACGCATGCAATAATCAGTAGCTATTGATACGTGCAACTATATGTGAACTAGAGGAATGTCGAGAACGAACTCATGCAAATGAATACCGCGTACGTGGATTGATGTAACATACACATACAAAAATATTCTAAGCAGGTGGTTTGAAATTACACATACATCCAAATATATTCAAATCATATTAATCGTATTAACGTGAATATGTAATGACGAACCACATTTACATGCAAAGAGTTCTCATGCCAACACACAAACATGCGAGGTAAAACAGGTTATAGCAAACAACCAAATAATATCCTCGAGAAAGTTTGAGGAGTTTAAGAATTCGAAACCTGGCGTCCCGCGATTCCTCGTATAATGATCGAATTTACTCCCGAGCTCATGAACTTACTGGATGGTGGATAAACAAGACTAGAGAGTCCAAAATAGTACTGAGAAAGAAAGTGGCATGTACCTGAAAATTGGAGTGTTGATACTCCAGGTTACTCTCGCACGTTACTAATATAGTCTCGTCTGAGACTCGTTTGTCAGTTCAGTACTTCAAGTTCCTACTGAACAACTAGACTGTGCTAATAAAAATAAACAAGATCTGGTTTGTAGATATCTGTTAGTAGAAAAAGTTGGGGCAAACAGTTACATAATACGTTAGTATCGCAAAAAAAATGGAAATAAAAAAGATGAGGGGGTAGGGGAGGGGGTTTATGTTTGATGTATTCCAGTTATTACGTTAAATGTCCAGAGTTCTTCGGCATGCAGCGGCGCCATTTGATAAAACGAGGATTTCACATTTTGGTTTTATACTTAAGTCCGAGGTCCACAGTCCGAAGTCCAAAGACCAAAGTCCAAGTCCAAAGTCCGTATAGTCGTCTGTTTAGTCAAGTTACTTTACTCACGTGGGTTTGGTAGGATAGGTCGAGTAAAAGATCGTCCAAACCTTAGGGCTCGGCAAGGTTCACAGCTAGAATTACAACTTTTGGTGAGTAGGATTTTAGGTTTTTTAGTTGGTTTAATTAAATTAATGGTAATGTAAATAATGTAAATTACTAACGGTGATTTCGATGTAAATAAACAAAGATAGAGAAACAGGGAGAAGGTTAATCATACTCATGCAAGAATTATTTTTCAATAGTTTATATTACCACATCACTACAGCTCTAATTAGGCCTCGAAGTTCATAGACAAACCCGAGACGACGTCGAGTATTGATCCCTAGCGAAATGCCCACATTTCTGAGTCGCATCGCACTAGCATAAGGAGTTGAACTAATATTTCATCTCTGGAATATCATTTCAGCTCCGAGTTCGATTCTACATCAACTGGACAAATTGGAGAGTTGTCTGACACCATAGAGTCGCGCGCGAGACATTTTAGGTCTCTCGCGAGACTGTTCTGGAGCATCAGCACTCCAAATTTGTACAATCTCAGTCATTTTGGGACCAGATGTATAATCTACACCTAATTCCTAAGCAGTGATTCTAGAATATTGAAGAGTCAATCTGGATTCTCACACGAGCAGCATAACCCTCCCCCTGAGGGGGGGGGGGGATTAGCTCATGGTCATTGGAGGAATAATTAAACTTGCTGTATATAATAAATAAGTAAATACAGGACAGGAATTAAACTTGAAAAGAAATGACTTTAATTAAGAAGATATAACTTACAGTATTGAAGTTGCTGGAAGAGAAAATGACGGAATGTAAAGTACTGGAATAAAGCTACAGACGATAACTTACGCTAACAAACTAATGAACAAATGCTAAAGCATAAAATGCTGAAGGAGAAATATTGAAGACCCCCCTTACATATATATAGGCTGGTCTCTCATGAAGCCTTTAATTGGGTTTCATCCGTTTCTCAAATTGAGACATTCAAAACTTTGAATAAGTTTTGTCTTCATGTGAATTAAATTGGTCCTTTGTCTTTTGTACCTTATGTTTTCATTTTTTTGTCTTTATGCCAATTTCAATTCAAACTTTGAACAGGTACATGTCTTCTCATATTGCAAGGTGGCACAAAATTGTGACCATCATTTGCCACCTGCCTATGCTGACTCGTCATGCTTTTTGGGCCCGCAGAGTGGGTCCACTTAGTGTGTCCAATGGTGGCGCCGATTTTGGCGTTTTTACAACTTTCTGTCTTTGCGTAGAGTTCATCGCCCTGGTCGCTCTGGCAATTCACTAGCCAACATCGGCATCTAGATTTATAAGATGTGATCTTCGAAAGTTTGCTGCTTCTTTACAGGTGGACCCATTCTGCATTGGTTTTGTTCCTTTGGAAACTTCGGCTCTAGTCAGGCTTTATTGGGCTTCACTGGGGCTGAGTGGGAAGACTTCAAATATTCCAGTATTCCTGTACTTCGATACATGTTTTATCATTATATTCATGTTAACTGCGGAAACCTACAAAAGTACGAAAATATAATTATTACATAATTATTAAACACATAATCGACCAAAATGCTATGTCTCTCGGGGTTTAATATTACAGTTTTGGGTGCTTACCAGTAATGGAAGAAGGCAAATCAGTAAAAGGCAAAAGTAGGGGTATATATTCTAAAAGTTAGGGAGAGAGAAGGCATCCATTGTTTTGGACCATTTGGTTTGTAGAATTTAGTGTTATTTTTCAATTCAAGTATTTAACTTTATTGTTCTTTATTTCTTTCTTTTATCTTGTTGTTTTTTCTTATTTCAATAAATCAATCAAACTTATCTTGTTGCTCTTTGTTTCAATCTTCATTTCAATGCTTTATTTCACTATTTTCATGTCATTTCCCTTTTAAACAACTTATGTTTTCAAGTTCTTCATTAGCTTAAAACTATACTAAGAGTCTACCTTCCTTCTTCTTCAACTCCCACATTCAAACTCCAAACAATTTAGGACGAACCTCACTTCTAATATTTTGAAGACTATACCACAATCAACAGCTTCAAATGGCACCACCATCATAGATTGAAGGAGCAAGAGTGCTTGGTTGAGAATATAAGGAGGAAGCACCATTCTTATCTTTCCATTTCTATTTTTTTTAAAATTCCATTGTTTTATTTTGTTGTTTTTCACAGGTACTGATTAACTTTTACAAATCAGGGTTCGGGATCAACAAGTTGGAGAGGAGCTGAAGCAATGGACAAAAGCCGACAGAAGTTTGTCAGAACTTTACAGGAAACTACGGGCCCACGTCGTCATACCACCACCTAATTTTTTTCCAGTATCATTTGTGTTGAAGTGCTTATCTGAACACCTGATTTTGTAATAGAGTAGGATAAATTAGTGGAACTTGTGTGTAATAGCTAGAGATAAAAAGAAAAACAAAAAAATTTTGGAAAAATTGGTTTTTGATTGATTTTTGTGGATGAACATGAGTTGAACTTGGTTGACGTTGAATACTTATCAAGGGATTAGAGTTTTCATTGCCTTGGGAAGTTTAAGTGTGTGAGGGAAGTTGTGAATCATAGCTCACACACTTTGAATCAATTTGGTAATCAACACTCTAAGTCCATTTGACTCAAGTTAATCTAGATTATCAATCTAAAACTAGTTAATTGATAAGAGCCCAAAACTGTTGTTTAAACCCTTTAATAGTATTTCTATTTAGCCAATTATGTTATTAATAATATAGGTTTATCACTAATTACATGCTTTTTAGTATTCCAGGCTTCGGAGTTGAATAAATGTCAATTCGTTACTAATTAAGTGCTAAAAGGAGCTAAAGTGATTGCGAGGGAAGTTCAATGAAGAAAACCCAAGTTTTATAGAGAAAAAGCCCTTAAAAACCCCAAGTCAAAACTGTTAAGTGAAAGTCAAACCGGATTAGAGAGCTGAAGAAAAGTCAACAAAACTTCAAAAGGCCATATCTTTGGACTCAGGCCTCGGATTTGGGCCAATTTTATATCAAAATGACCAGCTCAGAAATCCCTTTCCAGTGGTCTAGACCTTGACTAGATCAGAGTATTATAAGTCAGTGAAAACATGCACTACAGTAACACAACCAGAATTGAAAGTCTTGGATTCAACCAATTGGGTTATGGACTTGATTTATGGGTCCATAACCTAGCCTAGAAGCCCATGCACGAAATTATAAACCTAACCCTCTCCTATATAAATATGGTTAAGGCTAAACAAAACTTGGCTACTCCCCTCTTTAGTTTAGTTGAAAATTAGGGTTATTTCTTTCTCTCTCTCTCCCATTTTTTTTAAACAAATAAGATAGAGTTAGACAAACCCCCACCTGTATTAAACTCAATATTTCTTTACATAGATTTTTCCATTTGCATTCTCATTTACAATGGTTTGTAATTCATAATCTAAGGGACTAGCAAAATGGATCAGAGACAACTCATGATTATGTACAAGTCCTACAAGATAGCCAGCTACGTTACCTTATTCACTTCTCTAAAGACATGTGAAAAAGTAATATAGCTAAATCTATCTTTCTTTATCTCGATAGCCACCACCACATCTCTACAGTACCAGGAGGTTTCTCTAACTTGTTAATGACATTTATGGCTCTCATAGAATCAGACTCCACCTCTACCTCAGCAAAACATTCTATTATGCATCTCTCTAGGCAGACCTCAATAGCCTTGAGATCTTGGAAAATAATTGAATGATGTACTCCAGTCCCACTAAACGCTGCAACAACTTTACCTTCCTTGTCCCTCATCACGCCTCGGTGACTTAAACCATTCTTGTTTAGTGCCCCATTTGTGTTAGCTTTAATCAAGTTGCCCATTGGATGATTCCATGCATAATTAATATTCATCTGTTGCTTGAACTGGGTGGTGATGTTTAACATGGGGAAGAGATTTCGAGCCTTGACAGTATCTTTGACATCAGGTCTCAAGACTTGTATATAATTCCTCAAATCTCGAACCAACTTGTTGAACAGTGTCTCTAGAGGTTTGGAGGTTTGCTGGAACTATCTTTCATTCCTTTCTTTCCAGATACGATTAACCGATGCACAAATGAATATTTTGTACATCTCCCCTACTTCTGCGTCTCTACTCAGTCTCAATAAGGAAGCCCATTCTCGATTTGCATTACTAGTATCGGTAGAAATTCCCAACAACCTCTTTACTCTTGATAAGAAGTCCCTAGAGTAAGGCCACTCAAAAAATAGGTGTGCAGAGAATTCTTTACTGTGTGAACAGAGACAGCATGAAGACTGATTAATAATTTTCTTGCGAACTAACCTGTCCTGTGTAGGGATGCTGTTGGAGAAGAGCTGGCAAGTAGTGAATGAATGTCGTGGCATCACCCAATTGCCCCAGACCAATCGACTCCATATTTTCTTATCTCAAATAGGAGACTAAGCTGCATAGGCGTTGCTGGAAGAGAACAGCCCTATGGTGTGGTGTCCACATTATGAAGTCCGAATCCAGATGCTTGTTTATGTTCACTGCCAAAATGCTACCTTTCAAATTTTGAGATCACAAGGTGTGTACTTTTGCATTCTAGTTTCTAGAAGTCATGATATCACTCACTTTAACATCCATAGGAAAATCCCAAGCAGCCACCGCCTCTTCATCTTGGATTAGGGGTGTCGGAGAACACCACAAATCATGCCATAGTAGAGTGTTTTCCCCATTTGCAATCTCATATTTGATGAATTTCTTTGCAATCTCTTTGGTACTCAAAATATTCCGCCAAGTCCATAAGCAATCTTTTGGGATACTCATGGTCTAGAAGAACTTCTTCTTAATGTGCTGCTTCCATGTCCAATCCACCCATATAGTGTCCTTTCTCATCACCAGCTTGAATATTAGACCACAATAAGCTCCTGAGTTCCATCTTTGTAAATTCATAACTCCCAAGCCACCCTCATATTTAGTAAGACATACTGTACTCCAACACACCTGGTGATGCCCTTTCTTCATGGTTGTACCCATCCATAAGAATTGTGCACATAACTTTTCCACTTGTTCCAGAATAGTAATTGGGAGAATAAAGGTTCTCGACCAATTAGTGTGGAAAGAAATAAGAACTGAGTTGATCAGTTGTAATCTACCTGCATGCGAGAGCAACTTTGATTTCTAATTTGAAATTTTCTTTGTAATCTTCTCAACAAGGGGTTGGCATTCCCTTATCCCCAATCTAGCTGAGATGAGAGGAAGTCCTAAGTACCTCACAGGAGATTTAACCAGCTCCACCCCCAGGAGAGTAGCCAAAGCTACATCATCTTGGTGATTTAATCTTCCAGCTAACAATGATATTTTGTGCTTGTTGATATTTAGCCCTGTAGCATCTCCAAATGTTTTCAAACAATCTTTGATAGCATTCACATAATCACAATCACCCTTGCAGAACAAAAGAACATCATCCGCAAAGGCCAGATGAGACAGTCTCACTTTGCTACATTTTGAATGAAACGAGATGGCTTTGCTATTAAAGTTCTGCATAATAATAGAACTGAGAATTTCCATCACCAGAACAAACAGATAGGGGGATAAAGGATCTCTCTGCCAAATACCTCTCTTCCCTTCAAAGAACCCTTTAGGAGCACCATTGATCATAATAGAGTAAGAGGGAGTTGTAATGCACATCTCTATCCATTTATACATCGACGGAGGAAAGTTATAGACCTTGATCATAGCTAGGATAACCTCCCAACTCACCGTGTCATAAGCTTTCCTTATATCCAGCTTGATTGAGCATCTAGGAGTACAATGCTTCCTATCATAGCTTCTGAGGAGTTCATGAGAAAGCAAAATGTTATCCTGAATGGATCTGCCAGGAATAAACGCTGATTGGTTTGCTTGGACAATGTCATTAATGACTAACTTTATCCTATTCGCCACAACCTTTGAAATACATTTATAGATGGTGTTACATAGCATTATCAGTCTGAAATCCTCAACAGTTGAAGGATTACTAACTTTAGGTATGAGACATATGAAAGTAGCATTAATCCCTCGAGGACATCTATAATATTTGAAAGCATTACTGATAGCCTCTATAAAATCATCCCCAACTATATTCCAATAGCTCTTGAAAAAGAAAAGAGTGTAACCATCCGGCCCAGGTGCTACATTCTCTTTCATCCCAAAAAGCGCTTCCTTTATTTCCATTTGCGAGATATCAGCCTCTAGAAGAATTTTCATAGCAGGTGAAATGATGGCTTTGACATGAAGGCTGTTGAAAAACTCCTTTCCGCTACTTCAAAACCCAGAATCTCAGTGTAATACCCCACTATAGATTTTATAATCTCAGCTTGACCCGTTACAGTAACATCATCTGCATTTTGAATGCACCATATGCCACTTTTAGCTTTCCTTTGCTCTAACGATTTAAAGAAAAAAATAGTGCATTTGTCTCCTTCTCTCGCCCAAACATCTTCTTGTTTACTATTGATTTCATTAGCTTCTATCCGAGCCAAGTCACTATACTTTCCGAGAGCTACCTTTTCTCTTTGTCCCAACAACAAATCCCAAGGTTTAGCTTGCAGCTGCCTTTGCACATCATACAGGACTTCCCTAGCTTGTTCAACTCTACCATGAATGTTTGAGAACTGAGATCTAGCCCATGGTTTGATTCTCGCCTTTATAAGTCTTCCCACAACATGTTTCGGAAATCCTATTGTTCTACCTAATAGTCCTTGAACCTAAAAGGTAGGGCTTTGCAGTCAAAATCATACCAGAAAAGCAAGACTGTAGAGTGATCTGAAACTCCATAGGGTAGAAATTCTACATTAGAAGATGGATAGACATCAGTCCATAAGCTATTGACTAAGCATCGATAAATCTTAGTCATAATTCTACCTGTTCCCTCCACCTTGTTATTCCACGAGAAAAAAAACCCATTGAAGCTCAAGTCAGATAGACTTGCTCTTTGTAAACATTCCACAAATTCCTCAGCTTCTCTAGGGTGCATTGGACTACCCCCCATCCTTTCCTCAGCTTTAGTTATATTGTTAAAATCACCGACTACAGCCCAATGAAGCATGATAAAACTTTGAATAGAAATTATATCCCTCCATAGTTTAGTTCTGAGAGCTTTGGAATTTCTAGCATAGACCACCGTGAGCATGAAGTCTTCATTGGTAGGCTTGAAAGTCACTTGACAGTGAATAAACTGATCTGAGTCCTGTAACTTCACAATACTTATCATATAAGAATCCCAACAAATCTAGATTCTAACTGCTGGGTATTTTCCATAGTTATTCGTATGTTCCCAGAGCGGACAACAAATGTTTCTTATGTACTCATACTTGTCTTGCCGCACTTGGTTTCAAGTAAACAAAAAACACTAAGCTTCTTATTCAATCTTACTTTATTTATCTCCCTAGCTTTCTCAATGTCATTAGTACCTCTGACATTCCAAAAACACATTGATGTAATCATATGTGATTTTTCTTCTTGGAGCCTCATGTTCTGCCCCTTCCTTTTTTGTCGAATATTATTTCTTTGTGGCTGTGCTTCCTGTGCCATCGGTTCTTTTCCTTTGTCTAGAGCGTGCAGTTGTGCTGTAGGACTTTGTACATGCTGTGGTGTTGGTACTTGTTCCCTATTTGTAGATGCTTGCCTGCACTCTGACACTAAATGCCCCACTATCTTGCATTGGTTACAGAACTTGGGCAAAGTACCTAGTTGTACTTTTTGCCAGAACTCAATACCTCGTTCCGGCACTTCAACAGATATCTGATCTGGTATCGGTTTAGATAAATCAACATCAACCAGTACACTCGCATAATAGCCATTTCTACGCTCCAGAGAATTCATGTCAACCCGAATAGGACTGCCAAAGCCTCTACCCATACTCATTAATGTATCAACCTCCCAAAATTCAAAAGGAAGACTTGGGAATTTGATCCAAACAAAGCCAGTAGTTTGTCTATGATATTCTATGTTAAAGCTAGGCATCCACCTTATAAATCTTACAAGTTGTCCTTGTAGATGCCAAGGCCCCCCAAAGAAGATTTTATTAAAGTCCACCTCATTCTCAAGGCGAAACACGACATATCCTTTTCCCAAAGGTGAAAGCTTTAAACTTCCTGTTAAACCCCAATCAGTGCTGACTTCCAATCTGATAGTGTCTAAATTCAGAATCTTTGAATCCATTCGAGCAATGAGAGCATACTTACATGCTTCTACTCCTCTTTCAAATGAGCTCAGAGGAATCTTAATTGCTGGTTCATCATCTTTCATGAATGGCATAGGAAGAGTTGAGTTTGCTTCATTCTACCCTTCGCTATGTTCGCATATGATTCCTTCTTTGCGTTATCTTCAACTCTGTTTCTACTTTATCCTTGTCTAGAAGATTCCACACCATTCCCTACTAGAAAACATGCTTGGTGTCTATCACTACTAAACCCAAATGGGATCGTAGCCATCTCGCTAACACAACAACAAAAAAATATCAACAGCACCCCAATAGAACAGAGGAAGAAGTTTGTTTCCACTATAGAACGCACACTGTTAACTGTGTCGGATTTTACCTATAGTGGAGATCGAAACCAAGAGAGTTGCACTGTAGCTTAGTGGTTTTACCAACTACAGACAACAAAACAAAGAATAATCTTTCCTAAACTCACACTCTCAGGCAGTGTAGGATTTCACCGGAAAAAGACAAAAACAAAACGCAACCAATAAGGATAAGAGCTTGGTTTCCTTGGTAAGCTCAACATTGGTCACAATGGAGTTTTTGCCACCCAAAGCACCACCAGGGAAGGGAAAGATAGAGAGAACGTGCGAAAGCAGGACAAAAGAGTCACCCGGACCAAAGAGGGGATACCTTTCCTGGACTCAACAATGGAGGAGTTACCAAAAAAGGAACGAAAATAGTACGCCAGGAGATAAGAAACACTCGCCAAACTTTGTTTTAGCTAAAAAGATTTAAGAAGTAGAGTACCGGATCATTGAGCTACTTAAGTAATATCACTACCAGTCGCCCAACAAAAGGTCCCCATTAGAGTTAAAGCTTGGGCCCAAATTGTTTAGAGTATATATATCTGCTTTCTTCCCCAATTAGTTTAGAGTAATTAGGGTTTAATGTTCTTGTCTCCAACTCCATTACACCATTAGTTTTATTAATATAAGTTTAGTTTAATTTAGAGTAGGAATAATATTAATAAGGTAGTTGATCATTAGTTGTTTGTGTTCTTCTATAGATAATTAAGGATCAAATTTTACGTTTATCAAATGGCGCCGCTGCCATCTTAAACTCGTTCAAGACAAGAATTTAATTGCTTGAATCGAAGGGGCAATCCCCCATTCTCTACCCACCAACCCTTTTAATTTTTCATTCTTGTTTCTCATATTTTTATTACTGTTCAATCTTGATATTCACTATTTTAAACTATGAGCGTGCCTGCCCTCCCTTTTGCCTTGCGAACTCACAGTGAAGAATACTACTGATAAACCATAAAAACTCAACTAGATTACTCTAACCTTATTCTTACAGTATCAATTATTTATTTTCTACTCTCACATATAGATTTATGCAATATATAGAGTACGGAATCGTTCCATTCCTAAACTACCAAGACATAATTAGAATCCAATTAATCAAACACAAGGGGACAATGGTGAAAGCAATATTTCTAAATGTGAATTTATACTATCACTACAACAGAAAAGACATTTAAAATCACTCCATAAGTGATGTCAAAAATATACGACGTCACTTTTGCAAGTGATGTAACTGGTGGCGACGTGAAAAGTCAGGGTTTTCCACATCACTTTTTAAACGATGTCCATAAGTGATGTTACTTCACATCACTTTTTAATTGATGTCCACAAGTGATGTTATAACTTTGCATCACTTTTTAATCGATGTCCACAAGTGATGTTATAACGTTACATCACTTTTTAATCGATGTCCACAAGTGATGTTATAACGTTTAACATCACTTTTTAAGTGAAATCAATAAGGCCGATTAACATCACTTAGGAAATGACGTCTCATTCAGATTCTAAATTACTTGTAAAGTGATGTGAAATAACTCTATACATCACTTTAAAAGTGATGTCCCATTTATCAAAATAATTAAAAAAATAATAATAATAATAAAAATAAAATAAAATAAAATTGCCAATATCATCCCAATATAATACCATTTTTCTAGTCATTTATCATCAAATAAAGATGAAACGTAATCTTAAAATCACATTCATCACACAAATATCATCTCCAATTACAAATATTCACTTAAAAAAAAAAATTGTAACGAGCCAACTATACCAACAAAATCTAATCTGCGATTAACGAGCCAAAGAGAACACAATCACCCAACCAAGAACCTATCACATACCGACTTGATGCAATCAATTTAATCTAAGAACCTATCACAGCCTAACCAACCACTCTGTTTTCTTTTTTCTACAGTACGAAACATTGTACTAGAAAATCAATGCAGACTTGTACTCATGCAAGAATAGTTTGACAATGTCTAGATCTTCATGAGAAGCAAGATAGGCTATACAAGGAACAAAAACGGCGGTCCGGATAATGTACTTGATAGCATAACAAGTTTTCCTGCATCCATCTTACACAAACAAAACCCTTGGAGAGTCACCAAGAGAAATATTCTTCAAAGCACGTCTAGAGATATTAGCATGGTCAAAGATGTAAGGCTCAATACTCCTATTATTTTCAACCTAGAACATATGATGCGTTAAATGAAGCGAGGAAGACCAAATGAATAGAGAATAAGAACAATAAAAGCAAATACTATTTTGATTTAACATATATTTATATTTGAAGATGTCTTACTGTGCTAAGAAATTCAGCTTTCATTTCCGAAGCGAGAAGTTTCCTGATGAAAAAGCTGACAGCATGAACAACATCGGGATTTGCAACCTCCATCATATCCATGGTCTCCCCATCTCCAGGAAGAGTAAGCACCTTTGCGATGAATTCCTAAAAATTATCAAGTAGTAGTTAGAACTAATGAGTAACAGTCCTGCATTGTAACTTATTCCAGCTTGTAAGACTGACAAAGATGTACTTTGTTTTGATGAGAAATCAATATGGATCTACCGATTTTAGTAGTAACCTTCTATGCAAGAGAGGGCGAACCAGTGCTGTCGCGTCGAACAGTCTTGCAGGTCCAGCTTGGTTAAGTTTTCTTGAGAGGAGAGTGAAAAGCGCCAAAGCTGACAAAGAAGTAACCAAAGATGTAGAAAGTGCCTTAACAGTGAAAGTGACTTCGTTAGGACTCTAAATATACTAACACAACTTCACACAATAGGCTCTCAATGCCCCCATCAAGTAAAAATGTATCATACCAGTCCTCGTGTGCCAAGGCAGAACCTGGACACAAAAAGCCAATCCAAGAAGGCATTCAGAGAGGTAGCACCCATGCCGTCGAGAGAAAAGGTCAATTTTTCCATCTCCTAAAGCATAAAACACCATGACTAACAACTCTCGGACGATGTAGAATGGGGAGCCAATATCATCTGTTTTATACATAAAAAGTTTCATGATGTAGAAATTTTTAGTGGATTTAGTTCATTCATCTGTTTGGCAAGAATCAACTTGAAACAATTCAGTTTATGAAGAATAAACTACCCAGAGAAACAGATATATGGTGCTTCAGTCATTGGTATGCAACTATACAACTGTTAGAATTCTAAGAGGAAGGCCTAGTCCGCCCCGAGGGAGATGTTCCACAATGCTAGTAAATATATATGGGTTTGATAAAAACTCTATTAAATCTCAAGTGTCGTTCACATAACTCGACTTTATCTAAGCTAGAGTCGGATAGAAGACTTTTGAGTCCATGTAAAAATTCACGGGTTCAAAACCGGTGATTTGTTTTCTTTGAAAGTCACGACTAAGTTAAGCATAAGCTTCGGCCAAAGACTTGTCACGCCTCCCAACTATATAACACATATATACCCATCACAATGTGCTTTGTTTTAACATATTATGTATTTCGACAATATCAAGAAAAGGGTAATAGACAAGACATACCGATTAAATTCATCCGAATCATGCGCCAAGTAGAAAAAGCAGGTCACTTTGAGTGAGATCAGAATCAAGACAAATAGGTGCACTGTAGTCCCTTAAGATAGATGGAATTGGTCTCTCAAATATATTTGGAAATATGAACTCGTCTTCCTTCTACTTTGCATCATAAAGAAAAGTTTGATTAATGAAAAAAAATTAAAAACTCTTATTTGGTCTACGAAAATCAGCAGTGGGGACATGGGGCTAGGTTAAATAGAGGGAAGATCAAAGCTTTTGAGAAGGGCTTACCCTCCATCTAGATGTTCCTTGAAAATTTGGTCAAATGCCCGACAAAGTTCCAAGATAGTTTATAAATGAGCCTGCAAGGTAAAGTTGTAGCAAATTTGGTTATGAACTTGAACTCTCATAGATATAGCTAGATCTAAGAACTCAAAACTCTATTATACAGATAACTAGATCAGTGAACGCAAAAGTCACTACAAGACAAACATGAGATAACATTGTTCATACCCCTGCGTCAAGAGCAATAGGCCTGCCAAGGTGGTCCATCTCAGATTCAAGTTCATCAATGGTTTTGTTAATCAAGGATGTGATATTTGGTATGCGTGCCCTAATAACTGCCTCCAAGTGTTGCAAAACATAAAAGTACAAAAATGAGTTTCCATATTCATGATACCATCCAAGTGTATCATATCCTTTCAACGCAGAACCATATAATCGATAAAGGGAAACAAAACTTATTAGTATCTTACCTTTGACAGAAGTTTTACGAGATATTCTGGACCCATTTTACTTGCTAAGTGTATGCATTATATCGGGACTACTTGCAAAGTATTAGGCTCCCTACCCATGCAGCAATCATGTCCACATTTCTATTGATATCGGCCCTGAGAACGATTCACAACTCCTACCCAAGGATGTTGCAGCCTATATGCTCTTCTTTCAAGAACCTTTTTGGTTTCACCAATAAAACAAACAAATACATATGGTTCTGAGTCAATCCAACAAAGTAGAAGCACCCCAAGCAAGGTAATAGGAGAGGAGCAAAATAAGCTAAAAACAAATATGAATACAGCAAGTGTTGTATCTTTAATCAAAGATATATTAAAATCCAAGAGATAAAGAAATTATTCTTCACCAGTAACTTCAACAAATCTGAAGTGTTGGGAGAAACTTCACCAGTAACTTCAACAAATATGAAATGCTGGGAGAAAGAATTTTAGTGAAAAATTCAAAATATGACCAAAAGAGTTCTACTTTGTGCAGTTAATGGACGTTCACAATGAAAATGATCTTAATACTTACATCAACAGCATTTGTTCCCTTGTCCATCAAATCTAGCTTTGTCAACAAAGCAAAAGTTCTTTCACCTGAACAGACAGAGAAAGTATATATTCACAATTTCAAAAATAGTACATTGACATTGTGGTAAAGATTACAACAACACCATTCATAAAGAAAACAAAGAACTTACATGTCATAATCTGGAACAGCAACAATATTAAAGATATCCAGGTCATACTCAAGACCAAACACCTGTTCCAATGGTGAACTGTAGCACAAGAAGCTTTAAAAATGTCTTTGAAAAGTATTTTTGAGAAAATAGATAAAAGTTAATATAGACGTACTGAAGAAGTACTGGCATCTTCATCCCATCTCATCATTTGCTTTGAGTGAATACATGGCATGACCTCGTTTTTGGCGAGATCTTGTGCAGGTGTCCAGATCCTCAGGGAAACCTTCCGACCTGAGTGAGTGACAAATGTTTCATCTGTGCTTTCCAGCTTTCCAACAACTAACGCAAACAAGTAGCAAGGTTTCTTGAATGGGCAAGCTCATACCACAACAATAATTAAGCAATATTAAGAATTTCGGAGAGCAAGCTCATACCACAAGTCCCACTAGTGACAGTATCCCCATGACACCATAGGAACGAGAACCTTCTTCCACAACAGCCTAGGTTGGGAAGGGTGAATAATACTTAGAAACCACTCTAAACATTGGGAATTGCAGAACTATATAAGCTTCAAATGCCAACACTCGAGATTCGCAAACAATATAAATACATGATTCGAAATGAAGAGTCTAATGTGCACACAACACGACTAACCTTCCAATAAAATGCAACTGCAACAAGGAGGTGGCTAGCAGTCATTCCAGATGACGAAACCTGCACCAGTGTAGTAAGAGTACAACAATAATGGTGTCTGTCACTATTGTTGCTTGAACAGAATCCCATGGTACGTCGAGTGTGTATATCTTGTAGAGATAAAGATCTGAGAGTAGTGTTGTTACTAACTTACTAAAACAAAACTTGCATAAATGATGAGTATCGGACTTGCCTCATTTCAATGATATTATTTCTCTAGCAACATACGACTAAAAGCTAAAGCAATAGAAACAACACCTCTCATAAGTCCAAACCCCAGATTATAACCAAAACTAAATTTAGCCGAGTAAGCATGCTCGTGACCATCAAATACTTGCATTTCTATCCTGTCTCTAGGCCCTGCCATTTGTTTTCTTTTGCTCTGTTATGAACAGAGCTGGACTTCGATGCATTTGAAAGAACATATACTACACTTGAATTTGTAAAGAAAAAGTTGTTGAATCTTTGAGATTGCTCGCTTTTGATCCTTGTATGTAATCCTCGAGTCCATACATCTTATTGAAAAAATCTTGGAGATGGCTGAGCCAAGAATAACCAATACGGCTCGTCCAAGTAATATTAGAAAGATCAAAGTGGAATAAACGCCAAGACTTGTCCCTAAGCTGCGACATCATAAAGTATTGTCAGAACAAAATTGTAACTAGGAAAAACTTTAGCTAGATTACAAATATAACAAGAAAATCAATTGTCATTTTAGTTAAGAACAGAACAAACAATTATACTCACATAAGAGACACTAACAATTGTTCCATATTCATGTCTTTCATGTAACAAAGGCTTCAGAGTATGCAATCGACCACAAAGTCAAGCTCATCAAAAATAGAAATGACAAACACAAAATCAGCAGTCATCATTGTAGCAGCAACACAAATCAATCCACATTCTTCTACTCAACAAGAACCACACAATTAAAACTCCACCTACACTTTTATAGATTAATATCCTATATCATATATACCACATTCTTTTTTTTATCCTAGGTATGTGTCAAATATAAAACAGGGAAAAAAAGTTGATTATCTTCTTGAGGAATGAAAAAACACATACATTACATTGGTTTAATGAGATCACAAATACATTATACGTACTCACCAAGTTACCATCCTTGACATGAAATTCCACTCCACTCCTACTCATATGTTTTCCCTACTATCTATTCCATCAAGACACGTTGAACTGCAACAAGAGGAGGTGTATTTTGCTTGATTTGTTAAATTGGAAATAATCCAAAACTATTTAGTATTTAAGCAAGCTAAAACCATAAGGCATCTCCTAGACTTGGGAGTATTATCTAATAGACAAATTAAAAGTAAAACCTTGCGCACAATAAGATTAAGGAAAAATGGAAAATTAAACTCAAGATATTTTTAAGCCATGGATGGTTTATACATAAAGTGTGTCCAAACCCGAATTTTCTTTCCTTTCTTGCAAAAGTATTCAATGTAAATGCGTCATGTGTACCGATGTAAGATAAATCACCGAAATAAGTTCATAAGAAAACAAGAAAATACAGAGAAAGATATTGGCAACATATCGGGAACAAGTTGACATAAGCGAGGTTTGAGCCCGATGTATTATGATAAAGCGCCCGTCAAGGCATATCGGATGGATGACATACTTAACATAAACATACTAGTAGGCCCTAAGAGAAAAATAGAGCAACTTGCAGGGGAAAGGTTCCTAGTGTACTTGGAGAATTCAGCTTGCTTTAATTGCACATGCACGTAGGCAGCACTTGTCAACAACACTCATGTTTGCCAATTACAAAGTAAGTACTATGAAAATTAATACCAATCTATTTGATCCGATTAATATACTTTGCCAAGCTACATCTTACACATGCCTAAACAAGCCAAAAAGATAGATTTGAAAGCAGCTAGAACCTTAGTTCTTGAATACCAGCACCCTGACACATGAATATCAACAATAAGATACTAAACAAATTGAGAAACAAGTACATAAATGCAATGATCCAAAAGCTAAAAAAAAATAACTGGGATTCCTTTAGCTAAAACGTGCCATAATCCTTTTGAATTTATATAAGGACTCGTGTTTGTAAATCAGTAGATAGATAGCAAACAAAAAGCAGGGACTAAAGCTAGTAGAATTGAATCGAGCCCAACCTAATCTCTGGAATTTACGATTCAAACGTCGAAACAATGAACTTCCACTAATTTCATTTTACTTTGTACAAGAATAATGTGAATGTATAATAACTAGACTAAATCTTAACAATGCCTGACATTTACACCAACTAAAGACGAACACTTCCTATGATCCCTCCTCAAGACTAGATGACATCAAAAGCTGAAAAAGATTTGTAACTTAAGCATATATAAACACTCATTTCATCATTTCCACATAAGATATATAAACAAGCACCTATAAAGTGTATACCTAATAATTAACATTATTTCATGTAAATGACTCGGTCCTTTACATGTAAATTACACAACATATTATACTTCTATATTGCTCCTTCATTACTCGTAATTTCAATATACCAAAGCCTTCTATCACAACCCATAGTTCTTCTTCTTAGAACACACTAGTAGTCTTACTGTATAACTACCTTTAGTCACTATGCATTTTACAAATTTATTTACATCTAGTTACACTCTTGCCCCGAGATAGAGTCATTGAGCTATTTTGTCATGAGCGAGGCATTCTGGTTTCCCAACTGACATCTTGGTCTTCCTGTGTCAACAACTTAAGGGCCACCTTAGACAACACGATTACGTTGATTACATTTTCGCAATCAAATAATCCCAACTTACATACTAAAATTAAAATGACAATATTAATATAAATAATATAGATAAAAAGAAAAACACTAAAAAAATTCAATAAATTAGAAAAATAATAATAATAACAATATATATACCTTTTTTTCTCAAAATGTGAATAACAAATGTCTGACACAGATCACTTCCAAAGAAGAAGTTGAGAACGAACGCATAATATCTAAGCCTTCTCTTTAGCGGTGATAGCAAAGTGGCTTGATTTGTGGAGGCGACCGATCCTAGTAGCAATGAGCCCAACTTTACGTCACGTAGGGGCATCACGACGAACAGTACTAGCATGCACAATGTGCTGGTGATTACCACCACCATGAGGATGCTCAACAGGATTCATAGCAACACCACGGACCTTGGGCCAACAGTTCCTCTTCACCCTGTATTTGTGATAAGTGTTTCCTACCTTCAACAATATATATACCTGACAACGAGCAACGGCGTCAAAATGAGTAGCCAAAATATATATGGGCAAGTTTACCTTACCTTCATTGCCCCCATTGACAATCTAACACACCGCATACTTGACTCAACTATCCGACACGTTCTTGAAACAAATCTTTCATTGCCGCTCTCGAAACAATTGATGGGCATTCGAGATTTTGCTACTACTACACATTCCTTTCTATTATAGCATTTTAGAAAAAACAGAATTGACCGCTCCTCTTTTGAGGAGTTGAGAATAGTGGGGCGTTGGAATTGAGCTTCACGTGGGCCGGTTGCATGCTTTTAGGCGAGGTTTTGTAAAGAGGAATAGAAATGGGGATGTACTAATTTTGATTGAAGCGTTTTCATTGGATGAATAACTAGGGCTAAATAAAGGATTTTGAAATGGTTCTTCTTCCATTCCCAATCAATCCCCATGAGAGAAGAATGCTTCTTCACCCAAATCAAGGGATTAAGCTTGACGAGAAAGGCATAAGAGGTTTTTTTAGGTTCAAGTGAAGCGAAACATAAAAAGAAAAGGGATTTTGGAAGGCGACGAAAAAATGTTTGGGATTACGAATTTTGGGTTTCATGTTTTCTATTATGACCGGGTCAAATCTTTAAAGAGTCTGGACTTTGTCCCCTGCGGTTTTGAAGAGTGTAAAAGGCGGGTATACAAGTACTTTATTAAGGGCGGTAAAATAGTCTTATAGGTTCGTCCTTAATCCACAATTTCGGTGTAGTGATGATTTAGTTCAGTTCCACTCCATATTCGGAAGATGTTAAAAAAATACCTCAAGTTCTCCTTGTTCAATTGTTCCCATTTGATAACAGAATTGGATCAGAGAATACAAACTTCTCCATCTCATTGCCACATTGAGTATGACTAAATTTTGGGAGGCTTAAAACTCTTCTAACTCATAAGTCCTTAAATGTATTCAAATAGATTCCGGAAGTAAAAGGCTTGTTCTCATTCAACCAAAGCAACCAACCTATTTCCTCTACCACAACATCAAGACATGTTGTATTCAAAACGAATCGAGGAATCGTGATTCTTGCAAAAGGAACCATGCTACCTGCTTATGGAAGAAAAGGTACCATCGATACTATGGCTATGCAGATCAATGATTAGGCTTGAACAAGAAAATCATTAATTAAGCTTTTATTTTCGTGTTAAGTATCATTCAAACAATTGAGTTCAACATTCACAAGAATGAAACAATTTCATGTATTAGCCAACATAAAATGAGTTGTGTCTTTGATTCATGGTGTAGATGGTCTATTAAAGAAGACGACCTCCAAGATAATAAACCCATATGTAACTCTTAAGTAGTCAACTCTATATCTATATACTATACACGAATGAGAACTTTTATTTAACATTTTCTGAAGTTAATAAAGCGACAACTAAATTTTTATGATGAACAGATATGGAAGTTAATGGTGTTGAACCACCCTTTTCTCTTTTTCCTATGCCTATTGTTTGTTTTCGTTGTTTCATTTTATTTTTCTTTTCCTTTTAAATTGGGTTTGCCTACTGCTCTTGTAGGTGAAGATATTTGTCCACCTTTCCAAACTGGATCGTTCCTATCTGCAAGCTATAGCTACAAACTTAAATGTGTATACACATAAACTAAAGGGGACAATATCGAACAAATATTAAGTTCGAAGGGGCAGATTTAAAACGAGGATAAAAATAAATGTAAAGAGCTCACTTACCATGTCAACCCGGCTTGACTACAAAGAAGGGCAACTATAGCTTTTATATTTTTTACGTTTGCAAAGATTTGTTCAAAGTTCTGAATGATTTCCTCCCATTTAGGAATTGGCTTGTTATCTTGACTCCAAGTACATTCCAAAGCATTTAAAGGAACCACCTCTTGGAACTGGAAAAAAAAAATAGTACTAAATAATGCGGTTTCAACTTCGATCGAATTATCAACAAATCGGTAAGCAAATAAAAAGATTAACAAGGAATAGCATACGAATTGAAAAAAATCTTGACATACCATCGACTTCCAAATCTTGAAAAAGAGCAATTCTGTACTAATAAAAACTTTGCTTCATGAAAGTGGAAAGTATATCACTATGGGTGAAATAGGCTTGTCAAGTTTGGCTAAATCAAACGATTTTAAGGTTTTCACGTAAACCAGGATAGTCATGTAGTAAACAAGATATACTTCACTGACAGATATACTTCCAACCAGGATAGTCATGAAAATCCCGAGTTACAGGTGAGTCATTCAATAGGTGGGACGCCGTTTCGCCCCGGAAGGGTGGGAAGTGTCCTGTAAATGAAGAGAAGCGGAACTAATTAATTAGTTCTCTCTTTTCTCTCTAAACTTTCTTCTTCGACACCGTTAGCAATAATATAACTCAACTGTTTTGAATAATCTTGAAGAGTGCTCTTTAGAGTTTTATGATCGGGCGTTTGGATTGACTTGAGAATGTGACAATTGGAGGTCGACAAAATAGACAACCACAAGCGTGAAGGTAAACTATTGATGACACCGACCATACTCAAAAGCGAGAATAAAATCACGGAAGAACATAGCATGATCTAGTATTTTTCCTAGATGAATTGGATCAACCGAAGTGGTAAGAGGTAGGAACCAAGAAATTGGCACAATAAAAGGTCATGCAAAGGAATAGGACATTTTTACTGTTGTGCGAAAGTGATGTGCGACAAGAAAAGATAAGATTGCTCACCCTCAATTAACACTATAACATATTATCTTCATAGAAATTGGGAATCCACTTTTCGGGCTTACTTCAAACGGATGGATGCTAGGTCTCGAGAAATTAGAAGCGCCTACGGGATTCACAACACAAGGAAGACTCACCCGAGAATGTACATGTCTGCGAGGTTCTTCCAAACAAAGCCAGCCATCAATCTCAAGATTCTCACCCGGGAGGTAGATCCGGCCAACATTCCACGTACCTATCATTACCCTATGGACCACCAAAATCACCGATTTCATAAAAGACTTAGTAAGGCCATCTTATTATATAAAATCAATGGTTCAAATATTTCACCAATAGAAAGAATGGAAGCCTAGTAACACATATTGGCATTCATACCTCACATCCTTTGTGTCTATTATCGAAGCGAAAGAGAGTTTTGAATTTCTTTTTTTTTCTTAACGGATGTCCCTTTAGTGATATCCTGAATAGATCAAGTACAAAAGTTATTAACATGACTTTGAGTACATAAACAGATCCAATTTAGTGTATAAAAAAAAGTAACCCGTCTCGGTTGGATAGTTTAAAGATTACTTGGCGATAATAAGACTATTTGGATATTATCAATGAAATATATGGGAAAAAGGAAATTACAAAAGGTTATTTGGTCTCTTTCTAATACTAGCATGCAAGTCTTTTTGAGGCGACAAGCTGTAGAGTAGAAAGGCAAAACACTAAAGTTTTATAGATGTGATTGCGTTAAGCACCAACTCCTCTTATAAGATGGACATGATTCTAAAATGAAAAAATAAAAGTGAGGGTGGGTAGAAGCTGTCTCTAGTGGAACAAACATGGTGACTACAAGTATGCCATATAAAGAGGTCTACTTTCACATATCCGTAATTATCAAACTAATTCCTAAAAATTATCAAGTAGTAGTTAGAACTAATGAGTAAATGCTTGGTTTGACATAAAAGGAAATACAAAAAAAGGTGAAATAAATACCGTGTTACTAAAGAAGTAGATCATCTGCTTCCTCCCAAACTTTGATATATTTTAAAAAGAATTTTAATTGCAATACCCTATACTCTTCCCTTTACCCTCCTCCTTTATCCGGGCTTGGGACCGGCATTGTAAAGCTAGTGACAACTTTACAAAGGCGGAGTTAAAAAGTGTTGGCCTGCAAGAAGCAATAGAGAACAATCAGTATGGATATATGAATAATGATCAGTTCTAAAGCTTGCAAACGTATCAATAACAAAGCTAAGAATAACAAAGAAAACATATACATATAGCACCAAGTGGAAGAATTTAAACCATTCACCATTCATTGAGTCCAATTCCAACTAACACAACTACCCAAACACGCATAATTAAAAGGTCTTCAAAATTTAAGTGTTTTCAAACAACAAAAAACTAGCTCTTAAAATTGAGTGCACATCACAACTTAATTAAGGAATTGGTTGGCCAAGCCACAAAACTAGAGACAACATCTTCTATCGTCTTCAAAGCATTATTCCCCCTAACAAGTAGCGCATCCTTTTGAATTGCAACTTCAATAGAAACCTTTGAATAACTCGGGCCTAAAGGCTTAGTATGCCTTGTAGCTCTTTGGATCATCGATTATACCACAATCCTTACCTTACGACATCTTGAGGGAACAAGTCTAAACAACTTGCACTTCACAACTTTGGATTTAGTACCCTGTATGAAAAAAAAAAAGATATACATACATGACTCTAGAAATTCACATGTTAAATGAAATAGCATTTAGCAAGGATAACATCTGGAAATCAGATTTTGATTGTTTTGGGCAGATGGACTTTGATGGTAGCGTTGAGCGATGAGTAGGTCTTTCGCGTAGATACAACTTTGGATTTAGCCCCACCCCTGTGCGAAAACATGAAAGGGAAAATATAAAAAGCAATGAAAATTTCAAATTTAATGAAATAGGATTTAACATGGAAAACTTCTTGAATTTTGATTGCTTGGGGGGATGGACTTTGGTGGTCACGTCGACCCTCAAGAGATCTTCGATGTAGACACATCTTTTCGATTTAGTCCATCCCATGCGAAAACATATAAGGAAACAATAATATAAATGTAAATCTAGGAATTTGAAATTTAAAAAAAAAAAAAAATAGAATCCAACATTGTATACATCAGAATTCAGATTGTGATTGCTTTGGGAAGATGGACTTTGAGGGTTCATTGCCACCTTTGGAGAAGGTTGAGCAGGGCGAATGGTTTGGCTGAAAATAATTTTGATGTTAGTAAATCAAAACAAAAGTATATATGGAATCCCCAAACAAATTGGAATACCTCTTCAATATTCAATAGTTTGGCAACAAGTTTCTTATTGAAGACATTTCTTCCAATACATCATCATATTTTCTCACGCAATTCACTCATCCTCCCATTGCATTGTTGGATACCATACAAAGTAGATGGAGTAACTCCATATCCCCTCCACGCCGCGCCCATTAGGATCGGGACCTAAAACTTGTGAGAGGGCATCTCCTCTTCCACATTCTATATCACGGTCTATTTCATTCAACTTATCCTATAACAACAACAACAACAAGAATAAAAAATATAACTAGAGTCGCATGGAAATCGAATAAGCATGCCTTTTATCTTAGAAAATATTTTATGAATAGTGAGCGACATACTATTTTCTCTTTAGCAAACTCATTTCTTGGTTCTCCATTTTTCCTCTTGTGGCCTACAACCCATCTGATTACCTCTTGTAGCAGGCTTACCAATCTTACCCTTTTTACACCTCTACAAAACAAGTAAATAAAACATTTCACATATATATATTAAGTACTCTTAAGGGGAAAAATGTTCACAAGTCAAAAATAGATCATTCAATTACCAGCTCATCTTCCAATCTTGCATAACCTTTACGACTACAAGTATGGGGCATCTTGTGGTGTTGAACTGCCTTCTTCCCATTTTTTTCCCTTAGTTTCTACAAAAAAATAATATATGAGTCTTGATATGCAAAATGGATTTTATAACCAATATAATGTATGATGAATACCTTGTATCCTTCGCGTGAACAATTTGCAACAAATGCTTTCCAATCAGGTAGCTTTACATCAGTTGGGCAATGCGCAATTCTAGCTTAATTCGATTATCATATGCATCATAAATTCGATCTCAATTTTGTTTTGAACCCACGCCAGAGCTTCCCAATAGACTTAAAAGTCTGTTTTCTAGCACGTTCTGGTGCTACAAAATGTTGCTGTAAAAAGATACATAAACAAATATTACTATATTTCTTTAATAATATATAACTTTCCATGTAAATAAAGAAATTTACCTTTATAACAGTCCACATTTTGTCCTTAATCTCGGGTGTTACTTTATGCCAAGTAGGATAGCCAATTGGGTAGCGATCCCTTGCTACTTTGCCCAAGTAAGCTTCTTTGTATAAGTTCGAATTAGGACCTATAGGTAGACCTTTTTCATTAAAGTCAAGCACAATTTTTTGAGCTTTTTGGATCAATTGATTCAGTTTTTGTCGGCCCCTGGTGTTGGTTGGTGAGGATCATTCGAACAACCGATGCATTACCTTCTCCGCCGTAGTCATTTTCATAGTGGTTTTCCAACCATTCGTCATCTTCCATTTCAGTCATGATTTCCATTTTGTTGCTCACTTGGTAGCTTTTCCATATCCTGATTTTTATTTGGTTGATCCCTTGGCAACCTTTCCACTTGAACTTTCTTACCATAAACTTTATTTGGACTTTTCAAACCTTGTACATGACAAAATAAATTGGTATAATATACTCACAACCACACCTTAATGACACAATCACAACCGAAGCATAATTATTTTTCTAAGTGGAAATTAACAATATACACAAACCTGAATGTGCACGCCCACTTTTCTTAGATGCTTCTACAAGTGCTCTTTTAAACTTTTGAACTTAACCTTAGCTCTTGCCACTTTTTAGTACTAGAAAATCCAAACAAACAGAAGAAAAAAAATTAAAAATACTACAAATACAAAGACGAATAAAAAATTAAGAGAATCAAAATATCTTACTGGGGTTAGTTCTCTAGTCTTTTCCTTTGCCATTCTTCACATGCATTGAAAAGATTAGAAAATACGTATAGCAAAAAGCAAAACAATCATATACATGGCACTTAGATAAAATAAAGTACATAATTTGATCATGACCATAACACAACATGCCTTGCACCATTATAAGAAGCACTCACAAAACAAAATAAAGTCAATAACTAAATAGACAAAAACAAAAACCACATAATAATCAGTCTAAATGGACAAAATGAAAACAAACAGACACAATTACACTCTATTTCTTTTTTTTTTTGTAGCACCCAAGTTCCCTCACAATCTTGACGCTTATAGACTTCGCCTTCTACGTCACCTTCGATGTCATTAACTAGCTCCACACTTGCAAAGGTGGTGGTGCAAAACACATTGCTAAGGTCCTCCTCCGTACTACATTCAAAATCCACGGAATCCACGAGAAGGTGCTTTCAAAACCACATACCAACTGCTGTCATGTGATTTCGTGAGTAGAAAACTGGTTCAACTTAGGATGCAAGGATAAAAAGGGTCTTGCTTGTGTGTTAAACTTTGATGCGAGATTAACTCGCGTGAATCCCTCTTCTACTTTGATCCCACTTCCTACGTTTGCCCAATCACAATTAAATAATGGGTACTGAAAAACACCATAATCTAGCAAAATTATTTGTTTTATCACACCATAATATGTCACATCTTCCTCGATTTGTCTGGTGTCTTTAGCACTTGCCCTACACAAGCTACTAGCTGACAATGACACTCCAGAGTTTTGAGTTCCTTTTTCTCCATCCTTTATGTGGAAGCGGTAGCCATTTATCAAATAACCTTTATAACTCCAAGCATCACAACGAGGTTCATCCGAGAGCCAATCCAACATATCAGATACATGTTTGGTTTTTTTCTCATTTTCAATCTAAAGACAAACAAAAATTGAAAGTCGAAGTCTTACATCAATTAAAACTTCTATAAATTTAGATAACAAAATCTGCTTCTTCACCTCAAGCTTAAACCACTCACTGAACGTTTCAGCATGCTTTGCTCCTAAAGCACCTTCATTTCTTTGTAAGTGAGGTTCCTTGCGGATGAGCATTTTTTTGTGTCTTCTGTTTAAAAAGGTGCTCATTAATATATATATATATATATATATATATATATATATATATATATATATATTAATGTTGTCACATTAAACATATTAACTTACTCAATGTACTGCTGAACTTCCTCGAAATTGAACAAAATGCAGCGATGTCTTTGCTTCAACCATGTCTCTTGTTAATGTAATAATTGTCCCCTTCAATAGTGGCTTACCTTCAAGAATCTTTGGATTTTGTGGACTCATCATTATAGTCTTCATTTCTACTTGGTTGGTCATTATTAATATCATCGCTTCATATGCTTTCGGAAAAAATGTTACACTCTCTTGACCAAGTTACATTCGCCATGCACCCTCGGGCCTTGCATGATTCCTTACACTTGCTTTCAAATCCTTCATATACCTATACTCAATAAATAATCAAATGTTTAGAATGCAACACTCTACAAACTAAAAGGTGTATCTTTTAGCTAAAATATATTGTAGTAATAACAGGGAAATATAAAAAAAAAAAAATTAATACCTTTCAAAGGGATACATCCAACGAAATTGCACCGGTCCTCCAAGGCACACCTCCCGCACAAGATGAAGCGTCAAGTGTACCATAATGTCAAAGAAAGATGGAGGAAAATATCTTTCTAGTAAACACATTGTCACTACAACTTCATCCTCCATTTGTTCCATTTTTTCCTTATCAATAGTCCTTTGACATAGTTCATTAAAGAATGAAGCAGAGTCGGAAAATTGCATTCCTAGGCCCTTTTGGTAAGAGATTCCATAAGGCCAAAGGCAACAATTGTTGCATTAATACATGGTAATCATGAGACTTCAAGTCATATATAGCATAATCAGACAAAAAACGCGGTATGACATATTGGAACTATACCCATCGTGCAACTTCACCCGGCGCTTTCAACCTTTCACAAAAATTTGCTTCTCACTCTTTGACAAGGTGCATTGTGATGCGGGAAGTAAAGTTCTACTCCCATTAAATGCAGGGGTGCAAGTCAGGTCTTAATCCCATTTCTTCCAAGTCTTTCCTAGATTTAAGGTTATCCTTTGATTTTTTTTTTTCAGATTCAACAAAGTTCGAGCAAACTTTCACAAATGTTTTTCTCTATATGCATAACATCTAGATTATGAGTTAACAAAAGAAATCTCGGTATGGCAAATCAAAAAAATCTGATTGTTTCTTCCATAATTTTGCACCTCCGTTTTTTTTACGCTTACCTTGTATGCCCTTTCCACGTTTTCTTTTTTTCTTTCCTATAGGTTTTCCCCAATCATCTCTCAAATTCTTATCCGGATCTTTCCCCCAATCATTTTCTATAGATTTTACCTGAGTAAAAATCTCATCAGACTTCAAAGGAACTGGCTTAGCCCCGTGTTCTTGCTTCCCATTTCAAACGATATGGATGATCATCTGGAAGGAACCTACGACTTCCCATGTAAGAGAATTTCATGCTATGCTTTAGACAATCTGCACATGTATTAACGCCACACCTGGGACATGCTAATCTGCCCTTTGTTGCACATCCGGCTAGGTTTCCAAATCTTTGGAAAATCATTAATGGTCCACATTAAAATAGACCTTAATGTGAAGGTGGATTTTCGGTATCGTCATACGTTTCCACACCATCTGTCCCACAAAAGTAGCGGTCATCAATCGGTGGCTTTTAAATAAACATCTATGTCATTACGGGCTGGCAAGGACCGGGGATTATCAATGTCAACATCAAATACTTCTTTCGCGATGCACATCCAAGGAGGTAAGTTATATATTGCCAAAATGGTGGCCAACAACTATACCTCGAGCTAAGAGTCGCGATGAGGATTGACACCATCGCCAGACAACGCTTAGTCGAAGATTTCGTGCTTCATCATCGAAAGAGGGCCAACCGCTATCAATATGTTTCCATGCGGGACTATCAACCGGATGACGATGTTTCCATCGATACTCTCATTAGATGCATGCCATGTCAACTTGTTTTTCCATTTCGGATTGATGAAACATCCTCTTGAACCTTGGAATAATAGGAAAGTACCTCAAAACCTTTCTTTGGAACCTTTCGTGTACTTTTTTTATGAGGATCAGTTTTCCATCGTGTAGTCTTGCACTTTTTCGACAGCTCACATCATTTTAAAATCACCGGTGTATAACATGCAATCATTTACACACGCGTCGATTTGCTTATAATCCAGTCAAACTTCATACTTGGCCCTTGCGAATTATTTGACTTTGGAATAACATTACCCTCTGGAAACATATCCTTCAACGCCTCTAAAAACTCTGTAAAACCTCTATTAGACAAACCATGTTTAGCTTTTATGCTATACAACGTAACAACTGCTTCCAACTTCGTATACTTGCTACAACCTTCATACAATGGCCTTTCAGACTCCTCAACTGCCTTTTGGAATTTGGCTTCTTTTTTTTTATCACCAGAAAACTCTTCTTTCTTATTACTCTCATTTGTCGTCTCATAAGTCTCAGTGAGGTTAAAGTCTGTAGTTTCAACTCCTTCATCTACTACATGCACTTGCCCTTCTTCTCCATGCAAAACGAAAGGATCATAAGTCATATCAATACCCTCAATGATCAAATGGTCTTTTACAATATCGGGACTCAAATGGTTAAAGTTTTTGCAACTAATGCACGGACATCTAATGCTTGTTTTATCCATCAAAGGAGCCAAAGCGAATGCGATGAATTCATCAACAGCATCTTCATACTCATCACTAGCTCTGGAAAATTTCAGCATAACCAATGATATATGTACATAGTAATAAGCACTTGTTTCAAATAAAGCAATAGAAGTGTAAACTATTTAACCTATTTAAAGTTCTCCAAGTCTTGTCCATAACGTCGCTTATATTGAACCTACTATATCGAATAGTAGCACCTAGATGTATAAGAATCAGAACAACATTAGCAGTAGTCAATCCTAACAAATTAGGTGAGAAATTAAGTGATGCAATCGTGAGATGCAGTTCCCACAAATGTGTAGATCTCAAATGTCTACACACTCTTGACTCTTGAGTGTACCAGTTAAGAGGTATATTACAATTTGAGATGTTGTTGCATAAATCTTGAGATATAGTTACAACTAAAACTGGATCTATTGACATTTTGTGATGACTGGTCATGGTGAAATGGTCACTTAATGGTAGGAATTCTATCAGATTATATCGCCATTCAACCAAAATCAATGACCGAACTTAAGGCTGAGCCACATTTCAGCAAAAAGAAAGAATCTGAGAAAAAAATGGAGTAGTACTACAAAAATTTATGAAGTAGAAAGTGTTAAACATCCATAAGTTTGTTTGGTACGTTTGAACACAAGGCAAGCCCCACCATACTTGAGGTCTTGATATTCTACTAATTTTGAAGTTTCACCTATTATAGTCAAAAATCTTCAACCAACGAGAAATTACCTGGGAATTTCAGCAATTCAAGGCGACTTGGTAATTTAAAATAGAGGGAGCGTACAATGGCACATTCTATAACCACTAACAGTTACACCTTTGTTCTTATGTAGCGACCAGCCTCCTCATTACGTACAAGATCTATCTTATTGCCATTATATTAATGTGAATTGAATCTTGGGAAATGCTATATTTTATAATTCTTTGACGTCGAACTTTCTTAAACTTCTAAATTTCTAGTATTTAATGATCATGTTCTTCTTTATAAGTTCCACTTTCCTATAGAACTGTAGTGTCCAAAAATCTATCTCCTGTCGGCTCAAAAGATGGAGAAATTCATTTCGTTCATTATGGTTCTCTTCCTAGTAATAGGCATGGGATCCAGTGATCTTGTCCAAACAAAATCTTCTTTTGAATTGGTCTCTGATGGGCTTAATCATGTTAACCATTCTCCTAACAGCTTATTCAATCCCACAACTTCCTAAGTGACTTGTGAACCATTATATGGAGTCTTGCCTTGTGCGAAGAATCTTTGGGGACAGCTTCTTGTTGTTCTGTATTACCTGCTATACCTAGGGAACAATTATGTTGCAGTTGGAAGTGAAATAATCCTCAGCCAACTCGGACCAGGTATTGTTGGAGCCAGTGCATTCCGTATCCTTGGCGCACTTCCAGGCACCACCTTAGCCTTTGGTGAGTTCGATTTCAACTTTTAAATTCCGTATCCTTGGCGGACTTCCAGGCGCCATCCTAGCCTTTGGTGAGTTCGATTTCAACTTTTTAATTTTTTATCCTAGTAGTCCTATTAACCATATATTCCGTAAATATTAAGAAAAACTGATATTTGTACTTAAGATCCTCAACACATTATACATAGTGTTGGATGAAACTGCCGAATATTATTTTTTTTCAATTGTTTTGATTATGAAATTTGTATTCATTCTTGGAACTCCACCCACGAGGGGTAGTATCCCCTTGGTAACACTAGTATATTTAGTTTGTCTAGAGGTTATATTTCCAAGGAAATTGTGTTAATCATGTTGCGGCTCTAGGGTGCCAAACCTAGTTGGATGTCCAAGCATGATATATAAATCTTCGATCGACATCTTTGGATTTGTTGCACCGATCACGACATATAGCCTTAGTTATTATCCTTTTTCTATCGGACATGGCCAATTTAGAGTGTAATTATCTATATTTATGCGTAACAACACTCAATTTTAAGGATAAATGGTCCAAGATAGTGACCTTTTTAAGAAAAGCGATAGTATGTGTTCTGAGAACCTCGGTGATAATGCAAATTATCAAAAAGCAAAAAAAAAATCATTTTAAAGGACAAGGTACCTCTATATAATAAAGGTCGGGCAGTTTGATGCTAATTTATGAAGAATAATATTTAGTTGGATGTTATGGCGACTTCTGTGTTCTTTTACATGATAGCTCACTTCAGTCACAAACTATGGTTTTAATTAGCTCCCAAGGTCACGAATTTAGCCCAAGGCTTATCGTTTCCTTGGCACTCATCGTAATTTCCCTTTTCATACAGAGGCAGGTCGGAAATATGACCAGTTAGAAACACACAATGCAGACTACTAAACAATATCGATAGACCTCAAACCCAAACCATGAGTTATCTTGCAACTTGTAAAACCAGACTCCATGACTACCATCTAGACAGCAAGTATCACCATTGCAGTATCATCATGCCCAATTCCACACACACAAAAAACTACTTTCTCTCTACAAACCATCCCAGAAACTTATCCATAAACAAGTGCAATCCAAAAGATTGCAGCCAAACAATCCCAAACAATTAATCTAAAACCTAGGTGAACACAAACAAATCACAATAATAATTCAATAAACATATCGAGAAATCTTAAAGAGGCCATGCCGATTCACAAGTAGAAAAACACCCAATTGAAAAACGGTAAAAATTTAGCACCCACCAGACAAACACAAATATATTGAATAAAAACATCAGGAAATCGAGTATGGAGAGAGGGAGAGAAAAAAAAAAAAGGAACCTGTTTGCGTTCTTCCTTCGCTCACGTGTAACTGAAAAAGAAGATTCTTTTTTTTGAAGAAATCGTGAAAACAAGGTATAAATTAGTTAGTTTCAAACTGATATATGAGAAGAAAATCAAGAGGGGAGGAAGAAAGGAAGAAGAAACAAACCTGCTTCACAATAATTTTCAGCCGACTTTCTAGCTTTTCCCATAACAGTTTGCCCTAAGTATAACTTATACCAAGTTCTCTCAGCGCGCGAAACCAAAATTTTCAGTATCAAATTCGCGGTTTTTTATTTCTAATTTTGGTTTAAGGCTAGTCGAGCAAACCAATTCTAAAGGGAAACCAAAATATATTGAGTAGAAAAAACCGCGGTCTTTTATTTCTTTATTTCTCAGCATGTCTAAGACAAGGCCCAAAATATTGCCCATATATCGGAGATATCTCCGATATATCTCGTTTTTTTGGTACACCGATATAGAAATATTCGATATATCTCAACCGAATAATGAATTATTTTTTTCCCAATATATATTGCAATTTCCAATATAATGATATATATCGACCGATATATACGATATATCCGATATAAAGTATTGACTTTGACTGATATTGTTGACTTTGACTGATATATTGACGGTATTTTCGATATAATAGACGATATTTTTGATATATCAACATACAAAACAAAATTTTGACTGGTCAACAAAAAAGTATATATCTCTGATATTTCCGACATATTTGATATATATCAGTTTTTGGATACATCGAAATATTCACCGAATTCAATAATTTGGACCTTGGTCTAGCAAACCAATCATGCGCCTATTTCATTTCTATTTAACCTAATTTTTTTTTCGATTTTTTTTCTAACTAATTAACTTAATAATTAATAGGTATATCATTAATAACACTTCTGGAAGTCACATCATAAGTGATTTCAAAAACTTGGCAAAATCACTCTTAAAGTGATGTTGAATACATAGATATTACATCACTTTATAAGTGACACGGTGAGTGACAACACTTTTAAAGTGATGTTGAATACATAGATATTACATCACTTTATAAGTGACACGGCGAGTGACGTAAAAAAGTGTTACTATATCACTATTACGACATCACTTATTAAAATGATGTTGTACAACTCTACTAAATCAGCCTTTCAAATAAGTGATGTTAAAAAAAAATTGTGATAATTATTACATCACATATTGAGAAAAGTGATGTCATAATTTCTTTTCATATGACATCACTTCGCTGAAAGTGATCTAAAATTAGTGATGTCATATGTCATATTTGTTGTAGTGGGGTGGCAGCAACAAGCAAGTGTTAGAGGAAGGAGGCGGCGGTGGGGTGAGGAACCTAGCACCAAACACCAAATTTCCAACAATTTGGTGTTTTTTCAACTTCAGGAGAGCTACATGTTAGTGAAAACACCAAAAAAAGACCAAACCAAACACCAAATCGGCCAATATTTGGTTCTAGGTTTGATGCTGTATCAAACTCTCACACAGTTTTGGGAAAACCACGCAGTGTTTCTAACACCGCATGGGCTTCGGCTAAATAGTGGGCTTCAATCACGCCGTTTTGCGAAAACCGCGCGAGAGATTAGGAAAGAAAAGAAATAAGGAAATTGATGTACGACATATGGTGCGGTGTTTGGAAAACCGCGTGGGCTTGGGCTTTTAAGATGGGCTTTAGTGGCGCGGTTTTGAGAAAACCGCGTGGACTATATGGCGCGGTTTATCTAAGACCGCGTCATTTGATGTCGAAAATTTGATGTTGCTCCTAAAGTTGCTTGGTGTTTTTTGGTTTGGTGTTTTTTTGTTCAAAATTTTGGTGTTTTTTTGGTAGCTCTCCTAAAGATGCTCTTAGGCCCCAAGCATGAAGCAAAAACTTGCTCAATACTAGTTGATCTATACTGCTGATCACTTGGCAAAAAAAATCAGCAACTGTAACACGAAAAGGTAGTGTTGCCACATTGTTTAGCAAGACAGGGGCTCAAAAAATTATGAGTAGAGTCAAAATCCACCATAATATATAGTAATAAAATGCCTTTTAAGAAAACCATTAAGGCGCATATAATCTAGGCGACTTAGCACCTTTAGAGAAGGGAGGTTTCAGTGCACACTAGTGGTAGCATCATTGTCACACCCCAATTTTTTAGATCATTAAATATTCAGTCTTTAGAGAGCTTGGTCCGAATATTCAACAATCTAAAGAATCAAGGCGTGAGTAGAGTCGACTCACATGAGTCCAGACTAGAAATAAAAAACAACACCACCACTAAAAGATATAATGAGTCGTAGAACTAGCTACTTAACCGTATCGACAAATTCTAGTTAAGTTCAACTAACCAGTCCTCGAAACAAGAGAAAATGATATATAAACACTGACAAGAATTAAATCAACTTAAATCAAAACTTCAAGTCACATATACAAGAATATCAAACAATTATTTCAAAAAGTTTATTATCTTGGCACCTAACTCATCTAACACGATTCCCAATTCTTGTGTTAAAAATACCGTCACCCGATTCATGTGTCAGTGGAGTTTTATTTCCTACCAAGCGGGTAAAAACATGTCTTAATATCAAATTGAAAAGGCAAAACTAACTGACAAGCCAAAAATCATGACGATAAACAACACCACATCAGATATATACAAATGATATCCCTGAGACCCTAATATGTTATCTTATAAATTGTAAACTCAAATACATCTCCACATTTCCAAGACAACTTCAAAATACACCTCACTTCCTCCACACTACTAATTTTACAAAACCCATCTTCCAATATAAAAGTTGATATATGTTGTGAATAAAAGAACTGCGGAAACAACGTTACCCACAACAAACGGATCAATCCAACACAAGGATCGATCCTTCTCAATAGACAAGACTTCAACACCCTCCAAGCAATCTCCCAACACTTCCCAATATCAAATAACAAGCATATAAAGTAAAACAATTAATGTAAAAGAAGAACAAACCACAAGACGAGATATATCGTGGTTCGGCAATTTGCCTACGTCCACACTGCGAGTTCCAAGCTTTACTAGATGTCCGGAGTAACAGATTACAAGTCTCTCAATTCACTCACAAAGAATGAACACTCAACTCACAAAGAATTGCTCTCTTGTAATCTCTCTCTTTCTTGGTTTTGGAAAAAGTTAGGTTTTCCAAAACCTTGATTTTGTTTTTATACCAAAAAACAAATTTCGCGGTTACTGTAGCGAGGCCCACGAAAAACAGACTTGGGCGCAGGTGCGCTCTCTTTGAGCGCAGGTGGCGCTCTTGTCTCCAGGCTCTTGGGCGCAGGTGCGTTCTCTCTAAGCGCAGGTGGCGCTCTTGACTCCAGGCTCTTGGGCGCAGGTGCGCTCGCTCTAAGGCGCAGGTGCGCTCTGAATGTGAAATAGAAAAAAAAAACATCCCTTTTTCTCTACATTCTCCACCTCAGTGAGGTTTTAACACATAAAACCAAGCCGAACACATCCAGCAAGAACACATCCAGTAGGAACACATCCAACAAGGAAGACTTCGCGATCAAGCGCCGAGCGGCTATGCCCACAGGGGCTCTTTCAAACATGTAGGATTTGGAGCAAGTCCAAAGTCAAAGCGGTGTTGGAACTTAACCGGTGACAACTTTCGTCGGGGATATCAGCGGGGATTGTCATGGGTGTCCACTTTCTCAAGTGCTACATCACCATCCTCAACGACATCCTGTATAAAGTGATAACGGACATCAATATGCTTGGTTCGAGCATGATGAACTTGGTTCTTCGCCAAATGAATAGCACTACGGCTATCACAATATAAAGCAAACACCGCTCGCTTTTAATACCCATATCATCTAGAAGACCGAAGCCATAGTGCCTCTTTCCTCGCCTCTCGCCACTTCCATATATCGCCTCAGTAGATAGATAGAGCAACTGTTTATAGCATAGACCTCCAACTAACCGGATTGCACCATGCATCATAAACACATAACCAGTAGTTGATCGTCGTCTATCTAGATCACCTGAATAATCAGAATCCACAAACCCACTGACATAACAAGTGCCTCTACCATAAGCTAATCCCACATCCAAGGTACCCTTCAAGTACCTTAGTACCCATTTCACTGCCTCCCAATCTTTCCTGTGATTTGCCATATACCGCTTACAACACTAATCGCGCGTGAAATGTCCGGGCGCAGTGCACACCATAGCATACATCAAACTACCCACGACACTTGCATAAGGAACATTAGCCATATGCTTTTGTTCCTCCACTGAACTAGGAGAGAACTTAGCTGAAAGCCTAAAATGTCTAGCTAAAGGTGTAGAAACTGACTTTGCATTCTCCATACCAAATCGTGAAATTACTTTCTAAAGGTATTTCTTCTGAGATACAACTAACTATCGCCGCTTCTTCCTATCTCTGTCAATCTCCATGCCCAGTATCTTCTTGGCTCCACCTAAGTCTTTCATCTCAAACTCAGAGCTAAGTTGAGATTTCAACTTGTCTATCTCCACCATGCTTTTGGAAGCAATAAGCATGTCATCCACATAAAGCAGGAGATAGATGAAGTCATTACCACGAAGCCTTCCAAAGTAGACACAGCAGTCATACTTACTTCGGGTGTACTTATGTTGCATCATGAATGTGTCAAAGCGCTTGTACCATTGCCTAGGCGATTGCTTTAACCCATACAGTGACCGATTCAATTTGCATACATGATATTCTTTCTTAGCAACAACAAACCCTTCAGGTTGTCTCATATAGATCTCTTCCTCCAGGTCCCCATGCAAGAAAGCAGTTTCACATCAAGTTGCTCTAACTCCAAGTCGAAGTGAGCAACTAAACTCAATAACACACGAATGGAAGTATGTTTGACCACCGGGGAAAATACCTCATTGTAGTCGACTTCCTTCCTTACGAGAAACCCTTTGCTACTACTCTTGCCTTGTACCCGAAGATCATTCCGGACTCGAAAGGACCTCTTTCTTTCTCGAACACCCATTTATCAAGTAGATAGTCCTTTTGCCCTTTGGCAATAAAACTAGGTCCCATGTGTGATTTTTATCAAGAGACTCCATCTCTTCTTGTATAGCAACCAACCAATCTCTGTAATGAGCATCTCTAACAGCTTCCTTGAAACTATCTGGCTCATCATCTTCGATATTCAGTGCATATGCCACTAAATCCACCTGACCATAGTGTTTCACCGACTTCTCGTGCCCATACTTGTGCACTTCTTTAACTTGTCTCTTTGGCCTAGGGGTTAGCCAATACAAGTTGCGGATGCTCTTGCTCTTCTTCCTGTTGCTGTGTGGTTCCATGATTTGGTACCTTATCATGAACCAACCGGTCATCTCACAGATCGAACAACTTCAAGCTTCGGTGGCTTGAACTTCTATAGACTTCACCATTACGCCCTCTTTTCCGGAAACTTACTAAAAGATAACATGGAAGTCTCATCAAAGGTAACATCTCTCACGACCGGGGAACTTGTGGTTTTCTAGACACCACAATCAGTATCCCTTTACCCCATTTCGCGAAGCCTAAGAATATGGCTTTCTTAGCTCACAGGATCTAGCTTGCTCTCCCTCACATGGTAGTAAGCGGTCAATCCAAACTTTCGCAAAATACTATAATCGGTGGGTTACGACCACACCTCATAAGGTGTCTTGCAATCTATAGTTGAACTCGGTGACCTATTATACGGGTAACATGCCATGGACACTTTGATTCGCCCAATACTCTTTTGCCCTGGACGGCATTAGACAACAAACATCTCGCTTCTTTCAAGCAAGGTTCTATTCATCCTCTCTACCATTCCATTCTCCGAGGCGTTGCCCCCGGATCATCCGATTAATCCGGCAATTCCATATTGCAAGACAAAACTCTTGGAAAGGCCCAGGTAGGTATATTCGTACCATTGTCGTAATCAGAAGTGTCTTTACCTTCCTATCCTCATGCGATTCTCAACCCTTGCCTTCCACTTCTTAAATGTCTCAAACACTTCATCTTTCGTTTTCATCATATACACCCACATATAGTGGCTATGATCATCAATGAATGAGACATAATAGCGGTTACCTCCTTTTGAAGCCACTCTAGAGGGTTCCCAAACATCCGTATGCACATAGTCAAGGATGCGTGGTGGTGTGCTTGCTTGACTTGAACTTGACTCTTTGCTTCCCGTAGGCGAAATGCTCACGTAAACCCATACTTGGCTTCTTTAAGTCTTTCAAGAACCCGCTTTACAACTCGGACAAACCCTTTTCACTTTCATATGCCCCTAGTCGTGATATGCCACATCTTAGTGCATTGAGAATCATCACTACATGCACCTATCGCTACATCGCCTATCAGCGTACTACCTATCAAAGTATACAAGGTTCCGTGTCTTTGACCCCTTCATAGCTGTTAAAGAGCCACCGACAATCTTTAGGACTCCACGCCGTAGCCCACAAACTTGGCCTTTGGAATCCAAGGTACCAAGAGAAATAAGGTTTTTCTTTAGCTTTCGGGGACATGCCTCACATCGTTAAAGTCCTCACTATACCATCATGCATCTTAACCCGTGATAGTTCCAATTCCTACCGCCTTACAAGCAATGTCATTACCCATCAAAACGGAACCACCATTAATGCTCTCATAAGAAGTAAACCACTTTCTATTAGGGCACATATGGTAAGAACATCGGAATCAAGAATCCACCTTTTCGACCATATAGTCTTGCGGTGGACACACAGAGAGACTCAACTCGCCCCGCCGAGAGCCCCAAGCATAACTTGCCTCAATTTTTGCCTTACCTTTCTTCTTACCATCTCTCTTGTTCTCTTTCTTTGGGTGAGAACAATTATCTGTAATGTCCCCTTTCATCGCAATTGTAGCACTTCACATGTGTTAAAGGCTTCTTTGACTTGGACCTAGACTTCTCATTGCTTGTAGAAGCCTTTTCATACGACCTTCCTCTTGCCACTAGCCCCCGACCTGCATCAATGCTATTCTCTACACGTCTTCTTCATCAACTCATAAGAAAAAGTACACTCGAACGAACCGGCCAAGATCGACATCTTCTCTGTTCATAAATGTAGTCATTAGATGCTCATAGCTTTCTGGCAAGGAGAATATTAAACATGTCGCTTGATCCTCATCATCCATCTTCATACCAACATTCAAATAATCTGCTAGACGTCGACGGAACTCACTAACGTGCTCTTGCATCGTTGAACCATCGACCATCATGTACCGATAAAGACGCTTCTTAAGGTACATCTTGTTCGACATGCTCTTGGTCATATACATAGACTCTAGTTTGAGCCAAATACCGGCAGCGGTATTTTCTCCTATCACACTATACATGACCTCATTGGCAAGACATAACCGGATTGATGAACAAGCCTGAAGATCGAACTCTTCCCAATCATTATTACTCATACTCGCCGCTTTAGATTTAATCCCCTTTAAAGCCTTGTGCAAACCTTGTTGGATGAGGATGTCCTTTACTTGGACTTGCCAAATCCCAAAGTTATTCTTCCCATTAAACTTCTCTACTTCAAACCTTGCGTTTGACATCTTGGGAGCCATCTTTCAAGTTACACACAATAACCCCAAAAAAAAACAGTTTCACCTCGGAATTTAATCGAACACCTTGTCTACACAAAATTCGAGCATTAAACTCAAAATCCTAGGTCGTATACCTACGCTCTGATACCAATTGTTGTGAATAAAATAACTGCGGAAATAACGTTACCCACAACAAACGGATCAATCCAACACAAGGATCGATCCTTCTCAATAGACAAGACTTCAACACCCTCCAAGCAATCTCCCAACACTTCTCAATATCAAATAACAAGCATATAAAGTAAAACAATTAATGTAAAAGAAGAACAAACCACAAGACGAGATATATCGTGGTTCGGCAATTTGCCTACATCCACACTGCGAGTTCCAAGCTTTACTAGATGTCCAGAGTAACAGATTACAAGTCTCTCAATTCACTCACAAAGAATGAACACTCAACTCACAAAGAATTGCTCTCTTTGTAATCTCTTTCTTGGTTTTGGAAAAAGTTAGGGTTTTCCAAAAACCTTGATTTTGTTTTTATACCAAAAACAAATTTCGTGGGTTCTTGTTAATGCGAGGCCCACGAAAAATAGCCTTGAAGCAGGCGCTCTTTGAGCGCCAGCGGTGGCTCTTGTCTCAGGGCTCTTGGGCGCAGTCTGCGCTCTCTAAGCGGTGTGGCTCTTGACTCAGGCTCTTCTTGCAGCGCCACGGGCCTGGCGGAAATAAAAAAAACATCCCTTTTTCTCTACAATATACATGCAACATCTCAATAAAAGCATCGGATAGACAATGAAAAGGCAAACAAAATGAAGAGATCTCCCATCATCATATACTGAGTCTCCTGCTGCTTCTCTCCATCTACGTTCTAACTCAGAACACAATCCCATGCAAAAAGCATATTGCGAGGGTCAGCACAAAACTAGTGTGAGTGATTCAGAGACAAGGCAGGTAGTTCCTTAGTCCCCTTAGCAAAATAATTAAAGAAATTGTTGCGCGGGATATACAAAATAAGGCTTAATTACATAAATATGCATCGTACTTAGGTCCATTTAACACTTGTATCAACATACAATTTTTTTTAACAAATGTATCAATGTATTATGCCCGATTTCACAAAAATAGCTAGCAATCTACTAGCATCCGTCAGTTAAGTGATGATGTGTCCATTTTTTTTTTCCAATTTCGTTTTATTTGTATTTTCCACTCGGCATACCACCTCAGCGCCTGAAACTGACCCATATAACCCGTTTTCATCATCTCTTTCACCCATTTTAATTTTGAACCCATTTACATATAGACCCATTTAGTCTCAACTCTTCTTCTGCTACTCCTCTCCTCATCCCTTTGCAAATTTCGTCTCTCCTTGCAATCTTCACCAGTAAAATGTTATCCTACACTAACCCAATCACCCCATTCACAACTCCCATCACCAAAATCAGTCCATTACCCAAAACCCCATTTCTTCAAACACCTTCCAGGACAACTTCTTTTACACCACTCATTAGATTCTCTTTAGTTGAAGAAACTATAACAAAACAAGAAAAAGAATAATGTGTTTGTTAAATTTTAACTCATGGAAAGGAAAGGAAATAAAATGGGTGGTCCACTATGAAATGGAATGGAAAGGAAATAATTTTAAATGGTATGTGTTTGGTAAACTGGGGAAAGGAATAATCATGTTTGTTTGCAAAAGCTATGGAAATGAATAATTGTATTGTTGGGTCATGGGTGTATTAGTAGTAAGTCCCTATCTATTTATTTCCTTTCCTTTCCTTTCCACAAAATTTTCAGAGGTTAGCTAAGGACACAAAACCTTTTTCCATTTCCATGATTTTGTTTCCATATGGAAAAGCTCATTTCCTTTCCATGGGTAAACAAACACCTTAAAAACTATGGAAAAGGTAGACCACTCTTATTTTCCTTTCCTTTCCATAGTGTTTCCATCATAACAAACACACCCTAAGAAACACAGAAGAAATAATAACATAGTTTCTTTTGCCATACAACAATTTCAGCAATTAATTTCACTCACAAAGTTACAACCAAACAACAAGAGAAGAAAAAAAATCATTTATTATTCCTAGATCAAAATTCAAAAGATGACTAAAACGCTAACAAATCGGAATTCGCTACGAATATACTATTCTTGTTCAGTTTGATTTCTCTACAATTGTTGTCTTCAGGTTCGAATCTTTAAATCATTAGATCTCTTATTAATTTATTCATATTTAGTCAATTGTTTTTTAAATATATGTTTATTGGAAGTTGCATGTATAGTTCACCTCTCTGGTAATTTGAGTTTGTGTTCAGATTTGTTTTATTTGGCTAGTTCTTAACTTATTGTTGAGTGATACAATTAAGTAGTGCTCGAGGGGACAATCATAATTTTAGTATGGAACCAATATTTTCATCATTAAGATTAAGTTGTTTTCGTTATGTGTGTTTGGGGACGGAGATAGAGTTATTCCACGTTCGGAATGGAATTAATGTTATTCATTGCAACTTGCAAGTGGCTTTGGCTTACCTTGATGGATCATTGGGTTTTTGCAGTTGGGAAATGATCCAAAAATGTTTGAAAATGGGTGAAAGAGATAATGAAAACTGATTATATGGGTCAGTTTTGGGCGCTAAGGTGGTAGAAATGCTGAGGTGGTATGCCGAGTGGAAAATACAAATAAAACGAAATTGGAAAAAAAACAGACACATCATCACTTAACTGACGGATGCTAACAGATTGCTATTTTTGTTAAATCGGGCATAGTACATTATTAATACATTTGTTAAAAAAAAATGTATGTTGATACATGCATATTTCGGTAATTAAGCCTACAAAATAATTACATTCAACTTCACTTTTACCTTTACCCGAGTGCTAGTTTCATAAGGTAGGCATGCGCCCTACATAAAGATTTGATAGGGTCTACCTTCTTGCAAAGCATATTGTAAATGAATGAATTGAAAATAACTAACATTTACAATAGTTTAAATATAACTACATAACCTAATTCATTCTAATATTACATACAAATATCCCTAGCCACGACCACGATAGTCACCTTTACACACTGCTCACACTGCTGTGACTGACACATATATCTGTGTGTCTCCCCACATAATCTGCTCCCACTCTCTGTTAACATGCATTCATCTCGATCTGTCGAGGATATCGACTAGGACCACAAAATGCCGAGAATGCTGGATCTATGCATTCGCGATCTATATATCATATCTCTCGCCTACTCTTGAAGTCGAGGATTAAAATAGTCACTCTTGGGTCAACGGACTATACCTATCCACAGTGGTGATTAATCAAGGAATGTTTCTAACACCCTAAACTTAACAAGGAATTTTCATCAGGCATTCTCATTAATGCCAAGCCCAGTAAAATATACAATGTCAAAACCAGGAGTCGTGGCGGACAAGGAATTACACACAACATACAATTTTTCTCATAAGATATAAAATTTTACGAAAGAAAAGTATACACTTATAACATCCCACTAAGCAAATAACCTGTAATTCAAATAACCAATGAATCATATAATAGTAAAGCTGAAACGAAAACAAATGCTAACACTAGTACAACCCTCTTCAAGGCCATGTATACCTTACGATACTCATTTACCAATAACTAACAATACAAGCTTCAACAAGCTTCCTCAGTGTATACCATTCAATACCCATTGTTCCATTATTGTACAACTTTCAGTCAATAACAATCTCTCTTCATGTTGGCTGACTAATCATAAATTATTCGAAATTACAACTCTATCAAAAATTAAATTAACACGATTCCAAATGTAAACCCAACTCCAGGGTGAACCTATACCATGAACATCAAAGAAATATCATATATATATATAATAGAAAGAACCACTCACTCGAAATCAAGTTATTAAACCAATATCGAATCCCAGAGCCCGCGCCACATTTGCAAACACTTATCTATTATCTTCACCTTTGAATAACATTCCAAATTTATGTATTTTCATCACATAACAGTTTTTAAACTCTAAGTGTATCAAAAATTACAATTTAAACAACCCAATAACCATTATCATTCTATAATTGGACAGCTGCTAGTACAGTGTCCATACAAATTTCACCAACTTACTCTTTTCAGTGATCACTATTACCATTACCAGAATATTTGCAAATAACCAAACGACAATAAAATATCTCATAATAATATTCCCTATCACATTAATCTAGTCCAAACAAACATATATACGTATATTGTCTCATGCGACCACCTAACTTCCCAAAAATTCAATAATTCACAACCATCACTAATTCAGCATTCGTAGAAACTCAAATTAGAGATGGAACCATCCAATTATGCTAAAAATTTCAAACCCCTAAAATTTATGCAACAATCCACAGTACTACAGTAACAACTTCAACAAAATCACAATATTCACACATCTAAACTATAAATGTTCAGTTCTAAAATTTAAAATATTGTTTTCAAAATTTCACTTTGAGGCTATGAACATTGAATTATGTCGAATTCTACAACCCCCAATTCTAGGGTTTAAACAAAATAATAAATTAAGTAATTTTTTTTGTAAAAAAAAAAGAAGAGTTAATTAGACTAAACCCCCCAAAGTATGTACCCGTTTATATTAAACTCCATATTGTTTAAATCATTAGACTTAAATACCCATTCTGGTTGTTATTTCATTTAATTCCATAACTATTCCCCCTAATTATATTTGACCCTTCCATCTTCTTCCCCGATCACTCGTCCCATAACCCCAATGTCAGCCAATGACGTACCCAACCTTAAGTAAATCCAATGATATTCAATTTTAACTTCCAAATACTCAATTCCTCTAATTCTAATTCCAAAACAAATTGGACTGCGTTAGTTTTGATTAAAAATTAAAATTTTCCGTTCCAAGAGAGCTCACTTTATTTTTGTTCATTAAAACCTTTCTACCAACGTTTTGGATAGATTTCTCATTCAAAATACTTAAAAACTGTGAGAGCAATTGTGAGAGCGGGGGTATTAAAAACTTTTCCAACTTTTTGGTCTATCAATTCTTGTGAGAGCGGGGGTATTGAAGACTTTTCCAACTTTTTTTAACTATTTATAGTTTTAAAAGTATAGTTTGGAGGGAAGTTTGCCAGTTTTGGCAATTTCTGACGGATGTTTCCTGGCGAAGACCAGCGTTGACTGTTAGCTGGGATTGATCATGGAAGTTTGGGGATCTCAGATCCACCTGAACCCCCAAACCCGGATGGATCTACAACAGATCGAAGCTCTTCTTATTACCAAAACCCTAGCCATTCAAGTATTCAATCATGGAGTTCTCTGTTTAACAAGAGCAAAAATTCTAGGCTTCGACCAAACTTAACAAAGGTACATACTCCTCTCGTCAATGGTATTCCTTTTGTCCCTATTGAGATTGTTAATGAGGGCATAGATCTCTGGAAAGATTACCTTGTGGGGTTTTTTTGTGGAAAAGAGACTTTCCTATCCCTTCGTTAAAGCTACATTACAAAAACAATGTAAGATTAAAGGAAGTTTTGAAATGATTGCTGATAAAAACTTGTTTTATTTCAAATTTGTGAATGATGAGGATCGACAACTTGTTATTGACCATGGACCCTCTTTTTCTTCCTGATAGAATAATATTTGTTGTGCGTCCTTGGTCTCCAACTGTGGAAAATCTCATAAATGGGATTACAGCCCTTCCCATATGGATAAGAATGGACCTCCCTAAGTATCTGTGGACTAAGAACGAGATCGACTTCGTGTCCATTATTATTGGGGAACCAATCTGTATGGATGATGCCACTGCAAACAGAACGCGCATAGTTTATGCAAGAATCTATTCAGTAGTTGATACTAACTTCAAGTTTCTCTCAAAAATTATTGTCAATACTGGAGGTGAAACTACTGTGGATATTGAACTAGAGTATGAATGGCTACCTGACTTATGCAACCATTGCAAAGTTTTCGGTCACTCTATGCTAATTGCTCAAAAAACAAATGGAAGAAAGTGCAAGTTCAAACATATGGTCAACCTCAGGTGAAACCTACTCAAGTAAACAGGCAAAAAAAAAACATGACATGCGCTGGACACCAAAGAAAAATACTCAAAATGGGCAGCCTAGTTGCTCGAGAGACCAAAAAGGGGCACCTACCTCAACTGAGGGCTTATCAAAAGACTCGCCAGTTATCATTTCAGAAGGAGCAAAAGCACAAGAGGGCCCATCTAATGAAAATGAAGCTTCGCCACCTTTGAGAAATGGCTCTCAAATAGTAATCCATGCAGAGGTGCAGGCAACAAATTGGTTTGAGGTTCTAATGCCAAATGATGACGATGAAATGCAAGATGTTGAGGATTCTCAACCCAACAACCTAGAAATAATTCCATATGTCACTGACAACCAAAGTACAAAGAAAGATCCACATCATGAGGAGCTTTTTGAAGAAGTACAGACATATTTTGAGGCTACTGAAGTTGTCATTTTCATTGAAGAAGAGGAAGTAGCGGAAGGGCTCCCTGAAGTAAATACTGAGGAACAGCTTGCTTACTCTCTCAAAAAAGGTTCAGTGCAAAAAGAATATAATCTAGATACTAGCAAAGAGGAACGAGAGAAGGAATATTTCTCTGACCATTTTTCCTCAGAGGATGGCTCAGAGATAGCTGGAATGCTTGTAACTCCACCAGTTACTGGGGTCACTGTCAAAACAAAACAACTCACAGTCCATTCAAAGCTCTCAGATGCAACAAATTGGCAGAAAACAAGAAAGAATAAGAGGTCAAAGACACAGTCCAAGGGGGCTGGGAAAAGTCACTCCTAGTCTACACATATGATGATGAATAAGATAGCAGTATGGAATGTTAGGGGAATAAACATACCTCAGAAAGCTAAGGAGGTAAATAAGGTGAGGAAAGAATCTAACTTATGTCTTTTGGGGCTCATTGAAACTAAAGTTAAGAAAGACAATTTCGATCACATTAGCAACCTATGTTGTCCTGGATGGAGTATTTATGCCAATTATGACAGTGACCCGAGTGGAAGAGTTTGGATATGCTGGGATTCAAACTATTTGGAGGTAAAGAAAATGGCAGAGAGTAAGCAACACATTCATGTCACTGTAAAACTTCTTTCTACAGCTCAAATGTTTGAGCTAACCGTGATATGTGCCAGTAATGAACTCTCTGAAAGGAAAGCGTTGTGGAGTATTATAAAAGGGATGCAAAACTATTTCTCAAAGCCTTGGTGTCTCATGGGTGATTTTAACAATGTCTTGTTTACAAATAAAAGAGTTGGTTGTGATGACGTTCATCCCAAAGAAGTTGAAGATTTCATGGATTGTGTTATCTCATCCGGACTTTCTGACATGCAGTACACGGGCTTCTTTTTCACCTGGTCAAACAATGCTCAAGGAGTCCTCAGAAAGATGTCAAAGATAGACCGAGTTCTTGTCAATGCAAGCTGGAATAATAATTTCTTAACTGAAGCCTCTTTTACACCTCCAGGAATCTCTGATCATTCTCTTATGATGGTGACTTGGTATGACTCTAAAAAAATCCATTTTCCTTTTAGATTCTACAACATTTGGTTCTTACATCCTAACTTTCATGAAGTGCTCACCTCTGTGTGGGAAAAACAGTTTTATGGCACCCCAGTTTTTGTGTTATATTCTAAGCTTGTAGAACTTAAAAAAGCCCTCAAAGGATGGTCAAAAGAGAAATTCTCAAAGTTCTATGAGAGAGTCAAAGCAGCTAGAGAAAACATGTGCAAGTTGCAGCACCAACTGCAATCAGACCCACATAATGCAACACTAGCTCTGCATGAGAAGCAAGCCCGAAGCCCGAAGCCTATATATTTAGTTTCCATCTCGGTATCTAGTACAATCTCCGGTGTAGGGACAACTGGTGGGGTAACTATAGGCATAGTTACGTTGTTATCGACCACTCTCCCAGAACAGAGAGTGGTGATAGCATTTAGCTCACTTACATTTGTATTTTCCGTACTAGTATTATCGTTCGCCTCAAAGGCTGTGTTTGTTGTTTTAGGATTAGTTATTGCTTGACCTGGAAACACACCTTTGGGTTGTACTTTTTCTTGTGCTAACTGCTGTAAGGAAAGTTGGATGGCTTGTAAAATCTGTTGTTGGGATTGCATAAAGGTATCAAAATGATCCGGTTGTGGAGTGGTATTTATTACAGGTTGTGTGATAGGGACTATGTCACGTTGATTATTAATGGGTGGGTTGTGATATTTATTATTATTAACCGGAATGATACCTCGATTTGCATTATAATTATTATAATTACCTTGACCTTGTCCTTGACCTTGTCCTTGTCGTGGTGGAGCTTGGTTATAATTGTTTGCTTGCCTAACATTTTAATTATTAAACCCTGGAGGTGTTACTTGTTGATTATTTCTCCAACTGAAGTTGGGATGTTGCCTCCAAGGGGCGTTAGGAATAGGATAACTATTAATTGAGCAAACGTTATCTTGTTGTGATGTTTGTTGCTCGTAATCTAGAGGACAATAAGAGTCGAGATGTTCAGGACTCAAACAGAAATTACATGGATTGGAGTTGACATTCATGACTGGGATAGGCTTTTGTTGTACATAAATAGCCTCTACCTTTTTAGTGAGAGATTCGATTAAATTTTTTAGTTCTGGATGGGGTTTCATCTCAAACATACCGACGCCCTTAACTGTTGTAGAAGAACTAGCGGAACGGGAGATATTGTCACTACCCCCCCCCCCCCCGAGTTATTATTACGCTTAGTTTGATCTTCTAAAAATTTATAAGCCTCTGAGGCTTCTTTACTTAGGAAACTACCCCCATTCATTATGTCAAGGACTTCTTTATGGTGGTATAGAAGTCCTTTGAAAAAGGCACGAACTAATGTGTCTTTCGCGAGGTTATGGTGTGGACACTCTATAAGAAGATCGGTAAAACGATTCCAAGCCTCTGAAAATGATTCATGAGGATTCTATCGAAAGAAATGAATCTTGGAAAATATTTCATCTATCTTCAGGGGTGGGTAAAAATGTTCCATAAATAGTTGAACAAGTTTGGCCCACGAGTCCACAGAATTAGGTGCTTGGGTAGTTAACCAAGACGCCGCCTTATCGTCTAAAGTGAAGGGAAATACCCTCAGTTTAATTTGTTCAGCACCAACCGTAGGATGGTGGAATGTTGTAAGGACTTGTTCAATCCTACGCATATGGAAACCATGAAAAACGGGTAATAAATTAAATATAATTGGGGGGATTCGAAAATCCCCCACTGGGTCTGCTAGAACGATGCAAGATTTTGGGCTATCGTTCAAGGCTTTGTAAAAGTCAGAGAGAGGAGACTCTCTTTCTTCAGCCATTATCTCAGGTGGTGTGTGTGGTATATTAGGTAGAGGTGTAGTGGGTGGTATACTAGAAAGGCGTGTTTGTTGACTTTGCCGGTTGATTACGTTAGGTGTTTTTCTTCGACCTGACTTTAATCTCATGCAAGGCTAAGACCAATCTTAACTAAACACGACAACACTCCAAACAATCCTGATATGCTAGTATAAACCTCTAATTGGAGATACGAGGAATGGAAGAAAGGAGTACTTGAATGCCTCCTTGCTTCGCTTATAAATAGCGTCTTGTTTACGCGTACTCAGTGTGTATAACAAGTTAGAACACTGAAAAACTTGAAAAAATGGAAGTTTGAAACAAACTTGTGGAAATCGGGCAGATTCAACTTAGTAGTGGGTCGCGACTCGGATAGGCCTAGGGAGTAAGGCCGCTTTTCGAGTCAATCGAGGTCCAGCGCTTCGGTCGTGGGCTTTCAAGAGAAATTGGAGTTCCAGGCGTTTTGGTGTGGGTCGAGCTCAGTTTATGCCTTGGGAGGGCGCGGGGAGCGCTCTGCTCTGGTGATTTGGGCACGGGTCACGCTCCAATTTAGCCTGCCTAGGGCATGGGTCGCGCTAGTGTAATTCCACGAGAAAAATTTTCAGTGTTGAAACGGACAACCACAGTTAGAATCAAACAAGGATGGGTGGGTTTAATGGGACTTTAGAAAGACTAATTATACTACGAAAACGATTCTAAAGGTACTAAGATGGCAGCGGCGCCATTTGATAAATGTAAAATTGATAGTTTTACCTACGAATAAAGCGATGAAACTCTAAACGCAAGTAAAACTAAAACTTTTCTTTGTGCTAGACTTATCAAAGATTTCTACTCTCGATAATATTGAAATAGAGTTAGAATAGAAGATTCGTTCCACTCCTAGTTCTTTAGCATTTGTTGTTTTCTAGTTTATCAATCCTACTAAAGTCAATGAGAGATTTACGAATTATACTACTATACAATTTATACTAACAAGATAATGGGATTCAACTACGAAATGCTACGGGTTGAATCTATGATAAGGAATTAGGGGGGATTGATTCCACCTTAACTCGACTTAATTTACTAACGACGAATTGTCGTAATCCGAATTGAACTGCTTTTGCAGAACAATTGGTTCTTCCTAATCCCTAGTTGTTCATGGTAATCTCTACCAACTGATATCTAGCATGTGAAACAATCAAACCCATTCTCATGGTGAACTAATTATTTTCTAGAATGGAATAGAAATTACGACTACTCTACGTTAACACAAATCAAGTTTCATCAAGGCTTCTTCAACCCCCTCTAATGGAGGTTTAGCCTAGAATCATCATGCTATCATTTCCATATGAAATTAAACAAGTCAGGATAAAAAGATTGAAACTTTGCTTATTTAAACTCAAATGGAAACTACTCGTGCAATAATTTATTCAAACTAATAGTGACAATTAAATGAATCTAGGAATTGAAGCTAATAATTAATGGAAATTGAAACTAGATTATCAAGGACTAATTATTTTATTGATCTAACAAATAAATAACAATCATTCAATACTGAAATTAAAACAAGAATAACAACTAATTAATTAATTAAAAACTAGATCTAGAACTAAGCTTTAATGGCTACTTGCTACCTAACCTAAGTATTCTCTTAAGATCTAAGTCTTGTCTGTGTAAATGGAGGAGACCAGATCCACATTTTCGTGCATGGGCTGAGGAGCCATGTTTTGGGCCGGAAAATCGAGCCGGAAGCCCAATTTCTTCAGTCCACAGAGCCCGTTTCAGCTAGCTTTGACTTCAGCAGAATTTTCATCCACTTTTGCTCCTCTGATTAGGTCAAGGCTTAGACCATTTGAAAGATCTTTCCGAGCCGGTCGTTTTGACATAAGGTAGGCCCAATTCCGAGGCCTGAGTCCAACGATATGGTCTTCGGAAGTTCTGCTGACTTGTGCACTATTTATACCCGCGTTGACTTTTCAGTTTTTGACTAGGCTTTACAAAGGCTTTGTTTCCTTGAATCTTGGCCTTTAATCACAGAACTTTTTAGCAACCAACCCTTGCTCTTTTATCTCGCCAAAGTGGCACATTTCTACACATAATTGACTTCAATGCCTGAAATACATAAAAGCACGTAATCAGCATTAACTCTTATTTATTACTTGCATAATTGGTCTAAAAGTATGATTGTTAAGGGGTTAAAACTACAGTTTTGGGCTCTTATCAATTGCCCTTAGGTAAAATTCTGAGCCATTACAACTTCTAGGTGGTCTAGTTGTTGCTTGAAGAAGGAGTGGATTTTGTCATGGTTTCTTTCAAGTTTTTTCTATTCATTTTTTAACTTTTATTGTTGTCGTCGCTTGCTGATAATTGTCTATTTGATTCTGCGAGACTCATTATCTTCTTCAATTCTACTCGGCTGTAGAGTTCTTGATGTCTAGGTGGCTGTCGGGTGAGATAGTTATAAATCTATTCCAGTCATATCCAATTGCATTTTTGTAAGTTTGTGCAATGGAAATGTTTGATGGCTATTCTGGTGTAGCCTTTTTTTTTTTGCTAAAAGATAATTGTGTATATAGCAAAAAGAAAAAAATACAGTTATATCAGGTGAGAGACTCTTATAGCCCCTCCAACATTACAACGATTTAAGCAATAAATCTATAGTAGGTGAAGTGTTGGTTCTCCATAATATGTAGGAAGTCCGGGTGCGTGAGGCCACCATTGTTCTTTGCCCATTAAGCTAAAGTTGCTCCTCTTTTGGCACATTTATCAGTTCCGAAATTCACTTCTTTCCATGTACTAGTGAGAATGATGTTTGCTTTGGTCTTGAGTCTATTCCATTCTGCTTTGCATCTCCAATGTACCTTGCTTGTCTGGAAGGGTTGAATTGTAGCTTTCGAGTCTGATTCTACCATAATTCGATCCCACCCCAACTCGATAGCCTTCTTAACACCTTCAACAATTGCAACTGTTTCAGCCACATAGTTGGTTGTAATCCCGAGACCTCTTATGAGTGTTCCAATCACCTGGCCTGTGTGAATTCTGAGAGTCACTCCCCAGCCAGCATCCCCTGGATTTCCCCTAGCCCAACCATCTGTGTTCACCTTTAGAAAACTTTGCGGATGAAGAGACCAATAACATTCCATAATCTTAGGTGCTCTTCTAAGTATATTTTGTAAGCCCAGAGTGTGTAAAGTGGCAAGTTCTTGAGATGTGTTGTCCATAGTTCCAGCTGATTGCATGTAGGCTTCTAGAATTGCTTTTATGATATGTGCTCTTATATAGCTGTCCTTGAGCTGCACTTTGTCGTATAGTCTCTTGTTTCTTGATTTCCAAATGTGTACTAGGCACGTGATGGCTGCTGCAGACTAATATCTCTTGTTAGCGGGATTCTCTTCTTGCAAGCATTGAGAACATCATTCCTTGAGTGAATTGTTCCCTGAATATAAAAGCTCTGTTTGAGATACTCCCAATGTTTCTGTGCAAAACTACAATCAAAGAGTATATGTTCTTGAATCTCTTCATATTGCTTGCACATGCAACAAATGGTCGCCAAGATGAATTTCCCTGCCTTTAGCTTATCATCAGTGTGCATCACTCCTCGAAGAACTTTCCATCCAATTCCTTGAACACTAGGGTGAAGCATGGACTTCCATAAGAATGAATACCAGTTCACTTTTGTTTCTTTCTTCTGGGTAGCTTCATATGCAGTAGAGACTGAAAATAGCCCATCTGTGGCAGGCATCCAGATTCGGGTATCCTCTTGTGTAAAATCAGGTTGCTGTAGTAAGTTCAAGTTCACTCCCACCCTGTTCAGAATTTCTATGAACTCTGTGGTGAATTCCTGATGATCATTTCTGATACATTCACTCAACTTGGAGTTGCATTGCCTCCAAAAACCGTTGTGCATAGGGATTAGATCACAGAGAGCATCTAAGCCTGTCCAATTGTCTTTCCAGATGTTGATGTCTTTGCCTGTGCCAATGGTCCAACTAGTATACGTCTTGGCTTCCTCGAGTGCCCACTTCATGCCAGACCAAATGGATGATTTCTTGTACTTTGTCCATTCACCATTTCTTCCCTCATATTTCCCTCTCATAAAGCATGCCCAGTCACTGTTGTCGTTTACCATATACCAAGCCATTTTTAGTAGCATCGAGAGATTTATATCTTTTAGTCTCCTTACTCCTAATCCACCTTCTTCTTTCGGCTTGCATGTCTTTTCCCAATTTAGTGTCATGAACTTCTGTTCTGAGGGGTTGCCACTCCAAATAAAATTTCTTATGATCTTTTCACATTCCTGACTGCAGCAGTTGGCCATTTATAGATTGCCATATTATGAATAAGTATGTTATTCAACACATGCTTTGCCAACACCACTCTACCTTGAAAAGATAACAATTTGCCAGCCCAGCTTGATGCTTTCAATCTAACCTTATCTACCAATTGAGCCAAAGCTTGTTTAGTAATTATGCCATTAATGAGTGGTACACCAAGGTATTTTTCTGGTAATGCTTCTTCTTGAATCCCAAGTAACTCGACAGTGGCATTTCTTCTTGTGGGAGTCATGGGGCTCAAGAATATCTTGCATTTTCCCTTGCTTATGTACTGCCCAGCTGAATTCTGATATCTCTCAAGAAGAAGAAGTAAGTGTTTAAGACATCTTTTGTTCGCATTGCAAAATATCAAAATATCATCCGCAAACATGAGGTGAGGGGGCTTGTGTAGTTTGCATTTATGATCATCTTCTAGATTCTCCTCTGAGTTACAAGCCATTCCATTCCTTGACTGAGGCAGTCCTCAGCAAAAGCAAAGAGAAGTGGTGAAAGTGGGTCTCCCTGCTGGAGCCCCTTACTAGCTGTAAAGAAACCTTTTGGCCCTCCGTTGATCATCACTGAGACATTGTTGTTTGAAATTGCTCCTTGTACCCAAGATATCCATGTGTGAGAGAATCCAAATCTTGATAAAACTGCCCAAAGAAATTTCCAATCAAGAGTGTCAAAAGCCTCGGAAATATCCAATTTGAGAGCTATGTTTCCTCCATGTCTTTTGACTTTCAACTCATTAATCATTTCTGACGCCAATCCAATTGCTTCATGAGAATTTCTGTTCGAGATGAAACCATATTGTTCCTTTGAAACTATCCGTGTGGCAATTGGAGCCAGTCTTGAAGCTAGGATCTTGGTGATAACTTTATAGGAGAAATTGGAGAGGCAAATAGGTCGGAATTTATTCAACTGGTTTGTATTCCTTTCTTTTGGTATCAAAACTATAAAGTTTGAGTTGAAACTTGAGGGTGGTTTACTCTTAATGAAGAAGTATATCACAGCTCTGACTACATCTCTTCCAATAATGTTCCAGCAAACTTGATAGAAATGGCCATTGAAACCATCGGGTCTTGGTGTACTATCTGGGCATAGGTTAAAAACTACTTTTCTAATTTCTTCATGGTTCGACATCTTTGACATATCCTCATTCTCTTGCTCAGTTACAGTCTGTGGGATGAGCTGTAGGAGACCTTCATCTAAGTCCAGATTCTCTGCTCTGAATTTGTCTGTGTAGTGAGTTACAATGAAGTTGTTGATCTCCTCCTGCTCAGTTAGCATGTTACCTTGATAATCTTGCAGTTCCTTGATCATAGCTCTTGATTTTCTTATGTTAACAAGATTGTGGTAGTATTTTGTACTTCTATCAACCTCTTTATCCCATCGAGTTCTTGATCTTTATTTCCAATACACTGCCTCCTGCTCAAGCAAAGATTCCACCTGTAACTCTTGTTCTGCAATCTCTAAGGCCAGCATCCTCATTTTCATCTTGTTCAAATTGTTGTTGCAGGGCTTCCAAAGTTGCGGTCTCTTTGGCGATATTGGTACTGAGCATGCCAAATACATTCTTATTCCAGTGCTTAAGTTTTCTCTTCAGCCTCTTGAGCTTTTGTGCTAGAATGAAGAGAGAGTGTCCTGCTATAGGTGCCTTCCAGTTCTCCTCAACCACCCAAGAAATTCAGAGTGTTTAATCCACATGTTAAAGAAACGAAAAGGTGCATTCTTGGGCTTAGGAATAGAATCAATCCAACCAACTAGAGGGGACCTTTCTAAATCGTGTGCGGAATGCTTTATGTGTTTCATCCGTTTTCTTTGCCAAGTTGTAGAGAGTGTTTTTCCCTTCCTTCTCTTTAATCAGCAATTTATACTTCTCGACGAATAGAGTTGACATTTGTTCAAGGTTGTGATTGAGTGCTCAAGAAGCTTGTAAAACCATTTACTTGCACCTCCTTTCAATTGACATCTCGACGAACTAGTTCTTTGTACTGGTTTTGGTTGTAAGACGAGCTTTGTTTCAGCAACTGCTCAAGTCTTAGGTTATTTAGAGTAACGTACCCCAGGCGGTATGCGGACGTTATAAGGGTTTGGAGGCGGGTTATTAATGTTGTTGCCTTGATTGTTGTTGATACCTCATGGGTTTTTGTTGTTCCGCTGGATGTTTGGAGTTTTGGAACGTCTGTGGTTGTTGTGTCTTCTTCTTCGAGGTGGTGGGGTGTTGGAATTTCACCCCCAGTGTTGCTGGATGTTTCGGGTGGCGACGGTGAACGATGTTGTTCTCACCCCCAGTTCGTACTAGAGGAGGTGAATGATGGTCTCTCCCATCTGATTGGAAGTGGCCTCAGTTATAGTGTGATGTGGAACATCGATGGTTTTGAACTATTCGGTTCCAAACGGTGTTGCTATGAGTAGCACTACGGTAGCTTTCATGGGTTATGGATCAATCATCAATTATGTGAGCAAGTTGCAGGAGGGCGTTTTTCGAGTCTGTTTCGGAGGCGTTCGTTTTCTGTTCGGATTGGAGTAGCTGGCCATGTGGCATCCGGATCTGCTCGTTCTATTGTAGATTGGCTTCTGGTTACTGATTGCATTGATTGGTTTGTTGGTACTGTTGTTGTTGACACTGTTGTGGCATCGGTCGTCGAGGTCGACGTCAAATGTTATTGTTTTTATTTGCCTTAGCATTAGATTGATGGCCCTGCGGTAGGTCCATTATTTTGATGTTGAGCAGCTTGACCGTTTTGTTGTTGTGGGGCTTGAATATTTTGTTGGATTTGTTCTTGTTACCCATCTCAGGGTATGATTTTCATCAGAGGTTGATCTTCGGCTAGTTGACGGTTTATGTTTGACATATATCTGGTATGCATATAGCTTTTTGGAGAGAGAGTGGCTCTAAGTCGTGTTAGGAAAAGACCTAGAGATGGCGCCAATTTGTTTAAGGTAAACATGCCTAACCTAATGAAAGATGTAATGGAGGGGATGGTTGAGATGGGATCGGTGAGACTGGACTCCGAAGAGCTGCCTGCGTAGCCTTCATTATAGGATCAAGTCTCAAACAAGATGAATAATATGCTCAGTCTTGCTTACGTAGTTCAACTAGGGTTTGCTCTCATGTATTTATAGAGAACTTAGACCGTCTGTAGGAGTCCTAACGGGATTAGAAAACTTCATGTTCAGTCTCATCAAATTCTTTTAGAATATGCTAAATCAGTATTAGACATGTTTCCCAACTCTGTAAGGGCGGTTCCTTGTGTAGTAAATTTGGATTTGGGCTTGGGCTGCTCCTAGCTTAATCATCTAATTGACAAGGGCTAGACCTTGTTTGTTAATATATCATAACCATTGGGCTGTGATGGTGATTGAACCAACCAGGTTCATCCATGCCCATTACAATTAGGGCAAGTACCCGCTGGGGGCCTAAAAAGGAGGGTCCCAAACAACTGTGATCACGATGAAATGTGTTGAACATGCAGTAGATATTCATTGGGTAGGAATATTAGGTATTTATGACTGCAAAAAGAGTTTTTTTTTTTAAGTGGAAATTTTATTGATAATGATAACGAGTTTCAGAACAAGTGTGAAACAAGCTGTGCCGCAAGTCCTTTCTGATTATTAAATCCTATTCTTCTAAAAACGAACTTGTTAGAACCAAGGACCAAAATATCGAATTCGGACAATATATCATGTACCCCAAAAAACGAGATATATCGGATATATCGAAAATATCGGAGATATCCATTTTTTGTTGACCAGTCAAAATTTTATTTTGTATGTCGATATATCAGAAATATCGTCGATTATATCAGAAATATCGTTGATTATATCAGAAATATCGTTGACATATTAATAAAAATTGGTCAAAGTCAACAATTTATATCGGATATATCGTATATATTGGTCGATATATATCGGCAAAAACAAGATTCAATATTCGGTGGAGATATATCGAATATTTCCATCTCGTGTACCCCAAAAAACGAGATATATCGACGATATCTCAGAAATCTCGGTGATATTTTGGGCCTTGGTTAGAGCTAGCTATCATAACTAAAATTACTGTTCATAACTCTATAAAGTCTCTTGAGGAGCCGAATAGCTACCCTGTTGTTCTAAAAACCCAAATGTGTCGAAGCTGAATGGAATAAAACAATGCTAGTTAGCCCTACAAGCATCCTCATGCTTCTCCATCTTCCTTGTCGCCGCTCTCTTAGTTGCTTATCCCATCTCAAAGTCACCATTCCCCAGCCCTACTAACAGAGAGACTCCAGTTACATCAACGCATGCATGTTTTCCCTCAGACCAACTGTAAATCAAAATATCCGCAGGCCGAATTGTCGATCTGCCCTCATTCGGATTAGTAAGAAAGTTAATAGGAGCCTCTTTTTCACTTATACCCCAGCCCTCCAAAATGGATCACATAAAATGTGTCTAACATGATCATGTCGGTATTTAAAATCGGTAAAATGTCTACAATATGCTGCATGGTCCCCAAAGGCATCTAGTCTACTTTTTTTGCATACAAGGTAAATACCACCATCAGAGTACAGAGGGATCATAAGACGGTACCGGAGAATGGAATGATAGTATATATGATACTCCGGCCACCTGTGACATAAACTGTCAAAGTCACTCCATCATAATAGCAAATAAATAATTAAGACAAGCGTGCAACCAGCTGCGCCGCAAGTCCTTTATGAATGACAAATCATATCCTCCTAAATACAAAAACTCGTTAGAACCAGCTGTCATTACGTTACTGTCCATAACTTTCTACAATCTTTTAAGGATTTCAACAAATTGTTGTGCCAAGAAACCAAAAATGTTGAAATTGAATGGAATAAAACAATGATAATTAGTCCTACAAGCTTTTTCGTGCTTCTTAATCTTCCCTGACGCTGCTCTATTAGTTGCTTCTCCCTACTAATTAACGGAAGCGATGCTTTAGTTACATCAACACATGCATGCTTTCCCCTAGACTAATTGTAGATCAAGACATTCGCAGGCCTTCCCTCATTCGGATTAGTGAGAAAATTAACAAGGGCCTCATTCTTCTCTTGTATCCCAGCCCTCCAAAATTCATCACATAAAATGTCTCTAACCTGATCATGTCGGTATTCGGAACCTAGAAATTGTCTAGAATGTGCTGCATGGTCCCCGAAAGCATCCAGTCTACACTTTTTGCATGCAGGGTAGGGCTGTCAACGGGCCGGACCTGAATATGACACACCTAGGTCCAGGCCCAGCCCATAACATATATGAATTTTCGAGTCCAAGCTCGTTCTAGGTCCTATTGGACAAGGTAAGTTCGGATTCCGGCCAAGCCTAGGTCTGTTAGCAATACATGGAAACTATTTTTTTTCTTCTAAAAATTAATCAAATTTCTAAGTAGCAAGAGGCAAACCCTCATCTCTTGTGTGGCAAGCACAACACTAACCAACATTGCTTCCAATTTTCTATGTACACTATTAGTAAATATATTACTAATATTAACTATAAAACACACAAATCTAGCTACCATATATTTCGGGCCGGGCCATTATCAGACCGGACAGGGGTATGTCTAGACCTAGCCCAATAATCTTATCGGACTAAATGTAAAGTCTAAGTCCTTGTCTTATCGGTTCAGATTCAATCGGGCTTCGGGATTGTGCCGGCCCATTGACAACCTTAATACAGGGCACAAACCACCATCAAAGTACAAATGGACCATGAGACGGTACCGGAGAATAACATGATAATCCACCGACGACATATACTATCCAAGTCTCTCTATCGAAATAGCAAGTAGAAAATCTCTTGCATGTTTTGACTGTAAGCATCCAATGATTGTTTTTTGGCGAGTAGATAACTCAAACTCCCTCTCAAAACCAACAACAATCTTACCGTAGAAAGCTTCTACCAAAACTTTTTGAGGTTTTCAGGGGATAGTAGCATTCAGAGCCAAAGAATTAAGGTCAAAATTGTGTAGACAGATATGCAATACACTGCTAAGATCATAAAAAGTCTCACCCATAGGCACTAGACCACAACTCCTAAGAATGTGGTTCTGAAGCTCAAAAGTTTGAAAACGGGAGACCACAAAAGAAAATGTAGAGACTTTAGTGGCACAATAGATACCTAACCCACCAAAACATAATGGAAGTGTTGCTAATTAAATGCCACTGCAAATCACCAAAGCCAGGACAATTAGAAACTATAATACCATGAAAAACAATACGAAGATGTCGGTCGAAAGTCTTAGCTGCCTCACTAAATAAGGATGGTGCCATTTTGCTTATTCAAGGGGTGGCTCAATTAAGTCTGTAATTTACCATGAACTAAAAGCAATTCAAATGGGGTTGTCAGAATGCCTTTCCATGAACTTTACAAAGGCTATAGTGAATTCTGACTCTTTAAGGGCAATCCAAATTTTGAAAGGAATGGAAAATTCACCTTGGAGTTGCTGGAACTTAGTCTCACTGATCAAAAGACTATGTACCTCTATGGAGGAGATTACTTTCAAACATGTATTCAGAGAAGTGAATAGGGCGGCTGATCATTTAGCTAGCTAAACTTTCAACAGACGGTAATGTAAACACATGTGGTTTTCTACCCTCCATTGTGTAAAACCCTCTCTAAAATAGTACAGGATGATGTAAGTTTATCCTATTTAAGATTCTAATACAGGTGGAGGTCTACCAAACCTCAAAGAACATTCACGAAAAAAAAAAGGATGCATTTTTTTTTTTTTTTTTTTTTTTCTAAATTAGCAAAATTATATTAGGAATGAGATATAAGTTACAAGCAGTTTGTTTTGGGCAGTCATGTGTTGACTCCCAAGTTCAATCAAATCTGAAGTAAACAGCTCCTGGAGCTTCCTACTTAGTAATCAAATAGGGTTTCCCAGCATATGTTTCTAAACTCTAAAATGGTAAACTAGTTGGATGTCATGCAACTTGATCTGCAGAGAAATTTGCCTCCCTCCATGCATTTGAAATGAGGCAATATTCCAAACTCTCTAGGCACCTATTCCGCCCAATCGTGTATCATGAACCAATAAAGTTGAGAAGTACGAAAGGCAGTAATCGCGACTATTGCAGAAAGAGCTTGATCTCTCTGTAGAGTCTGAATCCATTGGCACTGTAATTTGAGTTTCATCTCGTTTGCATTATCTTCTTCATCTTCCAATCGTCCCGAAAATCTCTATAACACACTTAGAATCTCTGATTTCACCTAACATCCAATTTTTCCCATACACCATTTCCATATATATATATATATAAGAGCAGGTTCCATTTACCATATTTTTTATACCATAGTTTATACCACACCCCCCCCCCCCTACAAGTTGAGTTAAGTGCTAATAATTTGTGGATATGATCAACTAACCATTGATAACATCACCATAAAAATTTGTCTCATTTAGAAATCTCTAACCTAGTTAAAAATCGTTATCAAATTTGATTTTTTTTAAATGGCTCAAAGTTTACGATTTTGCAATCATTTTTTCACATAGTTAAACATTATCAAATTAGTTGAAATTTTGTAGTGATGATTTTCATGGTTTGTGGATATGATCTACTAACCATTGATAACATCTCCACAAAAATTTGTCTCATTTAGAAATCTCTAACCTAGTTAAAAACAGTTCTCAATTTTGATTTTTTTTAAACGGCTTAGATTTTTCGATTTTGCAATCATCTTTTGACATAGTTAAACATTATCAAATGAGTTAAAATTTAGTAGAGATGATCTTCATGGTTAGTTGAACACATCCACAAAAAATTAGGTTATAATTCACATTGTACGTAAAGTTGTAGGGCATGGTATAAACTATGGAATAAAAATTAGGTGTGGTAAACAGAATCGGCTTGCTTATATATATATATATAGTCATTCCCTAAAAAGTAGCTACTTAAGTTAACTTAAAATAAGTACGTAGGTAAAACTTCACTTAGAAAATGAATTCAACCCCAACGTTTTGTGGATATGATATGGTCACTATAAATTTCAGCTCATTTGGAAACCTTGAACATTGGTAAAAAATTATTGCAAAAACTCAATATTTCTGGACCGTTAGATTTCTTTTTAAAGATGACAACAATTTTTATCTATATTAGAGATTTCCAAATGAGTTGAAATTTTGTGGAGATGATCTTTATAGTGAGTGCTTCATAACCACAAAAAATTAGGTTTCAATTCATTTTCTAGGTGGCCTTCTAATAGTAGCTTGTCCTTCTCTTATTAATTATTATTTTTAACGACATTCTCGTTTTAAAGAACTAGGTCATGTACCATGGGATTGAGATGCCTACCAGTAGAGGTTTCTATCATCTTTTGGTGGGATTGGATAACTCAGGCGAGATACCATGGGAATTACAATCAAGATGGAACAGTTACCTCTTTCACATCTATTAGCTTCACTCATATATGGAGAGAAACCAACATCTCATACTAAGGCCGACTCTAGGCCCCCCAATTAGGTTCAGTAAAAAGCCCCTCAAATACTACTTATATGTCCATACCCTTCTGCTAGCTCAAGCCAATGACTTACATAGTCCAAACCTAATAATTAACTCCTCTATTTGGTAGATTCTAAGCTTGTATACATGGTTCAAGCCCAAATAATCAAATAAATATTCAAGAAATTGGTCCCAATGCCCATTTTTTAGTGAAAATTAATCACTCTCAAAACCATCGATTTTTTTAATCGCTCTCAAGGACAAATTTTGGGTGAAAATAACCCGAAAAATTAATTTTCGAGTGAAAATAACTCTAAATGACAAATGGCCCGGATTTAAAATAAATATTTTCCGATTTTACCTTTTTTTTGTCGTTTTGTTATGAACAATGAATGTTCATACCTTATACTGATGTATGAACAATGATTGTTCATATCCAAATAGGTGAACATACCTCATATAATATATTGATGTATGAACAATGATTGTTCATAGCTCATGTTGAGGTATAAATAATGATTGTTCATACTTTAATAGGTGTTCTTACTGATCATACATTATGGATAGGATTGTTCATACCCCAAAAGAAGTATGAACAATGATTGTGTATTAACCCCATTTATACCCTTTAACCTCACACCTCCACTCTCCTCGGTCCATTCACGAAAATGAAACTCCCTCTCTTTTGAACCTCTCAGCTGAACCCATTTGGGGCTGCCTACGTACCCCCGACTTCCCGGAGGATCAAGCTGTCTCATAGTTCTCCTTCTCCTCCTCTTTTCACTGCTGCCTCCATTTCTTTACCTCCTCTTTCTCTCTCTCCTCCCCCTCCTTTAGGTCAAAGTTACTGGGCCTTTTCTCTTTGGGCCCATCTCTTGGGCCCAATACCATCCGAGGCCCACTTGTCTCTCTATTGCTCCTCTTACCTATGATGCCCGTGGTCATGACTCTGGCTTACACAAATGCCCCCTCTCGGGTCCGTCGATGAAGACGGTGGACCCGAGAAGACCTTGACTCGCCAAGCGCCAGGGCCTCAAAACTCAAACAAATATACCCAAGATGTGTCCTTTCTAGAGAGATTTCGGCAGAACCTCCCCTGTACTTCCAACATTTCATAAACATAATAACCTGTCATAACCTGAACATTTAACAAGAATACAGCCAAACCAAATATAAAACCTTGTGCCTCAGTCATACGCCCAACTCCTAAAAGATATATTAATTCGTAGAACCAGCTACTTGACCATCTCGACCAATGCCAGTTAAGTCAAGTAACCAATCCTCGAATAAGAAGAAAACTATAAATATACAAACAACATTCCATAAACTTTACTATACGACTTATACAATGCAACTAACATACATCTCCACGTTACCAGATCAGTCTCAACAAATATCTAACCTTACATATTCCAAATACACCCATACACAAAGGATGGATTAATGTCAGATCACTTGAGTAACAAACTAATATCGACTCAACAAATTAAAGAAATGAAGATATCTCTAATCTTGCACCCATGTGCATACAAACATGACTAGAAATAATGACGCCCATAACAATAAATATTCAAGTTATAGTAAAACTTACTCTCTGTGTAATTCCCGCATTTGCTTATTTATAAACAAATGACATACGTAAAGATCCAATATTAAACATATCACACCGATCAAACTAAGCACGCTTTAACATCATAAATCATAAACAAAGAACTCTACGGAATGGGTACTTGCCTAGGGAAGCCTCCCGGCATAGCCGCTTCCCTTTCAGGGATCAAGCCATACGTAGTTCTTCCATCTCATACTAATACACCAGGATACCAAACTCAAAGAATACTATGTCCTAGAAGTATTCAATCACCAAGAATAAAATTTAACAATAGTCATGCGCACACTAAAACCTTAGCTATAAAAGCCATGGGCAATGAGCTATACACTCCTGTACATACCACACCATTAGAGCATGAAAGAGGATGATTAATACAACTAAACAAACAAACGATCACCTATATAGCCACCGCTTGACTAAAATATTTGGTCGTACCACCAATCAACTTGATTTTAGTGGTTAGCAACATGCATTTTGAACATGTCACCACCATATCGATAATGACAAAACAAGGCCCAAAAACTCAAATTTGGGGTTTACATGACCTCTCCGGTACTCATACTTGAATTCTAAACCTTCGCCGTACCATGACTTGATCTCATGTTCTTTGTGTGTTCCTCCGACAACCTCAAGTTGCTTCCGCGAATGGCTCATCCCCTCCGCTGTCTTAGAGACGTTGGGGGCAGCTCAGTTTGCCCCCAAGTTGAATCCGGACATCCTCGTCCGCGAAGGGCTCCTCCCCTCCGCTGCCTTGGAGATGTTGGGGCAACTCAGTTTTCCCCCAAGTTAACTATGGATATGTTGGAGGCTGCTGAGTTTGCCCAGGCAACTCAGTTTGCCTCCAAGTTGACTATGGAGATGTTGGAGGCCGCAGAGTTTGCCCGGGCCACTCAGCTTGCCCCCAAGTTGCCTCTGGAGATGTTGGGGCCACTGAGTTTGCCCGGACCACTTAGCTTGCACCCAAGTTGCCTCTGGAGATGTTGGGGGCCACTAAGTTTGCCCGGGCCACTCAGCTTGCCCCCAAGTTGCCTCTGGAGATGTTGGGGCCACTGAGTTTGCCCAGGTCACTCAGCTTGCACCCAAGTTGCCTCTGGAGATGTTGGGGGCCGCTGAGTTTGCCCTAGCTACTCAGCTTGCCCCCAAGTTGCCTCTGGAGATGTTGGGGCCACTCAGCTTGCACCCAAGTTGCCTATGGAGATGTTGGGGCCGCTTAGTTTGCCCGAGCCACTCAGCTTGCACCCAAGTTGCCTATGGAGATGTTGGGGCCGCTGAGTCTGCCCGGGCCACTCAGCTTGCACCCAAGTTGCCTATGGAGATGTTGGGGCTACTGAGTTTGCCCAGGCCACTCAGCTTGCACCCAAGTTGAATATAGAGATATTGGGGGCCGCTGAGTTTGCCCAGGCCACTGAGCTTTCCCCCAACTTGCTTATGGAGATGTTGGGGCCGCTGAGTTTGCCCAGGCCACTCATCTTGCACCCAAGTTGCCTTTGGAGATGTTGGGGCCGCTGAGTTTGCCCGGGCCACTCAGCTTGCACCCAAGTTGACTATGGAGATGTTGGGGGCCGCTGAGCATGCCCGTGCAACTCAGTTTGCCCCCAAGTTGAATTCGGACCACGCTGTTCGCTGTCTTTGGCCTCATCGTCCGCGAAGGGTTCATCCCCTCTGCTGCCTTGGAGATCTTTCTCTTTCTCTGTAACCTGAAACTTTCATATTTGAGTTTTGCACGCATAACACGTGAGTTTAACGACGAACATTAGTTCAGCATAAGCATTTGCATACAAATATAACGGCGATCATACGCTCCAAATGGTGTACATCCTATCTTACCCTGAGGTGTATGGCCACGTTACCCATCCGGGTCCGTAGACACCTAGATAACTTAGCGCTAATAGGTCTGCAGAATATCACGAGGTTTGGGGGATAACCCAACTCTATTCCCATATATATCTCTACCAAGGATGGGGACAAGACTTGTCTGCCCCCAGTGCAACACTAGTTGACGACTGAGTCACCACTCGTCCGTCTATTATGTTCATGACGGCAAAATAAGAAGTTACCTGCCGCGGTATGTCTCTGCATCACTTTTGTAATCAACTTACTATTTGTATTCGAATGCTCCAATCCGTCAATCTCAGCCCCAAACTCTGGATCTCCTTATTCCTCTGCCTCAAAACTTCATAGTCGTCAATGTCTACCACTGCCTCTTCTGCCTTCTATGGTTGTTGTACTTCAGTCTAAGAAGAATGTTAGAAGCTTCTTCCAGTACGGGTCAGACTATTCTGAGTACCACCTCTCATCTTGGGTTCTTCTGGATCTCCAAGTTATTCGTTGCATGCATTTCGCCTTCATATCACTATGTCCCCTTCATGAATGACTCCCTTTTTCACATGTACATAGAACAAACATCTTTACGCGCGTTTCGCCAAACATTCCTTATGCACTTACATTGGCTGTGAAACACAACTATGATTTCTCCGGACTTTATGTGGAGGCCAAGATTCAATCTCCAATACATACAAGTGACTCAAGCTACAAAATATAACATTAGCATTTTTTTTTCTAACCCACACAAATTGAGTGACAAAATGTAACCAAGATGAAAAGTATCGTTTATTAAAGATGAATCTACCCATGAGTAGAAAGGTTCATGATAACAAAGAAATATTTAATATCGAAATTTACTGATGCATATAAGAGTATATGCATCATCAATCTATTATGGGCCCCTCTAATCAGAGAAATCAAATCCGTATGCAACATCCATATACTTTAAGAAGAATTGTCCACAAAATCATTGGGGGTTCTAAGAATTCTTTCAGTATATAAGTAAACTAGAACCTGCTCCAGTACAATTTCAACCTTGAAGCCATTGGTGTTTCACAAGTAATCACACATTTGTATGGTAAGAGAGAATGACAATACAATTCAAGATGGAGGAAGAAGCAAGCACTAAATTTTTGAAGGTTGTTAAACTAATATAGTGAACTGGAGCCAAAACTAGAAAAATCTAACATTTGTGACTAATAAATAGACTTTGAGCACACTTGTAATTCAAAGATACGTTGTCCTTACCAAACATGTATTAATCAAGCAGGTTCATGGAGGGCTAGCATATATTTTAATCAATGAATGCTACATAACATGATTTCCCTAGGAAAGAAACACTAAAGACATCGTAACCAAACTAATTAAGATCGATTACTTCTTCACAAAAAGCAACAATTAACTTATTACTAATGATGGAATGGCAAAACCATTCCAAATACTCATGCTCCTACCCAAAATGCACAAAGTTAAATGCACTAACAACTCTCCAAAATCCATTTTTCTTCCAATCTAAGCTTTCATAAACCCACTAGTCCACAAACGTGACTGTGTAGCTCAGTAACCTTACTACGATTGGTAGAGATGCTGCATACATATATGACAATATCATGGAAAAATGTAGCATATTAATAAAAAGGGCTTCCAAACCCGACCATCGAGTGCGAAGATAGATACCACTGCGATAAATGAAAATAGCATGTACCGTAGATACGAATCAGTTGTCGAACTACAATTTGTGCCTCCATGGTTATAAGGATGACCAAGTACTTAGCCGCGGCAAAGTGGAACGACCATTCTTGCAAAACAAACAAGAAAGACTGTAACAAGATACTGAGAACACCATGTAAGAGGCTTCCATTTAATTTCCACACTAGAGTTGTTCATCCTTTTGGCATTAAGGGGTTCTTTTGAAATATCACAACTAGCCCCTTTCATCCTCAACTTTTGAATACATCTAACAAGTGCCTGGTTATCACTTCTCTCCCTCGTCAACTGTCTCGACCTCTTCCAATACCTACAAAACTCCATATACAATCACCAGTGGCTTCACCAACCGAGCTACTGGACGCTTTTGAATTTGGGTAATGGACTACCTTTAGTGCAGATATCCCTTTTAGTACATTTAGACCCCGGAAGCTCAGGCCCCATATCCTTTCTAAATCCAGCATCAATATTGTCTCTATTTCCATATCCATTCCAGCACAAACATAAGCTGCTCACCCCATCAATTCCATCACAACCAATTTTCTATCACCAAGTCCTTGGATCTTTAAAACCATCGATGATAGTAAACAGGACGATTCCTAAAAAGCTTACCAGTACGGCTTTTGTCAACAATATAAAGCCTCAAGCCAATGGACTGCTGGCCATTCCTCGGGAACCATAAATGTCGGCTACTGACCGGGCCTTGCTTGCCCTCCCCCTGACTGACAGTCGTTAGTCTATTCCTTTGACAAACTTGTTGATCCTGGTCATTACTTATGCAAAGAGGCTATGCTGGAAGCCAATAGTGGATGATTGGGAAGTGAATACTTATATCGATGTTCATGACTTCAACCCTTCTCCTCTCAATGTGATAGAAACCAAACTTCTTACCCTGCCACCTCACCAAAAGCAGATGGGGATTTGATGGACAAAAAGCCAGCGGATAAACAAATGATCAGATCAGATATAAATGTCTCTTGGAACTCATTGATCAAGTTCTCAAAGTTGATAAATGTCTCAAAGACCATTCATCATCGTAAACAAGAGCCCAAATATAGAAATGAGTCAGTTTACTCTCCGCGTAATACAAAGATTCATCCGATGCGCCCAAGAGTCCAACTCCCTCGAAGGGAGCAGTAGGCAGTTCCATAAAATGATTAGTTCTCTCTCCTATTCTCTGGAAAGGTCCCACCTTTCTCTAGTTTTCCTAAACCCCAAATAGTGTTCGCGGCCACATTTTTCCCACCCCCATCTCTCTACTCATCGATTATCCCCACAGACGGTGCCATTGTATTAACCCTGTTTATACCCTTTAACCTCACACCTCCACTCTCCTCGGTCCATTCACAAAAATGAGACTCCCTCTCTTTTGAACCTCTCAACTGAACCCATTTGGGGCTGCCTACGTACCCCCGACTTCCCGGAGGATCAAGCTGTCTCGTAGTTCTCCTTCTCCTCCTTTTTTCACTGCCGCCTCCATTTCTTCACCTCCTCTTTCTCTCTTTCCTCCCCCTCCTTTAGGTCAAAGTCACTGGGCCTTTTCTCTTTGGGCCCATCTCTTGGGCCCAATACCATCCGAGGCCCACTTGTCTCTCTATCGCTCCTCTTACCTGTGATGTCCGTGGTCATGACTCTAGCTCACACAGATTGTTCACACCTATCCATGTATGAACAGTAGTGATTGTTCATCATAGCCTAAATAGGTATGAACAATGATTAATTGTTCATTCTCCAATAAGTGTTCTTATTGATCATACACTATGTTAAGGTATATATGAACATTGATTATTCATACCCCAAATAGGTATGAACAATGATTGTTCATATTCTAATAAATGTTCTTATTGATCATACATTATGTTGAGGTATGAACATTGATTGTTCATACCCCAAATAGGTATGAACAATAATTGTTCATATGAACATTGATTGTTCATATCCAAAATATGTACAAACAATGATTGTTCATAGCTCATGTTGATGTATGAACAGTGATTGTTCATACCCCAAATAGGTATGAACCTACAATGATTGTTCATACTCCAACAAGTATTCTTATTGATCATACATTATGTTGAGGTATGAACATTAATTATTCATACTTCAACAAGTATTCTTATTGATCATACATTATGTTGAGGTATGAATATTGATTATTCATAACCCCAAATATGTATGAACAATAATTGTTAATGATTGTTCATAGCTCATGTTGAGGTATAAATAGTGATTGTTCATACTCCATTAGGTGTTTTTACTGATCATATATTAAGTTGAGGTATGAACAGTGATTGTTCATAACTCATGTTAAGGTATGAACAATGATTGTTCATACTATATAGGCCAGACCGTTTTTAATTTTGGGTCAAGGGTATATTTGACATTTCATCTACCCCGTCTTTGTGAGTGATTAAAAAAAAATGGGTCCTTTAGAGTTACTTTTTCCCCCGATCTATCCTAGAGAGTCTCTCCCTGATAAATATTCAAGAAATGGGGCTTAGCCCCTTGGTTTGAATCCGGATGAGTGTAAACCCCTTCCTATCGGCCCATATCACATAACCTCCCTATTTATCGGCCCATATCACAAAAACTCCCTGCTTTCTAATAACAGCGACATTCCAGTCCGATTTCTATTTCCTATTTTATTTTATTACCCGTTTTACCCTTTTTCCATATTAATCAAAATTTCGACCAAGAAGAACACCGATTCATCTGGATAACACGATTTGACCTATTTTATTTCTCAATTGAGAAAAACACCGATTCATCTGCTTGGATAACCCGATTTGATTTCCTTTGTAACGATTGGTTCTTTTGTTGTTTAATATTGTGTATGTTTAATATGTAGAAAGTTGCCAAAACAAAGGAGAAAACGAAAGAGATATTGTCAAAACAAGCTGTTAAAATTGCAAAACAAGCTGAGGAACATGAAAGATTTATTACCAAGGTGTGTGTTTGTTTCTTTATAGATTTTTTCTTGTTAAAGTTTCGATTTTGGAATTGTTTGGGCTGATGGGCAAGCTTCAGATGGAATAATTTTGTTTGATGGTTTGTTAATTGTGTAGGTGACCCATCTATGTGGAGTTCTTGGCTTAGGCACATTTTGCTTCTTGTTGGGTGCAAGTGAGTAAGAAGTTTATTTGAAAGGAGAAATGTGTTTGTTAACAAACTATTTACTTGTAACTTTCTTGGTTTCAGGACCACAAGATATTTCGTATGTATACTGTTTGTTTTTCGTCACGTTCGTTCCTCTCCGATGGATATACTATCGATTCATGAAATGGCATTACTATCTTCTGGTGAGCAGTTTTATGTCTCAAGTAATTTGGTAATAGTGTACTTATTGACCTTGGTGTATTCTGAAAGTTCCATAAACTGGTAGGGAGTTCATCTAGAAAAGAAAATCTATAATTCCCGATACGAAAAGAAGTTCAAATTAAGACTAACCGCATCGTCATTCATCATCCTGCTTTTGTCTGAGTTTTATAAAGTAATTGTGTTGTACTTGTAATGATTTTGATAAGCTAGATAAGGAAGCCATTTCAAATTGTTTGAATCCTACTGTGACTATATGCAAAGAGTAGGCCAAACGTAGGCAAAAGTAGACAACAGATAAATGCTTATTGTATAGAAAAATACTATTTTATTTATCTAGGGATCTTATATTGTCTCATGATTGCAATTGTATTTTTGTAGGATTTTTGCTACTATGCCAATACAATTTTCTTGGTCATGCTTCTCTTGTTTCCAAGAAATGAAAAGTTTTTCATGGTTTGCTTCTCCTTTACAGAGGTAGGTATACTGCCACTCTTTACACATCTACTATGTATGGATGATTTGCGTAGATCATGTTTTTGATGATATAAACTTCTGAATGCTACAACAAGGACCATTGGCGTGGGCATTGATTGTGTGGCGATGTAGCCTTGTTTTCAGTTCTCTCAACAAACTTGTTAGTGTCTTAATACATCTTTTACCTGGTGAGTTCCTCTCTATCAAGCTATCTTTCTTGCTTCGAAGCACTCGGTTAGAGTTTGAAGTCTAATAATAAAAAGATGAATTTTTTATTTTTAATTTTTTTTATTAGGTTGGAATTAGAAGAGAAGCCAACTATACATGCGAATTCTTCAAATGACGACAATGTTGGTTCTGATAATATTGTCTCTTTCAAAGGGATTGAGTCCAGAGAGAAGATCTCTGAAAGTGACCAGAGTTGTGAACTGAGACAGATTGCTGCTCATGTGGATACCTTTGTTAAGGAAGAGATTCAGACTCCAAAAACAGAAAATGTAACCAATGCTATCTCTTTTTCTGCTGATGAAGAGACAAAGAGAGAAATTAAGAATGGATGACCGATACTTCGGATGTAATTTGAATTGGAAGAAAAAGATTCTCAGAACTTACATGTTCCGGCCTTGATGTGAACATTGATGAAGGCTCTAGTAGTCGAGGGATGTGGTCAAGGAGCACGAAGTGTTGGAAATTCGGGATAAACAAAAGAAAGAAGAGTCTCCTTCAATTGGGAATTTGGCGATTCTAGTTTAAATAGGGACCCCGAAATTCTACCTGCTGTAGAACCTATTCAAGCTCCTCTTTCTCGTCGTCGGGCTGGCCTTGGTGGCGCTGCTCCATTGATTGCTCATTTTGATGTTATATAGACACATTTTGTAAAACTATATTTATAGTCATTGAATTTTTATAGACGTTTTTTTGACATTTGAGTTCTAACCAGATGACGCGGGTTATGGAAATATGAATTTACATATGCAAATATGAAGTTACATATGTACATACAAATTTACATATGCAAATATGAAATTTCATAGACATTTTTTCTGACAACTGACAGGTGACACAGGTTATGTAAATATAAATTTAAATTTTCTTATGAAAAAAAATTTCATATGAAAATTTAAATTTAAATAGGTTAAGAAAACTGTGTAATTTTATATTGTCATATGTAAATACAAATTTACATAGGATGACGTCAGCCCGGTTTGTCCTTAAGCCGAAATTATAAGTAAAGATTGATGACGTCAGCCCGGTTTTTACAGGGGTATTTTGGTCTGTTTGGGTATTTTAAAAAAATAGAGAGTTTTTATGGATTAGTACGTAATGAGGGGGTTTTTATGCTGGTTATGTATCAACTAGGGAGATTAAAACCAAAATATGGATAAATATTTCAATAGATTCTTAAAAATGAAGAGGGCACTAGTGGGATTCAAACCCTGGTGGTCAACGTAAAATGGAAAGCTCAAACCCACGCACTAAACCAAACTGAATACAACCGAAAATATTGAATAGCTTTGTTTGAATATAATAGGCCCCATTTTTTAGGTTTGCCTTGGTCCCCCAGGAACTCAGAGCCGGCCTGCTACGAACACACTTGCTAAAGCTGGAACTGGTCTTCTAGTCGAGGGGAGTATGTGTAAGAAAGCACATGGTTACACAAATGAACATTTTAGTAGACTATATTAATCAGACTCCTAGATAGAGATATTTAAGGATAGTCATGAGCTTGTAACTGAGAAATTGAAATTGCCAATATTTTCAACTTACCGAGCCAAAAATGCAAATAATTGAGTCATATAGGCATATAGCTAGCTAGGTTTAGTTTTTCTCTAAATAATTGGATTATTTTGGGGTATGCGAGTGCCAGTGTTAATTAGTATAAAACTATAAATACATTGCCGTGGGCAGGTTGGTTTTGAAAGTTGACTTCTCATTGTATTTGTTTATTTATATGGTATTAGTGCCTTAAATTACAATTGCTTGTGATGGATTCATTACTGGAAGATTTGGTCTTCTATAAAAAAAATGCACTTTCTCATGTTACTGCAGGCGAATGCACAACAGTGTAATAGGTAGCAAATGCACGTAAATATAGCAGCTTGTAGTTCCAAAGTACAATAATCTCCAAGCATTATATATTGTATTTTTTTTAGATGTTATATATTGATTTTGTGACGGTAGAATGATTAATTGTATTTTGTTTTTCCATCTCTTTCTTTCTATCAATTAACTTGAGATTACTTTCATGTTATCTCTTTCTTTCTATCAATTAACTTGAGATTACTTTCATGTTTCAACGGATATGGAGTTTCTGGTGCGCAGTGGTTCTAGATTTGTTGAATGTCCAATTGAATGTAAAATGGTTGAAGGTCCAACTGCCTTATGCATTCTGTTTTCTCTTTGGTGCTTTGGAGTTTGAACAATCAAAACTCAACTTAATAACAAATGCTTTTACAGTCCAAATGAACTCAAACATGATGTGTTTATAACATAAAAAAAACACCGTTCTCTTTTACAGTCCACGCCGAAAATAATTCCAATTGATGGTGTATTGAAACAGAGAAATGAGCTTGAGCAGCACCAAGTTTGGAGCTTTTTTGTCTTTTCATTTTGCCACGCCTTCTTTGAGTTCAATAGGCTGTGTTTGTTTATTGGCAAATTTCTAGTGCGAAAAATTCTGTTTGCCAGTGTTTGTTTGCAAAAATTTATAGTGGGAAAATATGAGATTTGCCAATTTTGTCAATGTTTGTTTACATGGTTTTTTTCCTGGGGCAAATGAAATTTCAACTTTTTGGATTTTTTTTTTGAAGTTTTCAAACTCAATGAAGTATAAAAAAAATCAAAATACAAAAATAAATAAAAATAAAGACAATACAATTCAACATTAATGGTACCCATAAAATAAAATCAAAGTGCAATGGACTATAACAATTGTTATCCAAACACATAAAATGTCATTGTGCCTTGGATAAATTCTATTTATCTACTTTCCCATATTCGGATTTTGTGTTATTGCTTGATCCCAAACCTCGTTGCTAGCTATGATCTTCTGTTCTTCAGAACTCCATTCAAACCCTTGTTGCATAGTTACATTAGTAATATCACGTACTATCCATCGTAAGGTCTTCATTCGCTGCGTTACATGACTAATAGTCAAGTCGATACCTAGTGGTGTCAAATGGGCTGGGCCGGGCTGGCCCGGCCCTCAAACAATGAAGCCCTCATGCTTTGAGGGCCGAGCCAGCCCTACCCTCATTTACTTTAAGGGCCGGGTCGGGTCGGGCCAATGCTTAAATCTCGAAGCCTTTTACCCCCCTCAACCCTCTCGAGGGGGCTTGAAGGGCGGGCTTGAGGGCCAAGCGTGAGGGGGCGGATACTATGTTATACATTTGATTTACAAAATAAATTTAGAAACATTAGTTAAAAATGATAAAATCGAATGCACTTCACAATTAAACCTTCAAACTATTAAAAAAACTTGTTAAAGTTGTATTAGTCAATTAAGATCAGTTAAATTCATTTCATAAAATATTATAATGAAATTATAAGGTTGGCAAACTTAATAGATAAACGTTTTTTTAAGTGATTTTTAGCATATTAATGTTAAAATGAAATATATTGTAAAATTTTTTATTAAAATATATGTAATAAATGTTGAGGGCCTAATGAGGGCCGGGCTTAAGAGAGGGCTTAAGTTTCGAAGTCTAGGCCCATACCCTCCCCTCAAAGGCTTGAGGGCCGGGTCAGCCCAGCCCACGAATGTGTGAGGGCCTCATTTTGAGGGCTTTTTTGGCCCATGGGCCGGGTCGGGGCGGGCGGGCTAAGGGTTTGAGGGCTATTTTGACACCCCTATCGATACCAAATGTAAATGTGTTTAGGAGTGTGTCCCTTGCACGCTCTTTTGATATTGAAAAAAATCCATTCTCATTCTTATGACCTAGCTAGGAGTAGCTCGCTATGGAATGTATCGATAAGAACATTGTTCATCTCATTTGTCTATTGCATTGCCATATCTAATTAATAAGCATACAAGTCAAGTTAAATGAATAAATTCAAATGAAAAATAAATAGCATTTGAAATATAATCAAATAGTATAATTAAAAATAAATTTTAGACCTCCTCTAATATATATATGTTTTTAACATACAAAGTTTAAGTATATGTTGAGAACATTTTCAGAAAAAGTTAGCAAAAAGTCGCTTCATTATTTATCACAATGAAGAATGTTAGGGAAATTGCCAATACGAGCACTATCACTATAAATTAGTATGATATATAAGAATTCCTGAGGTCATTAGTCTAACTTAATTAATCTCTAGATTTCTGAATATTAACAACAAAAAGGACATACATGAAAGAACCTGAGAAACAACCAAGTCAAATGACAATGATAAGTTCATCACCTGCACACAGTCACCACACCAGCAACACACCACCTGCACTACCACTAAACTTTTTAACCCAGCCACCCAAGTACCACACTAACCAGCAACAACACAGTAGCAACAATAGTAGCAGCGCGCATCAACAACAACAGAGCACCAACACAACATCACACACCCAACATAGACCACATAATCCCAGCTTGCAACACAACCCAACCACCTAAACCAACACCGAAACACCAATTTAACCCAACCATCACCAGCACTCAACACCTAAACCAACCTGCACACAAACACCAACCTAAACCAACACCGAAGCAACACTTCAACCCAATCATCACATGCACTCAACACCTAATATAGTCAAGGTTTTATCTCTCTCAAAGAATGAAATGATTTCACATAATATATTTCGTCTAACCCTACGTCCCTTATAGGTTATAAACTTATGAGTCGATATGACACTTTCGATGTCATACTTATATGTTATGCCACTTCTGATGACATACTTCAGTAGAACTCTTGAAACTCTGAAAACATCTTCCTCTGTTCGGTGTCATTGAGCCGAACAGAAACATTGATGCATATGCCACAAACAGTGTCGTACTTCATGCCATTTTGAGTTGCATACTTTTGCCTATGCTCTTTGGTGCCTCATGGTGAAGGACAACCCCAACAATTAGCACTCCCAAATACAAACAAAATTTATTTTCAAAACATGACCACCCCAAGAGAGACGACCAAAGTCTCACAACCCTGCTTGGTCAAGCTTCCCTTCTTTCTTCATAATTTTTAACTTTGATTGGACATTGTCAGATACAAGTCATATTTAGTCATCGATTTATTTCATCAGCAATTCGCTTCAAGCTCTCTGTCTTCCACCCATTAATGGCATTATATTATAAGCGTTATTTGCCCCACTAGCATCCTCCTCCAACAACACCTCAACCAAGATTACTTCCATATTGACATCCCATCTAACTCGGGCATTACCACTCATTGGATTTACACCACCACTTGCCATACCTAGTTTGAAACAAATAATAAATAAAGCTCCACACTTATTCAACACTCAATAAAACACAGTACTGAAATAATAAAACATGGTATTACAAAAAACATTATAACTAGTCTTGAAACATAACAAAAAGTTACAAATAGTTATCTTGTGACATTGCCACATTGCAATTGACAAAAACTTTTCTTTATTGCAAAAAAGTTACTATAACAGTCCATGATAAAACGAATGTGAATAGTTTACCTACGAAATGAACGATGAATTCACAACGTAAGTAAACTAAAACTGAACTTTTACTAATCAATTATCAAATCTTCTACTCTCGATGCGAATTGCACTAAGTGGAGTAGGAAGTTCGTTCCACTCCTAGTACCCTAGCATGGATTGTTTTCTAAGTCTAAGTAATCAGTCTTAAATCTAATGAGAGCTTTACGAAATGTTATGCTAACAAGACGCGTTAATTTAAATAACAAGATATAATAAATAACACGATAAAATATAAACTAAAGATAATCTACGAAGCTACGAAATACGATTGTTTGACTCTAGATAAAGAAATAGAGGGAATTAAATCCACCTCGAATCCAACTTAATAACCTAGTATAGATTGTCGATCTCGATTCTTACGTTTTCACGGCAAGAATTTCGAGTCTAATCCCCTAGTGTTCATGGCATTCCCTACCGGATACTAACTAGCATGTGAGGTCGTCCCACCCATTCTCATGGCGAAACACGACCTTCTAGAGTGGAATAGATTCTACTACCAAATTCTATACTAACCACTAAGTTTTCATCAAGGCTTCATCAACCCCTCTAATGGAGGTTTAGCCTTGAGTCATCAAACTAACATTTCCCATTGAATCTAAACTAAACATAATGTAAGAAATTGAGATTTTACTTAATTAAACAATAATGAATCTAATTTAATGACTGGAATGGAATGATAACAAGAATTTAATTTAGATCTAGAATGGAAATGACAAAAATTCGAAATTGACAACTAACTATTTTATTAATCTAATCAATCAAGAACAATCATTCAAAGATTTAATCTAAAACAGGAATTGAAATGGAACTAAAACTTAATTAATTAATTAAAACTAGATCTAGAATTCTATATATTAATTTAGGTCTAACTAGCTACCATTAACAAAGAGTGAAGCTTTTGTTTTTATACATCCAGATCCAAAAATCGTGCATGGGCTTGGAGCCATGTTTTGGGCCAGAGAATCAGGCCCAAAACCCAATTCTTTCAGTCCAAAAAGGCCTCTTCAGCTGCAGTTGGCTTCCACAGACTTTTCGTCCACTTCTACTCCTCTGATTGGGTCAAGGCTTGGACCATTGGAAAGCTCTTTCCGAGCCGGTCGTTTTGACATAAGGTAGGCCCCATTCCGAGGTCTGAGTCCAAAGATATGGCATTCGGAAGTTCTGCTGACTTTTGCTCCTTTATCTCGCTAAAAGTAGCGCATTACGCATAATGGACTTTGAAGCCCTGAAATGCATAAAAACACGTAATCAGTATTAACTCTTACTTATTATTCACATAATTGGTCTAACAGTATGATTATTAAGGGGTTAAAACTACAGTTTTGGGCTCTTATCAGTCCACCTAATAGCAATGTTTACACATCATGGTTATCTTGCTACATTGCAATTGACAATCCATCCCTAAAATTAGTCTACCCCTGGCTAGGTTTCATATCAATATGAAATCCTTCATTCACTTCATTGTTTTCAGCATTCAAAATAGGGCTAGCCTCTGCCTCATCCTCGATCGCTGAGCTCCTCGTTGCTCAATGTACTATCAGGATCTTCTTCTCGCAAATAGTTATGCACACCACAACATGCAAGGATCACTTTTGTGTGTATATGTTGACATCATGGAATTGGGGGTGCCTTAGATATGCAAATCTTTTCTTCAAAATACTAATTGTCCTTTCCACAACAGTATGCAAAGATGAATGACGGAAATTAAACTGTTCTTTGTAATTTTGAGGTTGAACTTCACCTATCTCTCTAAGATGGTAACGCACACCACAATAGGGTGTGAGGAACCCTGAGACTAAAGCAAAACCAGCATCCACTGTATAGTACTTGCCACCTTAAATTGAAGACACAAATAGGTTGATAAGTAACTAGTCATTTTAAGCGTAATGCAACACTAAACAAGGGGTGTTTAATGTGCAAACTATACCAATGGGTAGAGTGAGCTTATGCCCTGGACGAGACACAACACTTCTCAACAATCGTCCATCATGGGCAGATCCCTCCCACCTTGCGAGTGCGTATGTGAACTTCATGTCAAATGTGCAAGCCATGAACCAACATATTTTGGGTGACGTTACCCTTCCTATTATGATACATAGCTTGTTGCTCCAATAATGGTACGTTGATTGGAAAGTGTGTACCATCAACCGCACCCACCGCATCTATCTTAACAAATTAAAGAAAATTCATTAAGATTGAATAAACTCTCTAACCTTGAAATAACACTCATCCTAACTTGTGTAAGAAAAAGTTGTCTAACCTTGAAATAGCAAAGCCAATGATGTGTGTTGGAGCACTTGCAAGGAGAGTTCTCAGCAGTAACACTTTTTACTAACTCCCTAAATAACCAAAGCAATCCAGCCAACACAACATGGAAGTAACGATGAATTATTTCTCTCGAACAGAAGAATTGAAATTATTTATTTTGATTACGCATGTCATGCCCAACAGTGTTAAGAAACATGGCCACTTGCTCTTCGACGGTAACATGTCTACTATCGCGAATAGACCATGAGCATTCAAACGAGTGCACAATTGACGAAACATTCCTCGTCTCATCCTTAATTGCTGATGGCAAAAAATTTCACTAGTAGTATACATCCTATCCAACATGGTTGCCCGCACAGAATCCCAATTTCTACGAGGACCTTTAGTAAGAGCAAGGGGAGCCCTATGCCTAGGCCTAGGCCTATACCTCCCTATATACCTTCTCCTCTAACACCATGTCATCATAATATGACCCATCATAATAATAAGAAGAGTTGCAACTAGTCTACGCTCACGTTCTATTCTCATTCTACAAAAACTCAAACAAAAGAAACCATTTAACAGAAAGTTCATCAACTAGAGACAACAAATCAACAAACATTTAAATTCCAAGGAAGTGTTTACAGTTTACCCAATTATTTCAACAAAAAGTTTATCATAGCATGGAATAACAGCAAACACTGAGATAATTGCTATAATTGCTGAAACAAACATACCCAAATTGAAAACTTCAATTATAAGTTCTTCAATAGTATAAAAAAAACATCAGTGAACAATAAAATACCATAAATGGGAACATTTTACCAACTCTCAAGTTAAAAATAACCACACCCAAATTGCAAAACTGTAATTATTCGAAAAAAAAAAACAAAAAAGGTGATTTGTGTGGAAGTTTGAATTTAATGTACAGCTTGAGATAAATTAAACTACATTTAGTACAAAAATTCACACACACACATCTCGTATAACTTTAAGATTATCGAAAACATCCAAATCCAACCATAAAGTAAAAGAGCAAGTATAAAATGTCATTAATTACTTCGAATCAGGTTACTTTTGTTACGTAATTATCTTTTGTATGGTATAAAACATGAACACAACTTGATGGCAAGTTGAAGTAATTCAGTATTGTTACTAATATTACCAAACTCAAACTCAAGCAACAATTTAAGCAAATAATCAAAATAACAGTAGATAATTTCTTTAAACAAGTTATTATCGATTTTTCACTACTAAAACCCATAAAAAAATAGTTTATATCAATAACTTGAAGAAGCTATCTAAAAACAACATAACAAAAAGATAGAGGAGAGAATTGGAGAAAAAAAAAAAGCATAGAGAGAACTTATTAGATATCTTACTTGTGCTTGATGGTTAGAACAAAAAAATTCCCTCATTTGATGCCGAAACAACTATCCACTTGAGAGAGAGAGATTTGAAATTAGTTCAAATCGAGAGAGAGAGAACGTACTACCTTTCGATCCAAAGCGAGAGATGGAGTGGCGGCACTGAGAGTGTGAGAGATGAGAGCGAGAGATAGTGGGAAAATATTGTTGTCCTAGTGAAAATTTTTTGGTCACTACTATTGCGGCCTACTATTGTGACTTAGTATTTGGATAACGTTGGTTTGCATTGCAATACACACGGACATGTATCTCCATGTAAATCAATGATTACCATTAGTAGGTTTGTGTATCATTAATGTTGTTTTTGGCATCCAAACACAGGAAAATAACTGTTTAAGTGGGAAAAAAATCACACATAAAATCTTCGGCATCTCCTTTGGGAAGCGGCAATCTAATTTGATTTAGTTGAGAGTGTGAGGATGGACTATCTCCAAATTAAGAAATTTATAAAAACATTGCACATTACAGAATAAATCTCAATTTACTATGCCCCATAGAACACATAGTCACATACATCTCCCTAAGCAAGTGTTAAATTGTCAATTTCTCTATAAGCTTGAACTTGTGTGAAATGTCAATTCTTTTAATATGAGAGGAGGCTCGGGAGAAAAATAGGCGGGATACACCTAGAAATTGGGGTGTAATAATCTCAACACTCCCTCTCAGCTGGACAAACTGAAAATAAACACAAGTGGGCACTTTTTTTTTTTTTTTTGTGCAACTTTCACCTAGCAACGTACACTTGAACACGAGACCTCTTATACCATGTTAAATTGACATTTTCTCAATAAGCTCGAACTTGTGTGACGAGGTCAATTCTATTAATATGAGAGGAGGCTCGAGAGAGAAATAGACGGAACACATCTAGAAATTGGGATGGAATAATCTCAACACCATGTATTTCAGCATATTTCTTCAGTTGGTCTACCCTACTACATACTACAAGTAATTAATAGCGCCCAGTAGTTCTCAAGGAATCTTCCAACACCTCGAAATCTGACTAATCTACTTAAAACATTCTTAAATTCCTGCACATGGCACTACACGTCTCAGTAATCACTTGTAGAAAAATCACTTGTAGTTTTTAAATGCCAAGGAAATCTTCTTGCAATCAATTCCAAAGACAACCTGAGTCCAGTGTTCAAACCCTACGCAATCTGTAGATTCTTCCACTTCAATTATTCTATTGGTGTGCAAGTAGTACTAGGCAACTAGCTACGTTTATTAAATTATTAACAAGTAGTACCATGCATATTCACGAGTTCCATGATGTGTTTTATTTTTTGATAATGAGTTCCATGATCTTTGACTGTGAAAATGAAAAGAAGAAACTTCTATTGACGAATCATGCAATGAGCTGAAAAGGGTTAAAGCTCTCAATATAGCACCTAGTATATATATTGTAGTCCGCCTTATAAGTTAAAAGCTTTTTGTTCACCAGTAAGCAACTTTGCTGGTTACAGAGAAGGTTGACAAATCACGTCTCCATAAAGAAAAAGGTATAAGATGTTTATGCTCACAAAGTACAAAATCTCTAAAACTCGATCATCTTGCATAACTTTTTAATTACAGTAAGCTTTTATCAATCATAATCAAACAATCAGTTTGATTAGGTTCCTTAGATACACACAACAGAATGTAATTAATCTTGTTCTGTCTTTATATACACCCGCCTTGTTTGTACTTATTCTGCGTTACTTGGAACGTTTTTTTATAAAGGCTGGCTAGGAGCGTAGGAGAAAAGAATATCGGGCCTTCGAGGACAAAACATGGCTGAGGAAATCAGCTTGGAGGGTAATTTAAATAATTACCAGGCCACTGCATCAGCGAGTCACTCGCCTATAGAAGTCACAAATGAAACTTCAGGAAAGAAAGATGACCAGCAAGATTCAGAAAACAGCAAGGAGAAGAGAGTGTAAGTACTGTTCCATATTACAGGTTATTCTCCTTCGCAGACTCGAACGATGTTCTGCTCATGATCATCGGGACAATTGCATCTGTTGGAAATGGAGTGTGTATGCCTATTATGACCATTCTTTGTAGTGACCCATAATAGAACGATGTACGGAGTCAAAGAGGAGAGGTGGGGGCAAGGTAACTGGGTAGGCTGGGGAGCAGTGGAATAGAGCCGCGGAACCCTAGGGGTTCGCGAGTCCGAGGTACGACTCACAGGAAGCCGTTAGATAGAGTGACAGATGGATGGCGCAGATAAGGGGTGGAGACGTGTGGTGGCCCATGATGGAACTATGGACTAGGTCAAAGGGAGAGTTGGGGGTAAGATAACCAAGTGGGGTTAGGGAGCATGGGAGTAGATCCACGGAACCCTAAAGGTGGACATGGCCGAGGTACGACTGACGGAAAGCCGTTAGATGAAGGGACAGATGGATGGCTAGGGAGAGGGGTGAGAGATATAAAAAGGAGAGAATGTAAGGAAAGAAGGAGGGGCCAAGAAAGAGAGAAAAGAAGGTGGCTACAGCGATAAACAAGGGATCAAGCTGTGTTTCCTTTGAGATCCTGATTTGAGACTTTAGGTTCATACATTTGGCGCCGTCTGTGGGGACCGAGAAAAGCATAATAGAGATGGCACCTAAGAAACGGGTAGGCAGACCGAAGAAAGTGGCGGTGCAGGAAACGACACCAGAAGCGGTGATCGATGAAGAAAGAGACAGAAGAGAGGGGACGGAGACAGAGGAGATGCGGCTTATGAGGGAAGAAATCGGGCGGCTAAGGGAGGAGAATGACGGGTTAAGGAGAGAGAGGGAAAAAGAGGAGGAAGGGACAGGCGAGGAAGCAAGTGACAACTCAGAAGAGGAAGGAGGGGAGCCAAACCTCGTTGAAAATCCAGTGGTCGGCTTGACAATCGAGCGGGTGCAAGAGATGATAGACAGAGATAGGGAAGTGAACCAGCTGAAGGCAAAGAGTCGGGGAGGAGCTGCAAGTCAGGTGGTGGCTGGGTTAAACCGCAACCCGTTGGCAGAAGGCATGGGGCTTCGGAGGTTCCAAAACGCTTTAACCAACCCAGGTTTGAGAGGTATGATGGGAAAGGTGACCCTGCGGACCACATCCTCCACTTCAGGTAGCAGATGCCGTTATGGCAAGAGCCGAGATATGATGGACTACGGTGTATGATGTTCCCGGCCAGTTTAAAGGGAGGGCCGTCGGATTGGTACTATCGGTTGCCAGCGGGGAGCATAAGGAATTTTCAAGAGTTGGAACAAGCATTTATAGATCATTTCATTCATCAGAAGTAGCGAGCTGTGGATATAGCGGCACTGTTCAATGTGAGATAGAGGTCAGGAGAGACTGTGAGGGAATATCTGTGCCGGTTCAAGGCAGAGACTCTGAAGGTCGAGAACCTGGACGAGAGAACCACGGTTATTGCGTTTGAGCGAGGTCTGCGACCCGGAACGGGAGTGCACCAATCGGTCGCGAAGAATGAGATTGCGACTTTACATGAGCTCTACCCGCGGGTGGAGAAATACATCATATATGAGGACGCTTTGCCGAAGGAATCGAAAAGGTCAGGGAAAGTGGTTTTGTCATTAGAGAAAGATAGGGAGCGCCGAAGGGAGGGGGCCTCGGAAAGGGAAAGCGGGAGGTACCGCGGTACATCTCCGAGGGTGGCGAGAACTCGGGAAGGGGTTTGCCAGGATAATAGAGAGAGGAAGCCATACAGGGAGACAGAGGTGACGCCGCTGAATAGACCATTGAGAGAAATATTGCCATTGATAAAAAATGTACAGGGGTATGAAGGACCGCGGACTACACCAATCGAGCTTCCAGATAAGCCTTTCTGCGCATATCACCAGATGCGGAACCACGAGACTGACGACTGTTACGTGCTGAAGTGGATGGTATAGAGATTGGTGGAAAGGGGTAAGATAAGGGAGTTTGTGATGGATGCGCAGAACGAGGAGCGTGCGCCACGACAGGATCAGATATTGGGGACTATACACGTGATTTTTAGTGGGGAGGTGTTAAGTCATAATGCACACAAAGACAAGGTGAGGAGGACCGCGAGTATCCAGCAGATTAGCGACAGGAATAATATGCCGCGACACCGAGTAGGGTCAACCGAGGACAAAGGCATGATCGTCTTCAGCAAGGCATATTTGCGAGCCGTGGACTCCCCCCATGAGGACGCGTTGGTTATCACGGTAGCAATGGGCAATTACATGGTGAAGAGAGTATTAGTTGATTGCGGTAGTGCAGTGGATCTGTTATTCAAGGGAGCTTTGGAGGAAATGGGAATGGACCCGACACAGTTGAGGCCCCCACGCACAAACCTATACGGGTTCAATGGCAGCATGACCGAGCCACTCGGAGAAGTCTTGTTGCCGGTAACCGTGGGTCCAGTGACCGTGTTCGCCAGATTCATGGTGGTAGATTCAACCTCACAGTACAACGCCATCTTGGGGAGGAGGTGGATTCATGAGATGAAGGCCGTCCCGTCTACTTTCTATCAAGTAATACGGTTCCCTACTCCGACGGGCATACATGAAGTCCGCGGAGACCAAGTGACGGCCAAGAACAGTCATAGGAGCACAGTGAAGCGGTTGGTCCACGGTACAGAGGAAGAGAGTTCCCATCCCAGGAAAAGGCAGGCATATCAATCAATTCGCCCCGTGGAAAGTAAGAAGGAACCAGCGGAGGGCCCAAAGACCCTAGATGAGGTTGAAGTGGTGAGCATAGGGGATGGGGAGGAAGAGAGGTTCACTTCGATAGGATCCGGTCTGTCAGAGTGTTAGAAGAGTCGGTTGGTACAGTTTTTATTAGAAAACAGGGATGTGTTTGCATGGACAATTGAAGACGTGACGGGATTAGACCCAGAATTTGCATGCCATCGGTTGCACATGAAGAAAGACGCTAAGCCGGTGAGGCAGAGGATGCGGAACATCAGATCGAAGTATGCGGAGGGTATACGAGAGGAGGTGGCACGACTGAAGGGAGACGGCATAATACGGGAAACTGAGTTTACCGAGTGGTTGTCCAATGTGGTAGCGGTACCGAAAAAGAATGGCAAGGTACGTATGTACGTTGACTTCACGAACGTGAATAGAGAGTGTCCGAAGGATAGCTACCCCATGCCGCAAGTAGATGAGCTGGTGGATAGAACAGCGGGGTACAAAATATTCTCATTCATGGACGCGTCTATGGGATACAACCAAGTCGCGATGTATGGGCCGGATCAGGAGAAAACGGCGTTTGTGGTAGAAGGCGGCACATACTGCTATACAAGGATGCCATTTGGGCTGAAGAATGCTGGAGCCACTTTCCAAAGGTTGGGGGAGAAAATGTTTGAAAGCAAGATTCGAAAGGGAATTGAGGTATACATAGATGATATAGTGGAAAAGAGCATGTCGGAGGAGGAACATTTAGAGGGCTTGCGGGAGACATTTGGGATACTGCGGAAGTACAATTTGAAGTTGAATCCAGATAAATGCACCGCCGAGTAACCCACGGGGAAAGTTCTGGGCTACATCGCGGACTCATCGGGGAATAGAGGCCAACCCGAGGAGAGATAAGATCGTTGATAGAGATGCCTTCCCTTGAGAATGTAAAAGGAGGTACGGTGGCTAGCGGGGAAGGGTGGTGGCATTAAATAGGTTCATTTCCAAATCATCTGATAAATGCAGGCCGCTCTATCAATTGTTGAGAAAAACTCCCAATTTCTTGTGGACGGCGGAGTGCGAGGAGGCATTCCAAGAACTGAAGGGGTATATGGGCAAGGCTCCGTTATTGTCCCGGCCCGAAGAGGGGGAGAAGTTGTACTTGTACTTAGGGGCCACTGAGTACGCAGTAAGTTCCGTATTGGTCCGTCTTGTAGATAGAGTGGAGAAACCGGTGTACTTCCAGAGCAAAACATTATTGGACGCGGAGAAGCGGTATAGTAGAATCGAGAGGTACGCCTTGGCATTGATTTTCTCGGCGCTGAAGCTGAGGCCCTACTTCGAGTCCCATTCAATTGTAGTGGTCACAAACTTGCCTCTCAAACAGGCGTTAAAGACGGAAAAGTCGGGAAGAATGTTGAAGTGGGCGGTGACGCTTAGTGCATATGAGATACAGTATCAGGTAAGAACCGCGGAGAAGGCTCAGGCGGTGGCGGAGTTCCTGGCCGAGTTCCCCGCTGAAGGTCCCACTTGGGGAGAGGAGATGGTGATGGAACCAGAGAAAGAGGTGGAGCCCGACGTTCTGGACCCTTGGGATAAGAGAAGTGGATGGAGGGTGTTCGCGGATGGGTCCGCCACCGACACTTGCAGCAGAATAGGGGTGGTGTTGGTCACGCCCGACAATGACAGAATAGAGCTGACCATGAAGTTAGGCTTCGCAGCAACCAGCAATGAAGCGGAGTATGAAGCAGTGATAGCGGGGATGAGAATGGCCGAGGATCTGGGGGTAAAAGAGCTGATAGTGTATTCGGATTCAAATCTCGTGGTATGTCAAGCTAATGGGGGGTTCACAGCTCGATGCCCAAGGATGGCGAAGTATCTGAAGGTGGTGCACGAGAGGGCCGGCAAGTTCGTAAAAATCCAGTTAGTACATCTGGCTCGAGGCAAGAATAAGCACGTGGACGCTCTAGCGTACGTGGCGGCAGCCATGCTTGGGTCGAAGGAAAGGACTATAAAGGTAGGACGATTGGAAAGGCCTAGTACAGTGGAGGTGGAGGAGGTATTTCAGATCAGTGACAATGAAAGGGGCTAGATGGATCCCATTAGAAAGTTCTTGGAGGGAGGGGAGGTGACGAACAAGAGAGAAAGGAGAAGGTTGGAACAGACGTCACAGAGGTATGTCCTGGTGGAAGGCAAATTGTACAGAAAAAACTTTAGTGGACCATTGTTGAAATGCCTAGGGCCTCGACTGGCCTTGGAGGTGTTGGTGGAGTTGCATGAGGGAGATTGTGGAAGCCATTCTGCGGGGAGAACCACTACACACCGGCTCTTGTCACAAGGATACTTTTGGCCCCATATGAAGAAGGACGCGGTGGATTTTGCCAAGAGATGCGACAAGTGTCAAAGGTTTTCACAGCTTATATTCGCGCCCGCGGAGCCCCTGCATAATGTCTCGAGTCCGTGGCCCTTTGCTATGTGGGCTATGGATATTGTGGGACCGCTGCCTGTTGCAAGCGGCAAAAGGAGGTACATGCTGGCCGCCACAAACTACTTTACGAAGTGGATAGAGGCCGTCCCTTTGCAGCAAGTCAAGGAAACACAAGTAATTAAGTTTCTATGGGAGAACATCATATGTCGGTTTGGGTTGCCATATGCCATCATTGCAGATAATAGGACACAGTTCACGGGAGCTAAGGTGGCAACGTTTCTATAGGCGTACAAGGTGAAGCAAAGGTTCTCCGCCCCTTACAACCCTGAGGGCAACGGGCAAGCGGAATCGTCCAACAAAACGATAATGAACAATTTGAAAAGGAAGCTAGAAGCCAAAAAGGGCGCGTGGGCCGATGAGTTAAATCATGTGCTCTGGGCTTACCAAACCACGCCGCGGATGAGCACTAAGGAAACCCCGTTTGCCTTAGCATACGGCGTCGAAGCGGTAATCCCCTTGGAAATGGTGGCGGCTACTGGAAGGACCAGAGCGGTGGAGGATGGGACAAATGGGTGTATATTGGCAGGGGACTTGAACCTGATAGAAGAGAAAAGAGACTTAGCTCGCATCCGACTGGAGGAGTATCACAGGAGATTGCAGAGGCAGTACAACAAGAGGGTCAGACCAAGGCGGTTCAAGATAGGGGAATTGGTACCCGCCGGTGACTCGGTAAAAAAAGGAAATGGCGGAAATTGGGTCCCTGGCGGGAGGGGCCATACCTCGTGGTGGAAGTGGGATGTTCAGGCAGGTACGGGCTGCAGACCATCAAGGGTGAGCGAATAGAGAAGCCGTGGAATATAAGGATGTTGAAGAAGTTTTACAACTGAATGTAATGACGTGCCATGTAAGGCAATGAAGTCCAGAACAAAGGACTAAAGCTGTATGTAAATATATGAAACCACAACACTTTTGTGAATGGAAATGTTTTTGCTGTACTTAGCATTAAAAGAAGAATATAAATCAAGTATGGTGGGGGGAGAAACATGGGGCAACGAGAGAGCCCCAACTGGCGAAAGCCTGAGCGAGCCCGCGGAGTGGGATGAGCCCTCCGTGGAGCAGAGATGCTAGAGATAGGGGGGGCAATGAGAGATCCCCCAACAGGCGAAAGCTCAAGCAAGCCCGCGGAGTGGGATGAGCCCTCCGCGGATAAGAGGTGCAAGAGATATCAGGGGCAATGAGAGAGCCCCAACAGGCGAAAGCCCAAGCGAGCCCGCGGAGTGGGATGAGCCCTCCTCGAAGAAGAGGTGCAAGAGATATGAGGGGCAATTAGAGAGCCCCAACAGGAAAAGTTCTAGCGAGCGAGCCAGCTGGGTGGGATGAGCCCTCCGCGGATCAAAGATGCAAGAGATACATGGGGCAATGAGAGAGCCCCAACAGGCGAGAGCCCGTGTGAGCCCGCAGAGTGGGATGAGCCCTCTGCAGATTAGAGATGCAAGATATACCTGGGATGAGGAGAGAGTCGAGCGTAAAAGCCCGAAAGCCGAGCGAGCCAGCGAGTGGGATGAGCCTCCAGGAGCGAGAGATGCAGAGATAGGGGGCAATGAGAGAGCCCCTAACAGGCGAGAGCCCGAGCGAGTCCGCAGAGTGGGATGAGCCCTCTGCGGACCAGAGGTGCAAGAGATACAGGGGGCAGCAAGAGAGCCCCAAATGGTGAGATCTCGAGCGAGCCCGCGGAAGGGGATGGGCCCGCCTCGGTCTTGAGAGGCAAGTGGCGTGGTGGAAAAGAGAGGGTCCTCGGCTTGTTGCAGCACGTTTCAATGGTAAAGGCAGGGGAGGGGGTAAAATGGTAAACCTTTCGCGGGCGCCAAAAAAAAAAAAAAAAAGATGCATAGGAAGATAAAGTGGGAGATTCATTTGATAAGTAGCCACAAACGATAAAGGGATGGTAGAATAGCATACGGAACCCAAGTATAACCAACGGCAGGGCCGGGAAAGCAAAAATGACATATTACAAACACAAAGGCCTCAAATTCACTAGCCAAGAAAGCAAAATGTCGTATTACAAACACGCAGGTCTCTAAGCCATAGCGGAAACAGAATCACTGCCAGGCGACGCATGGGAAGGCGAGTGAATCGACGGACAAATGGCCTCTACGGAGGTCTCAGCAGGAGAGGCGTGGCAGCTTCCAAGGAGATGCGATCTCCGTGCTCGGTGATTGTTTGAAGGGACCTCGAAAGCTGGCAAAGCATCCCCGGTGTCCCTAGGGGGATCAGCCGCGGAAGTGCCAAGCTTTTCTGTGAGAAGGCGGCCTTCTTGGGTGAGCCGATCCATCGCTTCTTGAAGTTTTTTGGCCACCAGCTTGTTGGCCAGGAGCTTGAAACGGTCACGGAGTATGTTCATGTCATACAGGTTCTTTTCCAACTCGGCGGCACAAGCCTCCTGATGCTGCTGCTTGAGTGCCTCCAAGGACTCCTGGTGTTGTTGAGACATAGATTCCAAGGCGAGCTGGTGGTGCTGGAGGAGGGAATCCCGTTGCTGGCTCAAACGGTCTTTTACTTGGTCCATGTACCTTTGATGAGAACCCTCCGCGGTCTGAAGCTCGTCTTGGGCCTTGAGTTTGGCCAAGTTGGCAGCCGCTAAATCTGACTGAAGGGCAGCGTTGGCCACCCTCAAACCCAGGGGGCCGTCCAACTCCCTCTCCAGGGCAAACAGCTTGTTACGGGCGCTAAGCAGGCCGCGGATCATGAAAGAGATGTCCAAACTGACCTGAGACCCAAGGGAGAGGGTTAAAAGAAAATCCCCGACCTTCTTCTTCCCCCGTAACTTGCAGCACCGCTTGTGCTGCTGATAAGTGCTCAAAAAGTGCTATTTAACCCTCGATTATGCCTCTTGTTTAGCCATTTTAGTAGACTAATAGTGTTTATAAGTTGTGTTTTAAGATTCTACAAGTAAAAAAGAGAGTTTTGTAGAATATTAGAGAAAATGGGGTAAAACGAAGCAATTCGGAGTATTAATGATCACATGGGAGGTCCGTGGACAATCATGGAGAAGGCTAAGGAATTGGAGCTATTAAAGATGCGACTTGGACCTATTTTAAAGTCTATTTGGAAGCCCAAGGCCAAAGGATTCGTTGCTTGGACCAAAGCCCGCAAAAGAGGATAGAAGGATGGAGCAAAAGAGGGAAAATAGACTTCTGAGTCTGAGACTCATGGATCGTGAGTCTGGACTCAATGCTCGCGTCTGGGGCCGATAGATCGTGGAGTCAGACGCGCATTGCTTGAGTCCGAGGCGCATGGATAATGAGTCCAGACGCTAAAGAATCGATTAATCGTAGCCAATTCCTTCTCAGTTTTGGACATGAAGTTGGACTCTGAAAGAAACCTATTTGTATTAGGAAACAAATGACGGTTTGGAATGCTTCTAGAGCTCATTGTAACCCCTATAAATAGAGGACCTAAGTGCCTCATGTAATGGCCAATTCACTTATATTCTTGTCTCCAGAACTTGAGGCAGAGGGTTAATAAATTAGTCTTTCTAGTCTTATGTTCTTCAACTCTTCTTCTTCTCGTTCTTCGTGTTCTTCCTTCTATATGGAAGGCTAATCTTCTCTTTCAAGGGAGGAGATGAAGCCAGTGCTTAAGGTTTAATGATTCTTCTGGTTCATGGTATTCTTCAATCAGGTTAGTTCTTTATGTTTTTAGTTATTAGTTCCATTGCCCTTTTCGGGGGATGAAAGTATAGATTAAGGTTTTTATTTATTACAATTGAATATCATGCTAGTTTAGGGTTTTATTTATTGCAATTGAATATTTGCTAGTAACATGCTTTTATTTATTGCAATTGAATATCATGCTAGAATAGAGTTTTATTTATTGTAATTGAATATTATACTATTATTCTCTACTTTTCTTCTAGTTGTCTTGATGTGTTTTAGAGTAAAGGGAAGTATTCCTTGTGTTTGCCTTAGATGGTGATTCATTGAATAGCTGCCCAAGCTCACATAAAAGGAAAGAAGATACTAGTAACATGAACATAGGAACAACCTTTAAGTAGAGTTAATTGTTTAACGATGTTTCACCTTAAAAGGCATCGCACTCACTCTTTCGATTGACAGATTGTAGTCTACTTGGAGAACAACATGAAGCAAAAAGTCATTGAATCAAAAGCATTGGTGGATTTGAATCTCTTGAATCTATCTCTCTCATATTTTCTCCTTATTTCCAATTCTTAGTTTTAGTATAAGTTTAGTTAGTTAGTTTAGTTTAGTTTAGTATTAGAATCTACAATATCTATAATAATAGTTTTTAATCCCTCAAAACCCCTTTCCAGTCATGTCCTTCATATAAACATACACTTAAAAGTGGAACGATACCCTACTCATCTTTTACTTATTGAGGGATAATTAGGTTTTGGTACGCTTCTCTTTTGTTCAACGACCATACCACATCTCACACACAAAAAGAGGTAGTGTCAATGGCGCTGCTGCCGTTTTAAGTTGTTTATGTTTAAGGTTTTCTTTCAAGATTAGAACTTTGGATATTGAGGTAATTTTAGCCGCATCATCCAACCTTTTGAGAAAGAAAGAAGCTTGAAGGACATCTCGAAGACAAGATCTACCATCCAGGTTAGTCGAATCTTCATTCTTTTTATTTCATTCTTAGCATAGTTGCATCATAGTTTAGTTTTATTGCTTTCTAGTATAATTGCAATTAGGATCTTTTCAACAATTGAAGTTGTAAGCCAACACAGCGAAATATCAAACTCTAGTGTTTCTTGTCTGAATCTTGACAAACGGACTATCAACTGTGGGACGTGGTACTTAAGCAATCCAAGTGATTCACCATAACCCTAGAAGAGCGACTTTAGACAACGGAGGCGAGATACTGGCTGCAAAGCCCAACCAATTTGAAGGAAAGTAGTTTTGCATATTAGTATAATTTAGAATAGTTGCATATTAGTTTAATTGCATTCAAGCATAATAGGATAGTTTTCATCATCTTTGCATAGCAAGAATACTAGACAGGATTGATATAATGGCCGAACGCAATCATGGAGGTGTTTTGGACACCAATTATCCTGAAGCTATCCCACCCATGCAAGCATAACAGAGGAAGAAGTTGAGCGATTTCTATTCGCCAATCATTGGAGACCCACCAAGCAGTATTGTTTTTCCAGAGACAGAAGCTAACCAGTTTGAACTTAGAGCATAAGTAATCTCTATGCTTCCAAAGTTCAGTGGTTCAGACAATATTCAGCCTTATATTCACATGAACAAATTTCTATCAGTCCTCAGAACTTTCAAGAACCAGAATATCAGGGATGAGAGTATCAAGTTAATTCTTTTTCCACTCTCACCGAAGGTAAAAGCATCCGAATGGTTAACCGCACGTGACCAATCAATTCAATCAACAATGGGAGAAGTTAAGAACAAAGTTTATGAACAAGTTCTACCCACCCTGTAAGACGGATGCCATGCAACAAGCCATCATCAATTTCAAAGGGAAGGTGACTGAAGAATATCATCAAAGCTGGGAGAAATTCAATAATCTGCTAGTCTCATGTCCACATCATGGTTATGATAAGAGCACACTGGCTCATTTTTTCTATCGAGGACTCTCGATGATGAACAAGCGATGATGATCGATCAATGCACAAAGGAAAATTTACATCAATGGATGGAGAGGAAGCTTACAACTTTCTCGAGAATTTAGCTGAAGAAACACAACAATGGACTACTAGCAACGAGGATGTCGCTACATGGAGGGGGAGCCAAAGCAATTTGGTTACCAAGCACATGAACAATCAGATCAAGAACTGAAGTCTACATTGGCCAGCCTGGCCACCAGCATTGAAACTTTGAGTAAGAAATTCAATCAGTTCTCTATGAGTCCCTCCAAGTTCAACAAGTCTCAAGCTAAATCTCTCCCAGTCATGCAAGCTAGCCAATACTGCGAAGTCTGTTCGGACACTTCCCATGCAACTCTAGAATGTCCTGGTTACAATCAACATGCATCAGTTGGAGAGTACAATATAAACTCATTTCAGAGGCCCAACCAAGGTGGTAATAACTTTCAAGGTAATTATGGAGGCAGAATCTTTGGACCCCTAGGTTCTCAAGATCAAAGTTATATTCCACACGGATAAGTCAAGTTTCACGGTTGGTCCCTCAACAACAATTATACTCTCAACAAAATTCCAATACAAGGGAGAGTTAGTTTCGATCCTGGGGAGAAATTATGCGCACCTTGCCAACCGGAGAATGCAATTACTTTGCTATCACAGAAAAATCAGAAGTTTGAAAGTGTTCTAGAGCTTCTTGCCGCACGTCATTTCAATCTCCAAAGCAATCTCGGCAAGTCAATGTTCTATAATGGAGTCTCTAGAGGCTAAGGTCGACTAACTCACCTTTGCTTTAATGCGTAAAGACACAAGCCACTCAACCTAGCATATTGGAACCAATATTGAAGAGTGAAGATGTATGCCACATTGGGACAACTTCTAGTACTGATCACCTCCATGATCATGTAAACTTCGATTACTACTCTCGATCGGGGATTGAAGATAGACAACAAGGTTGACTTACCTTCTCATGATGACATTATTCTGAGCAATCGGTCAAGATTTCAAATGAAGTTCAAAAGGAAGTGGGGAAATCCTTTCCACTCCCATTTGTCAAGATGACCAAGACAAGATATGCAAGAATGCCAAAGAGAAAGAAGAGCGACACATCGTTGATGTGTTTGTACCAAAGGCACCTTTTCCTATATTTTTGCTCAAAGCAAAAAGGACAAGCAATTTTAGAGATGAAGGAGGCATTTGAGAAAGATAACATCAATATCCCTTTCAAAGCAATCAAGCAGTTGCCATCATATGCCAAATTCTTGAAAGATGCATGCAACATAAAGAGAAGTAATCATGTTCCAAAGCAAGCATTTCTAATTTGGACAAACAACATCTATTATCCATCGCGAAGCTTTCAAGCTCAAAGATCCAGGAAGTCCTACAATATCATGCAAGATAGGAGAAAAATTCACGGGTAATGCTCTTTTAAACCTTGGTGCTAGTGTTAATCTCTTGCCATATCATGTGTACCAAGCGTTGGGCCTGGAGAACCTAAAGCCTACAAAAGTCAAATTGAAGTTAGCTGACCGTTCTACCAAGATTCCCAGAGGCATAGTTGAGGATGTTCTTGTTCAAGTAACTGATTTCTACTATCCAGTGGATTTCATTGTGATAGACACCAAGGAGGCCTTTGATAAAATTCCTATTATTCTAGGCCGACCTTTCCTCGCTACTACAAAAGCCTTGATAAATTGTCACAACGGTGAAATGAAGATCAACTTTGGTAAGATGTCCATGGACATAAATATCTTTCACCTGTTGCATAAGGATTGTGATGACACCGAAGGTGGAGAGGTGTACTTCCTTGATAGCATAATACAAGAATTCGTCCCATTCAAAGATACAATTGAGAGTGCTCAATCTACAGAAAATTGTGATGAACCTGAGAACCCTACCACAGAGGCATTGCTAGCCATGTTCTTGGAATCTCTACAGAAAATTCAGAATTTAAGTGAGCATAATGGAAAATTGGTAGAGAGAGTATCATACCTTGAGAAGATGAACTCTACATTTGGGGATGAACAACATATACGCCTTGCGGAAAAATGGGTTACTAGAGAATCGGCTTTAAAGAAGTTTTGGAAAAACAAATGAGAATCTAGAAACTGAAATGAGTCTTTGAAGCGAGAAAGTAGACCATATTGATAAGAAGCATTACCTTTGTTGAAGCCTCTTCTACACCATTATTGTCGAACGAGAAGTATGTAAACCGGTCTCCCGCCCACCTTGGCCTTGATCGGCCCGGACATCCATTATCATTCTTGTGGTGGTAAAGGACACATCGATACTATTATCTGTTAGAAAGAAAGATTTTCATCAATCTTCTACAGGGGAACCACAAGGCCTATCACACAATCATCGGACACGAAATAGTTCAAGATAGAGAAGCAACTTCACGGTAATCTTTCCAAGATATCAAAGGAGTATTTTTAACAACCCACAAGGTGAGACCTCCTCGATCCTCCAAACATTAAATCGATTTGGATAAGAAAATCTGATCTCCTCACTCCAAATTGATAATACATTACGTCTTGGGGATCCGGGACGCGTAAAAGAACTAAAAATTCGACATCAATGGTAATATCCTACCTTTTTCTCATCCATTTCATTTACTTCTTTATACATTGAGGTCAATGCATGCATAAGTAGGGGGAGGGTGTACTTGAGAAATGAATTTCGAAAATTAGTTTTCAAAAACAAAAATATTTTTGTTTCTATATCAGTAGCATGAGAAAAATGAATTTTAATGATGAGTCTGGGATATAGATTCTATACTGCTTAGTGTGAGTTTGATACATAGTTGATATTATTGACTTCATTACCGCTTAGACTATTTATTATGCTCGAACATAGTTCTTGTTGATAGAATTCTTTATCAAGGCACCACCATAGTACTTGGTCAGTTTTGTGTACTTTTGCTAGAAGAGAGATTTAAACCCCTAGTAAACTGGAAGTAGAATTTTTAGACTTAGCCCGTGAGACTTGAGCTTTATACCCATTCTTTGGAGAGTTCTTACGAAAAATCCGAGTCTTAGTGACTCAACATCTTTCAGTTCTTTATGTCGTTGTAATATAGTCTCATTATTCGTGATTTAGTTAATTACGAAGTGACATCAACTGGGGAGATAGCCATTAGGTCTTGTAGTCTATTCGAAATAGAATATCATACTGATAAGTCAAGTAGTGAACCCATTCAGCCTTTATCCCACCTAGTAGGACCATCATGTTAAACCCTTTTGAGCCTTACAATAAACCATTTTCTTTCATAAAACCCTTTACCCGTCACCCAACTCTAGACAAGGAGTATAGCCAAAATCTTTATCAGCCATACCCATATGTTTCTGAGAATACGAGGGGCACAAGGAGGAAGAAAGACCACAAAAGGAAGATTACAATAAAATATCAGAGAGATACAATGAAGTCCATCATTCTGTTCAAAGTGAAAGAAGCTAGTGGAAAACAAGCATATCTAGTACTAATCAAGGATATACCACTGAGTTTAAAAAAAAAATAAAGTTGAACAGAATGGATGGAAAAGCTAAAACAAAGGAAGAATTTTCTCTGCAATACAGAATTTGAAGAAATCTTCCAAAGAAAGAAGCAAAACCCTTAGTGTTTTTCAGAAACAACCTTAGAATCCTTTTTACCTTTCCTTCATAAACCAATACCCAAGCCAAGTTACAACCCATGACTTATCACTACAGTATGGTACGAAGTCTAGAATAGGTGAGAGGATGCTAAAGTGAAGGACCCGACACTTCATATGTGATTGACATTCTTTCCATGAGACTACTTTTATTCAGAAGTCTGTTTTTCAAGGTAGTATGTGGGATGTTCGTATGTATTATTCTTTTCCCCATATACATGAGGTAAAATAGTAGACCATCTTCTGAGAGATTCTTTGTTGAGAGTATGACTGGTGAGGATTGAAAGTCGAGATTATCTGTCTAAAGGTAAACTAGGGAATCCATTTCTTGGATAGGAGAGTATAGGAGATTGACTAAGTACACATATAAGCCTTGATTAAGAATTTTGTCAATTTTTACTATCTCCCATCATAATCTATAAGTCTTTGCAGCAATGTAGTTAGCAATGGAAACCGTCTGTTGGAGTAAGCACTAAGTGGGTAAGGAATTTCCCTCTCTGAAAAATATCATCATTCTTGAACATGCTATTGATTGATTTTGTGGGTATATCACCTGAAAATCCTCACGAGACTATAACTCGTCCTTTTTGGGGAACTTAAAGGTTTAAAGCCTTGTTGCATATGGTAAATGCAATCGCGATGCCTGCGAAAGTGAGTTAGGATTTTGTTTTTGTTATTAGGATATGATTTTGATCACTTATCTATTTTTTTATCTTATTTGCTAAGAGACTAGCAAAAGGCTAGTTGGGAGTTGTGATAAGTGCTCAAAAAGTGCTATTTAACCCTCGATTATGCCTCTTGTTTAGCCATCTTAGTAGACTAATAGTGTTTATAAGTTGTGTTTTAAGATTCTACAATTAAAAAAGAGAGTTTTGTAGAATATTAGAGAAAATGGGGTAAAACGAAGCAATTCGGAATTATTAATGATCACATGGGAGGTCAGGTGGACAATCATGGAGAAGGCCAAGGAATTGGAGCTATTAAAGATGCGACTTGGACCTATTTTAAAGTCTATTTGGAAGCCCAAGGCCAAAGGATTCGTTGCTTGGACCAAAGCCCGCAAAAGAGGATAGAAGGATGGAGCAAAAGAGGGAAAATAGACTTACGAGTCCGAGACTCATGGATCGTGAGTCTGGACTCAATGCTCGTCTGGGGGCAGGATAGATCGTGAGTCGAGGCATTGCTTGAGTCCGAGGCGCATGGATAATGAGTCGGGCAGGCATGAATCGACACATGTAGCCAATTCCTTCGGTTTGGACATGAAGTTGGACTCTGAAAAGAAACCTATTTGTATTAGGAAACAAATGACGGTTTGGAATGCTTCTAGAGCTCATTGTAACCCCTATAAATAGAGGACCTAAGTGCCTCATGTAATGGCCAATTCACTTATATTCTTGTCTCGAACTTGAGGCGGAGGGTTAATAAATTAGTCTTTCTAGTCTTATGTTCTTGACTCTTCTTCTTCTCGTTCTTGCGTGTTCTTCCTTCTATATGGAAGGCTAATCTTCTCCTTCAAGGGAGGAGATGAAGCCCGATCTTAAGGTTTAATGATTCTTACGGTTTATGGTATTCTTCAATCGGGTTAGTTCTTTATGTTTTTAGTTATTAGTTCCATTGCCCACACCGAGGGGGATGAAAGTATAGATTAAGGTTTTTATTTATTACAATTGAATATCATGCTAGTTTAGGGTTTTATTTATTGCAATTGAATATTTGCTAGTAACATGCTTTTATTTATTGCAATTGAATATCATGCTAGAATAGAGTTTTATTTATTGTAATTGAATATTATACTATTATTCTCTACTTTTCTTCTAGTTGTGCAGTGTTTTAGAGTAAGGGAAGTATTCCTTGTGTTTGCCTTAGATGGTGATTCATTGAATAGCTGACCAAGCTCATATAAAAGGAAAGAAGATACTAGTAACATGAACATAGGAACAACCTTAAGTAGAGTTAATTGTTTAACGATGTTTCACTTTAAAAAAGGCATCGGCACTCATTTCGATTGCCGATTTGTAGTCTACTTGGAGAACAACATGAAGCAAAAAGTCATTGAATCAAAAACATTGGTGGATTTGAATCTCTTGAATCTATCTCTCTCATATTTTCTCCTTATTTCCAATTCTTAGTTTTAGTATAAGTTTAGTTAGTTAGTTTAGTTTAGTTTAGTATTAGAATCTACAATATCTATAATAATAGTTTTTAATCCCTCAAAACCCCTTTCCAGTCATGTCCTTCATATAAACATACACTTAAAAGTGGAACGATACCCTACTCATCCTTTACTTATTGAGGGATAATTAGGTTTTGGTACGCTTCTTTTTGTTCAACGACCATCATCAATCTACAACATCCATATACCCCATCTCACACACACAAAAAGGAGGAGTGTCAGCTGCCCACACCCTTGCCACCACCTCCCACTGCCGCCCCCATAAACCACCCGACATGGCACCTCATCGCTGCCACCACCACCGCCTCCTTTAAACCCCAGATCTGAAAACCCGACCACCGCCTACAGCGACCACCACCGTCCCCCTAATCCCAACCGGTCTTGGCGTCTCTCAACCTTCTTCTCAACCACCTCCCACCAGCACCAGCTGCCACCAACACCATTAATCATCCACCCTTTCCACCGATCTAAACCCAACCTTGTTGCTGCTGCATCACCATCACCTCGCCCCGTTACCGCACCACCTTGGATCACCTTCCAAATCACTACCACAACCCCCGACCACCTCCCATCAGCAACAGCCTGTTGCTTCCACCGTCACCTTCCAGCAGGACCAAAACCAGTAGCACCGATTTTTATTTGTACTCCGCTTCTCCGGTCCATAACCAGTCCTCCCTCATCACCGCAACACCATCAGCCACCAGTATAATCACTACCCTCCTTCCTCATCAGCACCACACTATTGCCACACCTCTATATCCCCACTGCCAAACACCCGAGAAGCTCCATCGTTTTTGTTGGATTCTACCACTACCTCCTGCAACTGATTCGGGGTGGTTTGGGGTAGGAAATGACTTGTATTAGGTTCGTTAGGTTTTTGTGGCTGTCAGAGATAAACTTTTTTTTTTGGGCTGGTTTGTTCTGTCGGAGCGGTTTTGGTTTAGGTTTTGTGTGTTGATTGGATGAGGTGTGGGATTTGTAGTTTTGTTGACAGGATTAGGGATTTGCTTATGTTGGGTTTTGTTTGATTGGATTTGGGTTTTGTTGAGTTGTTGATAGGATTTGGATATGAGAAAGAAGAAAGTTGTTTCTTCTAGTTCTATTGTCCTGCCTCTTAAGAAACGTGTTCATTGCCCTTTCCGTGATCATCATGGATGCACTAATGGGGTTAACAGTAATGGCTTTACTATTCCTTACTTTCTCACGCATTTTGATAAACAACACATAGGTTGTCAGTTGAGTATTGATAGGGTATGGGATGAACTTAAGGATGATTGTGATTTGTATTTGTTATTGGAGAATTCTTTAAAGTCTATAGACAAATGGATGTGTGGTCATTGTCTGGGTATCCACGCATTTGGTATATCGTGTCGTCATCCAGATGCTATCATACCACCACCTATTTTGTTGGAGAATGGGGAATCCCCATGTTTCATTGTGGGCATACCACAGCCGCCTCCTAAGCCTGACATTACAGATCTTGCATCCACGACACAGAGGGGTGGTGGTGATACCCTTGATCCGCTTGTTGTCCCTTCTTCTCTTAATGAGAAATTATTGGATAATGCATTTCGTATACCTTTCCGAACCGTGAAAAGTATACCACATGCTTGTCGATTCGCATTTTTGGGTGCACTGAAATCGGCTCTCTGGGATATTACAACTGATCCTAATTCAGTTATGTCTTGGGTTGGTCTCCTCCTCTTGCCGCGTTGCACTCTTCAAGTTTTCCGACCACAGAATCGTCAGGAACGTCGTTCTGGCACTAGGAAAAACTTTCAGCAAAAACAGATTCTCCATGCTTTGACGACATAGAATGAGCCTGGCGGGATGTTTCGTCTCTTAGAGTCTGTAACAGAGTCTCCTTCAGTCCAGCCGACCAGGAAATCTACCTCCACTCGGGAATAATGCGTCATTTTTTGAGAAAGTTGGCGATGGACATTTTTCTACGCCCGGTCAAAATGTTATCATCGGCAAGAGTTGCCTCAATACTGCGAGACTATATGTGCATTAGAGGAGAAACACCGATCGACAACCCACCGTGAGGCCATTTGTTTCTTTTCTTTGGTCGAGCCTCCTTTAGTGGTAGAGAGAGATGCCCTATTGTCATGTATTAGGTCATTTCAAAGGGTACTTCTTGTGGTCGTGATGGTCTTCGAGCTCAGCATTTGTTGGATGCCATGAGTGGGGCTGCAGCAGCTATATCGTATGATTTGCTAGATGCTTTGACCACGTGGTGAATCTTTGGTTCTGAGGGGCGATGTCCTGTTAGTTAAGCGGAATTCATTCGCGAGTGCTCCGCTTACTCCACTTCTCAAGCCGGATAATAGTATTCGTCCTATAGCTGTGGGCATGGTTTGGTGCCATTTGGTCTCCATGCCAAGATTGCAATGAAAGGAGTTTCCCAAGATGTGGTAGGATACTTGCAGGATTTTCAGTATGGGGTTGGTGTTTATGGTGGTGCATAAGCGATTTTGCACGCTGTCAACTGCATAGTGTATGCTAACAGTGACAGTACCTCTCTTTCGATGCTGCTTGTAGATTTTCAAAATGCTTTTAATATGGTTGATCGGACTACTATGTTGAGAGAGGTTCGTATCCGTTGCCCAGCTATTTCCCCTTGGGTTGAGTACTTGTATTGTCAACCTGCGAGGTTATATATGGGGGATAGCTACATTGGTCCGCTATTGGGGTCAGCAAAGCGACCACTTTGGGTCCCCTTCTATTTGCACTGGTGTTGCATCCCCTGATTCTGCGGATCCAGTCCAGTTGTCAGTTGTTGCTACATGCTTGGTATCTAGATGATGGGACTCTGATTGGAGATACAGAACAGGTGGCGACAGCTTTGAGTATGATTCAGGAAGAAGGACCTTCTTATGGGTTGGTTCTTAATGTGGCTAAAACTGAGCTATTTTGGCCATCATTGGATCCACGTCGCTCCACCCCTGGTCTCTTTCCTTCAGATTTGTCCCGTCCTCAGTAGGGAGTTAGGTTGCTTGGAGGTGCAGTCAGCACTGATCCATCCTTTGTCAGGGGCCTTGCTTACAAGCGTGTTGAAAAGGTTGTGACTTTGATGGATCGTTTAGCTACATTAGATGATGCATAGTGTGAGTTAGCTCTCTTACGTGCTTGTGCTGGGCTCTCTAAGTTGGTATTTGCAATTCGTACTTGTCTACCATCCCTTTTTAGAGAGGCAGCTAAGACGTTTGATCGGCATCTCCGCAGTGTTCTCTAGGGCATTGTGGTTTCTGATGGTCCTAACTTTGGTGATTTGCAGTGGCGTTTATCGACACTCCCATTACGTCTGGGTGGGTTAGGTATTTATTGTGCCACTGATGTCTCTATTTTTGCTTTTGTGGCCTCCCGTTGTCGATCGGCGTCGAGCTTCGAGAACCACATTCTTAGGAGTTGTGGGCGGTGCCTTTGGATGAGATTCTTGATGTTGCTAGCGGTCAATGAGTCTTTGTCTACCCGATTTTGACCTCGGGTTATGGTGGGAATGCTACCGTCCCCTCAAAACCACAAAAAGTTTTGGCGGGCGTTCTATAGTAAGATTGTTGTTGGTCTTGAGAGGGAGTTTGTGTTATCCGCTTCGTCGAAGCGATCATTGGATGCTTGCGGTCCGGAACACGCATAAAAGGACTTCCTACTTGCTATTCCGATGGAGGGACTTGGACAACATATGTCGTCAGTGGAGTATCGTTCTATTCTCCGGTACCGTCTCATGATTCCTTTGTACTCTGATGGTGGTCTATGCCCTGTTTGCAAAAAGAGTATACTAGATGCTTTTGGAGACCATGCAGCACACTGTAGATATTTTCCAGGTTTCAAATACCGACATGATCATGTCAGAGATATTTTATGTGATGCATTTTGGAGGGCTGGGGTACAAGTGAAGGAGGCTCTTGTGAATTTTCTCACTGATCTGAATGAGGGAAGATCCACACTTCGACCTGCGGATATATTGATATATAGTTGGTCTGAGGAGAGACATGCATGTGTTGATGTAACTGGAGCCTCTCTGTTGGTAGGGCTTGGGAATGGAGTCTTTGAGGTGGGGGGAGCAACTAAGAGAGCAGCGACAGGGAAGATGGAGAAGCATAAGGAAGCTTGCACGGCTAACCAGCATTGTTTCATTCCGTTTAGTTTCGACACTTTTGGTTTCTTGGAACAACGATCATTGAGCTTCTCAAGAGACTTGAGAAAGTTATGGACGATAATGTTATGACAATTTGGTTCTAACGAAGTTTGTTTTAGAAGAATAGGATTTGCTATTCGAGAAAGGACTTCTTGGCTTGACTTGTTTGCACGCTTGTCCTAATTATTTGTAAAATTCTTTATCAAGTATCAATAAAATTTCCACTTAAAAAAAAAAAAAAAAAAACGCACCCTTTCCCAATTGGTGTACAACGAAGTGCGGTGCGAGTCGAACGAGCCGCCATCTGCATAGGCAATGTCTCGGGGCAAATGGGAGTTGTAAAACAAGGAGGAGGCAACCGTGGCATTGTCCAGAGCGGAATCGTCGATATTTACCCGACGGTTACGCACCTTGAAAGACGGGCGTAATTCTTCTAGCAGCAAGGTTGAGTCGCGGGGCCGGTGGGAGGGAGTAGCGCAGAGCGGGTTCCTTACCCGGCGCCGGGGGGATGAAGGAGTGGCAGAGGGTCGTATTGAAGGGTTGGGGGCGGGGTCTCCAGATACAGGGCCTTGCTGCAAGGGGAGTTCGGGCTCTGTGGAGCATGATGTCCGCGGCCTCTTGGAGGGCGGTTGTTCAGTGTCGGTCCAGGCCCCAGTGGAAGGAATTTCTATGACCTCCTCATCATCGAATATTTTGTCAAACAGCTTCTGTTTGTGAACATCCATGTTGGCAGTGGGTGAGGGGGGGGGGGGAGGTGAACTGGTCGTCCCAATGGGAGATAGAGCGGTAGGAAGGGATGTCACAGGGGGTGGCGGAGGGACGGATGTCTTGAGGTTCACCGGAGTCAGAAGAAAGGGAGGGAGACTGAGGTAGGCGGTGTTGAGAGCTACGTGAACGAGACCTCTTCTTGGAAGGAGGAGAGGCACGAGGCTTTCGTTCCTTGGGAGGGGGAGGGCAAAAAAAAGGACCTGTTAAACCGCGGAAGGTGTTAAGAGCGGGGATGGGCAGTAAGGGAGTCGCGGTGGTGGGATGAATACCTAAGAGGTCAGCTTGGGTGGAGCCTAGGCCGTGGATATGGGCAAAGATAGGGCAGGAGATGCTGTCGTAAATTCGGGATTTTGAATCTGGCCGCCAACCTGTAAACAAGAGCAGAGACGAGTTAGTGAACCAGAGGGAAATCATGTTGAAAAACCGGGGAAAGGATTATGAGACTCACCGCAAAGTCGGAAGGCGAGGTGGTTAAGAGTCAGGGAGGAAGGGATATCCGCGGATAAAAAGTTGTCTGATACATAGAGCGGATAATGGTGCTAAACTTTGTCGGAAGTGGTAAGCTTGAGGAGAAAAGATTGTTTTTTAGGACGGACGCAGAAGGACTGATACCCAATGCTGACGTCTTTGGTGCTTGTCTTGAGGTAGTAGTGAGAGTAGATGTCGCGGCTAGTAATCTTGGGATCATGGGATCTGTTATAGGAGTTCGCGGCATACATTATCCGCCAGAAATTTCTTATACCTTGACAAGGGGGAATGTTGAAGTGATTGCAGACTTCAACATCCAAGAGAGTAAGGGGAAGCCACAGACCGGCCACTATCTGACCTACAGTGATGATAAGGGAGCCCGGTCGGCGGGGAACCAAATGGGGGTAGTGGGTGATTGAGGGCACGTGTTCAGTAGCGACATCTCTTTGGAACACCATAAAACTCTAAGAGGCGTCAAATTAGGTCTACGAGATCTAGGGGGCGGCGGCAGTAAAGTAGCGGGGCGACCGGAGGTAGAGGGTCCGGCAGTGGAAGTGGGAGGAGTGGGAGAAGGGGTGCCCGAGGAATGGGAAGAAGTCAAGTCACCAGATTCGCGGCCCGAAATCGGAGGGAAGATGAACAGACTCTAAGATTCGAAAAAGTTCCCAACGAGAAGGAGAAACAGTGCAACTAAAAGAAGAAAAGGCCAAGAGAACGTACCTATCAGTGGGGAAAAGGAGTCAATGAGAGATAGCCGGAGACGAAGGAGGTGCTGGGAAGATCACCACTGGGAAGCACACGCACACCAGTGAGGGTTTGGAGGAAGAGGAAAAAGAAAGTGAGGGAAGAAAGTGAGGAGTGGGAGATAAAACCAGACAAAAAGAAAGTGAGGGAAGAAGAAAAGTGGTGAAGGGTTTAAATAGGTCGGGGGCAAAAAGAAGCATCAGCGGTAGTACCAGTCAGAGGATGACACGTGGTTGCACTGGAAACCAGGGGCCGTCAGGAAGAACGCGCGTGATGAGTGCCTCTCACCTCACACGCTTCCCAAGAGGGACAGGTAATAGTGAAGGAGGAGAGAGAACGGAAAAAGTTCTCGACCTCGGGCCCATCATATGGCCGCGAAGACGAAAAGGGGCATCTGTAGTGACCCTTAATAGAACGATGTACGGAGTCAAAGAGGAGAGGTGGGGGCAAGGTAACTGGGTAGGCTGGGGAGTAGTGGAATAGAGCCGCGGAACCCTAGGGGTTCGCGCGTCCGAGGTACGACTCACAGGAAGCCGTCAGATAGAGTGACAGATGGATGGCCCAGATAAGGGGTGGAGACGTGTGGTGGCCCACGATAGAACTATGGACTAGGTCAAAGGGAGATTTGGGGGTAAGATAACCAAGTGGGGTTGGAGAGCATAGGAGTAGATCTGCGGAACCCTAGAGGTGGACGTGGCCAAGGTACGACTGACGGGAAGCCGTTAGATGAAGGGAGAGATGGATGGCTAGGGAGAGGGGTGAGAGATATAAAAAGGAGAGAATGTAAGGAAAGAAGGAGGGGCCAAGAAAGAGAGAAAAGAAGGTGGCTACAGCGATAAACAAAGGATCAAGCTGTGTTTCTTTGAGATCCTGATTTGAGACTTTAGGTTCATACATTCTTCTTGGAGATCTAATTAACGCATTTGGAGAAAATGCAACAGCAAGAATACATCTCATGAAGTTTCCAAGGTAAAGTTCGTTCCACTGGAGAAACTAAAACCAATCCTCTTGACACTTCGGTTTTTAGCTTAATTTCAATCAGAGTACACAGAATCTTGTCTACTGCAAAATTTAATACAATTGAATTGTTTATATATTGCCAAGGTAGAGAACTTATATATTCTTTGGCTTTGACTTCAGATAGCTTTGAAATTTGTTTATTTGGCTGCTGGTTCTGGTGTTGCATCACTGTTGCGTAAGTACATCATATAAGGTTCCCATTCTTGATTTTAATTATTGTGCGCAGTGTGCAGAAATATTAAACCATTGATGTTAAGGATATGTCAATGCTGGATAGTGACAGGGGAGAGACAAGCTGCAAGAATACAGAGTTTATACTTGGAAGCTATACTGAGGCAAGATGTTGCTTTCTTCGATAAAGAAACAAACATGGGTGAAGTAATTGGGAGGATGGCAGGTGACACTATTCTTATTCAAGACGCAATGGGTGAGAAGGTATCACCGCCCCAACCTCTGTTGAAATAGTTTTATCAGTTTATCAACTTATTTTTGTAGTTGAAAACTTAACGATGACTGAATAACATGTTTATTTCTGAATTTCTCAGGTTGGGAAGTTCATACAACTATTTTCAACATTCACAGGTGGTTTTGCAATAGCATTTACCAAAGGGTGGCTCCTTACCCTTGTGTTGTTGAGCTCTATACCTTTTCTTGTGATCTCTGGTGCTCTCATGGCAATTGTTGTATCTAAGATGGCATCTCGTGGACAAGTTGCTTATTCCCAAGCAGGGATTGTTGTAGATCAGACAGCCGGCTCAATCAGGACTGTATGTAACCGTTATTCCGAGTTTCAAGCATGTATATATTTTTTTTGGTTAAGGCAGATCCCACTTGCATTAAGATCTCAAATAAATAGTTCCCTTTTTGTGCTCCTCAAGTCGAAGACAGAGGAGGGTACAAAATACTCAATGCAAGTTCATGATCATTTTATAGAGAAGAAAGACGATCAGCAGCTCTATTAGCTTCTCTATATAAATGTACTACTTTAACACTAACAAATTGCCTAATGAGATCATGAATAGCAGCTGTAACGTTGGCACACAGCCATGGTGCTCTTTCTTGGTTCTTAAAAATGTTAACAACCCTCATAGAATCAGAAGGCACTTCGAGTAGTTGTAACTTCTGGCACCCTTGCAGACCAGCCAAGATAGCTTTAAGTTTTTGATATAGTAGACCTTGGATCACCAGCTCTAGTATATATAAGATAATAGTACCATGCCATCAGAATCTCTTTAGATTTCCCCTATCCCACATCTATTATCTGACATGCAGCCACCAGGATTTAGTTTGGTTGTTCCTCTCTCTGGCTTCTTCCATATACATTGGACTGGTTCTTTAGTAACATAGGTCACAGTATTCCCCAACTTATCTAACAGTGCCTTCAACTGCCCTAAGCTCTTCATTTATTACTACTGATAGTTAGTTCTGCAAGTAACCTCCTTACAGTCAGTCTTGAGTAGTGTTTCTGAATCTCTTATAATTCCTTTCCCTCCATATATAGCTAGCTAACTGTAGCACATATATAGACTTTAAGAATTCCAACCGCCATAGTATTCTTCTGACAAAGTTTCATAATTGCTGCATCCAACCTAGTCAGCATGTATAATTAATCAGGTGCATTTTTTATTTTTGTTTTTGTTTTTGTTTAAACAAGTGGAAATTTTATTGATAACGAATTTTACAAATACTTAAGACAAGCGGCAACGAGCTGCTTTTGTTTGTTTTTTCGGTGGTTTGCTTCTGAGAAACTTAGACAACATAAGGTTGTGTTCAGGTCGCATCTTTTGTTGGGGAGAAGCATGCTATTATTCTGTACAAAAAGTACATAAAGAAGGCTTACGAGTCTGGTGCACACGAGGGCCTAGCTTCTGGATTAGGTTTTGGTGCAGTTATGCTAATTGTATTCTGTACTTATGCTTTGGCCGTATGGTTTGGTGGAAAGATGATAATTGAAAAAGGCTATAATGGTGGAGTTGTCATAAACATTATTATTGCTGTGCTGACTGGTTCCTTGTAAGTTATCTTTTCAAACTTGTACTTCTCTACATTAAACAATTAACCCACACACATGATATGATCAATTCTTCTGTTCCTAGGGATATGCTTCAGAGTTATCATATCCTTATCTTATGTATCAAAATATATATGTTCCCAAAAATATCACACATAGTAAGTGTGAAGAATTGAATAAGATGATCTTGTACATTATTTTCATGTACTACTTGGTTTTTATAGGTCCCTGGGGCAGGCATCTCCATGCTTGGGGGCATTTGCTTCTGGACGAGCTGCAGCATATAAAGATGTTTGAGACAATAAATAGGAAACCACAGATTGATTCTTCTGACACCAATGGACGTATATTGGATGACATTCTTGGAGATATCGAGTTAAGGGATGTTTGCTTCAGTTATCCAGCTAGACCAGATGAGCCAATATTTGATGGATTTTCTCTTTCCATGCATAGTGGCACTACTTCAGCTTTGGTTGGACAGAGTGGTAGTGGAAAGTCAACTGTAATCAGTCTAATAGAGAGATATTATGACCCACAAGCTGGTGAAATTCTGATCGATGGTATAAATCTCAGGGAGTTTCAACTGAGATGGGTCAGAGAGAAAATTGGCCTTGTCGGCCAAGAACTTGTGCTATTTTCCTCAAGTATTAAGGATAATATTGCCTATAGCAAGGACGGTGCAACTATTGAAGAAATTACAGCTGCAGCTGAGCTTGCTAATGTTGCGAAGTTCATAGACAAACTGCCTCAGGTTTTTTCATTTTCTTTTTTTCCATCGTTTTGTGTTTGATGTAAAGTTTTGTGCGAATTTAACATTTTCTGGAAGCTATCTGTTTGTTGTTGTCACTGAGAAAAAAAAAATTGTTGTTGTTTTCTCTTACTTTTGTGTTTGATCAGCAATGCTTTTTCTCATAGATCTTAATATAGGAAAGGTGCTCCTTTGAACATTATTATATACCTCCCATGACATTTGAAAACTAAAATAACGCCATATTGTTTCTCTTAATTCTTACCTTAGTATATTATAATGTGAATTCTGCAATATTGCAATAAATTGCTCATCCAGGGATTAGACACTTTGGTGGGTGAGCATGGGACTCAGCTCTCTTGGGGGGCAAAAACAGAGGCTTGCCATAGCTAGAGCGATTCTGAAAGACCCGCGAATTTTACTTTTAGATGAAGCTACGAGTGCACTGGACGTAGAGTCTGAGCACATTGTTCAGGAGGCCCTAGACAGGATTATGGTCAACAGGACTACCGTCATTGTTGTCCATCGTTTGAGTACAATTAAGAATGCTGATATGATTGCAGTTGTTCATCAAGGGAAGGTCGTTGAAAAAGGTAAGAAATTTACATACCCCTTATATTGATGCTTGTAGATTGATGCCATAGGGGTAGCTTAAATTTGTTGTGTAGTGGTTTTGCTCTTTCTTGAGCTTAAAATAGTCCTGCTTATTAATTTGGGAACGTGCATGAGAAGTGGCATCCTTGTACGTATGGCCAGGTTCCCACTTAGAGCTCCTAAAAGATCCTGATGGTGCATACTGCCAGCTTATATGCTTACAAGAAGTAAACATATGTGACAAAGAAAAGGCAGAAAATGTGAGGTTAGCAAGAAACCCAAGTGAACGACACTCATTTAGACGATCGATAAGCCTGGCATCATCAGGGAGGGAACAGTAGCCGCTCGTTCTCAGTCTCATTTGGGATTCCTATAGGACACATCGAGGAAACTGCGGTAACAGATCGTGAATGCACGCCGCCAGCACCTATAGAACAGACACAGGAAGTTCCACTTCGTCGACTTGCCTATTTGAATAAGCCTGAGATTCCTATACTATTACTTGGTGTCATATTTGCAGTCGTCAATGGAGTCATATTTCCAGTATTTGGTTTACTCCTTTCTAGTGTGATTAAAACATTTTTTGAACCAAAACAAAAGCTTTGGAAGGATTCTAGGTTTTGGGCATTGATGTTTATCACCCTTGGCGTGGTATCATTCATTGCATCACCAGGTCGAACATACTTCTTTTCTGTGGCTGGTTGTAGATTAATACAACGGATTCACTCTATGTGTTTCAAAAAGGTGGTTCACATGGAGATCAATTGGTTTGATGAGCCCGAACATTCTGGCCGAGCAATTGGTGCAAAGCTCTCCGCAGATGCAGCTACTGTGCGCAGTTTGGTTGGGGATGCACTTGCTCTGCTTGTTCACTGTGCGCAGTTTGGCTGGGGATGCACTTGCTCTGCTTGTTTAGATTGCAACTTCAGTAGTTTTTTTTTTTTTTTTTTGATTGGTAAGCCTGTTTTTAAATGAGATCAGTAACTCTTTGATGCTGGCGGGGTTCGAGCCCTAGACCTCTAGTATCATCACCCAAAGGTTTTACCGACTTTGCTAGTCGGCACCTGCTGCAACTTCAGTAGTTGCTGCACTGATTATTGCTTTCACAGCAAATTGGACATTGGCTCTCCTCATTCCTGCCTTGCTACCCCTGATAATACTGAACGGATAAGTCCAAATGAAGTTCTTGAAAGGGTTCAGTGCGGATGCAAAGGTTTGTTCTTACCCTGGTCTCAAGTTTTTGAGGTAATTAAAGAAAGATATAGACATAATTTGGTTGAGTATTATCTATATTAAATGTCATCATTCTATGTTGTTTTCGAAAAATGGGAACCTTGGATCAGCGATGCTTTTTAATATATATTTTAAAAGAAATCATACAAAAAGAAATTATCTTTCTTTCCTTTGACCATGCCTGTTTTGTGAACTCAGCCAGTCTAAAAGGTTAAGGTCAACTTTCATAAACATATAAAAATTCTCTTTCCTTTATGAAAGAAATGGTACATGGTTTAACTTTAAAAACTAATTATTCTTAGCATATGCATATCCTTAGTTATTAGTGAAGATAAGTAATGTATTGGAATATAATTTCTACAACAAAAACAAATTGTGAATATAAAGAAGGCTGGCTGAGGCACAAATCGGTTCGTTTTCTTTAAGGTTATTTCGCGTCTGTTCCTCTTTATGCAGACAAAGCACATCAACCTCCATGATGCAACAGCCAGTTATTACTCTCCTTTATTTACTGCAGATAAACCAAAGAAGAAAAGAAAGAACCACGATACTTATCTTATGATTGCCCAAAACGTAGATTAGAAAATAGTTTTTTCAGATACTGTATAGGCTGCTGGTATAGGCGTTTTTATAGAGACAAAAAACGTGGAGCATTAGTAGATCAGCTTTTGTAGGGAACTGCTTCAGTTTCCATATAGGGATTGGAGTCTACTAGTCTACTACGTTTCTATTTTCCAATATATATCCAATTTTGTTTCCAACCTTATCAAGAAACAGGTTTTACCAAAAAGAAGATAAGGGATCAAAGAGCCCAAGCCCACGTTCACCTCTTGTTTTATTCAAAATAACGCAACAATCCCCTACTTATTTTTGATAAAAACAAAATATAAAATATATTTAAGGGCAATCAATATCAGTTTCAACATGTTATGCATAGATGAAGGTGTCTAAGACTTAAACCTTTACGTAGTGAAAATTATTCAAAGTATAAGAGCCATAAGAGACTAAGTCTTAAACTTAGGTCTTGAGTATACGATAAGTTATAATCACACATAACATATCCAGTACTAGTGTTCTAGCTCCTTTCACGTTCTGCACATTAAAGACCCTGTGCTCTCTTCCTGGATCCGCGAATGATCTAGAGAATCAGCCCTCATTCTCATAGAAAGCGGCTTGTACTTTCACATTCACTAGGTGAGTCTATCAAGAGTGCTCCTGTAGCTATGCACTCCGCCCATAAGGACCATAGAACTTCATTAAGAGTTTTTCCCAGAAAATCTCAACCTTTATTTATCGCTTCAGGATTTCATACATTTTACTATCCAACTACGGGACAGATAAGTAACAATACATGTCTCACAACCAACATTCTATGACCTGTTCTTCCCTTTGAACCTAGTTCTTGGGATCTCCAGTCCCTAGATTGGGTTACCATCATACATGTCCATCTTTCAATTGGCTTTAGTCCCATGCTAGTATAGCAGTCCACATTTTATCTTTGGCCAAAGCTTTGGTTTGTGAATCTGCAAGGTTATCTTCAGATCTCACAAAATTAAAATAATATGGACTTTCCCAGTAATAGCTGTAATACTATCAACAAAGTATCATTGTAACTAATATTGTCTATCTCAGACTAGTATATGAGTAAGAAGGTCTTGTATTCAACTAGCTCCTTCACTCGTACTAGCCAAAGCAATAATCTCAGACTCCATAGCATACTATGCTATTATGGTCTGTTTCTTAAACTTCCAAGATACAACACCTCCACCAATGCTAAACATATAGCCACTGGTGATCTCGGAGTCTTCTGAAAAGATGTTCTAATCCAAATCTATTGCCTGCTAGTGTACCTGCAGATAACACCTAAGTCACGCAATCGAAGTAGTTATACTTCTTCAACATCTTTCCAATGTAGTGTAATTGATCCAACCATATGTCATTAGATGATCTTGTAATTTTGATTCCCAACATTACATCAGCCTCACCTAAGTCCTTCATATCAAAGTTAGAAGACAACAGATTCTTGGTCTCTTTCACAACATGTAAATTAGAACCAAAGATTAGTAGATCATCAATATATAAACATATAATTAATAACACACGTCCCATCATAATACTTATGATAAATGCACTTGTCACTTTTATTTATCTTAAACCCACTGGTAATGATAAAGTTATCAAATTTCTCATGCCACTGTTTAGGGGCCTGTTTCAACCCATAAAGTGACTCAAGTAATTTGCATACCTTTTTACCCTTGCCTGGTTCCACGTAACCTGTTGGCTGATCTATGTAAATCTCCTATTCTAAATCCCCATTTAAAAAAGCTGTCTTAACATCCATCTGATGAATAACAAGATTATGAACAGCAGCAACAGAAAATAATACTCTAATAGATGTTATCCTTGTAACAGGGTCATGTGTCAAAGAAATCAAAGTTCTCTCTCTGTTGAAAACCCTTAATAACAAACCTTGCTTTAAACTTGTCCATTGAACCATCGGTTTTAAACCTCTTTTTTAAAACCTATTTGATTCGTATAGTTTTACAACCAATAGGCAAATCAACAAGTTTCCAAGTTTTTTTTTCCATGAGAGAATCAATCTCACTTGAATGACTTCTCTCCAAAACTCGAAATCGAAAGATGTGAGAGCTTCTTCAATGGAGGGGTGATCTCCTTCCAAAGTACAGTGACAAAGTCGGGTCCCAAGACCTTAGTGACCCTAAGCTCTTTTATATCCTCTAGGTTCATCTTCTTTGTCTATGATCCTATTATGCAATCTAGATATGTCAGTGTCAGAAACATCAATATTAGGGGCCTTGGAGGATAATACCCCCACTAGCACCCCCACTATTTCTAGATAAATATAGGAATCTATTTTCAAGAAACTCAGCATAAGATGATCAACAAAAATATTTACTCTTCATATCTAGAAAAACGTAGGCATTGCTCTCCATTGCATTGCCTAAAAAGACACTCAAAAGCCTTACTCTCAAGCTTTAAGATTTTAGGATCATGCTTCCTTACAAAAGCCAGACATCCCCATGTTCTGTAGTAACTCAAATTAGGCTTCCTATTCTTCCATAGCTCATAAAGTGTAACCTTTGTCTTAGAATTAACAATTCTATCAGCACATATATAACATACAGTCAAAACAACTTCACCCACAAATTTGAGGGTGCTCCAGAACTAAGCAACATAGCAACAATTAATCCCTTAAGTGTTTTGTTCTTACGTTCATCTACTCTATTCATTTCAGGTGAATAAGGAGCTGTCATCTCATGAATAATACCAATGATTGCAAGAAAAAGATTAAAATCAGCATAACCATATTCAGTACCTCAATCACTTGAATTACTTTAATGTTCTTATCATGCTGAATTTGAACCTCAAGTACATAAGCTTTAAAAGTATAAAAAACACCACTTTTTATCTTCAGCAAATAAACATATGTAAATTTCGAGCAATCATCAATGAACGTAATAAAATACTTTTTACCACCTCTAGTCAAAACACCTTCAAGCTCACAAATATCAGTGTATACCAAGTTTAGCAGATTTGTATTTCTTTCAACTGACTTGTGACGCTTCTTTGTGATTTTGGCCTTAGTGCAAGATTCACCGTGTACAAAATCATCATATCATTCAAATTAGGAATTAAATCAAGTATGCTCATGTTCTTAACATATTTCATGTTAATATGACATAATCTACCATACCAAATATTAACAGAACAAGAAATCATGTAAATAGACATATAAGATTATTAAGATCAACAACATCCAATTTGGTCCAAACACCTAACAATCTCCACCTTGGACCGAAACTGGTCTAACCGAACCATCGGTTTTGTCTCACCAGTCAGGCATGACCAGGGCCAAGCCTAGGGACCATACATGGTACCCTCATAGATCTCTCACCCAAGACTGATAGTGTCCCCAACCTTAGCCATCACTTGGCCCAAACCTCAGTTGGACCTCATCTAAGGTGTAGGGTTCTATATCAATAGAAGTGTAGCTCCATTATTACTAGATGTGGGATCAACAAACTTCAATATCTCCTTACATGCATATCCCTTACCAACAAAGACACAAAACTTGGTGATCATATATGTACAAAAGAAAAATTAATCTCAAACAATTATATCTAGTCAATGAAAAAACTTTCAATGCATGTTAATCAACACCCAGTGCCACAACATATTGACTAGATAAATAACTAGAGCATATAGTCGTAGGTTTTAAATTTCTTTTAAATTAAAAACCCTAGCATGTAATTCTATGTTTTAATTCATCTCACAATACAAAACAAAGAATTGCATAGATTTGATAAGGAATACGATACCTATCCAGTTGAAAAATCGGATTACCACGTTTCCCTATTCGATGGGAAATTAACCCATAAAGAACTATAAAACTGAATTAGATCTGGACGAATTAGGCTTCAATCCATACATCGTTGGAAACATCTTTGAGTTAGCTTTCTAACGCAAAAAGCGGATTGTGAATCCAATTATCGAGGAAAATGTTATAGTCGTTTTTGTCAGAACTGTCCCACCATTCCGAATTTCGAACTATTTCTTCTTTTTCAATAAACTCCAAATATCGAATTGTTGCGTCAAAACCACCAATATAGCAGTATCTTGATGCACTGATTCCACCATCAGGTCCCTGGGACCATCGTAATCCGAACTCAAGTAATGATTTGGACTTCCCAGCAACAAATCGATGCCTAGCAGCGTTTGTTGCAACCAGAGAAGCATAGTTTGATGAGATTCACAAAAGGAGTATCCAACAGTTGAACCAACTAAATTGTACTCACTACAACGGGCCATTCAACTCTTAATAATGGAATCTTTGGGAACACAACTGAGCCCTCAGTAACAACATATATATACTTCAACATCAAAATAGTTGTGGTGGCTCAATCAGGGAAAAGATGTCAGGTCAGCGGACACTGAGTGGGATGCAGCATAACGAGGTAAGCCGGAGAGTATATGATCATGACTGCGAAACCCTAAATCGCGGATGTGGCACAGGTACGACTTCAAGAGGGACCGATGGATGAGGGGAGAGAGGAACGGTCTGGATGGGGCATCTTCACAGAGGAGCGAAGACCAAGTCAGCGGGACAAGGAATGGGGGGCACCTTAAGACGTTCACCTGGGAAGCAGGTGAATAGAACCGCAGAACCCTAGATTGCGGACGTGGCCTAGGTACGGAAAAAGGAGGAGCCATCCGATAAGTGGACAGATGGATGGTCCAGAAAGGAAGGGGAGGAATATAAAAAGAAAAGGATGGGGACAAAAAAAGGGGCGGACAGGAAGAAGAACAAGGAGGAAGAGAGAAAAATAGGGAGAGGAGTGGAGTGAATAGTGAGTTTGTGTTTGAACTTCAAGTTTCTATTCAATTTTATACATTTGGCGCCGTATGTGGAGAACAGTATAAAAGCAAGATAGAAATGGCACCTAAGAGACGAGTGGGTAGACCGAGGAGGGTGGCGAAGCAGGAATCGGTGCCCGAGGCGGTGGTTGAGGAAGAAGGAGACAGAAGAGAGGAACAAGTAGTAGAAGAGGCCCGGCTCATGAGAGAGGAGATTGGGAGGTTAAGAGAGGAAAATGACGAGTTGAGAAAGGAGATGGAAAGGGAAGAAGAAGAGACAAGCGAGGAGGCAAGTGAGAGCGCAGAAGAAGAAGAGGAGGGGCCGAATCTTGTGGAAACATGGTTACCGGCCTGACACTCGAACAAGTGCAAGACATGATAAACAATGATAGAGAAGTTAACCAGCAGCAGACAAAGGGAAGGGGGGGGGGGGAGCAGCCAGTCAGGTGGTGGCCAGGCTAAAACGCAACCCGTTAGCGGACGGAATCTGGGCTTTGGAAGTCCCAAAGCATTTCAACCTTCCTAGGTTCGAGAGGTACGACGGTAAAGGAGACCTGGCAGATCACATCTTGCATTTATGACAGAAGATGCCTCTGTGGCAAGAATCCCGATATGATGGGTTGCATTGCATGTTGTTCCCGGCTAGCCTAAAAGGAGGGGCGTCAGATTGGTATTACCGGTTACCAGCGGGAAGCATAAGAAACTTTCAAGAATTGGAACAGGCCTTTATAGATCACTTCATACATCAGAAAAAGCGGGTGGTGGATATCGCGGCTCTATTCAATGTTTGGCAAAGATCCGCGGAGTCAGTGTGGGAGTACCTGTGTCGGTTCAAGGCAGAGACATTGAAGATCGAAAATCTAGATGAGAGAACCACAGTGATTGCCTTTGAAAGAGGGCTGCGGCCAGGAACAGGAGTACACCAATCGGTGGCGAAGAACGAGATTGCAACCTTACATGAACTGTACCCGCGAGTGGAGAAGTATATCAGATATGAGGACAGTATACATAAGGAGTCTAAGAGATCTAGGAAGGCAATGTTATCATTGGAGAAAGATGGGGAACAAAGAAAGGTGGGAGCACCCGAAAAAGAAGGCGAAAGGTACCGTGGGTACTCGACAAGGGCAGAAAGGAGCTGGGAAGGGATTCGATGGGAAAACAGGGAAAGGAAACAATACAGCAAGATAGAGGTGACGCCGCTGAATAGGTCCTTGAGTGAAATATTACCGTTGATTAAGCACTTGCAGGGGTATGAAGGTTCGCGGAATACCCTAGGGGAGCTGCCAGATAAGCCTTTTTGTGCCTATCATCAGATACGTAATCATGAGACCGATGATTGTTATACGTTAAAATGGATGGTTCATCGTTTGGTGGAAAAGGGAAAGATGAGAGAGTTTATAAGGGGAGCGTAGAATGAGGAATGGGTGCCGCGGCAGGACCAAATATTAGGACCTATTAATGTAATCTTCAGTGGGGAGGTGTTGAGTCATAATGCCCATAGGGACAGGGTGAGAAGAACGGCTAGCATCCAGCAGATCATTGATGGGACAGAGACCGCCGAATGAAACGAAAGGCGGGGGGAAGAGGACGAGATAAGATCGTCTTTAGGTCTGGACTTTACGGTCATAGATTTTCGACATGAAGACGCGTTGGTCATCATAGTAGCAATGGGTAACTACATGGTGAAAAGGGTGTTGATAGATTGTGGTAGTGCAGTGGACTTGCTGTTTAAAGGAGCCTTGGAAGAAATGGGGATGGATCATAGGAAGTTAAGACCTCCGCGGACTAATTTGTACAGGTTTAATGGGAGTATGACGAAGCCTATGGGAGAACTCTTGTTGCCGGTAACCACAGGTCCGGTAACAGTATTCGCACGGTTTATGGTGGTAGATTCCTCTTTTCAGTACAATGCAATTTTGGGGAGGCGGTGGATTCATGAGATGAAGGCGGTCCCGTCAACATATTATCAAGTGATTTGGTTCCCTACCCCAACGGGCATGTATGAAGTTTGCGGAGATCAAGTGACGGCTAAGAACAGTCACAGGGGCACAGTGAAACGGTTGATCCGCAGAACGGAAGAGGAGAGCTCGAACCCGAGGAAGAGACAGGCATAGCAATTACAGTGTGCCGCAGTGGAGGAAAAGGTAGAGGCAACTACGGGGTCGAAGACACTGGACGAGATTGAAGTAGTAAATATTGGAGGGGAGGATGAGAGGTTTATCGCGGTAGGATCCAGCTTGTCGGATGAATGGAAAAGTAAGTTAATACAATTCTTGGCAGAAAGCAGAGACGTGTTTGCATGGTCGATTGAGGAGGTTACGGGATTGGACCCGGAGTTTGCGTGTCATCGGCTACACATGAAAGAGGATTCGAAGCCGGTGAGGCAGAAAATGAGGAGCATCAGACCGAAGTATGTGGAGGGCGTCCGTGAGGCGGTTGCTCTGTTGAAAGGAGCTGGAATAATACGTGAAGTGGAATTCACAGATTAGCTATCCAATGTGGCCGCGGTACCTAAAAAGAACGGCAAGGTTTGTATGTGCGTTGATTTTACAGATGTGAATGCAGAGTGTCCGAAGGATAGTTATCCCATGCTGTGCGTAGATGAGTTGGTGGATAGGACATCATGATTCGAAATATTCTCATTCATGGATGCATCTATGGGGTATAACCAGGTCGCAATGTATGGGCCGGATCAGGAAACACTACACCAGAAAAAGCCAAAAACGACGGCAATTGCTGTCCTAAATTGAGATTTACGACGGGAAATGGTGTCCTAGAGTTCGTCGCGAATAGCCCTGTCGTTAATATTAACGACGGAAAAATGCGTGGTAAAGTGAATTAGAAATGCGACGGGTGTGCGACACTTAAAGCCGTCGTTAATTATAAGACATCCAAAACCGTCGCAAATTTCCTTTTTCCTGGAACTACATATTTTCAAATCTAGAATGTACTGAACCGTCGTAAATGTTTGTCTTAAGTTTAGGAAGTAACGATAGTATTCCCCGTCGTATTTGTTTAAAGTATTTTTTTTTAAAATAATTATTTTTTTTGGTAGAACCTATTTTTTCCTCGACACCACTACTAATACTCCATGATTCTCATATCATAAAATCAATTATACAAACATACTAAAACAACACATTTCAAAATTTAATATATTTAACATTGGTTTTCTAAAATTTACAATGTTTTCAAGCTGTTGATTGCCAATAAATAACTAGGCTTTTAAAATACACAAGGCATAATAAAAACATAATGAGAAAAAAAAAAACAATTTGTGCTTTGAAATTCCTATCTTCATCACCTTTATGCAATTTGGTCTTTCATTGAGTCACACAACCTTTCATGAGGGTAAAACCAGCTCTTCCACAAGTTCAAAAAACATGATTGCACCAGATAATGCTACAATTTGCTTCTGGACGGGCATTCGCAAGTGGAATGTAGAATAAATATTGAGATAAAAAATCTTCCTAGGCGAAACTTATCTGAAGGACCATTAAATCTCCTCCAGAGTTCTACCTTTAGTCTCGGGTACCCACATTGCCACAAACACAACAGTAAAAGCACTCACAACTGTGTAAATGGTAAAAGTCCCTGTCACAAATAAAGCTTATTTAGTATTTTAGATGTGCCGCAGCAGATAGATACAATAAGTAACTCGATGTCCGTGGAAAGGTGGGCGGGGAGGACACCTCCCTGACTCCAATGTAGAAGCAAGTTTGATGTCATAGTTATCAACCAAGATACGAGCGGTTGGCGGTGTGGCTATGCTACCAACGAGGCCCTTGATATTAATTGGGAGTATCTCGCGAACGAGCCAACGCCACATTAAGAATAATGCACTCTCATCAATTTTATTTCTACTAAGGACAAAGCCAAGTATTTGGAGCCGAGGATAAAATATAAAACATTACCACTTTAAATCCTATCCTACACTAAAGTGTCTAACAAAATAAAAATAGAATCTGCAAATTCGGGAATGGAGAGGCAATCATCAAAGGAATAGAAAGAAATATAGGACCTCCGAGGTGTGCACCCATATTTTTCGTGCTTTTCGAAAGGGATCCATTAAAATTTGAGAAATCAGAAGTTCGATATAAAGAGCATACCTCGGACATTATAACCCATGGAATAGCTCCAATTCCAAGAGAGAAGAACACTACAAAGGACTGAAAAAACCTCATCATCGGGAAAAAGTGATATAACACCATTAACAATAATTAAGCAATATTAAGAATTTGAGAGCAAGCTCATACCACAACTCCCACTAGTGAAGGTATCCCCATGACACCATAGGAGCGAGAACCTTCTTCCACAAACAGCCTAGGTTGGGAAGGGTGAATAATACTTAGAAACCACTCTAAACATTGGGAATTGCGGAACTATATAAGCTTCAAATGCCAACACTTTCGAGATTCGCAACCAATATAAATACATGATTGAAATGAAGAGTCTAATGTGCACAACACCGACTAACATTCCAATAAAATGCAACTGCAACAAGGAGGTGGCTAGCAATCATTCCAGATGACAAAACCTGCACCAGTGTAGTAAGAGTACAACAATAATGGTGTCTATCACTATTGTTGCTTGAACAGAATCCCATGGTACGTCAGAGTGTGTATACTGTAGAGACAAAGATACAGAGTAGTGTTGTTACTAACTTACTAAAACAAAACTTGCATAAATGATGAGTATCAGATTTGCCTCATTTCAATGATATTATTTCTCTAGCAACATACCTGACTAAAAGCTAAAGCAATAGAAATAGCACGTCTCATAAGTCCAGCCCACCAGATTATAACCTAACCAAAATTTAGCTGAGTAAGCCTCGTGACCATCAAATACTTGCATTTCTATCCTATCTCTAGGCCCTGCCATTTGTTTTCTTTTTCTTTGTTATGAACAGAGCTGGACTTCAATGCATTTGAAAGAACATATACTACACTTGAATTTATAAAGAAAAAGTTGCTAAATGCTGAGATTGCTCACCTGATCCTTGTATGTAATCCTCGAGAATCCATACATCTTATTGAAAACACTGGAGATGGCTGAGCCAAGAATAACCAATACGGCTCGTCCAAGTAATATTAGAAAGATCAAAGTGGAATAAACGCCAAGACTTGTCCCGAAGCTGCGACATCATAAAGTAATGTCAGAACAAAATTGTAACTAGGAAAAACTTTAGCTAGATTACAAATATAACAAGAAAATCAATTGTCATTTTAGTTAAGAACAGAACAAACAATTATACTCGCATAAGAGACACTAACAATTGTTCCATATTCATGTCTTTCATGTAACAAAGGCTTCAGAGTATGCAATCGACCACAAAGTCAAGCTCATCAAAAATAGAAAGGACAAACACAAAATCAGCAGTCATCATTGCAGCAGCAACACAAATCAATCCACATTCTTCTACTCAACAAGAACCACACAATTAAAACTCCACCTACACTTTTATAGATTAATACCCTATATATATCCTATATACCACATTCTTTTTTTTTTATCCTAGGTATGTGTCAAAACAGGGAAAAAAAGTTGATTATCTTCTTGAGGAATGAAAAAAAACATACATTGCATTGGTTTAATGAGATCACAAATACATTATACGTACTCACCAAGTTACCATCCTTGACATGAAATTCCACTCCACTCCTACTCATGTGTTTTCCCTACTATCTATTCTATCAAGACACGTTGAACTGCAACCATAGGAGGTGTATTTTGCTTGATTTGTTAAATTGGAAAGAATCCAAAACTATTTAGTATTTAAGCAAGCTAAAACCACAAGGCATCTCCTAGACTTGGGAGTATTATCTAATAGACAAATTAAAAGTAAAACCTTGCGCACAATAAGATTAAGGAAAAATGGAAAATTAAACTCGAGATATTTTTAAGCCATGGATGGTTTATACATAAAGTGTGTCCAAACCCGAATTTTCTTTCCTTTCTTGCAAAAGTATTCAATGTAAATGCGTCATGTGTACCGATGTAAGATAAATCACCGAAATAAGTTCATAAGAAAACAAGAAAATGCAGAGAAAGATATTGGCAACATACCGGGAACAAGTTGACATAAACGAGGTTTGAGAACTGATGTATTATGATAAACGCCGTCAAGGCATATCAGATGGATGACATACTTAACATAAACATACCAGTAGGCCCTAAGAGAAAAATAGAGCAACTTGCAGGGGAAAAGTTCCTAGTGTACTTGGAGAATTCAGCTTGCTTTAATTGCACATGCACGTAGGCAGCACTTGTCAACAACACTCATGTTTGCCAATTACAAAGTAAGTGCTATGAAAATTAATACCAATCTATTTGATCCGATTAATATACTTTGCCAAGCTACATCTTACACATGCCTAAACAAGCCAAAAAGATAGATTTGAAAGCAGCTAGAACCTTAGTTCTTGAATACCAGCACCCTGACACATGAATATCAACAATAAGATACTAAACAAATTGAGAAACAAGTACATAAATGCAATGATCCAAAAGCTAAAAAAAAATAATTAGGATTCCTTTAGCTAAAACGTGCCATAATCCTTTTGAATTTATATAAGGACTCGTGTTTGTAGATCAGTAGATAGATAGCAAACATAAAACAAAAAGCAGGGACTAAAGCTAGTAGAATTTAATCGAGCCCAACCTAATCTCTGGAATTTACGATTCAAACGTCGAAACAATGAACTTCCACTAATTTCATTTTACTTTGTACAAGAATAATGTGAATGTATAATAACTAGACTAAATCTTAACAATGCCTGACAGTTACACCAACTAAAGACGAACACTTCCTATGATCCTTCCTCAAGACTAGATGACATCAAGAGCTGAAAAAGATTTGTAAACACTCATTTCATCATTTCCACATAAGATATATAAACAAGCACCTATAAAGTGTATATACCTAAAAATTAACATTATTTCATGTAAATGACTCGGTCCTTTACATGTAAATTACACAACATATTATACTTCTATATTGCTCCTTCACTACTCATAATTTCAATATACCAAAGCCTTCTATCACAACCCATAGTTCTTCTTCTTAGAACACACTAGTAGTCTTACTGTATCACTACCTTTAGTCACTATGCATTTTACAAATTTATTTACATCTAGTTACACTCTTGCCCCGAGATAGAGTCATTGAGCTATTTTGTCATGAGCGAGGCATTCGGTTTCCTTAACCGACATCTTGGTCTTCTGTGACAATGGCTTAAGGGCCACCTTAGACAACACGATTACGTTGACTACATTTTCCCAATCAAATAATCCCAACTTACATACTAAAATTAAAATGACAATATTAATATAAATAATATAGATAAAAAGAAAAACACTAAACAAATTCAATAAATTAGAAAAATAATAATAATAACAATATATATATTTTTTTTTCTCAAAATGTGAATAACAAATGTCTGACACAGATCACTTCCAAAGAAGAAGTTGAGAACGAACGCATAATATCTAAGCCTTCTCTTTACCAGCAGTAGCAGTAGCTTGACTGCGGAGACGACCAGTCCTAGTAGCAATGAGCCCAACTTTCTGTCCTAGATGGGCATCACGACGAACAGTACTAGCATGCACAATGTGCTGGTGATTACCACCACCATGAGGATGCTCAACAGGATTCATAGCAACACCACGGACCTTGGGCCAACAGTTCCTCTTCACCCTGTATTTGTGAAGCGTTTCCTGCCTTCAACAATATATATACCCGACAACGAGCAGCGGTCCGAAATGAGCGACCAAAATATATATGGGCAAGTTTACCTTTACCTTCATCGCCCCCATTGACAATCCAACATACCGCATACTTGACTCAACTATCCGACACGTTCTTGAAACAAATCTTTCATCGGTGGCTGCTGCTCCAAAATTATAACATTTTAGAAAAACAGCATTCGAGAAGCTGCTCCTTTTTTAAGGAGTTGAGAATAGTGGGGCGTTGGAATTGAGCTTCACCGTGGACAGCTGCGTGCTTTGAGACGAGGTTTTCAGAAAGAGGAATATAAATGGGGATGTACTAATTTTGATTGAAACGTTTTCATTGGATGAATAACTAGGGCTAAATAAAGGATTTTGAAATGGTTCTTCTTCCATTCCGAATCGATCCCCATGAGAGAAGAATGCTTCTTCACCCAAATCAAGGGATTATGGGGCGGCTTCCACAGACAGAAAGTCATAAGAGGATTTTTTTTAGGTTCAAGTGAAGCAAAAACACGGATCCAAAGAAAGGGGGATTTTGGAAGGCAACGAAAAATGTTTGGGATTACGACGGCTGGGTTTCATGTTTTCTATTATGACCAGGTCAAATCTTTAAAGAGTCCTGGATTTTCTGGACTTTGTCCCTGCATCGGTTTTGAAGAGTGTACGACGGGTATACAAGTACTTTATTAAGGACGGTAAAATCAGTCTTATAGCTTCGTCTTTAATCCACAATTCTGGTGTAGTGAAAAGACAACATTTGTGGTAGAAGGCGACACGTACTGCTATACGAGGATGCCATTTGGGCTGAAGAACGCCGGAGCCACTTTTCAGTGATTGGGGGAGAAAATGTTTGAGAGCAAGATCCAGAAGGGGATTGAAATATATATAGACGACATGGTGGAGAAGAGCATGTCTGAGGAGGAGCATTTAGAGGGCTTGAGGGAGACATTTGGGATCCTACGAAAGTACAATTTGAAGTTGAATCCAAAGAAATGCACTTTCAGAGTGACCACGGGAAAGTTCTTGGGATACATTGTTACTCATCGGGGAATAGAGGTTGATCCTGAACAGATAAGAGCCCTGATAGAGATGTCGTCACCGCAGAATGTCAAAGAGGTGCAGTGGCTTGCGGGCAGGGTAGCGGCTTTGAATAGGTTCATTTCCAAGTCATCTGATAAATGTAGACCACTGTATAGATTGTTGACAAGCACCCCGGACTTCACGTGGACATCGGAGTGTGAAGAGGCGTTTCAAGAGCTAAAGAGGTACTTGGGCAAAGCTCCATTGTTGTCTCGACCGGAACAGGGGGAGAAGTTGTAGTTGTATTTGGGGTCTACCAAGTATGCAGTCAGCTCAGTGCTTGTCCGACTGGTCGACAGAGTAGAAAAGTCGGTGTACTTTAAGAGCAAAATATTGCTGGACGCAGAGACGCGGTATAGCAGAATTGAAAGGTACACCTTGGCATTAATCTTCTCGGCTCTAAAACTAAAGCCTTACTTCGAGTCACACTCGGTGGTGGTGGTGACAAACTTGCCACTCAAACAAGCTTTAAGGACTGAAAAGTCAGGGAGAATATTGAAATGGGCCGTGATGCTCAGTGCGTACGAGGTACAATATCAGATAAAGACTGTGGAAAAGGCACAGGCAGTGGTAGAGTTCCTAGCTAAGTTCCCCGCGGAGGATCCCACTTGGGGAGAGGAGATGGTCATGGAACCAGAGAGGCAGGAGGAGCCCGACTTATTAGATCCTTGGGATAAGAAGAATGGACGGAGGGTGTTCGCAGACGGATCTGCCACTGACGCATGCAGAGGCATAGGAGTTGTACTGGTTACGCCGGACAATCATAGAATAGAGCAGACTATGAAACTGGGCTTCACGACATCCAGTAACGAAGCGGAATATGAGGCGGTGATAGCGGGGTTGAGAATGGCTGAGGATTTGGGAGTAAAGGAGCTGACTGTGTATTCTGACTCAAATTTAGTGGTGTGTCAGGCTAATGGAGGGTTCGCTGCCCGGTGTCCGCGAATGGCTAAATATTTGAAGGTAGTGCGAGAAAGGTCTAGTAAGTTTGAGAAGCTTTGGTTTGTCCATTTAGGTCGCGGCGAGAATAGGCATGCGGACGCCCTGGCATATGTGGCGGCAACCATACCTGGGTCAGAGGAAAGAGTGATACGAGTAGGAAGATTGGAGAGGACGAGCACGGAGGAAGTAGTAGAGGTGTGTCAGATTATAGAAGAAGAAGGGGGGTGGATGGACCCCATCAGGCACTTCTTGGAAGGAAGGGAGGTGGTAGACAAGAAGGAGAAAAGAAGATGGGAACAGACGTCTCAGAGATATGTTCTACTAGAAGGAGAATTGTATCGAAAGAACTTCAACGGGCCTTTGTTAAAATTCCTAGGTCTGCGGCTATCAAAAGAGGTGATGGCAGAATTGCATGAAGGGGATTGCAGGAGCCACTCTGCAGGAAGGACAACTGCGCACCAGCTCTTGACGCAAGGTTACTTCTGGCCCCATATGAAGAAGGATGCAGTGGAATTCGCTAAGAAATGTGACAAGTGCCAAAGATTTTCACAGTTGATATTCGCCCCTGCATAATGTCTCAAGTCCATGGCCTTTTGTTATGTGGGTGATGGATATCGTGGGACCATTGCCCATGGCTAGTGGCAAAATAAGGTATATGCTGGCGGCCACAGACTACTTTAGGAAATGGATAGAAGTTGTTCCATTGCAGTAGGTAAAAGAGACGCAAGTGATAAAGTTTCTATGGGAAAATATCATATGCCGGTTTGGGTTGCCGTATGCCATCATTGCAGATAATGGAACGCAGTTCACCGGAGCTAAGGTGGCAGCGTTTCTACAAGCGTACAAAGTGAAACAAGGGTTCTCTGCCACCTACAACCCCAAGGGCAGTGGTCAGGCGGAATCTTCCAACAAGACGATATTGAATAATCTGAAAAGAAAACTGGAATATAAGAAGGGTGCGTGGGCCGACGAGTTGAACCATGTTCTTTGGGCTTAACAAACGACACCACGGACAACCACCAAAGAGACCCCATTCGCTTTAGCATATGGAGTCGAGGCTGTGATCCCGTCGGAAATGGTGGCGACTACTATGAGAACCAAGGCTGTGGAAAAGGGATCGAATTGGCGCATCTTGGCTGGGGATTTGAATTTGGCAGAAGAGAAAAGAGATTCAGCGCGCATCCGGTTGGAAGAGTATCACAAGAGATTACAGAGGCAATACAACAAGCGGGTCAGACTGCGGTAGTTCAGGATAGGGGAGTTAGTGCTCCGCAGGGTGACTCCAAGTATGAAGGAGAAAGGGACGGGAAGTTGGGTCCAAACTAGGAGGGGCCATACACCGTGGTGGAGGTAGGAGGATCTGGTACTAATAAACTGCAGACAATGAAAGGCAAACGAATAAAAAAGTCGTGGAATGTAAGTATGTTGAAGAAATTTTACAACTGAATGTACTGAAATTACAAAGCATTGTAAGGAAGGTCCAAAGTAAAAGACTAGAGCTATCCGTAAATATATAAAACCATAGCACTTTTGTGAAAGAAAGATATGTTTATTATATGATTTCTGAGTGAGAATGCGAAACACCGAATAGAGATCTGAGAGACGATAGCAAAAAGAGAGTGCCCGGCCTGATCTTACGAGGGAGGGCGGCGGAGGTATGAGCCAGCGGCGACAACGAGATGGAGGGAGCCTAGAAAAAAAAAAGTTGTTCCAGTGGGCTTAAGAGTTTGACCGAGCCCGCGGAGTGGGGTGAGCCCTCCACGGGTAAGAGATGCCAGAGACATGGGGGCAGGGGAGGCCCCAAAGACGCCCTATCATATCAAAGCGCAGAGGGAGGGGAGCCTTTCACTGACGATAGAGATCGAGGGAGCCTGGAACAAAAAGAGTCGTTCCAGTGGGCTTGAGAGCTCGATCGAGCCTGTGAAGTGGGATGAGCCCTCCACGGATCAGAGGTGCAAGAGACATGTGGGGCAAGGGGAGAGGCCCCAGCATGCTTCCACGTATATCAAAGCAAGAGCCAGTGGAGGGGGTGAGCCCTTCACTGACGATAGAGATGGAGGGAGCCTAGAACAAAAAAAGTTGCTCCAGCAGGCTTGAGAGCTTGACTGAGCTCGCGGAGTGGGATGTGCCCTTCGTGGGTTAGAGATGCAAGAGACACGTGGGGCAAGGGGAGATGCCCCATCACGCTTCCATGCATATCAAAGCAAGAGGCAGCGGAGGGGGTGAGCCCTTCGCTGACAATAGAGATTGAGGGAGCCTAGAACAAAAAGAGTTGTTCCAGCGGGATTGAGAGAGCTCAACCGAGCCCGCGGAGTGGGATGAGCCCTCCGTGGATCAGAGGTGCAAGAGACACGTGGGGCAAGGGGAGAGGCCCCAGCAGGCTTCCACGCATATCAAAGCGAGAGGCAGTGGAGGGGGTGAGCCTTTCGCTGACGATAGAGATCGAGGGAGCCTGGAACAAAAAGAGTCATTCTAGCGGGCTTGAGAGCTCGACCGAGCCCGCGGAGTGGGGTGAGCCCTCCTCAGATCAGAGGTGCAAGAGACACGTGGGGAAAGGGGAGAGGCCCCAACAGGCTTCCACGCATATCAAAACGAGAGGCAACAGTGGGGGTGAGCCCTTCACTGACGATAGAGATGGAGGGAGCCTGGAACAAAAATAGTTGTTCCAGTGGGATTGAGGAGAGACCCCAGTAGGCATCAACGCTTATCCAAGTGATAGGCAGTGAAGGGGGTGAGCCCTTCACTGACGATAGAGATGGAGGGAGCCTGGAACAAAAAGAGTTGTTCCAGCGGGCTTGAAAGCTTGACCGAGCCCGTGGAGTGGGATGAGCCCTCCGCGGGTCAGAGATGCAAGAGACACGTGGGGCAAGGGGAGAGGCCCCAGCACGCTTCTACGCATATCAAAGTGAGAGGCAGCGGAGGGGGTGAGCCCTTCGCTGACGATAGAGATGGAGGGAGCTTGGAACAAAAAAAGTTATTCCAGCGGGCTTGAGGAGAGACCCCAGCAGACATCAACGCTTATCAAAGTGATATGCAAGAGAGGGGGTGAGCCCTTCACTGACACTAGAGATAGAAGGGGCCTGGAGCAAAAAGAGATGTACTAGCAGGCTTGAGAACCTGACCGAGCCCGAGGAGTGGGATGAGCCCTCCGCGGATCAGAGGGCAAGGGAAAGACTAGAGAGGCATAAATGTGCATGAGGGTATACTTTGCAAATTAGATAGGCAGATAAAGCTCGAAGATAAAGAGGGGACATACATGTAAAGTGAAACCAAACATCAAAATTCAATAAACATAAGACGACTCAAATCACAAGTTAGTGACAAGGTTTAATACAAAATAGAACTAGGGCATTCCCTAGGTGGATTCCTCAACCATCATCTCCTCGGTGGTTCCGCAAAAAAGTGGCGGGGTCTCCCTCGATTGGCGACCACGGGAAGGGAGTCCTCGCCTATCACCTGGTCCTCAGGGGCGATCTCAGAGTCCGCAGCTCCATCCCTAGTGACCACCGGGGATTCAATCACCAGGGTGGCAGGGGAAGAAGATGACCTTCCTAGGTGAGCCGCTCAAGTTCTTCCTGGATCTTCTGGGCCACCCTCTTGTCTGCTAGGGCTTTGAAGCGGTCTCGGAGAACCGTCATGTCAAACTGATGTTGCTCCATCACCTAGGCGGTATCCTCTGTGTGGGTCTGGCTGAGGGCGGCCGTGGTCTTCTGGTGCTGAAGGGTGGGAGTGTCCAAATCCAGCTGGTGTTGACGGAGGAGTGCTTCCCTTTGCCGGCTCAGACGCTCGTTGACTGAGTCCATGTAACGTTGATGAGAGGACTCCACGGTCACGAGTTCCTCCTGTGCCCTGACTTTGGCCAAGTTGGCAGCTGTCAGATCCGATTGGAGTTCGGCATAGGAAGCTCTTAAACTAGTGGGGCCGTTGAGTTCTTGCACCAAGGCTGTCACCTTCGTCTTGGCGCTGAACAGACCGCGGATCATAAAGGAGATGTCCAAGCTCACCTGGGATCAAAGAGGAAGATGTATTAAAAAAAAAAAAAAAAAAAGGTATATTGATCGTCCAAGGAGGAGATGGAGCGGTATGATGGGACGTGTTCTGGTGCGGAAGAGCGGGGTGGATCAGGAGATTCAAGGGGCGCAGGGGAATGAGAGGAAGTTTGGGGAGGCTGACGGCGTGAAGTACGGTGGCTCGGCCTAGGCCTTGGAGGTGGAGATGCTCGAGGCTTCCATTCCTTAGGAGGTGGAGGATGGAAAAAGGGTCTAGATAGACCGCCGATGTGTTGTGGATTGAGGACGGGCAGTAATGGAGTCGCGGTAATGGGGTGGATACCTAGCCGATCGGCTTGGGTAGCACCGAGGTCGCGGAGTCGTTGAAAAACAGGGCAAGTGATCTGGGCGTAAATTTGGGATTTGGAATCCGGACGCCAACCTGCAAACAAGAGAGACCATGGATTAGTGGATAACTGGAATAGCGCAACAGGAAAGGTGAAGAGATCTAGGATACTCACGACTGGAGATGAAGGTAAGATAGTTAAGTGTTAAGTCAGAAGGAAGGTCCACGGACAGAAAGTTGCCCGATACATAGAGCGGGTAGTGATGCCACACCTTGTTGGAAGTGGTGACACGAAGGAGGAATGATTGCTTCATAGGTCGAACACAAAAAGACTGGTACCCAACACCTACATCTTTAGTACTCTTCTTGATGTAGTATTGAGAGAAGATATCACGGCTACTTATTTGGGGGTCGCCGATTTTGTTATATGAATTCGCGCCATACATAATCCGCCAGAAATTACCGATGCCTTGGCAAAGGGGGATGTTGAAATGGTTACACACCTCTACATCTAAGCGAGAGAGGGGAAGCCGTAGACCGGCAACAATCTGGCCTACGGTAACAACCAGATACCCCGGGCGGTGGGGAACCAACTGAGGATAGTGGGTAACGGAGGGCACGTGCTCCAATTCTATGTTAGACAGGATCTCATAGGCAGCCCTAATAGCCCCCAAATTAGGTTTATGATATCTAGATGGGGGTGGTAGCAGAGTGCCCTGGCGGCCAGAGGTAGAAGGGGCCTCAGCAGGATCAAGAGGGGGTGAGGATGCTACCTCAGTAGAACGAGAAGAGGCTGAGGCACCGAAGCCGGGGCCCGACATCGGGAAAATAGATGAATGAAGTCTAGTGCGAAACCAATTTAAATAAAGGTGGAAACTAAAGAAAGACAAGGCTAGAAAACTTGCCAAGGGAAGCGAGTAGCCTGAAGAGAATGCATGGAAGATGAGGAACTCAGCAAAAGGAAGGAGAGCGTACCCACAAGCTAGAAGTTGGCCGGAGGAGAGAAAGGGGGCAGAGCAGCAGATGAGCGAAAAAGATGTGTAGAAGGAAAAATGGGAGAGGAAGGGGAAGAAGGAGAGGTTATATAGGGGAGGGGTAAAAGGGTACTTTCGAAGAGTTGGGAAAATCGAAGAGACAGGGGGTAAAAGGGTAATTTTGGAGAATTGGGGAAAAGGAAGCGACGAGACAAGGAGCCAGCCGAAGGGAGACGCGTGTCAGCATAAGGTACGAAAAATGGCCAAAAACGCGTGTGATGATTACACCCAACATCACACGCAACACAATGAGTGGATATTAAATTGCACAGAGAACGAGGCGATGAGGGTTCTCGACCCCGGGTCCATCATTAGGACCGTGGAATCGAGAAGGGCATTTGTGGTGGCTCAATCAGGGAAAAGATGCCAGGTCAGTGGACACTGAGTGGGATGCAGCATAACGAGGTAAGTCGGAGAGTATATGATCATGACGGCGAAACCCTAAATCACGGACGTGGCATGGGTACGACTTCAAGAGGGACCGATGGATGAGGGGAGAGAGGAACGGTCTGGATGGGGCATCTTCACAGAGGAGCGAAGACCAAGTTAGCGGGACAAGGAATGGGGGGCACCTTAAGACATTAACTTGGGGAGCAGGCGAATAGAACCGCGGAACCCTAGATTGCGGACGTGGCCTAGGTACGGCAAAAGGAGGAGCCATCCGATGAGTGGACAGATGGACGGTCCAGAAAGGAAGGGGATGGATATAAAAAGAAGAGGATGGGGACAGAAAAAGGGGCGGACAGGAAGAAGAACAAGGAGGAAGAGAGAACAATAGGGAGAGGAGTGGAGTGAACAGTGAGTTTGTGTTTGAACTTCAAGTTTCTATTCAATTTTATAGATTTGGTTTTTAGGTTCTTACAACAGTCAATACTCCTAAGATAATCAAAAAGCCATCCTCACATGTAGGCAATGTTGAACGAAGATATGTGATCTCCTCATCACCAAAGTGGTTCTTTCGCAAGAATAAATCAAACACGGCACGTTCGAGGTGTTTGCCGTTTCTCCAATAGGCATAAGCCATAGTAAACTGACAAAGATCGGTGAGAAGAGATGTCACCATAGGATTGGTTGGTCCTTTTATATTAAGTCCCTCTTCCACCACAACTAATCCTCCATTCTCTTTCGCCATCGCCATCGCTTTGCCTACCTCATAATCGCCTTAACCCATAAACGAAAACTCGGAAACAAGCCTTAATCTTTCTTCATATTCATTGTTCAAACAACCTTAAAATTATTGGAATATAATTTCTACAACAAGAACAAACTGTGAATATAAAGAAGGCTGGCTGAGGCACGAATCGGTTCGCTTTCTTTAAGGTTGTTTCGCGTCTATTCCTCTTTATGTAGACAGAGCACGTCAACCTCCATGATACAACAGCTAGTTATTACTCTCCTTTGTTTACTGCAGATAAACCAAAGAAGAAAAGGAAGAACCACGATACTGATCTTATGATTGCCCAAAACGTAGATTAGAAAATAGTTTTTTCAGATACTGTATAGGCTGCTGGTAGAGGCGTTTTTATAAAGACAAGAAATGTGGAGCACTAGTAGATCCGTTTTTGTAGGGAACTGCTTCAGTTTTCCTATAGGGATTGGAGTCTACTAGTCTACTATGTTTCTGTTTTCCAATCCATATCCAATTCTGTTTCCAACCTTATCAGGAAACAGGTAAGGGATCAAAGAGCCCAAGCCCAAGCCCAAGTTCACTTCTTGTTTTATTCAAAATAACACAACATAATCTAATGTTGCAGATGATGTATGAGGAAGCAAGTCAAGCTGCTAATTATGCAGTTGGGAGTATAAGGACAGTGGCTTCTTTCTGTTCTGAAGAGAAGGTCATGCTATTGTACAAAAAGAAGTTTGAAGGCCCAATGAAGACAGGAATAAGGCTAGGTTTGTTCAGTGGAATGGGTTTTGGGATTTCCAATTTTGTGATGTTCAGTTTCTATGCTGGTGGCCATTTAGTTGAGTATGGAAAAACAACGTTTACGTAGGTTTTCCGAGTACGTTCCCTTCCATCTATATTGAATTATTATGCATCAAGATATATTTACCTCTATCGAGCTTTTCATTTTAAACATTTTGAAGAAATCATTAAGCGATCAAATGTAGTTTTACATAAACACACACAAAGCACCAAAGGCTCTGATTTATTCGTCATTTAATCTGTTACTTCTTTCTTGCTTCCCAAGTATTCCTTGCTCTTACGATGGCAACCACAAAGAATTTCCGCGGTCAAGCTCCTTGCACCCTGATTCCACTAAAGCTAAGAGTTCTACTGCTTCTATATTCGGGATTCTCGATCAAAAGTGAAAGATAGATTCAAGTGACGACTCTGGAATTACATTACAAAACACTGAGGGAGAAATTGAGCTTTGACATGTCAGTTTTAAGTACCTAGCAAGGCCCGATGTTCAAATTTTTAAAGACCTTTGCTTGGCTATTCATTCCGGAAAGGTAATCACATGAAAAACTCATAGATAAGGTTAATTCCGTCCAACACACTGGAAACTCTAAAACAAGTTGTTCAAAAACTCAGTCTATTTTCATGGCAGGCACTAATGGCATCTATCAGGCGGTTTCTCTGGTCGGAGAGAGTGGCAGTGGAAAATCGACAGTGATCTCATTGCTCCTGAGATTCTATGATCCTGATTCAAGTCATATTACATTATATGGAATTGAAATTCAAAAGTTTCAGTTAAGGTGGCTGATAAGAGCCCAAAACTGTAGTTTTAACCCCTTAACAATCGTACTTTTAGACTAATTATGTGAATAATAAGTAAGAGTTAATACTGATTACGTGTTTTTATGCATTTCGGGCTTCAAAGTCCATTATGCGAGAAATGTGCCACTTTAGCGAGATAAAGGAGCAAAAGGTCGGTTGCTAAGGAGTTACGTGATTAAAGACTAATTTTCAAGAAGACAAAGCCTCTGTAATGCCCGGTCAAAAGATGAAAAGTCAAAGTCCACGCGGGCGAAATAGTGCACAAAGTCGCAGCAGAACTTCAAGACCATATCTTTGGACTCGGACTGAATCGGGCCTACCTTACGTCAAAACAACCGGCTCAGAAAAGAGCTTTCCAATGGTCCAAGCCTTGACCCAATCAGAGGAGAAGAAGTGGACGAAAATTCTGTCGAAGCCAATTGCGGTGAATTTGAAGAGGCCTTTTGGATTGAAAAGAATGGGTTTTGGGTCCGATTTTCCGCCCAAAACATGGCTCCAAGCCCATGCACGATTTTTGGATCTAAACATATAAAAACCAAAGCTTAGCTCTTTGTTAATGGTAGATAGTTAGGTTAGAAAATAAGTTAGGTTAGGAAGCTAATGTTAATGGAGGTTAGGATAAGAAAAGTAGCCATTAAACCTTAGTTTTAGATCTAGATCTAGTTTTTTTTACATTCATTCAATTAGTAGTTTAGAATCATATTTAGTTTTTAGAATAAAGTATTAGTTCTTCAATTCAATTTAGATTATTGCCTAAATTCTTATTTAGATTGATTGTCTTAAATTCATAATTAGTTATTCATTCAATCATATCTTGTTCTTATTGTTCTATTAGATTTATAAAGTTAATTACTTATTCTATAATGACATGTTCTTATTATTTCTTGTGTTGGGAATGGTAGTATAGAAATTTCACATCAAATCATTACTCTCACCATTGTTCCTTTTGGGTTTGATTAGTTGAATTTTTTTAAGTCTTGAGGTTTAAGAGTGGAGCGAATCGACTCGACTCTCTTATATTACCGCTATTATTGAGAGTAGGAATATTGATATAAACACGTATTTACGTATTTTGATTATTTGTGTTTACGCTTAGATAGTTAGAATACGTAAAATCACTTTTATCAAATGGCGCCACTGCTATCTTAATCTCGTTCAAGACAAGAATTCAATTGCTTGAATCCAAGGGGAAATCCCCCATTCTCTACCCACCCACCCTTTTAATTTTTCATTCTTATTTCTTGAATTTTCGGAACTGTTCATTGTTTTAGGCATAGGGGCTGCGGATTCACAGAGAAAAACACTGCGGTGAAGGTATTTCTAAATTTTCGAAAATTCTGAAAATTTTCATACATAATATCTAATGTGTTGTTGATTTACTAGAATATTTTCAGATTTTTCAAAGTTGGTTTACCTTGTGAAAAAAAATACGATCTTTACAGTGCTGCATTTCAGTTTTCACACCATATGTTCTTGAATAACAGACGAGTAAGGTTACTTAGGGAGTTCTAAAAATTCTATAATTTTTACAGGAGTATCTATCCTAAGTCAGGAGTTTGTAGTAAAAATTTGATGAGTTTTTTATTTGTTTTGACCACCTAAATAGTAGAGTGTTTTCAGTGTGTTTCTGCAGTGTTGCAAACACTTAATATCTGGAACACCAGCCGATAAGGAGAGGCTGTAGAACTCCAATTGCTCTAAAAGTTTTACAGGAACAAGTAGGATCTGTCAGGAGTCTCCAGTACAAATTTGGCAATTTTTAGCTTTGTTTTGATGGGTTAACCATTCGGTTGTTTGTATTGTGTCTGAAAACTGTTTTGCAAACTTTGCAGGGCAGTATAAGGACTTTCATAGCTCCGATTGATCTGAAATTTTACAGGCTACTTGATAGATGTCTTAGAAAATTACTGTAAAAATTTCAAATTTTTTGGAGTACGATAAAAGGCCTAAAACTCGAAAACCCTGAAGCGCGACCCGCGCCCAAACCGAGCGCGACCGCGCCCAAAACACTGGACATTCGAAAACCAAGAGCGCACCCGCACCCAAACAGAGGGCACTCGCGCCCTCGAAGGAAAATTCAGCGTGAACAGCCCAATTTTCACAGGTTAGTTCAAATTTTTATGTCTTCAAGTTACTCAGTGTTTCTAACTTGTTATATACACTGAGATCGCGTATACAAGACGTTATTCAAACGCGTAGCAAGGAGGCATTCAGGTACTCCTTCTTCCACTCCTCGCCTCTTCTGTGAGGAGTTTTAATTCTAGTATAATCAGGCTTGTTTTCATAGAAATAAATACAACACGCCTATCTAGAATTTCACACACTACACTTGCATCAATGGCTAAAGAACAAGAGACTCCTCTCTCTGATTTTTATAAAGCCCTAAACGATGGCCCTAGTGGGGTATTTCCGAATCCCCCCAAATACTTTTAATTTGTTACCCGTTTTTCATGGTTTAGACCATGAAAAACCTTATCAGCACATGCGTAGGATTGAACAAGTCCTAACAACATTCCACCATCCCACGGTTGGTGCGGAACAAATTAAACTGAGGGTATTCCCTTTCACTTTAGCCGATAAGGCGGCGTCTTGGTTAACTGCCCAAACGCCAAACTCTGTGGACTCATGGGCTCAACTTGTTCAATTGTTCATGGAACAGTTTTTTTACCCATCGAAGGCGGATGAAATGCTTCACAAGATTCATTTCTTCACCCGGAATCTTCATGAATCTTTTTGAGGCACGGAATCGTTTTCGATCTTCTCATTGAATGCCCGCATCATAATCTTGCGAAAGACACGCTTATTCGTGCTTTCTTCAAGGGACTTTCACATTATCATAAGGAGGTTCTAGATATCATGGTGGGGGGTAGTTTTCTTAGTAAAGGAGCCTTGGAGGCTTATAAATTCTTAGAAGATCAATCTAAGAAGAACAACAATTGGGGAGGAACGATTCCTCCCTCCTCTCCTTCTTCTCTTGAGGTTAAACATGATCTCGAGCTTAAAACTCTTATCGATACCCTCACTAAAAAGGTAGATGCCATCTCTGTTCAACAACAACCCACTCCAGGTCATGAACATTAACTCTACTCGTTGTAATGTGCATTTGTAGTCTTGAGCATTCCGACTTCTATTATCCTCTTGTCTATGCACAAACACCACCACAACCATCACACTTCAACCAGTTAACTCAACATCAAGGACAAGGGAACTTAGGTGACGTAGAATAGAGGTTTAGTACCTATAACCTGAACTATCGGCATCAAGACATGAGCGCTCAACAAACTTTAATTCCAATACAACCATCTACGGACATTAAAGTAGTGACCTTGTTGGAGAAACAAAATCAAATTATGCAACAAAACTCCAACTTGATGAAAGATCAGCATGATCAAAACTCTAATATGATGAAACAAACGATGCAAATGATGCAGTCTTTGTGCCAAAAGGTTATTGACATGTCTTCTAACCAAAATAATAACCAAACCGGCGTGTTTCCAAGTCAAGTAGTGCCTAATCCTAAGTTAACAAACACCGCCTTGGAAATAAAAAGTATTCAGTGTAATGGTAATATAAACCAAGGGAACCTACAGGCAGTCACTACCCTTCGTTTAGGGAGAGTAGTTGATAACCAAGTGACTATGCCTAAAGATCACCCGCAAACTATAAATGATACTATACCAAATACTGTCATAGAAATTGAACACCCTACACCTGTAGAGGTTCCAATATGGAAACCTAGTTAGAAAGTGATAAAAGATAAAGCAACGGTTAACAAATATGTTCCCCCTCATATTAGGTATAGGGATAAAACACCGCATGAACAACTAGATTTTCCTGTAGAAGGTGAAGTTAAGTCTATTAAGAGTTTTGTATATCACATTAGTGCTTCCGACGATGTCGTCCCTACACTAGTACATATCCCTCTTATGGAAGAAGACAAAGATCACAATTTTGACTCTTTGAACATAACTAAACTAGAGAAATAATTTTCAACCCTGCCTTCTGATCATAGAAGAGATGGACTAAACCTCACAATAGACGAGATAGATGAATTCCTCAAAGATGGAGATGAATACCATAATTATATGGATGCGAACAACCTAGATGAGGAATTCGACGAATTTCTAAGAGCCCGTGTGATGATCCACCTTCTCAAACACTACCTAGAGCACCACCCTACCACCATCCACCTGAGTTAATCCCTCATAAAATCCAATCATTCTTCCAACCCTTTTCTTCTAACACTTATCCACATTCCAAGTATTTTCCAAAACCATTCATTTACTCACGATCATTCACTTGGACACCTTCTTATTCAACTAAGTTGCGTGGTAGAAAGTTTTGGAGCTTGATTACGTTTGGTGGTGCATTCCATGTTAACTATTTATGGAAAGATCCACAATTGTTTAGATTATTGATATATGGGAAACTGCATGTAAATACATATATATCACTTTAAGTCTAGGGAATCGACTTTAAAGACCACATTTTAAAACAAATTTTTACAAACCTGTTTTCAAAAAATTTGTTTGGGGAATGGGTGTTTGGTTTTTCCATGATTGATCACTAAACTTCCTATTCTTATCCCCACCTCGCTCCCTTTAAGAGTAGCTAGATTTCTCCTTGTTTGTTGTTTTGATGTTGTTTTTTATTATTTTTAGTAGATAGGATGTTACGTTGTTAAATTCCGTAGTTAACTTTGAATTTGGTAGTTAAATGTTGTTTGAATTTCAATTTTAATATAATGTTATTCTTTTCAAATTGTGCATGAATTTTATTGTTAATCCCACCTTCTCGAATTGTTTGGGGGTGGTATTATTTATTCTATCATGATTTGTAGAAGATCCTCCATTTTAGAGTTTGTTTTGGAGTGAAGGTTGAGAATATTGTCGTAATTGGCATACCTATGATTAGATGTGGTGGTAGGATGAAATCTAAGAGAGTTTAGAAGTTGCTATTCTAAATCCAGTATAAAAGATACCAGGGTTGTTATAAAATCAAAAATATGGTTTGTTTCCGTTTTCGGGTTTGGAAATTTTCTATTTCCGGAAATTGCCTTAAACAATTTGGAAACTTGCCGATTCGTTTTGGAAGCTCAGAACCTATTTAAACTTCCTTCATTCTACACTCGCAACCCACACTACACCCCACCATCATCTCTCACCTTTCACTCCAAGCTTTTCCTTCTTTTTCCTCTTAAACTTCTGCTTCAACACTTACGAGCGCACCTGCGCGTCAGTAGAGCACACCTGCGCCCTAGACAATTTCAGAAAGTTTACTCGAGCGACCAGCCCCAACTTGAGCGACTCGCTTCAAACATCTGAAACTCCAAAAACCTCGAGCGCGACCAGCATGAGTGGAAGCGCACTGTGCCGCCTACGTGAACACGGAAAATTCTAGTTTTCTCATTGGGTCGTTCACGGTGATTTGCGGTTTGTTCCAGAGCGTAGTCTTGAGATGACATCTCCTACAATAATACCGAACAGTCTTTCGAAGATTTGTTTCAAAGCACTACTTATGGTGCTTGGTTTTGTGAGGTGATCACACACGTAGGTTTGGGAACCGCTTATGGTTCTTGCTAGCATTTGTTCTTGGACTTGCCATGCCCGCTAAAATACAAGACCCATGATGCTATTGGGTAGATAATATGCATGTCTACACTTATGACTTTTTGCATGAGGCTTATGGGGCAGGCATTTTCAGATCGAGGACCAAAGGCGAATATAACGTCGCCCTTGGTAGCCTGTCCATGAACATAGGAACTGTTATGTTTTGGATCATGCTAAACATTTTAGGGGAATGACATTTTTTTCTTCTGTGAATGATGCCACTTGCAGCGTCTTCCTTGCTTTAGCCACGGGACTAATGTGCCATGACCTTCCCTTAACCTTGATGTCTAGTTTAGCATGAGCCTGATAGCATGAGGCATAAGTATCTTCTTATGCCTGTTTTAGTTTGTGTATTATGCTATGTTTCTTCCCTATTTTTGTGCCCGTTTCACGGATTGGGTTGGGGTCGAAATTGTGAGACCCACCAATTGTATTATCCGATCTTTCCGTGCAATGACTTGGCAAGGGTGGAGGATACAACCTCATCAGGTTGCACCTTACACCCCATCCGACCAAGTGGCGCTTTTACAGTTAGCATCCATAGATGATAAATGGCGGCAAGCTTGGCAAATTATAATGGCATGGCGGGGATGCGAAGGAACCTCACTTCTTTATAGAAGAGGAGGATGACGAAAGTAATTTGGAGTGGAGGTAAGTTTTTAGTTCAGTTAGTGTCTGCTTATGTCCTAAGCAATTTAATTCTGTTAACCCCATAATGGGTGGAACTCTTATAGAGTTGCGTCAATTTTTTTATTTCATATATTAGTATGTTCTAACCTTGTTTTGCAGATGTGCCAGAATTTCACGCGTTTCCATGGTATTTTTCTACCCTCTTTATTTAAATGCTTTGATGACAAAGCATGCTTCTTGTTTGGGGGGGGGGGGGGCATAGAAACACGTGTAATTAAGACATCTGTTAAGATATAGATATGTATAATATGCATTTGTTTTCAAGTTAAAAATTTCAAAAATATAAATAAATAAGTTTATGCTATACACTTAGGAATATTGGTATTGTTTTCTTTCTCTATGCTCTTAACAATCTAGAAGTCTCACGTAGCTTTTGCATCAGATTAATTGTTAGAAACTTAGGTTAATATGTAGGTAATAATCGTTGCATCTATCTATAAATATATTACATGAGTATCTATGATTGTTAGCGATAAGTTTATGAAATCTAGGCTAGAGTACTTATTCTACAAATCCCGTGGAGAATATAGCCTAAAAGCCTTATATGAGCTGAAAACATTTGAGAAATGACACAAGGGAGAAGTAAAATCGGATAGAGAAATCACACGTCCACTTGCTTGATCACTATGCCATATCCTAAGCGAGAATTTAGGCCCTCTTTGGATCGATATAGCCAGAAATTCAAACCTATGAATTATTTTCCGCTTAGTAAGCCCCTCGAGCCTTTCTTTAGCCTTCCATAAACCACAATTCCTTTACCCTGTTACAAAAACAAAACAAAATAAAAATTCAACTTACCCAATCTAGAATAAGTCTGAGAATAGAATGAGTGAAGAAAGAAGAAGAAGAGAAAACCCGTGTAAACAAAAAATTAGGTAGTTGCTTTAAAAGAAAAGAAGTTTCCATCTAAGGAAAAGAAAAAAAAATAGAAATAAATAAAAACTCCAAAAATAGAATAAAAGTGAGTCAAAAGCCAAAGAAAAGAAAAAGAAAAATATGGCTAAGGATGGAAACAAAGTATAGAAGCAAAAGAAAATAACAAGGTTTTCTCTAAGTTACATAATATGAAGACTCTATTATCTTAGACTTGTCCTTTTGAATATCCATTTCTTTCCTTCTTAAACCATCTCCTAATCCCCGCAACACCTAATAAAGACCTCTAGCTCAATTAGGAATAGGTTAGTGTGACAGTAAGTGGCAGATGTGTTTGATTGACTCCGATTTCCTTGTTTGTCATTGAGATTGTAAGGTAAAGTGTGCCTACTGCACACTGGAGTAGCGAAACTTGAGCGGAAAAATCAGAGTGGTTTTTGTCTTGACATTTATGTGAGGACCTACTTAAAGACGCTATTCCGAGTTTTTAGAAACGAACCTGCTAGGCATTTCATAGTATTACTCATAGTATATATATTTGTATCATAAATGATTGATTATTATGCATATATTAGCTTAGGTTTTTGACTTGGTTATTCTTATTCATTTGCTAGTGAGATGTATAGATAGTTGATTCATTAAGGAGGAAACAATAGTTTTATTTCTTAGTCGTTGTAGTATAGATGAAGTTTGTGAGTACCTTCATTGGAAAACTCTCACGAGGCTATAACTCGTCCACTAGGGAATTCCTAGTGGTTTAAGGCCTTGTTGCATATGGTCAATGCAATCGCGACTTTCGGTAAGCGAGAGTAGTTAAAACTCCATTTTTGGTCACTTATTCTAATTTCTCATATTTGCTTGAGGACAAGCAAAATGCTGTTTAAAGGGTGGTTTGATAAGAGCCCAAAACTGTAGTTTTAACCCCCTTAACAATCGTACTTTTAGACCAATTATGTGAATAATAAGTAAGAGTTAATATCCGATTCACGTGTTTTTATGCATTTCAGGCTTCAAAGTCCATTATGTGCAGAAATGTGCCACTTTAGCGAGATAAAGGAGAAAAGGTCGGTTGCTAAGGAGTTCTGTGATTAAAGGCCAATTTTCAAGAAGACAAAGCCTCTGTAAAGCCCGGTCAAAAGATGAAAAGTCAAAGTCCACGCGGGCAGAAATAGTGCACAAAGTCAGCAGAACTTCCGAAGACCATATCTTTGGACTCAGACCTCGGAATTGGGCCTACCTTACGTCAAAACGACCGGCTCGGAAAGAGCTTTCCAATGGTCCAAGCCTTAACCCAATCGAAGGAGCAGAAGTGGACAAAAATTCTGTCGAAGCCAACTGCAGCTGAAGAGGCCTTTTTGGACTGAAAGAATTGGGTTTTGGGCCCGATTTTCTGGCCCAAAACATGGCTCCAAGCCCATGCACGATTTTTGGATTTAAACATATAAAAACCAAAGCTTAGCTCTTTGTTAATGGTAGATAGTTAGGTTAGAAAATAAGTTAGGTTAGGAAGCTAATGTTAATGGAGGTTAGGATAAGAAAAGTAGCCATTAAACCTTAGTTTTTAGATCTAGATCTAGTTTTTTTACATTCATTCAATTAGTAGTTTAGAATCATATTTAGTTTTTAGAATAAAGTATTAGTTCTTCAATTCAATTTAGATTATTGCCTAAATTCTTATTTAGATTGATTGTCTTAAATTCATAATTAGTTATTCATTCAATCATATCTTGTTCTTATTGTTCTATTAGATTTATAAAGTTAATTACTTATTCCATAATGACATGTTCTTATTATTGTTCTTGTGTTGGGAATGGTAGTATAGAAATTTCACATCAAATCATTACTCTCACCATTGTTCCTTTTGGGTTTGATTAGTTGAATTTGTTTAAGTCTTGAGGTTTAAGAGTAGAACGAATCCTGACTCTCTTATATTACTTCGTTATTGAGAGTAGGAATATTGATATAAACACGTATTTACGTATTTTGATTATTTGTGTTTACGCTTAGATAGTTAGAATACGTAAAATCACTTTTATCAGTGGCTGAGGCAACAGATGGGTCTAGTGAGCCAGGAACCCGCATTGTTCAATGACACGATTAGAGCCAACATTGCGTACGGTAAGGAAGGAGACGCATACGAGAGGCGAAATCTTAGAAGCTAAAGGCCGGCAAATCTTGCACAATTTCATTAGTGGCTGCAACAGGTAGGAGCAGCATAAGCTAGATCATGAGCTAATTGTTTTTTGGATTGGTTACGGGGTTGAGGGGCAGACACCTACCTGTTGATTAAACTTCAAAGAATAACTAATGAGCTAATTAATTAGTACTTTAACAGAATAAATACTTCACACACCAGTCACGCCATTAGTAACTGTCAAATCCAATGGCTTGAATAGTTTAAATAATACACGTACGCCTATAAGAAAAAATATGGGAAACATATGGAATGACGCATTTATTTGTTGGTGAAGTGTATTCTAAGAGCAAGTCTAATGGAGGGCTGCCATAATGGGTTGCTAAAAGGTGTCACATAGGCCTTTTAGCAGGCCCAACCAAATTTGGTTGGCCAAACACAAAAAACTAATCCAACAGATATTTTTAGCAGTTGTTAAGTTCGGGAGACGGACGGCTGAAACTCTACCGTCTGTATGTTAAGTTGTAACGGACGGCAGACTCTATGCCGTCTGTATGGTTCAGACATCCCAACGGCTAGAAATGGCTATTTTTTCTGAAACAGCAAATTTATAGCAACTACTTCACACAACTCTCTCACCATTTGCTCCCAATTCTCATAAAATTTCTATCTACTCCAACTACAATAATCACTACTCCAAGTACAACAATAGATCCAAATGAACATGCAACCACATCAAAAGGAAAGAAATCTATAAGGTCCGCCAATTTTTCAATTAAAGAAGACGAGGCTCTTTGCAAAGCGTGGATATATGTTAATGAAGATCCAATTGTTCGTGTGGGGCAACGAGTCACACACTATTGAGAGAAAATATTAGAGAAATTTTGAGAGAGAGAGTTGGCGAAAACAACAAGAGAAGCAAGGACTTGGTGTCAACTCGATTTGGACACATCCAACGAGCTTGCAACCGGTGGGTTGGAATTATCTCCACTTTGGAGAGGACCACAAGAAGTGGCACAATGATCCAAGATCGGTTGGCCGAGGCAAAAACAACATATATGTTGGCTCATAACACACACTTTCAATTTGAGCATTATTGGGTCCTCCTCAAGGATAGCCCAAAATGGAATAAAGAATTGGAGAGCCGGTCCACAACTATATCAAGGAGACGAACCAACGTCATTCTCGATGTAGATGACGAAGTCGTGCCTTCAACACCCACAACGCCGTCGGCAACTCTTGGTGGCATTCCAATTGATCCATTTCCTACACAAGTTGGGGATGGAAATGATGGTGGAGGTGGAGGTGGAAGTAGAAGTGGAACCAAGAAAAAATGAACATCGGGAACAAGGGGTGAGAAAGAAAGGTTGAAGAAAAGAGGAGAGAATTACAAGATGATGGAGAAGTATTTGGCACAAATGACGAATGCCGCCGCCGATAGGGTGAAGATGATGGAGCTCAAGAAGTGGAAAGAAGACAACAAAATATTAGCACAAGATACTTCCACTCTTGAGCCGGAAGTTGTTGAATACTTCAAGACGATGAAAATGGAGATAATTCACAAAAGGAGAGAGAGTGGAACGTTTGGAACTCCAAGTGGTGCTTTCTAATGGTGGTGGTGCTTCTAGTGGGGGTAGTGCTTCTACTACTTAAATTAATTTCAATGTTGTTTTAGTTATTTCATTTCCATTGTTGTTGTTAGTTCATTTCCAATATTATAATTTCAATTTTAATTTGAATTGTCTTGAAACAACATAAAGTCAAACATAGATAATACTCAAACTACAAACATAGAAATACTCAAACTACAAACATAGATAATACTCATACTATATTTCTTGATCTGCACGAAATTGCCAAAGGTGATTGATGAGGTCAACTCTTAGTTGAACATTAGTTTCTCTGCTTTGAATGTGAGGAAGTGTGTTGAGTCTTCTTGCAATTTCTTCATTCCGATTCCCGGCAACATACAATGCGACTGGTGGCTCCCAATCCATGTCAATTTGCCAATCTTCAATATTAATCTCTCGTTCATCCTCAACAATCATATTATATAAAATTATACACCGATTAATGTCATCCCTACTCCACATTTGCGCCGGCCTCTTGATTATCCCCCACCTATCTTGTAGGACACCAAATGTATGCTTTGCGACACCCTTCTTGCATCTTAGCAAAGAATCCTTCTATTTGAGTTATTGGGTGAGAGATTGTTTGTACAAGTGTAGCCCATTTAGGATAAATCCAATTGGCTAGATAGTAACCCATTTTGTATGTGCGACCATTCACAGTGTAATTGCAACGAGGAGCATCACCACGCATCAGATTGTCAAAGAGGTGAGAACGTTGAAGCACGTTGACGTCGTTGTTTGAACCCGCCATACCTAAAAAAGCGAGCCAAATCCACAAGTCTTGATCAGCAACGACTTCCAAAATGATTGTAGGTTTCTTCTTATGTCCTACATATATACCTTTCCATGCAGTAGGACACATTTCCCATTACCAATGCATACAATCCAAACATCCAAGCATACCTGGGAAGCCACGATTTTCACCTTGTGCAAGTAGACATTGAATGTCTTCTTCATTGGGAGCCCTCAAATATTCTTCCTTGAAGACCGCCAACACGACATCACAAAAAATGCCTCACGCTTTCGAAAAAGGTGCTCTTTGCGATTTGAACGTATTCATCCCACGCATCCTCACCACAACCATATGAAAGCAAACGAATGCAAGCAACCACCTTTTGCATACCCGTCAAATATGGCTTTCCAATACCATCAACCTTGTATGTGAAGTACTTGTCATGGTCAGAGACGACTTTTAAGATACGGAGGAAGAGATGGCGTTGCATCCTAAACCTCCTATGGAAGACATCAAGGGGATACTTTGGGGTTTGCACGAAGTAATCCCTCATAATCCTATTGTGAGTCTCGATTCGATCACGATAAATGTACTTTCTACTGGGGACTGATAAAAGGGAAAACGTTAGTTTTACCCACGAATACTATTACGACAACGTAAGTAAAACTAAAGCTTATTTCCTATTTTATATATCAAAATTCTACACTCTCGATGCTATTGCACTAAGTGGAGTAGAGAATTCGTTCCACTCCTAGTTCTTTAGAATTAATGTTAACTACGATAATCCGTCTATCAAAGTCAATGAGGGTAATGCAAACCCAATTATACTAATACGATTGAAATACGAATTTGATGTTCTAATAAATAAAATGACAATTAAATACTAAGGTTTGAATCTATATAAAGAATTAGGAGAATTTGATTCCACCTTGAATTCGACTTAATAAACTAGCATAGATTGTTGTAATCTAATTCTTTACATTCTCACAATAAATTGGTCGTTCTAATCCCTAATTATTCATGGCAATCTCTACCAATTAATAACTAGCATGTGAGGAAGTTCAACCCATTCTCATGGCGAATCAACTATCTTCTAGAGTGGAATAGAATCTTACAACTATTTCTACACTACACAATCAAGTTTTCATCAAAGCTTCCTCAAACCCTTCTAATGGAGGTTTAGCTTTGATTCATCAAACTATCATTTCTAAATCAAGAATAATCAAAACAAGTCATTATAGAATAACTAATTAACTTTCTTAATCTAATTTAACAATAGTCTAAGATTCAAAATGGATTACAACTGAAATTAAAACTAATCTAGAACTAAAATTATGAATACTAATTATCAATGTAAAACAACTAAATCTATGAATGCAAAATTGAATTCGAAATTAAAGATTGAAATATAAACTAATTATTTTCTTCTAAGATTCAAAACTTGTTCTAACAACTAATAGAATTGACAACTAACTAGATTAATCTATATAAACTAATTTAATGAATTAAAACTAAGCATTTGGATCATTCACTAATTCAAAACTAACTAGAAAATGAATTGCTAAGTAAAAAACTAAGTTCAAAACTAATTTCTCTGATCTAGCTCTAGCTCTACTTTAAGAGCTAAGTCTTTTTTTTTGTTATATGGAGGAGACCAGATCCACAAAATTGTGCATGGGCTGAGGAGCCTGTTTTGGGCCAGAAAATCGAGCCCAAAACCTCAGTACTTCAGTCCACAAAGGGCTTTTCAGCTAGATTTGACTTCAACAGCCTTTTCATCCACTTTTTCTTTTGCTCTTATGATTGGATAAAGGCTTATACCATTGGAAAGATCTTTCCAAGCCGGTCGTTTTGACATAAGGTACACCCAATTCCGAGGTCTAAATCCAAAGATACGGCTTTCGGAAGTTCTGCTAACTTTTCTGTACTGTTTCTGCCCGCGTTGACTTTGACTTTTTAGCTTTGACCGGCCTTTAAAAAGGTTTTTTCTCCTTGAATCTTGGCCCTTTATCATAGAACTTCTTAGCAACCAACCCTTGCTCCTTTATCTCGTAAAAGGGGCACATTTTTGCACATATTCGACTCCAATGCCTGAAATACATAAGAACACGATAACAGTACTAACTCTTACTTATTAATCACTTAATTGGTCAAAAGCGATATTGTTAAAGGGGTTAAAACTACAGTTTTGGGCTCTTATCAAACCACTCCCAAACAGCATTTTGCTTGTCCTCAAACAAATATGAGAAATTAGAATAAGTGACCAAAAATGGAGTTCTAACTAATCTCGTTCCGCCGAGTGCGATTGCATTGACCCTATGCAACAAGGCCTTAAACCACTAGGAATTCCCTAGTGGACGAGTTATAGCATCGTGAGAGTTTTCCAGTAAAGGTACTCACAAACTTCATCTATACTACAACGACTAAGAAATAAAACTATTGTTTCCTTATTTGTGTCTCAGTTATCTATACATCTCACTAGCAATGAATACAGAATAATCAAGTCAAAACCTAAGCTAATATATGCATAATAATCAATCTTCTACGAATAAATATATATACAATGAGTAATACTATGAAATGTAGTAACAGGTCCGTTTTTGAAACTTTGGAATAGCGTCCTTAAGTAGGTCCTCACACAAATGTCAAGACCAAAATCACTCTGATTTTTCCGCTCAAGTTTCGCTACTCCAGTGTGCAATGGGCACACTTTACCTTACAATCTCATTAACACACAAGGAAGCCGAAGTTAATCAAACACATCTGCCACTTACTATCACACTAACTTATTCCTAATTGAGCTAGAGGTCTTTATTAGGTGTTGCTGGGATTAGGTGATGGTTTAAGAATGAAGGAAATAGATATTCGAAAAGGACAAGTCTGAGCTAATAGGGTCTTCATATTACGTAACTAGAGAAAATCTTGTTCTTTTTGCTTCTACACTTTGTTTCCATCCTTAGCCTTTTTATTTTGACTTTTTGACTCCTTTTATTCTATTTTTGGAGTTTTCATTGTATTTCTATTTTTTATTTTTCTTTTATTTTCTTTTCTTTGGATGGAAAATTATTTTATTTTTCTTTTCTAAAGCAACTAAATAATTTTTGTTTACACAGGTTTTTCTCTTCTCTTTTCTTCACTCATTCTATTCTTAGACTCATTCTAAAATGGGCAGGTTGATTTTTATTTTGTTTTGTTTTTGTAAAAGGGTAAAGGAATTGTGGTTTATGAAAGGCTAAAGAAAGCCTCAGAGAGGTGACTAGTGGAAAATAATTTCATAAGGTTTGAATTTCTGGCTATATTGATCCAAAGAGGGCCTAAATTCTCGGTTAGGATATGATATAGTGATCAAGCAAGTAGACGTGTGATTTCTCTATTCGGAATTTACTTTTCCCTTGTGTCATTTCTCAAATATTTCACTCATATAAGGCTTTAGGCTATATTCTCACAAGATTTGTAGAATAAGTACTCTATCCTAGATTTCAAAAACTTACTGCCAAACAATCATAGATACTCATGCAATATGTTTATAGAAAGATGCAAAAATTATTACGTACATATTAACCTAAGTTTCTAAAACCCATTCTAATGCAAAAGCTAACGTGAGAGTTCTAGATTATTAAAAGTATAGAGAAAGAAAACAATACCAATATTCCTAAGTGTATAACATAACTTTTTATTTATATTTTTGAATTTTTTTCATTTTTTTTACTAGAAAACAAGTGCATATTATATATATCTATATCCTAATAGGTGCCTTAATTTACACGTATTTCTATGCCACTCCAAACAAAAACATGCTTTGTCTTCAAAGTAAACAATTAAGGAGGATAGGAGTTACCATTGAAACGCGTGAAAATTTAGAGTATCTACAAAACAAAGTTAAAACATACTAATATAGATAAAGAAAATTAGATGCAACTCTATATGAGTTCCACCCGTTATGACGATAACAAGAATTAAATTGCTTGGGACATAAGCAGACATTAACTGAAACTAAAAACTTACCTTACCTTCACCGTTTAAGCGTGATCCTTCTCTTCTATAAAGAAGTGAGGTTCCTTCGCATCCTGCCATGCCATGATGATTTGCCAGGCTTCACGCTATTTATCATCTACGATCGCTAACCATTAGCGGTTCCCAGCCTGCTTGTATGATTTCCTCGCGAAACCACGCACCATAGGTGTCACTTTGGAACAAATCTTCAAAAACTGCTCAGGGATGATATGAGGAGATGCCATCACAATAAATACTCTCTAGAAGAGCTGCAAACAACCCTAGAAAACCTAACAAAAAAAATTAGAAAATCGGGCTGCGAAGGTCAAGGTGTGGGGGTGCGCTCCGGAATGGCCTAGGTAGGGCGCGGGTCACGCTCTGGTCTTGCTCGAGTTACAGTGTTTTCAGCGCAGTGGGCGCTCTGGAATGGTGTGGGTAGGGCGCGGGTCACGCTCCGTGTACTCTGAACAGGATGAAGTGAAAAATAAAAGAAAAAAGTTGGAGGTTCAAGGTGAGAGATGCAAGTGAGATGTGTGGTTTGTAAAGTAGAATGAATCAAGTATTTAAAGAGGTTTAGTTTCTAAAACGAATTCTACAAGTTTCCCGATTTATTAAGGCAATTTTTGGAAACTGAATATTTCCAAAAAACTAAAATTGAAACGATTTGGATTCATTATTCCAAAACAAACCTAATATCTTTTAGATTGAATTTAAAATAGAAACTTCCTAACTCATTGAAATTTCATCCTACCACAATATCTAATCCTAGCCACACCAATATTGGCAACATTCTCAACCAACTCATTTTTTTTTTTAGATTGCAAAATTACTTCTAAAACGGTGGATAAGATAAAAGCAATGCTAAAAAAAAAAAAAAAATTATAAGTACCTAAAAACCAAAATCTATAAGATTCAATAGAAACTCGAAGTAAACAACACACACTCACTATTCTCTCTTCTTCTTTCTATTTTTCTCTCATTTTCTTTTTCTTCTCACTGTGTGGCCTGCTCTTTTCCTGTCCTCATCCTCTTCTTTTTATACCTTTCCTCTTCCTTTCTGGACCGTCCATTTGTCCGCTCAGCGGATGGCTCCCCTTATTGCTGTACCTACGCCACGTCCGCAATCTAGGATTCCGCAGTTCTATTCTCCTACTCCCCCAGTTAGCATCTTAAGGTGCCTCCCATTCCTTGTCCCGCTGACTTGGTCTTCTCTCCTCTGTGGAAATGCCCTCATCCAGACCGTTCTTCTCTCCCTTCATCCATCGGTCCCTCTTAAAGTCATACCAGTGCCACGTCCGCGATTTAGGGTTTTGCAGACATGATCACATACTCCCCGGCTTACCTTGTTATGCTGCGTCCCACTCCGTGTACTGCTGACCTGACATCTTTTCCCTGATTGAGCCACCACAAATGTCCCTTCTCGATTCTGCGGTCCTCATCGCCTCGTTCTCTGTGCAATTTAATATCCACTCATTGGGTTGTGTGTGATGTTGGTTGTAATCATCACGCGCGTTTGTGGCCATTTTTCGTACCTTTCACTGACACGCATCTCCCTTAGGCTCGCTCCCTATCTCGTAGCTTCGTTTTCCCCAATTCTCCACAATTACCCTTTTACCCCTTGTCTCTTCAATTTTCCCAACCCTTCGAAAGTACCCTTTTACCCCTCCTCTATATAACCTCTTCTCCTTCTCCTTCCTCTCCCACTTTTCCTTCTACACATCTCTCTTGTTCATCTGCTGCTCTGCCTTCTTTTTTTCCTCTGGCCAACTTCCAGCTTGTGGGTACGCTCTCCTTCCTCTTGCTGACTTCCTCATCTTCCGGGCATTCTTTTCAGGTTACTCGCTCCCTTGGTAAGTTCTCTAACCTTGTCTTTCTTTAGTTCCCACTTTTATTTGAACTTGTTTCACACCTAGACTTCATTCATCTCTTTCTCGATGTCTGGCCCCAGCTCTGGCGCCTCATCCTCTTCTCGTTCTACCGAGGGAGCGTCCCTACCCCCTCTTGATCCTGCTGTGGCCCCTTCTACCTCTGGCCGCCAGGGCACTCTATTACCCCCTCCATCTAGATATCGTAGACCTATTTTGGGTGCTATTAGGGCTGCCTATGGGATCCCATCCAACATAGAATTGGAGCACGTGTCCTCCGTGACCCACTACCCTCACTTGGTTCCCTACTGACCGGGGTATCTTGTTGTTACCATAGGCCAAATTGTTGTCGGTCTACGGCTTCCCCTCACTCACTTAGATGTCGAAGTGTGTAACCATTTTAACATCCCCCTTTGCCAAGGCATCAGTAATTTTAGGCGGATTATATATGCCGCGAACTTATACAATAAAACCGGTGAACCCAAGATAAGTAGCCGTGCTATCTTCTATCAATATTACATCAAAAAGAGTACTAAAGATGTAGGCATCGAGTACCAGTCTTTCTGTGTTCGTCCTATGAAGCAAACATTCCTCTTCCGTGTCACCACTTCCGACAAGGTGTGGCATCACTACCCGCTATATGTATCGGGCAACTTTCTATCTGCCGACCTTCCTTCTGACTTAACGCTTAACTATCTCACCTTCATCACAAGTGGTGAGTATCTTAGATCTTTCCACCTTTCCTATAGCACTATTCAAGTTATCCACTAATCCACAGTCTCTCTTGCTTGCAGGTTGGCGTCCGGACTCCAAATCCCAAATCTACGCCCACATCACTTCCCCTGTTTTTCAACGACTTCGCAACCTGGGTGCTGCCCAACCGGACTGGCTAGGTATCCATCCCACTACCGCGACTCCATTGCTGCCCATCCTCGATCCACAACACATCAGCGGTCTATCCGGTCCTTTTTTCCATCCTCCGCCTCCTAATGAGTGAAATCCCTAAGCATCTCCACCTCCAAGGCCTAGGCCTCATCCACATACTTCACCCCATCAGCCTCTCCAAACTTCCTCCCACTCCCCCGCACCTCTTGAGTCTCCTGATCCACCCCGCTCTTCCACACCAAAACATGTCCCATCATACCGCTCCATCTCTTCCTGGGACGATCAATATACTTCTCCTCTCTCCCCTTCTGTGAACATGGATGTCCATAAGTAAAACTTGTTTGATAGTGACTCTGATGTAGATGTGGTGAGTGAAGTTCCCCCCATCGGAGTTCCCACTCCTGTTGATCAGCCTCCCTCCAAGAGGCAGCGAACTTCTACATCCGAGGAGCCTGCCCACTGATAACAACCAAAAACTATAGTTTTAACCCCTTAACAATAATACTTTTAGACTAATTATGCGAGTAATAAATAAGAGTTAATGTTGATTACGTGTTTTTATGTATTTCAAGCATTGAAGTCAATTATGTGCAGAAATGTGTCACTTTGGCGAGATAAAGGAGCAAAGGTTGGTTGCTAAGAAGTTATGTGATTAAAGGCCAAGATTCAAGAAGAAAACGCCTTTGTAAAGCCCGTTCAAAGCTGAAAAATCAAAGTCAATGCGGGCAGAAACAACGCACAAAAGTTAGCAGAACTTCTGAATACCGTATCTTTAGACTCAAACCTCGGAATTGGGCCTACCTTATGTTAAAACGACCAGCTCGGAAAGAGCTTTCCAATGGTCTAAGCCTTAACCCAACCAGAGGAGCAAAAGTGAATGAAAAGTCTGTTAAAGTCAAATCCAACTGAGAAAGCCTTGGTGGACTAAAGAAATCGGGTTTTGGGCTCGATTTTCCGGCCCAAAACATGGCTCCTCAGCCCATGCACAAAAATGTGGATCTGGTATCCTCCATTTCAACACACAAGACTTAACTCTAAAAAAGGATAATTAGTTTTAGGTAGCAAGTAGCCATTGGAAAAGAGTTTAGATCTAGTTTTGAGAATCCATTAATTAGTTTATTAATTAGTTTTTATTTTACCTTGTTTTAATTTAGTTATTGAATCAGTTGTTATTTCTTTATTAGATCAATAAAGTTAGTTAGTTCTTGATAATCTAGTTTCATTTTCCATTAATTATTTAGTTTCAATTCATAGATTTAGTTATTCGTCATTACTAGTTTCAATTAATTCTTGCATGATTAGATTTCCATTTGAATTAAAATAAGCAAAGTTAGAATCTTTATACCATGTCTTGCTTAAATTCATATAGAAATGATAGTGTAATGATTCTATGCTAAACCTCCATTAGAGGGGTTAAAAAAGCCTTGATGAAAACTTGATTGTTGTTAGCTTAGAAATAGTCGTGATAATCTATTCAATTTTAAAAAGCAATTAGTTCACTATGAGAATGTGTTTGGTTGTTTCACATGCTAGATGTTAGTTGGTAGAGATTGTCATGAACAACTAGGGATTAGAATTACCAATTTGTTATGCGAAAGCATTTCGAGTTGGATTGTGACATTTCTTTGTTAATTGATTAAGTTGAGTTAAGGTGGAATCAATCCCCCCTAATTCCTTATCATAGATTCAATTTAGCATTTTGTAGTTAAATTATCGTATCTCGTTAGTATAATTTGCATCATAGTATAATTTCATAAAACTCTCATTAACTTTGGATAGATTGATAATCTTAGAAAACGCAAATTCTAAAGAACTAGGAGTGGAACAAATCTTCTATTCCCACTATATTGTTATAGAATCGAGAGTAGAAAACTTCGATAAATCCCTTCACACGAGTATAGTTTTACTTTTACTTGCGTTTAGAGTTTAATCGTTTATGCGTAGGTAAAACTATATCATTTTACTTTTATCAAATGGTGTCGCTGCCATCTTAGTTCGGTTTAGAATTGTTTTCATTAGTATTGTTAGTCTTCCCAAAGTCCTAGTAAACCCATCTACCCTTGTTTGATACTGACTGTGGTTGTTTGCTTCAGAACTGATTTTTTTTTGCAGGAATACACTGAACGCACCTGCGCCCTTGGTAGGCATATTTGGAGCGCACCCAGTGCCCAAATCACTGTAACTTTGTCAAGGCCGGAGCGCACCCTGCGCCCTTGGTAGGCAAATTTGGAGTGCACCCTGTGCCCAAAACACTGTAACTCTGCCAAGGCCGGAGCGTACCCTGCGCCCTTGGTAAGCAAATTTGGAGCGCACCCCGCGCCCAAAACACTGTAACTCTGCCAAGGCCGGAGCGCACCCTGCGCCCTTGCAAGGGAAAATCAGAGCGCACCCTGTGCCCTCCCAAGGCTAAAAAAGAGCACACCCCGTGCCTTCTTCTAAACAGCCAGATTTTCATAGGTTAGTTCAAACTTCCATTTATTCAAGTTATTCAGTGTTTCTAACTTGTTAATTACACTGAGCGCGCGTAGACGCTATTCATAAGCGTAGCAAGGAGGCATTCAAGTACTTCTTTCTTCCACTCCCCGCATCTCCTATAAGAGGATTTATACTAGCATATCAGGATTGTTTTGACTGTTGTCGTGTTTCTTTAAATTTGGACTTAGCCTTGCAAGAGATTAAGGTCTGGTCGAAGAAAAATGCCTAACGTAATCAAACGTCAAAGTCAACAAACACGCCTATCTAGTATACCACTCACTACACCTCTAGCTAATATACCACACACTCCACCTGATATAATGGCTGAAGAAAGAGAGACTCCTCTCTCTGACTTTTACAAGCCTTGAGCGATAGCCCTAAATCTTGCATCGTTCTTGCAGACCTAGTGGGGGATTTCCGAATTCCCTCGAATATATTTAATTTGTTACTCGTTTTTCATGGGTTAGACCATGAAAAACCTTATCAGCACATGCGTAGGATTGAACAAGTCCTTACCACATTCCATCATCCTACGGTTGGTGCTGAACAAATTAAACTGAGGGTGTTTCCTTTCACGCTAGCCGATAAGGTGGCGTCTTGGTTAACTGCCCAAACGCCTAATTCTGTGCACTCATGGGCCAAACTTGTTCAACAATTTACGGAATATTTTTACCCACCATTGAAGACAGATGGAATGCTTTCCAAGATTCATTTTTTTTGACAGAATCCTCATGAATCCTTTTCAGAGGCTTGGAATCGTTTCACTGACCTTCTTATAGAGTGTCCACACCATAACCTTGCGAAAGACACGTTAGTTCGTGCCTTTTTCAAGGGACCTCTACACCACCATAAAGAAGTCCTTGATATAATGAATGGGGGTAGTTTCCTCAGTAAAGAAGCCTCAGAGGCTTATAAATTTCTAGAAGATCAAACAAAGTGTAATAATAACTAGGGGGGGGGGGGGGTGAAGTAATGACGATATCCCCCGCTCAGCTAGTTCTTATTCAACAGTTAAGGCTGCCGGTATGTTTGAGATGAAACCTGATCCTGAACTTAAAAGTTTAATCGAATCTCTCACTAAAAAGGTAGAAGCTATTTTTGTTCAACAAAAGCCTACCCCCCTGTCATGAATGTCAACTCTAACCCATGTAATTTCTGTTTGAGTCCTGAGCATCCCGACTCCTATTATCCTCTCGCCTATGAACAACAACCATCACAGCAAGATAACGCTTGCTCCATAAATAGCTATCCCATTTCTAACGCTCCTTGGAGACAAAATCCCAACTTCAGTTAGAGAAATAATCAACAAGTCACACCTCCAGGGTTTAATAATCAAAATGTTAGGCCAGCCAACAATTATCATCAAGCTCCACCTAGACAAGCACAAGGACAAGGCAATTATAATAATTACAACAATAATAATTATAATACTAATAGGGGTATCGTTCTAGTTAATTAGAACTATCACAACCTACCTGTTAATAATCATCGTGAGATAGTTCCTGTCACACCACCTGTAACAACTACAAATCCACAACCGGATCGTCTCGACGCCTTCATACAGGTTACCCAACAACTTTTCCAATCCATGACTCAATCTAACCAACAAATTTTACAATCTATTAATCAAGGCATATAACAAATAAACCAAGATAAAACCCAACCCAAAGGTGTGTTTCCAGGTCAAGCGATACGTAATCCTAAAACAACAAACACAATCTTTGAGGTAAACGTAATACTAGTAATGAAAATGGAAATATAGGTGAGCTAAATGCCATCACCACTCTCCGTTCTGGTAGAGTGGTTGATAGCCCAGTAACTATGCCTGTAGTTACCCCACCAGTAGTCCCTACACCTTATATTTTACTAGATACCGAACTAGAAACTAAAGATCTTACCCCTGTAGAGGTACCAGTTAAACCACAACCAAAGAAATAAAAGGCCAAGGTTAAACATCTTGTTGATCCATATGCTAAATATAGAGAGAAACCACCGTTTTCCCAGAGATTAGCGATGTTGAACAAGGATACAAATTTCGATGAGATTAGAAAAGTTTTTAAAAATCTAGCAATAAACCTACCTTTTCTCGAAGTGATTAAAAAGTTATCTCACCATGCTAAGTTTCTCAAAGAGCTGTGCACTACTAGGCGTAAGACAAATATTCCTAAAGACGCCTTTTTAACTGAACAGTTCCCAACTCTATATGAAAATAATGGAATCGTTAAGTACAAGGACCCTGGTTGTCCTACTGTACAATGCACCTTGGGGGATAATCACACGACAACTGCTCCATTAAACCTAGGGGCAAGTGTTAACTTACTCCCTTATTATTTATATAAACAAATCGGTCTACAAGATATGCAACCAATGAAAATGACGTTGCAATTAACGGATCGTTCTATTAAGTATCCTAAGGGTGTGGTTGAAAACGTGCTAGTTAAAGTTCAAAATTTTTATTACCTAGCCGACTTCGTTATCCTCGACACAGAAGTTGCTAACGACTCTGTTCCTATCATTTTAGGGCGTCCCTTCTTGGCTATTGCCAACGCGCTCATAAACTGTCACGATGGTTCGATGTCTTTATCTTTTGGACATCTTTCTGTTGAGGTAAATGTTTTTAAAATGACACAACAGTTACCTGATACGACTATCGATGGAGAGGTTAGCATGATCGAGACCTTAGCTCAAGATTATTTTAATAACACGTTCCCAGAAAACAAGATGCATAAATTCCTTTCTTTCGGAAGTTCAGATTTTCAAGATGATTCCTACGTAGAGGAAGTCAATGCCCTCTTCGAGTCTACACCTACCTTGGATCCTTATGTTGCTCCATCTACTGAGTTTGAAAACCTGCTACCTAAACAAGTCTTCACTACTCAAGATGAGGACCCTCCAGAAGCCTTTATCAACATTCCTCCCACCCCAGTGCTTAAACCTCTTCCTTCGGAGTTAAAGTATATTCAACTTGATCTGGATGGTAGTCATCCGATAATTATATCTTCTCTGTTATCTGTGGATGAAGAGGCACGGTTGATCAGGGTAATTACGGAACATCGTTCTGCGATTGGCTGATCCTTAGCCGACATTAAGGGAATTGACCCTAATGTTTGCACTCATCGTATCCATTTGGAGGATAACACAAAGACTTCTCATGAACCTCAGCGTCACTTGAACCCTACCATGAAAGAGGTGGTCAGGGAAGAAGTCTTACGATTACTCGATGCGGGTATCATATACCCAATCTCTAATAGTGAATGGATAAGTCCCATTCATGTAGTTCCTAAGAAATTGGGGATTACCATGGTACTTAATGCTAAGGGTGAATATGTTTTCATGCAAGGTCCTATGAAATGGATTATCTGTATTGATTACAGACGTTTAAATGCCATGACACGAAAGGATCACTTTCCTTTACTTTTTATAGATCAGATGCTCGAACGTTTAGCTGGTCATGCTTTTTATTGTTTTCTAGATGGCTACTCTGGCTATTTTCAGATTATTATTGATATTGATAACCAAGAGAAGACTACCTTCACATGTCCCTTTGTAACGTATGCCTATAAACGAATGTCTTTTGGCCTTTGTAATGATCCTGGTACCTTCCAGCGGTGTATGCTTCATATATTTAGTGACATGGTAGAGCGCTTCATGAAAGTTTTCATGGATGATTTTTCTATCTATGGAGACTCTTTCATTAACTGCCTGTCTAACCTATCAAAGGTTTTGACACGATGTGAAGAGAAGAGCCTGATTTTAAATTGGGAAAAATGTCATTTCATGGTGAAAAAGGGAATAGTGCTAGGTCACAATGTATCTAGCGATGGCATCGAAGAAGATAAGGCCAAATTAGATAAGATAGCCTCTCTACCTATACCACGGATTGTCCGTGATATTAGAGCCTTTCTAGGCCATGCAGGTTTTTATAGGCGTTTTATCAAAGATTTTTCAAAAATAGCTAGGCCTTTAACTAATCTACTTTTAAAGGATGCCATTTTTTATTTCAATTATAATTGCAAACAGGCTTTTGAAACTTTAAAAGCCTCTTTAACATATGTGCCCATTATACAACCTCCCGATTGGTCTAAACCTTTCGAACTCATGTGTGATGCTAGTGACTATGCTGTTGGTGCTGTCTTGGGACAGAAACTAGATAATAAGTCCACCGTTATTTATTATGCTAGTAAAACTTTAAACGATGCTCAAAAGAATTATACAACTACGGAAAAAGAATTCTTAGCTGTCGTTTATGCTCTAGATAGGTTTCGACCTTATTTGGTTGGTTCTAAAACTTTAGTTTACACGGACCATGCAGCTCTTAGGTACCTTCTTGCAAAGAAGGATGCTAAACAGAGATTGATCTGATGGATTCTTCTCTTGCAAGAGTTCACCTTAGAAATTAAGGACAAAAGAGGGGTCGAAAATATAGTTGCCGACCACTTATCTAGACTAACAAATGACGATGATAGTGATTCTGAGTCCATACCGGATTCTTTTCCTGATGAGCATCTTTATGCTATTTTTTATGCACCATGGTATGCTGACATTGTTAATTATTTCACATCTGATCTTATTCCTGACGTTTGGTTAAGAAATGAAGGTAAGAAATTCTTGGCCAGAGTTAAGTTATACTACTGGGATGAGCCCTACCTTTTTAAGTATTGTGCGGATTAGATTATTCATCGTTGTATTCCCCAGTGGGACTATAATGAGGTTCTATCGTTCTGCCATGACAAAGAGTGTGGTGGCCATTTTAGTGTATGAAAACAGCTGCTAAAGTTCTTCAATATGGATTTTATTGGCCTACCCTTTTTAAGGATGCCCAAGTGCATTGCAAGACGTGTATTCGTTGCCAACAACTGGGGCGAATCACCAAACGTAATATGATGCCATTAAATCCCATCATGGTGGTAGAAATTTTTGACATATGGGGCATTGATTTCATGGGGCCTTTTCCTGTTTTCCATGGTTTCATTTATATTCTAGTTGACGTGGACTACGTGTCTAAATGGATAGAGGCCATGGCTTGCCGTAGCAATGACCATAAGATAGTTGTGCTTTTTGTTAAGGAGTATATTTTCTGTCGATTTGGCATTCCTAAAGTCATCATTAGTGATGGTGGCACATATTTTTGCAGCAGAGATGTTTGATAAGCACCCAAAACTATAATATTAAACCCCGAGAGACATAGCCTTTTGGTCGATTATGTGTTTAATAATCATGTAATAATTATATTTTCGTACTTTTACAGGTTTCCGCAGTTAAAATGAATATAATGATAAAACATGCATCGAAGTACGGGAATACTGGAATATTTGAAGTTTCCCACTCAACCCCAGTGAAGCCTAACAAGGCCTGACTAGAGCCGAAGTTTTCAAAAGAACAAAACTAGTGCAGAACGGGTCCACTTATAAAGAAGTAGCAAACTTCCGAAGCTCATATCTGATAAATTTGGATGTCGATGTTGGCTAGTGAACTGCCAGAGCGACCAGGGCGACAAACTCTTCGCAAGGACAGAAAGTTATAAAAATGCCAAAATCGGCGCTGCCACTAGACACACCACGTGGACCCACTCTATGGGCCCAAAAGGCATGATGAGTCAGCATAAGCAGGTGGCAAGTGATGGTCTTAATTTGGTGCCACCTTGCAATAGGAGAAGACATGTACCAATTCAAAGTAGGTGGTTTGAGTTGAAATTGGCTAAAAGACAAAACACAAAAGGACAAAATATTAAATGAAAGTTTTGTTTAACTTTGGATCAAATTAATTCACATGGAAACATTCAAAGTTTTGAATGTCTCAATTAGCAAACAGACAAAACCCAATTAAAAGCTTCACGAGAGATCAACCTATATATATGAGGGGGTGGCCTTCATTATTCGGCCTTCAGCATTCTATGCTTTAGCTATACATTAGTTTTACTTTAACGTCTGTAGTTTCATTCCAGCACTTAAACTCTGTCATTTTCATTCCAGCAGCTTAAATACTGTAAGTCATTTTACCCTTAATAACAGTCATTTCTTTTCTAGTTTAATTCCTGTCCTGCATTTATTTACTTAATGTATACAGCAAGTTTTATTATTCCTTCAATGACCATGAGCTAATCCCCGCTGGGGAGGGTTATCTTTCTTCGTGTGAGAATTCGGATTGACTCTTTAATATTCTAGAATCATTACTTAGGAATTAGGCATAGATTAGACATCTAGTCCCAAAATGACTGAGACTGTACAAATTTGGAGTGTTGATGCTCCAGAACAGTCTCGTGCGCGACCCAAAATATTTTGCGCGTGACTCTATGGTGTCAGACAGCTCTCCAATTTGTCCAGCTGATGTGGAATCGAGCCAGGAGCTGAAATGATATTCCAGAGATGAAATATTAGTTCAACTCCTTATGCTAGTGCGATGCGGCTCAGAGATGTGGGCATGCGCTAGGGATCAATACTCGACGTCGTCTCCGAACACGAGACGAATTAGAGATGTAGTGATGTGTTAATATAAACTGTTAAAAATAATTCTTGCATGAGTACGACTAACCCTCTCCCTATTTCTCTATCTTTGTTTATCTACATCAAAATCACAGTAGTAATTTACATTATTTACATTACCGTTAATTTAATTAAACCAACTAAAAAACCTAAAATCCTACTCACCAAAAGTTGTAATTCCAGTTGTGAACCTTTTCGAGCCCTAAGGTTTGGACGATCCCTTACTCGACCTATCCTACCAAACCCACGTGAGTAAGGTAACTTGACTAAAATGGACGACTATACGGACTTTGGACTTTGGACTTTGGTCTTCGGACTTCGGACTTCGGATTGTGGACCTCGGACTTAAGAAATTTAACCAAGAAAACCAATAAACGTAAAATTCTGCATTGATCAATGTTGTATCTCTAGTGAAAAGTATGGAGTTACACATAAGTTAGCAACTCCTTATCATCCACAAACTAGCGGACAAGTAGAAGTTTCTAATAGGGAAATCAAAAAGATCTTAGAGACAACTGTAAATCCTGATAGGAAAGATTGGTCGAAGCGTCTAACTAATGCCTTATGGGTGTATAGAACTACTTTTAAAACTCCTATAGGTATGTCTCCTTTTAGACTTGTATTTGGGAAACCTTGTCATTTGCCCGTTGAATTGGAGCACCGTGCTATGTGGGCTATAAAAAGCCTTAACTTTAATATTGATGAGGCGGGTGTCAAGCGCAAGTTGCAATTAAATGAGCTTGAAGAAATCCGTAGCAATTCTTATGATCTCGCAAAGGATTATAAAGCTAACATGAAACGTATTCATGATAAGCAAATCTTTTGCAAAGAGTTTGTGGTAGGTCAAAAGGTCTTGCTTTACAACTCACGTTTGCACATTTTTCCCAGGAAATTAAAAACCCATTGGTCTGGTCCTTTTCTGGTTACTGAAGTCACCCCCTATGGGGCAATCACCTTGGTAAATCCCAAAGACAACAGTACCTTTCAAGTCAATGGCCAACTGTTACAACAATTTCACAAATTAATGTCCCCTGATGTGGAGGAAGTCCTTTTACAAATTAATGGGTCTATGAGGAGTGACCTTTGTTATTTGGTGTACTTCCTTTCACGTCCATATATTGGTAAGTGCACCATTCAGGTAATCGGGCCCTCCCTATGGAGTGTGTGGTTGTAAGTATCGGATCATAAGTTCACATTTAACATAATTCATGTTTTCCACTCTTGCATGTTTTCTCATTTTTTTAGTCATGTTCATTTATGGTGTGAATTATGTCTTTATTATTTTTCATTTTTCTTATGGTAAATATCATGCATAAAAAGTAAAAAAAAAAATTAAAATCATAAAAATAGTAATCTAGTAAGTCTCGGGAATCTGACTTTAAAAGACCCACGTTTAAAACAAATTTTCTAAACTTTGTTGTCTAAAATTTGTTTGGAGGTGGGGTGTCGGTCTTTCCATCTGTGATTGCTCAACTTTCTATTTTGTTACTTATGTCGTTTAATTGTATTTTGATTCGGGTTGACATGATCTATAAATTTAGATTTCATTCGTTCATATAACTTACATCATGCACACACTTTGAGGCATTTTTCATCTTCTTATATGTCACCCACGGTTTGAATAGAGTGTTTTATGGAACATTGGATTGGAAATTCTCTCCTGATCGTTTCCTTATCTCATTCGCAAAAATCAGACCGGTAACAAAGCGGCAATTTTAGTTTGAAGTTGTGTAAAAAAAATTGGAAAATTTCAGAAATTGAATTGGGCTTGGGCCCAAATCTCGCACGCACGTGCGTCTCCTTCCTTATATCAAAAATAGATCGCGAGTTTTGTTTTCACTTCCACCATTACCAAACTTTAAACCCTAACCAAAATTAATAAAAAAAAACCTAAATACCACCACGCCAAAAGTTTAGACCCATTCCAAAACTTCTCCACAACATCCCCACCACCATTTCTAACCTTTTGCACCACCAAAACATAACAAAAATTTTGAACCACCACCACCACCACCGCGCCACTTCCCATTTTTTTTTAGTGAGTTTGGATTCAAACTCGTTCCCTACATTGTCTTCATCCCACAAATCGTTTCAAAACTTCAATGGCTCTAAAACGACGAATTTTGCCGGAACAGGCTTTTATTGATGACCACTTTACGCCATTTTCATTTTTTAGTGACGAGATGATTCAGTGGAATTGGAAGGGTTTGTGGTATTCAGAAAACGACTTCTATCACTTGGATTTGGTTGAACAATTCTATAAGAAGAGGGAGTTGGAGGATCAAAAAAAATTTGTGAAGATCGTTGGGATGAGGAGAGATGTTTCTAGAGATTTGTTGGCTAATATTTTAGGCATTATGCCAGAACGCCATCTCGAAGCCACCTTGCAGGAATCACAGTATGGTGGAGTTCCTGTATTGATGAGAGACACTATCATGGAAGGACAGTACAATCCGAAATCACATTGTGTCCAACAGTCATCTCTGCGAACCAACCAATTGGTTGTAGCCCAGTGGATTGGTAAGAACGTCATTGGAAAAGAGAAAGTCAGCGACATCGGGTTGAACTGTCTGCACGTTCTCTGGATCTTGCAGGAGAAGAGGTATAAATTCTGTATCCTCGACTTTATATTAAATATGATTAGAGGAGTTGGAAAGAGTATTGCACCCTTCCCTATATTGATCACTAAGATCATGATGTCTTTTGGAGCTGTTCCAAAATATGATCGCATATATTTGAAGTTGCATTCAAATGCAACTATTTATAAGGAGTGTATCCAGAAGACTTGGAGGTTGCTGGAAGATAGGGTAGTTGATTTGGATGGGGAGGAGGAGGATATGGCATGTTTTGATGTCGATGCCTTGGAGAGATGTAATTCGGATATGGAACGCATGTCAGTGCTTCATCGTGGCATGCGTTCTCTTAATACTATTTGTGAAGATCTCCGGACTCAGCAGACTACCATACATCATAATTATGAGACTCGTTCCCAGCGCGAGGATGAGCGTTGGGAAGAGATGAAAACATTTATGGAGGTACAAAACAAGTTTCGAGTAGAAATGCTAGAACGTTTGCCACCCCAGGGGGGTTCTTCTTCTTCTGAGGAGGCGTCTGTGAGGCATGAGCGTCGTCGAAGAAGGACGAATGACTCTGGCCCTTCTTCGTCTCATGAACAGTCTTCATCTCATGGCCCATCTTCATCTCGTGGCTAGTGGTTATGAAATTTGTTGTTTTTATGTTGTTTTTATTATTTTTATTAGTTTGGATGTTAAGTTGTTAAATTCCGTAGTTAAATTTGAATTCTGTAGTTAAATGTTATTTGAATTTCTAGTTTAATTTAATTTGGTTTTTGACAAAAGCATGCGATGAATTTTGAGTAAATCCCACCTTCCCGAATTGTTTGGGGGTGGCATTATAGTTTTTTTAGCTATGCTTTTATCTTATCTACCGTTTGAGACGTTAAATCTTGCAAATCGTGGAACTATAAGTGTTGGAAATGTTGACGATATTGGCATGGGAGGATTAGATACTGTGGTAGGATGAAATTTCAATGACTTAGGAAGTTTCTATTTTAAATTAAATCTAAAAGCTTTTAGGTTTGTTTTACAATAATGCATATGGGTTGTTTCCGTTTTAGGTTTTTTGGAAATATTTTGATTCAGGAAATTGCCTTAATTTTTTTTGGCAACTTGTTAATTCGTTTTAGAAAGTAAAAACCTATATATACTTTCTTCATTCTACACGCAAAACCCACACATCTCACTTGCCTCTCTCTCACCTTTCACTCCCAATTTTTACTCTTTTATTTTTCACTTCAGCCTGCTCAGACTACCCAGAGCGCACCCTGCGCTTGAACCGCCTGCAACTCCGGCCATCAAAACCAGAGCGCACCCTGTGCCCTCACAAGACCAAAACAGAGCGCACCCCACACTCAAAACACTGTAACTCGAGCAAGGCACGAGCGCACCCTACGCCCTGACCTTCGCAACTCGATTTTCTATTTTTTTTTTCTGTGAATCTTTTCGGGGTCGTCTGTAGCACTTCTAGAGAGTATTGATTGAGATGACATCTCCTATAGTCATACCTAAACAGTCTTTCGAAGACTTGTTGGGAAGCGAGACCTATGGAGCATCGTTCCGTGAGAGGATCGTGCAGTTAGGATGGTAGCATCTTCTGGTGAGTGATGACGACTCATATTCACCTCAACTAACTGAATTTTTCTATAATAATGTTAGTTTCTTTTGTCAAGCTAATGGAGAACAAAAATTCTCCTTTGCAATTGATGACACGACTATGGAATTCAGTAAGAATTTGGTAGCATTAGTTTCGGGATTGCCCTTGCCTGACCCTACAAACACATGGGGATATATGACTGATAACTCATACCTCTATGAATATGCATATTTCCATGAGTATTATGGGGGAGGGGTATTTCGTGTAATAGACCAAGGGCGATATAACATAGCCCTTGGTAGTCTGTCCTTGAATGTAGGCACCACCATGCTATTTATACTGATGAATATTTTAGGGGAATGGCAGTTTACTTCTGCAAATAGTACCGTTGGTGACGTTTTCCTTGCTCTAGTTGAGGGACGTCGCCGATATGACATTCCCAGAGTTTTAGTGGCTACTCTAAAGAGAGCCCATAACATGAGGCATAAGTATCTTCTTATGCCTGTTTTGGTTTGCCACATCATACGCGATTGCTTACCTGTATTCTGTACCCAATTCACGGATTGGGTTAGGGTTGAAATCATGAGACCCACCAATTGTGTGGTTCGTTCATTCCGAGTAATAACTTGGCCGGGATAGCAGGTGCAACCTCATTTGGTTGCTCTTTACACCCCATCAGACCAAGTAACACTCGACAGGTTAGCACGAGTTGATAATACACGATGAAAGGCTTGGCAAGTTATCATGGCATGGCAGGACGCGAAGGAACCTCATCTCTTTGAGGAGAATGATGAGGATGATGACGAGTAAATAGGAGTGGAGGTAAGTTTTTAGTTTCAGTTAGTCTCTGCTTATGTCCCAAGCAATTTTATTCTTGTTAACCCCATAATGGGTGAAACTCCTATAGAGTTGCATCCATTTTATTTTCTATATTAGTATGTTTTAACCTTGTTTTTTAGATGTTCCAGAATTTCACGCATTTCCATGGTATTTTTCTACCCTTTTTATTTTAATACTTTGAGGACAAAACATGCTTCTTGTTTGGGGGTGGCATAGAAACCCGTATAATTAAGGCATCTGTTAGGATATAGATATGTATAATATGCACTTGTTTTCTAGTTAAAATTTCAAAAATTTCAAAAATTTAAAAATATAAATAAAAAGTTATGATATACACTTACGAATATTGGTATTGTTTTCTTTTTTTATGCTCTTAATAATCTAGAAGTCTCACGAAGCTTTTGCATTAGAATAGTTTTTAAAAACTTAAGTTAATATGTAGGTAATAATCTTTGCATCTATCTATAAATATATTACATGAGTATCTATGATTGTTTGGCAGTAAGTTTCTGAAATCTAGGCTAGAATACTTATTCTACAAATCTTGTGAGAATATAGCCTAAAGCCTTATATGAGTGAAACATTTGAGAAATGACACAAGGAAGAAGTAAAATCTGGATAGAGAAATCACACGTCCACTTGCTTGATCACTATACCATATCCTAAACGAGAATTTAGGCCCTTTTTGGATCAATATAGCAGAAATTCAACCCTTATGAAATTATTTTCCACTAGTCGCCCATCTGAGCCTTTCTTTAGCCTTTCATAAATCGCAAATCTTTTAACCTTTTACAAAAATAAAACAAAATAAAAATCAGCCTACCCATTCTTTGAATGAGTCTGAGAATAGAGATGAAGAATAGAAAAGAGAAAGACCTGGGAAATCAAGAAATTGTTAGTCGCTTCAAATAAGAAAAGAAGTTTCCATCCAAATAAAAAATATATATATAAATAAAAGAAAATAAGAGTTAGAACTCCAAAAATAGAATCAAATGAGTCAAAAGCCAAAGAAAAAGAAAAATATAGCTAAAGATGGAAACAAAGTGTAGAAGCAAAACTAAAGAACAAAGTTTTCTCTAGTTACATAATATGAAAACTCTATTATCTCAGACTTGTCCATTTTGAATATCTATTTCATTCCTTCTTAAACCATCTCCTAATCCCCGCAACACCTAATAAAGACCTCTAGCTCAATTAGGAATAAGTTAGTGTGATAGTAAGTGGCAGATGTGTTTGATCGACTCCGGCTTCCTTGTGTGTCATTAAGATTGTAAGGTAAAGTGTGCCCACTGCACACTGGAGTAGCGAAACTTGAGCGGAAAAATCAGAGTGGTTTTTGTCTTGACATTTATGTGAGGACCTACTTAAGGACGCTATTCCGAGTTTTCATAAACGGACCTGCTAGTGCATTTCATAGTATTACTCATTGTATAAATGTGATTGATTATTATGCATATATTAGCTTAGGTTTTGACTTGATTATTCTGTATTCATTGCTAGTGAGATATATAGATAATTGGGAGCATGAATAAGGAAACAATAGTTTTATTTCTTAGTCGTTGTAGTATAGATGAAGTTTGTGAGTACTTTCACTGGAAAACTCTCACGAGGCTATAACTCATCCACAAGGGAATTCCTAGTGGTTTAAGGCCTTGTTGCATAGGGTCAATGCAATTGCACTCGGCGAAACGAGAGTACTTAGAACTCCATTTTTTGTCACTTATTCTAATTTCTCATATTTTCTTGAGGACAAGCAAAATGTTGTTTGGGGGTGGTTTGATAAAAGCCCAAAACTTTAGTTTTAACCCCTTAACAATAATACTTTTAGACCAATTATGCGAGTAATAAATAAGAGTTAATGTTGATTACGTGCTTTTATGTATTTCAGGCATTGAAGTCAATTATGTGCAGAAATGTGTCACTTTTGCGAGATAAAGGAGCGTTGGTTGCTAAGAAGTTCTATGATTAAAGGCCAAGATTCAAGGAGAAAAAGCCTTTGGAAAGCCCGGTTAAAGATGAAAAGTCAAAGTTAACGCGGGCAGAAATAGCGCACAAAAGTCAGCAAAACTTATGAACACTGTATCTTTGGACTCAGACCTCGGAATTGGGCCTACCTTATGTCAAAACGACCAGCTCGGAAAGAGTTTTCCAATGGTCCAAGACTTCACCCAATCAAAGGAGAAGAAGTGAACAAAATGTCTGTTGAAATAAAATCCAGCTGAGAAGGCCTTGGTGGACTGAAGAAATCGGGTTTTGGGCTCGATTTTCCGGCCCAAAACATAGCTGCTCAGCCCATGTACGAAAATGTGGATTTGGTCTCCTCCATTTTAACACACAAGACTTAATTCTAAAAAAGGATAATTAGTTTTAGGTAGCAAGTAGCCATTAGAGAAGAGTTTAGATCTAGTTTTGAGAATCCATTAATTAGTTTATTAATTAGTTTTCATTTTACCTTGTTTTAATTTAGTTATTGAATCAGTTCTTATTTCTTCATTAGATCAATAAAGTTAGTTAGTTCTTGATAATCTAGTTTCATTTTCCATTAATTATTTAGTTTCAATTTATAGATTTAGTTATTCGTCATTACTAGTTTCGACTAATTCTTGCAAGATTAGATTTCCATTTGAATTAAAATAAGCAAAGTTAGAATCTTTACACCATGTCTTGCTTAAATTTATATAGAAATGATAATGTAATGATTCTAGGCTAAACCTCCATTAGAGCGGGTTGAAGAAACCTTGATGAAAACTTGATTGTTGTTAGCTTAGAAATAGTCACGATAATCTATTCATGTCTAGAAAGCAATTAGTTCACCATGAGAATGGGTTTGATTATTTTACATGCTAGATGTTAGTTGGTAGAGATTGCCATGAACAACTAGGGATTAGAATTACCAATTTGCTATGCGAAAGCATTTCGAGTTGGATTACGACATTTCTTTGTTAATTGATTAAGTTGAGTTAAGGTGGAATCAATCCCCCCTAATTCCTTATCATAGATTCAATTTAGCATTTCATAGTTAAATTATTGTATCTCGTTAGTATAATTTGCATCGTAATATAATTTCGTAAAACTCTCATTAACTTTGGATAGGTTGAGAATCTTAGGAAACGTGAATTCTAAAGTACTAGGAGTGGAACGAATCTTCCATTCCCACTATATTGTTATAGAATCGAGAGTAAAAAACTTTGATAAATCCCTTCACACGAGTATAGTTTTAGTTTTACTTGCGTTTAGAGTTTAATCATTTATGCGTAGGTAAAACTATATCATTTTACTTTTATCACCCACAACACTCAAGGGGACTCCACCCCCACAGAACAAGCCCCAGTCTCTTCACCCCATCATCCTGCTGTCTCCTCGCCCCGCACACGCCGCCCTGGAAAAGAACCGGTTCCACCTACTGCCCCATCCTCCGAACTTGCCACTGTAGAGGACTTCTGTCCTATTTTCAAGGTACGCAATCGTATCTTAAATACGGCGGACTCCGCTCTTGACAATGCTGCTATGGCCTCCTCCTTGTTCTATAATGCACACTTACCCAAGGACATAGCCTACGCGGATGGGGGTTCGTTCGACCAGCACAGCACCTCATTGTACACCAACTGGGAAAGGGTACCACTGTCTCTCTCTCTTTTTTTTTTTTTTTATCCATCTTCCTCTTTGCTCCCAGGTGAGCCTGGACATCTCCTTCATGATCCGCGGCCTGTTCAGTGCCAAGACGAAGGTGATAGCCTGGGAGCAGGAACTTAACGGCCCCACTGGTTTAAGAGCTTCCTATGCCGAACTCCAATCAGATCTGGCAGCTGCCAACTTGGCCAAAGTCAGGGCGCAAGATGAACTCGTGACTATGGAGTCATCTCATAAATGGTACATGGATTCGGTCAACGAGCGCATGAGCCATCAAAGGGAAGCGCTCCTCCGTCAACACCAGCTTGATTTGGACGCCCTCACCCTTCAGCACCAGAAGACTGCGGCCGCTCTTAGCCAGACCCATACGGAGGATACTGCCAAGCTGGTGGAGCAGCACCAATCCGATATGATGGTTCTCCGTGATCGCTTCAAGGCTCTGGCTGACAAGAGGGTGTCCCGGAAGGTTGAGGAAGCACTGGAGCATCTCACTCAGGAAGGCCACCTTCTCCCCGAGAGACCTACCACCCCGGTGATTGAATCCCCTGTGGTCACCAGGGACGAAACCACGGATCCTGAGGTCGCTCCTGAGAACCCGGTGATGGGCGAAGACTCCCTTCCCGCGGCAGCCACTGAGGAGACCCCTGCTGCCACTGCCGAAGGAACCTCCGAGGAAATGAGGATTGATGAATCCACCTAGGGAATGCCCTAGTGTTCTTTTGTACTAAAACTTGTTACAAACTTGCGATTTTCTTCGCCCTAAGTGTATTGATTTTGATGTTTGGTCATGCTTTTATATGCTCGTCATCTCTTTATCTTTGAGCTTTATTTGCCTGTCTGATTTGCAAAGTATACCCACACGAACATTTACACATCTCTAGTCTGTCCCTTGCCCTCTGATCCACGGAGGGCTCATCCCACTCTGCGGGCTCGGTCAGGCTTTCAAGCCTGCTGGTACAACTACTTTTGCTCCAGGCCCCTTCCCCCTCTAGTGTCAGCGAAGGGCTCATCCCCTCCGCTGCCTCTCACTTTGATATGCATTGAGGCCTTCTAGGGCATCTCCCCTTGCCCTACGTGCCTCTTGCATCTCTGATCCATGGAGGGCTCATCCCACTCCGCGGGCTCGCTCCAACTTTCAAGCTTGCGGGCACAATTCTTTTTGTCCCAGGTTCCCTCCATCTCTACCATCAGCAAAGGGCTCATCCCCTCCGCTGCCTCTCACTTTGACAAGCATCGAAGCCCACTGGGGCCTCTCCCCTTGCCCCACGTGTCTATTGCATCACCAATCCGCGGAGGGCTCATCCCACTCTGCGGGCTCGGTCCGAATCTCAAGCCTGCTGGCACACTTCCTTTTGTCCCAGGCTCCCTCCATCTCTATTGTCAGTGAAAGGCTCACCCCCTCTGCTGCCTCTCACTTTGATAAGCGTTGACGCCTGCTAGGACCTCTCCCCTTGCCCCACATGTCTCTTGAATCTGTGATCCACGGAGGGCTCATCCCACTTCGCGGGCTCGGTCCAGCTCTCAAGCATACTAGAACAATTCTTTTTCCCCCCCAGCTCTCTCCATCTCCAGCATCAGCGAAAGGCTCATCCCCTCCGCTGCCTCTCACTTTGGTAAGCGTCGAAGCCTGCTGGGGCCTCTCCCCTTGCCCCACGTGCCTCTTGCATCTCTGATCCGCAGAGGTCTCATCCCACTCTGTGGGCTCGGTCCAGCTCTCAAGCCTGCTGGAACAATTCTTTTTTTCCCCAGTTCTCTCCATCTCTAGCGTCAACGAAGGGCTCGTCCCCTCCACTACCTATCACTTTGGTAAGTGTCGAAGCCTGCTGGGGCCTCTCCCCTTGCCCCACATGTCTCGTGCATCTCCGATCTGCGGAAAGCTCATCCCACTCCGCAGGCTCAGTCCAGCTCTCAAGCCTGCCGGAACAACTCTTTTTGTCCCAGGCTCCCTCCACCTCTAGGGTCAGCGATGGGCTCCTCCCCTCCGCTGCCTCCCATTAGGTAAGACTACTGAGGCATTCTCTTTGCCCCATGCGTCTCTCGTATCTCTATTCTATGGTTCGCATTCTCACTTAGAAATCACAATATAAACATATCTTTCTTTCACAAAAGTGCTATGGTTTTATAAATTTACAAACAACTATAGTCCTCTGCTCTGGACCTTCCTTACAATGCTTTGTAACTTCAGTACATTCAGTTGTAAAATTTCTTCAGCATCCTTACATTCCAAGGCTTTTCTATCCGTTTGTCCTTCACTGTCTACAACTTATAGGTACCAGATCCTCCTACCTCCACCACAATGTACGGCCCCTCCCAGTTTGGGCCCAACTTCCCGTCCCTTTCTTCCTTTATACTTGGAGTCACCCGACGTAGCACCAACTCCCTAATCTTGAACTGTCGCGGCCTGACCCGCTTGTTATATTGCCTCTGTAATCTCCTGTGATACTCTTCCAATCGGATGCGAGCTGAATCTCTTCTCTCTTCTGCCAAGTTCAAATCCCCGGCCAAGATACGCCAATTCGATCCCTCTTCCACAGCCTTGGTTCTCAAAGTAGTCACCACCATTTTCGAAGGAATCACGACCTCGACGCCATATGCCATAGAAAATGGGGTCTCTTTGGTGGTTGTCCGCGGTGTTGTTCGATAAGCCCAAAGAACATGGTTCAACTCGTCGGCCCATACGCCCTTCTTATCTTCCAGCTTTCTTTTCAGATTGTTCAATATCGTCTTATTTGAACGCTTGTAGAAACGCTGCCACCCTAGCTCCTGTGAATTGTGTTCCATTATCTGCAATGATGGCATACGACAACCCAAACTGACATATAATATTCTCCCACAGAAACGTTATCACCTGCGTCTCCTTTACCTGCTGCAAAGGAACGGCTTCTATCCATTTCGTGAAGTAGCCCGTGGCCGCCAGCATATACCTCCTTTTGCCGCTAGCCATGGGCAATGGTCCCACGATATCCATTGCCCACATAGCAAAAGGCCACAGACTGGAGACATTATGCAGAGGCTCCGCGGGGGCGAATATAAACTGTGAAAATCTTTGGCACTTGTCACATTTCTTAGCAAATTCCACAGCATCCCTCTTCATATGGGGCCAAAAGTAACCTTGTGTCAAGAGTCGATGGGCAGTAGTCCTTCCTACGGAGTGACTCTCGCAATCCCCTTCGTGCAATTCTGCCATCACCTCTGCCGCTAGCCACAGCCCTAGACATTTTAATAAGGGCCCATTGAAGTTCTTCCGATACAATTCCCCTTCTAGCAGAACATATCTCTGCGATGTCTGCTCCCATATTCTTTTTTCCTTTTTGTCTATCACCTCCCTTCCTTCCAAGAAGTGCCTGATGGGGTCCATCCACCCCCCTTCTTCTTCTATAACCTGACACACCTCTACCACTTCCTCTGTGCTCGGCTTCTCCAATCTTCCTACCCTTATCACTCTTTCCTCTGACCCGGGTATGGCTGCCGCCACATATGCTAGGGCATCCGCATGCCTATTCTCACTGCAACCCAAATGGACAAACCGAATCTTCACAAACTGGCTAGACCTTTCGCACACTATTTTCAAATACTTAACCATTCGCGAACACCAGGCAGCGAACCCTCCATTAGCTTGACACACCACTAAATTTGAGTCAGAATACACGGTCAGCTCCTTTACTCCCAAATCCTCAGCCATTCTCAACACCGCTATCACTACCTCATACTCTGCTTCGCTACTGGATGCCACAAAGCCTAATTTCATGGTTTGCTCTATTATGTTATTATCAAGCATAACCAACACAACTCTTATGCCACTGCATGCGTCAGTGGTAGATCCATCTGCGAATACTCTCCATCCATTCTTCTTATCCCAAGGATCTAGTAAGTCGGGTTCACCATCCCTCTCTGGTTCCATGACCATCTCCTCTCCCCAAGTGGGATCCTCTGTGGGGAACTCAGCCAAAAACTCTGCTACCGCCTGCACCTTTTCTGCTGTCCTTATCTGATATTGTACCTCATAGGCACTGAGCATCACGACCCATTTCATCATTCTTCCTGACTTTTCTGTCCTTAAGGCTTGTTTGAGAGGCAAGTTTGTCACCCCCACCACCGAGTGTAACTCGAAGTAGGGCTTCAGTTTTAGAGCTGAGAAGATTAACGCCAAGGCGTACCTTTCAATTCTACTATACCGCGTCTCTGCGTCCAGCAATGTCTTACTCTGAAAATACATCGGCTTCTCCACTTTATCGACCAGTCGAACAAGCATTGAGCTGACTGCATACTCGGTAGCCCCCAAATACAAGTACAACTTCTTCCCCTGTTCTGATCGAGACAATAATGGCGCTTTGCCCAAGTACCTCTTTAGCTCTTGAAAAGTCTCTTCACATTCCGCTGTCCATGTGAAGTCCGGGGTGCTCCTCAACAACCTATACAATTATCTACATTTATCAGATGACTTGGAAATGAACCAATTCAAGGCCGCTACCCTGCCTGCAAGTCGCTGCACCTCTTTGACATTCTGCGGTGGAGGCATCTCTATCAAGGCCCTTATCTGTTTGGGATTAGCCTCTATTCCCCGATGAGTAACAATGTAGCCCGAGAACTTTCTTGTGGTCACTCCGAAAGTGCATTTCTTCGGATTCAACTTCAAATTGTACTTTCGCAGTATCCCAAATGTCTCCCTTAAACCCTCTAAATGCTCCTCCTCAGACATGCTTTTTTCCACCATGTCATCTATATATATCTCAATCCCCTTCCGGATCTTGCTCTAAAACATTTTCTCCCCCAACTGCAAAAAAGTGGCTCCGGCATTCTTCAGCCCTAATGGCATCCTTGTATAGCAGTACGTGCCGCCTTCTACCACAAATGCTATCTTTTCCTGATCCGGCCCATACATCGCGACCTGGTTATACCCCATAGATGCATCCATGAATGAGAATATCTCAAATCCTACTGTCCTATCCAACAACTCATCTACCAGTGGCATGGGATAGCTATCCTTCGGACACTCTGCGTTCACATCTGTAAAATCGACGCACATACGAACTTTGCCATTCTTTTTTGGTACCGCGACCACATTGGACAACCAATATGTGAATTCCATTTCTCGTATTATATCGGCTCCTTTCAACCGTGCAACCTCCTCGTGGACGCCCTCTGCCTACTTCGGTCTGATGCTCCGCATCTTCTGCCTCACTGGTTTAGCATCCTCTTTCATGTGTAGCCGATGACACGCGAACTCCGGGTCCAATCCCATAACCTCCTCAATTGACCATGCAAACATGTCTCTATTGTCTGACAAGAATTATATTAACTTACTTTTCCATTCCTCCGACAAACTGGATCCTACCGCGACAAACTTCTCATCCTCTCCTCCAATATTCACTACTTCAATCTCGTCTAGTGTCTTCAGACCCGCAGTTACCTCCAACTTTTCCTCCACTGCGGCGCACTATAATTGCTATGCCTGCCTCTTCCTTGGGTTTGAGTTCTCTTCTTCCGGTCTGCGGATCAACCGTTTCACTGTGCCCCTGTGACTGTTCTTAGCCGTCACTTGATCTCCGCGAACTTCATGCATGCCAGCTGGGGTAGGGAACCGTATCACTTGATAATATGTTGATGGGACCGCCTTCATCTCATGAATCCACTGCCTCCCAAAAATTGCATTGTACTGAGAGGAGGAGTCTACCACCATAAACCGCGCGAATACCATCACCGGACCTGTGGTCACAGGCAGCAAGAGTTCTCCCATAGGCTCCGTCATGCTCCCATTAAACCCGTACAAATTAGTCCGTCTAGGCCTCAACTGCCTATGGTCCATCCCCATTTCTTCCAAGGCTCCTTTAAACAGCAAGTCTACTGCACTACCACAATCTATCAACACCCTTTTTACCATGTAGTTTCTCATCGCTACTGTGATGACTAACGCGTCTTCATGTGGAGAATCCACAGCCCGTAGGTCTGCCCTGCTAAAGACGATCTTATCTCTGTCCTCCGCTACCCCATCTCGGGCTCGCGGTCTCTCTGTCCCATCATTGATCTGCTGGATGCTTGCAGTTTTTCTCACCCTGTCCCTATGGGCATTATAACTTAGCACCTCCCTACTGAAGATCACATTTTCCTAGTATTCGATCCTGCCGCGACACCCGCTCCTCATTCTGTGCTCCCCTTATAAACTCTCTCATCTTTCCTTTTTCCACTAATTGTTGAACCATCCATTTTAATGCATAACAATCGTCGGTCTCATGATTGCGTATCTGATGATAGGCGTAGAAAGATTTATCTGGTAGCTCCCCTGGGGTGTTCCGCAGACCTTCATATCCCTACATGTTCTTAATCAACGGTAATATTTTGCTCAAGGGTCTATTCAGCGGCATCACCTCTACCTCGCGGTAGGGCTTCCTTCCCTTGTTTTCCCTTAAAATCCCCTCCCGGCTCCTTTCTGTCCTTGCAGGGTACCCGCGGTACCCCCCGCCTTCTTTCTCGGGTGCTCCTGCCTTTCTTGGCTCCCCGTCTTTCTATAGTGATAACACTGCCTTCCCAGATCTCTTAGACTCCTTATGTATACTGTCCTCATATCTGATATATTCCTCCACCCGTGGGTATAGTTCATGCAAGGTTGCAATCTCATTCTTCGCCACCTAATGGTATACTCCCGTTCCTAGCCGCAGCCCTCTTTCAAAGGTGATCACCACGGTTCTCTCATCTAGATTTTTGACCTTTAATGTCTCTGCCTTGAATCGACACAGGTACTCCCGCACTAACTCCGCAAATCTTTGCCAAATGTTGAATAGAGCCGTGATATCCACCACCCGCTTTTTCTGGTGTATGAAGTGATCTAAAAATGCCTGTTCCAATTCTTGAAAGTTTCTTATGCTTCCCGCTGGTAACCGGTAATACCCGTCCGACGCCCCTCCTTTTAGGCTAGCCGGGAAAAACATACATCGCAACCTGTCATATTAGGATTCTTGCCATAGAGGCATTTGCTTTCGGAAATGCAAGATGTGGTCCACCGGATCTCCTTTACCATCGTACCTCTCGAACCTAGGCTGCTTGAAACGCTTTGGGACTTCCGAAGCCCAGATTACGTCCGCCAATGGGTTGCAGTTTAGCCCGGCCACCACCTGACTGGCTGTTCCGCCCTTCCCTTCGTCTGCTGTTGGTTAGCTTCTCTATCATTGTTTATCATCTCTTGCACTTGTTCGACTGTCAGGCCGGTCACCGGGTTTTCCACAAGATTCAGCCCATCTTCTTCTTCTTCCGCGTTCTCACTTCCCTCTTCGCCTGTCTCTTCTTCTTCCCTTTCCATCTCCTTTCTCAACTCGTCATTCTCCTCTCTTAACCTTCCGATCTCCTCTCTCATGAGTTGGGGCTCCTCCGCTACTTGTTCCTTTCTTCTGTCTCCTTCTTCATCAACCACCGCCTCGGGCATCGGTTCCTGCACCGCCACCCTCTTTGGTCTACCTACTTGTCTCTTAGGTGCCATTTCTATCTTGCTTTTATACTGTCCCCATAGACGCCGCCAAATGTAAGTACCTAAAAACCAAAATCTATAAGATTTAATAGAAACTCGAAGTAAACAACACACACTCACTATTCTCTCTTCTTCTTTCTATTTTTCTCTCCTTTTCTTTTTCTTCTCACTGTGCGGCATGCTCTTTTCCTGTCCTCATCCTCTTCTTTTTATACCCCTCCTCTTCCTTTCTGGACCATCCATCTGTCCGCTCATCGGATGGCTCCCCTTATTGCCGTACCTAGGCCACGTCCGCAATCTAAGGTTCTGCAGTTCTATTCTCCTGCTCCCCTGGTTAGCATCTTAAGGTGCCTCCCATTCTTTGTCCCGCTGACTTGGTCTTAGCTCCTCTGTGGAAATGCCCTCATCCAGACCGATCTTCTCTCCCTTCATCCATCGGTCCCTCTTAAAGTTGTACTAGTGCCACGTCCGCAATTTAGGGTTTTGCGAACATGATCAAATACTCCCCGGCTTACCTTGTTATGTTGCATCCTACTCAGTGTACCGTTGACCTGGCATCTTTTCCTTGATTGAGCCACCACAATAATACCACCCCCAAACAATTCGGGAAGGTGGGATTTACTAAAAAATCATTTCATGCTTGGACAAACACCAAATTAAATTCAAATAGAAATTCAAATAACATTTAACTACAGAATTCAAATTTAACTACTACATTTAACAACTCAACATCCAATCTACTAAAAACAATAAAAACAACATCAAAATAACAATACAACAAGAACTCTAGCTACGAGATGAGGAAAGGATAAGAATAGGAAGTTGAGTGATCAAGAATGGAAAAACCAAACACCCCACCCCCAAACAAATTTTTGAAAACAAGGTTTAGAAAATTTGTTTTAAAATGTGGGTCTTTTAAAGTCAAATTCCCGAGACTTGCTAGATTACTAATTTTATGGTTTTAATATTTTTTTTTTTTTTACTTTTTATGAATACAGATTAATATAAGGAAAAACAATAAGGCAATAAAAACGTAAATCACTCCATAGAGAAACATGACTCAAAAACTTGAGAAAATATTCAAGAGTGGAAAGCATGAATTACGTTAAACGTAGACGTAGGATCCAGTACTTACAGCCACACACTCCATAGGGAGGGCCCAGTTACCTGAATGGTGCACTCACCAATATATGGAAGTGAAAGGAAGTACACCAAACAATAAAATAAGTCGTTTATAGTCAGATACTTGAGACTTTAACAAATAACTGGATATATGTACATACCCTACAGTTTGCCATATATCAACAACCGAGAGAGTTGTGGGTCTTTCCATAAATAAATAACATGGAATGCACCCCCAAACAGAATCAAACACCAAGATTTTCTACGACGCAACTTAGTGAAATGAAAGCGAAGTCTGATAGACCTAGAACGTAACCGAGCATGCACCTTCTTCTTCATCTTTGAACGAAAGGGTGTCCAAGTGAATGATCGTGAGAAAATGGATGTTTGTGGAAGATATGTTGCATGTGGATAAGTTTTAGAAGGAAAAAATGGAAAAAATGAGAATGTGGGTTTAGCCCAAAACTCATTCCTGGTGTAGGTAGGAACTATCTCAATTCTGAAAATGGAGGTGTCAAGTGCCTTTTCCTTGGGAATTATTTCCATAGTAGGAGGATTTAGAAAATCATTAAGCACAGAAGACACAAGAGGGTCAACTGCAAACTCAAGGTTCCTTTGAAAAGGTGGAAGGTGGGGAATATTGGTGATGGAAGATGAATGAGTGACAGGATGATGTGAGGTGGGTGAATGGTGCTCAGCTAGAGCTCTCAGGTTTATATCATCAGAAGTTTTTAGATATGCAAGATATTCTTCAATAGGTGGGTTGGAAGAATTACTGGAATAGTGGGTGAAAAATTCATCTTCCGTCATAACGTCAAAGGATGAATGGATGTTGACAGGGGGGGGGGATCGCGAGGTGGCAAGGAAGAGTTGCAAAAGAGTTGAAGGAAATCTTCCTCGACTTCTAGGGAGTTCTCATTGAAGTTGGAACTTCCAAAGGAAAGGAATTTGTGCATATAATTATCAGAAAACGTGGTTTTGAAATAATCTTGAGCTAAGCTCTCGATCATGCTAACTTCTCCATCGATAGTTGTATCTGGTAACTATTTCATCGTTTTAAAAACATTTACCTCAACAAAAAGATGGCCAAAAGACATGGACATCGAACTATATCTGGCGAGTTTATGAGCGTTGGCAGAGCCAAGAAAGGGCCTTCTAAAATGATCGAAAGAAGTCATTAGCGAATTTCACGTATCGAGGATAACAAAATCTACAGGATAGTAGAATTCTTGAACCTTAACAAGCACGTTTTTTACAACACCCTTAGGATACTTAATAGACCGATCAGCTAATTGCAACGTCATTTTAGTATGTTGCATCTCTTGTAGACCTATTTGTTTATATAAATAATAAGGGAGTAAGTTAACACTCGCCCCCAGGTCTAATAGCGCGGTCGTCGTGAGGGAATCTCCTAAGGTGCATTGTACAGTAGGAAGACCAGGGTCCTTGTACTTAACCATTCCATTATGTTCAGATAAAGTTGGAAATTGTTCAGTTAGAAAGGCGTCTTTTAGAATATTTGTTTTACGCCTAGTAGTGCACAACTCTTTAAGAAACTTAGCATGTTGTGGTAACTTTTTTATAGCTTCAAGAAAAGGTAGGTTTATCGTTAGATTTTTAAAAACTTCTCTAATCTCATCAAAATTTGTATCTTTATTTAACATGGCTAGCCTCTGGGGAAATGGTGGTTTCTCTCTATATTTAGTATATGGATCAACAGGAAGTTTAACCTTGGTGTTTTGTTTCTTAGGTTATGGTTTAACTGGTACCTCTACAGGGGTAGGATCTTCAGTTACTACTTCGGTATCTAGTAAAATATCCGGTGTAGGGACTACTGGTGGGGTAACTACAGGCATAGTTACGGTGTTATCAACCACTCTGCCTGAACGAAGAGTGGTGATGGCATTTAGCTCACCTACGTTTCCATTTTCATTGCTAGTATTACCAATTACCTCAAAGGCTGTGTTTGTTGTTTTAGGATTAGGTATCGCTTGACCTGGAAACATACCTTTTGGTTGCACTTTCTCTTGGGCTAAGTGTTGTAGGGAAAGTTGGATGGACTGTAAAATCTATTGTTAGGTTTGCATGAAGGCGTCGAAACGATCTGGTTGTGGATGTGTATTTGTTACAGGTGGTGTGACGGGAACTATGTCACTTTGATTATTAATAGGTGAGTTGTGATAGTTATGATTTACCAGAACGATACCTCTATTAGCATTATAATTATTATTGTTATAATTATTATAATGACCTTGTCCTTGTCCTTATCTCGGTGGAGCTTGATTGTAATTGTTTGTTGGCCTAACATTTTGATTATTATATGCTAGAGGTGTAACTTGTTGATTATTTCGCCAACCGTAGTTGGGGTTTTGTCACCAAGGTGCGTTAGGTTCGCTATTAATGGAACAAACATTGTCCGGCTGTGCGGATGATTGTTCATAGACTAGAGGACAATAGGAGTCGAGATGTGCAGGACTTAAACATAAATTAGATGGAATAGAGTTGATATTCATGACAGGGGTAGGCTTTTGTTGAATAGAAATAGCGTCTACCTTTTTAGTGAGGGATTCAATTAGAGCTTTAAGCTCAGGATCGGATTTAACCTCAAACATACTGGTAGCTTTAACTGTTGAAGAAGAACTAGTAGAGCGGGGGATATCGTCACTACCCCCCAGTTATTATTACGCTTTGTTTGATCTTCTAAAAATTTATAAGCCTCTGAGGCTTCTTTACTGAGGAAACTACCCCCATTCATTATATCAAGGACTTCTTTATGGTGGTGTAAAAATCCCTTGAAAAAGGCACGAACTAACGTGTCTTTCGCGAGGTTATGATGTGGACACTCAATAAGAAGGTCAGTGAAACGATTCCAAGCCTTTGAAAAGGATTCATGAGGATTATGTCGAAAAAAATGAATCTTGGAAAGCATTTCATTTGTCTTCAGTGGTAGGTAAAAATGTTCCATAAATAGTTGAACAAGTTTGGCCCATGAGTCCACAGAATTAGGCGCTTGGGTAGTTAACCGAGACGCCGCCTTATCGGCTAGGGTGAAAGGAAACACCCTAAATTTAATTTGTTCAGCACCAACTGTAGGATGATGGAATGTGGTAAGGACTTGTTCAATCCTACGCATGTGCTGATAAGGTTTTTCATGCTCTAACCCATGAAAAACGGGTAACAAATTAAATATATTTGGGGGGATTCGGAAATCCCCTAGTGGGTCTGCAAGAACGATGCAAAACTTAGGGCTATCGTTCAAAGTTTTGTAAAAGTCAGAGAGAGGAGTCTCTCCTTCTTCGGCCATTATTTCACGTGTAGTGTGTGGTATACTAGCTAGAGGTGTAGTGAGTAGTATACTAGATAGACGTGTTTGTTGACGTTGACGTTTGATTACATTAGGCGTTTTTCTTCAACCTGACCTTAATCTCATGCAAGGCTAAGTCCAATCTTAAAGAAACACGACAACACTCAAAACAATCATGATATGCTAGTATAAGAACTCCTCTGACAGAAGATTCGAGGAGTGGAAAAAAGAAATACCTGAATGCCTCTTTGCTTCGCTTATGAATAGTGTCTTGTATACGCGAGCTCAGTGCAATTAACAAGTTAGAAACACTGAATAACTTAAAGAAATGGGAGTTTGTACTAACCGGGGAAAATTGGGTTGTTCAAAAGAGGGCGTGGGTCGCGCTCTGTTTTGGCCTTGGGAGGGCGCAGGGTGCGCTCGTGCCTTGGTCAATATCCAGTGTTTTGGGAGTGGGGTGCGCTCCAAATATGCCTACCAAGGGCGCAGGGTGCGCTCAGTGTATTCCGGCGAAAAAAAATTCAGTTTTGAAGCAAACAACCACAGGTAGAATCAAACAAGGGTGGTGGGTTTACTAGGACTTTGGGAAGACTAACAATACTAATGAAAACAATTCTAAACAGAACTAAGATGGCAGCGGCGCCATTTGATAAAAGGGAAAACATTAGTTTTACCTACAAATACAATTACGACAACGTAAGTAAAACTAAAGCTTATTTCCTATTTTATATATCAAAATTCTACACTCTCGATGCTATTGCACTAAGTGGAGTAGAGAATTCGTTCCACTCCTAGTTCTTTAGAATTAACGTTAACTACGATAATCCGTCTATCAAAGTCAATGAGAGTAATGCAAACCCAATTATACTAATATGATTGAAATACGAATTTGATGTTCTAATAAATAAAATGACAATTAAATACTAAGGTTCGAATCTAGATAAAGAATTAGGGGAATTTGATTCCACCTTGAATTCAACTTAATAAACTAACATAGATTGTTGTAATCCAATTCTTTATATTCTCACAATAAGAATTGGTCATTCTAATCCCTAATTATTCATGGCAATCTCTACCAATTAATAACTAGCATGTGAGGAAGTTCAACCCATTTTCATGGCGAATCAACTACCTTCTAGAGTGGAATAGAATCTTACAACTATTTCTACACTACACAATCAAGTTTTCATCAAAGCTTCCTCAAACCCTTCTAATGGAGGTTTAGCTTTGATTCATCAAACTATCATTTCTAAAACAAGAACGATCAAAACAAGTCACTATGCAATAACTAATTAACTTTCTTAATCTAATTTAACAATAGTCTAAGATTCAAAATGGATTACAACTGAAATTAAAACTAATCTAGAACTAAAATTATGAATACTAATTATCAATGTAAAACAACTAAATCTATGAATGCAAGATTGAATTCGAAATTAAAGATTAAAATATAAACTAATTATTTTATTCGAAGATTCAAAACTTGTTCTAACAACTAATAGAATTGACAACTAACTAGATTAATCTATATAAACTAATTTAATGAATTAAAACTAAGTATTTGGATCATTCACTAATTCAAAACTAACTAGAAAATGAATTGCTAAGTAAAAAACTAAGTTCAAAACTAATTTCTCTGATCTAGCTCTAGCTCTACTTTAAGAGCTAAGTCTTTTTTTTTGTTATATGGAGGAGACCAGATCCACAAAATCATGCATGGGTTGAGGAGCCTGTTTTGGGACAGAAAATCGAGCCCAAAACCTCAGTACTTCAGTCCACAAAGGGCTTTTCAGCTAGATTTGACTTCAATAGCCTTTTTGTCCACTTTTGCTCCTCTGATTGGGTCAAGGCTTGGACCATTGGAAAACTCTTTCCAAGCCAGTTGTTTTGACATACGGTAGGCCCAATTCTGAGGTATGAGTCCAAAGATACGACCTTCGGAAGTTCTTTTGACTTTTATGTGTTGTTTCTGCCCGCGTTGACTTTGACTTTTCAGCTTTGACCAGCCTTTAAAAAGGCTTTTTCTCCTTGAATCTTGGCCTTTTATCATAGAACTTCTTAGCAACCAACCCTTGCTCCTTTATCTCGCAAAAGGGGCACATTTATGCACATATTCAACTCCAATGCCTGAAATACATAAGAACACGATAACAGTACTAACTCTTACTTATTAATCACATAATTAGTCAAAAGCGATAGTTTTGGGCTCTTATCAGGGACCGAGCCTCGATGATCACGAGTAGCTTCGTGCATGTCTTGCAACAATGAGAAAATACGTACGAACATGTTCTCATCTACGGATGAGAAGCTTGATTCAACATAGCAAGAAGAAGAAGCCATTTTGAATGTGAGAAGAAAGGTTGCATAAAGTTGACACAAGAAATGAGGTTGGTGGAATGGTTGAGGAGTTCAGGGTTGAGGGTTGAGGGTTGAGGCTTTAATGACAAGTAAATGCATGTGAGTGAAAAATTGGTTGAATTTGGCTAAGTCAAAATCATGTTGAGTGCCTGGAAGGTACGGACGACACAGTGTCTGCCGTCCGTACATAAATAACTAACAGACGGCAAAAACTATGTCGTCCGTCTCCTGAAACTTATTATGGCAGCTGCTATCGAAGGTTTTAACTTTGGCTGGGTTTTTGGCTCCTTCCAAATTTAACACCCTTTTAGCAGCCCTATTGGAATGACATTTTTGTGGTTAGGGTGCTATATGACCCTTTAGCAGCCCATATAGCACCCCATTGGACTTGCTTTGTAAATGTGAAGGGGTATGATACAGTAGTCGGAGAGAGAGGAATCCAGTTATCAGGAGCATTGTCACCAAATTCGCCGTTTTTTTGAAAAAAACGCGTTTAAAACCCGAGATATTGGCAAGGCGTCTGGTTCCCGTTTAAAACCCGTTTTAAATGTTTGAAATGCGTTTTAAACTTAAAAAACGTTTAAAACCCGAGATTTTGAAAATCTCCCGTTTAAAACATTTATTTTTTTTTAATCTAAAACAAACGCGAGAAGAAAAAGGAGTTTTGGAGTTTACCTTTTTGAAGAGTGGGCGTTAGATTGACTTATTGAGACAGTTCTATTTTGCTTTGGACTATTAATAATTAATTGGAAATTTTAAAATTATTAACTTATTTGTAGAACTTGATTATGCCATTATGGTTGATAATTAGTAGTATCTTATTTAGAGTCGTGTTTTGATACTAAATCTAAAACTTCTAGTATTTGGATGAGTAATGATAATTTGATACTTTCATGTATTTGAATTTTCTTTCATTTTTATTATTTTTATTTTTATTTTATGTGTCTATTCTTTTTTCCACTCTTATAAAAAATCAAACTCCTTATATATTATATTCTTTATCATCAGTTTTTACCGTTTCTTTTACGTATTATACGTTTTAAACCCATTTTTTATGCCCCACGTTTTTTTACGCTTTTTTCCGTTTTTTTCCCGAGACGTTCCATTTAAAACACGAACTAAGTTTTTTCAAGTATCTTCGCTTTTAAACCCGCACGTGCAGTTTTCGGTGACAATGATCAGGAAGGCAGAAGCAACGTGTGGCTATTGCACGTGCGATGTTGAAAGCACCAAAGATATTGTTATTAGATGAGGCAACGAGTGCACTTGATGCAGAGTCTGAACTAGTAGTTCAAGATGCTTTGGATTGAGTCATGGTGAATTGAACAACTGTTGTGGTAGCACACCGGTTATCAACAATTAAGAATGCAGACGTAATTGTTGTTGTTAAAAATGGGGTTATCACAGAGAAAGGAAAGCATGATTATTTAATTAACATCGAGGATGGACTTTACGCTGCCTTGGTAGCTCATCATACTAGTGCTTCACGATGAGGTTATTAATTTATTACTTTCATTTTCACTTAAAGTTTGGGCGATGGAGTAGTGTCACAACTCACAATATTGTTTATGGTTCTAAGGCTAAGTCCAATGGTTTGGTGTAGCAAAACACCAAACCACAATAGCACAGTGGATACCGTTAGTGGGATAGCGAAATCAAACCCAATGGTTTATTTTTTCACCCGCCAGTGATACTGGCGTGCAGCCCAAAATATTTAATATAATATCGACTTTTGTTACCCGCCATCAATAGTGGCTCCCAAGAGATAAAAAAAAAAAAAAACCAAATTTTTTGTACGCCACTCCCACAGGCATGTAGCTAATTATCTCCCCATTTTACCCTTCCAGAAAAAAAACCACCCAAAAAAAAAAAAAAAAAAAATTGCTCTCACGCTCACTGTTCAACACCACCGCGCAAGAAAAATAGAAGTCCATAAATTGGCGCCGAATTTTGGATTTTTCTTTCCTACAAAAATGGCTGGAAAGAAAGAGGGAGGCAAAAAAACTGCAGCAGGTAATTCTACAAACTTGTTTATAGTACTCTTGTACTTTACACTATTGTAAATGTGAATCAAGAAATCCCTTTGTTTTGATTTATAGTTGTTTTCGTGATTGGACGCCAATTGTTTCTTCAATTTCCTTCAAAGCATGTTTTTTTTTTTTTTAACCTGATGAAAATTGTGGGAGTTTTCGTCGTCGGAGTTCTTGGATGAGGATAGCGAGCAGATCGCAGCACTTCTTAGTGATCTTCCTGTTCAACATCTGTTCTGATTAGGATGCATTGCCACTCTATGTGATTATTTCTTGTATTTAAACTGCAAAGTTTTATGTACTTGACAGTGAAATATTTTTTGTTAATTCTAATTGTAGTTCTCAGTTATATTTGGAATTTGAGTTGCTGAAGTTCCATGGTTAATTCAATCATTTCTCAGGGAGTACTATGTATTGGTTTTCTTAAACGTGCTCGGCAACACAAAGAAATCTCAAGGGAACAAGCAACGAAGGATCTAGAGGTAAGATAGAGTATATGCTATATAGCCTTGCATCTGGTGGTACACCTAAACTGTGCAGGTCACTTTTTGGTTTTCCATATATTTGTCTTTGGCCTTTCCAAAATAATCCTAGGTGATCATGGTTTTTACCTGTAACTTTAAATAATGAGGTATTTTTTAAGTATTTTTGCTATTTTCTCCAACTACTATTTTGTGAATCTTAATTTTTGTTTTGGAGAAAAATCAATGAGTAGAATGTCTAAGATCGAATATATGTTTAAAAGTCTGTTTTTAATTTTGATATATCCATAAACATTTCATCTAAAGAAGTGGAATTGATAAGAAGCACGACCAAATCAAGGAAACACATGCAACATTTTTTTTTCTAAAAAAGCATAATTTATATTAGATGAATCAAATAATTATGATATATATTTTTATACCAGGGAACTCCTAGTTTCATCTAAAATATGCCTCTCCTAGGACCTCCCATATCTTTAGCTATGAAAGTCTGCCTTATGCTAATTTTCTTGCTGCTGAGTGCCAAGTTTCATCTATAAATTCTGTTAATTTCAGTGACAACTATGACAACTTGTTCTATATACTGATTTCCTTGGAAAATAAGTTGCATTTCCTTTTCTTTTTATAACTTGAAAGCAAGCCCACTGTTAGCACATTAATGCAGTATTTCTTAACGTTCTTTATAAATTTTAGCAATTGGAGAGGTGTAGAGAAGAACTTGAAGCTCTGCTTATCACACGAGGGATTTGAGACAACTTATATAGTGGTTGGAACAAGACCATCCATCATAGACCAGGAGAGAGGAAAGTGAGTCCTGCATCCCTTGCTGACATAAGTATTATTAGTTTTTTTGTTTATTTCCTTGATTCAATCAATGCGGTTTTTGATAATTCGATCTGTTGTTGTCTGTGAACTTCATGTAAAAAAATTCCTCATGGAGTATCTAATATCATTATAGTGGTAGCTATAATAAATCTGCTTTTCCTAACTTTGTTTTATGGGCGAAAACATTTTTTTCCCAAACCTATTTGTTTTTTGCTATGTTATATTGGGCACGCCATAAGTTTTTGTGGGACAATTTAGTACTAATAACTTCCCAGCAAGCTAGTTCTTCAAGCACTTTGACTTGGATTCTCAATACATATTACCCAAAGAAATCCAAGAGTGAGCTGCTTCTTCATTCGAAGCCAAGGTTAGAAACACATTGTCTAAGTCTCAACAATACATCCACTTGATTTGGTAAATGATGTGTTAGTATCCTTTTGAAGGATAACTGGAGTTTTTCTAGGTTAAGGAGACTACAATTGTGTGTTGATATACGTAGAATACTATAGTGTGGTCTAGTTTTGTGTCATACCTTCAGTAGAAAGAAAATGCGACACTTAATTTTATTTGTCGTAATGCCATATCATCTAGTTTTGTGCCATATCATAACTCGCACTTAATTTTATTTGTCGTAATGCAAGACCAATTTATTTAGTTTCATATTATAAATTATATTAGATTTTGGTGCTAATTTATTTCTCACCAGTTACAATGTCCAGCATTTTACACAAATTCAGAGGTAAGGGTACAAAGTCGAAAAAGTCGGGGACACCAAATGCCCCAAATCCAGAAGATGTACGTGTAGGGACTTCTTATTCTGAGTTTGATTCTAGTTCTTATCACCGTGTTGTTGTAGAGGAAAGTACACACATATCATTTACTCTTCGTGAAGGTGGTGGAACGAAGGAAAAAGTCGGTAAGAAAGGGACTTTGGCCCCTATTATGGAATGGTTGAGCCAAGTGAACTTTGGAGAATTTCAATTGATGCTTTAGAATGTTGGTTTTGACGTCTTTGCTCAAATTGACATTGAAAAGTTCAATAGACAGTTAGTTGAAGCAATTGTAGAGAGATGGTGGGACTCTACCCACACATTTCATTTTCCATGTGGCGAGATAGGCTTTACGCCACTTGATTTCTCAATGCTTACGGGGTTGCGTGTTGGAGAAGGAAAGATTGTAGCTTTTGATTCAAAATATGAGTTATTTGATGAAACTGTCAAATATTTACCTTTTTTAACGGATGATGAGATTTATAGTGGTAGCATCAAACTGAGTCATTTAGAGATGTATACAGCTTATGTAGTGCAAGATGATGTTAATGAAAGAGAAATAGGGTTTCGTGCTTTCATGTTGTATGTTATTGGAAATGTATTGTTAGCAAATTCCCACAGCAAGGTTCGTTTGGGATATCTAGCTAGTCTTATTCAGATAGATGAGATCGGTAGTTATGACTGGGGAGGAGCTGCATATACGCATCTGATCGGGTCTTTGGACTTGGTATGTCGTTTTGGCATTGTTAATGGTAGTAAAGCTGTGGTGGGATGTGGCAAGTCATTGAGGTAATTAAAGTTAATTATTTTTTAAATGGATTTGATTAGTTAGTTATGTGCTTATATATTTGTTTTTGTTCAGTACTGGTATTATTCCTATTTTCGAAATGGCATGCATGTTCGGATACTTGAAGAGCCCGACCAATTTCCTGCTATAAATAATTGGGGTCCAACTTACCGTCATAAGGTTGCGGGTGAAGCCCATTGTAATCTAAGTCTAGCGCGACAGCAAGTAGAGTCTCGTACTCGGAGTTCTATTGTATGGCTACCATGGGTAGATTCCACATTCATACGCATAAATCATCCATATGTTCGGAAAGCATTAGATTTGACTAGTCGGCGATGCATCTTGTTTGGACCGTGTTTAAATGTTTGGTATTTAGGAGAGCGTTGTCGTCGCCAAGTCACTGGCGTTCCTTCAGTTCCTTGTGATCCCCCTTCGCATATGAATCTTAACGGATGCCAGACTGATGTATTCCTCCAATGGTACAACAGTGGCGGCATTTCTGTTGATGCCTTGATTAGACAGGTTAGTGAGCAGCAATACACTGACTATTGGGCTCGTGTCTCAATAGGGATGCTTCTACCCCCAACTTATAGAGGTGTGAATGTGGACTTTGTTGGTGCATCTGGTCTTAAGGAGGATGTAAGTATCTCACAGCCGATGGGGGCAACCCTTAATCGTTCATCATATCCCCCATTGTCACAAGTTGAGGTAGTTGTTACTCCTGAAGCCAATTGGGTTATCCCTATTACTTGTCGTAATGGTGAAATCTTTAATTTACGTGTTCCACCAATTGACAAAGATTTGGTGCCACATCTCCCTATTGATGCCAACTTGACACCAGTAAGTAAATTAAATAGTTTATTTTATTTTATTTTTTGTATCAATATTTAATTTATTTAATTATGGTATCAATTTAAGCACGGTTGAAGACGATGTTAGAGGACTATATGCATGCCACGGCTTCTATGGCTAGTCTTATTGGCAAAATGAATAGTGGGTTGCGCCCTAATAAGGATGATATATTGGAATACGCTCGTCAAGAATTGAATAGTCGTGACATTTCATATTCTGAATACGCTGAAGTAGTTGCGACTCATATGACCCCCGCACAAGTTCAGACTCGACCATCTATCTCAAGGGAGGATGTATATGTCCCTCATTTTGCGGGTGAATCAACTGATCCATCCATGCGTTACTCGAGCTCACAGGGAGAAGGAAGTAGCAGGTATGTGTTACTAGAACTCAAAGCTACATCCAATTTATCTCTCAAAGTTGCATATAATTTATCTTAGTGAAAGTTTGTTATTGAACATTTAGTTACTGCATTCTTCAATATGCATTACTTACTATTAATTTGTTTCCTGGAAATTTTATATTTTATTTTATAAGCAATAGGAACTTTTTCATGGATATAAACTTTCATAATGCCTGCCATAGTTGCTCCTGACCTTGTACGGTTGTATTAGTTAACCTGTACTATCATATATGTTGTATTGAACTGGTTATGTCATTGTCTTTCAGATGAAAGTAACACAGAAAGGATGAGTTCCCTTCTTAAGCCTATTTTTACATTTTAATGTTGCTGTTGGATCGCATCCTTACATGGAAGTCATTCATAGTACTTGAAGTTCCATTTATGAAAAATTCAGAGCTCATATGCTAAATTTCTTTCATTCCTTACTTTTGTATGACACCTGATATTTTTCAACAGAACTGGCAATGCTCTAACATGCCCATTTTACTGGTTAAAGTTTCCTAGATTGGGCACTCAATAGCTAGCCACTGAGGGCCTAATGAATTTTCCTCAAGGAAGTTCAGAAGACAGAAAGGCAGGTTCACTTGTTGTATACTTGTATCTGAAGAGTTTGTACTTTCCGTTTTAATGTATGTTGGTTATGTCATATACTTGCACTCAACTTTGTTAAGAATGGCCCTGAGACATTGTCTTTAAAAGCTTCATAAGTTGACATCTGTTCCTTCATTCACTCTCAAAACTATGTGGTGGAATTCTATCCAACGACAATCTAAATTATGCCTTTTCAAAAGACTACAGTAAATAAGTGTACTGTAACTTCTGGGAATGGATGTTCATTGAAAAAAAAACAAAAAAAATGTACTGTAACTTCATTGTGTTACCATATTCTTATAACTCATACCTCCATTTTGTGTTCACACTGATTGGACCATGAGATGTAAATTGGCAGTTTTTATTTCCAATCAGAATAGGTTGATTTTTTTTAGAACTTGATCAAACGGTAATATGAAGGCCTTGTGTGGCCAATACTCGAATCTGATGTGTTTCTGGGACACCACAAGATGAGTCATAAGTATACTGGAAGTTATCGATTTTAATCAGTGAATTAGCCTTCCTTGTGTCGTGTAGATTGTAAGCAAGAGCTATCCTATTGATTCATTTGTCTCTATGGGAGAAAGTTTGGTTTTAACTGACAAAAAAAGAAGAAAGTTTTGCTATTGCAGTATCGAGAAAAAATTAGCTAGGCGCTTGGAGCTAGGCACAGTGAGTTGTTGGAAGTTGGAATTCCGAACAATTTTAAGACTTACTGCTAAAAACGGGTGCTAAAAACCTTGTTGCTACTTACTGGTCATTTTAATTATGTTACTGAAAGTTATTTGGATATCTCTTTTGCCCATTTTGTCAGCGCATCTATTTAGTGCATGTGTCAACCCAGACACCCAGTGTATTATCATTGTGGAGTATTTCTAATATCTCGAGACCGAAATTTGATAATAATGAGATGACGTATTGTTGCTACTAAATACTACCATTCCCATAAATGCACGAGTAAATGTACACTAGAAACATATAAGAAATGCACGACATAAAAACATCTTCATTCTGATCACGCCATTCCCACAAATGGTTAATCAGACGCTGCTCTAATTCCACATGCTCGTGCCTATTATGCACATATGCTACGCATTGCAAGACTCTGCGAAATTCAGCTGAATTGGGGTTTCGGTCGGGAACAATTTATGTTATATTAGGATTTTCAAAGTAATCATGGTTAATAATAGGCTCAAAGTCTCCATATATAAACGTAAGCGTTCAAATAGTTATGTCGTTCTTCCTCAACAATCATGTTATGCAAAATAATGCACGCCGACATAACATCATGGAGCACATCTTTGTCCCACAAGCGAGCTTTGCCTCTAACAATTGCAAAACGAGATTGAAGAACCCAAAATGCTTGTTCAACGTCTTTTCTATAAGATTCTTGCATCAGCGTAAAAAATTTATCTCTTCTTGATTTAGGATTCCTTTTCGCCTTCACTAGTGTAGACAACTGAGGATATATACCGTCAGCCAAGTAATAACCGACAGTATAGTCCTTACCCATGAGAGAATAGTTTGCCGGAGGGGTTAAACCTAATGTTAGTTTGTGAAAAAGATTAGAGCGCCACAAAACATTAACATCATTATTAGTACTTGGTAAACCGAAGTAAGCATGCCATATCCACATGTCGAAAGAAGCAACTGCCTCGAGTACAAGAGTTGCTGATCCATGTCGTCCAGTATATTGTCCTGCCCATTCCATTGGACATGCTTGCCACGTCCAATGCATACAGTCTAGACTGCCAAGCATGCCAGGAAAACCTCTTAACTCAAAGAACACGAGCAATCGCAACGTCTTCTTCATTTGGAGATCTCAGATATTGTGCACCAAATCTCTCCACCACATGTTTGCAAAACATTTTAACAAAGAAGAGTGTTGTTGACTGCGCAATATGAAAATAATGATCCATTGAATCAGCTGGGCTTCCATTTGCTAGCATTTGCAACGCACACATTATTTTGCCGCGTGACGACAAACCAGGTTTATTGGTTGCATCATATTTCTTCATCCATAAATCACTATGTTCCTTAAGACCACTCCGAATCCTCGAGAATAGGTGGCTGCTCATTCTGTTGCGCTTCCGAAATAAAACTTCATCATATGTGGGATTGACACCGAAATAATCAGCCTTTAAAAGAGCATTTCCCGTTGCCCTATTACGGTTCCTATAAGCGCGTCCTGGGACAGACCCAACACGGAGAGTTGGTTGATTGGAGTTTTCAATGATATGAGCTGCTGTAACAAGATTCATTTGAATTGCGAGTGCAGCTGCTGTCAACACTTCTTGTTCATGCATGAAGTGTCTTTCAATACGTCGTCTTCTCTGGGAATCAGAATCATAATCATAATCATAATCATTATCACTATCAGAATTCATTTTGCTAGTAAATAAATTATGGAATAAAAATTGAAAATATTAAGAGTTGTGTGATAGAGCAAATTGGTTTAATTTCTTACGGAGAGTTATGTTATATATGCTGGTAGAGGGCTAGGAGAGTACACATGCAGCATGCGTACTCTAGATAGATTCCATGCATTTCTTACACAATTCTTTATTTTGCACACACCCCAATAAATAGATTCCATGCATGCATGATTCATTTCAATCTTGCCCACAATTCTTTATCTTGCACACACCCCAATAATTTCTTACATAATTCATTACAATCTTGCCCACAACCCAATGACCCTAATCAATAGCGTACAAAACCACAAGAAAATAAAATCCAATAATTCAATCGACCCTATAAAAGACCTGCCTTTTCCTCTCTCAAAGGCACATTCCCCGCAAAACATCGGTAATATTTTATTTTTGTATTATCAATAATCTGTTTTCATCTCTCTCTCAAGAACAATGTCAAGCGGGGGATCATCATTTAGCGTTGATGAAGACACAAGATATGCCAAGCATGGTTGGATAATTCAATTGATCCAATTACGGAACAAATCAATCGGGCAATATGTTGTGGGATAAAATTAAAGAACAATTTGAGAATCGAGGATGATAACGGGTTTTACAGAGGCACGAACTATGAGAAGTGTTACAAGTCGTTGACAACTTATAAATAAAGCAGTTACTTTATTTCGTGGATGTTTGAATCAAACCGAGGATATGAACAGATCAGGAACTAATGAAATGGACATTGTAGATATTTTTTATATATATTATTTAGCTATAATATAATTGATTAAACTCAAACTATAACGAAATGGCAACTTATATATATTATTTAGCAAGAATATAATTGATTAAACTCAAACTAATATTTTTTTTTCTTTTACAGATGGAGCAAGCAAGGAAGTTGTATGTCACCAAGTCTTTAGATAATAAACCCTTCAAATTTGATCATGCGTGGTTTATTTTAAAAGACTACGAAAAATGGGCGCGCCATTCAATTCCAACTACACCTGGTTTCTCTCAAGCTAATTTTCATAACGGGTCTCCAGCTCCATTAAACGAACAAGATGACATGGGGGGAACACCTGATTCTGAAATGCAAATACCTGGTGCATCAAAAAGACCGGATTGTGGAAGAGACAAATCAAAACAAAAAAAAAAGTTGACAGTCAAAACGAAACTTCTCTCAAAGAATTAACGCGACAATCTCAACGGGCGATGGAGGCCATTGAGGCAGCAACTGACCGTGGGAAAAATTTCTATGGAAGTGAAGCGTCTAATCCTTCAAGGATTAAACTTGCAAAAAAAAAAAGAATTCCGTGAGACATTGGCATGGGAAAAGGAGATCATGAGCACAAATACATTGACTATGACACCTCAAGGAAAAGAATGGTACAAAAACGCAAAGAAACAAATTTTGAAAGATCAAACTCTTCGCAATGTACGGACTCCTTCAAGAAATTTGCACTTTGAAGAATACGGAGAAAGCGATTGATTAATTTGATTAAGAATTTTAAATGTTTCGTACATGCATTTTTAATGTATTTCCTTTTAATTTGTTGTTTTTTTTTTTTTTCAATAAATATTTTATTTAAATAATTAATTAAGTTGTTGCAAATCGGAATAAATTTAATCTTAAAATTGAAATTATAACAAAGAAATACAACTAAATCAAAAAAAATTTAAAGGGTAGGATAGGATGGTAATTGCATAAATTAAGTTATTAAAAAAATAAAAAAAAAATAGAGAATTCAATTCTAACCGCTAGTGGGAGTGGCAGGTGGAAATATTAATCAAATTTCTAACCGCCACTGGCTATGGCGTGTAGAGTTATTTGGATTTTTTTTTGCTGAACGCCACTGGCTATGGTGTACAGAGCATACGCTATAGCGTTAAAAGTAACTGCATAAATAGAGAAATTTATAACGATAACGTTGGCGATATAACGTTTTAACGTACCATTGGATCACATTTTACGCGAATTTGGTGTTTTGCCGCACCATTGGACTTAGCCTAAGAGCATCTCTAGGTGGAATCATCAAGTGCATATTTGTCTATACCATTCGGAATTTCGCCAAAAACTATATCTAGGTGGAGACAAATGTAGAGGTATCAATTGTCTAGCCGCATCCGTAGAGGCATAATATTTGCGGTTTCGGATGTGGATGCAGAGCGACAGTGGTAGTGTCTGCGCCACTTCTAATGTCGCATGGGGGTTTTATTTTTATTTTTTACTTTTAGAATGGGAATGTCGCGCGCCACTTCTAATCCCACGTGGGTTGTTTTTTTACTTTGGAATGGTAAGGGCGACACTAGAACTCTCACGCAACAGTGGTAATGTCGAGTAGGGTAGGTCCTACACGAAATTTGAGATTCTGGTTTGCGTCTACCTAGAGTTGGTCATTGTTTGCCTCAAATTTTGGCCTCAAACATGCCTCCACCACCTAAAGATGCTCTAATTCTTCTTTTACCTCCTTTTATGTAACATTATTCAATTTATCCCTCTTTTCACTTGATTGCTAAATACTTTGTACAATAGCAGGCCATTTTAAGCACCATGGAAGACCTCACAGAAAAGGATTATATTTAAAAGTTGAACGATTATTAACACAATTTGCAGGTCCGAATTTGTGTTTGGTTTCACATAGGAAACCACTTTTTAATTCAACATTTCATAAAATAGGAGTCATGCTTTAGAATAATCTTCCCCACGAGAACAAATTTGATGGGTGTAGAGGCCATATTCTTGACATAGAAGGTTATAGGTGATAAGTGAGCCGTAAGTAAGTTAAGGTGGAGGAGACGATCTTTGGTGATCATGTCCAAGGAATGCCAACCATTTGAACTGCTAGAAACTACCGCGACAGGTGGGAGGACAGACGACGTAGGATCAAGGAGGGATCAACAAAGGGTAAGAGGCAGGTGAGAAGATATAGAATTCCAACTGCTTGAAACTGCCTTGACAGGTGGAGGGACCGAGGACGCTAGATAGAGGAGAGATGAACGACAGACAGGAGGCAGTTGAGAGAGAGGGGGAGTGAAGTATAAAAAGAGGGAGAAGGAAAAGGAGAAGAGGAGGAAAAACAGATTTGTTAAGAGAGAACACATTATATTAGAGAGAAGACATTGAATTAGAGAAGACCATTAAATTTGTTAACACATTTGGCGCCGTCTGTGGGGACCGAGGGAAAATGGCCACCATAACGAAAAGAGCGGTAGGGAGACCTAGAAAAGAAGCAGTTCGAGAGGCAGAAGAAGAAGAAGAGAGCGCAGAGATAGAAGGAGTGGGGGAAGAAGAGACATCTGAGGTGGCGGCGGATACCACCAGACTAGTGCAAGAGGAGATAGTCAGGTTACGCAATGAGAATGACGGTCTGAGAAAAGAAAAGGAGGCCACCCAAGTGGAAACAGAGCGGAGGGATCTACAAGATAGTGGAATGGAGGGAGAGAATGAAGAATTTCCATCCATAGGGGAGGAACAAATAGCGGGCATCACGATGGAGGTGGTGCAGGCGATGATTGAGAAAGATAGGGAAGCGAACAAAGGGGTGGAGAAAGTGAACCGAGGCAAATGAGAAAGAGGTGGCGAGTCTCAATAAGAACCCACTGGCTGATTTGGTATGGAATTCTGAAGTGCCAAAGAGGTTCAGTCAACCCAGGTTTGAAAGATATGATGGGAAAGGTGACCCAACAGATCATCTACATCACTTCCGGCAACAGATGCCGTTATGGTAGGAAAGCAAGTATGATGGACTCCGATGCATGATGTTCCCGGCTAGCCTTAAGGGGGGAGCATCAGACTGGTATTATAGATTAGCATCGAGGAGCATCAACAAGTTTGAAGAATTAGAGCGCGCTTTTGTCGATCATTTCATACATCAGAAGCGGAGAGTGGTAGATATCGCGGCCCTATTCAATGTCAAGCAAAGGTCAGCGGAATCGTTAAGGGAGTTTTTGTGTAGGTTCAAGGAAGAGACGCTGAGGGTAGAAAATTTGGAAGAACATACAGCAGTAATAGCATTCCAGCATGGTTTGAGACAGGGAACTAGAGTCCACGAGTCGGTATCCAAGATTGAAATCACCACGTTACACGCTCTGTATCCGAAGGTGGAGAAGTACATACGATATGAGGACATAATGCAGAGGAACGCAAAGGAACAGAGGAGATCAGGGAAGGCGATACAGGCAGTGGACAAAGATGACCGGAGGGGTAAGAGCAGTAGAGAAGAAAGGGATAAGATATCATACAGTGGGCAGAATCGCGGACCAGAGAGGACTGGGGATCGTGGTAGGAGAGACGTTCGGGAAAGGAAGCCGTACCGCGGAATAGAGCAAACTCCCCTTAACAGACCGTTGGAGGAGATCTTGCCACTGATTAAGGGTCTTCAGTACTATGAAGGTCCGCGAAATACACCAGGAGAAATAGAGGGGAAGCCATTCTGCGCCTATCATCAAATCCAGAACCACGTGACCAATGAATGTTATGCCTTGAAATGGTTGGTGGAGAGGATGATTGAAAAGGGAATGCTTAGAGAATTTATCACTAAGGGGCGCCAAGCTGAAAGATTGCCGGCACCAGCTAGAATCTTAGGAACTATCAACATTATTTTTAGCGGGGAAACACTTGGGAGAAATGTACACGGCGATAAGATCAGAAAGACAGCAAGTTTGCGACAGGTCAATGAAGTGGTGAGCATTCCGCGGTTAGTTAGTGGAACCGCGAAGGGAGAGGAAACCATAACGTTCACTCCAAAGGACCTGGAGTCAGTAATTTCGCCACATGAGGATGCCTTGGTAATCACCATTGCAATGGGGAATTATTTGGTAAAGAGGGTTTTGATAGACTGCGGAAGTTCGGTGGATCTGCTGTTTAAAGGAGCCATGGAAGAAATGAATATCGATAGAGACCAGATGAAAGCGCCGCGAACCAATTTGTTTGGATTCAACAGCAGTATGACCGAACCCGTGGGCGAACTAGTATTACCAGTAACTGCTGGTCCGACAACCGTATTCACAAGGTTCATGGTGGTGGACACTAACTCCCAGTACAATGCAATCCTAGGGAGACGGTGGATTCATGAGATGAGGGCAATTCCATCAACCTATTATCAGGTAATCCGTTTCCCCACAAATGGAGGTACGTATGAAATAAAAGGAGATCAAGTAGCCGCGATAATATTCCAGGTGTGAAGAAGAAATATGGTCCGCGGCATGAAAGGAGAGATTGCAGAGAGAGCCGGGGCGGCATAGCAATTACAGGAGGCAGCTTTGACAGTAATATACGAGCCACCACTTGGACCGAAAACTTTCGATGAAATTGAGATAGTGAATCTGGGGGCAGGAGACGAGGAGAAATTTACTTCGGTGGGTTCGGAATTGCCAAATGAATGGAAAAGTAAGCTAATACAGTTTTTGGCAGAGAATGAAGATATATTTGCTTGGGCAATAGAGGATATTACGGGGTTAGATCCTGAGTTTGCATGTCATCACTTGCACATGAATGAAAATGCGAAGCCAGTAAGACAAAAGATGAGAAGCGTGAGGCCGAAGTATGCGGAGGGTATACGCGAAGAGGTGACCAGACTGAAGGGGGCCGGGATAATTAGGGAGATTGAGTTCACGGAATGGTTATCAAATGTAGTCGCGGTGCCAAAGAAGAATGGCAAGGTTAGGATGTGCGTGGATTTTACAGACGTAAACAAAGAATGTCCTAAAGATTGTTATCCAATGCCACGGGTGGATGACTGGTGGACCGAACGGCAGGGTTCAAATTATTTTCTTTTATGGACGCTTCCATGGGATATAATCAGGTCGCGATGTACGGACCAGATCAGGAAAAGACAACCTTCGTGGTGGAAGGTGGAACTTATTGTTACACGAGAATGCCATTTGGATTAAAGAATGCTGGGGCCACGTTTCAGAGGTTAGGAGAAAAAATGTTTGAGGGCAAAATTCGGAAAGGGATGGAAATATATATTGACGACATGGTGGAAAAGAGCATGTCAGAGCGAGAACACTTAGAGGGTCGCAAGAAGACTTTCCTCATACTGCGGAAGTACAAACTGAAGCTCAACCCTGAGAAATGCACCTTTGGGGTAACTTCGGGCAAATTCTTGGGATACATAGTAACCCATCGCGGAATAGAAGCTAACCCCGAACAGATAAGGTCACTGATAGAGATGTCGTCCCCTCAAAATGTAAAAGAAGTACAAAGTTAGGTTTCGGAAGAGTCAGCGGCATTGAACAGATTTATTTCAAAATCTTCGGATAAATGCCGACCGCTATACCGTTTGTTGAGAAAAACGCCGGATTTCCAATGGACAGAGGAATGTGAAGGGGCCTTTCAAGAATTAAAGAGTTACTTGGGAAAAGCACCCTTGCTATCGCGGCGAATCGGGGAAAAGTCGTACTTGTATCTTGGAGTGTCGAATCGCCCGTGAGCTCGGTTCTAGTTCGGTGGTGGAAAGAGTAGAAAAGCCGGTTTACTTCCAAAGTAAAACCATCTTTGGACGCTGAAACCCGATACAAAGATAATTGAAAAGTACGCTTTGGCATTAATATTTTTCAACACGAAGTTGAAGCCTTTACCGAGTCACATTCGCGGTGGTGGTAATAACTAATTTGCCATTAAAGCAAGCGTTGAAGGCGCATAAATCGAGGGCGGGGAATGCTGAAGTGGGCGGTGATGCTCAGTTGTTATGAGATCCAGTATCAGATTCGAACTGCTGAAAAGGCGCAAGCCATGGCCGACTTCCTGGCCGAATTTCCAGCCGAGGACCCAACATGGGGAGAAGAAATGGTCATGGAACCAGAAAGGGAATCGAGTCAAGATCCATTGGATCCTTGGGATCCGCAGAATGGGTGGAGAGTATTCCGCACGGATCCGCGCGCATTACGAGGGAATGGAATTGAGTCGCCCGGTAACGCCTCGAGAACAATAAATTTCGGGCTGTCGATGATGAAACCGATTTGGCGGCTTCAAACAATGAGTCTAAATATGAGGCGGTAATAGCAAGTTTGGATCTTGCAAAGGATTTGGGGGTGAGAGAATTGTCTGTTTTCTCTTATTCAAACTTAGTAATTTGTCAGATGAATGGAGGATTTATGGCCCGTTGCCCAAGGATGGCGAGGTACTTAGAGGTCCTGCAACAGAGAGCAAGCAAGTTCGAGAAAATTAGCTTTGCACATCTAGGCCGTGGTGAAAATAGACACGCCGACGCTTTGGCCTATGTGGCGGCAGTGCTGCCGGGGACAGAGGGACGGACAATTGAGGTGAGAGTCCTAAGCGCATCTCCCAAGACATCGAAGAGAAAAGCGTTTGGCTTACAAGTGAGCATGAACAGGGTTGGATGATGCCCATTAAAACCTTCCTGATGGGTGAGGAAATAGAAGACAAACAAGAGAGACGAAAGATGGAACAAACTAGTCGAAGATACACGTTGCTCGGCGGGATTTGTATAAAAGAAATTTCAACGGACCGATGCTGAAATGCGTAGGACCGCAGCAGATACAAGAAATTCTGGCTGAGATACACGAAGGAGATTGCGGCAGTCACTCGGCAGGGCGCACGACAACCCACAGATTGATATCACAGGGATACTTTTGGCCACATATGAAGAGAGACGCCACAACGTATGCCAAGAAATGTGAGAAGTGTCAGAGATTTGCGCCACTCATACATGCTCCAGGGGAGCCGCTACATAACGTATTCAGCCCGTGGCCATTCGCCATGTGGGGGTTGGACATTGTTGGGCCGCTGCCCACGGCAAGCGGCAAAAGACGATTTATGTTGGCAGCTACCAATTATTTTACCAAATGGGTAGAAGAGAGTGGGCGCTGCAGCAAGTGAAAGAAGACAATGTGAAGAAGTTTATATGGGAGAACATCATATGCGGAGTTCGGGTTTGCCACATACCATCATCGCGGATAATGGAACACAGTTCTAGGGAAAAAGGTCCGAGAGTTCCTTGAGGGCATTTAAGGTGAAACAGGGGTTCTCAGCACCATATAATCCAGAAGGAAATGGGCAAGCAGAGTCTTCAAACAAAATCATAATAGATAATATAAAGAGGAAACTGGAGGCAAGGAAAGGGGCATAGGCCGATGAACTGAACCATGTACTCTGGGCGTACCGTACAACATCGCGACCATCGACTATGGAGTCACCATTCGCAATGACTTACGGAGTAGAGGCAGACATACCAGTGGAGATGACAGTCTCCACCACCAGAACCAATGCAGTAGAAACGGGAAGAAATGAAAGAATATTAGCCAGTGATTTGAGTCTGATAGAAGAAAAAAGAGAAATTGCACGCATACGATTGGAAGAATATCATCGGAGGTTACAGCGGCAGTATGCCAAGAAAGTGAGGCCGCGGACATTCGAGGTGGGGGATTTGGTTCTGGCGGCGTTACAACACCCCAAGGAAAAGGAAAATGAAGGAAAACTAGGGCCCAACCGGGAAGGACCCTATGTTGTGAGAGAAAAAAGGGTACATCTCGAACTTATCGATTGCAAACTGTAGCAGGGGAAAATATTGAGAAACCGTGGAACATTAGAATGTTAAAGAAATTCCATGTATGAATCGAAGATTGTCAATATTTTGTTACTTGTCATATATTAAAGTGCGTACTTTGTCTATATGTCTTATGAATGAGAATAAAAGAATGAAGCGGCCTCAACAGGCTTATCGACGACGACGATAGCGAGGGGGGACAAACTCCCCCACAAGGCTTCACGTACCGCCAAAGACAATGAGGGGAAGAGAGCCTTCGCTGCGGATGCTTGTCCAAATCAAACGGGGCAAACCGAGCTGCCCCTAAAGGCTTCACGGCCGCCAAAGACAATGGGGAAGAGCCCTTCGTGGACAATAGTCCAAATCAAACCGGGGCAAACTAAGCTGCCCCAACAAGGCTTTCTGACCTGCCAAAGACAGCGGGGGGGAAGAGCCCTTCGCGGACGGTAGTCCAAATCAAACTGGGGGCAAACTGAGCTGCCCCCACAAGGCTTCACAGCCGCCAAAGACAGCGGGGGGGAAGAGCCCTTCGCGGATGGTAGTCCAAATCAAACTCGGGGCAAACTGAGCTGCCCCCACAAGGCTTCACAGCCGCCAAAGACAGCCGGGGGGAAGAGCCCTTCGCGGACAATGGTCCAAATCAAACTGGGGGCAAACTGAGTTGCCCCACAAGGCTTCACAGCCGCCAAAGACTTCGGGGGGGAAGAGAACTTCGCGGACGGTAGTCCAAATCAAATTAGGGGCAAAATGTGTTGCCCCCAAAAGGCTTCACAGCCGCTAAAGACACCGGAGGGGATGAACCATCCGTGGGCAGTAGTACATATTATACATGGGGCAAACTGAGTTGCCTCACACGGCTTCACAGCCACACAACGACAAATGAAAGAAAAGCAAGGAGATTAGACAGGTTACATTTTTTAATGGACTTATGCCTTCATATCAAACACTTAAGAAGAACAGAGTAACGGTCCCATATAAAAGAGCTTGAAAAAACCTGCTGGGCTCACCCAGAAACCAGGCTACATTCACATACACGACATCAAAAGAGAAAATCTAAATTGTGTCAAGGATAAAGAACAAAATCATATAATGCAGATGATGGTCAAACGATGTTCATGTCTTCAGAGGCATATTCGCCCATTGGCTGGTTTTCACTTCTAGGTTGGCTGTCAACCCCATCCTTCTGAGAGGAAACTTCAGGCGCCTCCCCGACAAGTATAGGATCATCATCCTCGGCCATGGGGGAAGTGACCGCTACTGGTGGGTAGAAATGGGTCGCGAGGCATATCAGCCTCAGAGGGCACCATCGGAGGAAGATCAATGATTGGAGGTGAAATAGTCGGAGGAGAAAGAGGCAGAAGGCGGCCAGCAGCAGTGAGCTCATCAAGTTGATGCTTTAGTGCACGATTTATCTTCTTCTCGGCTAGGACTCGAAAAGCGGTCGGGGGCTTCTTCCGCAAAGACTTTGTCCACGGCGAACTTGAGTAGCCGGTTTGTCCGCCTCCGTTGGCTTTCCGGGCCGGGAAGCGACCAAACCTACGTAATCTTTATGTTGATCTTCGGCTTGCTGAAATGCTTTATGCGATTTCACTGCCACGATGCGCAGATCATCCCGGTCCTTTTCCAGCTGTGCATACTTCACTTTCCAGCCATCCGGACCGTTAATCTCCTGCTTCATAATCTCCAAGGAGTCCAAAGTGCTAGTCAAGCCGCGGACCACATGTCCAATATCCAGGCTTAGCTAAAAAATAAATAAATAAATAAATAATCTCTTAGTAAAGAGTGCGCATCCAGGGAATCGCTATGGGTATACAAGAAGAGAACTTACCCTTTCCAAACCAGTATAGATAGACGTTTTGTGGGAAGAGAGAACCAAAGATCGCCAGAGGCTTGATCCTTCCGGAAGATGGGAACCGAAGAAGAGAGAGGTCGCGAATAACCGGGTTGTCCAAAGGTTGAATCTCGGTATTGACATCGCGGTCCTTTACCTTGAATCGAGGTCACCGTGACTTCAACAGTCCGAGAGGGCAAGGAACCAGACGCGGTGGTTTCCTTCCCATGCCGACGCGAGCTGGAGCGCGGGCTTGGTGGTAACATGAGAGACAGAAGGATGTGCGGACTTGGCTTTCTTCGGGGGCGGACTTCTAGGAACGACTTCCACGGAGTCATCACCGTCGGAGTCGCTATCCCAAAGTTTGAGTTTGCTGGCGGCCATATCAGTAGCAGAAGTAGTGGTAGGAGGAGGATTAATATCGTCTTCCCAATCTGCTAACGCAGAATAGGAAGAGGGGGCGGTAAGGGGAGTAGGGGAGTGGGGTTTAGCGGCAGCTCTTTGGGCAACAGCTTGGGAGTGGTAGATCTTGGTAGTGTATTTGAAGGATCTGTGGGGTTTTCTTTTAGGGACAGGAGAGGATTTGGGTTTTCTTTCTTTGGGAGGCGGCAAACGATAGAGGGGACCTTGGTAGTCACCGATGTTTTTCAAGGATGGATCAAGTAAAAGAGGGTTACCTTTTTCTGGGTCAATGCCGAGAAGGGCGCATTGAGCACTGCCCAAATCGCGGAGGTGTTGAAAAATTTCGGAGGAAAGGCCGGTGTAGATTCGAGATCGCGAATCGGGTCTCCAACCTGGATCACCAAGTAAAGACAAGTTAAAAATATAGTTAGAAAGGAGCACAGCGAAGTAAAAGGCGGTACGTACCACTTGAAAGAAAACTGAGGTGCCTTAGAGAAACGTCGGAGGGGAGATCCGCGGAGAGAAAATTCCCAGACACATATAGTGGATAGTAATGCCATACTTTGTCAGAGGTGGTCAGGTGGAGAATAAAGGACTTCTTCTGCGGACGAGTACAGAAGGACTGATACCCTACACTACCAAACTTGGTGCTCTTCTTGATATAAAAATGAGTAATTATATCGCGGAGTTGGATTTTAGGGGATTGAGTTTCATTATAATGATTCGCGGCATACATGACATGCCAAAAATTGCCTATGCCTTGGCAGGGCAGAATATTGAAGTGGTTGCACACCTCGACATCTAGAAGGGTTAAAGGAAAGTGCAAGCCTGCCGCTATCTGACCTATAGTAGCGATGAGACAACCAGGCTGAGGTTTTACCAGATGTGGAAAATGGGTAACGCCGGGCACATGCTCTAGGACCAAGTCACCCGGAATGCCATAGGCGGCCTTGATGGCATCGAGGTTAGGTCTACAGTGGTATGACGGTGGGGGTGGAAGAGTAGTCTTCCTTCCTGAGGTAGAGGGTTCCGCGGCAGAATTAGAAGAATCAGGGTTCGAGGATTCAGATGGATTCGCAAAGATGTCCGCTAGATCCGAATCGAACCGGCCGGATCGAGTGGCCGAGGTATCCGCTGATTCAGATGCCGACATGTCGAACTAAAATAAAGAATGAAGTGGAAGCAACAATGGTGGGAACGAGTGATAAAGGGTAGAGTGAAATAGTGAAGCAAGTGAATGCAGCAAAATAACAAGAAAAGGGAATGGAAAAAGAGGAGACAAACCTGAATGCAAGGTAGCACAACCAACGGAGCAGCTCTAAAGAAACCCGATCGGAGCTTGAAGATCTCACGAAAGTGAACATAAAAAACGAGAAGAAGTTGGAGAGGCTGGAGAAGAAGATGCAAGGTTGAAGTGATAGATTTGGAGAAGAGAGAGGGTTTGGAGTCGGAGCGGTGGGGGGAAGAAGGTAAATTCAAAGACAAGGGACCATGGGAAGGAAGACACGTGGGGCCTCGAAATGGTAAAGGTCAGAGCAAATGCGCGTGCACGTGGGACAGCTGGATGCCATGATGAACCCTGGGCCAATGAGGAAGGGGAAGGTAATTGAACCAACACAAGGCAGCATACCGCGAAGTGAAGAGAGGAATGAGGAGAGGTTCTCGGTCCCATTGGGGTCGTCCCGATCACCACTGTGGTTCACACGACGGCAAAGGAACCGAGAGGGGCATCTGTAGAGGCCATATTCTTGACATAGAAGGTTATAGGTGATAAGTGGGCCGTAAGTAAGTTAAGGTGGAGGAGACCTAATGCTGGTGATCATGTCCGCTGAATGCCAACCACTGGGAACTGCTAGAAACTACCGCGACAGGTGGGAGGACAGACGACGTAGGATCAAGGAGGGATCAACGAAGGGTAAGAGGCAGGTGAGAAGATACAGAATTCCAACTGCTCGAAACTGCCTTGACAGGTGGAGGGACCGAGGACGCTAGATAGAGGAGAGATGAACGACGGACAGGAGGCAGTTGAGAGAGAGGGGGAGTGAAGTATAAAAAGAGGGAGAAGGAAAAGGAGAAGAGGAGGAAAAACAGATTTGTTAAGAGAGAACACATTATATTAGAGAAAAGACATTGAATTAGAGAAGACCATTAAATTTGTTAACACAATGGGAACACAAGTGTCCTTTTTTTTGTAAGGGCTGGCTTAAGGGCTGAAACCCCTACCATTTTATTAAATAAATAAATGAAAATGAACTTACAATAGAAGAAAAAGAAACAAAAATAAATAAAATAAATAATAAATAAAAAGAATAAAAGTAAAATTAATTATTTTAAGCACAAAAGCTAAAGATCACGACGATGTGGAGGACGACTATTATTTTGAGATTGCCTCTTTGGCATCTTAGCATCATATTTAGCCTTCTTCGAAAGGCTTATTTTGTGACTTCAACAAAACAGTATAGGCACCTTCAGTTATTAACTCCAACCGCTCGTTCCGACGATCGTCATCTACCATATGAAAAGGACAAGTTGTTTGTTTTATCATAATGAGAAGGACCAGAGAGATTAATTATCTCGGTTATCAGTTTTTTCAAGTTTTTCTTCTTCTGGAATATTTCCCCAATGTGTTGGAATTTGAGATGAGATATCAGGAATCAAAATTCACAAGTTATGTCATCTTTCTCAACAACACCAATTTGAGTCTCAAGTATTTTTCGGGAATCAAATGAGTCATCGACAATTTCATTATGTGTGTATCAACGTGTTATCTGAACTTAAATTTCCAACTAACAGTGATATCAAATCATTACTATAGGTGGAGCTTGAGTAGTACAAGTTAGTGCATGATTCTTCACTAGATTTTGTTTTCGACACAGTATCCCTCAAAAGAGAGTCCTCCACCAATCTATTATCTCATCATCTTGAAGAATCCCATTATTGTTAACTCTATCTAACGCCTCAAACCTATTTATAGTAACTGATGCTTCTTCACTATGCACATCATGATTGATTTTGTTGATGCCATCATTTTCACCCTTTTCATTATGCTCCTTTTGTACTAAAGATTGTGTGGAGCGTTGGCTGCATGTTCTTTTGTAAGTCAACCATCTCGATTTGTTTTATGTTTTCGAGCCTATCGTCTTTTGGCATTATGATTAGCAAACTCGCCAACAACAGGTTGTTTGTTTATTACTTCGACATCTTTCTCCTTTAAGTGCTACTCTAGCGTCTTCTCAGCTCCCTCTTTTACATTCTTCATACTAGCAGAGTAATCTAAAATTTGTGTCTGCCCAGAAAAAAAACATTTAAATAGCTGTTAATGATTTGGGCAGTAACACCAATAGCATGTAAGTTGCACCAGTGCTTCAGGTGCACCAAACTCTTTTCCAATGAACAACTTTACCCAACAGACGATTATTACAAAAGAAGCCTTTTCAAATAATCTATCCCAACATCACAATTATTACAAAAGAAGCCGCTTCAAATAATCCATCCCAACATCACAATTATCACCTAGAATTGTAAGCATATCATCGTTAGCATATGGATCATCACCATTTGCAATGCTTAGCAGAAAAGCGGAATAAGAAGGATAACCAACATTTAGACATATATAACTTTAGAACAGATAAATGCCTCCTAACCATTCTTAGAAAAGTTCTACCACTTGCATATGATTTTACACCCACATGCAAACACCCTCCATATATTATCCTAGTGCCTGTTTGAGACTTGTATCCCCCAACCAAACTCATAGAGCTAACAATGTGTACGCTAATTAAGGGATATTTGTATTGACCAGGAATAACTCATATATGTAAGTATAAAAGGCCTAATTTGTTGAAAGGTAGAACTCTAAAAAAAAATTAGAGTGCCATGGTTTAAAAGTATCCCAACACTCTAAGAATCCTAACTAGACTACAAAATGCTTAGGAGAAACTTATAAAAGAGTTGATATGCAAAATAGAAAAGAAGACTACCTGTAGCCAAAAGTAACAATTAGCAAAAGCCATGCAGGATGCATGAATCTTCAGAGTGAATGTATAGCTTTTTCCTGCGAAAGAAGGTGGGGCGTTATTAAAAAAGAAAAAGAATAGAAGAGCATAAACATCATTTCATAATTAGAAAGAAACCAATTAAAAAAATGACAGGACACCAAGACAACAAACTAACTACTACATATCTTGAAGCAAGTACAGTAAAATAAATTGGTGAAAGAAGCATAGAGATCCAAAAGAAAATGGAAGCTCCGTGTTATTAGCGAGTTCAACATTAAGAAAAACCACGTTTATTGAAGCACATAAATGAAAACCCCCAAAAATGTGGAATTCTTGAAAATGAAAAGGCTACGTGAGGAGGCCCTTTCAACATTTTACAAATTGATTGACCAACACATCCCTACACACACGGAAAACACTTCAAATCAAAATAAAAATGGAAACAACCTTTTCACAAATTCTTTGAGTAAAAGCTTAAAGACTTGGTGAAGTACAGAGAAAAGTTGGCATAACATAATATTGATATGCGTCACATAAAGCGAGCCTTTACAACTTGGTGATGAAAAGACGATCACAACCTTTCTAAGAATTTTGAGGAAAAAAAGCACAGTATTGAAATTGAGAATTGAAGTAGGAAATTAATAGGCAAAGTAGTGAAATAAAAATAAAACCAACGTATTAGCCAGTGAGAAATTAAACAGATTGATCAATGAATTCCATTATTAACAGATTTGATCAGTGAATTCAAATTTTTGACATATTAATATATCTTAAGTAGTGCATTTCTTAAGAATGTGTTCACCAAAGACTATGGTGTATAATTCAACATAAATTACAATAGATAAAATCCACCACTGCGAAAAAAGATTTAACTTACATGACGCTAGAGTAAAGGGACTAATGTGGTAGAAACGGTTGTTCCTTTCCTGTCAGTAAAAACAACATTGTTCACAAAATTTTGTTAGAAAGAGAAAGAGATTTGATGATGAAATTCAATGTGAAATTCAAATAGGAAAGAAAAAAAAAATGAAAAGTATGGAACTGAAAAAGTTAAGAAACAGCAGTACGTTATAATAATTAAATGATGGAAGTGCCTTAAATTATCTTTAGCCAAATTCCAAAGGCCGGTTTAGACTAATTAATAAACTGGATGAAGAGATAATCAGAAAAGAAAAAAAATCAAAAGAACAGAGACAGCGGATGTAATACTCACACATTCTCCAATCTCAAACATAAGGATGCAACTCTTAGAAGCGCGTAAGACATCCAGTATGACTTTTGTCATTATCCATTCTTGAGTGTTTTGTAAATAATGGAGATCCAAATGATGATAAGAACAAATGGAAAGAGAGCGACCGCGAACAGATAGGGTCGAGAGAACCAAACTCTTCAATATGCAACTAAATACGGAAGGCCAAGAGAAAAAAACCCCATTAAAATTCAATGTGTTGCATTCGTTGAATGAAGGAAAAGCCTGACGTGAGAGGGATAGATAGAAGAGAGAGAGAAAAAGAGAGGCACACTGTTTGGAAGGAAATAGTGGGGAAGAAAGCCCACACCGTTTCAAGCCGAAGGGTAGCATCATTTTCGGGTAGATAATTTGGAAAATATTTTCGGGTGGATAATTAGGAAATGTTTTTTATTCTAACTTGTTGAACCAAAAAAACGGGAGTTCAATTTCTTATTAGAACTAGCATTCTGGGCACGCTCGATGAGCGTGAACTGGAGAGGTGGTCTCGAGTAATCGCTTATATTTAACCGAGAACGTTGGCTCTGGTATTTCGCAACGTCGGTTGACATGTGCTGTAGAGCATAGACATATCAAAAAAATTGAATTTTTAAACAAAAAAAAAAAAAAATCATTGTGTATCTCAAATACATGGCAGCAAATTAAAGAAAATGGTGATTATACATGATAAGAGAAAAAAGGGTAGAGATATGATATCAGAACAGAAAGGATGAAGCCTAATGAACTGCATACCGCTTCAAGCTGGCAAATGATCCGAGCAACGACACCGATCCCATACAGAAAAAGCACCTAGAGTCTTGCAACTGAAATACAATTTGTTGTTTTAGTTCCTAGTATATATTCATTTGGCAGTTCAAATGTACAACTGAACTGGGCCATTTGTTCAAGTGTGGTCCAAACTTGTGAAGGCAATGGTTTTATGTTCCAGAATACAAAAATGCATCTGTAGCCTTCTAGCTGCAAAATAGTCAATCCTTATTATTCAACAAAGTAATGGGTGAGTTTCTAAATAGATATATATAGAGAATAATGTCAACTGTTCCCACATGCTAGAGTAAATGCCTCAGTTCCTCCTAACATATTTTTTGTGGATCTTACCAGAAAATTGTTCTGTAGATTTGCTTAAGTAGAACTGCTCCTTCGAACAAATATATTCATCTAATGTCCATTAGAGGTTATTATTTCTGAAACAAAACTTTGACACCTACAAATAAGATTGTATTTAGTTGCATCAAATAAGTCGACAGAGGCATTACCTTCTAAAATAATCACTTACCATGAACCTCGCCCAACTGCATGTAGGATATGGACTTGGGAAAATCTCAAAAGTAAATGATATCGCATCAGTACACCTGCAGAAATAACATGATTCAAATAATCAACAGCATGGATTCTTTCAAATATAACCCTCAATCAAGATAACCCTCAATCAAGATCCGAACATATTTGATTGGTTGAATGTAGTGATTTCTCGCATAATCAAGTTCAGTAATTCCTTGCAATTCATCAAGCGAAATTAGAGGTGGGAAGATGGTGGAATAGTGGGGATTCATAAAGACCGGCTGAATTTTTGTCACATATATACCCTCAATAAATCACACTGGGGTTACCATTTAAATGACATCTATACCCTCAATAAATATAGGAATTAACATTTTATGTGCGGATCAGACGTCCGTAAATAGAAAATAGCACTGGGGTTAATTCAGGAAAAGAAAAAATCCAGTCGACCCAAATTATACTGTTACTCGAGGAGTTATCTTTACAGAGTAAATAAATGACACTGGGGTTACCATTTAAATGACATCTATACCCTCAATAAATATAGGAATTAACATTTTATATGCGGATCAGACGTCCGTAAATAGAAAATAGCACTAGGGTTAATTCAGGAAAAGAAAAAATCCAGTCGACCCAAATTATACTGTTACTCGAGGAGTTATCTTTACAGAGTAAATATAACCCTCAATCAAGATAACCCTCAATCAAGATCCGAACATATTTGATTGGTTGAATGTAGTGATTTCTCGCATAATCAAGTTAAGTAATTCCTTGCAATTCATCAAGCGAAATTAGAGGTGGGAAGATGGTGGAATAGTGGGGATTCATAAAGACCGGCTGAATTTTTGTCACATATATACCCTCAATAAATGACACTGGGGTTACCATTTAAATGACATATATACCCTCAATAAATATAGGAATTAACATTTTATAATGCGGATCATACGTCCGTAAATAGAAAAAATAGTTAAGGGGTTAATTCAGGAAAAAAAAAATCCAATCGACCCCAATTATACTGTTACCTCCAAGGAGTTATCTTAACGGAGTAAAGATCTATACCCTCAATAAAAAAAGGAATTAAAATTTTTGTGCGGATCGACGTCCAGTAAATAGAAAATAGCAGGGGTTAATTCAGAAAAAAGAAAAAATCGGTCGACCCAAATTATATCGTTTTCGAGGAGTTATCTTTCTGAGTAAAGATAAATGACATAGGGTTACCATTTAAATGACATCTATACCCTCAATAAATATAGGAATTAACATTTTATAATGCGGATCGGGACGTCAAAATAAATAGAAAATAGCACTGGGGTTAATTCAGGAAAAGAAAAAATCCAGTCGACCCAAATTATACTGTTACTCGAGGAACAGAATAAAGATAGACGAGTGATCTTGAAGAGAACACTTGGTACAAAATTTGGGCAGTCGTTCATAACAAACATCTTGCAAGAAACCCGTATATTAAGGATTGGAAATCCTTAAAGTAGGGTCACACCCCGAATCTCAATAAATCGGATAACACTCCTTGTAGCTAACTCCTCGATATTCGAAGTGCCAAAACACTCTCAAATATTTTTATGGGAGATAGGTGTGCTTTCAGTCCTCGAAAATCGAGAAGTTAGGAAAGGGGCCGGTTAAACAAACTCTATCTATTGTGACTCCAATCTAATGCCAAATCCTGACCGTCCAATTGTAAACTATCTAACGCATGAGATCTATTTTCTGGACCCAAAGAATTCTAGCAGGACAGTTTCAGTATTGAAGAAAAAACTCAAAGAACCACAAACTCAAAGAACCACTACGCACTCATCTTTTCCAACTCTCTTCTCATCTCCATCTCAAACAGCCGACAAATAAAACTTCCCAACTCCGACTTCTTTTGGAATACCACTACTAAAGTCGCCTCCAAACTCTTCATTGTAGTCTCCCTCTTTTAATCACCTCTCGTTTCGGGTTAAATATAAACAGAAAAATACCATTTTATTTTTCATTTAATTTGGAGTTCAAGATTTATGAGCAAATTTTGTTCAATTCATGTTTTAATTGTGTGGTTGCTTGAGTTTCACAATGAGTTTAAGGGTTCGGATGTTATGGTTGATTATCAAGTAAAACCATTTTTTGATTTCAAGCTTTCAAACACAATTCATAAGGTGCGACCATTGTCACCAAATACGGGTTTAAAACGCGTTTAAAACCCGAGATATTGCCAATGTGTCTGGTTCCAGTTTAAAACCCGGGTTTTTCAACAAAACGCGTTTTAAACGTTTTAAACCCGTTTTAAACTTAAAAAACGTTTAAAACCCGAGATTTTGAAAATCTCCCGTTTAAAACTTTTTTTTTTTTTTTTTAAAAGAAAACGCTAGAAAAGAAAAGGGTTATGGAGTTTACCTTTTTGAAGAGTGGGCGTTAGATTGACTTATTGAGACCGTTCTATTTTGCTTTGGACTATTAATAATTAATTGAAAATTTTAAAGTTATTAACTTATTTGTAGTATTTAATTATGCCATTATGGTTGGTAATTAGTAGTATCTTATTTTGAATAGTGTTTTGGCACTGAATCTAAAACTTCTAGTATTTGGATGAGTTATGATAATTTGATACTTTCATGTATTTGAATTTTCTTTCATTTGTATTATTATTATTTTTATTTTATGTGTCTCTTTTTTTTTTTTTCCACTTTTATAGAAAATCAAACTCCTTATCTATTATATTATTTATCATCGGTTTTACCGTTTTTTTACGATATTATCGTTTTAAACCCGCTTTTACCGCTTTTAAACCCGTTTTTTATGCCCCCGTTTTTTTACGCTTTTTTTTTTTTCCGTTTTTTCCCGAGACGCGTTCCGTTTAAAACACGAACTAAGTTTTTTTCAAGTATACCGTTTTAAACCCGTACCGTACTTGGTGACAATGGGTGCGACGGTAAGTTTGTTCATTTAGGTGATTTATTTTGTTTTAGTGCTCTCATTTGTAATGGTTGTTTCATTTCTACTGGTTGTGTTATACCATGGAGTTCCTTATCAAGATGGGTGTTGGAGTCTTACTTGGAGAAAGCATTTGTATTGTACTCACATGAACTTGGATATGAATATGAAGTTGTACAAAGTAACGCCACATGGATTTTGAACATATATAGGGAACACAGTATGTACTTGATCAAATGCCCGTGAGGGATTTTTATGGAGTTTTTACTTATTTGCAAAGTTGAGATTGTTTTGTTTGATGTTTTTTTAGTTGGTGGATCTTTAGCTCAAATGGTTGAGCACTTTGGAGACATCCAAAGATGATGGTGGTTCAAATCCACTAAGATCCTTTAATTAGTAACAAAAATTTAATAAGATCGGTGTTGGAACGATTTAAATTTTCTGTCCAAGAACTAGTAACGTGTGGGAATGTTTGTGCTGGAATATAGTTGCTAGCGTCGCCGTGTTGCAATTGGTAATCTTATGACTGATAATGTGGCCTAGAGAATGCGTTAAACACCCGAGCAACCTGGAAAAATGCTTGGTGATGAGGATATTCTCATTTATCAGCATAAACAACATGCCTTACACAAAACAATGCTATTGAACTCCCTATCAATACTGAAGAAAATAATAGAGCTACTACTAAACAAAACAAAGCTGCTAAATTCATCTATTGAACTAAATGTACGAGACCACATTGACTTCTCAAAATTACGATTGTCGCAATCCTCAGTTACAAATTGGTACCCAAAAAAATATCTAAGCAAACTGCCTAATACAAAATACCTAAGACAACTTGCTATCAAAATTTATTCACCAATGTCATTCTTCTAGAAATCTGCCACCAAAATCTACTACCACAAAGTCACTCCTAAGAAATCTGCTCCAAAAGTTTGTCGACATAGTGACACCATCTCAATTCAAAGCTCCACCACCTGCTATTAAGCACATATTAAATAATAGTGATGACAAAAGGAACTTAAAAAAAAAATGAAAGAAAGAAAGGTTCTTACTTTGTTCTATAGCTTCAGTTAAACATTTGTTTTACTTATATGGAATCCGTGGACAATTCCTTTTGTCATGGGTTGTTTTCTGATTGCATTGTCCACATGTCCTCAAACCTTTCTCCTGAGAGATTTCGATTGGCTTTTTATGTCTACCGACCTGTATCTTTCTTCCTCCCTTTTCTTTGTGAAATATTTGGGTTTAAAAGCAATAATTGGGAGACATCAATCGGAGGCTCTTGTTCTTCATTATCTTCAATTGGTGAAGGCACTTGCACCTTTTTGTTGCATCGAGCATAACATAACTTTCAATCAGTGTGGTCATGGCATCAATGAACATTTTAAACTTCTCATTATCTCTCGCTGCTTCATAAACTACTTGATTGGCCACAAAGAAACCGTGTGTATGTCTTAACACCTCTGATTCTTGTGCACTACTCACTATTGCACTCCCATCCAAGACTCTATAACAGTTTGCTCCTTTCATCCATCTTCTCAAAATAAAGTGTTTCGATATTTCATCAAAGTCGTAGTGGATAAGCAACTTCAAAAGATGTTGGCAAGGAATCCCCATGAATTCAAAAAACTTGCATTCACATGTGCCCATATTAGTTTCTCGATTAAAGTTAACATTCCAAACTCTCTGGCCTTTATACTTTCTCGACGTCATGGTGTAAGACTTGAAGTTGATATCAGGTTTTTCAGTTAGAAGTTTGTAGTCTTGGGCTTTAAACCATTCTTCTTTAAACTATACACACTTCTTGTGAACACTTTTGATGCATTCTTTAGTAGATATTCCTGCCTTCCCACAATGCGGTCTTTATGTTCAGTTTCATAGTTTTCTTCTCTTTCTCTTTGTGCAATTCTTCGCAAACACCTCTCATTCTGGTAAACAAATTTCTGGAGATTAGTGTCAACTGTAAAGTATTCTTTGTAAAAAGAATTCATAGATTCGCTGCGCCCCGTGGTATTTATTCCTACATAAAAAGTGTTTAAGTGATATACTGGAACCCATTTTGCTCGAATTGCATACATTGTTTGTAGCCACTTATTTTCCACCAAGTCATTCTTCTGCAACATCTCTTGCCACAACATTTCAAATTCACTTACACTATAAGTCCTTCAAAGACACCGCTGCATTTTATCTTCAAACGTGGTGCTCTTCGCATATACATGTCCCAAATACTCGGGAAATTTGCTTGTGATGTGCCAAAGACAAAACCGATGTCGTGTATTAGGAAATACTTTGGCAACAGCTGCTGTCATAGCTCTATCTTGATCCGTGATTATAGAAATCGGGTGACGCCCACCCATAGCCCCAAGCCACGTCTTGAACAACCACAAAAAACTTTCTTCTGTCTCATCAAGAAGCAAAGCACAACCAAATTGAATAGATTGAAGATGGTTATTAATTCCAGTGAAGGGCCCAAAAGGCATCTCATATTGATTTTTCCTGTAGGTGGTATCGAAACAAACAACATCTCCAAAATGTTGGTACTGAGCACGTGATCGCCCATCCACCCAAAAAAAATTCACCCCCTTACCCGTGGTATCATACTCTATGGCATAAAAAAATTGGGGTTTTTCTACTTTCTTTTTTTGAAAATATACATAAGCTGTACTTGCATCATTTTCCTTCGGTATTTTGTACTTCTTCCATTTGGAGTTCAAGTGATTGTAACAATCTCTGCCACTATACCCCATCGCCTCTCCACCAAGAAGTGCAGGAATTCTTCCTATGGGTAAGTTTAGATCATCAAACCTCTCTACCAAAATCTTAGCCGCTTTAGGCATAGTTTTCACTGTTCTCAATTTCAACCTCTTGTTAGGAGTGACCATCTTGTGGCTGTGGGTATCATCAAAATATTTCACCATCCATGACTTATCATCTTGCTTGACTACTCTCATTCGTGCTTTGCATTCACATCTAATTGTTGAAGTGCTTATTCTTTTCACTTTACTCTCCGAGTTGTCTTATACCCTGTCACGCTTTCCTTCTCGGGTACAAACCATATCACAAACTATCACCTCATCATCATTACGGTCTTTGGATCTTTTTGGGTACTACGAACACAAGCTGAGAAACCATTTTGTTTACCATACTCCAAATAATATGATTTTGCTTTCTCTAGACTTTGATAACTCATCCCCACTTTTGGTACAACCAATTTCTCTAACATTTCATTTGGAGTTTCAACGGATAAAGAAGGAAATTCATTGTTGGGAACTACTCCATCATTATACAAGATCATTTCCTCCACTTCTTCACCAGGAGAGAAGTCTGTGACCTCCACTTCCTCGTCCATTATGAACAAATCAATAATGAAAAATATAAAAAAAATACAAATTAATAAAATTCAGCTGCAATAAAAAATGTCGGACAACGAAATATAAATGTAATATGTAATTCAATTAAGCACGCTTGAGTGCATTTAGAAAAATTAAATTGAAAACCTAATAAAAAAAAATCAACATGAAAATAAATTTTTAGGCGGGAAAACGTGGTTGCATTGTGAACCAGCAAAATAGTTTTTTTTTTTTATGGTATGAAACATAGAACCAATTTGATTGCAGCTCTACAACTTCCTTAGGGATTCTAATTTCCGATGCCACTAATCTAGTCTAGTTGTACAAAAAGCTTTAAGAAAAACTCACCTCTGATTTGGTATTTCTTAGTTATAAGTAAAGCACGAACTTTTGGGGGAATGAAGACTTGGTGGCGACGAAGAAAATGAGTAAGAGATGGTGGAGCAGACGTTGGCATCGTATTAAGAAGATGGAGTTAGTGCTCCTCCTTCTTTTGCTCCAGAGAAGAGGCACATTCTGGAGTTGGGAAGGCGAAGTGGTTGTGTGAGTTTTTTTTCTAGTTGCCTAAAAGGAAGTTTGGAAAGACGAAAATACCCCTGCTTATAATTACCTTAATATTTTGAACAGATCCATGCGTTGGATAGTTCACAATTGGACGATCAGGATTTGGCGTTAGATTGGAGTCACAATAGATGGAGTTCGTTTAACCAGCCCCAAAAAATATTGTTATCTGATTTCGCCAAAATTTAGGGTGTGACAAGTAGATGTTAACTCTTTTGAAAGATCTACTTCCACACAAAATCTTGCTACATGAAGATGAGACAATGTTAACGTGGGTTGGTCAATACTGAGATACTTACCAACCATCGAAGCAATTGGAATCAACATAACTAGGTTAAAAAAAATGATAGGGAAGATCATAAAGTTCAACCCACACAAGAACTATTTTCGAAAGGAGGGTTTAACCGCCTAAACTTGGAAAGTGTGTTCATCTGTTTCTCTTCCTCAGCTTCCTGTCTTTGATTTTTTGGCTGTTGAACGAAGGCTTGAGCCTGTTGCACTAGTTGTGCTTGTTGCTGAACAATAGTAGTCTGTTGTTGTTGCAAATTCTTAGCCATGCCACATATTGTGTGCATCATAGTAGCAAAGTCATCACCTTGGTTCTAACCCATGGCCTGGTTAGAAATAGACCCCATGGCTCGAACACGTTCACGTCCACGTCCTCAACCTATCGCTAAGGAAGTATAGTCAACACGACTACAGTCTCTCACCATATTCCTATAAGACAAAAAAGAAACGCACCCATTAACGCTCCCATAAACTAGATTGACATAACTCATTAAATTCCTCAAGACAAAATTCATTTTCACTTTTACACGAGATTCACTAAAATATTTGGCACCAAACTCCATAAACTATCCAATCCCTAAAAGCATCTAAAGCCTTTGCTCTTATACCAATTTGTAACACCCCGGATGTAACACCCGTATTTAAAAGACGTATTTATTTATTTATTAATTAATTAAATTATTTATTTAAAAATTGGCTGGATTGGATTTGGGATACGCGGGCCTGATTTCTGGGCCCGAGTCTGTGTTGGGCTTGGGTTTTAGACCCAAGTATATAAACACATTGTTCTAGAGAATAGGGTTCTGGAAGAATAAAAAATATTAAAAATAGAGGCAGAGCTAAAAACCCGTTTGCTGGAGCGTTGGAGCGCGATGACTCGGACTCGGAGGAATTTCGTCGAACTGTTCATTAATGTGAGTAGTTATGTTGTTATTTTTTTCATGGAACATATATTTTAGTTTTACGGGTATACAGACATTTTTGTTGGTCAAATATTTCCGTCCATTGTTACTGTTCATTCTCTGGTTATTTTCATTCTCTGGTTATTTTCGGCGTAGTGTGGTATCATTAGATTAAACTCTGTTGAGACTCGGAAACTTGACATTTCACTGTCGAAGCTGATGGGCGTTAATGGCGTCAGCCTCACAGTCAGCCTCACAAAAGTCGTCCAGCATAGTTTTAACTCTTTGTTTTGTGTGGGTTTTAAACTCCTATTGTTATGTAGTGTTGGGTATATTGTATTGAATGTGGATTGTTGATGTGATGATTGGGTGAGGTCGGGTTTGAATTTTGTGGAGGCTGTCGAAGGTGGAAACAGTTTTATGGCGTCGTCTGCCTTATGTGGGTTGAACTCAGTTTGATTTAAGCTTAGTTGTTATTGGGGAAGTGTGAGGGTTGAGTGGGGGCTTGACAGAGGTGCGGTTGAAGCTTGGGTGACCATTAATGGTGGCCGAAAATTGTAGATCTAGGTTGAGAAGAGTTTTGATTTACTAATATTTGTGGTTTTCGTTTTCATTAAAGTTGTATGGGTTGGTATGGGGATCGAAACCGATTGGTCAAAATGGGTGGTCGATCGGAATTGGTGGTGGCCGGTTTTGGTGGTGGTTGTTGGAGAAGATGACACTGTTCATCTCTTGGGCCTTAGGTGATTGTTGGGCCGAAATGTTTAATTGCTTGGTTGGGCCCAAAAATCTATTTTAGTTTGGGCCGGTTTTTATGTTAAGTTTTGGGCCAGTTCTTTTTGGTTTTGTTTGGGCCCTTTTCTATTTGTTTTGTTTAATTTATGGACCAGTTTAATCTAAAGTTTTGGGGGGGTTTCAGTTCAATTTTGGACCGAACCACTTAACTTTTGGGCGGTTTCTAATATTGTTGGGGCGACCCATAGGACTTAATATAGATCCCAATTGGGTCAGGTGGAATAAATGAGTTGGTTTTAGACTTTCGGGTTCTAAGGTTTGGGCTTGGCCAGTTGGGTCCGAACCATTACCTTAGCCATGAGCCATACACTTTGACTTTAGCCATGAACTATGGCTATGACCCTGAACCTGTCGAACATGGAAACGACAGTTTGACTTTGACAATGACAGTTTGACTTCGACCATGACATGTTGATTTTGACTTTGACCATGATGTGATGACTTTGACCATGATGGGTTAACTTTGACTTTGACCATGATGTGTTGATTTTGACCATGATGTGTTGACTTTGACTTTGACCATTGACCATTGACCGTTGACTTTAACCATGATGGGTTGCCTTTGACTTTGACCATGATGGGTTGACGTTGACTTTGACCATGATGGGTTGACTTTGACTTTGACCATGATGTGTTGACTTTGACCATGATGTGTTGACTTTGACCATTGACCATGATGGGTTGACTTTGACCATGATGTGTTGACTTTGACCATGACGTGTTGACCGTTGACTTTGACCTTTGACCTTTGACTGTTGACTTTTTCCAGTTTTTCATATATTTAAGAATATGGACAAATATAATAATAAAATATTGTCGAACATTATATAAATTTGGTTGTCATTTATCTAATTAAGATTTGACGTGGATATTGTGAACTATGTAATATGTGGGATATATATGTTGAATGCAATAGTTTTGGAGACATAGATTTATATAAACGCTCCATTATTATATATGTGAGATGCTACTATGAGGTAGTATAGTATTTGTGAATATTTCCCACGGGATTGTGGCATAGTACAATAATATATTGGCACGTGAAATAATAAAAGTGGTTATGTGAAATAATTGAGATATGTCTAAATATTGTGGCTTAGTGCAATAAGGTAATTGACCTGCACGTGATATAGTGGAATTTTATTATGAGTCATTAATGTATGACACTTGAATAAACTACGAATCGAAAATCCTAGAACCTAGCTACCACAACTCATGTGATTGGCCTTACGGGCGTTTGAGTTAATCCAATAAGCGCCCGGGAAGTAAGTAATGATTGGCCTTCCCGGCGTTTGATTAATCCGAATGGCCTTCGGCGTAAGTAATGTGATTGGCCCTTCCGCGTTTGAGTTAATTTGAATGGCCTTCGGGCGTAAGTAATGTGATTGGCCCTCCTGGCGTTTCAGTAAAGCTGAATGGCCCTCCTGGCGTAGCCGAATAGTGGCTTGATTATTCCGTTCGCAATATAGAACGAGATCGCTAATATTTTATGCCAAATAGTGGCGATTTACATATATTTGGCTTCCGTGTGAGGATTTACGGTGTCGCGGCATCCCATTTGGTGGTGGTTACGCCACGGAGTGGTTCATTATGTAAGGGGAGGCATGTGGATGTACATGTTCGGCGTTGGGTAGCGATTGTGGTAGCCAGGGAAACTAGGTAAGACATAGATACGACGTGATTTTAGGGACACGCAAAGAAAGCATTAAATAATATAATTATGGTAATGTGTTGGTTAATGATGTATCTTTAGATAGAGGATTGTATATGCTTGGCTGGTTATAGTTTAGTTAGAACCTAAAGCGCCTCGTGGAGGAACTAAATGCCTTTTTATTATGCGTATGGTATGTTGTATTAGTTGTTGAAAGTTAAGGCGCCTCAGTGGAGGAACTACCTGCCTTAGTTATTGAACTTGAGGATGTTGTATTAGTCGTTGAAAGTTAAGGCGCCTCGATGGAGAAACTAACTGTCGTATGGATTTGTGTATATATATGTATAATTATATGTTGTATTTTAGAGCTACTCACACCAGTATTTTTATAATGCTGACCCGATTTGCATGTTTGCTTATCGGGTGTGTTCATTCAATGAATATAGTTGATAAGTTTTGATTGGGTTTAGTGTTGAAGAAGAGTGGTTCTTTGCTTGTGGTTTCGTTAAGCGTTGCAGATCTCGAGGATTTGTTTTGTTTTCCTTGAGGTGATATAGAATTTCAGTCTAGACAATGTTTTTGTATTTTCATTTGTAAATTTTATTAAAGAGTTATTGAAAGGAGAGTTGTAACCTAATCTTATTTGTGAATCTTTGTCATGAAGAAGACTTTTGTTTAAGTTAAAATTTTTATTGGTTTTTATTATCCGCATATTTTAACTGTTTATGGGTTTTTGGGAGTGGAGAGTGCGTCACACCTCGGAAATCGAAGAGTCGGGAACAAATAATGTTTTTCCGAATTCTGTCGAAATTCGGGGTGTGACACCGGATCTTAAAATATATCATTTAAGACCCAAGATGCACTATCCATAAAATAAAAAGACATGACATTTCACAAATAATATTCTCTAAGTCTAATTATTTAATCCAAATATCATAATTCAAATAATGACGGTTCAACATAACTTAAATTCCCAAAACATCGATATTACAACCCAAATAAACTCAAAATAAATAAAGTTTAGTTTTACAACCAAATATGAATGAAATCAATAGAGAAACCTACTACTATTCCTACTAAATCCAACTTTGAATTCCCGCTATCCACGAATCCCATGAGCGTAACGTGAAAGTGTACTAATCTGAAAAATAAAAGGGAGAAAAAGGGGGTGAGCTTCCAAGAAGCCCAATGAATCACTACAAAATAAACACTTGGATTGAAAGGATAACAATACATTGAAAGTGCTAATTTTCTTAAAACATATAATATGCAGAGACCATCCACTTAATTATATGAAATCCTTATTCTAAAAATGTGAACATGTCGACTTAACCGCTCGACAAACACGTTACTATTGGGTCAACTTTCACATCTGCTCAACCAAGCATTCCTTGATGTGTGCACTAACGTCAATAACACGTGGATCCAGTGTTCCTTTTGGGTCTTTCACCCTAGGGATATCAACACCCTTCTTAAGTTCCAAGTATAAACTCAATTCCAGGTCACATATCAAGAACTAATAAAACATTTACCCATGAATTTCCAAAGGAAATTCAAAGCCACATTCACACATTTTGTTAAACAACAACTTTGCATAAATTCCATGCATCCTTGTGAATGTATTAAAATATGGAAAATTAATCATAGTTATAAAAATATTCTCTTAGAAGTCGAAAATCGTATTTCCGGTATGACAATGAAATTGTATTATAAAGTCAGCAGTACTACAATTCCAAATAATTCTTTGAACATATATAGAAGTGATAGAAATAACATTCTTTCTAAGTAATTGAAAGTAGGAAAGGTGTAGAACTCACCTTGGCAATACTAGCAATAGATACTACAAAACCAGAAAGATGATTTCAAGAGTGCTTATATGTAGTACTGACAACTTGAGCAAATGAACTAGCCCTTCCAGTGAAATCTTCCACAAACAATCCTTGTGTATTATGCGTCAACACTAGAAATACTTTTCTAGCATCTATATATTTTTAAGTCAGATCAATATCAACCAAAACCCTTACTCACCATTAATTGATTATCTCCTATATTTTCTCTAACTAACACCCTGTATGCACGTGTTATAAGAAAATGAGGAAAACCTTAGTGGGTGACACGTGAGTGAAGTGTTGTCAAAGAGTTGAACTATTCTCAGGACTAAGAGTCTTAGTAACGTAGGAGACTTCAAAATTTAAACTTATAATACCCTTACACCAAGTCATAGTTTACTAACTTAGTTCCTGACCACATGTTCACCTCAAACAAGCAAGTCTTTGCCATTTTGGTTTCTCATCAAATAAACACAAGCAGTAAAATACAACCCATATATAATGAAATAATTAGTTTTTAGAAATGACTAATGCTAATACTAATAGAAGAATATGGTTAGTTCAAGGTATTACATACTACCCTCCTTAAAGGAAATTTCGCCCCAAAATTTTTACCTTGACTTGCGAAAAGAAACGGGTATTTAGATTGAATCTCCGACTCTAGCTCCCATGTAGCTTCCTGAACACCATGGTGCTGCCATAATATCTTAACCATCTTAATGGTTTTGGTCCGCAACACGTGTTCCTTGGTGTCAAGAATCCGAACAGGTTGTTCCACACACGACACATCCTCCTTAACAGACAAGTCCTGCCAATCCAAAATATGCGTAGGATCTGGCTCATATTCCCGAAGCATCGATACATGAAACACATTGTGTACATTAGAAAGTTGTCGGGGCAAGGCCAGACGATAAACAACCTCACCAACTTGCTGAAGAATCTCAAATGGCCCAATGAACCTTGGGAATAACTTTCCCTTCTTGCCAAATCTCATGAGACCCTTGCGAGGTGATACCTGCAGAAAGACATGATCTCCAACTTGAAATTCTAATGGCCTTCTATGGTTGTCATCATAGCTCTTCTGACGACTTTGAGCTATTCGTAATCTTTCCCGAATCAAATGGATCTTGTCAGTAGTTTCCTGTACAATTTCTGGTCCAAGCAAACTACACTCTCCTACTTCTGCCCAACATATAGGTGACCTACATGGCCTGCCATATAAAGCTTCAAATGATACGTGTCATACCAATACTAGATTGGTAGCTATTATTATAAGCAAATTCAGTAAGAGGCAAATGTTTCTCCCAATCACCTTTGAAATCTAGAATGCATGCCCGTAACATATCTTCCAAAATTTGGATAACTCGTTCTGATTGCCCATCATTTTGAGGATGATAGGCGATACTAAAATACAATTCAGTACCAAGAGCGTCTTGTAAACTCTTCCAAAAGCGAGAAGTGAATTTTGAACCCTATCCGATACAATTGAGACTGGAACACCATGTAAGCTTATTATCTCCCCTGCATAGAGTTTACTCAACTCAACCACTGTATGAGATTTTCTAATGGGAAGGAAATGTGTTGATTTTGTCAAACGATCGACATTTACCCAAACTGAATCATGGCCAAGCCTCGTCTTCGGTAAACCAGTAACAAAGTCCATGGTAATGTGTTCCCACTTCCGTTCAGCTACTGGCAATGGCTGTAATTGTCCTGCTGGTTTTTGATGCTCCGCCTTCACTTGTTGACATATGAGACACTTAGACACATTCCGCTATGTCCCGCTTCATGCCTGACCACCAAAACTGATTTCTCAAATCACGATACATTTTTGTGCCACCTGGATGTACCGTATACCTTGACCTGTGTGCTTCTACTAATACCTCTCCTTTAAGTTTTTCATTCATAGGGACAAATAATATGCCTCGAAACCTCAAGCCATTGTCTGTACCGACTGTCCAATCTTCGATTATTTCACCATTTGTCACTTTAGCACAAATTTCTAGCAACTTCTAATCATGTTTCTGGGCTTCATTAATCCTTTATATTATTGTTGGTTGAACAACAACACTATACAAAGTCACAGGAGTTTCCTTTCTCTGTACCACCAAGTCATAATCATCAAGAGCACGTATTAGCTTCCACCGATGTATAGCTAATTGTGCTAGGTTCCCATAAGATTTTCTGCTCAATGCATCCGCAACTTTGTTAGCCTTCCCAGGATGATATTGTACGTAGTGTGAAATCATAATCTTTTATATATTCATTCCACCGCCTTTGTCTCAAATTCAAGTACTTTTGAGTGAAAATATATTTGAGACTCTTATTATCAGAGTAAACCTCAAAATTTTCTCCATACAAATAATGCCTCCATATCTTCAAAGCAAAAACAACAGCTGCTAGCTCCAAGTCCTGGATTTTTAGTTGTCTCGACGCATAAGCCACCACCTTATCTTCTTGCCTTAACACACAACCCAAACCATTAAGTGAAGCGTCACAATAAATGATATAACCCATTCCACTAACTGGAACAATAAGAATAGGAGCTGTAGTTAACCGACGTTTCAATTCTTCAAAAAAAAATTCACATTCTTCGTTCCATTCAAACTTCACATCCTTCTTTGTTAACTGTGTCACTGGTGTGGCAAGTTTAGAGAACCATTCTACAAATCGCCTATAATATCTTGCAAGCCCCAAAGAGCTTCAAATTTCAATTGCATTAATATTCTTAGGCCTCTCCCAATTCTTTATTGCTTCTATCTTAGATGGGTTGACAGACACGCCATCTTCAGATACAACGTGGCCTAAGAATTTCACTTCGGACATCCAAAATTCACATTTTGCGTCCTTCGCATACAACTTATGTTCTCTAAGAATTTGCAATACTATTCTTAGATGTCATTCATGGTCTTCCTCAGTTTTAGAGTAAATGAAAATATCATCCACAAAGACCACTACAAATTGATCTAGATAAGGCTTGAACACTCTATTAATCATGGTCCATAAATGTTGCTGGTGCATTCGTCAAGCCAAGTGGCATCACTAAAAATTCATAGTGCCCATACCGAATATGAAAAGTTGTTTTCTATATGTCTCCCTCCCGAACCCTTAGCTGAAAATATCCGGATCTCAAGTCAAACTTAGTAAAAAATTTAGCACCTCTTAGCTGATCAAACAAGTCATCAATGCAAGGTAACGGATATTTATTTTTCACGGTTCCCCAAGAAGACGGAAAGTAACCTTCTTCTTATAACAATCTACTATTGCATGGTAAGAAGCTAACCAATCCATTCCAAACAAAACATCAAATCATGCATATCAAGGAGAATCAGATCTACTAATAGTTCTTGATCTCCAATTCTAACAACACAAGCATGACACACTGATAGAAAATTAGTCAGTCTAAATTAATAGACTAATCTAACCCTAATTAAAACCGCAGTTTACGGCCTATCGTTGAAAATAGTTGCGTAAAGCGAATTCGATCCCACGGGGATTGCTACTTCGGACAAACGAGTGCTAAAATATTACCTAACCTAATTCGACAATGTTGTTTTATAGAAATTTGGAATTTACTTCTACTAAAATTAACTAATTACTACGAAGGAAATAAATTAATTTGAGAAATTCAATAGAGAGAATTCTAGGACTATTGAATCCACCGTAGACTTCTGTGTATATTTCTAAGAGTAATTTTAATGTTCCAGATTTATCTGAGTATACGAGGGAAAAGTAACCCTTGCTTTCTCGAGGATATGATCGTGATAATCTTAACTAAACATGTATCTTCTAAAAGTTCAGCACTAATGATCAAATTTAAAAGATTACTCGTCTTTTTACGGCACGAGTAATATCTAAACTCGGTACAAACAGTTAAAACAGACTTAATCAATAGCAACGAATATCGAACTATATTGCATGCATGACATACTATATGAAAGATAAATTCTTGCTATCAAATCACGAACTTAGAAGAATATAACAATATTAAACCAACTGGAAATCATCGAAATTAATCCCAAAGAAACACAAACATTAGCCTAAGGCTTCATCTGTCCTAGACTTTAGTTTAGTTTGTACATAATAATGAATGGAAAAACGAAATCAAAAAGAAGAATTAATCATTGCAAAACCGTAGTCCAGCAGCGGTGTCGTCTTCTCCACTTCGTCTGGTGCTCTCCAAAGATCTGGTGTTCTGTCTTATGTGTTCTGGAGCCCCCCTCTGTTCTGTTTCTCTCTTCTATATATAATGGATTCCCTCGAGAGTTTGAGTTGAATTAGAAGTATCTAATTCGGTCGAGTTCGCGTGAAATTAGGGATTGGATTGCAAACCCAAATATCGACACCGCTCCGCCTCTTAGTAATTGGATAATGTTTTTCTCTAAAAGATAAACGGAATTAGAAATAAGGGTTTAAACCCATGGGATGATTAGATGGTGCAGCTTTCGGTCGGTTGGGATATTTGATTGGTTCGATTTGGTCGCGGGAATTGAGGGATGGGTTTTTCTGTTCGTGCGAATTGGAAACTGGAGAAGGAGCTAAGGACTGCTACGGTACATTAAGCCGGATGGGGAATGGTGTGGCCCTTAGTGGGTATGGGATTTTGAGTAAAAAGGCATACCGAAATTCAAAGCTTGATGGGTGCGGTTTTTATAACACCTTTATTGATTCCATCCCACATGGCCGGTCTAGGAGAAAGAAATTCAAGGGTAAAAATAAACCTTGTGATACGAGGTTTAAAATATAGGTAAGGTTACCTTGTGATACGAGGTTTAATAAGGTTTAAGAAAAGTTGGCCCATAGCTTGCAAGTTTGTATTCTTCACGTGCATTTTACCAATATTCATATCCATAGTCTCTGGCCTTGTTTTCTACTGATGATCAGGTGCTAAGGTACCAAGTCCAAATCAATAACGCCTCAATTCTCATTAGCGCATTACATAAAACGGTATATTCCTAATATATCAGGCCTCCATTGAAGCCCGAACAACTAGCGGATCAATCTAACCACAAGTTAAGCACAATAATATCCCGGAATCTCGATAGTTTAGGTTTTAATCAATAACTCCAATTCTGTAAAACCACCAAAAAATACACTAACTACATCAAGCGAATAATAAATTAAGCGAACTAACTAATATAAAATTGAGTAAATATATAACATTTATAAACTTTATCAAAAATACCCCAAACTTACATTTTGCTAGTCCTCGAGCAAAACTAAACTAATAACAAAAACAAAAATTCTAACTCACTTTCGTAGGAATCACGATTACACTTAGCATGTGTAACAAGCCGTTAAACCTCTAGGTTACCCCTAGTGGACGAGTTTAGTCTCGTGAGGGTTTTCAGAAATGGTACCCACAAACATTAACATAGTATATAACAAATGGTGATATAATTTTCTCAGAGATAAAAATTTTTTCGCCCACTACTAAACAAGTTCAAAAATCAGCAATTGTCACAGTTTACATCATCATTACCAAGACTCATCACTACTTCCAAAGATAGAAATCATTGATTACTACTCCAAAGCAGTGCGTGTGTGTGTGTTTAGCCAAACTAATACAATCTCTTATCCAAGTAACGGAATTCCTAACTTACTATCCAAAGAATATATCAACCTCAATCCTCACCATTCATACACTCACAAGAAAGTCTCTCTTAGATAAGTTTTCAATTTTACCTCTGTATGCAGGGAAATGAGTAAAATAATAGAACATCCCACATATTTAGCCAAAAAGACGGACTTGTGAAATTTCAAAAACAAATTAGTCTCATGGAAAGAACATCAATCACATGCGAAGTGTCGGGTCCTTCACTTTAGCATCCTCTCACCTATTCTACACTTCATATCATACTTTTGTGATAAGTCTGGGTATTAAGACGGGGCTTAGGATAGGTTGACAAGAAAATGGTAAAAAGGAATCAAAAATTTCTGAGAATCAACTAAAGACCATTTTGTACTTGACCTTCATGGAAAATTTCTTCACTTTGTAGATCACATTACTTGACTTTCTTTCACTTTTTTTTTTTTTTTTTTTTTTTTTTTTTTTTTTTTTTTTATTGATTGACTCACTTTGAGCAAAAGGAATGATTTTCTTCATTTGATTTTGGTAAATTTTCCTTCGAATCTTCTTTCTTCTAGCTTTCTCCTTAGTCTTTTAGAAATTCTCGAGAAATATGGGTAAAGGCCAATAATATGGGTTTACACTCCATATCCGGAGTCAGGTTAAGTATAGTTGGTTTGAGAAGAAAAGGCTTAATATATAAGGCTCAAAAGGGTTAACATGATGATCTTACTAGGTGGTATAGATAAAGGCTAATTGGTTCACTACTTGACTTATCGGTATGATATTCCGCGAATAGACTACAAGACCTAATGGCTATCTCCCAGTTGATGTCACCATTGATCGACCAAAATAAGAAAAATGAGACCATACAACGAATTTAAGCACAAAAAAATGATTGAGTCAACTTGGACTCAGAATTTACGTAAAAACTCTCCAAGAAATTCAAAGGCTCAAGTCTCACGGGTTAAGTCTCTACATTTCTCTTCTAGTTCACTAGGAGATTAAATTACTCTTCAATTTGACATGTATCAGGTGGCTAATAGTGCATATTCCACTTTGGCTTAGACTTTCATCAACAAAATCTATTTCTAGAGGTAGAAAATAGTCTAAAAGCAACAATGGCTTCAAAAGTGACTCTTAACTTCATAGATTCCTTGAAAATCAGTGGCTTTAGAAATCATTTTTTTTTTTTTTTTTTTTTTTTTTCAATTTCTCGTCATAGAAAATCACCATTAATCATACCATGTTAGACATATTTATTTTTTTTGCTTAACAAACATTTTGTTCCCACCCCCAAACTTCTTATAGACATTGTCCTCAATGTTAACATAGATACGGAATTTAAAAGATAACAACATAGACAAGTAAAAGTATATAAGGAAAGAGGTTACCAAGAGCTTCCAAAAACGAAAAATAATATCTTTGATTCACCTGTAGAAATTAGTACCTCACAAAAGATATAACAATGATAATATAAAAGAGGAACCAAGTTACTACAATGACTAAAATGTGTCACGTGTCTCACCCCATAGAGTTACACGTCTCCAAAAAGGCAGAGAAAAGGTGCTAGAGTGGAATGCATGATACACGTGCACAAAAGACTCAACAAAAATAAAACATGGGTTGCCTCCCATAAAAGCTTACAGCTTAACGTCTCTAGCGGATCTAATGCTTCCAGACACCCAATTCTTAGATTAGCATTTTGTCTACCAACTAAACACAAAATGAACTCTCCAAAATTGAAAAAATTTCGACAGAGTCTCCTTTGTATTTTCGACATTTCATAAATACAAAACCTGTCATAACCTGAAAATCACAATAATATGTTTCTCATTGGTTAACCCAAATGGAGACTAGGGGCTGGAATGAAATATTTGGGAACAATACGAAGTGACTCTTACAAAAGAAAAGTAAAACCTAAAAACAACGAAAAACAAAACCTAAACTACTAAAGTACAAACATACTCATCAGATATCACTCAGATTATGACCTAATAATAATCAAATATTCCAATCTCAAGCAAAAGATCATGTGAAGTTCAATTTAACTCTGTCACCCCCAAACTTGTGCAAAACAACACTTAAACATACCATGTATCACCTAATAAGATATGCCAATGTAGTGCACTATAGGCTAACATGGGACAATGCACTTAACAAATAGTGAAAATGCCATGAGATCTTCGCAAATCTGACAATACTTTCAAGTCATCTTTTCTCACCCAAACGGTACGTACATTAGTTGGAAAGTGTCTAGGGTCTGTTTGTTTAAATCTTACATTTCTTTTCTTAGTATGAGTCATAGGTAGACTATAGGCAGATTCCAAAGAAGAGTTAGGAAGCGAATTAGATGTGACAAACTTACTAGGATGGTCATGAGGTGAAATACCTGATTGTGGAACTTGGTTCCTGAGTTACCCCGGGTTTACACTAGTATTAGATTTATACCAAAACTGAAATGCTCGTTTTCTAACCTGACAGTGATACTTAATATGCCCTTCACCACCACAATAATAACAAACAACAAGAGGCCTAGGACGTTCAATATGAGTAGTGGAAGGGGCAGTAGTTGAGACACGTTCTAAAGAAGATGGAGCTGACTTAGAACAAGTAATAAGACTATCGTGATCACTGGAACACTCCCCAACACTTGGGATTGTATCCAAAATTTCAACATCATTACACAGGTTTGGAAATGTCATATTCGAGTCGAAATTCTTCTTTAAAAGATCAAAATCAGTTTCAATACATTTTTGCCTTTCCTTGATCATGTCAAACTCACGTTCCAAAGATTTATTCTTATCACTAAGAGTTTCATTATCCGCTTTCAATTTATTAGCAATATGCATAAACTCATTAGCTTTGGAACTCAAAACAATGTTTTCACTCTCAAGAGATAGCATCCTGTCAGACAACTTCTCATTTTCCTCAAGTAATTTTTTTTTTTCTCTATTGACTCATTATCGCGAATAGGAAGGAAAACCCAAAACAGCATCTCCTTTAAATCGGACTTGGATCGAAACCGAAACTCTTTCGATCGACTTCGAATTCTATTCGAAATCAAACACTGCTAAAACCGTAACCTCTATATATACAAGTAAAAACCAAAGAAAACTCGCTACACAACACAGCAGAATTAAGAACGGGCAGAAAAGTGGAGGAGGATTGGAGACGCACGGAAACCGAGAACGAGACGAAGGGAGGCCAAGGAGACTTTCACTGTCGACATGAGTTTCCTAACCTTTTCTTTACTTTCAGTTCCATTATTATGACTTGCTAAATTATTTAGCTAGGGCTAAGATGAAGCCCTAACCTTTGATGTAATTATTTTGAGATTGGGTTTTATGGTTATAATAATAATTAACTGTCAATCTTCTTTCGTTACATTCTCGATCAATAGTTGTTATATTCTTGCACCTTGTATGTCAAGCATCCTAGGTAGTGTGAACTGATTAACTATTAATCATAGCCTGATATCTATTGTCAATATCAAATTTAGATATTAGTTGTGCGTTAAAAGACAATTAATCTTTTAAGTTCGATCTCTAGTCTTTGAATTTCGGAAGATGCTTTTATGTAATTGTTTTGTCACGATAACATCTTCGGGTAAACACCGAATTCTCATTCGAGTGTTTCTCGTATTAAACTGAAACATTGAACCCCAGTCCTAAAATATTTATTGAAAAGTCTAGAGTGGATTCTGAAGTCCTAGTTCCTCTCCAATCATCTGAACCAAATTCTTTAGTTAATTGCTTTCATAGAAATTAGTTAAATTAAATAGTTTTAGATAATAGTGAATTCCAAACTTTCTCTAAACCACCATTGTTCGCATTAGGATAAATAATCAGTTAGTATTCAATTGTCCTGAGTAGCAATCCCTGTGGGATCGACCCGTTCGCCGCAACTATATTCAACGATAGCTGTGCGCTTGCGGTATAATTAGGATTAGATTAGTCTATTAATTTAGACTGACTAATAATCCTTAGTAACTTTCTCATGAAAGTCATTCACTACAACAACACAGCTAGGGTCAAAACATGGAGTGGAAGTACTAGAGAGAGGGACGATGGAATTAGGACATGAAGAGTTAACTTCAAGAGTACTATCAAGAGAGAGTTCATCAGATAGAGTATGCACTACCACTTTTAGTACATCATCATCATCACTATCAGACAACCAAAAATCATCATCCAAAATCGAACTAGTGTCATTATTAGTGCTTAATTGTTTGCTAGCAGTTTCGACCACATTAACCTCATATATATTCTCTAACTCTCCAAGTTGTTTGCTCACATCAAAAACATTAAGCTCGACTGTCATATTACCAAAAGAAACTTTCATGACACCATTCCTACAATTTATAATGGCATTAGTGTATTTTAAATGGTCTACCAAGAATCACGGGAATATTTCCTTTAGAATTTTGGACGGGTTGAGTATCAAGAACCACAAAGTCCACTGGAAAATAAAATTTATCTACTTGAATCAAAACATCTTCAATAACACCACGAGGGATTTTAGCGGATCTATCGGCAAGTTGTAATGTTATTGGAGTGGACTTAAGCTCTCCCAATCCTAATTGCATATACACGAATAAGGGGAGTAAATTCACACTCGCTCCCAAATCAACTAAAGCTTGCTCTATCCTATGACTTCCTATAACACATGAAATGGTGGGACAACCTGGATCTTTAAACTTAGGTGGAGTTTTGTATTGAATGATTGAGCTTACTTGCTCTGTAAGAAAAGCTCTCTTCTGCACATGCATCTTACGTTTCACAGTACACAAATCCTTTAAGAACTTGGCATAGGCAGGAACTTGCTTAATAGCCTCAAGAAATGGAATATTTATATGAACCTTTTTAAAAACATCCAAAATTTCATTAGATTGTATACCTTTCGTTGCTTGAACCAATCTTTGAGGAAAAGGAGCTTTTGGTATATAATGTGGCATAGGACTAGACTCTACAGGAATAGAAGGTTGCCTAGAAGCTTCACTAGCATGAGGACCACTAATATCACTCTCCTCACTTTCACGTTCACCCAAATCAGACCTAACCTCTACCATAGGCATCTCAACCTTATTATCAACATGTTTACCACTCCTAAGCGTAGTAATCGACTTTACTTGCTCATGGTGGTGCCCTTGGCTCAAGTTAGAGCCTATCTCATACTGACCCTTTGGATTAGCCACTGGCTGACTAGGAAACCTACCCTTGTCCCTTTCATTCAAAGTATTAGCAATTTGACCTATGGTGACTTCAATCTTCCTAATGGCTTGAGCATTATCTTGAGTAGCAAGTTGACTGGCTTGCATAAACTGTTGGGTTGTTGCCTGAAATTTCATGGTGTTTTGTGATAATTGAGCAATGGCTTCTTCTATAGGTGAAAGTTTAGGTGGTTGAGGTGCATACTGTGGTACTGGGTTTGAGTTACTAACTGGACCACCCTGATGTATACCCTTGGACCAAGATAGGTTGGGGTGGTTACGCCACCCAGGGTTATACGTATTAGAAAACGGATTATTGCCTGGCTTTTGGTGTGAATTAAAAGCATTAACTTGCGCATTGACGCCAGGGCAATTATCAATCACGTGATCAAGACTATCGCACAACAAACAACCAGGGGTCTCAACATTATTAACTTGAGCTGGAGATTTTGTCTCCTTTTCTACCTCAAGAGCCTCAACTCTTCTAACTAAGGCAGCTATTTTGGCATTCGAGTCAAAATCTTTATCAACGTGAAACATAACATTCTTTGTAGTACTACTAGCCACCTTCTTAGGCTCACGACTAGTTTCCCATTGTTGGACCTTTTCAGCAACGTCTTCTAAAAACGACCATGCATCATCCACAGTCTTATCACAGAAATCTCCAGTACTCATGGTCTCAATCATAGCCTTAGAGCTAAAATCAAGACCCTCATAGAGAATCTGTATAAGTCTACCCTTCTCTAGGCCATGGTTAGGACACTGCAAGAGCAGGTCCTTGAACCTCTCCATACACTTCCATAATGACTCTCCATCAGCTTGGCAAAAAGATGATAAATTTTTTCTAAAAGCAGTTGCCTTATGATTAGGGAAAAAATTCTTTAAGAACACAATGCATAATCTTTCCCATGTAGTTATGGAATTAGATGGAAGGGTGTGAAACCAACTTTCGCTTTCTCCTTAAGGGAAAAAGGGAATAACTTCAGCTTTATAGCCTCATCGCTAAACCTGTTGGAGTTTCACAAAGTCCACAAATATCTTCAAACTCTCCTTACATGAAGATATGGATCTTCCTCGTCTGTACCCCTAAACTTAGGAAGTAGCCCAAGTAGATTGGGCTTTAACTCGAAATTATTAGCATTGGTCGGTGGAGGAACGATGCAAGACGGTCGAGTTGTCCTAGTAGGATATATGAATTCCTTAATGGACCTAGGTACTTGGACAACAATGTCATTATTATTGTCAGCCATGTCAGCAAAAATTGATGTATTTCCGACAAAGGTTATAGGTATTTCTAACTCGGCAAGATTTCTAATCCTTTTATGAAGTGTCCGTTCAATTTCTGAATCAAACAGTGCTAACTCTGGATTATTGGATCGAGTCTCAATCATAAACCACTTCTAAAACCTAAGACTCTAATAAATGATGCAAACGATGCTCACACAAACAATACCAAACAAATATTTCAACCCAGATTGAATTTTAAATATTGTTTAATATATTTGCTCCTAAACCCAAATAACACGATTCCCAGTTCTTGTGCAAAAGCACCGTCACTCGATCCACGTGTCAAAAGAGTTTTCCTAGTGAGCGGGCTAAAACCTGTCCTAATGCAAGATGCCTAAGGCTGGTCAAAGGTGACTTAACCAATCCTAAATGCAAGAAACAATGAAACAAACAAAACACACGAAACAAACAAAATTCAACCCCACAAAGGAAAGAGACGTACCTCCGGCGTGAGCCTTCGAGGGCTACTTGCGACGCCGGGTGACGACAAGCAAGAAACTTCACAAAGTCCACAACAAAATCACGACTATCAACCTTGTAAGAAGAAATCTTTGCTTAACTATCTGCAAAAATAACTAAAATTAAACACGTAAACTACTTAATTAATATAACAGAAAAAAACTTAAACTACTTAATCACGATAAATAAGACTTTAAAACTCAATTGTGCCACTACAATCCCCGCAAAGCGGTAAAAAACTTGATAGAAAATTAGTCATCTCTAAATTAATAGACTAATCTAACCCTAATTAAACCGGAAAGCGCCTATCGTTGAAAATAGTTTGCGACAAGCGGTCGATCCCACGGGGATTGCTACCGGACAAACGAGTGCTAAAATATTACCTAACCTAATTCGACAATGTTGTTTTATAGAAATTTGGAATTTACTTCTACTAAAATTAACTAATTACTACGAAGGAAATAAATTAATTTGAGAAATTCAATAGAGAGAATTCTAGGACTATTGAATCCACCGTAGACTTCTGTTTATATTTCTAAGAGTAATTTTAATGTTCCAGATTTAATACGAGTAGCACGAGGGAAAAGTAACCCTTGCTTTCTCGAGGATATGATCGTGATAATCTTAACTAAACATGTATCTTCTAAAAGTTCAGCACTAATGATCAAATTTAAAAGATTACTCGTCTTTTTACGGCACGAGTAATATCTAAACTCGGTACAAACAGTTAAAACAGACTTAATCAATAGCGACGAATATCGAACTATATTGCATGCATGACATACTATATGAAAGATAAATTCTTGCTATCAAATCACGAACTTAGAAGAATATAACAATATTAAACCAACTGGAAATCATCGAAATTAATCCCAAAGAAACACAAACATTAGCCTAAGGCTTCATCCATCCTAGACTTTAGTTTATTTGTACATAATAATGAATGGAAAACGAAATCAAAAGAAGAATTAATCATTGCAAAACCCGTAGTCCGGCGGTGTCGTCTTCTCCACTTCGATGCGGTGCTCTCCAAAGATCCGGTGTTACGTCTTTATGTGTTATGGAGCCCCCCTCTGTTACGTTTCTCTCTTCTATATATAATGGATTCCCTCGAGAGTTTGAGTTGAATTAGAAGTATCTAATTCGGTCGAGGAGTTAAGTGTGAAATCCGGGATTGGATTGCAAACCCAAATATCGACCGCTCCGTCTCTTAGTAATTGGATAATGTTTTCTCTAAAAGATAAACGGAATTAGAAATAAGGGTTTAAACCCATGGATGATTAGATGGTGCAGCTTCGGTCGGTTGGGATATTTGATTGGTTCGATTTGGTCGCTGGAATTGAGGGATGGGTTTCTGTTCGTCGCGAAATGGAAACCGGAGAAGGAGCTAAGGACTGCTACGGTACATTAAGCGGATGGGGAATGGTGTGGCCCTTAGTGGGTATGGGATTTTTGAGTAAAAAGGCATACCGAAATTCAAAGCTTGATGGGTGCGGTTTTTATAACACCTTTATTGATTCCATCCCACATGGCGGTCTAGGAGAAAGAAATTCAAGGGTAAAAATAAACCTTGTGATACGAGGTTTAAAATATAGGTAAGGTTACCTTGTGATACGAGGTTTAATAAGGTTTAAGAAAAGTTGGCCCATAGCTTGCAAGTTTGTATTCTTCGCGTGCATTTACCAATATTCATATCCATAGTCTACGGCCTTGTTTCTCTACCGATGATCGGTGCTAAGGTACCAAGTCCAAATCAATAACGCCTCAATTCTCATTAGCGGAACCATAAGCGGTATATTCCCAATATCACGAGCCTCCATTGAAGCCCGAACAACTAAGCGCCCGGATCAATCTAACCACAAGTTAAGCACAATAATATCCCGGAATCTCGATAGTTTCAGCGGCAGTTTTAATCAATAACTCCAATTCTGTAAAACCACCAAAAATACACTAACTACATCAAACGAATAAATTAAACGAACTAACTAATATAAAATTGAGCGTAAATATATAACATTTATGCGCTTATCACACACCCAATCCGTGTCAACACTAACACCTATTGGAGTTGCCACAAATAAAACATACTCTAGTGGTTCAGCCTTTAACCCCAACATGGAAGCAAAACGACTCGAAACAAAAGAGTGTGTTGAACCAGGATAAAGTATCACATGTGCATGAGTATTATAAATAAAAAGGGTACCTTCAACAACTGCGTTCGAGACATTAGCATCACTAGACAATGCAAATACTCATCCCTGAGTTTTCGATCCATTGTTAAAATTGTTTCTGACCTGCTGCCTACCACGTGACTTTTGTTGCTGTTGTGGTACCTGCTATTTTTTCTCTCTGCTGCAAGAATGGGACAATTTCTCTTCATATGATTAGGATCACCACACTTGTAACATGCAAATGGAACATCTGACTTATTCCCAGAACTACTGCTATAGTTTTTCCCATTCCCATTATTGTTGTTATTATCATAAGAATTCCCATAAGTCCTTTGCTTCTTGTTTTGCACTAGATGCTGATTGTTAGAGTTCTGATTGGTAGTTTGCACTCGATTGATGTTCTTCTCCTTAATCTTCTGACTGTCTTCCATTTCTTGCTCTGCCAAAAGTGCCCATTCAATAATCTCTGTATAAGTACGGATCTTTAGTACTGCAAGCTTGCCTCGAATAGAAAGATTCAACCCGGCCTCTTTCAAACCTCTTTGCCTTCCATGCCTCGTCTGCCACTAGGTGAGTAGCAAACTGAGATAACTCTGCGAATCGTGCTTAATATTGTGCTACAGTCATCTTCCCTTGATAAATATTTTCAAACTCCATAGTCATCTTATCTTGGACAACCTTAAGGAAAAATCTTTCGAAAAAGAGAGCTTCAAACTGATCCTAAGTCATTTTAGCAACAACGTGAGATCTCATAACCATATCCCACCAAAAGTCAGCCTCTCCCTCAAGCATATAAGAAGCTAGTAATACCATTTGATTATCGTTTGCTTTTAAAGCTCCAAGTATTTTCTTAATTTGCTTAAGCCGCTTCTCAGCCACATGAGGATCTGGTTCACCCTTAAAAGACGGAGGGTTTAGCCACCTAAACTTGGTAAGTGTGTTCATCTATTTCTCTTCCTCGGTTTCCTGTCTTTGATTTTCTGGCTGTTGGATGAAGGCTTGAGCCTGCTGCACTAGTTGTGCTTGTTGTTGAACAATAGTAGTCTGCTGTTGTTGCAAATTCTTAGCAATGCCATGCATTGCGTTCATCATAGCAGCAAAGTCATCACCTTGGTTATTACCTGTAAGAACCTAAAAACTACTAACAAGATTTTAGCAACAACCCGAGGATTACAAACTCAAACTAGCACTAGACTCCTTCTTTTCTCTCCTTTTTTTCTCCCCTTCTTTTCTCTCCTTATTTTCTCTCCTTCTTTTTTCTTCTGTGCCTCTTCCTCTCTCTGTCCCCATCCTCTTCTTTTTATACCCCTTCCCTTCGTATCTGGGTCATCCACCTATCCTCTCATCTGGTGGCTCCCCTTTCTGCCGTACCTAGGCCACGTCCGCCATCTAGGGTTTCGCGGCTATGTTCTCCTGCTACCCAGGTTATCTTATTAAGTTGCCTTCCACTCTTTGTCCCACTGACTTGGTCTCCTTTCCTCTGTTAGGTCCCCCAATCTAGACCGTCCATCTTTCCCTCCATCCCACGGTTCATTTTCCAACCGTACATGTGCCACGTCAGCTGTCTAGGGTTCCGCGGACATGATCCCGTACTCCCTGATGTCCCTTATTACGCTGCTCCCACTTCCTTCTCCACTGAACCAGTCCACTATCTATTACTAGGCTACTACAAATGCCCCTTCTCGACTCTGCGGCCATTTAAGTGGTCCGGGGTCGAGAATTCCCGTTGCTTCGTTTCTTTTCCAATTGAGGTCATTTCTCCTTGAGATGTGTGTGATGGGATGGGTTATCATCATGCGCATGTTTTCTGCGGTGCCTTGTTTCTTGAACTTCCATGTGTCAACATTTGGCTAGAGTTCCTGCCGACTCTTCGATTTCTTTACCACCCTAGAATTTACCCTTTTGCCCTCTAATCTTATTTAAACTTCACTCCTTCTTCCTTCCCAACTTTATTTTTAGTTTTCCCTTTTCTCTTAGCTTTCCTCCACATTTTACCTTATTCTCTCGATCCCTCATAGGTTTGCTTGCATCTCCATAGCGATATCTCCAGTGGTGGGCTCTCTTTTCCTCCGGGTTCTTCCTCCAGGCTCATCATCTCACTCTTCCCTTTGCTCGGTAAGTTCTCTAGGCTTTATCTTCTTTAGTTTGAACTATCTTTGAGTTAATTTCATATCTAGAGTCTGTTCATCTCCCTTTCCGATGTCGGACCCCGGTTCCGGTGCCTCATCCTCTTCCCATTCTACCGAGGTAGCGTCTCCTCCCCCTCTTGCTCCTGTTGCAGCCCCTCCACCTCTGGCCGCCAGGGCACTCTACTACCACCCCCATCTAGATATCGTAGACCTAATTTGGTACTATTAGGGCTGCCTATGGGATCCCATCCAACATAGAATTGGAGCATGTGCCCTCCGTCACCCACTACCCCCACCTGGTTCCCCGCCGCCCGGGGTATCTTGTTGTTACCGTAGGCCAAATTATTGCTGGTCTACGGCTTTCCCTCACTCTCCTTGATGTCGAGGTGTGCAACCATTTCAACATCCCCTCCTGCCAAGGCATCGGTAATATTTGGCAGATTATGTATGCCGCAAATTCATATAACAAAATTGGCGAACCCAAGATAAGTAGCCGTGATATCTTCTCTCAATACTACATCAAGAAGAGTACCAAAGATGTAGGTGTCGGGTACCAGTCCTTCTGCGTACGTCCTAAGAAGCAATCATTCCTCCTCCGTGTCACCACTTCCGACAAGGTGTGGCATGACTACCTGCTATATGTATCGGGCAACTTTCTATCCGCAGACCTTCCTTCTGACTTAACACTCAATCATCTCGCCTTCATCACCAGTGGTGAGTATCCTAGATCTTTCCACCTTTCCTGTTGCGCTATTCAAGTTATCCACTAATCCACAGTCCTTCTTGTTTGCAGGTTGGCGGCCGGACTCCAAATCCCAAATTTACACCAGGATCACTTGCCCTATTTTCCAAAGACTTCCCGACCTTAGTTCTGTCCAGGCTGATCAGCTAGGTATCCATCCCACTACCACAACTCCACTACTGCCCATCCTTGATCTGCAACATATCAGCGATTTATCCGCCCCCTTTTACCGTCCTCCCCCTCCCAAGGAGTGGAAGCCCAGAGCCTCTCCACCTCCAAGGCATAGGCCTCACCCCCATACTTCACGCCGTCAGCATCCCCAAACCTCCTCTCACTCCCCCGCCCCCCTTGAATCTCCCGATCCACCCCATTCCTCCTCACCAGAACACGTCCCATCATACCGCTCTATCTCCACCTGGGATGATCAATATACTTCTCCCCCCTCCCCTTTCGCTGACATGGATGTCCATAATCAAAAGTTGTTTGATAGTGACTCCGATGAGGATAAGGTGATGGAAGTTCCCTCCAGCGAAGTTCAGGCTCCTGTTGATTAGCCTCCCTCCAAGAGGCAGCGGATTACTGCATCTAAAGAACCTACCCACACCACTCAGAGGGACTCCGACTTCACAAAACAAGCCCCTCCCTCTTCACCCCCTCACCCTGCTGTCTCCTCACCCCGCACGCGCCGGCCTGGCAAAGAGCCGGTTCCACCTACCGCCCCATCCACTGACCTTGCCGCTGTAGATGACTTCTCTCCTATTTTCAAGGTGCGCAACCGTAGGGTGAGTATGGCGGACTCTGCTTTAGACAATGCTGTCGTGGCCTCCTCTTTGTTTTATAATGCTCACTTGCCCAAGGACATATCATATGTGGACGGGGGTTCGTTCGACAAGACCGCATTTGATTTTTACACCAACGGGAAAGGAAAAGGATACAACTTTTTTTTTTTTTTTTTTTTAATTTTTATATATATATATCCATCTTCCTCTTTGATCCCAGGTGAGCCTGGACATCTCCTTTATGATCCGCGGCCTGTTCAGCGCCAAGACTAAGGTGACCGCCTTGGAACAAGAACTTAACGGCCCAACTAGCTTAAGAGCTGCCTATGTCGAACTTCAATCAGATCTGGCAGCTGCCAATTTGGCAAAATTCAAGGCACAGGATGAACTTAGGTCCACGGAGTCATCTCACAAACGATACATGGATACGGTCAACGAGCGCCTGAGTCGTCAAAGGGAAACGCTCCTCCAACAATACCAGCTCAACTTGGACGCCCTCACCCTACAACACCATAAGACCGTGGACACCCTCTGTCAAACCCATAAGGATGAAATCGCCAAGCTGCTAGAGCAGCACCAATCAGACATGATGGTTCTTCGCGACCGCTTCAAGGCCCTAGCTGACAATAGGGTGGCCAGGAAGAGCTTGAGCGGCTCACACAAGAAGGCTGCCTTCTCCCCAAAAGACCTGCCACCCCAGTGATCGAATCCCACAAGGTCGCCAAGGAAGGAGCCTCGGCCCCTAATCTCACTCCCGGGGACCCTGTGGTAAGTGAAGACACCTCCACCGCGGCAGTCACTGAGGAGACCCCCGTTGCAACTACTGAAGGAAATACCGAGGAGATGATTGTTGATGAGTCCACCTAGGGAATGCCCTAGATCTCTTTTGTATTGAAACCTTGTTACTAACATGCGATTTGATTCGCCCCATGTTTAGTGATTTTGATGTTTGACTATGCTTAACATGCATGCTATCTTTTTATCTTCGATCTTTATCTACTTGTTTGACTTGCAAAGTATACTCCCATATAATTTTCCTCATCTCTGGTCAGTCCTTTGCCCTCTCCTTAGCGCATTCCTAACATTTTCACCCCAAAGCTTTCCTCATCTCATTAGGGCACTCCGCCGGCTCTACTGAGTTGTGCGGCGTGCTCAATCAGGTGGTGCAGTCAGATGTAGGCCAATTTCTTTGCCCCATGTATCTCTTGCATCTCTGATCCGCAGAGGGCTCATCCCACTCCACGTGCTCTCAAGCCTGCTGGAACAACTCCTCTTGCTCCAGGCTCACTCCATCTCTAGTGTCAGCGAAGGGCTCATCCCCTCTACTGCCTCTCCCTTTGATAAGCGTGGAAGGCTGCTGGGGCCACTCTCCTTGCCCTTTATGTCTCTGGTATCTCTGATCTGTGGAGGGCTCATCCCACTCCGCGGGCTCGATCAGGCTCTCAAGCTTGCTGGAACAACTCCTCTTACTCCAGGCTCACTCCATTATCTCTAGTGTTAGCGAAGGGTTCATCTCTTCCGCTACCTCTCCCTCTGATAAGCGTTGAAGTTTGCTGGGGCCACTCTCCTAGCCCCATGTGTCTCTGGCATCTCTAATCCGCAGAGGGCTCATCCCACTCCGCGGGATCGATCAGGCTCTCAAGTTTGCTGGAGTAACTCCTCTCATTCCAGGCTCACTCCATCTCTAGTGTTAGCGAATGACTCATCCCCTCCGTTGCCTCTCCCTCTAATAAGCATTGAGGCCTGCTGGGGCCACTCTCTTTGCCCCATGTGTCTATCGTATCTCTAGTCTATGGTTCGCATTCTCATTTAGACATCACATATAGCAAACACATTTCTTTTCACAAAAGTGCTGTGGTTTTATATATTTACAAATAGCTCTAGGCATCTGCTCTGGATCTTCCTTATATTGCTTTGTAACCTCATTACATTCAGTTGTAAATTTTTTTCAACATTCTTACATTCCAAGGCTTTTCTATTAGCTTGCCCTTCATTGTTTGTAGCTTATAAGTACCAGACCCTCCTACTTCCACCACGGTGTACGACCCCTCCTAGTTTGGACCCAACTTCCCATCCCTTTCTTCCTTCGTGCTTGGAGTCACCCGGCAGAGCTCCCACTCTCCTATCTTGAACTGCTGCGGCTTGACCCGCTTGTTGTATTGCCTCTGTAATATCCTATGATACTCTTCCAATCGAATGCGAGCTGAGTCTCTTTTCTCTTCTGCCAAATTCAGATCCCCTACCAAGATGTACCAATTCAATCCCTCCTCCACAGCCTTGGTTCTCATAGTAGTCGTCACCATTTCTGAAGGAATCACGGCCTCAACGCCATATGCTAAGGCAAATGGGGTCTCTTTGGTGATTGTCCGTGGTGTGGTTCGATAAGCCCAAAGAACATGGTTCAACTCGTCGGCCCACACACCCTTCTTATCTTCCAACTTCCTTTTCAGGTTGTTCAATATCATTTTGTTGGAAGATTAAGCCTATCCGTTGCCCTCGGGGTTGTAGGGGGGCAGAGAACCCTTGTTTCACCTTGTATGCTTGTAGAAACGCCGCCACCCTAGCTCCCGTGAATTGTGTCCCATTGTCCGCAATGAGGGCATACGGTAGCCCAAACCGACATATAATGTTCTCCCATAGAAACTTAATCACTTGTGTCTCCTTTACCTGTTGCAAAGGGACGACTTCTATCCATTTAGTGAAGTAGTCCGTGGCTGCCAGCATGTATCTCCTTTTGCTGCTAGCCATGGGCAATGGTCCTACGATATCCATCGCCCACATAGCAAAAGGCCACGAACTTGAAACATTATGCAGGGGTTTCACGGGGGCGAATATCAGCTGTGAAAATCTTTGACACTTGTCACATTTCTTAGCGAATTCCACATCATCCTTCTTCATATGGGGCCAGAAGTAGCCCTGCGTCAAGAGTCGGTGTGCAGTAGTCCTTCCCGCGAAATGGCTCCCACAATCCTCTTCATGCAATTTTGCCAGCACCTCTGACGCTAGCCACGGCCCCAGACATTTTAACAAGGGCCCATTGAAGTTCTTTCGATACAATTCTCCTTCCAACAGAACGTATCGCTGAGATGCCTGTTCTAATCTTCTTTTTTCTTTCTTGTCTATCACCTCATTTCCCTCCAAGAAATACCTAATGGGATCCATCCATCCCCCTTCTTCTTCTATAATCTGACACACCTCTATCAACTCCTCAGTGCTTGGCTTCTCCAATCTTCCTACCCGTATCGTTCTTTCCTCTGACCCAGGTATGGCTGCAGCCACATATGCTAGCGCGTCCGTGTGCCTATTCTCACCACGACCCAAATGTACAAATCAGAGCTTCGCAAACTTGTTGGACCTTTCGCGCACCACCTTCAAATACTTTGCCATTCGTGGACACCGAACAGCGAACCCTCCATTAGCCTGACACACTACTAGATTCGAGTCAGAATACACGGTCAGTTCCTTTACTCCCAAATCCTCAGCCATTCTCAATCCCGCTATCACTGCCTCATACTCTACTTCGTTACTGGATGCTGCGAACCCCAGTTTCATGGTCTGTTATATTCTGTTATTATCAGGTGTAACCAACATAACTCCGATGCCACTAAATGCGTCAGTGGCAGACCCATCTGTGAATACTCCCCATCCATTCTTCTTATCCAAAGGATCTAGTAAGTCGGGCTCCCTATCCCTCTCCGGTTCCATGACCATCTCTTCTCCCCAAGTGGGATCCTCTGCGGGGAATTCAACCAGAAACTCCACTACCACCTATGCCTTCTCCGCTGTCCTTATCTGATATTGTATCTCGTACACACTAAGCATCATGATCCATTTCAACATTCTCCCTGACTTTTCTATCCTTAGTGCTTGTTTGAGTGGCAAGTTTGTCACTACCACCACTGAGTGCGCCTCTAAGTAGGGCTTCAGTTTTAGAGCCGAGAAGATTAACGCAAGGGCATACCTCTCAATCTTACTATACCACGTCTCTACGTCCAGCAATGTTTTGCTTTAAAAATACACCAGTTTCTCCACTCTGTCGACTAGACGGACAAGCACTGAACTAACTGCATACTCAGTAGCCCCAAATACAAGTACAAACTTCTCCCCCTGTTCTGGCCGAGACAACAATGGAGCCTTGCACAAGTACCTCTTCAACTCTTGAAACGCCTCCTCGCATTCCGCTGTCCACGAGAAATCAGGGGTGCTTCTCAATAACTGATATAGCGATCTACATTTATCAGATGATTTGGAAATGAACCTATTCAAAGCCGCGACCCTGCCCATAAGCCGCTGCACCTCCTTGACATTCTGCGGAGAAGGCATCTCTATCAAGGCTCTTATCTGTTCGGGATTAGCCTTTATTCCCCGATGAGTAACGATGTAGCTCAAGAACTTTCCCGTAGTCACTCTGAATGTGCATTTCTCTAGATTCAACTTCAAATTGTACTTTCACAGTATCCTGAATGTCTCCCTTAAGCCCTCTAAATGTTCCTCCTCAGACATGCTTTTTTCCACCATGTCATCGATGTATATTTCAATCCCCTTCCGAATCTTGCTTTCGAACATTTTCTCTCCCAACCGTTGAAAAGTCACTCCGGCATTCTTCAACCCAAATGGCATCCTTGTATAGTAGTATGTGCAGCCTTCTATCACAAATGTTGTCTTCTCTTGATCCGGTCCATACATCACGACCTGGTTATACCCTATAGATGCATCCATGAACGAGAATATTTTGTATCGCGCGGTCCTATCCACCAACTCGACTACCCGCGGCATGGGATAGCTATCCTTCGGACATTCTACATTCACATCTATAAAATCGACGCACATACGAACCTTGCTTTTCTTTTTCGGTACTGCGACCATATTGGATAGCTAATCGGTGAATTCCATCTCTCTTATTATTCCAGCCCCTTTTAGCCGTGCCACCTTTTTGTGAATGCCCTCTGCATATTTTGGTCTAATGCTCTGCATCCTTTGCCTCACTGGCTTGGCATCTTCCTTCATGTGTAACCGGTGACACGCAAACTTTGGATCTAATCCCATAACACCCTCAATTGTCCACGCAAACACATCTCTGTTCTCTGACAAGAATTGTATTAACTTACTCTTCCACTCTTCCGGTAAACTGGATCCTACCGATGTGAACCTTTTTTCCTCCCCGTCCCTAATATTTACTACTTCAATTTCATCGAGCGTCTTCGGATCCACCGCTGATTCCTCCTCCCCCTCCACGGTGGCACACTGTAATTGCTATACTTGCCTTTTCCTGGGGTCAGAACTCTCTTCCTCTGGTCCGCGGATCAACCGTTTCACTGTACCCTATGACTGTGCTTGGCCGTCACCTGATCTCCGCGAACTTCATACGTGCCTGTCGGAGTAGGAAATCGTATCACTTGATTGTATGTCGATGGGACAGTCTTCATCTCGTGAATCCACCGCCTCCCTAAAATCGCATTGTATTGTGAAGAAGAATCTACCACCATAAACCGTGCGAAGACTGTCACTGGACCAGTGGTTACCGGCATTAAGAGTTCTCCCATAGGCACTGTCATACTTCCATTGAACCCACACAAATTAGTTCGTGGAGGCCTCAACTGTTTAGGATCTATCCCCATTTCTTCCAAAGCTCCTTTGAACAACAAATCCACTGCGCTGCCACAATCGATCAACACCCTCTTCACCATATAATTGCCCATCGCCACTGTGATGACCAACGCATCCTCATGGGGAGAATTCACTGCCTGCAGATCCGCCCTGCTGAAGACAATCCTGCCTTTGTCCTTCGCTGAACCTACCCTTGACCGCAGCTTGTCAGTCCCGTCATTAATTTGTTGGATGCTCGCGGTTCTCCTCACTCTATTTCTATGAGCATTATGACTTAGCACCTCTCCACTGAAAATCATATGAATAGTACACAATATTTGGTCCTGACGCGGCAAGTGCTCCTCATTCTACGCACCCCTCACAAACTCCCTCATCCTACCTTTTTCCACCAATCTCTGAACTAGCCACTTTAGCGCATAACAGTCATCAGTCTCATGGTTTCGCATCTGATGATATGCGCAGAAGGGTTTATCAGGTAGCTCTATTGGTGTGTTCCGCGGCCCTTCATATCCTCATAGATTCTTTATTAACGAGAATATTTCGCTCAAAGGTCTATTCAGCAGTGTCACTTCTATCTCTCGGTATGGCTTCCTTTCTATGTTCTCCCTTCAAATCCCTTCCCGGCCTCTTTCTGCCCTTTGGGGTTGACCGTGGTACCCCCGCTTTCCCTTTCAGACGCCCCTCCCTCCGATGTTCCTTGTCTTTCTCCAATGATAACACTGCTTTCCCTGACCTCTTAGACTCCTTTTGTATGGTGTCCTCGTACCTGATATATTTCTCCACCCGCGGATATAGTTCATGCAAGGTTGCTATCTCGTTCTTCGCCACAGACGGGTGCACTCCCGTTCCTGGCCGCAGCCCTCATTCAAATGCGATCACCGCGGTTTTCTCATCCAGATTCTCCACCTTCAATGTCTCAGCCTTGAATTGATGTAGATATTCCCTCACTGATTCCACTGATCTTTGTCGAACATTGAATAATGCTGCAATATCCACCACCCACTTTTTCTGGTGTATGAAGTGATCTATAAACGCCTGTTCCAATTCTTGGAAACTCCTTATGCTTCCAGCTGGTAGCCGGTAATATCAGTTCGACGCCCCTCCTTTCAGACTAGCCAGGAACATCATACACCGCAGCCCGTTATATCGAGACTCTTGCCATAGTGGCATCTGCTGCCGAAAATGATGGATGTGGTCCGCTGGGTCTCCTTTACCATCGTACCTCTCGAATCTAGGCTGGTTGAAGCGCTTGGGGACCTCCGAAGCCCAGATGACGTCCGCTAATGGGTTGCGGTTTAGCCCGCAACCACCTGACTGGCAGCTCCCCCACGACCCTTCATCTTCTGCCAGTTCGCTTCCCTATCATTGTCTATCATCACTTGCACCTATTCGATTGTCAAGCCAGTCACTGGGTTTTCAACGAGGTTCGGCCCATTCTCTTCCTCTTCAGAGCCCTCACTTGCCTCTCCACCTGCTCCTTCCTCTTCCCTTTCCTTCTCTTTTCTCAACTCGTCGTTCTCCTCTCTTAACCTCCCGATCTTCTCTCATAAGCCGCGTCTCTTCTGTTTCCTGCTCCTCTCTTCTGTCTCCTTCTTCATCAATCACCGCTTCTGGCGTTAGTTCCTGCATCGCCACCCTCTTCGGTCTACCTACCTGTTTCTTAGGTGCCATTTCTAACTTGTTTTTCTCTCTCCCCACAGACGGCGCCAATTGTAAGAACCTAACAACTACTAACAAGATTTTAGCAACAACCCAAGGATTACAAACTCAAACTAGCACTAGACTCCTTTCCACTCCTTCTTTTCTCCCCTTATTTTCTCTCCTTCTTTTCTCTCCCTTTTTTCTTCTGTGCCTCCTTCTCTCTCTGTCCCCATCCTCTTCTTTTTATACCCCTTCCCTTCTTATCTGGGTCGTCCACCTATCCTCTCATCTGGTGGCTCCCCTTTTTGTCGTACCTAGGCCACGTCTGCCATCTAGGGTTCCGCAGCTGTGTTCTCCTGCTACCCAGGTTATCTTATTAAGCTGCCTTCCACTCTTTGTCCCACTGACTTGGTCTCCTTTCCTCTGTTGGGTAACCCAATCTAGATCGTCCATCTCTCCCTCCATCCCACAGTTTATTTTCCAACCGTACATGTGCCACGTCCGCTGTCTAGGGTTCCACAAACATGATCCCGTACTCCCCGACGTCCCTTATTACGCTGCTCCCACTTCCTTCTCCACTGACCCAGTCCATTATCCATTACTAGGCTACTACATTACCCATGGCCTGGTTAGAAGTAGACCCCATAGCTCGACACGTCCACATCCACATCCTCGACCTCTTGCTAAGGAAGTATAGTCAACATGACTACCGTCTCTCACCATATTCCTATAAAACGGAAAGAAATGCTCCCATAAACTATCACCACAAATCCCTAAGGATCTAAAATCTTTGCTCTGATACCAATTTGTAACACCCCGGATCTTAAAATAGATTGTTTAAGACCCAAGATGCACTATTCATAAAATAAAAAGACATTACATTTCACAAATAATATTCTCCAAGTCTAATTATTTAATCCAAATATCATAATTCAAATAAAGACGGTTCAACATAACTTAAATTCCCAAAACATCGATATTACAACCCAAATAAACTCCAAATAAATATTGTTTAGTCTTACAACCAACTATGAATGAAATCAATAGAGAAACCTACTACTATTCCTACTAAATCCAACTTTGAATTCCCCTTATCCACGAATCCCATGATCCCACGAGTGTAACGTGGAAGTGTACTAATCTGAAAAATAAAAGGGAGAAAAAGGGGGGCCGGTGAGCTTCCAAGAAGCCCAATGAATGACTACAAAAGAAAACATGGATTTAAAGGATAAAAATACATTGAAATCGCTAATTTTTCTTAAAACATATAATATGCAGAAACCATGCACTTAATTATATATATGAAATTTTTATTCTAAAAATGTGAACACCATGTCGACTTAACTGCCCGACAAACATGTTACTATTGGGTAAACTTTCGCATCTGCTCAACCAAGCATTCCTTGATGTGTGCACTAACGTCAATACCACGTGGATCTAGTGTTCCTTTTGGGACTTTCACCCTAGGGATATCAATACCCTTCTTAAGTTTCGAGTATAAACTAAATTCCGGGTCACATATCAAGAACTAATAAAACATTTACAAATGAATTTCCAAAGGAAATTCAAAGCCACATTCACATATTTTGTTAAACAACAACTTTGCATAAATTTCATTCATCCTTGTGAATGTATTAAAATCAAGAAAATTAATCATAGTTATAAAAATACTCTCTTATAAGTTGAAAATCGTATTTCCGGTATGACAATGAAATTGTATTATAAAGTCAGCAATACTACAATTCCAAATAATTCTTTGAACATATATAGAAGTGATAGAAGTAACATTCTTTCTAAGTAATTGAAAGTAGGAAAGGTGTAGAACTCACCTTTGCAATACTAGCAATAGATACTACAAAACTAGAAAGATGATTTCAAGAGTGCTTATATGTAGTGCTGACAACTTGAGCAAATGAACTAACCCTTCCTGTGAAATCTTCCACAAATAGTCCTTGTGTATTGTGCGCCAATACTAGAGATATTTTTCTAGCATCTATATATTTTTGAGTCAGATCAATATCGACCAAAACCCTTATTCACCATTAATTGATTATCTCCTATATTTTCTCTAACTTACACCTTGTATGCACGTGTTATAAGAAAATAAGGAAAACCTTAGTGGGTGACACGTGAGTGAAGTGTTGCTAAAGAGTTGAACTATTCTCAAGACTAAGATTCTTAGTAACTTGGGAGACTTCAAAACTTAAACTTATAATACCCTTACACCATCAGGTATAACTATCTGCTACTATCTGTTCACATAGGACCAACACCAAGTCATAGTTTACTAACTTAGTTCCTGACCACATGTTCACCTCATGCAAGCAAGTCTTTGCCATTTTGGTTTCTCATTAAATAAACACAAGCAGTAAAATACAACCCATATATAATGAAATAATTAGTTTTTAGAAATTACTACTGCTAATAAGAATAATTAGAATATGGTTAGTTTAGGATATTACAATGAGTCCATAAAAAAAATGTATTTATGCCTGATAAGCACCCAAAATTGTAGTTTCCTTTAAAAGAATTTTATTTAGACCAATTATGCTTATAATAATGTGAGTTTATCACTATTTACTTGTTTTTGTATGTTTCAAGCTTTGGAGCTGAATAAGTAAGGAAAATATGTCAATTACACAAGGAAAATGAGCTAAAATGATTGCTAGGTGAAAATCATGAAAAAAAAAACAAGCTTCATGAAGAAAAAACCCAACTCAAATGAGTCAAGCAAAATTCGACCCGGGTAGAAAACTGCTTAAAAGTCAACAAAACTTCATATGTGTATATCTTTGGACTCAAGATTCTGATCGAGGCCCATTATATAACAAAATAACCGGCTTGGAAAAATATTTCTAAAGGTCTATGTCTCGACCCAATTGGAGTAGTAGAAGTTGGCAAAAAGTGCAAAACAGTAAAATGCTGCAGTTTCGACTTATGTGAAACTTTATGTATTGGACCCTAGTGTGAACTTAAAGCCCATGAGCTCAAACCAAGATAGAAATTCGACCAAGGATTGTAAATCTTACTTATTCATTATAAAAGTCATTATAAAAGTAGAGATTCACTTCAATCCTAAGGATCCCATTCATTAGTTTAGTTTTAGGGTTAGGTTTAAGGTTTGAATTAGAGTTAGCCACCATTGTCATCTTATTCCTTCACCATTAATAAAAATTCTAACTTTCTTAATTTTCTTCTTTTCATGTCTATGTTTCATTGTTTTTATCACTACTATTGTGTTATTCCAATGAAGCTAGGCTAGGGGGAGTTTTAATGAAGCCTATGTATGTGAGGATTGTTTTTGTTTTCTTTAGTTATTTGTACTGTTTATATGCTTAAAGTTTGAAGTTTTTATATTTTTAGAGATAAAAATTGTTAGTTTTCAACTAGATGAGTTTAGTAGTTCCATTAAATTGATGGATGTATTATTTTCTTATGCTAATTGATCTATGATTAGAGATAACTTAGCTTGGTTAGGGATTTCATAAACTAGGAACCTTTGTTTTATTGCATTGTGGAATATAATAAATGAGATAACTTTAACACAAGAACTATTGAAAACATCATTAAAACTTGTATAGGTGGATTTAGATTTTCCTTTGTAATCTTCTCATTCATCAAAACCCTATTTTTATTCGCTCGTTAATTTAGTTTTATTTAAATTCATTACTTTAAAGTAGTTTAATAAAAATTCATACAAATCTTTCTCTCTTTCCTATTGATTTGTCTCTAACTTGATTTTTTTTCACTTGTTTTGATATGGGTTTGACACCCTTACTTACACACTATAACACGACGTTTATTTGAGAGTAAGGTATTGACTATAATCTAGTTTAGTGAGTGTATTCTTTATATTCATCAAATTAGGTTATATCAATGCCCCTTGATATGAAGATGTTCACGAGATAAGGCCTTGATTACATTACCATCTTTTGAAAATTTTAATTTGATATGCCTAATTAAAATCAATGAGGCCAATTACGACGTCAGATTTTAAACCCCAAGTTTGTCTACTAGCTACCCTCATCTCATCAATCTTTGGTTTATTCATCACAATTTTGAGGATTTAAATTGTTTTGGAAACAAGATATTGCCTTCGCCATATATCCTGTGGAGCAAATGAAATAGAAGGAAAACATCTCGATCGAGTATCGATTTTGTAATTCGTTCTAAACTTGTCCAGTTGAGGCTTACCTTGAACCACACAAGCATGTGTAAGCTTCGAAGGAGTTGAACTTTTCGACAGTTCTCCATCAATCGGAGACAAGGCTGTCAGATCACCCATTTAAGTGGAGGGAGAAGCCCTAGATGGAGCCTCCATTCAAATAAAATGACTTTTTTTATCTTGCTTACCAATCTCAAACAAGTGTCTTTCATAAACCATAAACGTATGCATAATAAAAAAGTTCAAAAATAAAGCCTTGTGTGATTACACCCCGGCCACAAAATTTACATCAGGTTCTTTTTGGTTCACACCCAGGAGCAAGCAGAAGACCTTGACAAAGTATATCACAGAAATCCAAAAGTTTTGTCTGGGCTAAATCAATAAATATATTTAATCAAGCATATCTGCATATAGAAGAGAAATGTTGTAAATTGAGTTTAAGGTTCGGAACAAAAATAAATCGTCATCATATATTGATAAATGATAAGTATGGATGATGCCCATTGACAGAGGCCATATCAATATATTCTCGAAGAGATTATAAGATCGAAATAATCTCAGGGATAAATATCTTTATTACAAGAAAATAAATGAAGATAAAAAATATAACTATATCTTACTAGTTGCAAGCACTTATAAGTAGTAAGCAGTTTTCAGTAGCAAAAAACAAATACACCCTTATTCTCCAACATCTCCAAAGGTAAAAGATACTATCAGGAGTGGCTGGTATGCATCTTGTGGAATCATAATCAAGATGACACACGGAGCAACTAGGGGTAGTCCTAGACCATCTGGATTGAGAGATACATTAAACGACAGTGTGATGGTCAATAATTGTTGGTTTTAGCTAAAGGAATTGACATCAATAATAATAACTATATATAGCTGAATGGCAAGCCATATTGTAATGACTTGGAATTTCACCGGAGGGTATTTTAGTCATTTTATGTGCTATTTTAGCGCTACTACATAAATTTAGTATGGACTATATTTGTTTTGTTGTGTTATAGTGTTGGACTTGTCTTGTTATAACAACTAGGTAATGCCCGGCACGGATTGTTATTGAATTTCTTGATTTGCATTGAATTTTTTAATATTATTTTTTTGTTTTTTTCTTATTTAGATTTACTGATTTTTTCTCCTAGCCACAGTTTTAACAAGCATCATCTCTCGATTCGTCTCTTATTTAAATAATAGTTTTTTTTAACAAAGTTTAGGATTTGGCAAACCCTTACCTAAATTAGATCCTCAAATATACATTGTTTTTATCCTCCTCCACAAAATGCATGAGTTGCTTACTCAGAGGAGCTATAAAGTATTCTACACCATTACATTATTTTAAGAATGCCAAATGATCAGCTACCCTATTAGTCTCTCGATACACATGAATAAAATCAACACTAGAAAGTTTAGAGCACAACAACTCTATTGCCCCTACTATATTCTGACAGAACCAAGGAGCTTGCTCTTTTTCTCTTAAGAATGTTAATTGTGCATAGTGAGTCTGAGCCCACTAACACCTTCATATATTGACAGTCCACACAGCCCTTCAATCCTTGCAAAATGGCTTTTAACTCTTGAAATATCACTGAATTGGTACGTCCTCCTCCTACATAAGCAAATAAAACCTCACCATTGGAATCTTGAATTGCTCCCCCTGTACCACATCTTGTATCTGATACTGCTCCATCGGTATTCAATTTGACAACCCCATCAATTGGTTTTGTCCACACACACGAGATTGGTGTACTTGTCTTATATTCCACTATAAGGCCAAGTTTCTCTAACAAAGCCCTTTCACTCCGATCTGCTTGAACTGTAGATAACTGCCCCTGAAGATAATTCTTTGTTTCTGTGATTATTCTGATCCTCACCACTTCCCTTGGTTGTGTGTAGTTTCTAAATCTCCTGAAATTCCTTTCTTGCCAAATGTAACTGACAGTGGCACATAGGAAAACCTTTATGACCTCTGCTTTCAAGGACTTCGTGTTACACCTATGAATAAGTTCTAGCCATACTCCATTACCATCAGTCGAATTCAGGAAGATTCCTAGTTCTTGCTTAACACCATTCCAAATATCTTTGCTATACTGACACTCAAAGAACAGATTCAATGAATTCTCCCTACTCTGGTTACAAAAATAACAAAGTGATTGTTGTATCACCTTCTTCTTAACCAATCTGTCTTGGGTAGGGAGGTTATTTGAAAGCAGTTGCCATGTGGTAAAGGAATGCCTAGGCACCACATACTTTCCCCAAACTAAGCTGCACCACCTCACTTTCTCCCTTGGAATTCTCATGGCTGCATATGTGACTTTGGAGCTTAAGAGACCATTTGGAGATGGCGTTCATACAATGGTATCTCTATTTACATATCCATTGATTTCAGTGTGAAGGATATTGCTTTTAAGAGCTGACTGAGGCAATTCTCTTACTAAACTGTTCCATTGCCTATCCATGATCAGTTCGCTAACTTTTGCTGTAAGAGGGAGCTGAATATGATCTCGTGCAAATGCATTCTCAATAAGTGGAAACTCACTACACCACAAATCATACCATAGGGAAGTGTCTTCACCATTGGCTATAACATATTTAGTAAATTTCCTTGCATTAACCCTTGCCGTGAGAATATTTCTCCATACCCATGAACAGTCTTTTGGGATTTTCATTGACTATAAGTGTTTTTCTTTGATGTGTTGGTTCCAGACCCATTTCACCCATAAACTTTCTTCTCGTGATACCACCTTGAATAGTAACCCACAGTATGCCACTTTATTCCACAGCTTCAAGTCTATTATCCCTAAGCCACCTTCTTGTTTTTGGAGTGTACGCTGTACAACTTTTACTGGCATGATGCATTTTAATTCCAATTTCAGCTCCACTCCATACAAATTTGTTGCAAATCTTAGTAACTTGCTCAAGGATAGTGAAAGGTAGAACAAAAGTCCAAGACCAATATACATGAAAAAGAAAACAAAACTGAATGGATGAGTTGAAGTCTTCCCGCGTGAGAGAGGCATCTAGCTTTCCAATTATATAGTTGTTATTCTCTCTAATACCAAGTCTTGTGGAAGTTAAAGGCAGTCCCAAATAAGTTACAAGAAGAGAAGTTTGCTTAACTCCTATAGTTTCTGCCATGAGCTTGCTTTCATCTTTCGAGAGCCCTCCAGTAATCAAGGTAGTTTTCTGCACATTGATCCTCAGCCCAGTTCCTTTGGAGAATTTAGTTAAGGTACTCATAACTGCTTCTACAGACTGTTGTTCACCTTTGAAGAAGATTAGTAAATCATCTACAAAACACAAACTAATGACTTGTGTTTTATTGCATTTTGAATGGGCTTTGATGGTGTTAGAGTATAACTTCACCTTGAGCAAACAACTCAAACTCTCCATGACCATGACAAAGAGGTATGGTGAAAGGGGATCTCCTTGTCTGAGACCCCTTTTGCCATGAAAACAACTTTCAGGTTTTCCATTGATCAAGATAGAGTATTGATTGAGGTGTGGAATATAACATCTTGATCCATGTTTGGAGCTGTAACGGAATCCCCATTCTCCTTATCATTACTTCTAAAGCCATCCAGTGCATAGTGTCATAGGCTTTACTTATATCCACCTTCAACAAGCATCTAGGTGATATTCCACTCCTATTATAGCTTCTGAGCAGCTCATGTGGCAATAGGAGATTATCTTGAATCGATCTCCCTTCTATGAATGCTAATTGGTTAATATCCACCATAGTAGACATTAAAGGCTTGAGTCTGTTGGAAATAACCTTGGCAACACACTTGTATGTAATATTGCAAAGAGCAATAGGGAAAAAGTCTGTTATCTTGGCTGGTACAGAAATCTTTGGTATAAGACTAATGAAGGTGGAATTTAAACCCGCTGGCACCATATTACCAGTAAAGACATAGGAAATGGCTTTAACAAAGTCCTCTCCTACCACTGACCAACAAGTCTTATAGAACACAAACAAAATATCCATCTGGTCCTGGTGTTTTGGAGCTATCCATCGCAAATAAGACCTCCTTAATCTCTTCCGGAGTCACATTGAGTTCTAGATTTATGCCATCTTGTGCTTGAATTGTAGCTTGTAATTGTAAACCCTCAAGAATGTCTTGATTGGCAGTGTCACTCTCTCCTAACAAATTCTTATAGTGTTTAACAATTTCTTTAATCACCTCAGACGATTTAGTGATTTTTCCCCCATTTTGGTCAACAATAGACCAAATTTTGTTCCTTAGCTTTCTTTCTTTCACCATATTATGAAAGAAAGTCGTACACCTATCTGCTTCCTGTAGCCACTGACTGTTAGCTCTCTGTCTAACATCTTCATACTCCATGTTCATGAGATCAGTATACTCTTTTCTTGCGTGTCTTTCTTGTGATATGAGACTTGTATTACCTTTATCAGAACTCAGCAGTTGTTGTATTGAGAACATTTCATTCTTACTTCTTCTGTTCTTTTGCTTATGTTTGAAAAGTGTAGTCTCCACCAGTTCTTCAGAACACCTTTTAACATCTTTTGTTTATATGCAAGGATATAAATGGGATTACCTATAATAAGGGTTGCCCATGTTGTTACCACTATTTCTTTGAACTTCGGATGTAACACACAAGCATTACAGAACCTAAAAGGAGATGCTTGTCTCACACTAGTATACCAAGAGAGAATCATTGGAGTATGATCTGAAACACCTTGGGGAATAAACTCAGCTTCTGATGCAGGAAACAAAGCACTCCAATGTACATTCACCATACACCTATCAATTTTAGAGCATTTTCTCCCTATTCCTTCTGAATTATTAGACCAAGTAAAGAAACTGCCCTTAAATTGTAAGTCCACTAGCCTAACTGAATACACATAGTTTGAGAAGTCTCTTAATTCTCTCGAATGCACTAGATTACTACCAATTCTCTCTGAAGACTGTAGAATGTTGTTGAAATCTCCACTAATACACCATGGTGAAGTAATGCCTGCACTTATTGTAACCAGATCATGCCACAAATTCTCCTCTGCACAGCAGAATTGCTTGCGTAGATAATTGTTAAGTAAAAATTGTGATTGCTTGGGAGTACCTGAACCTCACAGTGATTCAATGGGGATGTCTCTTTAATGCAAACTGCTTGTATCATACCTGGATCCTAACAAAACCATATCATCCCCGAAGGATCAAAGTTATAATTATTCATATGAGAGCAAAGTGGACAACGACAAGTATTCCTAATAAGATCATAGCTACCAGTCCTGACCTTTGTTTCAAGAATCCCCATCATGCTAAGGTTGTTTTCATTTCTGACTTTATTAACTTCTCTTGCTTTCACTACTTCATTTATTCCCCTAACATTCCAAACTCCTAGTTTCGACATAGAATAAAGTAAGTGTTAATGCTTCTTGCCAGTCCCTCGGACTGATCCTCTTCCTCTTGCAAAACTCTGTAGTGGTTGGTTACACTTTGCCACTTGTTTATCTCTCTTTCCAGCTTCAGACCTTGCTTTTTGAGTTTGCTTTTTATTGCGAGTAATTGGAGGTGATGGGCCATCAATTTTCTCAATATAATCATTGAACACCTGATTACTATCCGTTTCTGCAATAATCTCAGTTATCAAACTCTCCTCCATATCTTTAAAAGTTGTTTGCTCTTCATCATATAGTGCCATTGTTTCCATACAGTTATCAGATTCTCCTCCATATATTTAAATAATAATTATTGTACATTATTTTATGATTTTGGTATTGTTTTTTGTCTTGGACATATATATTTTAATTCATGTATTTTTCACAATTTCAAGAAATAAAACAAAAAGAAAAAGTAACGTACTTGTGAAAAATTCATCCCACCGAAACAATTTTGACTAATATGATACATTAAACGTGCTTGTCTACAAACTTTATATATCACACATGCTTTGGCAATATGTATCCCTAGCATGTATATACACTGTTCTTTTTGCTGAGCCCCCTTTAGTGGTAGAGAGAGACGCCCTATTGTCATGTATTAGGTCGTTTTTGAAAGGTACTTCTTGTGGCCGTGATGGTCTTCGAGCTCAGTGACCAGTCTATAAACACAGCGTTCGGGTTTATCATTTCGTTCACATTTCAATAAATTGCAAAACGTTATTTATAAACAAAACTAATATGATCACGTGAATTTGTGAAAATGAATTTAGGTGAGAAAATGATGAAAATAAAATAAAATAGACTTTGATTTCGGAGATAGAAAATCCGTTTGAGCGAATCATATCTCTGTTAAAAGAGTTAGTCTCGATTTTTTATCCCTAATAACGACTCTTCATATCTGAACGAGCGTTATTAGTGCGTGGAATCGATTCAGAAATCTCTGGGTGAACTTACTCGATTCCTAATCGTTAAAATTATCGAAACACCCTCCCTAACGGATATAATCCCCACTCAGGCAGAGTTTCTGCTCCGAGATCACAGAAAATAAAACTGAATTAAAAACAGTTTAATTAAAAACTGGAAATTAAATTCTTCATTACACTAAAAAAGCAGTAAACTACTCTACTCCTATGATTGAATGCTAACCATTCAATGAGAAAAACTAAAACTAGACCCTTCTATTTATAGTTGAATGGATGGTCGTGATTGAATCTTAGAAATCTGATCCAACGACTCAGATTTGATCACTATTCAACTTTTTGACTTTAAGGAATAGTAATCACTATTTGACACTATTCAACACTATTTGACACTATTTGGAACTATTCATCTTTTGACTTTAAAAAAAGTTAAATAATAAAAAATCTAAAATATCTACGTCGTCTTCGATGAATAGTGATGTGCTTGGCTTTATCTCTGATATCAAACCATACATCCATTTTGTAGAAGCAATATACTGTTGCGTAAACTTTTCTGCGCTGATCATTTTGACAAGTCGTATGCTTCAATCAGAGTTAGGAGATGGAAGATGTCGCCATTTGAATTTTCTCCTGATTCTCGGGCTGTTTTAGGTCAGTTTGACCAAGTTTTGACCCGAAAATGGCTCCTTTGGCTGGCTCAGGGGCTTATGTTTTTTTTTGACTTGTTTCATGGCTCTTTCCATGGTGAGGCCCATTCCTATGGTGGGACCTATAGCTTTTACCAGTGAGACCCGAAAGTTGACTTTTTGGCACTATTAACATGTTCTGGCCCGTTGAGTCCATGAGCTTTATTTTGGCATATGTGAGCTTTAAACGGCTGAGACGGAAAATTTTAAGACCAAACTTTATTCGACCGTGTTATGTTATAAAACACAGGTTTTGCTTGTATTCTGTCGTTTGAATGCCGAAACCTGTAAAAGCACGAAAATCTAATTAATTTACATTTATTAAACACATATTTAACCAAAATCTGTTATGTCTCTACGGGGTTTATGTTACAATTTTGGGTGCTTACCACTCAGCATTTGTTGGATGCCATGAGTGGTGCTGCAACAACTATATCGTCTGATTTACTAGATGCATTAACCCCTGTGGTGAATCTTTGGTTACAAGGACGATGTCCACAGTCGTTAGTGAAATTCATTGCGAGTGCTACGCTTAGTGTACTTCGTAAGCCGGATAATAATATTCGTCCTATAGCTATGGTCATGGTTTGGCGGTGTCTGGTCTCCAAAATTGCAATGAAAGGAGTTTCCAAAGATGTGGTAGGGTACTTATAGGATTTTCAGTATAGGGTTGGTATTTCTGGTAGAGTGATAACCAGTAAAAACTCTATTAGATTTCTCTAACTTTATTCTTACGTTATCAATTATTTTATTTCCTACTCTCACATATATATTTATGCAATATATAGAGAACAAAATTGTTCCACTCTTAATATATCAAGACTAAATATAATCCAATTAATCAAACACAAGGAACAGTGGTGATACCAATAATTATGGATGTGAATTTATACTACGAGATAATACTATCAATTGATCTTATACTAATATTAATTAAAGTAATTAAATATAGATGAATCAAATATGGAGAAAGCTAGAGAGAGATTGAAATCCACTTTTTAATTTCTTAACCTGCTAGCATAGATTTGTATAGAAAACCCTAGTCTAGATATTTTTACACAAGGTTAAAATATAAAGACTAGACCTTTAATGATCCCTAATTATTTTATACTATCTCTAGTCATAAACTAATTAGCATGAGAGAAAGCTTGTTCCCATTCTCATGACAAACTCACTATTATCTAGTTTAGGTTAAACTTTTCTTATCTCTAAGTCAAGAAAAACCTAAACTTGAAACCCTAAACAATAAATCTATACTGACAAATCAAGTCCTCTCGAAGCTTTATTCAAACTCCCTCTAATGGGAGTTTAGCTTTGATTCATAGGACTATCATGAATAAAAGAATGAAAAGAAAACATAATAGAAAGAGAAGCAATTGAATTGAATAATAATAATAACTTGAAAGTATTTTAATGGAGGTTTTATAGAGGCTACAATTATAAACCCTAATTACTTAAACTATAATAAACTAAAGAAAGGGGAAAGAGAGAGAGAGAGAGAGAGCTAAATTATTCTAACTAATGGGAGGGAGAGAGAGAAATAACCCTAATTTATAACTAAACTAAATAGGGGAGTAGCCAAGTTTTGTTTAGCCTTAATCCTCTTTATATAGGAGAGAGTTAGGTTTACAATTTCCTGCATTGGCTTTGGAGATGTGTTTTGGGCTACTAAATCAAGTCCAAAACCTAATTAATTAACTTTTAAAAGGGTTTCTCTGCGTGAATTTACTATAACACCCTTTTTGTCTACTTTTACAACTCTGATTAGGTCAAGACTTGGACCATTAGAAAGCTCTTTCCGAGATGGTCGTTTTGACATATAATAGGCCTAATTCCAAGGTCTGAGTCCAAAGATACAGCCTGCGGAAGTTCTGTTGACTTTTTTGCTCTTTTTCTATCCTCGTTGACTTTGACTTTTTAGCTTTAACTAGGCTTTAAAAAGACTTTTTCTCCTTAAAACTTAGGCTTTAATCATATAACTTCTTAGCAACCAACCTTTGCTCCTTTCTCTTGCAAAACCTGAAATACACAAAAGCACATAAATAGTACTAACTCTTATTTATTAGAGACATAATTGGTATAAATGTAATATTATTAAAAGGTTAAAACTACAGTTTTGGGCTCTTATCATGGAGTAGAAGCGATTTTGCATGCTGTCATCCATATAGTGTATGCTAACAGTGACAGTACCTCTCTTTCGATGCTGCTTGTAGATTTTCATAATGTTTTTAATATGGTTGATCGGACTACCATGTTGAGAGAGGTTTGTATCCGTTGCTCAGCTATTGCCCCTTGGGTAGAGTACTTGTATTGTCAACCTACGAGATTATATTTGGGGGATGGCTACATATGGTCGCATTGGGGGTCCAAAGAAGGCTTAATCTTTTGGGCCCCCCTTCTCTTTAATCGGTCTTGCATCTCCTAATTCTACGGATCCAATCCAATTGTCAGTTATTGCTACAGGGTTGGTACCTAGATGATGGGACTCTGATCGGAGATATAGAACAGGTGGCGACAGCTTTGGGTATGATTAAGGAAGAAGGTCCTTCTTACGGGATGGTTCTTAATGTGGCTAAAATAGAGATATTTTGGCCATCACTAGATCCACGTTACTCTAGTTCGGGTCTCTTTCATTCGGATTTGTCCCGTCCTCAGCAGGGGGTCAGGTTATTTGGATGTGCGGACAACACTGATTCATCCTTTGTCATGGGCCTTGCTTGAAATCTTGTTGAAAAGGTTATGACTTTGATGGATGGTTTAGTTGCATTAGAAGATCCGTAATGTGAGTTAGCACTTTTACGTGTTTGTGTTGTGCTCTCTAAGTTGGTCTTTGCAATTCGTACTTGTCCACCGTCCCTTTTCAGAGAGGCAGCTAAGACTTTTGATCGGCATCTCCATAGTGTTCTCCAAGTTAAGGTATTATGGTTTCTGATGGTCCTGACTTCTGTGGGTTGTAATGGCGTTTATCGACACTCCCATTACATCTTGGTGGGTTAGGTATTTATTGTGCCACTGATGTCTCTACTTTTGTTTTTGTGGCCTCCCGTTGTCAGACTTTTGAGTTTCATAACCACATTCTTAGGAGTTATGGCCCAGTGCCTTTGGATAAAATTGTTGATGTTGCTAGCAATGCATTGAGTCTCTGTCTACCTAATTTTGACCATAGTTTTATGGTTGTGAATGCTACCGTCCCCTCAAAACCATAAAAAGTTTTGGCGGAAGCGTTCTATGGTAAGATTGTTGCTGTTCTTGAGAGGGAGTTTGTGTTATCTGCTCATCAAAAAGCAGTCATTGGAGGCTTGCAATCAAAACATGCAAAGGATTTTCTACTTGCTATTCCGATGGAGGGACTTGGACAGCGTATGTCGACGGTAGAGTATCGTTCTATTTTCCAGTACCGTCTCATGATTCCTTTGTACTATGATGGTGGTCTATGCCCTGTTTGCAAAAATAGTAGACTAGATGCTTTCTGGGACCATGCAGCACATTGTAGACATTTTCCAGGTTTCAAATATCGACATGATCATGTCAGAGATATTTTATGTGATGCATTTTGGAGGGCTGGAGTACAAGTGAAGAAGGAGGCTCCTGTGAATTTTCTCACTAATCCGAATGAGGGAAGATCTACACTTCAGCCTGCGGATGAATTGATCTACAGTTGGTTTGAGGGGAGGTATGCGTGTGTTGATGTAACTGGAGCCTCTCTGTTGGTAGGGCTTGGGAATGGAGTCTTTGAGATAGGAGAAGTAGCTAATAGAGCAGCGGCAGGAAAGATTGAGAAACACGAGGAGGCTTGTAAACCTAACCAGCATTGCTTCATTCCGTTCAGTTTCGACACTTTTGGTCTCTTGGCACAACAATCTGTTGAGCTCCTTAAGAGATTACAGAAAGTTATGGACTGCAACGTAATAACAGCTGGTTCTAACGAGTTTGTATTTAGGAGGATAGGATTTGCCATTCAGAAAGGACTTGCGATGCAGCTTATTGCACACTTGTCCTAATTTTTTGTAAAACTCGTTATCATTATCAATAAAATTTCTACTTGAAAAAAAAATTTGATTACAAAACATGAATATGAAATGCTCCAGCTAGCTATGAAGGCACAAATTATGTTGTCGTCTTTTATCTTGGGTGCTATCTCTACATGCCCATGAACACCATGTCCCAAAGAATTTTGGCAAAACCTCCCTTGTGTTTGTTACTTTTGAATGAAGCAACACAACCACTTTTGACACTGAAAATGTAAACAAAAAACCTATGCAAATTGCAAATATACCAAAATTACCGGCCAGGTAATTTGACCATGCTATACAATTGAGAATATTCATTGCAATGGTTAACTACACTTTGAGCAATCTTTTGCACATTGTAATTAAGGATATATCAACAAATGTTAATTTGCTTTTGTTCAATTCGTGACAGCACACCTGACTCATCTCTTACTTCAGCGTAATCAGTGAAGTATAAGACATGAAATAAAAAATAGAAAAAAATTTGTGTCAAATTCACTCTACAAAAATTATTTTGAACATACTTCAATGGACTGAACATGAAATTTTGTAGTTCAAATGGAACTTAACTCATATAAAAAAAATACAAAAAAAAAACACACACACACACACACACACACACACACACACACACACACACACACACACACAACAGTGACTACATGCACTGGAGGTATGTACTTGTCCTAAATTTCATAATTTGATTTGATTTTATGGTTTTGAATTGCTTTTTTGTTTATTTCATTTTTGTTAACTCATAGTTGTTCTATAATTCCAACTGTTCATCGAGACGATGTAAACCAGCTATCCATTTTAAAGTGTTGTATAATGGTTTTGTCATCCTCATATTTTAACGCCTCGCATGTTATTGACTGAGATTGAAATCCTACTATTTTAGAGTATGTCTCATCCCATATTTTAATTAGTTAACTCTGTAGTAATATCCAATTCGTACTTATCGTAACTTTTCAATCCATTTTTAAATTCATGTAAGCTATCAATTAAGAAATTAAAATACCTGTGAAAAAACCTCATTGAACCGTTGATCATCTCTATAAGAAATTCTCAATAAACTTGTTATTTTTTATTTTGATTTTTTTTGTAGGCTTGTCTTTTAGTAAATTGCTTTTGGAAAAATGGTAGAAACCTTAAATAATTTGTTACTTTTATTTCAGTATTTTAGATAGTCTAAATTTTTGGTATATAGTGTAATACCCCGCCCCTGTGGGAATATAATACAGCGCCTAGCCCGTGAAGCGAGGTTGAAATAGGTACTTGGAAAGGTGCCTAGCCCGTAGGGCAAGGGCCGCCTCATGTATGAATTCTAGCATCTACGAAGTTGTTCGAGATCTGAGGCATAAGTAATTCATCCGCCAAATCCCAACATAGAGATTTTTTCCAGATTTATGGATTCGTGGGAACTATGTAGTGAAGTTTGCTCATGCAGGAGTAGTCATATGACGGGTAACCTCTTGAAAACTTGTTGTCAGTGTCAAAAAACCTCACACTGTGGTGACTATATGGGAACAATCAATGTGTTGGAATTTTCATTCCTTAAATATCAATTTTGTTAAAAAAAAATTTTGAAAATTTTGATTGAACTGAGTTCTTTATTTTAATTTTTGAAATATTGCTAAAAACATTAATTAATTTGTTATTATTGGAAAGTTATTTTTTAATTACCTAATTAAACCATTATTTATTGATTTGTGAAATTAATAGAAAATTTTAACTATCATTATTTATTGGTTTAATAAATTAATGAAAAGTTTTAATTGCCAATTAAACCATTATTTATTGATTTGCTTAATTAATAGAAAATTTTAACTATCATTATTTATTGATTTAATAAATAAAAGTCTTAATTACTATTAATTGATTTCCTAAATTAATAGGAAGTCTTAATTACCATCAAACTGCAACACAGTAATCGAGGCGTTATATGTAATCCCAACCACCACTCAGCCCACCGTAGGATGGAATCCCAGTCGTGGGTCATAAAACTTCCCTCCCTTGTTATATTGACTAGTTAATGCCCGTGCCTTCAGCATGGATTCCATAAAGAAACATCATAGATAATGTGATTTAAAATTCCACATGCATTTATTATTTATTGTGATGGGAAAAAAAATTGATAAGTGGGCAGCTCGATGAAAATAGGAGTGTCCAAGAATAGGAAATTCCCCTATAGAGTCGAAAAATAAAAATTGATAAGTAGGCAGCTCGATGAAAATAGGAGTGTCGAAGAATAGGAAATTCCCCTATAGTGTCGAAGAAATCCCATGAAAAAAGACATAAAAATAAAAATAAAAAAAATACATTTTGCGAAATAACTATATTGGAAATTTACAAATGAAAAACATCTGAATTGACCATCAATAATAATATTCCTAAAGTTTCACCATGCCTTCACTTTCTTTGGCAACTAATATTACTACAGGGTTCAACAAACAAATATTCAACAAAAATGAACTACAATGTTTAATGCATGAACTTACTATTCAAGTTAGAAATTGTCCAAAGTCCTTGTCAGATATAATATACTCGAGCTATGACCTGCAACCCTAAAAATTCAAAACTAGCAATACCACAGTCACTTAACCGACACCAATATAAAAATCCCATCAAATCACCTAGAATTGGAGTAGAGGTCTTGGTTGGTACACCCTCTTCGTTGCAAGAGTGAATGGAAGAAATGAAACCTTTTCACCCCAAAAAAGGAGGCACCATGAGAAGAAATCTGAGAGAAAATTGTACGTAGTGACCTGAAAACACAATCCAATGTACACTTACCCTTTTCTTTCAAAGTGTTATTTTCAATAGTACAATAGGAATTCCAGTGAGGACTTTGACCAAGTCCATACAGTCTTTCACAACACTCTATGCAAGTATGACTTGCGCCTTGAATCTGGAACATCGTATCATTAGTGATCAGTGTTTGGCATGTTTGGTTGTATATGTATAAATAAAAAGGCCTACAACTAAATCGATCAGAACAAAGAAAAACCAATTGAATGCACATAAACTCGGGAGGTTGAGGGGTCTAGATCACCAACGTCATATTCACTAAAGCAGTCGATATTGCATATATATGCCACAAAAGCTATCCACCAAGTGCATATTTCATTTCAAAAGCTATGTGGGTTGGCATTAGTACTACCTTTAGTGAACTTGAAACACCAAAAAACTTAACTTATACCATCTTGCAACCTGAAATAAGACTCTGCAAAGTTTCTATCAAACATAAAAGGTGTATAACACTTTTTTTAAAACACAAACTCAAAAGTCAAAATAATGACCAATACAATACCAACAAATACAATTTAATTCAATGCAACAAAAAAAGTACATTTAGTTCAGGTAATGCTAGCTTTGGGAAGTATTGAGTATCTTATTGGAAAGTCATGTATACGTAACAAAGTCTAATAATGTTGCTATTATGCATATAGATTAAGGGAACATCGACCAAGATAAAGATGTAACTATAGACTGTACCTAGACATTTAATTTACTCTAGAAACTCAAAAATATATACTTAATGTGGATGCTTAAGTTTGAAAAGCAGAAGGGTCACTTTCCGGTGACTCAAATGCACATATATAGGCCGTGAGAATAAACTGATTCCAAATCATTGTTTTATGTACTACTAAGTCAGTAAGTTTGTGTGTGTGTATTCAAGTGAGTATTTTTCACTCTTGGATTGAAGAAACACATTCGTCTCCCCATTAAAACAGAACTAATGCATTCATATCCTCATTAAAACAGAGCACTTGATCAACTTAAAAGGCTCCTTTGGAGCAACTATGGAGCTCTTAGAATATGGAAAAACTTTGACATACCGAATGTAAATAATATTCATCTTTTTTCGCTTAAAAGCGATACCTAAAAGTTATCCGGCTTGACAAAACAGAAGATTTGAGGTGTAGAACTGACAGACAATCGTAAGTAACTATCTATAATCTATTTCCTAAAGATGCTGCGGAACTAAGGCATCCTAAACCATTAGGTACTGTGGAAATCTAAACGTCTTGAGTACACCATTCCATCAAGTTCTATTCCACAGTCAAAAACTTGGTGGAACCAAAATAACAAAAAAAAAATTTAGAGATGAACTGTAAAAATCTAAATATAAATAATCTCCATAAAAATATTTATCTGATGAGTATTAATCATATAATATCAATTATCTATTTAGTTTGATGAACTTTTCAACTGAGAAATTAATAAAACTGAGGAATAAAATCAATAAACTTTTTCTTGAAAGCAGAAAGCACACATTTTACAATGAATCAATAGTAATACGATTTTCTTATTTAAGATTAAAGAACCTTTAAAGAAATGCAGCACACTTAAGGGAATTAGTGCAACAATGCTACTCTTAGAATCGATTAATCAAAACAGCACTTACATGATCTTACAATTTCCTTTTTACAACATTCACTTAAACGTGATTTTAGAGTCAACGCTACTAATATTTTAAAGATACTAAAGAACAAATTTTTGTTTCACTTCTTATATTGACTATGATAACTTGTCGACCCAATCACCAAAGCTAACGCCTCCGATGCAATTAGGGAACTGCATTCAAAATAAATATAGATGAGTGTGTGTAGATTTGATAGAATCATCCTTGAATAGTTGAATGATTTAGACAAAATTGAATCATCCTTGATGAATGTCGGGTTCTCTGTCTTTGTCGTGACGTCCATTGCTCCCATCAGTTCCCTAGCAACCTTGTAACCATTCCAATATGGAAGTCAAGAAAATTCCAGAAATCAGTAGTTTGAAGAGATACAAAAATAGTCAAAATAATAAGAAGACTAATAATTAATTTGCTAAGAAAAATACTTGCATGAGTTTGTGGAAAACCTTTGATGGTCAAAAACAGTAGAAATGAGGCATTTGGGTTTAAAAACTCGTCATCTGTTTAATGTTTTATGAGAGAGAGAAGAAAATGGTTGCACCTGTTCATGTCTTCATGAGTCTTGTGCAAATAAGAACTGATGAAGACCTACTCTTAATTGCAAAAAGAGAGTACTAAATTACAAATAAATAGGGGGTTAACGTAAGTGCATGCCCTGGTCCTACAATAAGATTTTACCAGTCTAGCGTTTGGATGTATAAAAGAAATTTAAATCGGCACATGTAAAAATTTAATTGTGTTTAAAGTTTGCAATTAGTCATTTCTAGAGAAAAAAAGGGTTTTTTTTGTTTAATTTCACAATTAAGAATCCAATTAATTTTTAATCCAACTCATGGCCAGTCATAGTGGTTAAATTGGTACACGTAAAAATTTAATTGTGTTTAAAGTTTGCAATTAATCATTTCTAGAGAAAACAAAGGGTTTTTTTTTTGTTTAATTTCACAATTAAGAATCTAATTAATTTCTAATCCAACTCATGGGTTGTCATCGTAGCACTCGTCTCGACCCATGATTTATACCCCCTTAAATTGAATCTCAACCGTTGGATATCAAGACCGCCCTGTTTTGTTAAGTAGACTAGTTAATGCCCGTGCCTTTGGCATAGATTGTATTTGAAGATTCTTAAATTACACGGACATAAAACTATGCTGGCTAAAGAACCTGTGTATTAATATCACCAAAGCATCTATCATGATTGATATATGTAATGTTTGGAGAAGATGATACATAAAAATGCAGAAATATCATCACCTTTAAGATCCTTTCGCTTCACTTTCATCCTTGCAGTACTAAAGGTGTGCCTTTGTACTAATGGCACACATCTGTACAGAGGCCGCATGAGATTAGTAAAGCTTTAGAGCCACTTAAGGCTATACAAACTATAGTTGTAATATTAATGGCTTATTAGCTTTTATTTTTCACTTAACTCCACTTCCTTTTTAGCGAACTCTTAACCCTCACATTATCTTATCAGTCTCAATCACGTCGGCTTAAAACATTTCCTTCTTTCGACATTACATAAGCTTACATTGATCAATTCAAACTATCCATGATCAATTAGCATTACTATGCAAAAAAGAACTCTTAATTTCTAGAGCTAAAGGAAAGTCTAAAATTGGTGTTTGTTGTTAGGGTCTATTCTAGTAGCCAAAATTGAGCTACCCCTCCCGCAAAGATAAAACACAATTAATTATAGAAAGTGCCTCACCAACAACTTTTTTTTTTTACCTTCTTTTAAACACTCAAGAATGGCAGAACGAACTTTATTTTAGGAGAGAAGTCTATTTTGGTAGGGATTAGAAGAAGAGAAAAGTGTCCTATGATTGTTATAAATCAAATAGTGAAAGAAGGTTGTGTACGATACTGAGGCAAGAAGAGTGACCAACAAAGAAAGTGCAGAAAGATATCCAACAATTATTTTGCCAAAAAAAAAAGTGACTGAAAGAATTATATAGTTGCCTGAATTTTGAAACCATAGATAGATCTTAAAATAATGCCAAAATCAAAATTCCAATAGCCCTATTCTTGGGGTAGCAAGAGCTAAGACAAATTACTAAAAGACTTCTTTGCACAACACTGTAAGAAACCAAAGAAACAGACAACGACAAAAAACTATTATAAAGAATACATGAAGCCACAGTACAAAACCCATGACCTGCAGAAAATCCTTTCACAACATTGAAAATTTGAAACCAAGAAAACAGTCCGAGGAGGATATCTAAACTGCACTTCATACATTGTCCGGCTCGAACTCCCTGAAAAATGCTCTTTCAAATTCTTGTTCTTGCATGTGCTTTTCCTGCTCCTGAATTTTCCTTTCCCTTTTTGATAATGCTTTAATTTGGCTTTCCTTCTGGATTGAGAGTCCTCCTGATGAGTAGATAAAAACTTAGCATGCAGTAGCCGTCTTTTACAAGGTAAAAAGTATAATCTAAAAGATAACTAATAACACAAATAGAAAACCGCCATCCAAGGGTACTTAATGAAATTGTTTGTTGCAAGTTGACCTAACGAAATATAGATAATTGGTAAAGCTCTAGTCTCTTAACCTCAATTTCTAGCATACTAATCGTCTAGAACCTATCCATTGTGAAAGCACACCAAGCTTGCATCCATGCCATATGTACTTATATAGTTATATGCAGTAGCCAAATTGAAGATATATATTTAAAGCAGGAAGTGCCTTGAATGTTCTAGTCTATTGTTGTTCACTTTGTTCATATATGATTTTACTCAGCAAAAGGGCACAAAGGGAGCATGTCACTTCCATTAAAGAAAACTGACATTTTCATTCTGCACTTTAGACTTTGATTCTTCATAAAGATGCAAGGTCTTTTTATTGTCTGCATCCAGACCACACTTGTTAGTTGTTCTTCACATGTGTTTGCAGTGGCTCCAACATTCCCTATATTCCCAACAGATATAGACTGCTAAGTAAGTCACAAAGATATGTAATTACTTCACAGGTGAAAAATACAAACAATAATGACAAATTCAAAAGAGCAAGCCAATGAGACTTGCAACATTGCCAATAGACTTGAGCATAATTGGATGATAGAGTTGATATTCATGGTACCATTGTCTCTATAGTAGGACAATCCTTGGCACCATTATTATTTTCTTAATAGTGGAAGAAGATATACGCACCATAGTTTCATTAATAGTTTGAGGTTTGAAGTTTCTCCCTCACCTTTGTTGAACTTGAACAGTTGGTTGTTGTTAGAAACTAAATTAAGACATGCGGCAAAAACAAATTTGCTAGTAAAAACAATTATACGCATACCCTAAAAATATACTTGAACCCTGATTTCTTGCACAACTTTAGTTTGAAGTTGCTTCCTTAACCTTGATTTATGAACTTGTAAGTCTGACTGTTGTGATTAAAAAAAAATGTGGGTAGTGTGACTAATCATCGATAAAGTTGTAAGTCTGGGACGCATGCCTCCTAAACAGTAACAGTGATAAGAATAATATGCATACCTCAACTTCTTTGACCATTTGAGTTTGAACTTTGTCACGAATTGTTGCCTGATACATTTCTACATTTCTCTGCAGAGTAAAATGGAATGACAAACTTAAAACACATTAAGCGATAAATTTGTCCAAATATACAACACATTTTAAAGAATGTGCACACTTTAACACCAGTCAACAATTTCAGGCATACCTTGACTTCAATCACCGTGTGCGCATCAACTTGCTCCTGCATGCTTGAAGTTAAAGCGAACTTAAAGTAACCAAAAAGTGTTGCGCTTAAATAATAAGAACGAAGGAAGAAACAAATTAATTCTGGAAGAAGAACTTCATGCTTTCCATTGCAAAACTCTGAAACAGATGTAAGATTTATTAACAATGTTAGAAATGGGGTTAACACACTCTCAAAATGCGGTTTGGTCAGACAAACTACCAAGCATTATTATAGGGTAGAAGTAAATGATTAGAGATGACGACACAACGACAACAAAGCAAGGCGAATTTGGTATGCAGTTCAAAAACAAAGCTTCAAAAATTAAATGAAAAAAGACACAAAGCAAAGCCTAAAAATCCTAGGCCATTTGGTATGGATAAGACATTGAGCGAAAGGGCCATTATTCGGAGGAACTATTAAGCAAAGTTTTAAAGAGAGATATACGATTTCCATTCTTTAAGCAATGTGAGCAGATCGGTTAAGCTCCTTCCACCTGATCTCATGAGGTCGTTCTAACAAATGGTGAGGGATTGGCCCCAACACCGATAACCAAAGTTTTTTTAAATATGATTTACCCATAATATGAAAAACAAAATATGAGGAAGAAGAAGATGTAAGAGTTAATACCTGTTGAGAATGTGAAGTCCACCGTTGGGAATTGATTTTAATTTGTAGACAATGACAGTGAGCAAAGAGAGTGATTAACTCTAAGCTTCTTCATCCGAAACAAAGGAAGGACTTAAAATAGAAACTCTAATAAGGTTGGTGAACGACTTAAATTTAAACTCTAAGGTTTAAACCTCATTAGAAGTGTTCCTGCTACACTCAATTAACAATTACAAAAATTGCTATTTTCTATTAGGCAACTACAGAAATTGAATACCATTTTTCCTATTTATGAAAAAACAAAAGTTTCATATCTGACTTGTTTGATTTTCCTCCTGTGCAACATTATTAGCAAGTTGTGAAAGAGTTATTTTAGGAACCTGCAAAACCGTAATTGTAAACTTACCCTAGAAATTTAAATTGACGACCTAAATAGAAGAAAAAGGCTTACATAAACAGAAGGAGAACCAAAGTGGCGACCTAAATGAAAGTGAGTTAAAGATGCTATTAAGATTAGGGGTAGATGATTCATGGTGCTACCACAACCCAAGTGAAAGGGAGAGGAAAGTGAGGGGTAAATGGAGGGATAGAAGGAGGGAGATGGAGAACGAAGAGTTTAGTTGGTTAAATTGGTGGGGAGTTCGTGGGACTTTTAACGTTGGGTTTTCTTCCAACAAAATTTAACTCTGATCATCTTATTTATTGCCCTAATTAATTCTAATCCAACTCACACCATTTGATGTATCCACCTTTAGATTAAATCCCAGCCGTTGGCTATCAAGACCGCATAAATTCAACTCTTGGTTGCATAAATAACCAATTTGCAATTTGCCCACCAAAACGAAATCTACTTGGATGTGCTTCTGAGCTAGAATTAACATGACCAAAACTACCATTCATTCATATCTGTAAACAGAATGGCTATCTTGAGCATTAAGTATTATATGAATTCAACAAAAAAAAAATACCAGCAGAAATACAAATACATAAACTGTTTAGTGGCGCAATGACAAAGAAGCAACATGAATCACTGCTACACCTTAATTCAACTCAACGATATTATTCAATTTATATTTGGAATCAATAATCAAGGTATAGAATTACAAAATTGGTTTATTTAGGGTTGGGATAATCTATGATTGTGTCACCTTAAAGATTGCAACCCTTCCTAGTTTACATGGCAGTGATATCGTTTTTTAGACCTGCTACATTCTAATTCTTTAAGGCATTTTTACTTGCTGAATTGAGATAATACATACTCATTTTGGAAAGGCCTGTGGAAAACTAAACAAAAAGTAGTCATCTAACCTTTAGTGTAAAACCAAAGATGATCTTGCAATTCCAAATGCCAAATGCAAAACCGGAAGAAGGACCTCCATGCTGAAGTGTGGAAATAGCAACCTTTAGAAAAGTTGGCACATGTAAGAACCTAAAAACCAAATCTATAAAATTGAATAAAAACTTGAAGTTCAAACACAAACTCACTATTTACTCCACTCTTCTCACTATTTTTCTCTCTTGCCTCTGTTCTATTTCTTCTCGTCCTCCTCCCTTTTTCTATCCCCATCATCTTCTTTTTATATCCCACCCCCTCCTTTCTGGGCCGTCCATCTGTCCACTTATCGGATGGCTCCTCCATTTGCCGTACCTAGGCCACGTCCGCAATCTAGGGTTCTGCAGTTCTATTCACCTGCTCCCCAGGTTAATGTCTTAAAGTGCCCCCCATTTCGTGTCCCGCTGACTTGGTCTTCGCTCCTCTATGGAGATGCCCCATCCAGACCGTTCCTCTCTCCTTTCATCCATCGATCCCTCTTGAAGTCGTACCCATGCCACGTCTGCAATTTAGGGTTTTGAAGTCATGATCATATACTCTCCAGCTTACCTCATTATGCTGCATCCCACTCAGTGTCCACTGACCTGGCATCTTTTCCCTAATTGAGCCACCACAAATGCCCCTTCTTGATTCCGCGGTCATAATGAGGGACCCGGGGTCAAGAACCATCATCGCCTCATTCTCTGTGCACTTTAATATCCACTCATTGGGTTGCGTGTGATGTTGGGTGTAATCATCACGCGCGTTTTCGGCCGTTTTTTATACCTTGTGCTGACACGCATTTCCCTTCGGCTGGCTCCCTGTCTCGTCACTTCCTTTTCCCCAATTCTCCACAATTACCGTTTTACCCCTTGTCTCTTAGATTTTCCCAACTCTCTGAAAGTACCCTTTTACCCCTCCCCTATATAACCTCTCCTTCTTCCCCTTCCTCTCCCATTTTTCCTTCTACACATCTCTTTCGCTCATCTGTTGCTCTGCCCCCTTTCTCTCCACCGGCCAACTTCCAGCTTGTGGGTACTCTCTCCTTCCCTTTGCTGACTTCCTCATCTTCCAGGCATTCTCTTCAGGCTACTCGCTTCCCTTGGTAAGTTTTCTAGCCTTGTCTTTCTTTAGTTTCCACTTTTATTTGAATTGGTTTCGCACCAGACTCCATTCATCTATTTTCCCGATGTCGGGTCCCGGCTCCGGTGCCTCAACCTCTTCTCATTCTACTGAGGTAGCGTCCCCAACCCCTCTTGATCCTGTTGTGGCCCCTTCTACCTCTGGCCGCCAGGGCACTCTGCTACCACCTCCATCTAGATATCGTAGACCTAATTTGGGGGCTATTAGGGCTGCCTATGAGATCCCGTCCAACATAGAATTAGAGCACGTGCCCTCTGTTACCCACTATCCTCACTTGGTTCCCCACCGCCCAGGGTATCTGGTTGTTATCGTAAGCCAGATTGTTGCCGGTCTATGGCTTCCCCTCTCTCGCTTAGATGTCGAGGTATATAACCATTTCAACATCCCCCCATGCCAAGGCATCGGTAATTTCTGGCGGATTATGTATGCCACGAATTCATATAACAAAACTGGCGACCCCCAAATAAGTAGCCGTGATATCTTTTCTCAATATTACATCAAGAAGAGTACTAAAGATGTAGGTGTCGGGTACCAGTCCTTTTGTGTTCGACCTATGAAGCAATCATTCCTCCTTCGTGGCACCACTACCCGCTCTATGTATCAGGCAACTTTCTATCCGCAGACCTTCCTTCTGATTTAACGCTTAACCATCTCGCCTTCATCTCCAGTGGTGAGTTCCTAGATCTCTTCAGCTTTCTTGTTGTGCTATTCTAACTATCCATTAATCCATGGTCTCTCTCTTCAGCTTTCTTGTTGTGCTATTCTAACTATCCATTAATCCATGGTCTCACTTGTTTGCAGGTTGGCGTTCGAATTCCAAATCCCAAATTTATGCCCAGATCACCTGCCCTGTTTTTCAACGACTCCGCGACCTAGGTGCTGCCCAAGCCAATCGGCTAGGTATCCACCCCACTATCGCGACTCTATTGCTGCCCGTCCTAGATCCACAACACATCAGCGGTCTATCCAGACCCTTTTTCCGTCCTCCACCTCCTCTCATTCCCCTGCGCCCCTTGAATCTCCTGATCCACCCCGCTCTTCTGCACCAGAACACGTCCCATCATACCGCTCCATCTCCTCCTAGGACGATCAATATACCTCTCATCCCTCTCTTTCCGCTGACATGGATGTTATAAGCAAAAGCTGTTTGACAGTGGCTCTGATGAAGAGGGGGGGTGATGGAAGTTCCCTCCAGCAGGGTTCCCACTCTTGTTGACCAACCCCCCTCTAAGAGACAGCAGACATCTGCCTCCGATGAGCCTGCCGCCACCACTCAGCGGGACTCAGCCCCCACAGAACAAGCCCCGGCCTCTTCACCCCTTCACCCTGCTGTTTCCTCGCCCTGCACACGCTGCCCTGGTAAAGAACCAATTCCGCCTACTGCCCCGTCCTCCGATATTGCCACCGTAGAGGACTTCCGTCCTATTTTCAAGGTACGCAATCATATCTTAAACATGGTAGACTCCGCTTTTGACAATGCTGTTGTGGCCTCTTCCTTGTTCTACAACACTCACTTGCCTAAGGACATAGCCTACGTGGATGGGGGTTCTTTTGACCAGCACCGCACCTCCTTGTACACCAACTGGGAAAGGGTACACAACTTTTTTTTTTTTTAATCCATCTTCCTCTCTGATCCCAGGTAAGCCTGGACATCTCCTTTATGATCTGCGGTTTGTTCAGCGCCAAGACGAAGGTGACAATCTTGGAGCAAGAACTCAACGGCCCCACTGGTTTAAGAGCTTCTTATGCCGAACTCCAATAGGATCTGACAGCTGCCAACTTGGCCAAAGTCAGGGCATAAGACGAACTCGCGACCGCGGAGTCCTCTCATCAATGTTACATAGACTCGGTCAACGAACGTCTAAGCTAGCAAAGGGAAGCACTCCTCCGTAAACACCAGCTGGATTTGGACGCTCTCACCCTTCAGTACCAGAAGACAACGACCGCCCTTATCCAGACCCACACAGAGGATACCGCCAAACTGATGGAGCAGTATCAGTCTGACATGACGATTCTCCAAGACCGCTTCAAATCCCTAGCAGACAAGAGGGTGGCTCAAAAGATCCAGGAAAAACTTGAGTGGCTCACCCAGGAAGGTTGTCTTCTTCCCGAGAATCCTGCCACCCTGGTGATTGAATCCCTGGTGGTCACTAGGGATGGAGTCACGGCCTCTGAGGTCACCCCTAAGGACCAGGTGATGGGCGAAGACTCCCTTCCCGTGGCTGCCACTGAAGAGACCCCTACTGCCCTTGCCGAAGGAACCACTGAGGAGATGATGGTTGAGGAATCCACCTAGGGAATGCCCTAGTTCTATTTTGTATTAAACCTTGTCACTAACTTGTGATTTGAGTCGCTTATGTTTATTACATTTCGATGTTTGGTTTCACTTTACATGTATGTCTCATCTTTATCTTCGAGCTTTATCTGCCTGTCTGATTTGCAAAGTATACCCTCATGCACATTTACACCCCTATAGTCTTTCCCTGGTCCTCTGACCCGCGGAGGGCTCATCTCACTCCTCAGGCTCGGTCAGGTTCTCAAGCATGCGAATGGCTCACCCCCTCCACTACCTATCGCTTTGATAAGCGTTGATGCCTGCTGGGGTCTCTCCCCTTGCCCCACGTGTCTCTTGCATCTCTGACCTGCGGAGGGCTCATCCACTCCGCAAGCTCGGTCGAGCTCTCAAACCAGCTAGAACAACTCTTTTCGTTCCAGGCTCCCTCAATCTCTATTGTCAGCGAAGGGCTCACCCCCTCCGCTGCCTCTCGCTTTGATATGCGTGGAAGCGTGCTGGGGCCTTCCCCTTACCCTATGTGTCTCTTGCATCTCTGACCCGCGGAGGGCTCATCCCACTCCGCGGGATCGGTCAAGCTCTCAAGACCGCTGGAACAACTCTTTTTGTTCCAGGCTCCCTCCATCTCTATTGTCAGCGAAGGGCTCACCCCCTCTCGCTTTGATATGAGTAGAAGCGTGCTGGGGCCTCTCCCCTTGCCCCACGTGTCTCTTGCATCTCTTACCCGAGAAGGGCTCATCCCACTCCGCGGGCTCGGTCAAGCTCTCAATCCCGCTGGAACAACTCTTTTTGTTCCGGGATCCTTCCATCTCTGTTGTCAGCGAAAGGCTCATCCCCTCCGCTGCCTCCCCTCTGGTAAGACTGCTGAGGCACTCTCCTTGCCCCATGCGTCTCTCGTATCTCTATTCGGTGTTTCGCATTCTCACTCAAAAATCACATAATAAACATATCTTTCTTTCACAAAAGTGTTATGGTTTTATATATTTATAGACAACTCTAGTCCTTTACTTTGGACCTTCCTTACAATGCTTCATAATTTCAGTACATTCCGTTGTAAAATTTCTTCAGCATCCTTACATTCCACGGCTTTTCTATTCGTTTGCCTTTCATTGTCTGCAATTTATAGGTACCAGATCCTCCTACCTCCACCACGGTGTACAACCCCTCCCAATTTGGACCCAACTTCCCGTCCCTTTCTTCCTTCGTGTTTGGAGTCACCCTGCGAAGCACCAATTCCCCTATCCTAAACTGTCACGGCCTGACCCGGTTGTTGTATTGCCTCTGTAATCTCCTGTGATACTCTTCTAATTGGATGCGCGCTGAATCTCTTTTCTCTTCCGCCAAATTCAAATCCCTGGCCAAGATGCGCCAATTCGACCCCTCTTCCACAGCCTTGGTTCTCATAGTATTCGCCACCATTTTCGACGGGATCATGGCATCGAATCCATATGCTAAGGCGAATGGGGTCTCTTTGGTGGTTGTCCGCAGTGTCGTTCGATAAGCCCAAAGAACATGGTTCAACTCATCGGCCCACGCGCCCTTCCATCTTCCAATTTTCTTTTCAGATTATTCAATATCGTCTTGTTGGAAGATTCCGCCTGACCGTTGCCTTCGAGGTTGTAGGGGGCAGAGAACCCTTGTTTCACTTTGTAGCCGCCACCTTAGCTCCGGTGAACTGTGTTCCATTATCTGCAATGATGGCATACGGCAACCCAAACCGGCATATGATATTTTCCCATAGAAACTTTATCACTTGCGTCTCTTTTACCTACTGCAATGGAATAGCTTTTATCCATTTTGTGAAGTAGTCCATGGCCGTCAGCATATACCTCCTTTTGTCGCTAGCCATGGGCAATGGTCCCACGATATCCATCGCCCACATAGTAAAAGGCCACGGACTTGAGATATTATGCAGGGGCTCTGCGGGGGCGAATATCAACTATGAAAATCTTTGGCACTTGTCACATTTCTTAGCGAATTCCACCGCATCCTTCTTCATATGGGGCTAGAAGTAACCTTGTGTCAAGAGCCAGTGCGCAGTAGTCCTTCCTGCGGAGTGGCTCCTGCAATCCCCTTCATACAATTCTGCCATCACCTCTTTCGATAGCTGCAAACCTAAGCATTTTAACAAAGGCCCGTTAAAGTTCTTCCGATACAATTCTCCTTTTAGCAGAACATATCTCTGAGATGCTTGTTCCCATCTTCTTTTCTCCTTCTTTTCTCCTTCTTGTCTACCACCTCCCCTCCTTTCAAGAAGTGCCTGATGGGGTCCATCCACCCCCTTCTTCTTCTATAATCTGACACACCTCTACCACTTCCCCCATGCTTGGCCTCTCCAATCTTCATACTCGTATCACTCTTTCCTCTGACCCGGGTATGGCTACCGCCACGTATGCCAGGGCGTCCGCATGCCTATTCTCGCGGAGACCAAAATGGACAAACCGCAGCTTCTCAAACTTACTGGACCTTTCTTGCACTACCTTCAAATATTTAGCCATTCGCGGACACCACGCATCAAACCCTCCATTAGCCTGACACACCACTAAATTTGAGTCATAATATACAGTAAACTCCTTTACTCCCAAATCCCCAGCCATTCTCAACCTCGCTATCACCGCCTCATATTCTGCTTCGTTACTGGTTGCCGCGAAGCCTAGTTTCATAGTTTGCTCTATTCTGTGATTGTCTGGCGTAACTAGCACAACTCCTATGCCGCTGCATGCATCAGTGGTAGATCCGTCTGAGAATACCCTTCATCCATTCTTTTTATCCCAAGGATCTAATAAGTCGGGCTCCCCCTCCCTCTCTGGTTTCATGACCATCTCCTCTCCCCAAGTGGGATCCTCCACGGGGAACTCAGCTAGGAACTCAGTCACTGCCTGTGCCTTTTCTGCTGTCCTTATCTGATATTGTACCTCGTACGCACTGAGCATCACGGCCCATTTCAACATTCTCCCTGACTTTTCTGTCCTTAAGGCATTTCAATTCTACTATACCGCGTCTCTGCGTCCAGCAATGTTTTGCTCTGAAAGTACACCGACTTTTCTACTATGTCGACCAGTCGGACAAGCACTGAGCTGACTGCATACTCGGTAGCCCCCAAATACAACTACAACTTCTCCCCCTGTTCCGGTCGAGACAACAATGGCGCTTTGCCCAAGTACCTCTTTAGCTCTTGAAACCCCTCTTCACACTCCGCTGTCCACGTGAAGTCCGGGGTGCTTCTCAACAATCTATACAGTGGTCTACATTTATCAGATGACTTGGAAATGAACCTATTCAAAGCTGCTACACTGCCCGCAAGCCGCTGCACCTCTTTGACATTCTGCAGTGACGACATCTCTATCAAGGCTCTTATCTATTCGGGATTAGCCTATATTCCCCGATGAGTAACAATGTATCCCAAGAACTTTCCTGTGGTCACTCCGAAAGTGCATTTCTCTGGATTCAACTTCAAATTGTACTTTCGTAGGATCCCAAATGTCTCCCTCAAGCCCTCTAAATGCTCCTCCTTAGACATGATCTTCTCCACCATGTCGTCTATATATATTTCAATCCCTTTCTGGATCTTGCTCTCAAATATTTTCTCCCCCAATCGCTGAAAAGTGGCTCCGGCGTTCTTCAGCCCAAATGGCATCCTCGTATAGCAGTACGTGCCACCTTCTACTACAAATGCTGTCTTTTCCTGATCTAGCCCATACATCGCAACCTAGGATATACCCCATAGATGCATCCATGAATGAGAATATTTCGAATCTTACTATCCTATCCACCAGCTCATCTACCCACGGCATGGGATAACTATCCTTCGGACACTCTGCATTCACATCTATAAAATCAACGCACATATGAACCTTGCTATTCTTTTTAGGTACCGCGACCACATTGGATAGCCAATCTGTGAATTCCACTTTACATATTATTCAGGCTCCTTTCAACCGCGCAACCTCCTCACGGACGCCCTCCACATACTTCGGTCTGATGCTCCTCATCTTCTGCCTCACCGGCTTCGAATCCTCTTTCATGTGCAGCCGATGACACGCAAACTCCGGGTCCAATCCCGTAACCTCCTCAATCGACAATGCAAACACGTCCCTGCTTTCTGTCAATAATGGTATTAACTTATTTTTCCATTCATCCGACAAGCTTGATCCTATCGCGATAAACCTCTCATCCTCACCTCCAATATTTACTACTTCAACCTCGTCCAGTGTCTTCGGTATCGCAGTTGCCTCTACCTTTTCCTCCACTGTGGTGCACTGTAATTGCTATGCCTACCTCTTCCTCGGGTTCGAGCTCTCCTCTTCCGGTCCGCGGATCAACCGTTTCACAGTGCCCCTGTGACTGTTCTTAGCCGTCACTTAATCTCCGCAAACTTCATACATGCCCGTTAGGGTAGGGAACCGAATCACTTGATAATATGTTGATAGGACCGCCTTCATCTCATGAATCCACCGCCTCCCCAAAATTGCATTGTACTAAGAAGAGGAATCTACCACCATAAACCGTGCGAATACTGTCACCGGACCTGTGGTTACTGGCAACAAAAGTTCTCCCATAGGCTCCGTCATACTCCCATTAAACCCGTACAAATTAGTCCGCAGAGGTCTTAACTGCCTATGATCCATCCCCATTTCTTCCAAGGCTCCTTTAAACAGCAAGTCCACTGCACTACCACAATATATCAGCACCTTTTTCACCATGTAGTTGCCCATTGCTACTGTGATGACCAACACATCTTCATGTGAAAAATCTACAGCCCGTAAGTCTGCACTACTAAAGACGACCTCATCTTTGTCCTCCACTACCCCTGCTCGTGCTCGCGGTCTCTCTGTCCCATCATTGATCTGCTGGATGCTAGCCGTTCTTCTCACCCTGTCCCTATGGGCATTATGACCCAGCACCTCCCCACTAAAGATTACATTAATAGTTCCTAATATTCGGTCCTGCCGCGGCACCCATTCCTCATTCTGCGCCCCCCTTATAAACTCTCTCATCTTTACTTTTTCCACCAAACATTGAACCATCCATTTTAACGCATAACAATCGTCGGTCTCATGATTGTGTATATGATGATAGGCGCAAAAATGCTTATCTGGCAGCTCCCCTGGGGTATTTTGCGGCCCTTCATATCCCTGCAGGTTCTTAATCAACGGTAATATTTCGCTCAAGGGTCTATTCAGCAATGTCACATCTATCTCGCGGTATGGCTTCCTTTCCCTATTTTCCTGTCGAATCCCTTCTCGGCTCCTTTCTGCCCTTGCCGGGTACCCGCGGTACCCCTGCCGTTTTTTTTTGGGTGCTCCCGCCTTTCTTTGCTCCCCGTCTTTCTCCAGTGATAACACTGCCTTCCTAGATCTCTTAGACTCCTTATGTATACTGTCCTCATATCTGATATACTTCTCCACTCGCGGGTACAGTTCATGTAAGGTTGCAATCTCGTTTTTCGCCACCGACTGGTGTACTCCGGTTCCTGGCTGCAACCCTCTTTCAAAGGTGATCACCGCAGTTCTCTCATATAGATTTTCGACCTTCAATGTCTCTGCCTTGAACCGACATAGGTACTCCCGCACTGACTCCGCGGATCTTTGTCGAACATTGAATAAAGTCGCGATATCCACCACCCGCTTTTTCTGATGTATGAAGTGATCTATAAATGCCTGTTCCAATTCTTGAAAGTTCCATATGCTTCTCGCTGGTAACCGGTAATACCAGTCTGACGCCCCTCCTTTTAGGCTAGCCGGGAACAGCATGCAACGCAACCCATCATATCGGGATTCTTGCCATAGAGGCATCTGCTGTCAGAAATGCAAGATGTGATCCACCGGGTCTCCTTTACCGTCGTACCTCTCGAACCTAGGCTGGTTGAAATGCTTTGGGACTTCTGAAGCCCAGATTCCGTCCGCTAACGGATTGTGGTTTAGCCTGGCTACCACCCCCCCCCCTTCCCTTCGTCTGCTGCTGGTTAGCTTCTCTATCATTGTTTATCATCTCTTGTACTTGTTCGACTGTCAGGCCGGTCACTAGGTTTTACATAAGATTCGGCCCCTCCTCTTCTTCTTCCGCGCTCTCACTTGGCTCCTCGCCTGTCTCTTCTTCTTCCCTTTCCATCTCCTTTCTCAACTCGTCATTTTCCTCTCTTAACCTCCCAATCTCCTCTCTCATGAGCTGGGCCTCTTCTACTACTTGTTCCTCTCCTCTGTCTCCTTCTTCCTCAACCACTGCCTCTGGCACCGGTTCCTGCACCGCCACCCTCCTCGATCTACCCACTCGTCTCTTAGGTGCCATTTCTATCTTGCTTTTATACTGTTCCCCACAGATGGTGCCAAATGTAAGAACCTAAAAACCAAATCTATAAAATTGAATAAAAACTTGAAGTTCAAAACTCACTATTCAATCCACTCTTCTCATTATTTTTCTCTCTTGCCTCAATTCTATTTCTTCTCGTCCTCCTCCCTTTTTTTGTCCCCATCCTCTTCTTTTTATATCCCACCCCCTCCTTTCTGGGTCGTCCATCTGTCCACTTATCGGATGGCTCCTCCATTTGTCGTACCTAAGCCACGTCCGCAATCTAAGGTTCCGCGGTTCTATTCACCTGCTCCCCAGGTTAACGTCTTAAAGTGCCCCCCATTCCGTGTCCCACTGACTTGGTCTTCACTCCTCTGTGGAGATGCCCCATCCAGACCGTTCCTCTCTCCCTTCATCCATCGGTCCCTCTTGAAGTCATACCTGTGCCATATCCGCGATTTAGGGTTTCGCGGTCATGATCATATACTCTCCAGCTTACCTCGTTATGCTGCATCCCACTCAGTGTCCGTGGACCTGGCATCTTTTCCCTAATTGAGCCACCACAGCATGTATTCCATCAAGAGGCATTTAATGAAGGACTGCAAATTGACCATGATTAAGGTGGCATAAGCATACTTGTGCGATAGATAGTACTACTCTAATATACTATAGACACTGAAATAAGAAGTTTATCATAAAATAGAAAGCACAACTTTAAAAGGGTAATCAAAAGGAGCAAAGTAAACCCACAACCAAAAACCCCCTAAACAAAAATTGGCAATCACTTCATACAGTTGAACATAAGATACGAAAGCAAGACATATTGTGTCTAAAAATACCTTGGGCTTTGCTTCCCTTTTTTGTAACTTTAAGACCTCCTCCTTCAATATGCGTTTTCCTGGAGCAATAATTTATCAGATGCATGTGCTACAACTTACAACTAGTCTAATCATAAAAATTAAATACTAAACAAAATGTTTCTCACCTTCTTTGTCACGAAAAATAGGTTCCTCACCTCTTCCACAGTTCCACTCATAGAGGGATCCAACTGTTTATACCTTAATATCATTAATAAAATCAATATCTGGCACTTTATGAACCAATATCTATAACTTATGTTGTTCAAATGGGGAAAAAATGAAAGGAAAAGAATTGACATAAATTATCATAAATAGGAAATTCAGTTCGGTAAGAGAATTACTGACTCAACTCTTCCTTCCCCTCTTTATCTCTTTTTTTTATCATGAGAATTGGTCCACTGAAGAAAAATTTTTGATTTAGAAAATTGAATAAAAGAGTTGTAATTGATCTTGAAAATTGATTGACCGAGAGAATTAGGGAAAAAAAAACATACCTGATATCAAAATTTGCAACTTGCTAATCGATGGAGTGATGGATACGAATATACAATGATTCTTTCTTCTTTTATTTTTATTTCTCTTTGTTGATTGTGAAGACCAAAAGATTTCTCTTTGTTCGGTTTCCATAATTAAGACTGGTAATTAATATCTAATCTACCGCTGGGGAGAAATAACTGCCTTAATGGCGAAAGTGATAACCAAGGGTTTGCACACGAATGATTTTCACAATTAAGACCTTTAATTAACTCCTAATCCACATGGCGGAATGGTGGCCCTCGATTTATAACCCCAGAAATTGAATCCCAGCCGCGAGTCAGGAAACAGCCTTGTTTTGTTAAGTAGATATTACTCTCTAGAATTTATATGTTCTGCATGTATTGATGTTTACTGTTTACTAATACAATATTAAAATATATGAAATGAAAGAAAATTAACATTTCAATAGAATGGACATAAAACTATGCTGGCTAAAGAACCTGAAATAATATTGTGTATTAATATCATCAAAGCATCTATCATGATTGATATATAAAAATACAGAAATAGCATCACCTTTAAGATCCTTTCACTTCACTTTCATCCTTGCAGTACTAAAGGTGTGCATTTGTACCAATGGCACACATTTGTACATAGGCCACATGAGATTAGTAAAGGTTTGGAGCCACTCAAGGCCATACAAACTATAGTTGTAATATTAATGGCTTATTGGCTTGTATTTTTTCACTTAACTTCTCTTCCTTTTTAGCGAACTCTTAACCCTCACATTATCTTATCAGTCTCAATCACATCGGCTTAAAACATTTTCTTCTTTCGATATTACATAAGCTTACATTGATCAATTCAAACTATCCATAATCTATTAACATTGCTATGCAAGAAAGAACCCCTAATTTCTAGAGCTAAAAGAAAGTCTAAAAATTGGTGTTTGTTGTTAGGGTCTGTTCTAGTAGCCAAAATTGAGCTACCCCTCCTGCAACGATAAAACACAATTAATTATAGAAAATGCCTCACCAACAACTTTTTTTTTACCTTCTTTTAAACACTCAAGCATGGCAGAACGAACTTTATTTTAGGAGAGAAGTCTGTCTTGGTAGGGAATTGAAGAAGAGAAAAATGCCCTATGATTGTTATAAATCAATTAGTGAAAGAAGGTTGTGTACGATAGTGAGGCAAGAAGAGCGACCAACAAAGAAAGTGTAGAAAGATATCTAAAGACTATTTTGCCAAAAAAAAGAAGTGACGGAAAGAATTATATAGGTGCTTGAATTTTGAAACCATAGACAGATCTTAAAATAACGCCAAAATCAAAATTCCAATAGCCATATTCTTGAATTGGGTTAGCAAGAGCTAAGACAAATTACTAAAATATTTCTTTGCACAACACTATAAGAAACCAAAGAAATAGACAATGACAAAAAAACTATTATAAAGAATACATGAAGCCACAACACAAAACCCATTACCTGCAGAAAATCCTTTCACAACATTGAAAATTTGAAACCAAGAAAACAACCTGAGGTGGATATCTAATCTGCATGCGCTTTTCCAGCTCCTAAATTTTCATTGCCATTTTTAACAATACTTTAATTTTGCTTTCTTTCTAGATTGAGAGTCCTCTTGATGAGTAGATAAAAACTTAGCATGCAGTAGGCATCTTTCACATGGTAAAAAGTATAATCCAAAAGCTAACAAATAACACAAATAGAAAACCGCCATCCAGGGGTACTTAATGAAACTGTTTGTTGCAAGTTGACCTAACGAAATATAGATAATTGGTAAAGCTCTAGTTGCTTAACCTCAATTTCTAGCATACTAATCGTCTAGAACCTATCCATTGTGAAAGCACACCAAGCTTGCATACATGCCATATGTACTTATATAGTTATATTAAAGATATATATTTAAAGCATGAGATGCCTTGAATGTTCCAGTCTATTGGTTTTCACTTTGTTCGTATATGATTTTACTAAGCAAAAGGGCACAAAGGGAGCATGTCACTTCCATTAAAGAAAACTTACATGTTCATTTTTGCACTTTAGACTTTGATTCTTCAAAAAGATAGAAAGATGCAAGGTCTTTTTCTTTGTCTGGTCTAAACCCAGACCACGCTTGTTAGTTGTTCTTCACATGTGTTTGTAGTGGCTCCAACATTCCCTATATTCCCAACAGATACAGACTAATAAGTAAGTCACAAAGATATGTAATTACTTCATAGGTGAAAAATACAAAAAATAATGACAAATTCAAAAGAGCAAGCCAATGAGACTTGCAACGTTGCCAATAGACTTGAGCATAACTGGATGATAGAGTTGATATTCATGGTACCATTGTCTCTATAGTAGGACAAACCAATGAATTTATAGCAACGAAAATCCAAAATAGCAAACAGAAGAGTAACGCATGCAACTAACGTTGCAATTTTTCAATGTGAGAGTGATATTTCTAAACTACAATGGTATCGACAGAAACCGCCATTATAGGCATATAATAGGCAATCAAGGCAAAATATGTGAAACTTCAACTATATGCAGCATGAAAATCTATCTTGTCTTCCATACTTCAGAATTTAGGCACAAAAATCAATCATGAACTTCAAAGTAATACCATATAGCCCTTTTCCCACAATAGTACAAACACTTTGTAGAGCATGGTAAGATTATAATCAAGATTTTAGCTAGTGAAAATTAGTCCAATCGATGCATCTACCACATACAGTCCTATAACGTTGTATAAATACTGGATTCATGCTACATGATTGCTAATATGAACTAACTGCATGAAAAAAATGAAGCACTCTCAAAATGAAAGCATGGAATAAAAATTACCTCTGACAATTGGCTTAAAATATTGCTCCAATCGTGCTTATTCTCTGAACGATGCAATGGTGAATTGACAACACGAAAAAATTAATTAAAATGATTAAAAAAGAGGAATAGAGTTTGAAGCAATAGAATTCATAACACTTGTAGCTTGGCTACGAGAATTTTGTTAGAAATTATATTTCCTTCAAGTTGTCCATAAGAAAGGTGGGATATCTAATAAAATAGTTTACAATTTGTTATTCCAAAATGGATAAAAATGGATGAATACGAAAACCCAACCAAAAGAAAGTATCAATGTACCTCCGAAAATTGCACAATTTTAGTAGCATTGCGACAATTGGATCCATACTCAAAGCATAACTGAGTCATCTATTGCAACAATAGAGGGATCCATATTCTTTGGTTATCTGCAAAGAAAACCAAAGTTTGGTCAATCCAGAAATATATAATATCAATTTTTTAAAAGAGAGATTACCTGAGAAGAATCATGACTTAAAGGTTCAGGCTTTAAGACGAATTTCAATTAGGAGATTAACCCATTTCCAAAAATAAACCGATTGTCTCTCCAATTGCGGATGATGAAAGAGAGAGAAAGGAGGCGCACACTATTTGGGAGGGGAAGAGAGAATGAAAGGATAAGCTAAGCATAAGTACACGAAGGGTTTCTGCCATTTATTGCCATAGTTAAGTTTCAAATTAATATTCAAATTAATTTCTAATAGGCTCTCTCTCATACTGTGGCGCATTGGGAACCGTCGATTTATACCCCTTGAAATCGAATCCCAACCACGAGTCAGAAAGCAACCCTATTTTGTTAAGTTGATATTGATAATTTTATTGTGAGCTTGTACAATGTAGTTTAATTACAATTTGTTTGTGTAATTATTTTCAAGTAGTAATTTGTTTGTGTAATAATCTAGAATTAATTAAGGTTACTTTAGTAATTAATGGACAAGTTAAACATTTCTTGAAATACTTTTCAAATTAATTCATTTGTGTCAGTTAAATATCGAGATTTTGTTTTCAAAAAATTTCGACACATATTACAATTTTTACTTAGCAAAATTAGAGTTCACAAATGAATAGGTAACTTAACAAATTGCACCCTAGACCATATTATAGTAATCAAGTTTAACTAACCAACTAATGTGCATGCCTACAGGAGGAGGAGGTAATATAAGTTGCTAAATTCTAAAAACTTGACGCCTAAGAGCAAGTCCAATGGAGGGCTGCCATAATGGGCTGCTAAAAGGTGCCACATAAGCCTTTTAGCGGGCCCAACCAAATTTGGCTGGCCAAACACAAAAAACCATTCCAACGGATACTTTTAGCAGCTGTTAAGTTCAGGATACGGACGGTAGAAACTCTGCCGTCTGTATGTTAAATTGTAACAGACAGCAGACTCTATGTCGTCTGTATATGACAGTTACTAAAACGCACACTCCACTCCTCCACTCAAACAAATCCTCACTCCTTCACTCCTCCACTCCTCCACTCAAAGAAATCTCTCTCTCTCTCTCTCTCACTCACTCAGTCTCCTCACTCAAAGGTAACATTAAAATGACAATTTTCATTCTTGAATTGTTAATTGTTTATTGAATGCTTGAATTGTTAATTGTTTATTGAATGCTTGAATTGTTAATTGTTAATTGAACTCAAAGGCGCACTCTTAATTTGTCAATTGAATGCTTATTAATTGAATTGGAATTGATATTGGAATTGATGTTAGAATGTTAGTTTGAAATGGTTTTAAATTATGCATGATTGGAATTGATGTTAGAATGTTAGAAGTGTTGTTTGAATTGAAGTTAAGAGGATATTGTTGATTGAATTGCAGGTGCCACTAATAAGAGCCAAAAAATGTAGTTTTAACCCCTTAAGAATTAAATTAAAAGGGTTTGGTTAATGGGGACCGTTACTAGGGCGATTCGGAGCAACATAACATAGTTTCCTATCTTGATCAGGTGCCATCTTTTCTTACCAAAATTAGACAAAATAAAACCCTTCGTAGGTGCTTATCTAGTTTTTTCGCTGCTTTCTTCCCACTAATAGTAAAATCCTCCTCTGTCAACAGAGGGAGTTTATTAGTGGCATTTTAAAGGTGATTCGTCCTCTGCTGGTAAAATCCTCCTCTACATATAGATTGAGTTCGCAGAGGTATAAAGGGGGTTTCTGGGTGTTGCTGCATATAACAGGACTCTGTGTTGGAACTAGCTTATGGCTTCCTCAAGCAACCCAAACAGGGCTGCGGATGCTTGTGGTACCTCTTGGAGCTCGTTGTTTGGTCGGTCTGGGTCCTTAGAGTCCATAATGGCCTTTAAATCGTTCTCTCCCATCTTTGTTGATGGAGTGGCTCAGTTCTCGTCGGATTTACTGGAATAAGGTATAAAGGAATGGGATGATTATCTGGTGGGGTATTTCCTGGATAAAAGATTATCATTTTTTACTGTAAAGGATGTACTGGAGAAAAAGTGGAAATTGAAAGGGTCGTTTGACATCACCACAGACAAGGAACTCTTTTATATGAGTTTTACGAGCTTGGAAGATCACCAAATGGTGTTGGATGAAGGTCCGATCTTTATCGCGGGTCGAGTGTTTGTAGTTAAGCCATGGATAGTCGAGGTTGATAACTACAAAAACAAGGTAGCGTCCATCCCTCTTTGGTCGAGCTGTTGGATGTACCAAAAGAAATGTGGACTTTTGATGGACTCTCGTACCTTGCGAGCTTAGTGGGAGGCACGCCTATGTTTATGGACGACGCAACAGCGAAAAGAAAAAGATTATCTTTTGCAAGATTTTGTATTGAGTTCCCTATGAACTATGAATATAAAGAAGCTATAACAATGAAGGCTGGGAACCGGGAGGTTGTTATACCTTTGGAATATCCATGGAAACAGAAGTCTTGTACAAATTGCAACAAGTTTGGGCATGTGGCAGATCAATGCACTGGTAGAACGACTAGGGTATGGAGACAAAGGGCAATTTAGCAAAATGGTGGTGAAACAACAACAACGGATAGCATAAGAGGAGAAAATAAGAGTCAAGAGGGTAATGTAACTGAAACTGAGCAAGAAAATCAAAGAGAAGCAACAGAGGCTCTAGCAATTACTATTATAGATTCTGACCAAAGGTTGGTGAATGGGAATGATGAAAGTGGAGATATGAGCCTATGTATTGTGGATGAAAATGGGCAGCAGGCCCATCAGAGCCAGAACGAGATCCTTTCACTCAGTAATATTAACTTAGTGTCCCCAAGATGTGTAGAGAGTAACTTTGGCGACCATCCTACTGAGGATCAGGTCCGATGAGCTATGCAAACTCCTATACAACAAATGAGAGGTCTACACCCTGAAGCAAACTTATTCTGTGCAGGGAGAAATATTTTTGAGGAACTGGCAGACCTAGAAGATGATGATATTTTCGATGCTGAACCAGAGTTGTTTGGGGATAAGGTGGTTACGCCTAGACCAGTATTAGAAGAAGTGGAGAGGTCTGATGTGCAAACAAGAGCTCAGAAGCAAAAGGCAGCGCAAAAGACGCAGTCTCAATCAGGTAAGAGAGGAAGGGGGAAGAACAAAGGGAGTGGTAAGAAGAAAGGTCGATAATTCAACTCAATGATTAGAGTTAGTAGTTGGAATGTTAGGGGAATAAATGACAGCATAAAAGCAAAGCAGTTGAATAAGTTTATAAAAGAGAATAAAATAAGTTGTATGGGACTGTTGGAAACCAAGGTTCGAAAGGAGAAAATGGCAAACACTAAAAGTATAGTATGTCCTCAATGGGAATTGGAACACAACTATACAAGTGATGAGTATGGTCGAATTTGGATTAGTTGGGATCCAAGTATTTTGGCAGTTCAAAAGGAGGTGGAAGGGGGACAATTTATGCACTGTAAGGCTACTAGTTTGCAGTTTGGATTCAGTTTTTTGTTAACCATCGTGTACGCGAGCAATAAGTATCAAGAAAGGCAGATTTTGTGGGAGGAGCTAAAAGCCTTAAGTGTAGGTATCCATGGGCCTTGGTGTGTAATGGGAGATTTCAACAATGTGTTATTCTCCCATGAAAGAATAGGGGACAGAGCTGTACATCCGAGAGAAACTCAGCCGTTTGTTAGTTGTTTGAATGTAGTAAGGTTATTTGATCATAATGCGTTAGGTTGTTTCTATACTTGGAATAGTGGAGGGGCAAACATGAGAAAATGGTCAAAGCTGGATAGATGCTTAGTAAATGCTGCCTGGTCATCTCTAACCTTGGCCACAAGTGTGGAAATTTTAACCCAGGGAATAATAGATCACTGCCCTTTGGTTATGTCGTTCTCTAGTTCTGGTAGAAGCCACCCCCCTTTCAGGTTTTGTAATGTTTGGTTGTTGCACAAAGACTTCCAGGATTCGCTCAAGGAATGTTGGGATATACCAGAACATGGTAGCCCACCATTCATGTTGACAAGGAAACTGAAAAGTTTAAAGGCAGTGTTGAAAGGTTGGGCAAGATCCTTGAGTAATGATATTCAGAGGATGGTCGAAGAAGCAAGAATGCAACTATAGTCAGTGCAAGATTTGTTGCATCGAAATCCGTTGGACTATTCTCTTAGTGCTCAAGAGTTTAAGTTGCGAGGCAAGCTATGTAGCTTGATTAAAATGGAGGAAGCACACATTTTTCATAAAACGGATATTGATTGGTTATGCTTCGGAGATAAGTGTAGTGCATATTTTTTCAATGCGCTAAAGGAGAAAAAATCTCGAAACTTTGTAGGGGTTATAACAGATGCACAAGGCACAAAAAGAGAGGGGAAGGATCATGTAGCAACTGCTTTTCTCCAGTTCTATTCTGATCTTTTGGGAGTACCCTTCGAAGCTTATTATGACTCTGGGTTTCTAAATAATCTCACAGTAAAGGAGATCGATCAGAATACAAGCATTTCTCTAATCTCCCCTATTTCTGCAATAGAGATCAAGGAAGCCTTGTTTGATATGGATGATAATAAATAACCAGGCCCTGATGGATATAATGCCTATTTTTTCAAAGAAAGTTGGGATACTATCGGAGTAGAGTTTACCAGAGCTATCCAGTATATATTCATGCACAGGAAAATTCTTGGAGGTATAAATTCCACCTTTCTCTGTCTCATTCCAAAGATGAAAAATGCAACTTCAGTTGGCTCTTTTCGACCCATAGCTTGCTGTAACATAATATATAAATGTGTGTTGAAAGTTATAACCAACAGGATGAAGACTTGCATCTTTAGGCTAATCTCAAGTTCACAATCAGCCTTTATACTGGGGAGGTCTATTCAAGACAATCTTCTCTTAGCTCATGAGCTATTAAGGGGGTATTCGAGAAAGCATGGCCAGAAGAGATGTGCAATCATGCTTGATATTAAAAAGGCGTACGATTCTGTTTCTTGGCAAGTTCTTGAAGCCATCTTGTGCCGATTCAAGTTTCCTAACTTGTTCATAGAATGGGTAAAAATGTGTTATGCAACTCCTACATATTCAGTTATGGTGAATGGGATGTCGGAAGGCTATTTTGAAGGAAAAAGAGGTTTGGCGGCAGGGGTGATCCAAGATTCCCGATTTGTTTGTACTTGTCATGGAGATCTTGAGTTCCTCCTCCACCAAGATTCTGAGATGAACGTAATTAGTGCTCATTCAAAGTGCAGGAAGTTAGCAATATCACACCTCTGTTTTGCGGATGATGTGCTTCTCTTCTGTAAAGGCAATATTGAATCTATGAAGGCCATAAGGGATACTCTGAAACTTTTCTCCGATGCAACAGGGCTTCATTTCAGCAATGATAAGACTACACTTCTCACAGGCAGCACGAGTGAAGCAGAAGGGCTAGAGTTGGAAACAGTTATGAATATCTCAGTGGTTGCTCCACCTATCACCTACTTAGGTCACCCCCTCACCGCAACGAGACTTGGCATAAGAGAATGTTTGCCGCTAATAGAGAAGATCTCGGCTAAAATATCTAACTAGAAGAATAAGGATCTTAACAGAGCCAGAAGAGTGCAATTGGTGAAATCAGTCCTATCGTCTTTTCAAACCTATTGGGCTCAAATTTTTGTTCTTCCTAAGAATGTGATAGAAAAGGTGGCAAAGTTATGCAAAAGGTTTATATGGGCAGGGCCAAGCATGGAAAAGAAGATGCATCATGCGAGTAGTGCGACCCTCAAACTAGATAAAGAACACGGAGGGATTGGCCTTGTTGACCCGAGAGTTTGGAATAAAGTAGCATACTGTGGCCTGGTTTTTAAACTTGCACAGAAATCAGACTGTTTATGGGTCAAATGGTCATGGCAACATCACATCAAGCAAAAACATTTTTGGACCATGAAAGCTCCGAGGGACTGTTCATGGGTGTGGAGAGGCATAATGAAACACATAGAGATATCATGGAAGTTCATTAGATATTGTATTGCGAATGGAAATGGTACCAGCTTCTGGCATGACCCATGGTGTTCAGGCCCACTTATTCTCAATAGCCAAGCCAGAGCTCTACTAGCAAATGCAGTCCCAGAAGATGCAAAGGTGTCAGAAGTGATAGCTGATGGTGGCTGGTCAAGGATAATCATTGATCTATAGGAGTGCGAGGTAAAGGAATGGATTATGAACACAGATATTAATGCCTACATTACAGAGGACCAGGTTACATGGACACCTAACAGCTCAGGAGAATTCTCTACATCATCAGCATATTCTGTCCTAAAGAATGTGAGGAGTAAAGTCAAATGGTTCAAGATAGTATGGGGGAAGTACTCAGTCCCAAAGCATTCATTCACAGTTTGGCAATTGTTCTCCGGATCCCTCCCAACACAGAATCGACTGATGGCGAAGAAGGTTATAAGCACTACAAAATGTTGTTTGTGTGGAAACCATGAGGAAAGTTTGGCCCATCTGTTTTTCGATTGTTCCTACTCTAAGTTAGTATGGGAAGAGTTCAAGAGGGTTATGGGACTACCAGTCACAGTAAGAGCATCCCATGATGAATGGTACTACTTAATGCGATTAAGTAGAATGAATACCATGGTGTCAGAAGTGATTAGAGCTTTTATTTGCATAGCAGTTCAAGCCATTTAGACTGAGCAAAATTGGAGGTTGAAGAAAAACCATTTTAGAGCAGCTGATGAGGTAAGTCAAAAGGTCCTAAATAGTATGAAAATTTACATGGGGAAAACACTGGAATCATTCCAGGAAGATGTGGGAACCAAATTGTTGTTAGCAAAGTTGGGAATAGGGGTAAGAGTCATACATAAAGAGGAAAGATGGGTTAAATGGGAAAAGCCAGAGTTGGGTACAGTGGTCCTTAACATTGATGGGTCGGTGCAAGAGGGGGTGGCAAGCTATGGAGGAGTCTTGAGGGATAGCTATGGGGAAGTGATAATGGCGTACAATGGTAGTTCTAAGAGGTTATCGGTAATTTATCAGGAGCTTCTTGTGGTTCTAAAAGGGCTGGAAGGTGCGGTACAGCTGAACATTAAATGACTTCAAGTGCAATCAAACGCTATGCAGGGGGTCCAGATCTTAACTAAAAAAGGAAAGCCACTGTGGTAATGTAGGAACCTGGCAGCACAAATTCAAGCTATGAGCTTGAAGTTTGATCAATTATCCTTTGTCCATGTCTTCCGGGAGGGTAACCAAGTAGCTGATTACCTATCGAGACTGAATAGAGAAGAATGTAATGGTTTTTTGCTCTTTATTCCCCCAATGGATCAAAATATGCATGTATTGAGCATGAGGGATAAGGAAGGAATATTATACTTGAGAACCTGATATAAATAAAGTTTGGGGTCTGAACCCCTAGTTATTTCAAAAAAAAAATAATATTACATTTAGACCAATTATGTGTATAATAAATAGGAGTTAATATTGTTTACGTGTTTTTGTGTATTTCAGGTCTTAGAGTCAAATATGTGAAGAAACATGTCACTTTTGCACTAGAAAGGAGTAAAGGTTGGTTGCTAAGAAATTCTATGGTTAAAGCCCAAGTTTCAAGGAGAAAAAGCTTTTTTAAAGCCCAGTCAAAGCTGAAAAGTCAAAGTCAACACAAGTAGAAAAAGAGCAAAAAAGTCAATAGAACTTCCACAGACCATATCTTTGGACTCAGACCTCAGAATTAAGCTTATTATATGTCAAAACGACCGGCTCGGAAAGAGATTTCTAACGGTTTAGGCCTTGACCCAATAAGAGGAGAAAAAGTGAACAAAAAGGCTGTTGCAATAATTTCCAACAGAGAAACCCTTTTTAGACATATGTGATTAGGTTTTGGGCTTGATTTCATGGCCCAAAACATGGCTCCAAAGCCCATGCATGAAATTGTAACCTAACCCTCTCCTATATAAAAAGGGTTAAGGCTAAAACAAAACTTGGCTACTCCCACTTTAGTTTAATATAGTTTAGGGTTTTCTCTCTCTTTCTCCCTTTGTAGTTTAGTTTAGTTTGTAGCCTACATTCGAACCTTTTAATAAAAGTTTAGTTTATTCAATTCAAGTATCTTTAATAAAGTAGTTCTACATGATGTCTTCTTCTATTTATTATTATGTTTATGATAGTCTAATAAATTCTAGCTAAACCTCCATTAGAGGGGTTTGATGAAGCTTGATGAAAACTTGATGTGTTAGTTAGAATTATTGCATTTAAGAGTTTCACTCTAGTAGGTTAGTTGATTCGCCATGAAAATGGGTTGAACTTCCTCACATGCTAACTAGTATACTGCATTGCAGTGGGGCGTGAGCGTAGTATATCATTTATTTGGCTCTCCTTTTTTATATATAATATATTTTATTTATTTATTTATTTCCACGACTTGATTAATTATTTGATAATTAGACAGATAAATTAAGAAAAATAGACTATATCATTGTCTAGTTTATTGCAAGTGTAACAATATTGAATGAATATTTTTGCTACGGTTATTTTATTGCGTACTTGAACCAACATTCATGTATTAACATGTATAACGCTTTAGCACATACACAGAATTATATATTAATGCTTACATGTGTGGTAAATGTGAAGAAGTAGACCTTTATCCCAACAATGAAAGACGCTAGTATTTGCTGGAATTTCCCTTGTTAAGTAGTCAAGCATTATAATGGGCACCCCAATGGAACCCTTTTATGTTTGGAGCTAAGTCACATAATATCCTATCAACATACATTTACTTTTAAAGCAGTATTACATTCTCCAAATGGATAAGAATGAAATTTTCGGAAAAATCTTCTCTATATTTGCAACATTAAATCAAAGAACCTGTCATTCCAAAGAAACATGTTTTTGTCTTTCGTTATTTGAATAACCAAAAATACATATATACAACACCATCAGAAAACTAAAGTAACATCCTGAAGGTTTTAAAACACTATACATATAAGAAGTTACACAATTATTAACTTTAGGAGCAAATATTACATTCTCAACGTAGAAAAATTATAACACATATTTTACGAATAAAAATTTCGACAGAGTCTCCTTTGTATTTTCAATATTAAATCATAAAAAACCTGTCATATCTAGAAATCATTAAACCATCGAACCCAAGTAACAACATCGAACCCAAGTAACAACATCCCAAAGGTTCTAAACTACTATACATATAACAAGTTGCACAGTTATTAACTTTACAAACTGCTCAACTCAACTCAAAAGACACAGAGAGGGGGGTTAGCAAAAGTCCAAACAACTATAATATAAAAGACAGTAGCTGAAGTGACAAAATCCATCTGCAGCAACCATCAAAAAATGTCCTCCTATACATTACTTGTGGAAGAACCTACATAAATCCAAACAACAAAATTAAGCATGATAACGACATTAGATATTCATTTATGAGAAATATAAAACATCTTGATGAAGTGAATTTGCAAACAATATAAATAGAAATAAAGGTAGAAAGATGAATACTACATACCGAGATAAAAATAATTAATTAACATTTCAACAATCAGATTTTCCTAGAACATCAAATTGTTGAAACAGACAAATGCAACAAACGATTCTCCTCTTGCAATCGGTCTCTAAGACGAACACATTTTTCAATCTTCTAAAGTCTTTCCAAAGAGAACATAGGGCTAAATGCTAGATCACACAACTTTCTTGTGCGAGACAAAGCAACAAAAGTCAAACCGAGGCTTTCCCTTTCACCAATATCTACCACAGCCCGATCAAGAGTGAGGCCTTGACTCTTGTGAATTGTTATCGCCCAACAAAGTACAAGGGGAACCTGAATGTGTTGGCATGAAGCATTACCTGACTTCCAATTTGATGTATGTGGAGTAATAGGTATTGTATTAGAATCTAGATGGAACCTAGCACCACGATAGTGGTCGAAGTCAACCATAATAGCAAGAGGTATATCTTCTGGTGATTTGCAGCAATTGCCATAAACAATATCTACAACAGTGCCCATTGCACCATTAACCAGTCCATTTGTGGTGGCAATGTTTGAACGAAGCATAACACGTGCACCAAGTGATAGACACAGAACTTTCTCCAAGCCTTTTGCATCATCTGATGAAGTAAGCCTTGGTAGCGGTCTCACAATTATTTAGTGATACAATTTGAGCAACTGGTTTACCAAGCTCAATAAGTCGGGTGATATTGTAATCATGTGCAGGCTGTTTGGTAGGAAAAAGACGCAAAGCATCTTTGAAGGTGTTAACCTCATCCATATTGAGCGAGGAAATATCCCGAGTTAGAAATAATTGCCAATCACTGACGGTTGAAGTTCCATTACTGAGTTTGAACAGTGTTTCTCGAAATGATGCTTGGTCATCCCCTGCTTGTCAAAATATATGTGATAACCGAACACATATCGAAACTAGAATACACAATTCCACCATGTTGTTTTTGAATAGACCCACCTTGGACATATAATGCACTGTCACATACAGGAGGTAATTGACGTATATCACCAACGAGGATAATAGATATATCACCAAATGGCTCATTCTTTGCGAAAATATCTCGACAACGCCGGTCAATATTTGCAAGCATACTTATTCTGACCATGCTGTACTCATCGATAATGATAAGTTTGGTGTCTTTAAAGTCTTCTTGCATACGTCGACATTGATCACCTTCAATCTTTTTGGAAGTTTCTTTCACACCTTTCTGTTCCATAGTGAAAAAGAGTTCATGATGGATGGTTGCACCTCCAATATTAAAAGCGGCAACTCCATTAGGAGCCATGACACGTACTGCTTTGTTTGTTCTGAAAATTGCAGTAACTCAATACATAATTGCATTTATGAGTGTGGACTTGCCTGTGCCTGCTCCCCCACAAACAATTAACCGAATACATGCTCCAGCTTATAGTGCTCTAACAACTATTTCATGAGCCAGTCTTTGTTCATTAGATAAATCATGATCTGGTACAACGGTTTGAGGTTCATGATTTAGTTCATTGCCACCACACAAAGCATGAACAAATTTTCTATCAATTTCTATATTTGGATATCGATGTAAACCTTTAGCCCAATTGTGTGAAACGTCGAAGTGTCTCCTTCCTAATTCCACAGTTTCCCCAGGGACAAACATGGGCCCCATTGCTGCTGCCATCATCTACTCATCCCGAAGTAAGTCTTCAGTACCAAGCTCTACCTCAATACCATCTTCAAGCTCTTCATCTATCGGTTCTGGAAGAATAATCCCATGAGTGATTTCGAAACCCAAGTCATAGTATCTTTCAGACCACAAGGCAAATTCTCCTTGAGCTTCCTCGAGAGTTCGATAATGGTGATGAATTAAGACTTGTTGACGACAAAATGATTCCCATTTTTCAGTGTTTGGTAGGATGACACCGTCTAGCTCCGAAACGAAATGCACAACTGCGTCCACTCGAGAAGTGTGCCAAACCTGCTGCTTGAAGTAATGTCTCTTTGCCATATTCAGGAGGGAAGTATTTTCATAGCAAGAAGGTCATTAGAGATATCTTCCTACAAAGGTTGGATCTGTTCCAACAATTTCATCCTCTCTTCGACGGGCGCATACGTCTGATTGATGCTAGCATGCTCTTTTCGCTAACATTTAAGAGTACAAACTTTCTGGATGATCGGGTCAATGGGTACCCCATTAGCAAGTGACATACTTCCTGGGCAGAAATATCTCTTTCAGAGACACTTTTCATAAGTAGTCGCTTGCATTTTGACAGATCGATGAAGATCTTCAACAATATCTTGAAAAGTATCTCTAAAACTTTTTGAAGCTGGTTCAGATTTAGTGGCGTATTTAGCAATGTAATTGACTACAGATTGCACTGAAAGTACAGGCAACCAATCAATGTTTGCACGCCAGGTTTGTAAAATCTTTCGATTGTGGGAACATACTAGTTCATCATTCCGGCGGCCGAGGAAACGATACATGTTACTGTTGGGAGGCTCTTCTACAATCTTCGACTGACCAATTACATCAAATGGGTATCTAAAGCGACATACCATTTGTTTGGTTGCTTTGTGTAAGCGCAAACAATGACTTCCACATATAGAGTGTCGCATGACCCAATTGACCAACGAAACATAGTCATCTTTGTTTGTATCGAGTTATAAATTGAGTGGCAAAGTGCATGCACAAGGATGGTCTTGAAGATTTCTAGACATGCTTGGGTCTGGGTTCACAGTGCATACAAGTCTATCAAAATAATCAATGACATTAGATCTATCGATAGCACTTGTAGCAATCTTAGTAACATCTGGAGCATCTGCTAGCCAAAGAAATCCATGAACATGACCACTACCATGATTTTGCCACTCAAACTGGTACCAATGATCAACCACAGAGAACTCAGCTCGTAAGTAATCCCAAAAGAAGAATTCCACTCTTTCCTGAAATAACCAAACGGCAACATTTGGGTTATCATTAATTAACTTTGCACGTCTCCTTCTTTTATCTAAAGGAGACATCCTTTCAAGATCATTAGAAGGATCTAAAATACGAAACAGTTCTGGCCATTGCATGTCAGTAGCGCTAAGTATGAAGAAGATGGTTGGTGTACCTAACTGTTTAACCATGGCAGTCAGCTCTTTCAATCTTGTATACCAATAAGATTGGGTACCACGAATGTTGTTAGCGAAGTAAGAGACACAATTAGCTAATTGCTTGTCACCGGACGAAACCATATTTCGAATATCCTCAATTGACAACTTAGCATCCCCTGGATTCTTCCTTACAAAAACATCACCTAAAGAAAGTGTCTGCCACCTTGAAAGAGAGTTCCAAGCAAAGTAGCGGAATCTCGTATCTCTAGCAAAATGTCCATCATGATATTTCATCAAAAATTGGAAGTACGGCAATATATTGACTTTCCGCTGGCGAGCTTGTCATAGATCAGCATCACCGTAAGGAAACAAAGTTGAAATGCCATAGCAATATATCCTGGGGTTGAAAACTCATCAATGATGTGAGTTGTTAAAGGCATATGAACATTAGTTTGATCTACACTTGGTACCATAAATGCCCTCTGGAGATGTGCTTGTTAATTGGGTTGTGCCGCAATAGAAATAGTTCCAACAGCATGAAACTCATCAATGTGCAAATCTTGGTTATGCAAGTCTGGTGGCCCGTCATCGTCATCGGATTCCCTAGGTATGGCAAAAACTTTGTTGCCGATATCTTTCACAGGTCGGGCATATGTGGTAGGTCATCAGGCTGTCCATCTACAGGTAGTCCTTCGATAGTTCCATCGTCAATAATTATATCATTATAGTACCGATGATAAGTTTTCAACCAAACCAAGGTTTGTGCATAAATTCATTTGAACACGGAATTCCTTGCTTGCATGTGGCCCCCCTCTATTAACGACAAGAATTGCAGACAAAACAGCGGGCTTGAATGGAAGAACAGTGGCAATCAGATTGACATCTTGGGAAAAATTTATCACATTACCACTGTACTTGTATTGTTGACCCCTAACACGATACACAGACATCATGGGGTGCACCGGCAATGAGAATTCTTTCTAGATCGGACAAACGAGACAGTTCTAGAGGTACAATGCCCGGATCCATTGAATTGTTAACACCGAACATGCGGTTGTGGTGTTGGCGGTTATCCAACTTGCAAGAGGTACAAATACTGCATCAATTCTTGTTATGTTTAGGTTCTCACTTAGTACAAACATATTCCAAGAAAATATACAAAGAAAAGCAAATACCTGCAGAAATCTTTAGATCGGGAAATTTTCTTTTGCATAGAGGACAACTGACCCATGAAATATCATTGCAAGATTTTCTAAATACTTGTGCGTTGGAGAGGGGTATGTAGTCATCTATAGTCGGTGGCAGATCAGGGTTATCACGGTTATTGTCTCCACATACCATCAGTTGAACACGAGGAAGTCTTTGATGAACAACGTTCTGTGAAATAACTCTTTGACAAGCAATAACAACTCTTTGATGGGTAATTGTTTAGCGTGCAACTCTTTGCCCAACAACTCTGCTACGAAACACATTAAGGGCATTTTGAAAAACCCTTTCAATAGGGTTTTGCCTTACAAATGCTGATCTTCTACGAGCTTGTCTGGAATTTTGTACTCCATCCATGTGCAATGCACGAGTGAAAGCTTTATGAGCAGTGTCTAGGCAACGATGACCATCTCGGTGCTTGGAGGTTTCGCCAATGCGGGCTTCTTTTCTTATAGCACTATTAATTGACTTTGTTGATGCATGCTGCGCACTTGTCTGTTTTGCACGAGTTCTCTTCTTTTTGGCAATATTTGTAGACCTACCATGCTCTACACTTTGTCTTCTGAGGGAATGTCGTACTGTTTCTATTTGCAATCCACGAGCCAAACCTCTACGAGCAGTGTCAAGGCGACGATGATCTTCTTTCTGCTCGAAGGTTTGGCAAATGCGTGCAACTTTTCTTCTAGCACTATTAATTGACTGCATCGATGCATGCTGCTCACTTGTCTGTTTTCCACAGGCTCTCTTCTTTTTTGCAGTATTTTTAGCCCTTTTCTGCTCCACTCGTTGCCTTATGTGGGAAATGATGTTATTATCAACTGGGCCTGCAACCCTTGGATTACGGAGCCACTGAATGAGTGGGCAATTGTCTGCTAAATCAAAATCAAATACACTATCTAGTTGCAAAGATTTATCTACTTGACTTCCAATCTTGTCATAACCTTTTGAAGTCTCTGTTGGATCTGGTAGATTGTCAACCCTTTGAATACGAAGTACATTTTCTGGTAAATCAGATATAGTCTCCCTTGGCAAAAAATTTGGTGTAGGATTTCCAACCGTACGAACCCATTCCATGAGCAGGCAATTTTCATCTAGATCATCGACCCTATCCGGTCAAACCTATAAGAAGTTCCACTAATATCATTGGTACGATAGTAACGCTCCCAGTTCTAACTTCTTGAATAATTTTGCATAAAGAGGCATCAATTTTGTTTGTGTTATTCGGAAGAAGAACATGTCCCACCATTGCTAAGTCTATTGAATTTGCACGCCCTAACGCCTTTTTTTTATCATTTGGATCACCGACATTCAAGTGTCTAGCGATAAGGAAATCAAGAGAGCAAGTTTTCACTTGACCATTTGTTTCTTTTTCAAGAGTTTTTTTGGAGATATGCAGGAAATCAACAAGCTTCTTTATATAGCTATCTTTTAGGTGGGGAAAAGCAGGGCTTCCTCCAAGAGACATGCCAAGAAAATGAGAACATTCTTCTAGTGTAGCACAAAGTTGATGATAGCCAAATTTGAAAGCCATGTCATTTGGCTCCCAACATCTAACAAGTGCTTCTATGAAAGCCCAATTGATTTCGAGTTTAGCTAAAGTTAGTGTGTTTCCCATACCACTCTTTTGCCTCCAATTGATCCAATCACCACTATTCCAATCATTGTTAATGATTTCCAATAGGGTTTTATTAGGCACTTTGGTATTCATTATCAAGTTCTCCACTCCCTCCTATAGAAATAAAATAGTTCAATGAGAATACGAGAAAAATTTATCTATGTCTATGTTGATTATACTGAATGCATATAGTAAGGCTTGGTTCCACATCTTCAAGCCTCCCCATAAGTGTAAGCGCTAATGGATCTCTAGTTGGTGATGTGGTTGGGGTTTTCGACACCGACACTAGCGGTGTAACCCACTAGCCATAAGTATACTTACATCCTTTCTATTGGGTTATTGGGACATGACATGGTAGAACATGCATGAATAATATATATATAAAGAAATACACTGGGAAAATAGGCAAAGGAAGTACACATAATAAATGTGATGTTCAAGTAAATTTGATTGAGAAGCCAATTAGCAACAACATTCATCAATAACCCAAACAAGAAGCTAATAGAACAAGATATATAGGGACTCTAAAGCTAGTACAATTGATATTTTTATTATGCCTTATTTTGTTTAACAAAACACAGTCGGTTTCTCCACGAAAAAGTACAGAAATAAAGACCCAACCAAACATAGCGCAACAAACACAAATCCAACGATGAAACCAATGAAAATTGAAAGCTTTCTCAACAACCCCAACATAATGCGCCACTTAGTCTGTGCTTGTTTTTGCCTTACAAATTGACCTAGAACATAATAGATTTGAATTAAAACCGATTGTGTTCCAAGTAAGAAATTACGAAATTAGGTGTTCCTACTACTAAAAAACTAACAGGGAAATAGGGATTATGCTAATTTTATAAAATGCTAACTAAAAAACTAATAGACTTTAAAATGAAGAAAGCCATGAAATAACCGTTCAACTCTTTCATCAACCATTCTAATTCGTTATTTTTATATATGTTGGTAATTTCATTTTGGGAGCATATGATTACTTCAAATCGTACTTTAGCTTTATCTTTCATTGCAAACACAAAAGATTACATTGCCTATGCAAACTGATACAATAATGGATTTCATCATTTCACTTTTTAAATCATGCCAAGTACAAGTGAATATCAAAGTTAAATTGGATCATGACAATACATTTTCAGAAGTTAGTTAAATTGAACACCCAAACAAAAGTAGCCAAAAATCCCAAATCGGTATAACAAAAAGAAACCCACCCAGAAATAAGATATATTTGAAAATATATACAATCGGGTTCTTGGATCAAACAAGGTGATGAATTCAAGTCAATGAGAAAAGTAAACAAAGCATACCACCGATCTATCTATCTGGATCATGAATTGAATGTCATTGAAAAGTAAACAAAGTAAATAAAGTCAATGAGAAAAGTAAGTTCATTCAAGTCAATGAGAAAAGTAAACAAAGCAAGTTAATTTAATGTTGTGTAATCTACAATTGCCTTACAAGCAAGACTGCAAGAAAATGTCATTGAATCAATGATTACTGCGTCAAAACGTCTATGGATGTTGAAAGAAAATTACCTATCCACAGTGATTGATGACTTCTGAATAAAGAATTGTGAGCCTCAATTGATTGATGCCTGAGTCCTGATTCGTGAAGCTTCTTAATAATAATAATCCGAGAGCGAATCCGAGAGCAAGAAATATAATAATCCGAGAGCGAATCCGAGAGTGAAAAATATCTTAAGAAAATATAGTATGTCTGTTCCAAATTGTGCACCACTCGAAACTAGTATTTCAAACAACAGCCTGTACCATTTTAATTTATAGGCTAAATGTCAGTCTCTTTTGTGTTTTAGAAGAAAAGAACTATAAAGAGTGTGTCTATAGAAGAAAAACTCACTTGTCATCATGAAGAGGAACTCCCCATTCTTCATCATGGTAAGCAACATAGAGAGGATCTGCACATCAAATCTAACATACAACAAGGCTAAGTGCAAGAGTGTGATAACATATTCCAATATTGAATTAAAGATTACATTTGAAAGCTCTAGGAAAAGAAACAACAAACATGTTGATTCGCACCATCTGATAATTATCAAATAATCCTTACAATGAAAGACGGTCTCAAAACGTGAACATACATTCCTTTTGGAAAAAAATCACATTCGACTAACAAAAAGCAGGTTGAAAATAGAAACCAACTTAGATTTTGTCAAGTTTGAGACAACCAAAATTAATGAATGCTTAGATTTTATTTACTCCAAGCACCTGCACCATGGGGGTACGCATATTTAACAAGCTTTAGGGACTTAAATGCTACCGTTGTACTTTAATTTGGCTTTCCAATGTGTTTCTATAAAATAATTTTCAAATAGAAGTTATAGTATTCATGTGAAGGTCACTGAGTATTGGAATATAATATGCAAATGGATGCATTGGATCCTTTGGGTTGAGGCACTTCTCTTCAGCAACCTGTGTAGAAGATGCATGCTCCTTACAAAGGCACACCAATCCTTTCAGCAACCTCATTGAAAGAGTGAACATCACTATTCCAGAGCCACACATCACACCCCAAATCTCTAGCACCCCAAACATGATTTCTACAATCATCCCCTACATGCACATCATCCACTGGAGTTACTCACAGTAACTCACAAGTTGGTTTCTCTGCTTCAACTTTAGTTGACACTGCTACCGCATCAAGCCAATGATCACAATTTAAATCCCGTAAGACTGGTTGTAGTCGTGTATCAAAGTTTGACATGACGGCCAATTAACACCTGAGTTTTTGAGAACCTTAAACACACTCTCATTATTAGGATCATAGAGACGCCAAGCCTTATCAGTTTCATTGTAGTGATAAAGCTTTTCGAAGTACTGAACAACCAATGAAGCCTTGACTATAAACCTGTGTCAAAGGCTCTTCCGCCATCCACATATCATACAAATTCAACAAGATTCCAATCCAAAGGATCCTATAGACCCATTTGCATATTACAAGATTTATGTGGTTTGATATACGTGACAAACTCCAATGTTGAAAGGTAAAGTGACAAGTGAACAGTCAAAGTAATAAAGAGAAATTCTTCATACCTGAATTGGCTGTGATGAAACTACAATTTCTTGTCTTGACTATGGGGAGAAATCCGTCGAGAAATCCGAGAGCGAGAACTGCAATCTCTTGTCTTGACTATGGAGAGAAATCCGAGAGCAAATTCGAGAGTGAGAATAGAGAGACGATCGGGAGAGATTGGGAGAGATTGGGAGAGGTTGGATGTGAAGATAAGGGAAAATGAGAAAAGAGGGGAGGGGTTAGGGTCAAAAAAAAAAATAGTGATTTTTGGGGGGTACAGTCAGACAAAAAAAAAGTGATTTTTGGGGGGTACGGACAGACAAAGGGGAGGGCGACACGTCACAAGTGGTTTTTTGTGTGGGTTTTGAAAAGCGACCTCAAGAGTTTGCTACGCTCACGGATTATTAGTTAGCAGAGATTGTCATGAATAATTAGGGATCAATTACTTAATCTTTATTGGTTATGATTGCAATAATCTACACTAGCATATTAGGAATTTATATAAGTGAAATCAAATCCCCCTAATCTTTTCTCCATATTCACATCTTATTAGTTAATTTAGAATATAGACAATATTAGTTTTCACCATATTAGTACATCTATAAATATTGCTCTCACAATCATTTCCTTGTGTTTGATTAATTGGATTCTATTATGTCTTGGTAGTTTAGGAGTGGAACGATTCTGTACTCTATATATTGCATGAATATACATGTGAGAGTGGAAAATAAATAATTGATACCGTAAGAATAAAGTTAGAGTAATCTAGTTGAGTTTTTATGGGTTATCAAATGGCGCCGCTGCCATCTTAAACTTATTCAGGACAAGAATTCAATTAGTTGAATCCAAGGGGCAATCCCTCATTCTTAACCCACCCACCCTTTTAATTTTTCTTTCTTATTTCTTGCATTTTTGGTACTGTTCACTATTTTAGGCACAGGGGTACCCGCCCTCTATTTTGCCTTGTTCAGAGCGTGCCTGCCCTCCTTTGTGTCTGCAGATTCACAGTGAAGAACACTACAGAAAAGGAATTTGTAAATTTTGAAAATTCTAAAAATTTACACTCATAATCCTTAAGGTCTTCTTGATTTACTGAAATATTTTCAGATTTTTCCAAGTTATTTTACCTAGAGAACTAATACCATATTTACAGTGCTGCATTTCAGCTTTCAAACCGTAAGTTCCGGGAAAAACTGACGAGTAAGGTTACTTAGGCAGTTCCAAAATTTCTAAGATTTTTACAGGAGTATCTATCATAAGTCAGAAATTTACAGTAAAAATTTAAAGTGTTTTTGATTTGTTTTGACCACCTAACTAGTGGATTATTTCCAGTGTGTTTCTCCAGTTTTGCAACACTAAATTTTTAGAATAACAGCCGATAAGAACGGTTTGTAGAACTCCAATTGCTCTAAAATGTTTACAGGAACCTATATTATCTGTCAAAAGTCTCGAGTAAAATATTGGCGATTTTTGGCTCTGTTTTGATTGGTTAACCATTCGTCTGTTTGTGTTGTGTCTGAAAACAGTTTAACAAACTTTGTAGGGTAGTAGAAGGACTTTCATAACTGCGATTGATATGAAATTTTACAGGCGACTTACTGGACGTCTTATTAAACTATTGTATAAATTTCAAATTTTTTGGAGCACGCGCCTGCTCCCTATTAACCCTATCTTTTGAGCATGCCTGCCCTAAAAACACTAGACCTTGTGTCAAGCAAGAGCGCGCCCTTATTAGCCTGATTACAAGTACGCCCGCGCCCTTCTGAAGGAAGCCCGATTTTCCTAGGTGAGTCACCGGCTCTTGTTTTGTTCATATTTTGATATATATTCAGTGTTTCCATCTTCTTAAATATACTGGGATTGCGTATACAAGACGCTATTCATACGCGTAGCAAGGAGGCATTCGGGTACTCTTTCTTTCACTCTTCTGTCAGAGGAGTTTTAATTCTAGTATAATCAGGCTTATTTTTTGTAAACACAATACCACAAGCCTATCTAGAAATTTATAGTTAGAGTTTTCTTTGCATATTAATTGTCCTAGAATATATTTTTAAAACCATTATGGCATATCAATATATAGACGAACAATTATGCGATTCTTATGCAAACCCTTCACCATGTTCATGCTGTGGTAGTCCTTACCATTGGGCTTCTCATTACCCATCATATCAAGAACAATCATGTGATTCTTATGCAAACCCTTCACCATGTTCATGTTGTGGTAGTCCTTACCATTGGGCTTCTCATTGCCCATCATATCAAGAGCAATCATGTGATTCTTATGCTAACCCTTCACCATGTTCATGTTGTGGTAGTCCTTACCATTGGGCTTCTCATTGCCCATCAAATCAAGAGTTTTCTAGTCATCCAAACTATACAGGGAGTCAACTAGTGTCGTCTAATTCTAGTTCTGTAATGAGTGTGTACAACGAACCAAATACTTTTCCGTGAACAATTTGTTCAGATCTAGACCACATCGCCCATTCATGTCCCATATTTATTCAGCCTCAACGTAACCCATCACAGTACGAGATCAACTAGTCACTCAAATGTCATATCCCAAGAAGGACTCATATCATATCCATTCGCCAATAACTATGACTATAAAAAACCATACTAACCAGACCCTTCCACCATGCCAGAAATCACCCACCCATCTAGTTCGCCACCCTTCCGAGACCAAATTTCCGAACAAATGACTAACTCACAACAAACATTTATGGACCAAATAGCCAACCATCAAAAAATGTTTCTTCATAATCTAGCCCAAATGATTTCCAAACTTGTTGGGAACATCATGCACCTTGATCCATCATACTTTGGTTCTTGCCATAGTGGCATCTGTTACTGAAGTGGTGGATATGATCGCCCGGATCTCCCGTTCCATCGTATCTCTCAAATCGGGCTTTAAAGCGTTTTGGGACCTCCGGCCCGGATACCGCTTCATCAATGGGTTGCGATTTAACCCTGCCACCATAAATGTCTGGCTCCTCCCAGCTTTTTCTCTTTCGTTGGTTTGCTTCTCTGTCCCTATCTATCAGATCTTGTACTTGTTCGATCGTCAAGCCTGCCACCGGATTTTCCACCAAATTGGGCTCCTCTTCTTCCTCCTCCGAGTCACCATTCGCTTCCTCGTCCAGTCCTTCCTCGTGTCTTTCTTTCTCTCTCCTCAACCCATCGTTCTCCTCCCTTAGCCTCCCATTCTCCTCCCTCATGAGTCGCATCTCTTCTATTTCTAAGTCAGCTCCCCTACCTTCTTCTTTTTATCCCGCTTCGGTGTCCTTTCGCGATTGGTTGGTTCTCTTTGGCTCTGGAATTTGCTTTGCTTCCCGGTTTGCCATCTTTACGGCCCTCCGCTTCCGTCCCCAGACGGCGCCAAATGTATTAACCTAAAATCTGAACTCTCCAAATGTCACTCCCTGCCTCTTTTTTTCCTCGCTCTTCCTTTTTTCTTTCTTTTCTTTCTTTTCTTCTCTATCTGTTGTTCTTTTTATATCCACTCTCCCTCTCTCCCTGCCCGTCGATCCTCTCCCCTATCCTCTGGTCGCGATCTTCCCACCTGTCCCCTTAGGGTTCATGTCCCCCCTCTTCCTATGATCCCTCTCCCACCTTTCTTATCTTGCCTCTATTCTCCTTCGTTCCTCTCCTTGACGTCATTCCGCTGACCTCACCTTAGGGTTCCATCACCTCAATTGCTGTCATCGTGCCCCTACTTTCTCCACCTCATACTGGCCCTCCATCCGTCCCTTCATATAGCGGCTTCCTTCGGTTGTACCCGGACACATCGCCTACTTCAGGGTTCGCGTCTATGTTCTGCTGTCCCCTCATGTTGTTTGATTCCACTGCACCCGCCCCTCCTTTTTGACTTGGTCCACGGCTCTATTATGGGTCACTACAAGTACCTTCTCTAGAAAACTCTGACGAGGCTATAACTCATCCACTAGGGAATTCCTAGTGGTTTAAGGCCTTATTGCATATGGTAAATGTAATCGCACTCGGCGAAAAAAGATTAGTTAGAACTCTATTTTGGTCACTTATATTAATTTATCATATCTGCTTGAGGACAAGCAAAATGCTGTTTAGGGGTGGTTTGATAATAGCCCAAAATTGTAGCTGTAACCCCTTAATAATATTACATTTAAACCAATTATGTGTATAATAAATAAGAGTTAGTACTGTTTATGTGTTTTTGTGTATTTCAGGTCTTAGAGTCAAATATGTGAAGAAACATGTCACTTTTGCACTAGAAAGGAGCAAATGTTGGTTGTTAAGAAGTTCTATGGTTAAAGCCCAAGTTTCAAGGAGAAAAGGCCTTTTTAAATCCCAGTCAATGCTGGAAAGTCAAAGTCAACACGGGTAGAAAAAGAGCAAAAAAGTCAACAGAACTTCCGCAATCCGTATCTTTGGACTCAGACCTCAGAATTAGGCCTATTATATGTCAAAACGACCGGATCGGAAAGAGCTTTCTAATGGTTTAGACCTTAACGAAATCAGAAGAGTATAAGAGGACGACAGGGCTGTTTGAGTAATTTCTAGCAGAGAAACCCTTTTTGGACTTAAGTAATTAGGTTTTGGGCTTGATTTCATGGCCCAAAACATGGCTCCAAAGCCCATGCATGAAATTGTAAACCTAACCCTCTCCTATATAAAGAGGGTTAAGACTAAAACAAAACTTGGCTACTCCACTTTAGTTTAATATAGTTTAGGGTTTTCTCTCTATCTCCCTTTGTAGTTTAGTTTAGTTTAGTTAATTAGTTTAGTTTGTAGCCTACATTCGAACCTTTTAATAAAAGTTTAGTTTATTCAATTCAAGTATCTTTAATAAAGTAGTTCTTCATGATGTCTTCTTCTATTTATTATTATGTTTATGATAGTCTAATAAATCTAGCTAAACCTCTATTAAAAGGGTTTGATAAAGACTTGATGTGTTAGTTAGAATTATTGCATTTAAGAGTTTTACTCTAGTAGGTTAGTTGATTTGCCATGAAAATGGGTTGAACTTTCTCACATGCTAATTATTAGTTAGTAGAGATTGTCATGAATAATTAGGGATTAATTACTTAATCTTTATTGGTTATGATTGCAATAATCTACACTAGCATATTAGGAATTTATATAAGTGAAATCAAATCCCCCTAATCTTTTCTCCATATTCACATCTTATTAGTTAATTATTATAGTTAATTTAGAATATAGACAATATTAGTTTTCACCATATTAGTACATCTATAAATATTGCTCTCGCAATTGTTTCCTTGTGTTTGATTAATTGGATTCTATTATGTCTTGGTAGTTTAGGAGTGGAATGATAAGAGCCCAAAACTGTAGTTTTAACCCCTTAACAATCATACTTTTAGACTAATTATGTGAGTAATAATTAAGAGTTAATAACGACACACGTGTTTTTATCGTTTAGGGCTTCAAAGTCAATTAATGCGAGAAATGTGCCACTTTGATGAGATAAAGGAGCAATGGTTGGTTGCTAAGGAGTTCTGTGATTAAAGGCCAAGATTCAAGAAGACAAAGCCTTTGTAAAGCCCTACTCGGACCTTGAAAAGTCAAAGTCCACGCGGCCAGAAATAGTGCACAAAGTCAATAGAACTTCCGAAGACCGTATCTTTGGACTCAGACCTTGGAATTGGGCCTACCTTATGTCAAAACGACCGGCTCGGGAAGAGCTTTCCAATGATCTAAGATTTGGCCCAATCAAAGGAGCGAAAGTGGACTAAAAGTCTGTTGAAGCCGAATCTAGCTGAAGAGCCTTTTTTGGACTGAAGAAATTGGGTTTTGGGCCCGATTTTCTGGCCCAAAACATGGCTCCAAGCCCATGCACGATTTTGGATCTGATTTCCTCCTTATCAACAAAGAAGACTTAACTCTAAAGATATCTAGTAGCTTAGGATAGAAAGTAGCCATTAGAATAGCTTCTAGATCTAGTTTTAATGGTTTTTAATTAAGTTTAGTTTCATTTCATTCCTTGTTTTAAATTGAACCTTTAAAATATTGTTATTGCTTGATTAGATAAATAAAGTAGTTTATTATTGATCAAATTCGATTTTGTCATTTAAATTTGTTAGATCTAATTTCATTTATTGTTTGTTATTCATTTCGTAGTTATTGATTTTGGGTTAGATTATTGTTTAGTTAAAATTCATAAAGTTAGAATCTTTATATTATGTCGTATTCAATTTCATATCGAAAATGATTGCGTAATGATTCTCGGCTAAACCTCCATTAGAGGGGGTTGAGAAGCCTTGATGAAAGTTTGATTCCGATTATCGTAGAGTCGTCGTAATTTCTATTCCACTCTAGAAACAATTAATTCACCATGAGAATGGGTTTAATCGTTCACTTGCTAGTTATGAATTGGTAGAAGTGTCATGTGTAATTAGGGATTAGGAAGAACTAATTGTTCTGTGTAGCAGTTCAATTTGGATTACGACGATTCGTCGTTAGTAAGTTAAGTTGAGTTAAGGTGGAATCAATCCCCCCTAATTCCTTATCATAGAATCAATGCAGCATTCCGTAGTTAATTAGTCGTATCTCGTGGGTAGTTGCATAAGTAGTTTATAATTAAGTAAATCTCTCATTAGACTTTAGTTAAGATTGATTAGACTTAGAAAACATTACATGTGAAAGAACTAGGAGTGGAATGAATCATCTACTCCACTATATCTCAATAGGATTGAGAGTAGAAATCTTTGATAAATATAGTAACAAAACAGTTTTAGTTTTACTAGCGTTTAAAGTTTCATCGCTTTATTCATTAGTAAAATTATTCATATTACTGTTATTAAATGGCGCTGCTGCCATCTTAGTTCACTTTCGCATTGTTTTCGTAGTATAAGTACTCTTCTTAAAGTCCCAAGTGAAGGTTTTTACACATCAAGGTTAAGGCTTCAATGGGGACCAAAAGCTTGGAACCCGGAGGTGATATAACTTAAACAGCTTAAGTGATCCAGTGCCCTTTTTTTTGCCGCTTTTAGTAACAAAACAAAGAGGGCGATAGCTTCTTATCTTTAAACCTTTAGGCTTCTTTCTGTTTTAGGAAATTCCTGCCAAAGATTATTCTCGTCAAGGACTCCTCCTCCTATTGTTTTCATTGACTGATCTTCCCCGGTGAAATCCTTCACTGCTTGAGCGTGAGAGTTCGGGAAAGATTTCTTGGTAGCTGTCTTTTGTGGTAAAATCCTCCACTGAGTTACAGTGTGAGTTTGCTTAAGACAGCTAACCTCTATTCTGGTAAAATCCTTCACTGAGAACAGTGCAAGTTCAGAGTAGGTTAACATAAGCTTGGGACGCTATTCTCGTGCACTCATCGGCATGGCTTCATCTAGCAACCCATAGCGAGTCGTCCACCCGGAACCGACAAAATTTCGGAAGTAAGCCCAACTTCATGGAGTGCCCTATTTAATAGAAATGGGAGTCAACAAGATTTGTAGCACTTAAAGCCTTCACACCAGTCCTAGTAAATGGAGTTGCACAATTCCCTCGGGACTTGATAGAACAAGGTATTCAACGATGGGATGAATACTTGGTGGGGTATTTTTCCGGATTCAAGACTGCCATTTCTTATGGTTAAGGAGTTTCGGAAAAGAAGTGGAAATTGAAGGGTTCGTTTGAAATAACCACGGATAAGGAGTTATTTTATATGAGCTTCACTGACTCTGAAGACCGTCAAATAGTCTTTGGAAGAAGGACCGGTGTTTATAATTTGGGAAAGTGTTTGTAGTTAAGCCTTGGACGGTGGAGGTGGATAGCTACGAAACAAGGTTGCCTTGGCACGATGCGGGTTAAGTTGATGGATGTTCCTAAGGAAATGTGGACTTTGATGGGTTGTCCTATCTCGGCGAGCCTAGTCGGAGGAACACCTATGTTTATGGATCGCGGCTCTTGCGACAACGGAAAAGGCTTTCATTTGCAGGTTTTGCATTGAATTCCCTATGAATCATGAGTATAAGAAGGTACTAAAGTGCAAGCAGGTACTTTCGAGAGGTTGTAATCCCACTAGAATATCCATGGAGGCCGGTTTCTGCTCAAAATGTAATCGGTTTGGGCACTTAGAAGCGTAATGTCGTGGAAGAAATGTTCGAGCTTGGAGAAGGCGAAATACTCAAAGATAGCGGATCACAAGCTAATGCAGATACTACTGTGCATGAGTGTGCTCATGAAGGTTATACCTCGAGGGAGCCGACAGTAGAGGAAGGAGAGGTGGCCGAGGGAGAAAGAGTGGTGGTTATTGCTCCTGTAGAGGTGAGCTTGACGGATGGTATTGGTAGCAGGGCAATAGTCCCATATGAGGGTGGTACTCAAGATGTTAGTGAAGGAACTGAGGAGCTAAATGTTGGAGTGCTAAACTCTTGCACAGGAGCTGATGTCAGACTAGAGGGCAACATAGTGGATGCGCTAGTTGAGACCATCTCTGAGACAGGATGCACAGCGGGGTTCAGTAACCCAGAGGCAGCTCCATTGGATGTTAGTGGAGGTAGCTTTGCCATCCTCAAAAACACAGCAGAAGATAATGAACATAGTACGGCAGTGATCATCCACAGGGAAACCCAGGTAGCTAATGAAGAACTGCAGTTTCGGGAAGAGCAAGTGGTGTACGAAGCAACAATGTTGGAAGAAGGCATCATTGAGGATGACCTTTCTGAACTAGAAATGGAGCTCTTTAATGACGAGCAGCCACAACAAGCAGCCTCTGCAGCTGTGCTTCCCCTTCAAGTTATAACACGGTCACAAGCGCAGGACAGCACCCGGAAGAATGGAAAGGGAAAGAATAAGGGCTCGAGTAGGAAAGGGAAACACAAACAATAGTAATGACGAAGATAGCTATTTGGAATGTGCGAGGTCTTAATGACAATAATAAAGCTAGATTTATGAATAAATTTAGAAATGAGAATAAATTGTGCATTTTTGGTATGTTAGAAACAAAAGTCAAGATTGAGAAGTTTCAGGCTATCAACAGCCTCTGTTGCCCTTCATGGGCCTTTGTTCACAACTATACGAGTAATCCAAGTGGTCGAGTATGGATATCATGGGATCGGGCATTATTTCGTTGATGAAAATTATGGAAAGCGGGCAGCTAATTCACGCAAGGTGGAGCTGTTACCTACAATGCAATCGTTCTTCTTAAGCGTGGTATATGCTAGCAACTCAGTCTTGTGACAGAATGAGGTTATGGGGAGATATTTGTTCTATTCTTTCGGGACGGGGAGTGGTGTGTGGCGAGGGACTTTAACAATGTCTTATACTCCTTTTTGCGCGTATTGGGGAGGCGGTGCATGCTGGGGAGGCAGGGGCCTTTTCGGACTGCCTAGTCCAAAGCTGAACGTATGATATTAAAGCTTCGTGGGGATTCTACACTTGGACTAACTTTGCGGGAAGTGGTCTAAGATAGATAGGTGCTTGGTAAACAGCTCTTGGAGCTCGTCTTTTCCTTTCTCATTTGCTGATTTTTTGCCCCCAGGCACGTCTGACCACTCACCCATTATTATCGCTATATTGAATATTGCCTCTGTAAGTCTCCCTTTCGGGTTCAAAGAACCACGGGTTTTGCATCGATTTTTTGGGCACGTTCTTTGGCAAAAAGCTGGAATGAAGCGATGTTTGGGTGCCCCATGTTAAATCCTCACCCTGGCTGAAGAATCTAAAGAGTAAGCTAAAAGGGTGGGCAAAATTCTTACGTTCGAATTATCTAAGAAGACGAAGCGACAAAGGAAAGAGCTCAAGAGCATCCGGAAAGAGCAACAAAGCCATCCAGAGGATAGACTGTTAAGCATATGGGAGAAGGAAGCCAGAACCACTCTTTGTCGGCTTATTATCATGGAAGGGGAGAACCTCCGACATAGAACAAAATGTGATTGGATGAAGTACGGGGATAAATGCACTGAATTTTTCCACAAGGCGCTCAAAGAGAGAAAAAGCGAGGAATCTTATATGGGCTATTCAGGACTCTACTGGAATTATGAGGGAGGGCCAAGTGGGAGTATCAGAAGCATTTGTAGATTATTACAAAGGGTTGTTGGGGCAAGCAGCCCCGGTTCTATGTGATGCGGCAAGTATGGAGGAGCTCCACTTCCCAAGAGTGCTCACTACACTTGAGGTGAGAACTTATGGTCTTTGGATTTTTCTGAAGCGAGAAGTACAACTAGCTTTGTTTGAGATGGATGATAATAAGGCCCGAGGGGCACGATGGGTTCAATGCATACTTTTTCAAAAAGAACTGGCAAAGCATGTGAAGGCGGAGTTTGTTAAAGCTATTGCCGGTGTTTGCAGTGAGGACAATTAATAGAGGAGTCAATTCAACTCACATCAGTCTCATCCCTAAATGTGCAACTCCCTCAAGAGTAGAAGAATTCCGACCTATTGCATGTTGCAATGTCATCTATAAGTGTGTATCTAAGCTCCTCACGAACCGAATGAAGCCGTATATGCCTGACATCATCTCCAAGCAGCAATCGGCCTTCATCCCTGGCAGATCGATCCAAGACAACCTCCTGTTGGCTCATGAGCTTATCAGAAGCTATAACCGGGCACACGGGACTAAAATATGCTCAATCAAGATTGATATAACCAAAGCATATGATACAGTCAGCTGGCAGACTATTGAGAAAGTAATGGCGAGATTCAGATTCCATGAGAAGTTCATTGAGTGGACAAAGATGTGCTATTCCTCACCTTTCTATTCTATTATAGTTAACGGTACACCACGGGGGCTACTTTTTTTTTGTAGGGGTCTCCGACAAAGGGGATCCTATATCACGTATTTGTTTGTCCTTGTCATGGAGGTACTAGGTGGAATCTTTGAATCGAGTGTGATGGCGAAAGAAATTTCTTACCACTCTAAATGTAAGAAACTTCGACATTACGCATCCGTGTTTTCTTTGATGATGTCTTGGTGTTACGTAAAGGGGATGAAAAAGGCGGTGAGGCAGTGAAGAAGACTATTGATGATTTCTCTGCGTGCGGTGCGGTGCGAAGCTAAGTAGGCGAAGGCGACACTCCTTCTTTGGCAAGTATGAGTAATCACGAGGCCGAGGAATTGGCGGATATTTTTTGGAAGTGCGGTGCACTGCTATAACTTACCTAGGATTGCCTCTCGGCTGCAGCAAGAATGGGTATTAAAGAATGCTTGCCACTGAGGGAAATGGTCACGAAGAAGATTGCTAATTGGAAGAACAAGTCGCTCTCTCATGCGGGAAGGCTCCAATTAATCCAATCTGTCCTATCATCTCTTCATGTTTACTGGGCTCGAACGTTTGTGTTACCCAAAAGAACATTGCGAGATATTGCTAAGCTTTGTAATAGTTTCCTATGGGCAGGGCCAGACATGACACGAAGATGCACCATGCTAGCCACACTCTCACTAGAATGGATAAAAGCGAGAGAGGATTGGGCATTGTGGACCCTAGCATGTGGAACAAGGCAGCTTACTGTGGCCTGGTGTTTAAGATAGCCAGCTATGAGGACTCTTTGTGGGTCAAATGGACAATTGAACATCATGTCCGAAAGCAACACTTCTGGACAATGGAGATCGGTATTTGTTCATGGATCTGGAGGAATGTACTAAAGCACCGCAAAGCTGCTCAGAAGTTTGTTAGGCATCAGATAGCGAGAGGCGAGCAAACATATGTATGGCATGACCCATGGTGCCATGACACTCCGCTCATCTTTTGGGATGAAGCAGTTCTACTGCTACAGGTTCCTCACACTGCTTTGGTTGGTGATCTTATTGCTGATGGTAGGTGGAATCACATCGTTTCTAGTCTGCCTGATAGTGCATTGAAGAAGAAGATTGAAGGCAACGAAATTAACCACATGCTACAGCAGGACCAGGTCATCTGGACACCGACTTCTACAGGTAGATTTACAGTCAAATCAGCGTACATGTCCTTAAAGCAGCTTAGACCAAGAGTGAAATAGCATCGGGTGGTTTGGGGCAAGTTGGTTATACCGAAACACTCGTTTACTGGATGGCAGTTATTTTCGAATAGCTTACCAACCCAAGACCGATTGGTTAAGAAGAAAATTATCCACCACTCTATGTGCGACTTTTGCAATGCTTCTAGGGAGCATTCCAAGCATCTCTTTTCATTTGCCGTATACAAAAGAGGTTTGGTCTAGTGTCAAAGGTTGGCTGGGTTTGAACATGCAAGTGAAGGCATCGACTGCTGAATGGTACAGCCTCCTCAGGATTTGTCGTGATGCCTCACTTGAATCTGAGATTACTAGAGCAGTAACCTCTGCCACAATATATGCCATCTGGAGAGAGAGGAACTTAAGGAAATTTCAGCAGAAGCGGCACTCAGAAGCGCAGGTAGGTGTAAAGATCAAGTCAGAGATGAAGACGTATCTACAAATCATGTTGGTGAAGTGCACGGAATAGTAGCAAAGCAAAGGTACGGGCCGGGATCGGTATCAAGTGCAATATCTGATTCGGCTCGGTGTGGTGCAAATGGTCAAGCCGCCAACCAGGGGATTTGCATTGGTCAACACGGATGAGTCGGTTTCAGGCGACCAAATGGGTATGGTGGTGTTATTCGAGATGAATTTGGTGCCATCAAACTTGCGTTTCTTGGGAACTTCGACTAAAAGATCGGTTATCACCCAAGAGTTGCTAGCAATTGAAGTTTTGGAATGAAGGGAGCAATCCAGATAGGAGCGAGGAGGATTTTGTGTATACTTTCGGACTTCGAAGGGAGTAGTAGGATCTATTATCTTGGAGCGGAGGAGCCGCCTTGGAAATGCTTGCCTCAACATAGTGGCTGCTATTGCCCTGTTTGAAGTTACACTTTGAATGGGTGGATTTTAAACATGTGTTCGGGGAATCAAACCGAAGTTCTTTGATTACTTCTCAAAGCTAAGCAAGGAACATGAGAATTCTATTTTGTATTTCCTACCTCCTTTAGACTATGAAATATCGAATTGGTAAAGGAGGGGACGACAAGGGAAAATGTATTTGAGAACATGAGTTTCTTTTTCTTTAATGCAGGTCGAGGTCAGCCTAACCTCTAAATGCTTCAAAAAAAAAAGTCACATTTCACCCACCCACCCTTGTTTGATTCTAACTGTGGTCGTCCGTTTCAACAATTGAAAGTTCCTCGGAAAAAATACGGGCGCGCCCAAAGGAGCGACCGCACCCATACGCTTTATAGTACGAAGCGCCGACCGCCAAACCGAAGCGCGACCCACTCAAACCCCTGGAACTTCGAAGTTTACATTGGCGACTTAAGCGCCCTAGGGGAAGCGGCGCTGGCGCCCTTTCCACCTGAATTTTCTTTGGATTTCCACGGGTTTGTTTGAACCGATTTTTCAAGTTTTTCAGTGTTCTAACTTGTTATATACACGAACACGCCAAACAAGATGTTATTCATAAGCGAAGCAAGGACGAATCAGGTATTCCTTTCTTCCACACCTCGCGATCTTCTCGTTAGAGGTTTATACTAGTATATCGGGATTGTTTGGAGTGTTGTCGTGTTTAGTTAAGTTTGGTCTTAGCCTTGTATGAGATTAAGGTCTGGTCGAACAAAAACACCTAACGTAATTACACGGCAACGTCAACAAGCACGCCTATCTAGTATACCACTCATTGCACCTCTAGCTACTATTCCACATACTCCACCTGACATAATGGCTGAAGAAAGAGAGACTCCTCTCTCTGACTTTTACAAAGCCTTGAGCGATAGCCCTAAATCTTGCATCGTTCTAGCAGACCCAGTGGGGGATTTTCGAATCCCCCCAAACATATTTAATTTGTTACCCGTTTTTCATGGTTTAGACCATGGTTTAGACCATGAAAAACCTTATCAGCACATGCGTAGGATTGAACAAGTCCTTACAACATTCCACCATCCTACGGTTGATGCGGAACAAATTAAACTGAGGGTATTTCCCTTCACCTTAGCCGATAAGGCGGCGTCTTGATTAACTGCCCAAGTGCCTAATTTTGTGGACTCGTGGGCTAAACTTGTTCAGCTGTTTATGGAACATTTTTACCCACCCCTAAAGACGGATGAGATGCTTACCTAGATTCATTTCTTTCGACAAAATCCTCATGAATCATTTTCAGAGGCTTGGAATCGTTTCACCGATCTCCTTATAGAGTGTCCACATCATAACCTAGCGAAAGACACGTTAGTTCGTGCCTTTTTCAAAGGACTTCTACACCACCATAAAGAAGTCCTTGACATAATGAATGGGGATAGTTTCCTAAGTAAAGGAGCCTCCGAGGCTTATAAATTTTTAGAGGATCAAACTAAGCGAAATAACAACTGGGGGGGTAGTGACGATATCCACCGCTCCGCTAGTTCTTCTAATACAGTTAAGGTCGCCGGTATGTTTGAGATGAAACACGATCCCGAGCTTAAAACTCTAATCGAATCACTTACTCAAAAGGTAGAGGCCATTTCTGTACAACAAAAGTCTATCCCCGTCATGAATGTAAACTCCAATCCATGTAGTTTCTGTTGGAGTCCTGAGCATCCCGACTCCCACTGTCCTATAGCCTATGAACATGTTTGTTCCATTAATAGTAAACCTAAGGCCCCTTGGAAACAAAATCCCAACTTCGGTTGGAGAAATAACCAACAAGTGACACCTCCAGGGTACAATAATCAATATGTTAGGCCAACGCACAGTTATAACCAAGCTCCACCACGACAAGGGCGATTGTCGAGGTAATTATAATAATTATAACAACCAAAGCGCTGACCTCGACAAGGTCAAGCACAAGGTCAAGGTAGTTATAATAATTATAATGCTAATAGAGGTATCGTTTCGGTAAATAATAACTATCACAATCTGCCCATAAATAATCAACGCGAGATAGTTCGGTCCACACACCACCCGTGACCACTACACCCACACAACGGATCGTCTTGACACCTTCATACTGGTGAGCCAACAACTCTTCCAAACCATGGCTCAATCTAACCAATGATTCTACAATCCGTTAATAATTTAAGCCAACAGTTAGCCCAAGATAAAGCCCAACCCAAAGGTGTGTTTCAGTCACGCGATACCTAATCCTAAAACAACAAAACAGCCTTTGAGGTAACCGGTAATACTAGTAATGAAAATGAAAACGTAGGTGAGCTAAATGCCATCACCACTCTCCGTTCTAGCAGAGTGGTTGATAACAAAGTAACTATGCCTATAGTTACCCCACCAGTAGCCCCTACACCTGCTACTTTACTAGATACCCGAAATAAAACTGAAGAGCCTACCTTTGTAGAGGTACCGATTCACAACACAACCTAAAAACAGAAAGCCAAGGTTAAACATCCGGGTGATACATATGCTAAATATAGAGAGAAACCACCGTTTCCACAAAAAATTAGCCATGTTAACTAGGGATACAAATTATGAGGAGATTAGGGACGTTTTCAAGAATCTAACTATAAACCTTCCCTTCCTCAAAGCTATTAAAAAGCTAGCACACCATGCTAAGTTTCTTAAGGAGTTGTGTACTACTTCAGCGTAAGACCAATATACCAAAAGGCGCCTTTTAAAGAACAATTCCCAACTCTATCCGAACATAACGGAATTGTTAAGTACAAGGACCGGTCGTCCTTATACAATGCACCTTAGGAGATTCATATTCGACGACGGCGTTATTAGACACGGGGCTAGTGTTAACTTACTCCCGTTTTATTTGTATAGACAAATAGGTCTAGAGGAGATGCAACCCACTAAAATGGCGTTGCAATTAGCTGATCGATCTATTAAGTATCCTAAGGGTGTGGTTGAAAACGTCTTTGGTAAAGGTTCGGGATTTCTACTATTCGGTTGATTTTAGTCATCCTCGATCTGAGTCGCTAACGACTCTGTCCGATCATCTTCAAGGCCCTTTCTGGCAACTGCCAATGCGGCTCATAAATTGCGCGATGGTTCGATGTCCATGTCTTTTGGCCATCTTTCTATTGAAGTAAATGTTTTAAAACAAAGAACGCATTACCCGATTAGATCATAGATGGAGAGGTTAGCATGATCGAGCTTCGGCCGAGATTATTTCAACAACCCATTCCTTGATAATCAAATGCCCAAATTTCTTTCCTTTGAAAGTTCAGATCCCTACACTAGTCGATACACATATTATGGATGAGGACGAGATAGATGACTTTCTCAAAGATATAGAGGAATACCATAGTAATGTGGATATGACCAAGCTAGATGAGGAATTCGATGAGTTTCTTAGAGCGGTGATGAGTCACCCTATCAAGAACTACTTTGCACAACATCCGCCTCGACTCCCTCCTTCCACCCTTTCAAAGGAATCTCGAAGTTTGCACTTTTCGATCCTTTTGTTTCTCCCAGGCTTCATAATTTTTAAATCCTCTAGCAAACAAATACTTGGAAGGACAAACCATTTGACACCTTCATTTTCAGAATTGAGGCAGTCCCCTACCTACACCATGAATGAGTTTTGTGCTAAACCCACATCCTCATTTTTCCATGCTTTCCTTCTACAACTTATCCATATCCACCATATCTTCCACAACCATTCACTTTTCCACACTTATTCACTAGGACACCCTCTCATTCAAAGATGAAAAAGAAGGTGCATGCTAAGTTACGTTATAGGTCTATCCGATCCCAGCTTTCATTTCACTAGGTTCGTCATCACGAAATCTTGGTGCTTGATTGTGTTTGGGTATGTTTTTGTGATATTTATTTATGGAATGATCCACAACTATTTCGGTTGTTGATATATGATAAACTGCATGTTCATACATATGTTTAGATAAAGTCTCGAGTATCTGACTATAAACGACTCAATTTTTGTGTTTGGTGCATTTCCTTTCATTTCCATATATTGGTGAGTGCACCATTCAAGTAACCGGGCCCTCCCTATGGAGTGTGTGGCTATAAGTACCGGATCCTAAGTCCACGTTTAACATAATTCACGTTGGAATACATGTCAGCATACATATACCTCATGTTGATCAAAGTTATCTTTCGAACCTTGTCCCGGATTTTGACACTCTAGATGAGGTTGGTATTTGGTTTATATTTTGAAACTTGAATTATATTTGGTTTATAGTGATGATTTTCTTAAAGTTATTATTTTTTTGTAGGCTACACTTAGAGCGCGATATTCCGAGTCGCGGCTAATGATGCATGGGATGTGCGATTCATTTATGACTACAACTGACGAATACTATCATTATTTGGTGGCTGAGCGAGAAGAGAAGCAAAAGTCACATGATAAAGTCACCGAGTTAGAAGTGCAAATTATAGAAATGGCATTGCGAGAATCACGGCAAGAGAGTAAATAAAAGAAGAGGCAACCTGGCGAGGGTTCGAGTCGAAGTTAGTTTTTTTTTTTTTATGTTTGTATTGATTGATGTTTGTATGGATTATGTTTAATGAATTAATTGAATTATGTTTGTTTAATGAATGAATCTTGGTTATTTGAATGGATGTGTGGATGTTGAGTTGTGGAATCAATGGTAATGGATTGTGGAGTGAGTGGAATGGATATGAAAAGAAGAACAAGATTTCTCAGTTTTTGCATCTGCCAGGGACAGACGGCGGAGTTTCTGCCGCCTGTAACAGGAGACAGACGGCAGAAACTATGTCATCCGTCTCTCGAAACTTATTATGACAGTTGCTAGTGAAGGTCTTAACTTTGGTTGGGTTTTTGGCTCCTTCCAAATTTAACACCTTTTTAGCAGCCCCATCGGAATGACATTTTTGTGGTTGGAGTGCGATATGACCCTTAGCAGCCCATATAACACCCCATTGGACTTGCTCTGACTAGTTGACAAGTTTTAGTGGCTTTGTTCCATGTTTTTGCTTACTATTATATATAATATTGCACATTCTGCCTGCAAAAAAAAGTTCCATGTTTTTCTTACTCAGAATATATGCTAGCTGCTTTTTGGGAAAGAAATAGGAGGCGGCATGTGCTTATCGAAGGAGAGAGGATACACAAAATAAAAAGAAGCTAGGGACGCCACTTTGGAGGTTCTTCACATTTTATATAAAATTCGTCTTACTATTATTTTGTGTGCTACCAAGCTTATTGAGTATAGAATATTAGTTAAGGAGTTAATCGAATAAGCTAGCTGGTGCGTTCTCAATATTAGCTTCACTACCTCAAGCTTTAATTAAGGAGAGAGGGATGGAAGGATTGGAAGCCAAAAAGAAAGGATGTCGTCTATTTTGGAGAAGGGAATATTTATTAAATGAAAGGGGAAACTTAACTATAAATCTATAATTAGGAAGGAAGCACCCACATTTCTGTTGGTATCTGGGGATTCTTCATTTCTTTCGGTGAAATGAACAAAGAAAAGGAAAGATAGGGTCGTCACTTACTTCACTTATTATTTTCTTTGTCATTTTACTAAGAATGTGTTTGTTATGAGGGAAACACTACGGAAAGGAAAAGAAAACAAGAGTGGTCCATCTTTTCCCTAGTTTTTAAAGTGTTTGTTTACCCATGGAAAGAAAATGAGTTTTTCTATAAAAAAAACAAAATCATGGAAATGGAAAAGGTTTTGTGTCTTTAGCTAACCCTTAAAAATTGTGAGGAAAAGAAAAGAAATAGATAGCTAGGGACTCTCTACTAGCACACCCAAATAGAATTATTCATTTCCATAGCTTTTGCAAACAAGCATGATTATTCATTTCCTCAGTTTTTACTTTCCTTTCTCCAGTTTACCAAACACACACCATTTTAGAACTATTTCTTTTCCATTCCATTCCATAGTGGACCACCTATTTTATTTCGTTTCCTTTTTATTAGCTAAAATTTAACAAACACACCATAATTCTTCTAATGAATACTAGTTAACTGGCACGTGTCTATGCCACGTGTGCGGTTAGTTGGTTTGGGCTGGGCAGGACAAAAATCTAACTTTCGATCAGTGGCAATCTCGTAATTCATAATTGTACAAATGGACGGTTTTACCCCTCCCTCACATATATTATTACACAATTATCTTTTGAACAATGATGGTAATATTTGAAACCGAATTGGATTATAATGGGAAATGGGCACTGTTCACAAAACCATTCTATTTAAAGTAGTTAGATATGCTTATTCATGCACTCATTTTACCCTTTGGCTCTAACTGTTAGTATTAATTTTGAGAGAGAGAAATGCACTAAACTCATATATGAACGAAATTTCATTTATCATGGGCTTTGGCTTTATGGCTAAGGATCTGCTGTTACTTCTTAAATTCTGTGTTGATGCATAGTTCAAAGGGGAATGAATTAGGTGCGTGTTAGTGAGGATAGTATTCAAGTCTCAGGTAAGTTATGACACCATTTATATATATATATCTATTGTTAGACCTTCAAGCATAGATTTTAAGTCCATTATATTGCCTTGGTACTAGAATTAGTTATAGTTTTAGTATCGGATATAGTAAATTGTATTAAATATTCATTTTACAAAGTGATTAATTAATACAATCTTATATTATTTGTTTCAACAAGATTTGCCAAAACACACCAGTTGGGTCGGAAGTGATCTTGTTCGGATGAGATTGCGAAGGAGATGTTTGTTGGGGAGAGTTGAGACTGGACTTCGGTTTTGAAGTTTCCTACGTACCCAAAGATATTGCTTGGGATCAAGTCGCGATGCATAGTTCAGAAGAATGATGAAGGTTGGATTTTATAGATAAGATCGGTGATCAATTACTTTCTTGTTCTCCAATATTCCAATCGTAGGATAAAGTTTGAGAACTGCTGGAGAACAATCACACGATATGAAGTGGATGGAAGTGAATCTTGAATGACTCGGTCAAACAACTTCCTCGTAAATGTTTAAAACGCGTATTTAATTGAATAGACTTTGTGTTGTGTAGGTAGGTAGGCTATAAATTGAGTCTGAACATGGGCTTTTTGGGCTTTGAGCATAGGCTTTATTGTAGGTAGGTAAATAGCTCAGTTCTGAGTGTGGGTTTGTATTGAATTGGGCTTTTATTGGGTCACATTTGTGGGGGCCGAAACATCGCCCTCTCTTTGTTATATGGGCATAGCCCGTGTGGCAAAGAAAAGGTAATTGGATTTTTGGCATGTAGTACATTATTTTATTAAATTGATTAGTAAACTAGAAGTGGTAAGTAAATTTTTGAACAGTTGAATATTAAATTGATATGTAAAAATCAAAGTTGGTTGATAAAATGCAATTGGCAGTTCGGTAGATTGTGGGTAAGAAAAGATCAAAGGATCGGTAGTTAGTTTTTTTTTTTTTTTTTGGGGTTTCAATATTGGCTAGTGATGGTAGTTTGGTAATAAAAGGATTAAAGAAAAGAAAGTGGTCGCCATTGGTATTGGGCTTTTGCTAGTGGGCTAATTAGATATTAGGATCAGCCAAAACAAGGGAACATCACAGCATATGGGCGGCATATTTATCTCAATCTCAAAATCAAGAATATTTCTTGCAATTAAAAGGGATCGGCGGTTGGGATCGGGATTTCATAGGATCGGCAATTCGCCTTTCATAGGATCGGCAGTTCAAGGGGTCGGCAATTCATAGGATCGGCAGTTTAAACAGATTGGCAGTTCAAAGGGTTGGCAATTTAAGGATCGACAATTGTTTGATGTAAAGCATTGGGTTTTCTGTTAGTATTAACAATGGAATCTATTTCTATTTTTGTAGAGCTGAAATCGGTAAGTTCGGGTGGTTTGAAAGTGTATTGGTGGAGTTTCAAAATTGTTTGGTTTGGATTATTTTGATCAGCAAAACTAGTAAGCTGCCCTGTATAGTGTATAATAAGTCGGCTTGAATTTTGAAATTCAAACAAGTTATAAAAAGGAGAGGATAATCAGTGATTGGTAAGTTTATAAATTGATATGGTTTGCATTTTTGGTATCGGTTTTAGTTTCTAAGCAAATTGGTGGATTTCGAAAAACTTGTCGGGTTTTGATTGTATCGATTTTCAACAATGGTGATTGATCTGCAAGTAATGAATTTGTTTGAGTTTGAGTAAATGAATTGGATTGACTGAGTTGACCAGTTTGGCTTGATCGGTTATGATTTGATTGTCAACTTTTAAGCTTAGTTCGATCGGCAATAGAATAGGTTCGGCAAGGAATATAATGGGAAAAGCATCAGTTTCTCTTATCAAAGGATCGGCAAAAGGAATTGGCAAAAGGAACGACAACAGTATACAACGGCAATTCAAAGGATCGGCAACACCCAGCGGCAATTCAATTCAAAGGAATCGACAATCCCTAAACCAATTGGGAATAGAATAGATTGCTAATAAAAAAAAAAGGAACTAGTAGGATCGGTTGGGTATTCAATACAAAATTGGAAACTCGATATACTACGTTGTCGGTCACCTCAAAGGATCGACAAATACCATAGTTTGAAACAAATTAGAAAAGATCGAGTGTTTAAACATATAAGTAGTTGATCGGCAAGTTCAATTACATTTTCAATCACAGCTTCAAACAGATATCTAACTTGACAAGTTGTTGAATTCGATAGGCAATTGAATTGGCTTGGTAGAGAATTAAAAGGAAATAAATTGGTAGGTCTGGTGGGTATGCAAATCAATATGGATTAAGAAATAAAACTTTCAACCGATTTAAAAAGGATTGGATGCTCATTATCCAATCAATATGTTGAAAATGATCGGGAATTATACACACTGACAGGCTATTATGCACACTGATAGGCTATTGGCGAGTTGATCCGATTGAGTCATTAATTGGATCCGCAAGTTGATCTATCGAATAACTATAACTCAACTCAACACCTGTTCAAACAAACTTATTGGTTTGGAAAAAATTATCAGTCTTGGGCATTGGTTGGATAGAATTTTTATAGGTAAACGAGGGTGATAAATTTGTTTGTATCTTGTTAGACTCGAGTATCTTGATTAATTGTTCAAAAAGTTATCGGATAAAACTTAGAGAGCGAATTTGTGGACAGAATTGTCCACAAACAACAGCTTCTCATTGGCCCAAACAGTTTGTGGGCCAGATAAACAGTTTTTTCGTGCAGGTAAATAGTTTTTCTGGGCAACCTCTCCACCAATCAGCACACACTACAACAAATATGACATATGACATCGCTAATTTTACATCACTTTCAACGAACTTGATCGAGTTTGATTGGGAATTTGGAGTGTGTTGTTCAAGTGCTTAGTTGAGTTTTTTTTTTTTTTGGGTAAGTGAAATTTGGTTGACATGAAATTGGAATTGGTTGATTTTTCGATCGGCAAATATAAATAATTCATAGTTCAGATATGATTGGTGATCTACAATAGTGATTGATCAGCAAATAGATATAGGTGCTACGATTGGCAACTTTAAGTTTTAATTTGAAATCGGTAAGCAATTGAATTGGGTAATTGGGTTATTCGGTAATAGTGATTGATCGCCAAATTGTTTGATGGGTAATTGAATTTTGATCGAGATTGACCTAGTAAAAAGTATAATTAGAGATCAGTAATTAAAGATGATGTGGAATTTTAAGTTATCAATTTGTAAAAATTGATCGACATATACGAACTGCAGAGGCAATAAGAACTGTCCAGTTTTTTGTCAGGTTTTGTAATGAAACTTGGGGTGTCACCGCCCCCAATGATAACGAAATGAAACTAGGGGTGGTCGCCGCCCCCATATTGTAATGATAATGTAATGAAACTTGGGGTGTCGCTGCACCCATAGTATAATGATAATACAATTAAACTGGGGGTATTGTCGCTATCATAGTATAATGATAACGTAATAAAATTTGGGGTGTCGCCGACCCCAAGTGCAATGGTAACATATTGAATTTTGGGGTGTCGCCGCCCCCATAGTGCAATGACAACGTAATGAAATTTGGGGTGTCGCCGACCCCAAGTGCAATGGTAACATATTGAATTTTAGGGTGTCGCCGCCCCAAAGTGTAATGATAACGTAACGAATTTTAGGGACTCAGTCAAATAACTTCCTCGCAAATGTTCAAGACACGTGTTTAATTGAATAGACTTTACATTATGTATGTAGGCTATAAATTGAGTCTGAGCATGGGCTTTTTGGGCTTTGAGAATAAGCTTTATTGTATGTAGGTAAATAGTTCGGTTCTGAACGTGGGCTCTGATTGTGGGTTTGTATTGGATTAGACTTTTATTAGGCCATATTTGTGGGGGCAGAATATTATTCTTAATTAGTAGTGAACTTATATTATTTTATTGACATTGAGATTTTTGTGCGTTTGTTCGAGAATTTGGGAAAAATCTCGAAAGACAATTAAAAATAAAGTGACGTACAATGTGAGAAATACCGATTCAATATAAATAGGGATTCCATAGGTAGGTGTCACACCCTTAGCAACCAAAGCGTAGAGCGAGGGCGAGAGATTCTTTTCATACCATATCCGACCATTTTAAATTGGTGTTGTGATCAATGTTTAATCTCATCTCAAATTCTTTCACATTGGGGAAATATTCCAGAAGAAGAAGAACTTGAAAAAACTGATAACCGTCATAATTTGTCGGATCCTCCTGAAGATGAAACAACTATTGGTCTATTTCATACGATAGATGACGATGGTCGGAATGTGTGGTTAAGAGTTAATAGAGAAAGATGATGCAATGCTGCTACGCCGAAGACACAAAATAAACCATCAAGGAAGGCTCAATATGATGCAAAGATGGCCAATAGGCAATCTCAAAGGAATAGTCGTCCTCCAGATCGCCTTGATCTTTAGCTTTTATGCTTTCGATTTTTATTTTTCGATGTTTTTGTTTTTCGATTCTTCCTCTTGTAAGTTTATTTTTATTTATTTAATAAATAAAATGGTAGGGGTTTTTCTTCCCTTAAGCCTTACAGAAAAAATGTTTAATAATATTTGGTTGTTGTAGTTCTTGCTGTATGATCAATCTATATGGGGATTTATGCTTTGTGATGAGCACGATGTTAGCATATTCCTGAACTTAATTATGTAATCCGTGGAACATTAACTATTCAAATTACAACCCATATTTCGAGTTCTAAGGTGAGATAAGTTTGGAAAAATGATTTATTTGTTTTTTTTATTAGTTTGACAATTTTCAGTATCTTTCATTTTCAAAAACAGAGATGACGCTCATGTTCCACGCAATAAAAATTTATTGAGATTGTATTAATCACAACAATCAAGTTTGAAATATTTTCCATTAATGAATTTTGAAGTACGTTTGATCGAATCAAAGTCAAAGTACACTCTTACGCATGTGTTAAATGCATAGTAGTGGATTAACAAAAATCAACTTAACAAAACAGTGATGTTTTCTGACTCGTGGGTGGGATTCAATCTAACGGTGGATAAAATGTGAAAACCCTTCGTGTGTGTGTGCAAAGCCTCTCCTACTCGGTCTCGCCATTAAATGTCAGCCACGATTAGAATTAAAGTTGCAAAACTTTCGGTCCCTCTAAAAAAAGAAAAAAAAGCAAGCAACTCCTCATCTCTCAATATTAATCCAGGTTTATCCCATCGGTCTTCTTCTCTTTTCTTTGTCAAATTTTTTCCATTAACGATCGCAGGCTAGCTCAAGGTAATTTTTCCTATTTCATTTTTGGTTTTATGTATTTTGACAATGTCGATCATCTATGCTGAATCACTTCGAGTCGTCCTATGGTTTGTTCTTTGACCATTTAGAATTCTTTTAATTCTTTGAGAAATCGATTTTTTCTATCATATTAAGTGTGGCGTCTCGAGATACAAATACTTTCGACCTAACATCAATTTAGGCCTATGTCCAAGTTCTGAACAGTCCTCCCTTTTTATGCAATTTATTTGGCATTTGATTGTGCTTTATAGAGATATTGGGTATGTTTGATAAAAGTATCTGGGACTATTGCATATTGTTTGGCTCTTGTATGAACCCTAAAACACTCTAATTCTAAATCTTCTCATTTTTTCTCTCTTCCTCACTATTCCTCCTTTTTCTCTCTCCAGCGGCCTCCTTTTCTATTCCCATACTCTTCTTTTTATACCTCTCCCACCCCCTCTCTAGGCCGTCCATCTGTCTTCTCATCTCATGGCTCTACTTCCTACCGTACATATGCCACGTTATGTTGCATCCTATCCTCCCTAGGGTTCTGCGGTTACAATTCCATACTCCTCCCTTTCCTTCGTTATGTTGCATCCTATCCTCTGTACCGCTGACTTGGTCTAACTTCCAGCACTATGTCACTACAAATTCCCCTTCTCGACTCCGCGGTCCTGTTAATGGATCCGGGGTAGAGAACTCTCATTATTATTCTCTTTCCACCGCACACGTTTCCTTTCCTCGATTTGTGTGTGATGGGACTGCACTCATCACGCGCGCATTTTCAGCCGCCCCTCGTACCTCACGCTTCCACGTGTCTTACTCTGGCTGGACTGTCTGCCCGACTCCTCGAGTTCCCCAATTTCCGATAATTACCTTTTTGCCTTTCCTTTATTTAAACTCTTCTCTTTCTCCCTCTTTCTCATTTTACTTTCCCCCTCTATCAAAACTCTTCCACTGCTCCACCATTTTTCTCCCTTCCGATCTGCTTCCGGTTGCGTGCGCTTTCTCGGTCTTCCGGCGGTTCTTTCATCTCTCTATCTCTCTACACAGGCATAACCTCTCTCTCTTTGCCTCCATCGGTACGTTTTCTAGGCTTTACTTATTTTTGTTTAAGTTGAATATTTGAGTCTGTTCATATCTCGCGTTTGTTCCTCTACTTTTCCGATGTCGGGCTTTGAAATTGGCGATTCTTCCTCTTCTCCGTCCCATAGAGTAGCGTCTCCGCCTCCTATTGCCACCACTGTGGCCCCATCCACCTCAGGGCGCCAACTCCCTTTGCTGCCACCCCCCCCCCCCCCTCGATGCCGCCGCCCTAATTTGGATGCCATTAGGGCTGCTTATGACATTCCGGCCAACATAACCTTAGAACACGTGTCATCCATCACTCACTATCCCCATCTGGTTCCCCGGCGAGCGGGGTATCTTGTAGTCATGGTGGGCCAAATTATCGCCGGTCTACGGCTACCACTCACCCTACTGAATGTCGAGGTATGTAACCATTTCAACATTCCCCCTTGTCAAGGCATAGGGAATTTTTGGAGAGTCATGTATGTCGCAAACTCGTATAATAAGACCGGGGACCCGAAAATTACGAGCCGCGACATCTTCTCTCAATATTATATCAAGAAAAGTACCAAAGATATCGGTGTGGGGTACCAGTCCTTTTATGTACGTCCCCAGAAGCAAACTTTTCTAATCCGCGTTACCACATCGGATAAAGTGTGGCATCACTACCTGTTGTACGTATCAGGGCAGTTTCTGTCCGTGGACCTTCCTTCTAATTTGTCTCTTCACTATCTCGCCTTCATAACCTGCGGTGCGTATCTCGGTTCTCCCCTTCTAACTTGTTGTACTGCCCCTGTTATCTCTAACCGTGGTATCTCTCTGTTTTTCAGGTTGGCAGTCAGACTCCAAGTCTCACATTTATGCCCGCAGCTCGAGCCTTATTTTCCAGCAGCTCCGTGAACTCGGCCAGGCCCAAGCTGACTGCCCGGGCATCAATCCTACTACCACTACCCCTTGTTATCAAACCCTAACCTACACGATATAGGCGGTTTTTCAGCTCCATTTTACCGCCCTTCCTCTCCCAAAGAGCGTAAACCCCGTGCATCTCCTCCTCCAAAGACAAGGTCTAAAGCCCCCTCAATCCGCCGCCAGCGTCCCCGAACCTCCATGCACTCCCCCACCTCCCTTGAATCTCATGATCCTCCCAACTCCTCTGCTCCCGAAGACATCCCTTCCTACCGCTCCATCTCCAACTGGGATGATCAGTACTCTTCCCCCCAATCCCCTCCTGAAGACATGGATGTTCACACCCAAAAGCTTTTTGACAGTGACTCTAATGAGGATGCTGTGAGGGAGGTTCCCACCACCGAGGTACGGGCATCTGCTAACCAACCCCCACCCAAAAGGCAGAGGACCTCAGCATCCACTAAACCTGCACCTACCACCCAGGGACCCTCCTCATCCGAAGAGCTTGCCGCTACCACTTCACCGCGTCACCCTACTGCCTCTTCACTCCACCCACGCCGGTCTGGCAAAGAACCGATTCCCCCCACTGCCCCGGCCTCTGAGCTCGCACCTGTAGAGGACTTCTGTCTTATTCTCACTATGCGCAATCGCCGAGTGAATACTGCGGACTCCGCCTTGGATAATGCCGCCGTCGCCTCCACTCTCTTTTTCCATGCTCACCTACCAAAGGATATAGAGTACGCAGATAGGGGTTCGTTCAATCAACACTGCACTTCCTTGTATACCAACTGGGAAAGGGTACTATTTTCTCTCTATCTCTTTATCTATTTTTTTTTTAATCCCTTTTTCTCTTCACTCCTAGGTGAGCCTGGATGTCTCGTTCATGATCCGCGGTCTGTACAGTGCCAAAACCAAGGTGGCCTCTCTGGAGAAAGAGCTCAATGGCCCCGGTGGCCTGAAGTCTACCTGTGCTGGCCTTCAATCTGATCTTGCAGCTACTAACTTGGCCAAAGTCCAGGCTTAGGATGAGCTTCAGTCCACAGAGCGAGCTCATCAACAGTACATGAACAAGGTCAACGAATGTCTGAGCCATCAAAAGGAGGTGCTACTCCAGCAACATCAGCTTAAACTGGATGCACTCAATCAACAACATTAGGAAGCCATGGATACACTCACCCAAATACACGAAGAGGCCTCAGCCGACTTACTATAGCAGCACTAGGCCAACCTGACTGTACTCCGCGACCGTTTCAAGCTCCTGGCCTACAAGAGGGTGACCAAGAAAATTCAAGAAGAGCACGAGAGACTCAAGAGGGAAGGCCATCTTCTCCCCGAGGGGTCGTCCACCCCGGTGATTGACTCCCCTGATGCCTTAAGAAAAGAAGTGCCAGCCCAAGAGGCCATTCCTGAACATCCTGCGACCATAGAACCGTCCATCTATACAACGGTCAACCCCGAGACCACAAAGGCCATCGTCAAGGAGACTAGGGGTCGTCGAGGAAGCTATTGAAGGGGTCACCGCTGCTACTGTTGATGAGGCGCTCGTTAATGATTCCAACGCTGCACTGCCCTAGAGAATTTATGTAATAAGATACTGTTATCATCTTTTGATTTGTTGTTTGCTACACTCTTTGTTTTGCTATTATTCCTGTTAATGTGATGTTTGATTTTTCCCGATGTGTTTGTTGTTTCCTTGTCTCTTGATTCTGCTACTCATTCAACTTGTGATATATCTCTCCTTCACTACTGAGATCCTGTCTCCTTGACTTAATTAGATATTGCCCTTGCCCTTCCGCTTTCCCATCGTTCGACTATTTAGCCATATGAAGGCTACTCTCCATGCCCCACGTGTAAATTGCATCTCTTGTCTCTGGAGGCCCATTGGGGACTCATCTTGCCCTCTGCTCAATTTGTGCATTGTATCAGCGAAAGGCTCATTCCTTCCGCTGTCACTCACGATGATTGGATTCCATGCCCCATGTGCAAGTTGTATCTCTCCTCCGCGAAGGGCTCATCCCACTCCGCGGCTCTATAGTCCCATGAGACGAGTTAGGGCAACTCATCTTGCCCCAGGCTCAATTTTGGCCCTGTGCCAGCAAAGGGCTCATCCCCTCCGCTGCCTCTCTCCACACCTGGGTCCCATGTCCCAGGTATAGTGCATATCTCTCATCCGCGAAGGGCTCATCCCACTTTGCGGGCTATATAGTTTCATGAAGCGAGTTAGGGCAACTCCTCTTGCCCCGGGCTCGACTCTGGCCTTGTGTAGGTTGGTTTCTATGCCCCACGTGTAAATTGTATCTATCATCCGCGAAGGGCTTATCCCACTCCACGGGCTCCAGGCTCTACTCTGGCCCTGTATCAGCGAAGGGCTCATCCCCTCCGCTGTCTCTCACCATGCTTGGATTCTATGACTCATGTTCCACTCCGTGGCTCTATGGTCTCGTGAAGCTCGTTGGGGCAACTCACCTTACCCCAGGCTCAATGGTGGCCTTGTGTCAGCGAAGGGCTCACCCCCTCCGCTGTCTCTCTCCACGCTTGGATTTCATGCCCTATGCTTATTTTGGACTGCTGCCCTTACACATGATATTCTCTTCTCAAAAGTGCCGTCGTATTATATATTTACATACACTACAAATTCTTGCTCTAGATCTTCATTACATTCAAGTGTGAAATTTTTTTAACATCCTCACATTCCACGGCTTCTCTACCAACTTGCCTTCCTGTGTTTGCAAGTTGTAGGTGCCTGCTCCTCCTATATCCACCACGGTGTAAGGTCCCTCCCAATTTGGACCCAGTTTTCCATCTGTCTCCTTCCTGGTGCTAGGTGTTACACGTCAGAGCACAAGATCACCTATTTGGAATTGTCGTGGCTTGACCCTCTTGTTGTACTGTCTTTGCAATCTCCGGTGGTACTCCTCCAACTTTATACAGGCTGTGTCTCTTCTCTCCTCTGCCAGATTCAGATCCGCTGTTAATATTCTCCAGTTTGAGCCTTCCTCCACGGCCCTTGTTCATGTAGTAGCTACCACCATCTCAAAGGGGATCACGGCCTCCACGTCGTAGGCCAACGAGAATGGGGTCTCTTGAGTGGATGGCTGAGGTGTGGTCCGATAGGCCCATAGTACATGATTCATCTCGTCTGCCCATGCCCCCTTCTTGTCCTCTAACTTCCTCTTAAGGTTGTTCATAATAGTTTTATTGGGTGACTCCACCTGTCCGTTGCCCTCAGGATTGTAAGGGGCCGAGAAGCCCTGTCTCACCTTATAAGCTTTCAAGAAACTAGCCACCTTCGCTCCTGTGAATTGAGTCCCATTGTCTGCTATGATGGCATATGGCTGTCCAAATCTGCAGATAATATTCTCCCATAAGAACTTGACTACTTGCGTCTCCTTCACCTGCTGCAAAGGCACGACCTCAATCTATTTCGTGAAATAATCAGTTGATGCGAGCATGAACCTCCGTTTGCCACTAGCCATGGGCAGCGGTCCCACTATATCTATGGCCCACATCGCGAACGGCCAGGGGCTGGAGATGTTATGTAACGGTTATGTGGGGGCAAAAATTAGCTGGGCAAACCGCTGACATTTGTCACATCTCTTAGCAAACTCCACTGCATCTCTTTTCATATGTGGTCATAAGTACCCCTGTGTCAACAATTGATGTGCCGTAGTTCTTCCCGTGGAATGGCTCCCGCAATCTCCCTCTTGTAACTCAGCCAGCACCTCATATGACAACCGCAGACTTAAGCATTTTAACAGCGGTCCACTGATTTTTTTTGGTATAACTCTCCATCTAGCAGAACGTACCTCTAAGATGCATGTTCCCATCTTCTTCTTTCCTTCTTATCTGTCACTTCCTTTCCCTCCAAGAAGTACTTGATCGGATCCATCCAACTCTCACTCTCTTCCGCGACCTGACAAATCTCTATTGCGTCCTCAGTGCTAGGCTTCTCCAACCTTCCCACCCGTATCGTCCTCTCTTCTGACCCGAGAATAGCAGCGGCTACATAAGCCAGGGCGTCAGCATGTCGGTTCTCTTCGCGACCCAAGTGGATGAACCTGAGCTTTGTGAATTTTGCAAACCTTTTGTGCAGCACGTCCAAATATCTTGCCATTCTGGGGCATCGGGCGGCGAACCTTCCATTTGCTTGACACACCACCAAATTTGAATCGGAATATACCGTCAGTTTCTTTACTCCCAAATCCTCGACCATTCTCAATCCCGCTATCACCGCTTCATATTCTGCTTCATTACTAGATGCCGCGAACCCTAGTTTCATTGTTTGCTCTATTCTATCATTATCGGGGGTAACCAATACAACTCCTATGCCGCTACATGCATCTGTAGCCGACCCATCCGCAAATACCCTCCATCCATTCCTCTTATCCTAGGGGTCTAGTAGGTCTAGTTCCCCCTCTCTCTCTGGTTCCATGACCATCTCTTCTCCCCAGGTGGGGTCCTCTGTGGGAAACTCTGCCAGAAATTCAGCCATCGCTTGCGCTTTTTTCGCGGTTCTTATCTGATATCGTGTCTCATAGAAACTTAGCATCACAGCCCATTTCAACATTCTACCAGATTTTTCCGTCTTCAATGCTTGCTTCAGAGGAAAATTTGTCACCACCACTACCACATGTGCCTCAAAATAGGGTTTCAGCTTCAAGGTCGAGAAAACTAACGCCAAGGCATACCTCTCAATCCTACTATACCATGTTTATGCGTCCAGTGATGTCTTGCTCTAAAAATACACCGGTTTCTCCACCTTGTCTACAACTCGAACGAGGACTGAACTAACTGCATACTCCGTGGCCCCCAAATATAAATACAACTTCTCCCCCATCTCTGGTCGTGACAATAATGGTGCTTTGCCCAAATATCTTTTTAATTCCTGAAATGCCTCCTCACACTCCGTGGTCCACACGAAATCTGATGTACTTCTCAGCAACCTATACAGTGGTCTGCATTTATCGGATGATTTGGAGATGAATCTATTTAAAGCCGCGACCCTTCCTGCTAACCGTTATACCTCCTTGACATTCTGCGGAGACGGCATCTCCACCAAAGCCCTTATTTGTTCGGGGTTAGCCTCGATTCCCCTATGAGTGACGATATAACCCAAAAACTTCCCCGTAGTTACCCCAAATGTACACTTTTCAGGGTTTAGCTTCACACTACAACAAAAAAGGGGTCTGTTGTAACGCACCCTTTTGCCACGCCTAAAATTTGTTGCAACAAGTCATCTTTTACAACACCGTGTGGCGTTGCTAAAGGTCATCCGTCTTGATAGAATTTTCATTTTGGAGAATACCTAGAGTGACGCCTCGAGCGTTGCAAAAGTATTCGCTTAAATTTTTGAAAAATTAGAAAAATAATTAAATTGAAAATGTTTATTGTTGGCAACGAGTGTGGTGTTGCTATAGATTAAATATCTATTGCAACCCCCTTGCTGTCACTGGTAATTCCGGAATAGACTGTGTATGCCTTGTTGCGACGTTTTCAGTGTTGCCAATGGGCTTTGGTTTGGGCGATTATATTCTTTTTGGCTACAAATATTTTTTGCACTCCAGTTTTCATGTTCCCGCTGCAAGTCATACCAAAATTAGAAATACCATAAAAAAAAACACATATTAAAACCCTAGATTTTCGTCTCTCTCCATCTAAACCGAAACTTCTTTCCTCTACCTCCAAAACTCATCCTCTTTCTCTCCACATCTTCAAAGCTTATCTCTCCTCCACCCTCAACCTCCACTGTTTCTGACTTTACTGAGGTGAGAAGAATTGAAAAGCCATTGAAGCTACAACAAAATCAAAAGCTTCATTTTTTTGCTCCCTGCCCTAGTTGAAATCATTTTTTTTTCTTTTTCTCGTCTTGATTGATTGTTTTAGCTTTAAAGTGGGATTTTTGGTATTCTTTGTAGTGATTTGTGGAGCCAGGTAGAACTGCTCGAATTGGGGTTCTCTACAGTGGGTAAGATATATTGCTTTGCTTTTGATTTTGGGTATTTTGTGTTTTTTTTATTTGTGATATAAAGAACAAATCTTTATATTTCAACATAATGCCAATGAATTTTTTTTTTGTTTTTTGCCTAACTAGCATCGACCCTTTGAGTGTCAATTGTAAATAATGTAATACCCTGCTTGTCAATTGAGAATAATAAATTTTATCTTTAAATGTTATCTCTATTTCGTATGATAAAGTTGTGCTAAAATTATTTTTATGCATGCGTGTGGAGAGTATGCTTATCAGTTATCACTGATTTTAGATTACATTAGCAACTAAAAAGATAGGTAGTTTTAAATGTTATCTATAGTTAATACTTTTCACGAGCTGAGAAAAATAAATACCAAATCGAATGACAATATGACACAGTACTAATTTATGCATGGATTTCACTAGTTAATTTGCAAAGATGGTTCGGTCACACCTCCAAGATTTTAAGATGACACAAACTAGTAGTAAGCTAGGAATATCTGAATATATAAAGATTTTCACTTTATAAAGGTGCATAAGTATTATAGTTTCTCATTAAAATATCTTAATTCAATTAAGCTTGTTTAATTATTTCGATATATTCGACCCTACTAATGAAAAAGAAAAAAGAAATTTTGGCGTGTATTCTATAGTATTGGCGTGTATTCTATAGTATTGTTTTTGTTGGTTTTGCAAGGTATTAATCTTTGCCAGGGTAGTTTCATTGGTTTTGTTGTTTCTCAGTCAGATTTTTGGCAAGCATCTTGGGTTTGATTTGGATGTTGGGTTTAGGTGTAATGTGTTGTGGGTGTTAGTATAGTTAGATCATATTGGATTTATTGTATATTTTGTTAAGATGTAAGTGTTGGGTTTGATAGCTACTATAATATTGTTTTGGGGTTGAGAAAATTTTTGTAACTGGTTACAACCCAAATTAATGCTAAATAGGATGATTTTAAACATCTCTAGATTGCAAGTTCTTGAATATGACTAACTTAGAACTTTCATTATTCATTTAACTTAATTTAAAACTACTTAGTCATGAAATTGAACTGCTAGCTAATTATTACTACTGTTGTTTCAATGATATTTATGATGTAGACAGTTAAGAATGTTGTATATTACTAGATAGGAAAATAGAGCAAAGAATTCAAGTACATTACTTTTATAGAATTCCTTTTGAGAAAAAGGTTGCATATATCCTGCTACTGCGTAGCTTCTTTTTGTTTTAATGTCCTGGTGACTAGGAATCAACTTAAACAAGGAAATTTTTCCAACATTTCCCTTATGAGGGAAGTCATCAAGAACATGTGTGAGTGCGAGAGATGGTACTTGGATCCATCTTCACGGGGTGGGACTGTTGTGTAAGGATACTTACTCACTTGAAATAAAGCTCCGTGCTACTCAATAGTATATAGTCTGTACTATTGGCAGTGTTGAAGAAATGAGGGAGAAAACTTTTGGATCGTTCACAGAGGGAATTTTAGTGCTTAGTTGTTATAATAGACACTATCAATAAGTAACTGATTGGAGATCAAAAAGGGAAACTCTTCCTTTTGATCTGGGAAATATCCTACCCTTGTTGCGTATTTCTATTAGGATAACCTCTTTTGGGAAAACCTTCTACTTTTTCGATTTCGAGAGTCGGTTTAGTCTGGTGGGATAATCTCATGTTAGATAAATGGCATACATGGACTGCATATCATCGTTGATATCAAGTTAGAATTCCTGGACGACCAATTTAATAACTCAAGAACATCGGTCTCGAGTCCTGCTTCAAGTCAAGTATGACCTTGTAAGCGATTCACCATTGTCAGACCTTATCATGGAGTCCTGGAGTCATCTCAAGTCATGTATTGTATGTAGATACTTCACAAACTTCTTTCACGCAAACTGAACCTTCATATTTTTATCTAGCTTCGTCAAGTTCTTCCATGGTCCAACTCTAAGATTCACCATCCATCAGTGGAAGTTCCACCACATTTATTGATCTATATTTGGTTTAGTTTCTGGTGTTGGTTCAGAAGATTCTTGAAAAATTGTGCTTGAGAATTTGGTCTCGGGGCTTGAATAAGATTTTTAGATCTACAAGTCTTCTTTCCAATACAATTGGATTCATCTTGTTTCGATATCTGCACAGTAAGCTACGACTATTTTAGTACATAATGGTCAGCCTGGATTTTTCTGACAAAGTTCTGTGTTTGGTGGCGTTCTGTGCATTTTCTGTTGGGAAACTCCTTTCATGGCCTGAAAGTTAGTTGTATACAATTTAGTGTAGTTTCATACCCAATTTACCTTGTATTAATCCGAGTTATACAAATAAAGTTATGACAGTTTTAGTGCATATAGGTCAACAAGGATTTTGAATGTTTTCAAGATTATTGTAGTTTTTATTGTTACTTTAGTGAATGCAACAATGGTTTATGCGTTTGAGGGAGTTCTCTATTATTATTGTTAGACAATATTATATCTGAGTTTGCAGGTGTGCATACAAGTGTTTATAGTCCTAAAACATGGTAGTTTTTGTCTTTTTTTATTTTGGCTAATTTTGTTGGTTCCTCGATCTTTGCAACTTAATGTAATAGAGTGTGTTTGAAAACTTGGTTTAGGTTCTCAACTTAAACACTTGCAACAAGGAAAATAGGTTGAAGCTATAAACTTATTTCAGGTAGCCTTTTCATGTTCTCTAGCTTGTATATTTTTAAGATTAAAATTGAACTTTTGTTTGCTGTAATGCAATTTTAGTAGTTTTGAACAATTGATAGCTATATTTAAGAAAGGTCTCGAGTTTTTTTTAGTAGTTGTAGATTATCTAAAGGCAAGGTCTGATATATTTCTCTAGTAGTTTCTCTACGGGAGATCTTAACTGAACAAGACCCAATCTAGGCATTCCCTGCCTTTGGAATAACTCACCAGATAAGTTCCAGTAAAGCTTTTCGAACATTCGAGGCTGGTGGAGGCTTGTGGCCGGTAGCCTTTCTTTAGCAATATTACAAAACTAAGTTTCTAAACTTAAGAGAAAACTTATAATTAGTTGCATGATGTTTTGTCTCTTGAAACTTATTTGGATTGGTAGAACTTGGTTTCTTTTATTTGTTTTGTAGGCTTAATGAGCACTATGAGACTTATTTGAAGTAAATTATAAAGGGATATGTTTTCAAATCTTTACAGCATGACTCTGAGACTCAGGAACCTATTGGAAAGATCGAATTCTATCGTCAAACCCACTTTAGTAGTAGTAAGGGATGGACTAGTCTCGTTGCTGAGCAAAACTATGTAAGTAAGTTTACTTGTACATAGCTTTTACCATGGTACTTATAGTTCGATATATTTATGCCAAATTTAAACTTATAGGACCGAATGCGACAACTTAAAGTTGAGTCTGAAGTAGAAGGCGCTGAGCCAAAGAGTGAGGATGAAATTTTTATTATAGTATTGGGTGTAAGGTCTGGATACTCCAATGGCCTTGGGATGGGGTCTTGCCAGAGTCATCTAGAAGGCTAGCATCCCTTCATTTAGAGGAGGAAGTGGAAAGGAGGAGGGACGAGGAGGAAGTGCAAAGGAGGAGGGCTGAGGAAGCTGAAAAGCGTAACGAGGAGCTCACTACTGAAATGATATCTCAAAGAAGTAAAATAGAGGAGATGGCGGTCCGTCAAGCTAGGTTTGAGGCTTGGATGTTGCAAGTCAATGCTGGTTCTTCATGGTACGTATGAACTATTTGTATTAAATTTATTGGTTGCATGCCTGATAGAGTAACTCCTTTTGAGATGTTTTGTGTTAGTCGTCACAACTTTGGTAAGTTATTACAGTTTCAAGTGCCTGGGTTATATTGTTAGATTTGCTGGTTACATAATTGCTTTGTTTCAATGAGTATTTCCAGACCCAAATAATGTTCTTTAAAGATTTATGGGGAAGAGGGGAAGTTGGACATATCTTGAGTGTGATTTATACTTGTCTACGAGAATTGTATGTGTATCCTTTTTCCTCGAACTTTTTCTGTATTACCTCGTAATCTGTCTTCCACTCACCAGAAATAACTTGACACCACCTACTTACTAACAAGCCTTGGTTAGTGGGAGAGATAGGGACTACCAGGTAGTGAAGACAGGGTGAGGAGGATACTGACGAGAAAAAGAAAAATAAACAAGAAAATGAGATAAGGGGGGATGTCTTGGTATTGTAAGTTCATTCTAGACAATGTCAGTCCATCAATCTAGCTCTTAGTACTTGGTAAGTTGTTTTAATAATGTACTTATCAGTAGGATAAGGGGCCAAATTACATGCTCATTTGTTTTAGTTGGATCTGCTTTTACTAGTTAAATTTATCTCACTCGTGCCAATCAAACTTAAGTAGTAACTGTAATGCTATTAAGAGTGTGCTGGGATTGGTTCCCTGCATAAAAGAATACTTCTTCATACATGATACATGTGAGCAGTCCTCTGGCATAGGCAGTATCGAGAGATGGTGACTCTTTATGAAGTGCTTATAGGTCTAGCTGCTCTAAAAAGAGTAAAGCCTAATTTTAGACAGTGATGATGGTTATGAGACTCTTTACTCCCTACAAAATATGCAGTCCGCTAAAGGTCAGAGAGGCATGGCTCGAGTAGAGTTCTCCAACTAATAACAAATATTAGCTAGTTTTCAGAATTCATAGGCCGACCCAACAGAAAGGCCCAAAAGGCAGTTCACAATGCCTAATTTTGATGAAACTTTTAGCCGACTTGAGGTACAGAACTCGCTTCCAGCAGGCTTTACTTTAGGATTAGATTAGGATTCGATCCCACTGCCGCTACTCCCGTATCTTTTTTGGCAAAGACTTGATTATATGAATCATACTATTCGACTCTCGTAGTTGAAGGGTGGACAGAGGAGGAATGTACAGATGTACGTTAGGAGGAATAGTGAGAGTGAGATACCTCTTCTTGTTTTGGTTTAGGTACATATGTATGATAAGGAAGATTCTTATAGATACTAACTACGGAGAGGTACAGACGTACGATAAGGTAGCATATAAGTTATACAGACGTAGGTTCGGGGATGGGAGTAAGATCAATGTTAGGGTGGGAGTCAAAGCTTTAGCGATCGCTATGGTTGCTTGCTTCATTGGTATTATGCTATATAATAGAATATTACAGATTAAGTAAGGTGACAAAAAAAGAAAAAATGGAATTTGATGTGGTAAGCACATAGCTAGCGTTCTCGATTCCTTTCATAGTCTCGGTCTATAGCTTGCCCTATGCTATGGGCTCTCTCTATCTCTCTACAAAATAAGAATAGAATAGCAGGTCCCGGGTTCGTAAACCAAGGGAAGCGGAGAACTAAAGCCTTTCATTCTCTCTTTACGCTTAATATCTAAATACTCCACAATCTCAATTTGAAATAGGGAACCCTCGGGTATCAAGCTAAAATCTCAGATCGATAGTGCATTCCCCATCAATTACGGTTTTCTCTCGCCAATCGTGTCGGTAGTAAATCTGACTCAGATCGAAAAGCTTATCTTATATATATCATTTATCATTTCGGTTAAGTACATGATTGATTCGTTGTTGGTTGGTCTTGTTCCTTTCCCTTTCGGACGCCAAAGATTCGTGGTTCGCCTTTGATACCACTCGTTGTCCCAAGGGTTGACCATCGAAACTTTAATCTAATGCCATCGCCGGAGATACCATACAGCGGATCCCGCTCCCGCATGAAATTGTTGGAAGTATTTGCATTGTCATTCATCAAATATGGGAGCGCCCATACGACATGTTCTATATAATCGTTCAAGAAATCCCACTCTAGAAATTGTGATGTAGTCTCAATTGTCAAAGTTGAGTGTCTAGTCAGATAAAACTAGTCTTATGGTTCCCATCCGTGAACCAATCAAAGTAGCTCTCCTTCTAGATCCCCGATTCTAAGAGGGCCTCAACCCCGTATAGATCTCGATCCTAGAATCATATAGCTTCCTACCCCTCACGTCCATAGGGCTAATGAACCAATTGCAGAACCACAATCTCTATCTCAAGTTTGTATAAATTGGAAACCACTGTCTTTAAACAATTCGTCAGCCTTTGCTTACTTATCAAGGGTAAGCGGCAAGCCCAAGCCGGTACAACCGATACCAACGCTTCTTAGGCTTAACTCTCCATTGGTTTTTAGTCCTTAAGACCTTAGCCGCCGATCTATCTCTATTCTACAATTATAGATAAGAGAAAAACCCACCGATAATAGACTCGGTTCAAGTAGTGGTAGTTCTAGCTCGATGAGTGGTAGTCGAGTACAAGTGTAAGAATAACAGAGACAGAATCCATTTTCAAAAATAGATATCCAAGCGAATTGGCTGTTTCTTACTTCCTTCCCTCCAGTCAGCCTCGCTCGCGGTATACTTTTCTAGCTTTATTGCTTGCTCTAAGCTTACCACTTTGAAAACCTCAAGTATCGACAAGGTGGACGTATCTTTGGACTTCAGTACACTCTCTTTACTTCAATGAGTATATATGTTACCTTTCCCACCGACAGTTAAACATTATACAATTTTCATGAATTTTGTGGAAAGAGTGCTTCTTCATAATGATGCAGCGTATATACAAAAGTTTCATCTCGTAATTGGGCACTACTACTTTCATGCTTCTCGTGATAACCGTGATGGGTCTCGTGTTAATGCATTGATTTCCTCAATTATAAGGTGTAAAGTTCGAGAGCTGGTTCAAATTTCCTCGTAGTCTCTTTACTTGTGAATCACTGGGATCATTGAAATTTGAATACTCTATTATGAAGATTCCTAGTTCAAGTTTGTTTTCATGCCTCAAGGTCTTGTATCTCAATGGTCTTAAGATTTCTTGTGACGAAGGAATTCAGGAAGTCTCTTTTAGTTGTCCTAACCTTGAGGAGTTTGAGATGGTAGAATGCCAATGGGTGAAGATCAAGACTGTCATAATCTCTGCTCCAACACTAAAGGCATTAGCACAAACAGTGATGATGGTTATGAGATGAAGCTTATGAAGTGCACCAGTTTAACAATTATATGCTAGTTTCAGGGCTATGTCATGCATCCTTAAGGAATGATATTTCCTTAACGAATGATCAGTCATTCAGAACTAGATTCAGACTATAGGCTACTATACAACTGTCTTCACAAATTGTCAGATGCATTCTCTTTTGTCGCAGATTTTTGTAGAAGGGAAAGAAACAGCTCATTAGCTAGTAACCAGAGGAATTTTAGCTACTGATCTCTTGTAGTATTTGTCTTGCCCTTGCCCTGATTTGTTAAAGATATTATTGCTAGACATACTCGGGCTTAAGGGAGCAAGGAGAGGGGTAGTCAACTTGGGATCTGGAACTAAATATCAATCTGGAGGATATTTACCTTTTTTTTTTAGCCTTCCCTTCCCTATGGAGTTGATTTGTTGCGTGACGCATCTCTATGTTGTTGATGGGACCATAGTTTGACCACGTCAAAATATTTCACATGCATTGCTTACTTGCATTTTCACTTTAATCTTCTTTTAATTTGGATAAGTATACTAATGTCTCTTTTCTTTTCCAATTTGTTGTTTGTACCAGATTGGTCGATTGGTTGGCAGTATATTGATAAGGAAAACTTGGGTGGATCGGATGTTGTTCGAATCGGCAGATTATGGGAATTTAGCCAAAATCTTATTTTTTGAAGAACTAATCTTATTTAGTTGATGGCTTTGAAGATTATGTAATTCGGTATATTGGTAGAGACTAATTGTGTGGATGCTCAAATAGTTTTTTTGGATGATCTTAATTAATGAAATATATTTTGCTATGATTTATTGTGAATGAATACATCTCTGATTGGGGTTTTTAGTTTAATCATGAATTGTATTGGGCAGATTTATAAAAATTGAAATTATTCAAATAATGCATAGTACCTATTATATATATTAGTAAACCCATTTGCAATGCCAAGCTCGTTGTAAAAGAATCAGTGCTGCAAATGTGTTTAAACAATTACCAACACATTTGGTGCAGCTAAAACCACCAGCAGTGGGGTAGCTAAAAGCACACATTACCAACACATTTGGTGCGGCTAAAACCATCAGCAGTGGGGCAGCTAAAAGCACACTTTTGGCAACGCCTTTGGTGTAGCTAATGGTTTAAACCTTCTGCGACAAAGACCGCTACAGTTAATGTTTTGCTTCTTTTGTAACGCCAAAGGGTGCAACTAAAAGTAACCCTTTTGCAACGCTAGCAAGTGCAGCTAAAATGAACTTTTTGCAATGCCAACTGCTGCAAATAGTTTAAATATTTTAAAAATCATTTTAGTTTGGGAAAATACTTTAGCAACACTAATAAAGTAATAGCAACAGAACAAGGCGTTGCAATAACCTTCAGGCTTTTGCGACGCCAATTGTTGCGTCTTAATTTAGTTTTTGTGACCCATTTTTTGCAGTGCCTTTGTGACGCCCACATTGCCGTTGCTACTAATCATTGGCAGTGATGTTTCATACTTGTAGCGACACCAGATGGCATTGCAATTGAGCCTTTCTGTTGTAGTGTCAAGTTGTATTTCCGTAGTATCACAAAGGTCTCTCTCAAACCCTCTATATGTTCTTCTTCCGACATGCTCTTTTCCACCATGTCATCTATGTAGATCTCAATCCCCTTTCGAATCTTGCTTTCGAACATTTTCTCACCCAGCCGCTGAAATGTAGCCCCCGTATTTTTTAAACCGAACGGGATCCTCGTATAGCAGTACATACCGCCTTCCACCACAAACGCTATTTTTTCCTGATCTGGCTTGTACATCGCGACCTGATTGTACCCCATTGATGCATCCATGAAGGAGAATATGTTGAACCCCGCCGTCCTATCCACCAACTCATCTACTCGTAGCATAGGATAGCTATCTTTTGGGCACTCGAGATTTACATCCGTGAAGTCCACGCACATACGAACCTTGCCATTCTTTTTAGGTACTGCAACTATGTTGGACAACCAGTCTATGAACTCAACTTCTCGGATTATCCCCACCCCCTTCAATGTCGCGACTTCCTCTCGGATTCCCTAGGCGTATTTAGGTCGAATGTCGAGCATCCTTTGCCTCACTGGTTTAGCGTCTACCTTCATGTGTAATCGGTGACAAGCAAATTCAGGGTCTAACCCAATAACATCCTCTATCGCCCAAGCAAAAACATCTTGATTTTCGGCCAAGAACTGTATCAACTTACCCTTCCACTCCTCTGGCAAACTGGATCCTATCGACGTGAACTTCTCTTCTTCCCCTTTTCCAATATTCACCACCTCAATCTCATCGAACGTCCTTGGTTCCTCTGATAATTCCGCCTCCCCTTCCTCCGAGGTGCACTGAAATTGCTATGCCTGCCTCTTCCTAAGGCTGGAAGTCTCTCCTTCTGGTCTGCGGATCAACCTCTTCACCGTTCCTCGATGGCTGTTCTTGGCAGTTACCTGATCACCGTAGACCTCATACATGCCAGTTGGTGTGGGAAACCGTATCACTTGATAATATGTTGATGGGACTGCTTTCATTTCGTGAATCCACCGCCTTCCTAAAATTGTATTATATTGTGAAGCAGAGTCTACCACCATGAATCGGGCAAAAACCGTCACTGGTCCCGTTGTCACGGGCAACAAGAGTTCCCCCATAGGCTCTGTCATACTCCCATTGAATCCATATAAATTGGTTTGTGAAGGCCGTAGCTGCTTAGGATCGACTCCCATTTCTTCCAAAGCGCCTCTGAATAGCAGATCCACTGCACTTCCATAATCAATCAACACCCTTTTCACCATATAATTTCCCATAGCGACTATAATGACCAATGCATCTTTATGTGGTGAGTCTACTACCCGGAGGTCCGCGCTACTAAATACAATTCGGTCCCTTTCTACTGTTGCCGTAACTTTTTGCCACGATCTATCCGTTCTCTCATTGATCTGCTGTATACTCCCAATCCGCCTTATCCTGTCTCTATGAGCATTGTGACTCAGAACCTCACCGCTGTAAATCACATTGATGGTTCCCAGTATTCTTCCCTAAGGTGGCATGCGCTCCTCATTCTGGGCGCCTCTCACAAACTCTCCCATCCTCCCTTTCTCTACCATCCTCTGAACCAGCCATTTTAGTGCATAACAGTCATTCATCTCATGATTATGCACCTGATGATATGCGCAGAAAGGTTTTTCTGGTATCTCTATTGGCGTGCTTTGCGGTCCATCATACCCCGGAAATTTTTTGATTAGGGGCAAAATCTCACTCAACGGTTTATTCAGTGGTGTCTGTTCCATCTCGCGGTATGGTTTTCTTTCCCTGTACTCCTTTCGAGGGTCTTCCCGACTTCCCTCTGCTCGTGCTCTGTATCCGCGGTATCCCCCGCTTTCTTTTTCTGATGTCTCTGCCCTCTGGTGTTCTCGTTCCTCCTCCAAAGACAGCACTGCCTTCCCTGATCTCCTGGAATCCTTCTGTATGGTATCTTCATATCTTATATACTTCTCTACTCGCGGATACAGCTCGTGTAAGGTCGCGATCACATTCTTTGCCACGGACTGGTGCACTCCTATTCCCGGACGCAAGCCTCTCTCAAATGCTATCACCGCTGTCCTCTTGTCCAGATTTTCAACTTTTAGAGTCTCTACCTTAAACCAGCACATAAATTCCCTAACTGATTCTACCTTTGTCGCACGTTAAATAAAGCCGCGATATCTACCACCCGCTTCTTCTGATGTATGAAGTGATCTATGAACGCCTGCTCCAACTCGTGGAAATTTTTGATGCTCCCTACTGGTAATCTATAGTACCAATCCGACGCCCCTCCTTTCAGGCTAGCCGGGAACATCATACACCGCAGACCATCATACTGAGCCTCCTGCCAAAGAGGCATCTGTTGTCGAAAATGATGGATGTGGTCCGCTGGGTCTCCTTTGCCATCGTACCTCTCGAACCTCGGCTGGGCGAACTGCTTTGTGACCTCCGAGACCCATATGTCATCTGCTAGTGGGTTGTGATTCAACCCTGGCACCACCTGACTGGCCGCTCCTCCGTGGCTCTTCGCTTGCTGGCGGTTCGCCTCCCTGTCGTTGTCTATCATTTCTTGAACTTGTTCTATGGTCAAGCCAGCTACCGGGTTTTCGACAAGATTCAGCCCGGGCTCCTCCTCTCCAAACCCCTCCTTCCTCGGCCTCTTCCTCCGCCTTCTCTTTCTCTCTTCTCAGCTCGTCGTTCTCCTCCCTCAGCCTCTCGATCTTTTCTCGCATCAGTCGTGTTTCCTCCGCTACTTGCTCCTCTTCTCGTTCTTCCTCCTCATCAATCATTGCCTCCGGCGTCGGCTCCTGAACCACAACCCTCTTTGGTCTACCCGCTGCTCTCTTTGGTGCCATTTACAACTTGCTTTTATCTCTCCCCACAGATGGCGCCAAATGTATGAACCCTAAAACACTCTAATTCTAAATCTCCTCCTTTTTTCTCTCTTCCTCACTATTCCTCCTTCTTTTTCTCTCTCCAGCGGCCTCCTTTTCTATTCTCATACTCTTCTTTTTATACCTCTCCCACCCCCTCTCTGGGCCGTCCATCTATCTTCTCATCTCATGGCTCTACTTCCTGCCGTACATATGCCACGTCGCGGTCTAGGGTTCCGCAGTTACGATTCCATACTCCTCCCTTTCCTTCGTTATGTTGCATCTTATCCTCTGTACCGCTGACTTGGTCCAACTTCCAGCACTATATCACTACAGCTCTCTTACACATATTCTTATATACTGTTTTTTCTTTTCGATAACCTTTTCAGTGTATGTATATATGATTCACTGATTCAGAGTCTTTGAGAGAGAAAATTGTTTCAAATTTTACACTACAAAGACGGAAGCACGTAAAGGCAATTGAAACATTTGTTTTCTCCAATAATTTCTTGCTACGGCCGCCTAGACTCTGGGTCAGTTAAAGTCTTAAAGAATTGAGGCAGTTAATAATACTCACAAGAAAACAATGATTCGGCCAAAAAAGGCTAAGTGAGTGTTTGGTTCTCATTTTTTCTTAAAAAGCATTTTTATGAAAAAATATTTATTCTAAAAATAGTTTTTGAATAAACATGTTTGGTTGTGATTTTTCTTAAAAGCTATTTTATCAAATCAGATTTCGCACTATATTTCTAGATATATTTCATCATATCGCGGCATAAAGTACTAAAGTCTAAAACATCCGGGCAATTCATTTGCTTTGAGAGCCCAAAGTGTTTCCCTCAAAGAAAAATAGTTTTTTAACTTGAAAAACAAGTTTTACCTAATTATCATAAAACTAGTTTTTGGGATAAACAATTTTTTTTTTAAATAGAGACCAAACGCATTTATTTTTTCAAAAAATATTTTTTTCACTAATAAACACTTTTTAGCAATAAATAAATAGGATCCAAAGACCCCCTAAACTAACGAGATTCTAATAAAAAAAATAACACTTTCTTGCTATGCATGCTTCAGCAATTCCTAGTTCTCTTCACTTCAGGTATGCATGGTTTTCTCTTTTCCATTTTATTGTCCATGGTATAATTCCGAAATTTGAATGATTTTTCTGATGGGTTGATGGACAAAACAGTAGTGTCTTTATGGAGATTCGTGTGGCGGCACAGGGGGAGGTGATCCATCAAGGTGCGTTCTTCTCTATTCCGAAATTCCGATAAACCCTTAAGTTAATTCTAAAAAAAAAATCATTCATTTGCTTCATTTACATCTATTTTAGTTTTGTTAAGACAGTGAACAAGCTGTGATGCACTTAGAAGTTATAACACTTATAAAAGCATTGTTCAAGAATCAAGACCCAACCTTATTGAGTTTCATTTGTGAAAGCTCACCATGTGACCTCTAATTTTTAAGTAATATGAATTTTGTAATGCACAAAAACAATAGAACATTTTGAGTGGAAGAGGTGAGAAGAAGTAAGTCATGGAAAGTAAAAGTGATAAGGATGAGGGTGTGTACTGTGTAGTGTCATTCACTCTGGATTTCACATTACTTGCAAAGATGTAATGGTCTGTCTTCTTTCTTTTATCATCTTGGAGTTGTATTTAATTTTTCATGTTTCTTTTAATCTTTTAGATGTGGGCTGATTGATTTGAACTAGCATTTACTGTAGATGCCAATAATTGAAATTTTCAATTAGAATTACAAGAAAATTTTAACTCCGAAATTAATTTCTTCTTTACAAAAATATATGGTGGTGTTTAACAACAAATTCATTGTTTTACATGATTGATTGTTTTCGGGGGATTTCTATTAGTATATAGATTGTTTTTTTAGTTGAAAGGTGATTAAATGGGAGTATGAATTCTTTTAGGTTAATATCATTGTTAATTACCACATTGTGTTAGTCATGACTAATTGTCTTTTGTTCGTCAATTTTAATGCATGGGATGCAGTTAGACAAATTGGCAGGGAATTTGTAGGCTGCATGTTAAGAAGTGAAGTGATTATAAACTATATATATATTACTTACTACTACTGCTACTAATAGTTGAACCTGATACTATTACTTACTATTACTTCTTTCTCTGTTTGACTTGGTGCTTTTAAATTTTGTTTTGATTGAAAGGAATTTGAATGAAACCAAGCTCCAGGAAAGTAGCATAGTATTTATAGTAATCAATTACAAAGATAAAAAACTCTTTTAAATGTCATTTCATATAATATCTCAATGACAAGCCATAAATATTGGTTAGATAACAATGAGTATTGGTGTTAACAGAGTACATGTTTCAGGAAATTGTCAAGTACTTCCAAACTATTGGCAAAGTTATGAATTCCCATCAGATCAATGATTTTTTATTTTTTATTATTATCATTTTTTAGGATTTTTGGAGGTGGATGCAGAAAGGCCTATATATATGAATTGGATGTGAATTTGATCCATCGTGGTCATCCCAAAAGTATATATCTAATTCTATAATCTAAAGTTAAATTTATATATGTATGACGTAAGTCTGAATCTAGATATGTCTTTTGTGGTTCTTATTTCAATCAGACCAAGGTGATTAACTCTACAATAAATATGGGATGATTAGAACAAAATGAGCCGTGTATAAAACTTCTTTCTAAGGTGTGCGTGTATGTATGTAAAACAAATTGGTTGGGATTACTTTTTCCTTACAATTGGTTGAATTGATTTGCTTTTGATATGATCCTTTTATTTTACTCTTAATTCAGTGATGTGGTAGTGTGACACACGTCATATAAATATAAGTGCTTCCTTGGCAAACCTTATTTCTTCAAGGTGATGTACTTCTATTTCTTGATTTCCTTTTTATGTGTTGATGATCTGTATGGTGGACTAAGCATTAGCTCTAGAAATGAGTGTAATATTTGAAGTTGTGTGTAAAGAGGGTATGTACTTACTAGCTGAAGTCGAGTAGGTGGGAGTCAACGCTTTTTTATAAAAAAATATGCAACCCATGCACGCTTAATATTGTTCGCAAAACAGACCCATGAACATACCCAATTAATTAAATTTCACAAAACATATGGCAACCACTCACACATATTTCTATTATGATTTGTCATCAAGAGAAAGTCTACTAATATTGCACCCTCATTTTATCTACTGGGGCTTCGAGTATTGGTAGAGAATTTCCTGCTGATGGTCGGGTGTTTATTGGGGTGTCACTTTATTCGAGTGAAATGCTCAAAAAAATAAATTCGTAGTGATGGTTGTGTGAAGAAAATGCGCTCTAGGTTAATTAACCATGATATTTGTTAGCTGAAAATTGTATTATAGGGTTCCAATTGTGGCATATACATGGGTTGTGAATTACCTAATATGACATTATCCATGAAAAAATCAAATTGATGATAAACTCTGTGAGAATTTCCTAGAAATATGAGGTTTTCTTAATTTGTTAGACTCAATTTGATGCCTTATCATGATGGTTGTTTTGAAGTGAATTTCAAAACTTGCATAGTTAATTTTTGGAGAGATTGTAGAGAAGGGTAATTTAAGCGCCTTGGCCACTAATCCGGTCATTGGAAAAGAATACCTTAGATTTTAATCTACCTACAAATAGGAAATGCGGGGTTGATATCAACAAATGGTTGCGGTCTGTTCTTCCCAATTACAAGAAAAAGTATATATCGAATTACTGATGCTTCATTCCTTACTATATATGTTTGGTGCAAAGTAGTAGATGCGTGCTTACACCGTTTTTTTTTTTGTTGAATATAAAGAGGGTGGAACCGAATGGAGATGTTGTGTTTTGTTAACTTAACAAAACAGGGCTGTTTCCTGACTCACGGCTGGGATTCAATTTGAGGGGGTATAAATCAAGGGTTACAATAGTTCCACCAAAGCGTGTGAGTTGGATTAGAAATTAAATGGGATATTAATCATGGAATATTAATCGTGGAAACCTTTATTAGAAGAAACCCTTTCGTTCGCACTCCCAACCCATCGGTGCTCATCGAAACGAAGCGAAGAAGAAACCAATATGTTCTTCTTTCGCCTCCTACTTCTTCTTCTTCCTTGATTACAGCGTGACTACGATTAGAAATGAAAAACCATTGAACAAAAACTGTTCTCTTTTCTTCTCTCTCTCACGCCTCCAAGATAACCCAATTTTAATCTTAAAAGGGACAAGGTGTCATCTTCTTCACCAAATTGAACGCCGGTATCTTTAGTTTTTTTTCCAAAAAAAATAGAGAAAGCTTGCGCGACCCAAATTCATACAGATAAGTTATCTTCAAAACGTTTTTTGCATTTACAAATCATTGTTGTTTATAACACAAACTTCATTTTGACTATACATTTTTCTATTTTTTCAGTTCTTCTTAATTCATTTTTCTGTTTTTTCAGTTCCTTTGGATTTTCCATGCTGTCCAGATGCACACTGCCTCAATTAGTCGCAGGAAGGGTTTTGGCTGACATTTACCTCTTCAAGGTGTGTGTTATACATAAGTTAATAATCTCCTTAAATGTGTTTTGACTATTTTTCACCTGAAAGTCTATTCTGTCATATATTTGAATACCAATAGTCTAAATTGATTGAGATAGTCTTCATCTAATCGAATGTAATAAATGTTTTGTTGAAAGAATTCTTGAAGAAAGTAAAAAATTCCAGGTCTGTCAAAGACCTCACTAAAATTTGTGTTCTCGCCTCTTTTTCCCTGAAAAAATATATCTGTCTTAAGAGGATCGTGACGAGTGCCCACGATGACAGCCGTGAGTTGGATTAGAAATTAATTATATTCTTAATTGTTAAAAAACCATTCGTGTCTCCAAACTTGGTTCTTAAAAGCTTCTTATTTCCACCTTTACAGGTCTTGCTCCACTTCCACAACTCCTTCTAATCTCTTGCTATTGCTTGGTTTGATGATTTTGTGTTGTTAGTTTGCGAGGGAAAGAACAGCTTCCGAGAAATCTAAACCCGTTTGAGGTGAATTTTATTGAACCCGGCCTCTTATTTGTTTTTTCTTTTTGAATTAAGAAATGGGTATCCAAGAAATGTGTACCATTTTTTTAGCTTCGTGCTGGCGTCGTCGCTGGAGCGTTTAATGGCGTTGCTTTGGGGCTGTTTTGAGCTTCATAAAAACTGTTCTTTTGGGGGTTGTTTAAGAAATGGACATCATATATTCTTTTGGCGTTAGTTAGACTTCAACTTTTATAATGGTTGTTTAAGTGTTGTTGTTTAAGAGGCGTCAAAAGATGATTCTACGGTTATACCCACACAGTCAATAACTTGCTAATATTTCACAAAAAAAATTATGAAAATAGGTTGTAATGCTTTCAAATTTCTCTTTTTAATTCTAATGACTATTTCATTCTTCAACTTCAAGAAGGGGGCTTCGAGTATCACTGCTAAAGCTACTCTGGATAGCTCTTTTTAGCGTAGTGCACACCTGATTAGAAAGGGACAATTGGTGCACTCTACTTCTTGGTGTACTCATAATTTAATAATTTATCTGTATATGTCGTTGTCGTATGTTTATGGAGTGTTGTTTATTGTGAAATTTGATTCCAGGAAGGCGAGATTATGAGTAGTGGGCATGTGATGCTTAGGGAGGATATTGAAGCTGTAAATGGTATGTCAGTTTGTGTACAATTTTGTTATTTTGATATGCAAATGGTACACATACAAGTTTATTATCTAGCATAGGTATCGTGTAAACAATCTGTTTATATGACATTGAGCTATCAGGGTTAAAAATTCCAAAGCATAGTACGGATTGAATTAAGAAATGGGTAACAAAGAAATTGTTTCTTCTTAATTGTTTCATTTTTTGAGCTCCACGTATAACTGTTCTTTTAAGTGGCGTGAGACTTCGACTTAAGTGTGGTTGTTTAAGTGGCGTCAAAAAAGGATTTAACAAAATGGTTCTACAATTATACCCACACACGATTTTATCATTGTTCACTTGACAAGTTCTTAGTCATTGGTAGGAATCACTGGAGTTATATTATAGATTCAGAAGGAGAAGAAGGTTAGTAACTTATCTACTTACCAATACCTACTTTCTTCTCTAATTATCGCAAAAAAAAAAGTGTACAAAAAATAATGTTTGTCAATGATATATTTTAACCTATTGATCCTTTATGCCCTGGGACTCCGGGAGTCCTTGCTCATCAATAATAACGGGGAGAAAAAATGAATAAGGAAAAATATACACGAGAGAGCATAAGGACAAGTTAGGGAGTAGAATACTTCTATAGTGTTTATAGTCTTTGTCACTAATTTTTTTATTCAAGTTATAATGCTTAAGATAATTATACTCTTGATACATTCACACATCCCCTCAATACTTTTTATTCAAGTTTGGGGGTAGAATACTTCTAAAGTGTTTATATTGATGGGTATCATTGAACCCTCTTCTCGTTGGGTGAGTTAGGTTGTTTGACATTAATATTATTATGCATGTTGTTGAAATTGTGAGAACCTCTTTAAAGCATGTCAAATTCTTTTATATTCCTTCTTAGATTCCATGTGATGGGTGCTAGACTACATTATTCTTTTAAATGGATTGATATGTTGTATAGAGTTTGAGTTGGTTTGGGACTCAAGTTCACATATAAGTATAGCCTAATGTCCTTTGATTTTGGATATGGGTACCCCAAAACGTTATTCCATTCTAGACCATTTGAAAGATGGATTAAAATTTGGGTAGCTTCGAGTCTTCTTCTTGCTCTTTTATTAGAGCTCCTCATTAATCCGTAAACTATTAAGTTACTCAAAGATTTATTTCTTACAATTTGTACAAGTTATGCTTATTTCTTGCAAACATTTAAGTTGATTTGTTTCATGCCTATTGCGGTCATATGCCATGTTCAAGTTTTGGAGGATGCTAACTTCTCATTATCAGGGTATATAAGCTCTCCTTTATATGATACTTCTTATCTTTTATTATTTTGCTATGGTTTAGTGGGTAACTAGGGTGTTATTGATTCCAAAAAGAAATGGGGAAATGGGGGGTGTCCCTAACTGTCATGACATATGAGTTGTTAGTTTGTAGGACAGATCTGTGAAATATGCATTGAACTAATCAAGGGAGCTCAAAGCTTTGGCAATAATGAAAGAAATTAAAAGTTGCATAATTGATAGCTAAAATAGCATGAGTGCTGGAGTGATGGAGTGATGGCTTTTGCTAGAAAGGGATGGTTTGAAATATCTTTATGTACTACAAGCAATGAACAACAATTGCTTAAAACCTTTTTTTTTATACTTTGTTGTTGTTCCCCTTGGATGGTCCTTGTGAAACAGTGAGAGTGGATTAAAATACATACTATATATCTAATATTTTCCTAATTTACTACATTTCATATTTTGTTTGATCCTCCCTATGATATTGTTAGGAGTTTGAATATTATTAAGTGATCGCCCTTACATTTCCAATTATGCCCAAAACTCCTGAGTTTTGACTCAGTTTTTTAACTAATATGTTGTGCTTAATCTTTCAATCTTTAGGGTCAAGGCTAACGTTTAAGGTTCATAGTCAATTACATGTTTTGGGCTGCTTTTATGTTGTAATATTTATTTTTTCAACCGTTGCAATGGAATGTTGTTTTTCCGTACTAAGTATGTCTTTTGTGTTTCAAGATTAGCTTTGCATTGGATTAGCTGAACGAATGTGAACAGAGAAGAGGTTCCAAGATTGAATTGTCATTTGCGAATTGGGAGGGTTTGTTAAATACTTTCTTGAATATGACCAGAGAAAGACAATACGATATTTTTCTAAAATCATTTATGTTGTAGTTATTTAAAAAGCAATGTAGAAGTTTGTTATTGAAGTACTTTACCCATGATATTATACGACAGCTCTTATCGTATAGAACAAATGAATTGGAATGTTTATTCCTTCAATTATTTTTTTACTTTTGACAGCACTGTAAGAAATTTTAAAAATTCCATGCCGAAGGCACGGGCACTAGCTAGTAAATAAATAATGCATAGTAGCGTGACAAGTCTTCAATAAATACTTCTCATTCTATTACTCTAAAGACAATTCAATACTACTAAGCAATATAAAGAGGACGTAGAGAGAAACCCAGAACAAGTAACTGAGAGAAAATAACAGAGATGCATCATGCTTTCTTCCCTTGCTTTTTCATCTTTTTACTTCCACAAGATGTTCTACTCAACAACCAGGTATGTCGGTAGTAAAATTTTCATTATCGTAGCAAATTATTGTTGGGTACTGCATGAATTTCTCAGTAATTATATTGTTCACTTATTTTGTTCTGCTCTTTGGAATAGATTCCGACTAAGTTATAATTTGAATTCATTATACATTGTCTTTATGGCAGGTGATATAGTGAGAAAATAAGGCCACTGACTCATCTGAAAGGTAATTTACAAAAATCGTATCTGGTATTGACTAAATGGTTGAGAACTGAAAATATGTGTTGTAGTAGTGAGAGCACTTGCAATCCCATTAAGGATCTTTGTACGTCCAGGTATTTATGATTTCTCCATTTTACAAAGTGAGCCAAAAAAACATAATAAAATGTAAACTGTGGGCACCTGCACACCCTAATCATCCCCCCTCCCCCACCACCACAAAAAAAAAATAGTAGTTTAGTCATTGGGTATTTTGTTTTCCTAAGCTGCAAAACTTTGCTACGGTGCTATGCCACCACAAGTGTAATGTGTTTTTCAATCATTTGTTTTATTCGAGATTTACTAATTGGGCTGGGTTTTTACTAACTTGAGAGCATCTAATCAAAACTTCTACTTTCGTCAATTATTTTCTTTTTTATTTTTGCAAAACCCTTACTCAAAAACTCGCATGTCAAAAGTTGCTTGTATAATTGATCATTGAAAAGCTCTAATCTCTTCTTCCTGCAATTTCTATTATTTCTACAATCCCTAAATTCATAAATTTTAATTCACAATTAATACCCTTCATCCCTAATTCGAAAATCTTCAACATAAATTGGAGATGAGTGATTGAATGATTGCTTAGTGATAAACCCCCAAAACTATGCAAATAACCCCTTAATAGCATTTGGTTTGGGTCAATAATGTATTTAATAAATAGGTATAATAATGGTTTTCATGCTTTTGCTGGTTTCGACACGTAAACGATGAAATTTCAACAAAATCAGCATTTGGAAAGCTAATTGGAAACAAAGTCTTTATATCAAGTCCAAAAGAGGCCCATTGAAAGCTTAAAATGATCATATTCAAGCCCAAGAAGCATGGTCAAAATGGTCAATTCTGAGTCAACCCTGGTCAAACCTTGCAGAAAAGACAACGAAACTTTAGAAAATCGTATATTTTCAAAACAATTAGCGCAGCGAGCTTTACGCAATAGTGTATAGCTTCTATAAATTAACTCGGTTGAGAATTAAAATAGGTTCGAACCAAAACAAAGTAAAAATCCAATAACTATTCACCATGGTCAAGTGGAAGCTTATGTGTTTTTCCACTTTCTCCACTTAATAAGTGCATATACAAACCACTCTTAATTATTTATCTTGTAATGGGAATTACTATTCACCCACTTTCTCCACTTAGATTAAATTAAGAAATAGTAATTTTCATTATAAAAGTAGATTAATTTGTAACCTTTGGATTGAAAAGATGAGATGTAATCTTGGCCACCCATTTCATTATTTTGTAACTATTGTGTGAGCCATATTCATGACCACGAACATCATAGGTAAGAGGAGCGAGAGAGAGACAAGTGGGTCTCGTATGGTATTGGGCCAAAGGGATGGGCCCAATGACTTTGACTTAGAGAAAGAAGGAAAGGAGGGAATATTGGGCCTTTTATGGTATTAGGCCCAATGGATGGGCCCAAGATCATAGGGTCCAAGGACTTTGACCTAAAAGGAAGGAATGGGGCAAAAAAAGAAAAGGAAAAAGGAGGAAAAGATAGGGCGGCAGAGAAGGGAGAGGAGGAAGACATTGGAGGTTAAGGGGTAGGAATTGGGCTCATACAATGGCACCGTCTATGGGGAACGAGTAGATAAGTGGATAAGTGAAGCAGATAGGATGAGGAAGAGGGAGGTTGTGAATGTTGTTTGGGGGTCAACCGAAACCATAAAAAGGTTGTCTCAACAGATCTTGATAGTGGGGGTAGCGAAATGGAGCAAAATTCCAACCCCAATAGTATAATAAACTTGCTCTATTTAAGTCTTACCACTTCTTCTCCTTTTCTGGAACAGTACAATAATTTGGAAGTTTCTGCATGTTCTTTTCCAACAAATGGTCAATGGTTTCTAGCAAACCAAGCTTAGTTTGAAGCATCCAAATCAAGTACCAATTACACTTGTATGCAGATTCTGGGGGTTCTCTTCTTTTTTCTTGTTCCACTGAAGTTTTTAGCATTATTTTTAGTTCTGATGATGGAATACGGTTCTTCTTTGAAGTTTTCAAGTTAGAATACAGATTTGGGAGGTGGGATTTTCATGTTTCGTAATTTGGCAGCATTTGGTAGCATGTTATTGTTGTTTTCGATATGGGTTCTGGGGTTTAAGGTTTTATATCTTGATTGCTACTACAGTGAGACAATTCAATTTTACACTCTAATGAGAAAAGAGGGGTTGGCCCCGAACAATATGATTTTTCCTTTTGTGTTAAAGGTGTGTGCTAGGCTTTCTGATTTTCAACTTGGGGTGAAGATTCATACTCATGTTTTGAAAGTGGGTTTGGACTTTCATGTTCTTGTTAAAACTAGTTTACTTTGTATCTATGCTAGATGTGGATGTTTAAATGAAGCTCATAGACTGTTTAATGAGATGCCAACTAGAAATGTTGTTTATTGGACTGCTATCATTAGTGGATATATTAAGGCTGTAAGATTAAGTGAGGCAATTGACTTGTTTAAAAAGATGTTGGAGATGGAGTTGATGCCAGATAGTTTTACCCTTGTACGTTGATAATAGAAAATTTACATTAACTAAGTATCTATGCGTAAACACAAATAATCAATTAACTAAATAAGTGCTTAGATCAATATTTCTACTCTCAAATAATGAAGTAATATATAAAGAGTACGGATTCGTTCCACACATAAACTATCAAGACATAAATAGAATTCAACTAATCAAACAAAACGAACAATGATGAGGGTAATATGTGATGTGAAAACAGTAAATAGATGATGCTAAAACAGTGTTTATAATGATGAGAAGAAGATATAGAAAAGGTTAATCCACCACGCAATTCGATTGATCATTCGATTGATTATCGAATTGCCTATTGATCCCTAGTGAACACCAAGTCCTCTCGGATCAAGGCTTCACTAGCATGAGAGTTTATCTCCACCACAAATCTCTTTGATGGTGGCTCTAAACTCTAGTTCAACTCTTATAGTTTTTATCTCTAAACAACCATGAGAATCAAACTTGAAGTTCTTTGCAAAACAATAACTAGCCTACTAACTAATCATCCTCACATGGCTTCATAAACCTCCTCTAATGAAGGTTTAGCCTTGAATCATTATACTATCATTTCTAAAACAAGAACAATCAAAACAAGTCATTATTGAATAACTAATTAACTTTATTAATCTAATTTACAATAGTCTAAGATTCAACAACTAATAAAAACTAACTAACTTGTTCTAATTTAACAATAGTCTAATTTAACTTGTTCTAACAACTAATAAAATTGACAACTAACTAGATTAATCTATAAAAACTAATTTAATGAATTAAAACTAAGTATTTTGATCATTCACTAATTAAAAACTAACTAACTACTAATTCTCTAACTAAAAACTAAGTAACTTAATAACTAAGCTTTGGTCTCTTGATATAGAAGAGACCAGATCCACAAATTCGTGCATGGGCTGAGGAGCCATATTTTGGGCCGGAAAATCGAGCCTAAAACCTCATTACTTCAGCCACAAAGGTGTTTTCAGTTGGAATTGACTTCAACAGCCTTTTTGTCCATTTTTACTCCTCTAATTGGGTTAAGACTTAGACCATTAGAAATCTCTTTCCGAGCCGATCGTTTTGACATAAGATAGGCCCAATTCTGAGGTCTAAGTCCAAAGATACGGCCTTTGGAAGTTTAGCTGACTTTTGTGCGCTATTTCTGCCTGCGTTGAGTTTGACTTTTCAGCTTTGACCGGGCTTTAAAAAGGCTTTTTCTCCTTGAATCTTGGCTTTTAATCATAGAACTTCTTAGCAACCAACCTTTGCTACTTTATCTCGCAAAAGGGATGCATTTCTGCACGTATTCGACTCCAATGCCTGAAATACATAAGAACACGATAACAATACTAACTCTTACTTATTAATCACATAATTGGTCTAAAAGTAATATTGTTAAGGGGTTAAAACTACAATTTTTGGCTCTTATCAAACCACCCCCAAACAGCATTTTGCTTGTCCTCAAGCAAATATGAGAAATTAGAATAAGTGACCAAAAATGGAGTTCTAGCTAATCTCGTTTTAGCCGAGAGTGCGATTGCATTGACCATATGCAACAAGGCCTTAAACCACTAGGAATTCCCCTAGTGGACGAGTTTTAACCCTCGTGAGAGTTTTCAGTGAAGGTACTCACAAACTTCATCTATACTACAACGACTAAGAAATAAAATTGTTGTTTCCTTATTTATTCTCAAATATCTATACATCTCACTAGCAATGAATACAGAATAATCAATTTGAAACCTAAGCTAATATATGAATAATAATCAAATCATCTTAAGATAAACAATTATACAATGAACTATGATATGAAATGCAATGGCAGGTCCGTTTCTGAAACTTTTGGGTAGCGTGCCTAAGTAGGTTCTCACAAGGAATGTGTCAAAACACATAACACTATGATTTTTCCATTCAAGTTTGCTAACTCCAGTGTGCAGTGGGCACACGTTTTCTCACAATCTCAATGACAATCCAAGGAAGCCGAGGTCAATCAAACACATCTACCACTTACTATCACACCAACATATTCCGAATTGAGCTAAAGGTCTTTATTAGGTGATACGGGGTGTAGGTATTGGTTAAAGAAGGAAGGAAATGGATATTCAAAAAGGCAAGTCTGAGAAAATATGGTCTTCATATTATGTAACTAGAGAAAACCTTGTTCTTTTGCTTCTACACTTTGTTTCCATCCTTAGCCTTTTTTTTTTTTCTTTTTCCTTGGCTTTTGACTCCTTTGATTCTATTTTTGGAGTTTTTATTTTATTTTTATTTTTATTTTCTTTTCTTTGGATGGAAACTTCTTTTCTTTTTCTTTTCTAAAGCAACTAACTAATTTTTGTTTACACAGGTTTTTCTCTTCTCTTTTCTTCACTCATCCTATTTCTCATACTTATCCAGATAGGTAGGTTGATTTATTTTTTTTATTTTGTTTTATTGGGTAAAGGATTTGTGGTTTGTGAAAGGCTCAGTGGGGCGACTAGTGGATAATAAATTTCATATCGGTGTGAATTTCTGGCTATATCGATCCAAAGAGGGCCTAAATTCTCGCTTAGGATATGGTGTAGTAATCCAGCAAGTGGATGTGTGATTTCTCTACTCTGATTTGACTTCTCCCTTGTGTTATCACTCAGATATTTCACTCTTATGAGGCTTTTAGGCTAGATGCTCACAGGATATGTATTAAGTACTCTAACCTAGGTCTCAGAAAAATACTACCAAATACAATCAAAGATGCTCATGCAAGATGTTCTTAAAAAGATGCAATGACTATTACCTACGTATTAATCTATGTTTCAAAAATTAAATCCTAATTCAAGTACTACGTGGGATTTCTAGACTAATATCATCATGGAGAAGGGAACAATATTATTATCATTAAGTGCCTAGTATAAACAATATTTATGATTTTTAATTTTTTATAAAGAAAAGTGCGTAATTTACATCCTAAAAGTGCCTAATTTTTGCAAATATTTCTATCCCACCCCCAAACAATTGAACGCTTTGTCCTCAAAGTGTAAAGAGATAAGGAAATAATTTACCATAGGAACGTGGCAAAAATTGGCAGTACCTGTAACAGAAATATTGTAAAGATGATATGATAATATGAAGCACAATTAAACTGTTACGTACTAACTAACATCAACTCTACTAAAGTAAACATGATAGACAAAGGGTGGCAAAATGTTTTGAAATGTTAGACCAAAATATGCCACCCCCAAACAAAATTTGAAAACTCTTTTTAAGTTTGAAAAATTTTATGGCTTATACTCCATTAATGTGGTATTTTACAAAAAAAACTTGAGTCTTTTAAAGTCAGATTCCCTAGACTTAATGTGGGGTCGTTTTAAGTTAGATTCTCCTAGATTATGCACACCCCCAAACAAGTAAGAAACTGGGGTGGCACAAAATGGATGATGCGTGGTCAACTATAAACTAATACTCGAAAGAGTTGGGGGTCTAGCCATAAAAACATGATACTAAAAGCACCCCCAAACAGAATGAAGTTGTATAATTGGAAGCAAACATGTAGAAGAATTAATGAAAACTTATCCAACCCATCAAAGAACATATGCAAACCATCATGTTGTAGCTGTTTTAAAGAGTTAGAATAACCTAAAAGATGAATTAGTGATATTTTAGGTGAGAAGGGAATGAAGTATGGATTCTGATGTCTTTCATGAGGCTCAGATGAGGAAAAATAAGACAAATTAGGTTTCTCACTACACTCGGTCAAAGCTTGGCTCTCAACTACAGGAATGGTGTACTCATGGGATTGTGTGCTAGGCAAACACTCTTCACCGTTAAGGTTGAAAAAATTATAAAGGGTCTCTGAGGCAATTGGCTCAAGTACAAATTCGAGGTTCCTCTGAAATGGTGGGTGAATGTATGGCTTAGTTGTGGTAGATGGTTGGATTTTAGGAGGTGGTAACTCAGGTGGTTGGTGGTCAGTTGGTGGTTCATCAGTTGGTTGATCCTCACACGCTCTTAAGAAATCATAGAAATCTTTATCTAGCTTAGCTGAATCCATAAAGTTGTGGTTCGTGGCTTTATCTTTAAGAAATTCATCTATTTCTTCCATTGGTATTACCTCAACTGCCAAACCAAATTGAGATTCATATTGCGATAAAGAAGTTACTTCCTTTAATTCCTACACATGACCTTGTTCATGCCTTAGATTAGAATTGTTGATTTCTATTTCCTCACTCTCATCCTCTAAAACAATATAAGTTTCCTCAATGACTTCATGGTCATCCGACATAAGTCCTAAAGAGTCGTCTTCAAGAATTCCCTCATCCAAGTAGTGTGTGGAGTTAATACAATGGTTAATGGGAGAGTCATGGGAAGGTAATGGTTCATGAAATTCAGGGTAGGTCTTAACTAAGTTGAATGGTTTGGTTATGGGAATAGGTTGTTCTACTTGTATGTCGATCTCTGACAAGGTTGAAAGTTCTTTGTTAGGTGAGGGGACCATGAAAATCATTTGGGCTAGATTCTGAAGCATAGTTTGGGTTTTGGCATTTTGTTCTCTAAATGATTTTTCATTGTTGGCCATTTGTTCCCTAAATGTTTGTTGTGAGTCAGTCATTTGTTGGGAAATTTGGTCTAGGAAGGGAGGCGAGCTAGATGGGTGGGTGATTTCTGGCATGGTGGAAGGTTCTGGCGTAGGTGAGGTTAGCATCAATCTTGTCCGTTCTAAGTTCTGAAATATTATTTTGTTTTGGGCCATTATTTTGTCAAATGACGTTAGCGGAGGGGAAGCTTGGTGGTGTGGTTCTGGTTGGTATGGTGTTTGATAGTCATAGTTATTGGCATTTAAGTGACTCTGGTTGATCTCGTACTGTGATGGGTTAGGTTGACTAGAAAACTCTTGATTGTATTAGTTACTATGAAAATTTGAAATTTGAGGCTCATAATTATTATTATATCCTATAGTAGGTCCAAACTCTTGGTATGATGGGCACTGAGAAGCCCAATGGTAAGGACTACCACAGCATGAACATGGTAAAGGGTTTGCATAATAACCACATGATTGTTGGTCTACATATTGATATGCCATATTCGTTTTTTAAAAAAATATTCTAGGACAATTAATATGCAAATGAAACTCTAACTATAGATTCCTAGATAGGCATGTGCGTTGACGTTTACGAAAAAGAAGCCTGATTATACTAGAATTAAACTCCTCTGACAGAAGAACGAGGAGTGGAAGAAGGAGTACCTGAATGCCTCCTTGCTACGCGTTTGAATAGTGTCTTGTATACGCGATCTTAGTGTATTCAAGAAGATAGAAACACTTAATAAATTGAATAAACGAAAGTTTGAACTAACCTGTAAAGATCGGGCTGTTCAGAAGAGGGAGAGGGGTGCACTCAGAATTTGCTTGTGAAAGGCGCAGGTCGCGCTCGTGCCTGAGGCGATTTCCAGTGAGTCGAGTGCGGGGGGTGCTCAGAATTTTCCTGTGAAATGCGCAGGTCACGCTCGTGCCTGAGGCGATTTCCAATGAGTTGAGCGCGGGGGGCACTTTGCCTGACATGGGCGCAGGTCGCGCTCTTGCCTTTGGCAATGTCCAGTAAGTTTAATGTGCTCCAAAATATTTGAAATTTTTACAATTGTTTTCTAAGACGTCTATCAAGTAGCCTGTATAATTTCAGATCAATTGGAGCTATGTAAGTCTTTCTACTACCCTTCAAAGTTTGTGAAACAGTCTTCGGACACAATAAAACAACCGAATGGTTAACCAATCAAAATAGAGCCAAAAATCGCCAACATTTTACTGGAGACTCCTGACAGATCCTACATATTCCTGTACAAATATTAGAGCAATTGGAGTTCTACAAACCCTCCTTATAGGCTGGTGTTCTAGAAATTAAGTGTTTGCAAAACTGCAGAAACACACTGAAAACAATCCACTAGTTAGGTAGTCAAAACAAATCAAAAACTCGTCCAATTTTTACTGCAAACTCTTGACTTATGATAGATACTCTTGTAAAAAATTTAAAATTTGTGGAATAGCGTAAGTAACCCTACTCATCTGTTTTTCAAGAACTTACGGTTTGAAAACTGAAATGCAACACTATAAAGATCGTATTAGTTCTCTAGGTAAAACAACTAGGAAAAATCTGAACATATTACAGTAAATCAATAACACCTTAAGGATTACGTCTGTAAACTTTCACAATTTTTCGAAATTTACAAATACCTTTACTGCAGTGTTTTCCTCTGTGAATCCGCAGCCCCTATGCCTAAAACAGTGAACAGTACCGAAAATACAAGAAATAAGAATGAAAAATTAAAAGTGTGGGTGAGTTGAGAATGGGGGATTGCCCCTTGGATTCAAGCAATTGAATTCTTATCCTAAAAGAGTTTAAGATAGCAGCGGCGCCATTTGATAATAGAAAATTTACGTTAACTAAATATCTATGCGTAAGCACAAATAATCAATTAACTAATTAAGTGCTTAGATCAATATTCCTACTCTCAAATAATGAAGTAATATATAAAGAGTACGAATTTGTTCCGCTCATAAACTATCAAAACATAAATAGAATTTAACTAATCAAACAAAAGGAACAATGATGAGAGTAATATGTGATGTGAAAACAGTAAATAGATGATGCTAAAACAATGTTTATAATGATGAGAAGAAGATATAGAAAAAGTTAATCCACCACGCAATTCGATTGATCATTCGGTTGATTATTAAATTGCCTATTGATCCCTAGTAAACACCAAGTCCTCTCGGATCAATGCTTCACTAGCATGAGAGTTTAGCTCCACCACAAATCTCTTTGATGGTGGCTCTAAACTTTAGTTCAACTCTTATAGTTTTTATCTCTAAACAACCATGAGAATCAAACTTGAAGTTTTTTGCAAAACAATAACTAGCCTACTAACTAATCATCCTCACATGGCTTCATAAACCTCCTCTAATGGAGGTTTAGCCTTGAATTATTATACTATCATTTCTAAAACAAGAACAATCAAAACAAGTCATTATTGAATAACTAATTAACTTTATTAATCTAATTTACAATAGTCTAAGATTCAACAACTAATAAAAACTAACTAACTTGTTCTAATTTAACAATAGTCTAATTTAACTTGTTCTAACAACTAATAAAATTGACAACTAACTAGATTAATCTATAAAAACTAATTTAATGAATTAAAACTAAGTATTTTGATCATTCACTAATTAAAAACTAACTAACTACTAATTCTCTAACTAAAAACTAAGTAACTTAATAGCTAAGTTTTGGTCTCTTGATATAGAAGAGACCAGATCCACAAATTCGTGCATGGGCTGAGGAGCCATATTTTGGGCTGGAAAATCGAGCCTAAAACCTCATTACTTCAGTCCACAAAGGGGGGTTTTCAGCTGGAATTGACTTCCACAGCCTTTTCGTCCATTTTTACTCGTCTAATTGGGTCAAGACTTAGACCATTAGAAATCTCTTTCCGAGCCGATCGTTTTGACGTAAGGTAGGCCCAATTCCAAGGTCTGAGTCCAAAGATACGGCCTTCGAAAGTTCAGCTGACTTTTGAGCGCTATTTCTGCCCGAGTTGAGTTTGACTTTTCAGCTTTGACCGGGCTTTAAAAAGGCTTTTTCTCCTTGAATCTTGGCCTTTAATCATAGAACTTCTTAGCAACCAACCTTTGCTTCTTTATCTCGCAAAAGGAATGCATTTCTGCACGTATTCGACTCCAATGCCTGAAATACATAAGAACACGATAACAGTACTAACTCTTACTTATTAATCACATAATTGGTCTAAAAGTAATATTGTTAAGGGGTTAAAACTACAGTTTTTGGCTCTTATCATACGTCTTCTCTCTGCTTGTTCTCAGTTAGGGGATTTGAAAACTGGGGAATGGATACATAGTTATATAAGGGAGATGGGAATGGGAATGAATGTCTTTGTTGCTACTTCTTTGTTGGATATGTATTGCAAGTGTGGAAGCATGGAGAGACCCCGTGGTGTATTTGATGAGATGGTCGACAAGGATTTAGTCTGTTGGGGTGCAATGATAAATGGCTACGCTTCTAATGGACTCCCTAAAGAGGCTCTTGAACTGTTTTCCCATATTCAAAGGGATAAAGTTAAACCTGATTGTTTCACCTTCGTCAGAGTTCTTTCAGCTTGTGCAAGGTTAGGAGCGCTGGAATTAGGGGAGAAGTTTAGGAGCGATGGAATGGGCTAGTTCAGTTTTTGGATAATTTTAAAGGGAAAGCAGATGATTTCAGACATGGGTTTTGTTCAAGTATTGAGGTTTGTGGCATACGTTATTCAAAGATTTCATCTTGCAAGGTTGGTATATTGAATTTGTTAGATAACTCAGTTCCTGATTTGAAGAATCTAGTGAGGAATAAAGAGATTTCTATTGTAGTTGAGGAAACATCTATTCTAATGAATCCGTAGACAACAAAGAAGAAAAAGGAGTGGAAGAAGAATTTGGTGATGAGTACAAGGAAGATGAAGATATGGATTTACAGGCATTAAGGAAAGCCGTTAGGATTCAAAGGGAACGTGTGTGTAAGGCATGTTTAGAACTAGAGAAAGAAAGGTTGGCAGCGGCATCATCAGCCAATGAGACAATGGTGATGATTGTGCGACTTCAAAGTGAAGTAAGTTCAATACAAATGCAGGCTAACCAGTACCAAAGGATGGCTGAGCAAAAGCAGCTTCACGACCAAGAAGTGATGCATTCATTGCGCTGGATTGTATTAAAACAGGAATCAGAGAGGGACATTTTAGAAAGCCCATTTGAACTTATGTAAGCAAGGGCGGATGATAGACTGGAAAGCAGGGGACAAAAATGGACTGAAAGGCATTGACTGTACACCAAATTATTTTATTGAAATTCAGAGAAGAAGAAGGGACTTGAAAAGGGTAGATGTAGATGGAAGTGATGTGTGGGTTCTAGAAATAACTGGAAATTTCTATTTCCATTTTTGAATGGTTGCATGTTTCGGCGTTGATGCAAATGTTGAATTCTATTCTGTAATGAAAACCAGATTTGGGGCTCCTTAATTCGTGGGACGGTGATTGAAGTTACTTATTCAGCTGTTGTCCTAATCCGAACCCTTCAAGAGAAAATCCAATAGCAGTTGTTCGCATTTAATTTGTTTGAGTTATTGTCGCTCACCGTGCAGAGCTAAATGTTCTCTAGCTCAATGCAGCGACTAGGGGGAGTTGAATTCGACTTATATATCAGAGGTGGAGAGATGTTTGAACGTTTGCGCGGACAACCTACATCGCAAGTAACTTGACTAGTAAAATCAGAACTGGTATCCGCTGGTGTGTGCAAGAAGTTCTTGAAGTACCCACTGTCAGTTCGTCAAAGAAGTTCTTGAAGTACCACCTCCATACTAGATATAAAGAAAAACACACTTTATAGCAAGAGCTTTTGGAAAAGTAGAAGAGTCTTTAGCACGAGAAGTGGTGTAGTAGTATCAAGTCTTTTCCCAATGGATTCATGGGCACCCACCGGTGATTTGATTCTCAGAGTATAGCTTCATGACTCTTTGTTGTTGCTTCTCTCTTTCAATATACTAGTTTCTTATACGCCATCACCGCATCGGATACTGCTCCAAAGCTTGCCCTCTTGGATTCTACTTCTTACTCGCTTTTTTAGTTGGGGTTACAACTACTCGATCTTTAAAGTGTCAGAGTGAGTGGTTGATGAATTACTTGGATGAGAGAAACATTAGCTGGAAATGCAACAATGGCGCTTCTAGTTCGAAATGATTAGAGGGGTGGATCAGTTCGAGGTAGCAGAGTGGGAGCCGATGGCTATTATTGCTGTCATGTTCACTACCATTTTCACTACTTTGTAGCAGGTGTCCTTTTTACTGCTCCGCGGCATGGAAGATGCAGTCACGGCTATTTGAATGTTTATGGGTTTGCAATAGATACCTCAATTTGTAAAGCACTTGTTGATATGTACTCAAAGTGTGGTAGGATAGATTTTGCAAAGGAGGTTTTTAACAGGATGCCAAAGCGTGATATCATCTCGTGGAATGCTATGATAGCTGGGTATGGAATTCATGGTCTTGGTAGGGAGGCACTCTTGTTATTCCACGATTTGCAGAATGAGGGTCCGAAGCTAGACTATGTTACTTTCATATGTCTCCTATCAGCTTGCAGCCACTCAGGCCTTGTTCTCCTCCTAGCTTAAGCAACACAAAACAGCGCGTCCTTTCAATGTTTCTCGTTTTATCTTTATGATGTGTTCCTGACTTTGCTTATTTTTGTCTTTGTCTTTCATGACAACAAGTGGGAGAATGGTTTGAGAATTACGTAGCTTCATATACTATGGTACTTTTATGCCTTTTGTGTAGTGTGCAGTTACATAACTTTCAAGATCAGACAAGTACGAGTGGAATTACATCTCCATTGTCAACTTGGGGGCAAGCTGAGTGGCCCGGACAAACTCAGCGGCCTCCAACATCTCCATTGTCAACTTGGGGGCAAGTTGACTGGCCGGGGCAAACTCAGGGGCCTCCAACATCTCCACGGTCAACTTGGGGGCAAGCTGAGTGGCCCGGGCAAACTCAGTGGCCTCCAACATCTCCACGGTCAACTTGGGGGCAAGGCGGTCGAGTGGGCGAAGCAAACTCAGCGGCCTCCAACATCTCCACGGTCAACTTGGGGGCAAGCTAAGTGGCCCGGGAAAACTCGGTGGCCTCCAACATCTCCCGGCGATTGACTTGGGGGCAAGCCGAGTGGCCCGGCAAACTTCAAGCAGCCTCTAACATCTCCACGGTCAACTTGGGGGGGCAAGCTGAGTGGCCCGAGCAAACTCAGTGACCTCCAACATCTCCCCGCGGTCAACTTGGGGGCAAGCCGAGTGGCCGGGCTAACTCAGCGGCCTCCAACATCTCCACAGTCAACTTGGAGGCAAGCTGAGTAGCCCAGGCAAACTCAGCCGCCTCCAACATCTCCATAGTCAACTCGGGGGTAAGCTGAGTTGCTCGGGCAAACTAAGCTGCCCTCGACATCTCCATAGCAGTGGGAGGGGTGAGTCCACTGCGGACGATGAGGTCCGAGTTCAACTTGGGGGCAAACTGAGCTACCTCCATCATCTCCAGGGCAGTGGCTCTTTGTGTCAGGTGGGGTTCCGGATTCGCAAACCACAACCCTCTATACCTGCCGCCGCCACCCAAAGGACGGAGCCAGCATAGATGATGGGTTGTTTATTGTGGTTTATTAATCATCCCGTTTCATATTCTAATTTATGCGGTATGTATGGGGAGTTTCTGACTTGTTGTTTATGGCTTTTATAGCTAGGGTGTTAGGTTGTACATGGCTATTGATAAATTTTATTCATGGCGTTGAATACGAATGAGACCTAGTATATTTTGAGTTTGGTAGCCTGGTGTATTAGTATGAGAGGGAAGAACTACCTATGGCTTGATCCCTGAAAGGGAAGCAGCGGCGCCGAGTGGCTTCCCAACGTAGGTACCCACCTCGTAGAGTTTTATGTTTAAGATGTGGATTGTTGTTTTATTTCCCAACCACATGCATATGCTAGAGTGTTCTTGGTGTGATCTGGGGGATATGTTTAATGTTGGACCCTTACGTATGTCAGTTGGTTACAAATAGGTAGATGCGGGAATCGCAAGGTGAGAATGAGTGGCACTATAAGGTAGATATTTATTGCTATGGGCGTCATTATTTCTAGTCATTTTTGGTTTTGGTCGAGATGGTTAAGTAGCTAGTTCTATGAATTAGTATATCTTTCGTAGTTGAGTTTATAGCTGAGATATGAGGCTTTATATGTGGTTTGGCTATACCCTTATTAAATTTTCAGGTTATGACAGGTTATTAGGTTTATGAAATGCTGAAAATTCAAAGGAGACGCTGCCGAAAAAGGTCACGTCTTAGGTATATTTGTTTGAGTTTTGGAGCGCTACCGGTCAAGGTCTTCTCGGGTCCACCGTCTTCATTGACGGACCCGTGAGGGGGCATCTGTGTGAGCCATATTCATGACCACGAACATCACAGGTAAGAGGAGCGAGAGAGAGACAAGTGGGTCTCGTATGGTATTGGGCCAAAGGGATGGGCCCAATGACTTTGACTTAGAGAAAGAAGGAAAAGAGGGAATAGTGGGCCTTTTATGGTATTGGGCCCAATGGATGGGCCCAAGATCATAGGGTCCAAGGACTTTGACCTAAAAGGAAGGAATGGGGCAAAGAAGGAGAAAAGGAAAATGGAGAAAAAAAGAGGGCGGCAGAGAAAGGAGAGGAGGGAGACATTGGAGGTTAAGGGGTAAGAATTGGGCTCATACAACTATAAATAGAAAGGGTAGTGTTATCAATAAATTTGCCAATTCCTTTGTGGCCAATTCAGTTATGGCCTTATAGGCCAATTCTCTCTCTCTCTCTCTCTCTCTCTCTCTCTCTCTCTCTCTCTCTCTCTCTCTCTCTCTAAATTAGTTAGTTAGTTAGTTTTAGAAATAGTTAAAGTAATATAATTTACAAGAAATAAGCCAAAAAGGCCCAATTTCCAATTTTAATCATAGTCTAGGACAACTGGGGTTTTAAACCATTGATAAGGACATTTTTTACTTATAACTACTAGAAAAACCAGATTTCACATTTTAATTATTAATAAGGACAAACTTGACTTTTTTATTTTTTACTCTTTCCAATTTTACCCTTCTATGTTTGGTATGCACCGACGGCTGTGCATACTTCGCATACCAAGAGGTGGTATGCACTAACACCATTTTCTTTGTGAAGTTTGGTATGCACAAACATTTGTGCATACCTCGCATACCAAAGGGTGGTATGTGCTGACACTTGTACATACAATTTTCTTTGTGATGTTTGGTATGCACTGACGTCTGTGCATACTTTGCATACCAAGAGGTGGTATGTACTGACACTTGTGCATACCATTTTCTTTGTGATGTTTGGTATGCACTGACGTCTGTGCATACTTCGTATACCAAGAGGTGGTACGCACTGACACTTGTGCATACCATTTTCCTTGTGATGCATGGTATGCACTAGCACTTGTTCATACTATTTTCTTTGTGATGCTTGGTATGCACCGACACCTGTGCATACCAGGGTACTATTGTCTTTTTCGGACAAAGTCAACTATTGTCCTTGAGAGTGTTTTTGAAATGAGGGCGGGTTTTTTGGTTCGTTATTTTGGAATTTTGTCCTTTTCAGCTTTGTGATTAGGAAACATCTTAGTTTAATGATCCCAAGAGGAGGGTGTAATGAAGCCTAAGTGAAAAGTAAAACTCCATTGATGGAGGTGCTCATTGCCTACATATAACAAACTTGTCCTTTACATCAAACTACAAAATAGTTGTTGTAGAGAATGAGTTAGGGATCAAGAAGGTTCTCTAGAGATAGAGTTCACTCTTCATTCCATAAACTAGTAATATTCTTTAGAGATAAAGAGATATTCCATATACTAGTAATAACTCGTAATTAATCTACTAACATTAATGGAGGATTTGAAATCAATTGGTGGATTTAAACTCTCCTCTTCTTTCTTCTTTCTTCTCATTTTATTTTGTTATTTTCATAGTAATAAGTAGTTTATTAATCCAAGTAAAAATCCTTCTCTCTTCCCTATTGATTTGACTCTAACTTGATTTCCATTCCACATGTTTTGAGGTGGGGGTATTGGTGGGTACAATATCCTTACTCTAGCTATAACACAATGAAGATTTAATAGAGTGAGGTATTGATTGTAACTGAGTTGCGTGTTTGTTGTGTCTTTGCATTGCATACATACAATTTGGTAAACATCAAATGGCACCGTTGCTGCTTTGAACAAGTCGTGGAAAACTCAAGATATCAAGAAGGATTCAAGTTATTGAGGCGATCCCCTTTTTCTCAACCCTCCCACCCTTTTTTATTTATTTCATTTTTGTTTTGTGTTGGTTTGACATGCTCCGTTCCATCTTTCAGGAAGCAAGTTCCGGAATATCCAGTCAAGAGGAGCTACATCCAAAGCTTTAAAAATTCTTAAATTTGTACCGGAGAATCCTTGATTTGTCAAGAGCTTCCAGTTCAAATTTGGTTTTTTTAGACCTAGTTTGACCACCAACCTAGTTGATTGTTTCCAACCTGTTCCACCAGTTTCTTAACTCTTAAGTTTCTAGAACAACAACTGATAAGGAGGATCTCCAAAATTCCAATTGCTCTAAAAGTTTTACAGCAATATCCGTTATTTGTCAAGAGACTCCAATAAAACTTTGGTGATTTTTGGACCTATTTTTCCCATCAAACGAGTTGATTGTTTCCAACATGCTACAACAGTTTCTCAACTCTTAAGTTTCTGAAACAACAACTGATAAGGAGGATCTTCAAATTTCCAATTGCTCTAACATTTTTACATAAACATATTTGATAATTTAGGAAACTCCTGTAAATTTTTTGGTGATTTTTGGGCATTGTTTAGACTATCTAATTCATTGCTCATTTTCAATGTGTGCATAAAATTACTATTCATCTCAGAGCACTATTCCTCTGTGTGTGACAACAGGGTCATTTAGGTTACGATTGGCTTGCCTAGGTTTCGCTTTCTCTCACTCCTTTAATCCCTTGTCAAAGGAGCATATTTTTGTTAGTTTCAAAATAAATAAATAACAAAAAATTAGGAAGCATGATCTAATTAGATGATAACGTTGTCTAAATAGTATGTTTTAATCACACAGTTGTATTTTTATTTTCTACTTGTAAATATTGTGTGTTTAATAAAGTCTCATAAATATGTACTTTGTTACGAATTATATCTGAGAAGTTTTCTACATTATATTAAAAAAAAATCATATTCAAACAGTGTCTAAGAAACTTGCTTGATTGAGGTTCTCTCATTAAGGAATGAGTTTGCAATGAAAACCTCCCTCATATCGATCACATGACCGAGTTGTTTATCTACGCCAATGTAAGCCTCGTTTAGCTGCTACCATTATCAGAAGCTACAGTTTGCATTGTTCATCTCAATGCTTACGACATTGCTAAAAGAAAAGATTATTGACATGGGTATGGAAATATAGTAGATTTTACATTATGGGTACTGTATTATTTTTTTTGCAAAATAGGGTACCGTATATTTCAAATATTGCTAATATGGGAACTAGTTATGTACGTTGCTAAGTATTTATACGTATTTGATGATTTGGCAAATAGAGTCAACTAATTTTGCAACGGTCAAATTTTGTTTGCTTCATAATTGTACAACAGTCAACATTTGAAATTAGTCGACTCCATTTGCCAAATCATCAAATACATATAAATACTTAACAACGTACATAATGAGTACCCATATTAGCAATATTTGAAATATACGGTATCTCATTTTGCAAAAAAAATAATAGAATACCCATAATGTAAAATCCACTGTAGATCAGTACCCATATCGAGATTTTGTTTTCGAAATTTTTCGACACATATTACAATTTTTACTTAGCAAAATTAGAGTTCACAAATGAATAGGTAACTTAACAAATTGCACCCTAGACCATATTATAGTAATCAATTTTAACTAACCAACTTATGTGCATGCCTATAGGAGGAGCAGGTAGTAAAAGTTGCTAAATTCTAAAAACTTGATGCCTAAGAGCAAGTCTAATGGAGGGGTGCCATAATATGCTGCTAAAAGGTGCCATATAGGCCTTTTAGCAGGCCCAGCCAAATTTGGCTGGCCAAACACAAAAAATCATTCCAACGGATACTTTTAGTAGCTGTTAAGTTTGGGATTTCTGCCGTCTGTATGTTAAATTGCAACAGACGGCAGACTCTATGCCGTCCGTATATCACAGTTACTAAATTGCACACTCCACTTCTATAACTCCTCCAATCCTCTAACTCCTCCACTCCTCCACTCAAACAAATCCCTCTCTCTATCATTCACTCGGTCTCCTCACTCAAAGGTAACATTAAAATGACAATTTTCATTCTTGAATTGTTAATTGTTTATTGAATGCTTGAATTGTTAATTGTTAATTGAACTCAATGGCGCACTCTTAATTTGTTAATTGAATGCTTATTAATTGAATTGGAATTGATGTTAGAATGTTAGTTTAAATAGTTTTAAATTATGCGTGATTAGAATTGATGTTAGAATGTTAGAAGTGTTGTTTGAATTGAAGTTAAGAGGATATTGATAATTGAATTGCAAGTGCCACGCAAAATGAGTAACAAGGGTAAACAATTTTTCGATCGAAAATCAGTTACTAGATTGACAAATGTGTCGACGTCAACACTAAACGCCGATGAAGATGAAAACGAAGTCTATAATTTGCAAAACCTTCCAGTAATTCAATTTTCGGACCCAATCGATCCACTAACACATACTACATTGGCTAGAAACCCGGAAACTCACATCTCTCATCGTGTAAATATGGTAAGCATTTGATCGTTAAATTTGGTTTCTTTAACATCATAATTTGTATTTCTTAAATGAGTTTTGAATAAATGTTTAGGGATGGGGGGGAGATGAAATTGGGTGTTGTTGGGCATCCGTGAACAATTGGTGGAAGATAATGGTTGCCAAAAGAGATTGTTTTGAAGGCATAAGAAATGAAATTTTACAATCTCTGTTTGGGTCATTGTTTCGATGTGGTTATCAAAACACAGACTGTGGCTTGATATATGCTTTGATCGAGCGGTGGTGGGACACAACTCACACTTTCCACTTTCCACAAGGCGAGATAGGCATCACTCCAATGGATATTACTATGCTTACAGGAATGAGCGTAGGAAGGGGAAATGTCGTTACATTTGGAGAAGATCGGTTCGCAACTCTTGATTATGCATAACAAAGTTGGCCGGAGCATTGGGCTAAAGGGGGGGTATCAAACCCTCTTGTTTTGTGAATGAGTTCATGGAGCCCGACGGGTACAGATCGGGAGAGATATTTGCGAGCATTCTATTTTTACTTAGTCACGCAGTGTTTCTTCCCAACGGGTGATAGTTCACTGAGATTAGGTTGGATAGAGTGTTTGGTTTGGTTAGAATATATGCATCAATATGATTGGGGTGGTGCTATGTTTGGAGCTTTGATTTATGCGTTGGATCAAGCGTGCCGAGTCACAACTAATATTGTGGATGGTCAATGTGGTGGCTTCACCCCTCTTTTACTTGTAAGTTTTAAATTTTTAGTATTACAATTTTTTATTAAATTACGTAAAAGTTTGATTTTGATATTTGTTTTTATGATAGTATTGGTGGCATGAGTACGTACCTACCATTGCTCCTCTTCTGAGACCGAACATGGACCGTGATATCATCCCACGGATTAGAGCATGGATGAATGACTTTAAAGATCGCCGAAGTGGTCAAGGACGCCACAACATTCACTTAGACCGTAACCAACTCGAGACTAGGTCGACATTGGTGATACAGTGGACGCCATGGTTTCATACTCGATATATGCAATTATATGTTGATGATGTGGAGGGAGATACTATGGATGATGTTTGGTTATGTGAGGTGATTTGTCGTGTACATCGTTCGTATAATCTTACAATGCGCTGAATCGTCTTTGATTTTGGAGGTATCATCGTGTGGTACCTAGGCGATAGGTGTTGGCACCAAATCGTTGGGACACCTTTCATCACATACCCTCCTCCGGAGAATATGCCCATTGGGAAGAGCTAGTCAGTAGAGGTTATATCTTAGAATGAATGAATACTTGTGGCCACAAGCTTCTCTATATTTAGATGTGAATGGTGACTATGATAATTACTAGGATCGCGTCTCAAGGGGTCCTATATTGCCTACTAACATGTACAGAGCTGCTAAAATGGACTTTGTGGGACATAAGGCTATTAGAAGTGATTTGCATATCCCACACCCTGCTGAGCCCTACTTTTCATCTCAAGGTCCTTATGAGGCTTTTGCTCCAGCTCCTTCAGATCCGGATAACCCATGGAGCTATGGCATTGTTACATCTCAAGGAATGCATGTCGCCATATATATACCTCATGTTGATCAAAGTTATCTTCCGAACCTTGTCCCAGATTTTGACACTCTAGATGAGGTTACTATTTGATTTATATTTTAAAACTTAAATTATATTTGGTTTATAGTGATGATTTTTCTTAAAGTTATTGATTTTTTTGTAGGCTACACTTAGAACGCGATATGCCGAGTCGCAGCTAATGATGCATGGGATGCGCGATTTGTTTATGACTACAACCGACGAATACTATCATTATTTGGTGGCTGAGCGAGAAGAGAAGCAAAAGTCACATGATAGAGTCGCAGAGTTAGAAGCGCAGATTATAGAAATGACATTGCGAGAATCATGGCGAGAGAGTAAATCAAAGAATATGCAACCTAGCGAGGGTTCAAGTCGAGGTTTTTTTTATTTTTTTTAATGTTTATATGGATTATTGATAAGAGCCCAAAACTGTAGTTTTAACCCCTTAATAATATTACATTTAGACCAATTATGTGTATAATAAATAAGAGTTAGTACTGTTTATGTAATTTTGTGTATTTCAGGTCTTGGAGTCAAATATGTGAAGAAACATGTCACTTTTTCACTAAAAATGAGCAAAGGTTGGTTGCTAAAAAGTTCTATGACTAAAGGCCAAGATTCAAGGAGAAAAAGCCTTTTTAAAACCCGGTCAAAGCTGAAAAGTCAAAGTCAACGCGGGCAGAAATAGAGCAGAAAAGTCAACTGAACTTCCACAGGCCGTATCTTTGGACTTAGACCTTGGAATTGGGCCTATTATATGTCAAAACGACTGGCTCAAAAAGATCTTTCTAATGGTCCGGCCCTCGACCAAATCAGAGGAGTATAAGAGGACAAAAATACTGTTGCAGTAATTTCTAGCAGAGAAACCCTTTTTGGACTTAAGTAATTAGGTTTTGGGCTTGATTTCATGGCCCAAAACATGGCTCCAAAGCCCATGCACGAAATTGTAAACCTAACCCTCTCCTATATAAAGAGAATTAAGACTAAACAAAACTTGGCTACTCCCATCTTTAGTTTAGTTTTAAATTAGGGTTTTCTCTCTCTCCCTTTTTAGTTTAGTTTAGTTTTAGTTAATTAGTTTAGTTTATAGCCTCCATTAGAACCTTTTAATAAAAGCTTTAGTTTATTCAATTCAAGTATTTTTAATAAAGTAGTTCTTCATTATGTCTTATTCTATTTATTATTATGTTTATGATAGTCTAATGACTTCTAGCTAAACCTCCATTAGAGGGGTTTGATGAAGCTTGATGAAGACTTGATGTATTAGTTAGGATTATTGTTTTTTAAAAGTTTCACTCTAGTAGGTTAGTTAATTCGCCATGAGAATGGGTTGAACTTCTTCACATGCTAATTATTAGTTGGCAGAGATTGCCATGAATAATTAGGGCTCAATTACTTAATCTTAATTTGTTAGGATTGCAATAATCTACACTAGCATATTAGGAATAAATCAAAGTGGAATCAAATCCCCCTAATTTCTTCTCCATATTTTATTCAAGTCATATTCAATTGCTTAGTTAAATCAGTATAAGTTAAATTCATATATTTAGTTTCATAGGATAAATTCACCTCTGTAAATATTACTCTCACCATTGTTCCTTGTGTTATATTAATTAGATTCTATTATGTCTTGGTAGTTTAGGAGTGGAACGATTCCGTACTCTATATATTGTATGAATATACATGTGAGAATAGGAAATAAATAATTGATACTGTAAGAATAAGGTTAGAGTAATCTAGTTGAGTTTTTACGGGTTATCAATTATGTTTAATGAATGAATTGAATTATGTTTGTTTAATGAATGGATCTTGGTTACTTGAATGAATGTGTGGATTGTTGAGTTGTGGAATCAATGGTAATGGATTATGGAGTGAGTGGAATGGAATGAATGAAGTGGAATAGATATGAAAAGAAGAACAAGATTTCTCAGTTTTTGCGTCTGCCAGGTACAGACGGCAGAGTTTCTGCCGTCCATCCATTTTATTAAAACGGGAGAGTTTCTGCCGTCTGTACATAAATAACCAATGGGCCAGAAAACTATGTTGTCCGTCTCCTGAAACTTAGTATGGCACCGCAAGCTGGAAGGTCTTAACTTTGGCTGGGTTTTTAGCTCCTTTCAAATTTAACATCCTTTTAGTAGCCCCATTGAAATGACATTTTTGTGGTCAGGGTGTTATATGACCCTTTAGCAGCCCATATAGCACCCTATTGGACTTGCTCTAACTAGTTGAAAAGTCTTAGTGACTTTGTTCCATGTTTTTGCTTACTATTATATATAATATTACACAATTTGCCTGGCAAAAAAAAGTTCCATGTTTTTCTTAGGGCTTTGTTAGAATATATGCTAGCTGTGCTTTTTGGGAAAGAAAGAGGAGGCGGCATGTGCTTATCGAAGGAGAGAGGATACACAAAATAAAAAGAAGCTGGGGACGCCACTTTGGAGGTTCTTCACATTTTATATAAAAATTCGTCTTAATATTATTTTGTGTGCCACCAAGCTTACTGAGTAATATTATATATTAAAAATGCATGTTAGTTAAGGAGTTAATCGAATAAGCTAGCTGGTGCGTTCTCAATATTTATCGAAATATTAGCTTCACTACCTCAAGCTTTAATTAAGGAGAGAGGGATGGAAGGATTGGACGTCGTCTATTTTGGAGAAGGGAATATTTATTAAATGAAAGGGGAAACTTAACTATAAATCTATAATTATTAGTAATGAAACTCCCACGTTTCTGTTGGTATATGGGGATTCTTGATTTCTTCCGGTGAAATGAACAAAGAAAGGGAAAGATAGGGCCGTCACTTACTTCACTTATTATTTTCTTTGTCATTTTACTATTCTTTTAATTAATACTAGTTAGATGGCACGTGTTTACGCCATGAGTGCGGTTAGTTGGTTTGGGCCGGACAGCACAAAAATCTAACTTTCGGTTAGTGGCAATTTTATAATTTGTAATTGTACAAATGGACGGTTTTACCCCTCTCATATATATTATTATACAATTACCTTTTGAACAATGATGGTAATATTTGAAACCGGATGGGATATAATAGGAAATGGGCACTGTTCACAAAACCATTCTCTTTAAAATAGTTAGATATGTTTATTTATGCACTCATTTTACCCTTTGGCTCTAACTGTTAGTATTAATTTTGAGAGAGAAAAATGCACTAAACTCATATATGAACGAAATTTCATTTATCATGGGCTTTGGCTTTATGGCTAAGGGTCTGCTGTTAGTTCTTAAATTCTGTGTTGATGCATGGTTCAAATTGGAATGAATTAGGTGCGTGTTAGTGAGGATAGTATTCAAGTCTCAGGTAAGTTATGACACCATTTATATATAGCTACTATTAGACCTTCAAGCATAGATTTTAAGTCCATTATATTGCCTTGGTAGTAGAATTGGTTATAGTTTTAGTACCAGATACAATAAATGATATTTAATATTCTTTTTACAAAGGTGATTAATTAATACAATCTTATATTATTTGTTTCAACAGGATTTGCCAAAACACACCAGTTGGGTCAAAAGTGATCTTGTTCTGATGAGATTGCGAATGAGTTGTTTGTTGGGGAGAGTTGAGACTGGACTTCGGTTTTGAAGTTGCCTATGTACCCAAAGATATTGTTTGGGATCAAGTCTCGATGTGTAGTTCTGGAGAATAACGAAGGTTGGATTTTATAGGTAGGATCGGTGATCAGTTATTTCCTCGTTCTCCAATATTCCAATCGTAAGATAAAGTTGGAGAATTGCTGGAGAACAATCACACGATATGAAGTGGATGAAAGTGAATCTTGAATGTGGACGGAGTTGTGGAAGTTGAGGAAGTTGTTTGACTCAACTTCCTCGCAAATGTTCAAGACACGTGTTTAATTGAATAGACTTTGTGTTGTGTAGGTAGATTGGCTATAAATTAAGTCTGGGCATGGGCTTTTTGGGATTTAAGCATAGGCTTTATTGTAGGTAGGTAAATAGGTCGATTCTGAGCGTGGGCTCTGAGTGTGGGTTTGTATTGAATTGGGTTTTTATTGGGCCACATTTGTAGGGGCCGGAACATCGTCCTCTCTTTGTTATGCTACAACAGAACAGCACTTTTGTGACGGCTGGGAGGCGTCAGAATTATTTTTTGTGACGCCTCCAAGGCGTTGGAATTTAGGCGTCTCAATTGGTGTCAGAATTATTTGTGACGCCAAGGTGCCGTCACAATTGCTAATAATTGGCGGCGATGCGCCGTCACTAAATATGCATTACTAACGCCTATCGCCGTCACTAAATATGAATCGGCGCACATGCGCCGTCACTAAGCGTGCATTACTAACGCCTATCGCCCGTCACTAAATATGAATTATCGGCCGCGCCGTCACTAAGCGTGCATTACTAACGCCTATACACCGTCACTATTGAACTTTCGAATCTCTCCAAAAACTAAGCTATAACTTGGCCAAAACAAATTAACGATACCGTCGGTAATTATAAATTTGCATTTTTTTAAAAGGCTTCTTGGCCGCTGTCGAGCGTCACAAATTATTATATATTTGAAAAAAAAAAAAATTTGTTTTGGTTTCCATCCCTAATATTTACCTTATCCCACCTTCCCTCCAATTTAAGCTGTACAAGAGAGGAATCTCATCATCTAAAACCACGGACCAATATGTATGCAGCAAGCATTTCTTCATTTACATTAAGCCACAATTATTTGGGCGACCATTACAAATTTCCCATAACAGCTTTACATTAAGCCACATTGGGCATGGGCATGTATGATCTCTCGAGTCCTTAAACCCACATGTCCACTCTCCATCCCCTTTTTGTTCCATGAAGATCCATCGCTTTTCGGCCCTCGGGAGGATCAATGGGAAAGCCAGATCCAAAGATCCTCTTGTGGATTGTATTTCTCTTTGTTGCTTTTTTGGTTTTATTTGTAGGCGCGCTTACGAAAATGCCATAGAAGTCAAGAGAGAGGTAAAAGGAAAGGTAAAATAAAGGCGAAGACTTCAATCAAATTGATAAACAAATATAAAAAAAGGGCCAACTCTAATAACGGTATGAAGACATGGACATACTTGTAATGAGATTTGTAACTCAGCATTCACATTTGGATCTGCTGCGGCGTTGGAGTTTCTCGAATCCCTCCTCCCATATTCGATTCGCGGCCTTTACCGTATTTTGCTCTTTGCCTGCATAAATATCGTCCGGTTCAATGCTGGTGGTAGAAAATAATTGCATGATAGAAAGAAAATAGTAACACTTTGTGCCTTTTGTGGAAAGAGGTTGCGAGTCCTCGATTAGTGTTCGGATCTTCCTTTTCATTTTCATATTCAAAGCGAGGGAGAAGAGCTTCTAGCTACCATCTAAAACCATCTATAGAGGACTCTACCTTTTCATATTCCTTTTCATTTTCATTTCAGAACAAAAGAATGACATAAGCTGAAATAAATTAATTATTACATACCTTCTAGCTTCCTCATCGTCGGAGTTTAGTATCAAACTCCTTGCTTTCGGTGGATAGTTAGGCAAAGTTGATGGATCAGGGGGTATGGCTTTGTTGTAAAGAACTGACCAAACAAAGCGATCTTGAAGTTAGGAAAAGGAAATAGCGGGAAGTATATATATTAAAACATTACTTCTCAAACCCGGATGCTCCACATAGGACATAACTAAGAAGTGAAATTTATTGAAAATTGACACTTCATTTATGTTTTTAAAGGAGCATGAGAAGGAAATTACAAAGCGATTAAAAGAATTCGCAGTAGATGATCCTTGGGCTTCGGGTTTTATAGCAAGTAGATTAAGGAATCTTGTTGTCCATTGGCCTCAACCCAAGCATCTCCATTTGGAGCCTTTACTATCTTGTATGGACCATTTTCATTTCTTTTTTGTGTGCGTGGGTCATCAAACCTTACGCCAATCAAACGCTTTAGTCCGAGAGACCGTGTTTGTCGGGTTTATTTACAGATCGACGCTTGGCGGGGAGTGCCAACGAGAAGTTCCCCTTTTGGTTGAAGGCTACCAGCGATGGAGTGGTTCGAGCACCTTCTGAATTTTCAATCACCTTTGCAGACTGCATACATGACAAGAACAAATAAGAAACAACCTTAACTAAGTAAACTCTTTGGAGAATTGACAAGTCTCATACCTTCCCTTCCATGACGAAACACACGAATTGGTGGTACCCAAATTGATACCGATAATATCATTTCAAAGCGGGCTTTGAACTGCATAAAGTCGAAAACTTAGTTATTTCATCAAAGAAACAATATAGAAATTAAAGAATAGTTGTAGTGGATATCATAACAACTCTCTCTTGTACCGAATGGTCTTGCTAGGCTCGCCCATTTTGGCGAAAGTCGAATCGGGCCAATGAGTTCTTAACATTGCCACCGAGCTGCAATGTTATATCATTATATCTTATATTAGATGCAAATAGGAACTCTTAAGCGAATGAACTGAAAGATTAAGATCTACCGATTGGACAGGAGATAATGTACCTGCTCATAGGCTTTCCGTGCTTTATTCCTTATTCCAACATTTGCAAGTAGCAATATTAAGTGCTCCCTACGGTTTGCTACATTTCCTTTTTCATCCGGACATTTCAAGACAGCACAAAGAGAAAATGAAGTAAGTTTGAGCAAACAAAATGATATAAAAAAAAAGAAAGAGAAATTTTGGTGATCCGAGATAGAGGAGTGAACACTACTTGTTGTCTTCGATCCGTCGGCCGGAGAGAGGCAGCCGTGGTGATGAAAGAGAGTCAACTTACCCTTACGCCCGGCTTTGAGCTTCTTCTTACTTTGGTTGAGTTACCTACCATTACCCAAGCAATCGCCTTTCTTTTGCAGCCAAGGCAGCCAGCGCAGTGAATCTCCCCTTCTCTGTCTCTCCTACCTACCACGAGAAAAGAAAAAGTCGAGACTATACATAGATAAAGACAAATGATACTACCTAATACCCGATTGCACTCTATTTATGAAATTCTTGCAATCGGAAATGCTCTAGCCTAGCTAGAGGAACAGAAACACAACGAGACATGATAACGAGGATCCACGGCCAGACGAAAGATTATGTCATCATTCAAGGATTCGGTTTCACAATGTGAAGAGCTTCAAAACTACCTCCTTTTTGTTTTTCAACAAGGAGTTTATGTCACGCTAGGCCCCTTTGGTTGGGGCGCTTTCCTTCACCTTATCGAAAGGGCTGGTGATGCTTTGAGCAGCTATGAGTTCCGTTTGACAGGCACACCTTCGAAGAACTCACTATCAACAAACCCGACATCTCCTATGCACTCAATCAAGTTTCTCGGTTCATGCACCCTCTCACCAACGGACATCTACAGCAACGCATCTTACCGTATATGAAGGGGTCTCTTGGACTTGGACTAACCATCACTTTCAGGGGACCGTTAAACACCTTCTTTGCATTCTACGATGACGACTTCGGATGGCTGTCCGGATAGCGGACGGTACACTATTGGCTTCTTCCTATTTATCGGAAAAAACTACCGACTTGCGTTTACAAAAAGCAACCCCTCTTGACGGTATAGGGCCCAAGCCGAAAGTACAAAGGTACTCCCCCTTCTACCTATTCACTCTTATGCCTTTCTTACTTCCTACCGATCTACGGTCCCATTTCCATACCCATTTCTCCTACATCTTTGTGAGAATGCTAGCGCTACACACTTGCGGCTAATCCCTGTCTTCCATGCCTACTATAACCACATAGAAGTTGACTAACACTTTGTTCGTCACCTCATCGGAGCGGGAAAATTGCTCATTCGACTTCTTCAGAAGCAACAATCAAGTTTAGGACATTTTCAATAAAGGATTACCCGAACCAGCCTTCCATCATTTGAGTGCAAAGCTGGCGTCTCTGTCTCCTGGCCGCCCTTCTCTTGAGCCCTTAATCGCTTATCTGAATGGTGTCCGTTAATTAAATATGCTATTACCTTCTCTTTATAGGTAAAGAGGCTGTCCATCCATCTCATGCTAGAAAACATTCACGGAATCGGTATGTCTCTGTCTCTCTATTGCACTTTCAGAGAGAGAGCTAGTATTGGACCCATACAAATCAAACATCCTTAGTGCAAGTGCAACAAATTGATTCTGCTTGGGCAACACAAGTAGTAAGACAATCGGGATCTGAGAGGTTGACTCAATATCGGGATAGGCAGAGGTGGCTTGATGGCTTTACCCCTTTATTGAAGGATGAAAACCCCTTCTATTACTAAAGCATTTATGTACTTTCGGATAGGTGGCTAAAAAGATTGATTGAGAATAGGAAATAGCAACCTATGAACTAACAACCTATTATTATAAAATCGGTTGCTACAAAGATAGGTTGTGGAAAGGATTTGGGATTGATTGCCGGTGAAAACACGTTTCACTAGTAAACCTTGCTTTTTTGAAACAAAATAAGTTTTCGAGGGGATTCAAAATAGGAATCGGGGTTGTAGTAAGTGGGGAGTTAGACTTGCCTTTAGGCCCCCCACTATCAACTCTTATCCTCTTTACGGGGAAAGAATCCGTTGTGGACATAGTAAACCTCCAATATGAAAAGTGCAGTAGTTATCAAGAACTTACCGTTCCTCTCAAGTTTCGTCAAAACTCTTTGATTGTAGGTCTAATTCCTTCAACTCTGTGTTCACTTCTGCTGCTTGTTTCTCAGTTTCTTTGATTGCTTCTTCAAGTCTTCGCTCCTCTTCTTCAACCATGTAGAAGCAAAACTGATTTTACTAAAAATTCAAACAGATACATCAAAGTCTTACATGTTACTTGTTTCTCTAATTTAAGCATATGTGCATATTACTGGTCCTAAGTAATACATCTAATTTATCCATTTATTTTAGGTAAAAACACACCGATAAAAAACAAAGGTAAAAACACACAGATCACTGGGTTTTTCAATGAGGCTTTTGCCCCATCCCCAACGCCCCTTAACCTAGAAGAAGTGGCAACACTAATAATGAATTAGTCTCCACCATCCACTTTCTAATACCGCAATACTGATTCTCATAGATGCAAACAATAGCGAAGTGATCCACTACAAACATTCTAAACATCCAGATGGAAGAAAATTAGGATAACGTTGGTGGTGATTGTCAATTAGTACCTTCAACTTCTCACGAAGAAAGTCAGCCTCGCTTAGAACATCATGTGTCTCCCCCTCGAGACGCTGAAGACAAGCTTCATATGCCTTGATATCCCTGTTGACATCTTCAACCTCTTTATCAAGTTTATCTTGATGATATTTCGAAGCTCGAATTTGGGCAGAAGATGATTATATCAGCATCGGATCCAGGAAGAATTGCTCCTTTTCTTGGGTAGATATTGAATATCGAAAGACCGCAAATTTCAATCATGTCGAGTCCTTTAATATCTGAGATAGCACCATCCAACTCAGTCATAGATATAATAGAAACCGGTAGCAAAAATGTAAACTATCAATCTTACAACGTCTGGTTTGTGTCAAATATATAAAGGCAAACATTCACTAAGCCAAAATTTGTCATTTGTTAGTATAACCAAAACAGTCATCCGAGATCATGACTCTCCAGATTCCATGCTTCGATAAGCAACCATACAACCGGCGTAACTCTTTACTTTACTGCATTGGTACTCCAAAATAGAAGCCATTACATTGTTGGGCTTACCATTTTTAACAATTAAATAAAATACGGTATCCCCGGCATCCCAATGTGACTTATTATCATTACTACAATCTGAGAGGTACTCTATCACGGCATGCGGTATGCCATGCCAAGATAACAAAGAAGCCCGAGTATATGCATACCATTCGGTACCGTTACTCGCACAAAATTAGTAAAACAGAAATTTGACTAGACTCCTACATCGGATCAATTGAAAGCGAAGGTTAGCGGGAGTAGAAACATCGCCGGGCATTTTCTTGAAGCTAAGAATCCATGAAAGCCTACAACCAATGTGTCCCGGATAAGATGCATTCTCTCTTCAATTCTGAAAATTCGGATGGCCCATTGAGTTAACAAGTTGAATAACCAAAGGTAAAGTTCAATTATTGGATTTTTTTTAAAAAAAGAGAAGAAGAAGAAGGAATCGGACAAAAAAACGTCTCATTTCAGTTACCCTGTACAGCCTATTTAACTTTCAAACTACTCTTTAGGTGGCAAGAATTGAAAATTACCATTAGCACCATTAGGAATCTTCCGAAAATCATCGATTCCAAGAGCTTTTTGTGTTGAATTGAATGTACAATGATCAGTTCCTACAAGCTGCACAAAAGAAAACGACAAACTATTTAAGAATTTCCTAGCTTGTGCAGCATGCTTATATATTAAATGCAATACAAGCCAAGTTGGAGGGGGAAAAGGATAGACCAATACTAAGAGAAGCAGAGAACTATACCACAGAAAGCAGAACTATCATATTTATAACTACAGAAAATTCATATTTATAACTACAGAAAATTCATGGAGAGCACATACATTTTTTTTTTGTTTTGTCGTGATCAACTATTTGTGGGATATATTTCCCGAGATATTTAGACTTGATAGTTGATACCAGATGCTATGGAAGACAAAAAGATATATGAGGCAAATGCACTTGATTTCAAAATAGCAGCCAAAGAAAAAGATGTGATTTTACCTTTTAATTAAACCGTCTTTGGAGTCAATTACGTTCTCCGTGAACCTAGTACCAAGAAATGTGTCTCTGCTAGCGTGCAATTCTTTACAGACATTTCTGATATCCATTCTCTCCGATGGTGATTCAACAGAACATGCAACCCCAATTCTGACTATTGTAGTCAAGCACTCTAGCAGTTTTGCTCTTCTGTGATTGCCGATTTTCATGTTATTATAAGTATCTCCTAGAGTGTTATCTCCTTCAGATAGAAGTATTGGATCTATGATCTTTATAAGTTGATCTTGCAAACCATTACTAGCATAGTTATGGAGGCATAAACCGTTCCACGTCACAAAGATGATGTATCAAATTGAGGTCCATTTGACTGAAAACTATAAATGGAATCACAGAGTTACATGAGATTCATGGTTAACCAAAAATAATTATTTCCCGCGTCTTTGATACAAACATACTTGGCGGTTAAATTAGAAATTCATAGCTAACCGATACAGGATCGACTAGCAACCAGGTCTACTTCTTCGAGGATTAATTGGACTAATTAAGAGTTTTCTGCGAATGATTTTCATGTCCAGCACCGACTAACTACACCAAAGAGAAACCATCGAAGCTCTAGATTTTGAACATTGGGAGGAAAAAAAATGTTACCTTGGTAGCTTCTTTCACTTTGAATAAATTATATAACCACCGATACTATCGAGGAAGTCACCAACCAATAATACACTCATCTTGAATGTCACTTAAATGCTAAAAGATATCATCTACCACTACTTAAATATCGGTTTACATTAATGCTACAATCAATGACAAGCAAATAACTTCTCAATTAATTCAATGGAAAAAAGTATTTAAGGCGAATTTGGCGGAGAGAATACTTACAGATTCCAAATGAGAGTAAGGAACTTGACGAGTTAACATCTCCAAGGCAGTCGCGACCAAGACTCCATATATCAATTTTGCAAGCCCATAGCCATGACTCTTCTGTTGACAACCTACATTTCACAAAATGTATTATGACTTAACAAAACATTACATACATTATTCATGAATTCAAAAGCGCAGATCATCCATGCATTGATTGGTATTGAACAATTAAACCCGACTTCCCAATCAGATTGAAATCGACAATTCCCCCCCTAATGCAGAGTGTAAAATGGCATAAAAAATGCTCACCTCGGGTGCCATCGAATGGAGTCCTTTTGCTAGACTTCACATCATTGAATTTGGTTGCCTCGAAGGTGAACAAAAAGCAATATAAGGTGACAAAGAACTACAATTGCTTAACAAGTTACAGGAAGCTAAGAAAGAAAGAAACCTTTGCCAATCCAAAATCTGCAAGTTTCAGCGATCCACCGGCATCCACCAATATATTAGCACATTTAATATCCCCGAGATGACATAAAAAGAAAAGTGTGTTAGATAGAACTTAGAAGTAGAAGGGAACGAAGCGGCCGAAAATATTGGGAAAAAAAAAAATTAGTCAAATCTAAAAGAGAACTCGGTGCTAAATAACCAAAACACTAAGGCAAGCTTAGAAATCACTTGAGAAACTGAAACCATCCCATCCTAACCATCTTTGAATGTTTAAAATGTTTAAAATATCAGAAGTGGAAATTTCCACCGATATATATAATATTTTCCTTCACGGGAGACGGACTCTAGGTGAGCATCAATGAGATTGAGTTTCTCAGATTTCTCACCTAAAGTGGAGCGGTGGTGGTACTTCAACCTCTGCGCTAGGCGATTCGACCACGCCTAACTTTCTGTCTAAGTCCATCACCGCAAAGGAGTAATAAGCATTAATAACCCAAGTAACAATGAGAAGCGTTAAACAAGATGGAATGAAACCCACCAATCTCTACAAGAAAATGCGAGCTCGGCTTCGAACTTGGGCACATATCGATCGTGTCTAGGGACTTCTCGAAACTAAGAAGAAAACCAAAATGAGTCAATCCATAAAACCCATTTAAGCAATAAGAAGGAATATTGTGAATTTTACCTCTCTTTGAGCATGGGATCATGAATTTTAGGGCAAGGTCGACGACACACCGAGATGAAATTAATTAAACACAATTATAATTCAAGAAAAAGTAATAAAATGAGTGTAACTCCGACCTAGATCAGTTCGGTGTTGTGAACAATCAATCAATCCATGGTAGTAATACACGGTAGTCACCTTTCTCTCTCCTCCTTTATCCGGGCTTGAGACCGGCAATGCAAATTTTTATGAGTTGCATTTGGCGGAGTAAAAAAAGGGTTAGTAAACTTCTCTAAACTGCAAAAGTAACCACAATACATATGAACAATCAATGGCAAGGAGCATACACACATATATAAACAAAAGAGTCCATTCACTACTAAACATATCCATGAACAAAAGATCCATATAAAGGCGCAAACTAACAATAGATAAGTATGCGTCCCTCGTACTTGAGTTCCAAATTAAAATAGAACAAAACAAAGCGAAATTAATCTTCATATTGCAGCTGCCTCCGCCCCAAATCAAGAACCCTCCAAAGACTATATCTCGTAGATACAAAATATCATCACGGGGACCATCATACACGGGAGCATCACCAACCAAGACATTGGTAATATAGACAACCTTTTCATCTCCCATAATATCTCTAAAATGACATTTTTGGCCGTCAGTCTTAACATACCCATTAGCCACGTGTTCACCTTTCCTCCCCAATATCTTCACATTCGGGTAAGAAGTCCTAGAAGGAGGGTTCAAAGATCCATTTCGATTAATCAAATTTGGAACTTGCTGAGTACGAGGGATAGGGACAGAAGTAGAATCAACTTCAGTTGTAGGTGTAGATGGTTGGCCATTTGCCGATCCATTAAGTTTCACATGTTCAAGAATACCTTATACACAGTGAACAACAACAATTACATAAATAAAAAGAAGTTACAATTATGGGAAAACAAGAAATAGCACACAAGTCATAACTTACTGCCATCATAGTCTCCATTCTCGTTTGGCTAGCCAAGAGGTTTCCCACTGTAGACTTCACCTCAGCTAATTCATCCTCGAGCCGATTTACTTGTGCTCTCGTTCAACTAGCTCCTGCGATAGCAAGCGTTTGCAATTGTTTGTTGGACATGCAAGAGCTCAATCCCGCTATCTAATCTGACTCCCTTTATCCTTCCCAAAACTTGAGCCAATGGATCACATGTGATGTCGTAAACCACTTCACCCCCATGTTCACTTGCTTCTTCACAGCCATCGTTTCTTCAACACTTGTAACTTCGATCCTGAAATTTTTGGGGCATATACTTGAGTATGGACTGCAAGACTTAATTAAGATAAATTTTTTACAAACTCACATAGTATTCTTGGGCACGCTCCAAAAACAGTCCCATCTCGATGTTTATGACCATATTTCCAACTATCCGATGCGTCTATGCTTCTTCTCTCGGATTAAGCTTCATCCTACATAAACAAGTATACATAGAAAGTTATTAAGTAGTAACATAGCAAATGAAAGGAAGAGATACAGTAGTGATAATGATACATACAAGTTCCTCCAATATTCTTCCATAAGGTTTCACGCCACAAGTATGGCCAATTAAGTTCATACTTCTATTCTCGGCATTCTTAGCTCACATATCCTTTACTTCTTTGTCATTTCTCATGGATTGCAAATGCTTCCCAATGAATTGGATCAAACCCGTTGGACATGATGAAATAGCTTCTTGCTCAGATTCACAATTCTTCAATATTTTACCTCATGAAAGCATATTTCCAATATCGAAACTTAGGAGCAAACCATTTCTCTATATTTTTCCGAGCCCCCATTGTTGGGTTCACATTGAGTTGGAACTCCTCCTACAAATCACATATATACATTTATATATATGCTATGACTAATATGGTGATGGAAACAAAAATAATAATAAAATAAAATAAAATAAAATAAATAGTTACCATTAACTTTAACCAAACTTCATCTTTGAAAGAACCATCTACTTTATCCCAACTTGCATAAGAAATTGGGACAATAGCTCGTATCCAATAGCCGACTCTACTGCTCCATTTGGCACTATAAACTCCTGTGATCCTACCGTCGGCGTGCGCTATGATTGGCAGCTTACCATTACTAGATCGCAAAGTATTGTCTCCCGCTGATTCAGATGGTTGGGACACATTAGGTTGATGTGAACTGAAGGAGACATCGAGGCATTTATGCGGTGTTGTGAACTGAAGGAGACGCTGGGGCATTATGCGGTGTTGTGGGTGTTGTGAACTGAAGGAGGCGACCGGGCTGCCACGGCGTTGTGAACTTGAAGCCATTATATTAAAACAACCTAATAATTGAAGAAAATAAAGTAAGTTCATCAAAAACTAATATAGCACAAACTTGTTACATAATAAGAGATATTGGCACAACATATAATTAATCAACCAAAGCGAAAAAAAATAATAATAGAAAAATAGAGGTTGTGAAGTGTACATTACCAACAACAAAAAAATAAAGTGCATATTACAACTACTATCATTTCGCGAACTTTCTCCATCGGGGGTAGCAAATTAGGTTGGTCATCAAAAAATAGATTGGACTTAGGTTGGCTTCTAGATCATCTACGTTACTACTCAATCGAGGAGGAGGATGTATGACCACCCACCAATCAAGATTTTTCAAATCATTTGAATAGAACACTTGACTAGCCTCGGAAGCAAGAATGGTGGCTCATCATGTTGATGATGGACACTCTTAAGCCTATTAAAGTTGACCATCACCAAATTAGAATCGGGACAAAGTTTACAACCATTAGTTTTGTCCTCAACCCTCACCCAAATCAATAAAAGACCACTTCATGGAAAGTTGTGTAGTCCAACTCCAAAATTTGCTTGATAACCCCATACCACATGGTTTCGAGTCGACCCGTTTTTTTTGTCTTTCCTACTTGCCATAAATGGCGTAATAGCCTTCATACAAAACACCACTGTTTTGAGTGACAACAGTATCATCATGAGACTTGGTAGAAAAGACAAATCCATTAATGCAATACTTCTTATATGATTTAGCCTTGTGCATTGGCCCTTTAACAAAGCGCCACAAAGTAAGCCTAGCATTATCTTTAGCCTTTAACAACTACACACAAAAAAAAAGAAAATTAACAAAATACAAACAAAACTAAAAGGCTCACCCTAGCTACTACAAATGTAGCGTAAAAAAATACCTTATTGTATAACCAAACAATGAATTAAATGCGAATCTCCGCCGACTTTGCTATTCCTCTTCCTCTACCACGCAGTGGTGCAGCAAGTTACGATACTCACTGCAATTCATTCATGGAAGTCCATATATACATGATTATTCATAAATTACCAAAACTAGTCAAATTCAAAGCCAGAATGAACAACCCACTTGTAGAATTCATCAAGTCTTTCAACTTGTAATCGAAAAATAAGCCATCTCCGTATTTGTATCCATTGTGCCGTTTCTAGCATCACAACTTTGAAGTCGAGCAAAGGCCCTTCATCAATGATCTCACCATTTTCGTCAAGGTGGCTTTACGAGTCAATTTTTATTTCCTCCACGTGGCATGTACTCCATGGCATATCGGACGGATTCGAAACTATATAGGACTCTACAATTGACCCTTCAACATATCGTTTATTGCTAGGTATATTTTTACACTCTTTCATCGCCCTGTTAGTATTGAGAAATGCAATAAGTATAAGTGTGTTGTTAATGCCTATCTTTATAAAAGAAATTGAACTAAAATATATGACATTGTTGACTTCTTGCGCCAAAAAGGATACATCCACCTAGGCCCATAGGTCCACAAATCAACGCTTCATCGGCTAGATGCACCATAAGATGGATACTAATATCAAAAAAAGATGGTGGAAGATGCTTCTCCAGAACACACAATGCTTCTACAATCATGATTTTGGCACCTTCCATATCCTTACGACATAAAACCAACCGAACACAAGATTCTAAAGAATAAAGGCGATCTGTTGAAAGGCTCTTCGCAAGTCAGCGGTTTTTGGAAAAGCATGTTGAAGCAAACAGGCAGCACATATTGCATTATAACATGATGGTCATGAGACTTCATCATGAGCAAAGAAGGTGGGTTGGAACCGACAATGTTGCTTTCGGGTTAGATGAAAAGCCCGAAGGAAGTTTCAAGTCTTTCAAAATTTGGAAAAATGTTTTTCTCATCGCATCTAAGACATAGGAGGCCTTTTGTTTTTCTCGCCTACCGGTATTTAAGTCCTCTTGCATCCACAAACCATCTGCGGATGCCCTTCATCTTCAAATCCTCTCTAGCACCCATGTATCCTTTGTTTTTCAGGTCTAGGATCGGATACAATATATGCTTTCGAAACATTCTTCTCATCGTGCATCACATCAACACAATGTCGAACTTTATGATTTGGCCAATATAATAGCTTAAACAAAATGGATCTCCTATAAAAGCCTTTGTAACTTCAACACTATCATAAATCGATCGTCATCGTCATCATCATCACTATCATCATCATCATCTCTATCAACAACATTTACACTCCCATCAACTCTTGATCGTTTGGAACCTTTTTGGATCTTACCAGGTACATATTTAACGCGGTTCAACAATTTATCAACATCTATTCCTTTAAGACGTGATGGAGGAAGGTTAAGCTCTTGCTCCCCATTGAAGTGCTTACTATACCTAAAGATAGAAAGTGTTAGAACTACTTATTATACCTAACTTGATTATCTAAAAAACAATATTTGAAGTGTTTACTATACCTAAATGGGTGATCACGGATCAAGAAACAAGCGGTAGTTTGTGTACACAATCTTCTTACTACAAGGTAAACGCTCCGAGGGAGTGTTATCACCACAAATAGGACATGCTTTATAACCATGTGTCACACAACCAGATAAGTTTCCTAGAGCCGGAAAATCGTGTATCCCCCACATCAACATAGCTCTCAGAGTAAAGTGTTCCCTCTTGTGCATGTCGAACGCAGGGACTCCTTCTCTCCAGAGCTGATCCAACTCATCAAATAGTGGTTCAAGGAAAACATCAATGTTTGTAGTGGCGCGCCGGTCCGGTATTAACAAAGACATCATCGAAAGTCGGATTTCATGCACAATGAAGGTGGGAGATTGTATGGCACTAATATGACAGGCCAACAACTGTAGCGGTTGATTGAATGCCACGAGGATTGAAGCCATCGATTGAACAGAAGCCAAACATTCGCCCCTCGATGCGAATTCTAGCCATTTCTCTTTAAATTTTGTCCATTGGACTGAATCAACTAGGATGTCGCATATAATCCCATGAAGGTGTTGCTCGAGCATGCCATGTCATTTCCCGTGCTAATGATGGTATCGTATACAATCGTTGGAGTCGTGGACCTAAAGGAAAATGTCTCAATACTTTTTTAGGCACTTTGGATTCCTTCCCTTTTTTACCCTCCACTTTATATCTAGATGATTCGCAATGAGGACATATCGTCAAATCTTTCTTTGTCCCATAATACAAGATGCAATTATTCTCACATGCATCGATGCGCTTTGCTTTCATCCCTAGGTCTGTCAACATTTTCTTCATTACTGGCCACTTTTCAGGTAAAGTATTTTCTTTTGGCAACCAAGTTCTTAGCATAGACAAGAGTGCGCTCACACTATTTCGGACCAACCATCTTTGTTTCTTCAAGTCATGAAGCTCTACAACTGCAGATAGAGTTGTCACGGGGGACCCTCACATGAAGGGTATAATTTTTCTTGGCTTTACTTTTTGTATTGACATACTTTTTTACCCAAATCTGGTTGGGGAACAAAAGGTTGTTCAAAATCAGAAATTTGATCGGTAGCCCCTCCATACACATCACCCCCTTACACCTTCATATGCGCCATAACAAGCATCAACAAGATTCTCTAACCCAAGCCCTCTATCTTCAATGTTTTCATCTTCAACTATGTCTACCACGGGATACGCCCCGATTGTTTTTCACCATGTAAGGACCATATAGTATCACGTTAGATCAAAACCATTTTGAATTATATGCCTTGCCGGACTTCGTCAAACACCAATCTTTTTCCCATTCCGACATGTTACACAAGGACAAGGACATGTTGTCAACCCTTCATATTTTTTGTGCCAAATCAATAAAACTAGCTACCCCTTCCCTATAGGCGGTGCTCACTCGGTTTGGTTCATGAATCCACTCTTTTCCGAATCGGCGTGACATTCTACCATTATGTAGATACAAAGATAAGAAAGAAAAAAGAAAGATAACTCTCGAGTTAGTTAGTTAATTTGAAGCAATCATAGATGACTTAACACTATTACTACCAAGCTCAATTACTTGTCAGTCTTGAAAGATTTTCAATAGAAAGACTTGACAATTTTTTGATCGAGCAACTATTCTACCAACATAAATCACTATTCTACTAATAGAAATCAGGGAGACAATGACTTCAAAGTTCAAAGCACATTCATAATCAAACTATGTCAAACGTCAAAGCATTCACAAAGTAAAATAACACTATCCTTGTCATTAAGAAAATTTAAGACCTGCTTTCGTAAAACATTTAGATCAGAACTTAGACCAACCTAAGTTAGGAAGCCAGAATGTTTGAATTCAAGCTACCATGACTGAAAATGGATACAAAAATGTTGGAACACTAAAGCTTGGGATTCATTATACTTGAACATTTTTAGAACAAACACATATTTTAGTGTTTCAAACATAGGGTACTCAAGATTATATGACCAGCACCACCAGTCCACCACTATCGTCACCGAGAAAAAAACAATTAACAAAAAGCCAAACAAAACCCCAATGTCCTAAATAGATATAAATATTAAACAATTCAGGCACAAATTATGAATTATGAATGGCTAGCTTCAAACAATCAAAAAAAAAACATAACTTTATAACTTCAAATCCTTAAAGCTAGGATTTTTAAAAAAACAGAACTTTACAATTTCAAATATTTCAAGCTAAGATTTTATGCAAAAACATTGCCTAACTTGATATAGAGATCTTTGTCAAACATAAAAATTTTGTAAAAAAAAAAAAAACAAAACAAAACAAAAGAGCAAACATTAAGAACATACCCTCCAAAAGCCGAAAGTTATCTGTCTAAGAGAGAGACTTCCAGAGCTAGACTTCAATAACCTTCTCCAGTAATCCTTTTGCCAATTTATCTATATCAAAACATAAACCCAACTATATTACAAATAACTCAAACCATTAAAAGCAAAAATATCATTTTATTATTACTATTATTACTATTAAGAACTCATATTACTATTATTATTATTCCCATTACTCTTTCTTTCTTTCTTCTTCTCTTTCTCTTTGTTGTTTCCTTCTTTATATTCATTTTTCTTCTCACCGATTTTGAATATATCTCTCCAACGTTTAGAAGTTGATGATAACTTCGACTTCTGCCCCGGGTCGACTTCGGCCTCTGGGCTCGGTTTCTTGTTCTAGCTCTAATGGAACTGAGTTGGGTTTGGGGTCTTGGGAAATGAGGTGTAGAGGTAGAAGCACACCATCTGCTATCAACTCATTGAGAAAGAAGATGGAACATTAATTGAAGATAAGGATTGGGGTCGTTTTGTTTCATGTTCTTCTAAGTTTGGTTTGTCTTCTAAGATAATCTTGAAGGCTTCATTTCCTATAATTCAGTAGATTATACACACTTTCAAATCATAATTAAAATATAAATCAAGGATACATGAAAAATAGTACAAGTAGTCAAGTAGTAGAAAATTCACATATGAATTTCATGAAGTCCGATCTAGTTACTAACTAATTACAGTGGGATCACTTTTAATGATGTATACATTACAATAAATTAATACTAAAAGGAACACTACATAATAAAGGAATAGCAAGTACTCAAGTTGCAAATAACTTAGGCAGCAAACAACAGAATTGGACTCTACAAGAGTACAAATATATGGCATAGTTTAGCTTAATTATTTGAAAACTCACCACCAACTTCTGTTATTCTAATTAAGTACAAAAAAACTCCACGTATAAGACCCCAATATGTCCCTTTAGCATACACAAAGAAGTCTCATTCATAGAAGAAACAAATATATTCCAAGTTTCAAGTAAATTAAAAACCAGATCCCAAAGCTAATCTAATGAACGTCATTAGTTCAGCAACCCATAACAATTCAAACTAATTTGAACTCAAACCAATATATAACTAGCTCGCTCAAGAATTCTTCCAGTTAAAATGACCATCAAGATGCTAAAACAACAAAGTTTTTCCTTCCCTTACTACCCAACCATGAGTAAGCGTGGACCAATGAATTCGGCAGGGACCTACTTGAAGCGATCGCTTGGTTTGGTTGGATTTGGAGTGGCCAATAGTTGGGTAACAACTACCTAGCCTATGGTTTCAACAAGTGTTTGGTTTGATTAAATAAGATGCTGCAAAAGGTTATACAAATACTAATTCAAAAATTGACAAGCTCAATTCGTGCTCACAATGTAAGTTAAACAAGGCTTGCAGTACATATCAGTTCACTGTGACTGTAATGCTTAATACGCTATACGAGCGCGCAACCATAAACCATGACAAAGTATTCTCCAACAAAGGGTTAAATGTTTAACATACACTTACTGTCGAATCCCATTCCGAAATGATGCAATTATCTTTAAATCAGTCAAGACACTGGCCATTTGGCCAAAAGCAATTTGAAAGGCTATTTCACTTCAAGTCTTCAACACAGAGAAACAAGAGTTAAAGAATAAAACTAAATTTCAACATAATAAATCAAAAAATATTGTTATGGGGGACAAATTATTTGAAAAACTCAAGAACTCCGAGACTTGTTCTCCTACCCAGAGAAACAAAGGTGCTCCTACCATGAATCCAAGAAAAACCAAAACCAAATCGATCAAAACTAAACAAACACCACTCAGGATACCCAACCACACCAAAAAAGAAACAATTTTTATAAGCAAATATGAAGAAATAAATCAACTACAAAACTGGTTCAATCTTTTCCACACAAAACATTAGTAAATTCAAACTAAGTAAAATAGAAATTTGAAAACCCTAACCTTATTTCAACGATTAATCGTAAAAAGCGATTGGAAAGTTAATATCTTTCTCGGTTTCTCCGTTAAATCGGGTTTCTCGGTTTCTTCGATCGGCGTCTTTGCCTTCGAAAGCAACTTTTATTTAGGCCGACAAATTATCTTTTCAGAGCATTGGTGTGAAGTTGAGAGGAAGAGCGGTAGAGGAGATGAGATAGTTCAGAGAGAAAACACGGTCCCTTAATTGTAATTTTTGTATTTCGGGAATCTTTTGGCTTTTGCCATCACTTTATTTAGTAAACCTCCTCAACATTTAATTGAAATAATTATCAAAATATTGGTGACGGTTTTAGCATTTTAGTGACGCCTATATGCCATCACAAGAGTCCTAACGCCCATTTGGCGTCACAAACCAGAAAAACCCAGTGTTACAAAAATGTTGTTTTGGTGTAGTTATATGGGCATGGCCCGTGTGGCAAAGAAAATGTAATTGGATTTTTGGCATATAGTACTTTATTTTATTAAATTGATTAATAAAGTAGAAGTGGTAAGCAAATTTCTAAACAGTTGGATATTAAATTGATATGTAAAAATCAAAGTTGGTTGATAAAATGCAATTGGCAGTTTGGTAGATTGTGGGTAAGAAAAGATCGATCAAAGGATCGGCAGTTAGTTTTTTTTCTTTTTTTTTTTTTTTTGGCAGTTTCAATATTCAAGAAATTGGTCTCAAGGCCCATTTTGGATTCAAAACAATTCTAGAGGGCAGAGTTTTTTTATAATGACTCACAAAACTATTTTCATCAATGAAATAGCTCACGAACCCAATTTCTTGATTTTAATAACCCTCAAGAACAAAATAAGTTGGCTTGGTTTATTTTATATTTCTTAAATACCACTTTTTCCCTTTCCTGTTAATAAACAAAATTACGAGTGAGAAAACCCAAAACCTATTTCTTCTCCAACTGACCAGACATTTTGATTCATTACGCACCTCATCAAACTACAAATCAAATCATTTCCCTATTTTAATCAAACGAAATTATGAGAGAGAAAACCCAAAACCAAAGTCGATAAATAGACAAAGTTGTGCGAAGCTTTAGTTATTTTAAAGAAGTTGAACAAAGATGGCAACTATTATCCAAAAAATCAAAGACATCGAAGACGAAGTACCACACCATTATCATTTTATTTTTTTTTTTTTTTTTTTTTAATTAAACTAACCCTGGTGGATCTTTAGCTCAAATGGTGGAGCACTTTGGAAATATCCAAAGGTGATGGTGGTTCGATTCCACCAAGATCATCTAAAATTTTAACGTTAATCAAACAATGATTGTTCATTTTTTACTATTGAACACGTATTGTTCATACCTACTTTAAGTATGAACACGTATTGTTCATATCTGTTTTGTATGAATAATCAATGTTCATATCTGTTTTTGGTATGAACATTTATTGTTCATATATGTTTTGGGTATGAACCATCAATGTTCATATCTGTTTGGGTATGAACAATCAATGTTCATATCTGTTTTGGGTTCATGTTTTTTTTTAAGTAGGTATGAACAATCAATGTTCATATCTGTTTTGGGTATGAACATTTATTGTTCATATATATTTTGGGTATGAACAATCAATGTTCATATCTATTTTGGGTATGAACATTTATTGTTCATATATGTTTTGGGTATGAACAATCAATGTTCATATCTGTTTTGGGTTCTTGTTTTTTTTGGGTATGAACACGGATTATTCATACCTAAGGAAGGTATGAACAATCAATGTCTATATCTGTTTTGGGTATGCACATTTATTGTTCATATCTATTTTGTTCATAGTCCAATAGGTATGAACACTCATTGTTCATAGCTAATGTTCATAATTGGGGGTATAAACACTGAATGTTCATATCTGTTTTGGGTATGGACAGTTATTGTTCATATCTGTTTTGGATTCATGTTTTCATAGCCACAATCAATGTTCATAGCTGATGTTCAACATGGGTAGGTATGAACAATCAATGTTCATACCTATTGTGGGTATGAACAATCAATGTTCATAACTGGATCAATGTTCATACATGGATAGGTATGAACAATGCATGTTTATAGCTCAAATAGGTATGAACACTCACTGTTCACAGCTAATGTTCATAATTGGGGGTATGAACAATCAATGTTCATAGATAATGTTCATACATGGATAGGTATGAACAATCATTGGTCATACCTATTGTGGGTATGAACAATCAATGTTCATAACCGGGTTGTTTCGTTTGGGTCGGGCCGTTTATTTTTTTTCTTCAGAGGTATACTTGACCTTTCATCTACCCAAGTCGTTGTTATTTTGCATCAAGGGTAAACTTGAACTTTCATCCACCCGGTCCTTGTGAGTGATTAAAAAAAAAAGGTGTCATCTAGAGTTCCTTTTTCAGCCGATTTGTCCTCTAAAGTTGCTCCCTGTTCAATATTGGCTAGTGATGGTAGTTTGATAATAAAATGATTAAAGAAAGAAAAGTGGTCAGCATTGGTATTGGGCTTTTGCTAGTGGGCTAATTAGATATTAGGATCAGCCAAAACAAGGGAACATCACAGCGTATGGGCGGCATATTTATCTCAATCTCAAAATCAAGAATATTTCTTGCAATTCAAAGGGATCAGCATTTCATAGGATCAGCAGTTCAAGGGGTCAGCAATTCGTTGGATCGGCAGTTTAAAGGGATTGGCAGTTCAAAGGGTCGGCAATTTAAGGATCGGCAATTGTTTGATGTAGAGCATTGGGTTTTTTGTTAGTATTAACAATGGAATCTATTTCTATTTTTGTAGAGCTGAAATCGATAAGTTCGGGTGGTTTGAAAGTGTATTGGTGGAGTTTCAAAACTGTTTGGTTTGGATTATTTTGATCGGCAAAACTAGTAAGCTACCCTGTATAGTGTATAATAAGTCGGCTTGAATTTTGAAATTCAAACAAGTTATAAAAAGGAGAAGATAATCGGTGATTGGTAAGTTTATAAATTGATATGGTTTGCATTTTTGGTATCGGTTTCAGTTTCTAAGCGAATTGGTGGATTTCGAAAAACTTGTCGGGTTTTGATTGTATCGGTTTTCAACAATGGTGATTGATCGGCAAGTAATGAATTTGTTTGTGTTTGAGTAAATGAATTGGATTGACTGAGTTGACCAATTTGGCTTGATTGGTTATGATTTGATTGTCAACTTTTAAGCTTAATTAGTTCGATCGGCAATAGAATAGGTTCGACAAGGAATATAATGGGAAAAGCATCAGTTTCTCTTATCAAAGGATCGGAAAAAGGAAGGACAACAGTATACAGCGACAATTAAAAGGATCGGCAACACCTAGCGGCAATTCAATTCAAAGGAATTGACAATCCCCAAATCAATCGGGAATAGAATAGATTGCTAATAAAAATAAAGGAACTAGTAGGATCGGTTGGGTATTCAATACCAAGTTGGAAACTCGATATATTACGTCGTCGGTCACCTCAAAGGATCTGCAAATACCAAAGTTTGAAACAGATTAGAAAAGATCGGGTGTTTAAACATATTAGTAGTTGATCGGCAAGTTCAATTACATTTTCAATCACAGCTTCAAACAGATATCTAACTTGACAAGTTGTTGAATTCGATATGCAATTGAATTGGCTTGGTAGGGAATTAAAAGGAAATAAATTGGTAGGTCTAGTGGGTATGCAAATCAATATGGATTAAGAAATAAAACTTTCAACAGATTTAGAAAAGGTTGGATGCTCATTATCCAATCAATATGTTGAAAATGATCGGGAATTATGCACACTGACAGGCTATTATAAACACTGACAAGCTATTAGGAAGTTGATCGGATTGAGTCATTAATTGGATCCGCAAGTTAATCTATCGAATAATTGTAACTCAACTCAACACCTGTTCAAACAAACTTATCGGTTTCGAAAAAATTATCAGTCTTGGGCATTGGTTGGATATAATTTTTATCGGTAAATTGAGGTGATCGGTTATTTGTATACTATTGGGCTACTGAGTATACTGATTAATTGTTCAAAAAGCTATCGAATAAAACTTAGATAGCGAATTTGTGGACAGACTTGTCCACAAACAGCAGCTTCTCAATGGTCCAAACACTTTGTGGGCCAAATAAACAGTTTTTTTGTGTAGGTAAACAGTTTTTCGGGGTAGCCTCTCCACCAATCAGCACATGAGGTCTTGTGGACAAGAAATAGTTGTATGTCCACAAAATTATTCTCTAAAACTTAACTTCGAATTTGCAAATTGAACCACATTTGGATTTCGAATTGTAAGTGAATTGGATAATTTCGAAAGGTGGTTGGTTTCGAAACTTCAATATGGATATGGACGATCATATAGGAATATTGGAATACCAACAGGATTGGAACTAAGTTTTGGGGACAACGAACTTGATCGAGTTTGATTGGGAATTTGAAGTGTGTTGTTCAAGTGCTTAGTTTTTTTTTTTTTTGGGTAAGTGAAATTAGGTTGACATGAAATTGGAATTGGTTGATTTTTCGATCGGCAAATATAAATAGTTCATAGTTCATATATGATTGGTGATCTACAGTAGTGATTAATCGGCAAACAGATATAGGTGCTACGATCGGCAACTTTAAGTTTTAATTTGAAATTGATAAGCAATTGAATTGGGTAATTGGGTTATTCAGCAATAGTGATTGATCAACAAATTGTTTGATGGGTAATTGAATTTCGATCGAGATTGACTAAGTAAAAAGTATAATTAGAAATCAGTAATTAAAGATTATGTGGAATTTTAAGTTGGCAATTTGTACAAATTGATCGACATATACGAACTGCTGAGGCAATAAGAACTGTCCAGTTTTTTGTCAAGTTTTGTAATGAAACTTGGGGTGTCACCACCCCCAATGATAATGTAATGAAACTAGGGGTGGTCGCCGCCCCCATAGTGTAATGATAATGTAATGAAACTTGGGGTGTCATTGCACCCATAGTATAATGATAATACAATGAAACTGGGGGTGTTGCCACTTTCATAGTATAATGATAACGTAATGAAGTTTGGGGTGTCACCAACCCCAAGTGCAATGGTAACGTATTGAATTTTGGGGTGTCGCCGCTCCCATAGTGCAACGATAACGTAATTAAATTTGGGGTGTTGCGCGACCCCAAGTGCAATGGTAACATATTGAATTTTAGGGTGTCGCCGCCCCCAAATTGTAATGATAACGTAATGAATTTTGGGGTATTACCGCCCCGAAAGTATAATGGTAATATAATGATATTTGGGGTGTCGCCGCCCCTAAAGTGTAATGATAACGTAATGAAATTTGGGGCCGCCCCCATAGTGCAATAGTAATATAATGAAATTTGGAGTATTGCCGCCCCCAAAGTGTAATGATAACGTAATGAAATTTGGGGTGTCGCCGACCCCAAGTGCAATGGTAACGTATTGAATTTTGGGGTGTCGCCGCCCCCAAAGTGTAATGATAATATAATGATTTAATGATTAAAATGTATGAATATAATGAAATGTTATGAATGCTAATTTAAATGTATATATGTATGTATGAATAACAAATGAATTATAAATGTAAAAGATATTTAAGACGCCCCATGTATGAAAATAGAAGGTCTTTTGTTTGATGATAGAGTGATAGTCATTATTGCAAGATTTTTTTGTAGTGAATCAATATGCCTTTGAGGCAGAATGATTGTAAGTATCATCATTCTTTGAGCAGTTGGTCAAGCACTTTATGTTGTACGGCTTATCCATTCTTTATTTAGGATATAAACAGAAGAATATCGATGTGAGGGAGTAATATTCACAACCAATGAATATCAAACACATGTCTAGCACAGGCGTAGATACAGATCGACCCTCGATCCTCGTCCTCTCAGCTCGCTTCATAGCGACTCAACTACGGCAATCGATTTGACTAAGCATTAGTCAGCCGACCTAAAATCTTCGTCACACGAGCTCGCACCATAGTGACTCGCTACACACGAACGACCTCTATCGAACAGCGATCTCCTGGATTCTCGCTTACACCAACAGACAATAACGTAAGTCTTAAATACCATCATCAAGACCGGATCTTCATGCATGCTTCAGCATAAATGTCCTTAACTCGTCATCATGGCGCGCGAGTGTCATGAAGACCTTGATCTAACTTGATGCGCGCGAGCCGGAGGTGCAAACCCCTTGCCTATGTAAAGAGGATGAGGAACTACATCTGACCTGATTCAAGTCCCCCCCCCCCCACCAGAGAGAGAGAGAGAACTTGATACGTAGGCAGTTCGTCCACACAAACTCGGTCAAACATAAACATCCACTCCATATCCTTTAAACTATTTACATTTGTAGGGTTAAACAAAATACAACCTTTACATTGGTGCCATCTGTGGATCGAATTACTTGAAAATTCATATACTCAGAATTTGCATCACTTCAAACAATTTTCTTAGATTCCCAAATTTTCAAGCCCACGAAGCATGGAAAGCCTTCAAGAACAAGTGCAGAATATGGCTACCCAGATGGAAGCCATGATCAGTAGTATCGCCCATCTCTGACAAGAGAATGCCACTCTCAAAACCCAGGTCGATTCTCAGAACCCAAACGGAGTCACCGCTGAGGGCGGGATCAATGAGGTCAACCAGCATATCAATGACCTCTCCCAGAGGATCGACCAGAACAATGGAAAGAAGGACGCCACTCAGGTCGTCCATAAGATGCTAAAGACGTACCGCGTGTCACCCTTCACACTCGAGGTACTCAGTAAAGCCTCTCCTCAAGACTTCATCCAACCTAGGTTCGCAATGTATGACCACAATACGTGCCCGGGTTAGCACGTAGCTCGCTACATTCAGAGCCTCGCACTCTACAGTGCGCAGGAGTTCGACCACCTACAGTGCCGCTTATTTCCAGCAAGTTTAAAGGATGGAGCTCTTGATTGGTTTTACTCATTGGGACCAAACTCCATCGACAGCTTCGAAAAGCTAACTGACCAGTTCGCCAGCCAGTACGTCCATAACAGACGTCAAATTGCCGACCTAAATTCACTTTTCCAACTATCCTAGAAGAGTGACGAGCCAATTCGCACCTTCCTCGGACGATTCAAGACAGAGCTACTGTCCATGGAAAGCGGCCTCAAGGAGTCGTTCGCCACAGTAGCTTTCTCCAATGTGATTAGGAAAAACACTGAGTTATCCAGGTCGCTCATGAAAGAGCACCCTGAAACACTTGACGATCTGTACGCACGAGTGGAGAAATACATCAAGCTTGCCGAAGGCCTCGAAAAAGAAAGGCTGAAGGCAGCAGGCAAGGTAGCTGCGATCTCGGATGCGCCCCATCTTCCAACAAGCAACCCAGGCAACAGGTCCAGCAGACCAACACCAAGAACCAAAGCAAGAGAGAGTTCGTTGTGCTTACAAGATCTCCAAGTTACATACTGGAGAAGCTAAATAACACAGCTTATTACCGACCTGAGGTAAAACTCCCAGAGGACATACCAGGAAAGCCGTACTGCGCTTTTCACAAAGTAAAGTGCCACGAGACTAACGAATGTCGGGGGCTCAAGAGCTACCTTCAAGACCTCATTGAGGCAGGGCATATCAAGCACTACACTGATATACCTGATGGCGACCTATGCCACAAACTCTTGGCTCGCTAGGAGCGAAGCTAAACTCCACCACGCCCAACCAACAGAGCTCGCTCTCATGCTAGAGGACGCTCAAATGAGCGATCGCATCATGAGCGTCGCTAACACTCCTCTGACAGAGACACCGATAGAACAATCAACATGATCACCTTCTAGGATGACTCTGTCACGTCCTCCAAAGAAAAATGGAGACGAGTAGGCGCCCTCCAGGAGGTCTACCAGTTCTCCTCACAAGTGGCCCCCATCCCTCGCACAAGTGGCCGAAGCTCAGGAGACACATTCACGGAGGCCGACCTCAACAAGGTGTGTCTCCCTCATAATGATGCCTTGGTAGTCCACGTCAAAATTAGCGACTAGACTATCAAACGCGTCATGATCGATCTAGGCAGTTAGTGCAATATCCTTTTCTATCGAACTCTGAAGGAGATGAACATGCCCAAGTCGGTCTTGGTCGATCTAATAGTATAGCCCCCCTTTATGGCTTTAACGGGTCACGCGCTGATCCAATAGGGGATATCATTCTACCTCTCTCAGTGGGATCACACGAGGACAAGGTCAGCATCAACACACGCTTCAGCGTCCTGGATGTCAACTCGTCCTACACGGCTATACTAGGACGGCGTTGGATCCATAAGATGGAAGTTGTCCCATCAACACTTCATCAAGTGTTGCATTTCCCTGTCCCCAGAGGCATGATGGAGCTCCGAAACAACCAGCTCGATGCTCACAACTGTAATCAGATCCACTCAGTTAGCAAACCTACTGGGGAATCCCTCAGTAACAAGGGAGAGATCGCCAAAACCAAGCTGGAAAAAGACTTCATCTCTGAGGTCAAGACATTGATCAACACCCCCAGTATCGAGGTTGCTAAAGAAAACACTGGGGGCTCGGCAGAAAACGTCCTTCTAGGACTCCAACCCCCAGAAGTCGCTCCACCCATACAAGCAGAGGACACATTACAAGGGACCAAGATGCTAGAGGTCGAACAGCCCACCGAAATAGTTCCCCAGACCGAGATGAAGGAAAAGGTCAACCTAGGAATGGAGGATGACCTCAAGTTTGTTTATGTAGGAGCTAACCTTGATCCTACTCTCAAGGCACAACTTGTAAGCTTCTTATCATTGAATAAAGATGTTTTGCTTGGTCGTATATTGATGTGCCCTAAATCGATCCTAATATTGCATGCCATAAGTTAAATGTGAACCCCAATGCTAAACCAGTTCGCCAACGACCTAGGAAACTATCTCTTAGGTTCAGAAAAGCAATAAATGATGAGATCGACAATCTCAAAAAGGTAGGCTTCATTAGGGAGGTGGAATACCCCGAATGAATTGCTAACATAGTAGCAATCCCAAAAAAGAATGGCACAGTTCACCTGTGTGTCGACTTCACCAACGTCAATCAAAATACCCCCAAAGATAGTTTCCCTTTACTAAGAATCGACCAGCTCGTTGACCAAACCGCTGGTCACAAGCTCATGTCATTCATGGACGCCTACAGTGGCTACAACCAAATTCTTTTGGCCGAAGAAGACTAGGAGAAAACATCATTCATAACAGAATAGGGCATCTACTACTACAACATCCTCCCATTCGGCCTAAAGAACGATGGAGCTACCTATCAAAGATTGGTCACCAAAATGTTCCAGGACATGTTAAGAGACACCATGGAAGTATACATAGACGACATGGTTGTAAAAAGTAAGAAATTTGGAGATCACTTAGACCATCTTGAAAAAGCGTTCTCCAGACTCAGACGAACTCAGATGAAGCTCAACCCAGATAAATGCATCTTCGGCGTGTCCTCCGGGAAATTTTTAGGGTATCAAGTATCCCAACGAGGGATAGAAGCGAACCCAGACTAGATTCGAGCATTCCAAGATATGCCCGATCCAAAAACAAAATAGCAAATACATAAATTGTCAAGAATGGTGGCCGCCCTAAACCGATTTATATCAAGAGCGTCAGACAAGTGCCGACCTTTCCTGCAACTCCTTAAGAAAGGGGAACAATTCTCCTGGAATGATCAATGCCACCAAGCGTTCTCTACTCTCAAGGAATATTTGACAACACCACCTGTGATGGCAAAACCGATTGATAATGAAATGTTGGGGTTGTACCTAGTTGTTTCCGACTTCTCTATCACCTCAGTTCTCTTCAAAGAGGGCCAGAGCGCAGAGAAACCGATCTACTTCACAAATAAGACTTTGCTTCCAACTGAGAAGAACTATTCCCACATCAAAAAGGTAGTACTGGCACTACTTTATTCAGTAAGAAAGTTCATGCCTTACTTCCAAGCACATCCAATCAAAGTGCTCACCGACCTGCCACTCAAAAAGATCCTTCTTAAAGCCAATAAGACAATTTGCATGGCAGTATGGGCAGAAGAACTCGGTGAACACCACATTGAGTTCGCCCCAAGAACATCTCAGAAAGGTCAAGTCGTTACTGATTTCTTAGCAGATTTCCCAGTTAACGACCTCAACTGGGAACCAGAGGAGAACGTCCTGACTACTAAACAACGGGACCAATCGGTATGGTCACTATACGTGGATGGAGCTAGCAATCCAGGTGGTAGTGGAGTCGGCACAATCTTGGTATCACCAGATGGCTCCATGGTGGAAAAGTCAGTTCGCATTGATTTTGCGACATCCAACAATGAAGCAGAGTACGAAGCCCTAATCATAGGACTCCATATGGCATTAGAGCTCAGTGTTCAGGAACTCAAGGTCTTTAGCGACTCACAACTGGTCGTTCGCCAGGTCGCTCATGAGTATACCACCAATGAAGGTAACCTTCAACTTGTAGATCAATTATTACCATCTTTCAAAAAAGTCACCATACAGCACTTTCTACGGGACGAGAACCGCCACGCTGACAGCTTGGCGTACCTCGCAACCCAAACACCGAACTGTGACCCTAGGAAACTACTCATTGAAGTAGTCGACCGACCTGTTTACCAAAATAAGCACGTCCTAGAAGTTACCGACCTATGCCCACTATCTGACACCTAGATAAGTCAAACATGGATGCAACCTATCATAGATTACATTCAGCTAGGCAGAGCACCAGAAGATCGCATAAAGGCCAGACAGGTTAAGTATCAGTCAGGTCGCTACTGCCTCGTCAACGGCAAACTTTTCTGAAAATCAGCTGGAAGACCCCATCTGAGGTGCATAAGCCCAGAATAAGGTCAGACGATTTTCGCAGAAATTCATGAGGGAGAATGTGGTAACCACGCAGGAGGTCGCTCTCTGGCTCATAAAGCGATCTCACAAGGATACTTCTGTCCGCGAATACAGATCGACGCCAAGAAATATATACTCAAATATGTTAAGTGCCAAACATTTGGCCATAACATCATCCATCCAGCTCGGGAACTGATCAACATTACCAGCCCTTGGCCATTCCACATGTGGGGTGATAAAAGGTAAAAATGCTAGTTTTACCTACACGTAAGAGACGAAACTCAAACGTAAGTAAAACTAAAGCTTGACGGTACGATATTATCAAAGTTATCTACTCTCGGTTATCAATGTAATATGTAGAGTAGAGAATTCATTCTACTCCTAGTTCTTTAGAATTCACGTTAACTAAGATTATCAGTTCTCTCAAAGTCGATGAGAGTAACGATGGAAACCCAATTATACTAATACGATTGAAATACGAAATTGATGTTCTAAATAATAAAATGACAATTAAAATACTAAAGTTCAAATCTAGATAAAGAATTAGGGAAATTTGATTCCACCTTGAATTCACTTAATAAACTAGCATAGATTGTTGTAATCCAATTCTTTACGTTTTCACATTAAGAATTGGTCGTTCTAATCCCTAATTATTCATGGCAATCTCTACCAAATAATAACTAGCATGTGAGGAAGTTTAACCCATTCTCATGGCGAATCAATTACCTTCTAGAGTTGAATAGAATCTTACAACTATTTCTGCACTACACAATCAAGTTTTCATCAAAGCTTCCTCAAACCCCTCTAATGGAGATTTAGCTTTGATTCATCAAACTATCATTTCAAAAACAAGAACAAATATAAATACTCATTATTGAATAAATAATTAAACTTTATAAATCTAATCTAACAATAGTCTAAGAATCAAAATGGAATAAATCTGAATTTAAAACTAATTTAGAACTAAACTTATGAATACTAATTATCAATCTAAAACAACTAATTCTATGAATGCAAGATTGAATTAAAACTAGTAATGATTATTAACTAAATCTATGAATTAAAGCTAACAATGATTAATGAACTAAAACTAGATTTATGAATAACTAACTAATTTTATTGATCTAATGAATAATAAATAAATGATTCAAAACTGAATTCAAAACAAGGTAATAAAACTAATTAATGGAGTCTAAAACTAATTTTTCTGAACTAGATCTAGGATTTCTTTGATACTAAACTAGCTAACTTAATAGCTAAGCTTTTGTTTGTTGATATAGAAGAGATCAGATCCCCAATTTCGTGCATGGGCTTGGAGCCATGTTTTGGGCCGGAAAATCGAGCCCAAACCCAATTTCTTCAGTCCACAAAGGGCTTTTCAACTGGAATTTACTTCAATAGGCTTTTTGTCCACTTCTGCTCCTCTGATTAGGGCAAGGCTTAGACCATTGGAAATATCTTTCCAAGCCGGTCGTTTTAACGTAAGGTAGACCCAATTCCGAGGTCTGAGTCCAAAGATATGGCCTTCGGAAGTTCTACTGACTTTTATACGTTGTTTCTGCCCGCGTTGACTTTGACTTTTTAGCTATGACCGGGCTTTAAATGGGCTTTTTCTCCTTAGATCTTGGCCTTTAATCATAGAACTTCTTAACAACCAACTCTTGCTCCATTATCTCGCAAAAGGGGCACATTTCTACACATATCCGACTCCAATGCCTGAAATATATAAGAACATGATAAAAAGCACTAACTCTTACTTATTAATCACATAATTGGTCAAAAGTGATATTGTTAAAGGGGTTAAAACTACAGTTTTGGGCTCTTATCATGGGGCTTGGACATCATGGATTTATTCATTCCATAGAAGAGCACAGGCTTTCGGTTCATCCTAGCTGCAACAGACTACTTCACCAAATGGGTGGAAGTGGTTCCCATGGCACATGTCAAAGAGGTTAATGTCAAAAACTTCATTTGGACCAACATCTTTACCAGATTTGGCCTCCCCTACACATTGGTGATGGATAATGGTTCTCAATTCAAAGGAAAAATGGTGAAAGAATTCTTGGCTAAGTGAAAGATCGTTCACGCATTCTCTACTCCCCAGTATTCCCAGAGCAATGGTCAAGCGGAGGCTAATAACAAAGCAATCTTAGAAAACTTGAAAAAGAATATTGAAAAGAACAAAAGCTAGTGGCCAATGCAGCTAGAAAACATTTTATGGGCTCATAGAACGACAGCTCGTTCTAGTACAGGCGAGTCACCATTCACACTATGTTACGGTACTGAAGTCGTTACCCTACTGAGCTGACCATTACAACGACTCAATCTAAGATCGTCAAATCTGGTCAAAATGATTCCATCCTAGCTCGAGAGGTCAACCTACTTGAAGAACGACACGACTTAGTAGCTATTCGAGTGGCATTCTACCAACAAACCTTGAGGAAGACGTATAACAAGAGAGTTAATCCTCGAAGTTTCCAACCTGGCGACCTAGTCTTGAAAAAGACTAAGGATGACTCGAAACTAGCACCAACTTGGGAGGGCCCTTATATAGTGGAACGAGTCGTTGGCAATGGAGCATATTGGATCAAAACCCAAGAGGGACAGGCACTTCTGCGTCCTTGGAATACTTTCTTGTTAAAGAAATTTTATCAATAAACAATTCCATTTCATGAATTCTTACTCTTAGTATTAATACTCACTTTTTATTTTGCATCAATGCACTGTAATCTCGCAATATTGCCAAAATCGACGCACAGCTCGCTTTTAGGAGCAGAACGCGCACTCGAACTTAAACGCTCTCCGAAGCTCAAACGTTCTGAATGACAAAACGCTTACTAAAGCTCAGAGCTACATATCTCACAGGCTTCTTAGCCTTAACACTTCTCGCTAGTTTGAGACCTATACTTCTAGGGTCAACTAAGCGCAGAACGCTCTCTACGGGCAAAACGTTCAAACGAACTTAAACGTTCTCTGAAGCTCAAACATTCTGAATGACAAAACACTCACTGAAGCTCAGAGCTACATAGCTCACAGGCTTCTTAGCCTTAACACTTCTCACTAGTTGGAGACTTATACTTCTATGGTCAATTAAGCGCAGAACGCTCTCTAAGGGCAAAACATTCAAACAAACTTAAATGCTCTCTAGAGCTCAAACATTCTGAATGATAAAACGCTCACTGAAACTCAGAGCTACATAGCTCACAGGCTTCTTAGCCTTAACACTTCTCGCCAGATGGAGACCTATATTTCTAAGGTCAACTAAGCGCAACACACTCGCTAAGGGCAAAACATTCAAACGAACTTAAACGTTCTCCGAGGCTCAAACGTTCTAAAGGACTAAAAAGTTCAACGAGCTCAAACGCTTCATAACACCCTATGGCATCCTAGACAACGGGATATATATTTCCAGGTTAAATTCCTACGAAAATATATGCAACAAGACGAACATACTTCAAAGTACGCATGCATTTCATAAAGTGCAAATACGAACTGCCTGAACTCACTCAGGAAACCAATTCTATAAAAACTACCGAACTGCCACTCAAGTGGAACCCAGTTCGTCCCGGTCTCAAAAATAAAACAATAGATAAGTCGAACTGCCCAAGTTTCCCTAGGGTATCAGCTCTTAATGTATCTGAGCCAAGCCCCCACCATTTTAAAAAGCAAACTGCCTAAGCAAGCCCAAGAAACCAGTTCTAATTTTTTATAATCACTGAAAATTCTAGAATTAGAAAGAACCTCAAAACAAACCTCACCAAAGAAGAAGAAATGAAGCAGCAGCGATCACGCGTCAGGAGTAACATGTTTATCTTCAACAGACATAAGAGTTCGATCAGCAGGGACAGTACTGGTAAATGGAGCATTACTAGCATCTCCAATTACAACAAGCGCACCTATGTCCTGGGCCCCACGTTCATGCTCTTCTTTCAGTATAGAGTACGTCTCCTCCAATAACGCGTAATCTTCGCACACTTGGTCATATGCATGTTGAGCATGTCGAGCAACCGACTTGCAATTCTTGGCGTGCTCAGTCACTGCACCCAATTTTTCATGCAAGTAGATCATCGAACTGATCATCAACGATCTTTCAGTTGCAGCGTCCTGATGCTTTTTCCTCAAAGCTTTCAGTTCCTTCTTCTCAGCATCTCAAGCGAACTACAAACTCAACAGGTCCACCTTTATCTTTCCCACATCATTTTCCACATTGCCCATAACTCTGGCCGCATGCTTCAACTTATGATACCCAGTCAGAAACTACAACAAAAACATACAGGTTATTCTTACCAATAAAGACAAAGAGACCAAAGAGTAGTAAAAGCTTACCAAACAACAAGCCATATCCATGGTCTCCACAGTCTTATCCAAATCTTGATCTTCCAGAATCTCCTTGTTACCCTCCAAAACAATACCTTCCAAAAGATAGTTAGCTATGGGTGCGACCGAATTCGGAGGTCGAGATCGTTTTATCTTTCGCCTCTTCCCCGTCCTCCCAGCATAGACAAACGACCTTCCTAGGTCGCCATCTTGCCCCCCCCCCCAATAAATCAGCTCCAGAGCTTTACCCAGCAATAGCTTTTCCTTTCCTAGCCACAGCACGGATGCGAGCGCCATGGTAGACCCCACGCCCAGGACTCGAGCCCCAGATCACCACAGCTCCAGTTCACTTGTGCGAACCAAAATCAGAGCGACCCACACTTTTAGAACGCTTCTTGGCCCTCATGTCAGAAGCGACCTCTTTTCGTTTACCCACATCACGCGAACGCCGTGGCAAGAATTCAATCTCCTCCAAGACGAGCGGAGAGGTCTCCCTCACCCCTCCCATTGGAGGGACCAAATAGTCAAAACCATCACCATTTGCCCTCGACATGCTACACTCTATGGACAACACAAAAATCATCAAAAGGAAACATACTAAGGTTACATATCACAAAGTAGAGAAAGGAGCAGAGGTTGGAAACAAACCTGAAGCGCTAGACCACTATAGCAACCCAAAGTATAACGACCCAAAGACCAAGAGTGGTGGGCCACGGATGTAGTATAACATGGTAGCGGGGAGCCCATCAAGGGGGCCGCGACATATGAAATGGGGATGGAGGTGTGGTCAAGGGAGGTAGGAGACTAGGAGAGGAGTTCTAGGGGCAAAAGGGGGAAGAGGCCGAGAGCTAGATAAGGGAGTAAGCTCCAGAGCACCGAATAGGTTCGCGAGTCCATCATTTATGACAAAACCCTACACGTGGCAACAGGAGGACCAAAAGATGGAAGGACAGGTGGACGTGTGGGATGAGAAGAGTAGGGGTATAAATAGAACAGTAGATGAAAGAAAGAAGGGGGAGAAAGAAAAAGAGAGGCAGAGACTAAGAGAGAAAAAAGTGCGAGAAAGAGGTCATAACATTTGGCGCCGTCTGTGGGGAAGAGAGGAGTACTTCTGAGATGGCACCGGGAGTGAAGAGAGGGGTAGGTAGTCCAAAAAAGTTAGTAATGCAGGAACCGTCTCCGAAGGCGGTGAGTAGCGACAAGGGGGAGCAGGCAGAAACAACAGCAGTGGGGTCAGCCACTGAGGAGACGAGACTCATGCAAGAGGAGATCCAGAGGTTGAGGGAGGAGAATGACTAGTTGAGAAGGGAGAAAGAAATGGTGGAAGAAGATGCGGGGGTGACACGCGCTCCTTTTGTGTGTGTAGATGGTATAAGAATGATATAGATAGATGATGGTCGTTGAACAAATAGAAGCGTATCAAAACCTAATTATCCCTCAATAAGTAAAGGATGAGTAGGGTATCGTTCCACTTTTAAGTGTATGTTATGTGAAGGACGAGATTTGGAAAGGGGTTTAAGGGATTAAAAACTATGATTGTAGAGATTTTAGATTCTAATGCTAAACTAAACTAAATTAACTAAACTATTGGGAATTTATAAAAGAGAGAATTCAAGATATTAGAATTCACCAATACTTTTAATCTATGACCTTCTGCTTCATGGTTGTTTTTACAAGTAGACTACAATTAGGCAATCGAGTGAGTGTCGATGCCCTCTTGGACGAAACATCATTAACAATTAACTCTACTTAAGGTTGTTCCTATGTTTATGCTATTAATATCTTCTTTCATTTTATGTAAGCTCGGGCAGCCATTCAATGTATTACCAAGAGCAACATCAAGGAGTACTTCCTAATAGGGCGGCCATTCAATAAATCACCACTTAAGGCAAACACAAAGAATACTTCCCTTATGCAGCCACTCCCTGAGCTACCCTTTCTAAGGCAACACAAAGAATACTTCCCTAACTCTAAAGAATTACACTACTAGAAGAAAAGTAAAGAACACTAGCATAATATTAATATTGCAAAACATAAACCCTATTCTATACTTTCATCCCCTGGTGTGGGCAATGGAACTAATAACTAAAAACATAAATAACTAACCTGATTGAAGAATACCATGAACCAGAAGAATCATTAAACCTTAAGCACCGGCTTCATCTCCTCCCTTGAAGGAGAAGATTAGCCTTCCATATAGAAGGAAGAACACGGAGAATGAGAAGAAGAAGAGTCGAAGAACATAAGACTAGAAAGACTAATTTATTAAGACTCGGCTAGTTAAAACCGATCTTTTATTATTAATCTTTCTCTGCCTCAAGTTCTGGAGATAAGATTATAAGTGAATTGGAAAATTACATGAGGCACTTAGGTCCTCTATTTATAGGGGTTACAATGAGCTCTAGAAGCATTCCAAACCGTTATTTGTTTCCTAATACAAATAGACTTCTTTCAGAGTCCAAATTCGTCTCCAAAACTGAGAAGGAATTGGCTACAGTGTTGTTTCATGCATCTGGACTCATGATCCATGCGTCTCAGACTCAAGAAATGTGTCTGGACTCACGATCCATGCGTCCCAGACGCGAGCATTGAGTCTAGACTCATGATCCATGAGTCTCAGACTCAGAAGTCTATTTTCCCTCTTTTGCTCCATCCTTCTATCCTCTTTTGCGGGGCTTTGGTCCAAGCAACAAATCCTTTGGCCTTGGGCTTCCAAATAGGCTTTAAAATAGGTCCAAGTCGTATCTTTAATAGCTTCAATTCCTTGGCCTTCTCCATGATTGTCCACGGGCTTCCCATGTGATCCTTAATGCTCTGAATTGCTCCGTTTTACCCCTTTTTCTCTAATATTCCACAAAACTCACTTTTTCACCTGTAGAATCATAAAACATAACTTACAAACACTATTAGTCCACTAAGATGGATAAACAAGAGGCATAATTGAGGGTTGAATTGCACTTTTTTAGCACTTATCAGGGGGCGGAAGGGGCTGGGGAGTCGGATAATGAGGAAAGGGGACCAGATCTGGTGGAAAATCTGGTGACCAGCATGACAATGGAGCAGGTCTAGGAGATGATAAACAATGATAGGGAGGCGAATCTGAAGCAGGGGAAAAGCCACGGGGATGCGGCCAGCCAAGTGGTGAAAGGGTTGAATCGTAATTTATTGGCATACGTCATATGGGCATCAGAAGTGCCAAAGCGATTCACCCAGCCTCGGTTTGAGAGGTATGATGGCACAGGAGACCCAGCGGATCACATTCACCATTTCAGACAACATATTCCCCTCTGGCAAGAGGCGAGGTACGATGGGCTGCGGTGCATAATGTTTTCGGCCAGCCTGAAAGGTGGGGCATCAGATTGGTACTATAAACTGGCGGCGGGGAGTATAAAGAGCTTCCAGGAGCTGGAGCAAGCATTCATCGCTCATTTCATACATCAGAAAAGGAGGGTGGTGGACGTCGCGGCCTTATTCAATGTTAGGCAATGATCCACGGAGTCTGTAAGGGAATTCCTATGCAGATTCAAAGCTGAGACGTTGAAAGTGGAAAATCTAGATGAGAGGACCGCGGTGATAGCATTTGAAAGAGGTTTGCGATCGGGAACGGGAGTACACCAATCCATGGCTAAGAATGAGATCGCGACCCTGCACGAGTCGTACCCTCGGGTGGAGAAATACATAAGGTATGAAGACACCATGCAGAAGGATTCCAGAAAAATGGGGAAGGCCGTGTTGTCTTTGGATAAAAAGGTGGAGCGTCGGAGAACGGAGACATCAGGGAAAGGGAGTGAAGGACATCGCGAAAACACTTCGCGGCCTGAGAGGAGCAGGGAGGGAGTTCGGAGGGAGAATAGGGAGTGAAAGTCATATCGCGAGATGGAGCAGACACCGTTAAATAGGCCACTAAATGAGATATTGCCCTTGATAAAGAACCTTCAGGGGTATGAAGGACCGCGGAGCATTCCGGTTAAGATACCTACCAAGGCCTACTGCGCATATCACCAGGTGCACAATCACGAAACTAATGACTGCTATGCTTTAAAATGGATGATTCAGCTGCTAGTGGAGAAAGGGATGATGGGAGAGTTTGTGAGGGGAACCCCGAATGAGGAACATGTGCCGGCCCCCGGCAGGATATTAGGAACCATTAATGTAATTTTTAGTGGGGAGGCTTTGAGTCACAATGCACATCGAGACAGGGTGAGGAGGACCGCGAGCATACAACAGATTAATGAGGCAGCAGATCGCACTCGATCTAATACATGGACCGCGGAGGGAGAAGATAAGATTACATTCAGCAATGCAGATCTCAGAACTATGGACGCTCCCCATGAGGATGCCTTGGTCATTACTGTAGCGATGGGAAATTACATGGTTAAGAGAGTGTTAATAGATTGTGGGAGTGCAGTGGACTTGTTGTTTAAGGGAGCTTTGGAGGAGATGAAGATTGATCCGGGGCAGCTGAGGCCGCCGCGAACCAATTTATATGGGTTTTATGGGAGTCTGACCGAGCCGCTAGGAGAACTTTTGCTACCCGTCACCACAGGATGGTCACTGTTTTCACCCGGTTCATGGTGGTGGATTCCAACTCCCAATATAATGCAATTTTAGGGAGGCGGTGGATCCATGAGATGAAAGCGGTACCTTCCACATATTACCAAGTGATCCGATTTCCTACCCCCACCGGCACATATGAAGTCCGCGGGGATCAAGTGACGGCCAAGAATAGTCATCAGGGGACGGTGAAGAGATTAGTTTGTGGAACAGAAGGGGAGACATCGAATCCCAGAAAGAGGCAGGCATAGCAATTACAGTGTGCCTCTGTGGAGGGGAAGGCAGAGGCGACCGTGGAACCAAAAACCCTCGATGAGACAGAGATAGTGAATTTGGGGCAAGGAGAGGAGGAAAAGTTCATGGCAGTAAGGGCCGATTTGCCGGAGGAATGGAAGAATAGGTTGGTGCAGTTCTTGTCGGAGAATAATGACGTGTTTGCAAAGATCAAGTTCGTGCATCTGGGCCGCGGAGAAAATAGGCATGTCGACGCTCTGGCGTACGTGGCTGCAGCAATATCAGGATCTGAGGAAATAACGCTAAGAATCAGGTGATTGGATAAACCGAACATGGAGGAGGTCGTGGAAGTATGCCAGGCTGCGGAAGAAGAAGAGGGTTGCTGGAAAGGTGGTGACTGACAAAAAAGAGAGAGGAAGGCTAGAGCAGGTATCTCAGAGATACGTTCTAGTGGATGAGGAGTTATATCGGAAGAATTTCAATGGGCCTTTGTTGAGGTGCCTCGGACCGAGAGGGGCCCTGGAAGTGATAGCCGAGATACATGGGGGAGATTGCGAGAGCCATTCGGCGGGAAGGACCACGGCCCACAGGCTGCTAACACAGGGTTACTTTTAGCCCCATATGAAGAGGGACGCAGTGGAGTATGCCAAGAGATGTGACAAGTGTCAGAGATTTGCTCAGCTAATCTTCGCACCAGCAGAACCGCTGCACAACATGTCTAGTCCGTGGCCATTTGCTATGTGGGCTATGGATATAGTGGGACCGCTCCCCATGGCCAGCGGTAAGAGAAGGTTCATGTTAGTGGCTATGGATTATTTCACCAAGTGGATAGAGGTTGTACCCTTGCAGCAAGTGAAGGAAACGCAGGTGATAAAGATTTTGTGGGAAAATATCATATGTAGATTTGGGGTGCCATATGCCATAATTGCGGATAACGGAACTCAATTCACCGGAGGGAAGGTGCAGAAGTTCTTGCAGGCGTACAAGGTGAAACAGGGGTTCTTGACCTCTTACAATCCGGAGGGTAATGGGCAGGCAGAGTCATCCAATAAAACCATACTGAACAACCTCAAGCGAAAGTTGGAGGACAAGAAAGGGGTTGGGCCAGACGAATTGAATCATGTGTTGTGGGCTTACCGAACCACACCTCGGACGACAACTAAGGAGACCCCTTTTGCTCTAGCCTACGGTGTGGAGGCCGTGATACCTTTAGAAATGGTGGCAGCCACCACCCAAACAAAGGCTGTGGAAGGAGGTTTGAATTGGGGCATTCTGGCCGATGATTTGAATTTGATAGAGGAGAGGAGAGACACGGCGCAAGTCAGATTGGAGGAATACCATCGGCGCATTCAGAGACAATATAACAAGAGAGTCAAGCTACGGCAATTCCAACTGGGGGATTCGGTGCTCAGGAAAGTGACCCCGAGCACCAAGAAACAGAAAGATGGAAAGCTGGGCCCCAATTGGGAGGGGCCCTACACAGTGGTGGACATCAGAGGTGCGGGCACGTACAAGCTGCGGAATACGAAAGGAAAAGTGATAGAGAAACCATGGAATGTAAGAATGTTAAAAAAGTTTTTCACTTAAATGTAATGGGGATCCAGGACAAGAGACTGGCGTTGTTTGTAAAAATATAATACAACGGCACTTTTGAGATGAGAATTTGACATGGAACGAAAGAGCGCCCAGCAAAGATTTGTAGCAGCAGGGGGGATGAGCCCTCCGTGGACAAGGGTCCAAATCACACTGGGGGCAAGAGGAGTTTCCCCAATAGGCTTCCGGGCCAAAGAGAGCCTGCGAAGAGGGATGAGCCCTTCGCAGAGGGGAGCCACAGTGTACACATGGGGGCAGAGAGAGTCGCCTCTTAAACGGAGAGGCTCCCCAAAGAAAGACGTCGCGGGGGGGCGGAGCCCATCGCGGCTCGAGGGTCAAATCCAGTTGGATTGGAATGAGCTGACCCATCTAGATTCGCGACCATAAGACTGTCCGCGGAGCGGGAGGAGCCCTTCGCAGACTAGGGGTTATCAGAAATCATGCAAACAAAACACTCTTAAGTACTAAAAGTTGTCAAAGACTAAGTAATGGGCCTTAGGCGGCACGATGTGACAGGAGTTCACATTGGAAACATATACATAGCAAGTGGAGAGACACGCAGAAAGGAGAGCACCAAAAAGCATATCACCATTAAACTTAAGAAGCAAAAGAGTATAATAAGCAAAAACTGAGTACTACAAGTGTGACGTTCATTTACAAAAGATAAGCCGGGAGAGGCATGAAAATTAGTCTTGTGGAGGGATATCAGCGGGAGGTGCCAAGGCAGGTGATGCCACAGCAGGATCAATAGAAAGGAAGTCATCAACAAGGTCATCAGGCAGCGAGGTGGAAGTGATATCAACAACCGGGTCCTCGGGCAATGGAGTAGAAGGATCAGCAGTCATAGGGTCCGCGGCTTCAATGTTTTCTGGATGGGGAGACAAAGGCTTGGCGGGGAGGAGGCGGCCTTCGGCGGCTAGTCGGGCGTGCTCTTCGGCGATCTTTTTCGTCGTGCGCTTGTCAGCTTGGGATTTGAAGCTTACGCGTAGCTGCTCCATGTCATTGACGAATCCGCGACATTGACGAAGCGGCCGTGCACCTTGAAGGTGGGGTTGAAAATATCTGGAGTGGTGGTCGGGTGAATTGCAGGGGTGACTCCCTTACCAGGGCGATGGGCCGGGAGGGAGAATGAACGGCAGCGGCAGGCTCTACAGGAGTGGAGATTCGGCTTCTCTTGGAAGGAGGTTCCTCAGGGGAAGGATCAGCGGTAGAAGGGCTATCCTGGGAAGCAGAGGCAGTCAGATTGACAGCGACCTCGGTCACTTCATCATCAAAATCAGTGTCATAAAGCCGTATCTTGGTGACATCCATGGGAGGAGACGGTGAGTCGGTGGAAGGGGTATCAGATGTACTGGTCTTCCCAATTGGAGATAGAGCGAATGGAAGATGGTGGGTACTTGCAAGGTTGGGAAGGCAGATTCAGAGTAGACTTTCGGGCTATCTCTGCAAGGGCCTCGGCTCTCGCCTTGGACTTGGTGGTTTTGCGAGTGAATCCGCGGGGAGGGGGTTCCTGGGATTAAGGGTGGAATTCGAGCTAAACAAGCCGAGCTTTACCATGCTCAAGCTCGGCTCGCTAATTACACGAGCTTTAAATTGAGCTCGGGCTCGGCTCATATAGTTAAACGAGCGAGCTCGAGCCGAGCCTAAACGAGCCGAGCCCGAGCCGCTCGGTTATTTTACACTATAACTATGTTATTTGAACTAAACGAGCCGAGCTTCATCAAGCTCATTTGTTACACGAGCTTTAATTTGAGCTCAAGCTCGGCTCATATAGTAAACGAGAGAGCTCGAGCCGAGCTTAAACAAGCCAAGCCCAAGCCAAGCTCCGAGCCCTCGGCTCAAATTCCACCCTTACATGGGAGAAGGGTGGGGGAGGAGAAGGCCGGGGTTTTCTCTCTTTGGGAGGTGGGGGGCGATAGAAGAGAGCAGAATACTTGCCCACGGTATGGCGTGCTGGGTTAGTAATTACGGGAGTCCCATGGGAGGGGTCTATGCCGAGAAGCTCAGTTTGGGCGGGGTCGAGGCTGTGGATGTGATCGAAGACGAGGGAGGTGACACCAGCATAAAAACAGGACTTTGAGTCTGTCCTCCAACATGTATGAGAAAAATAGCTAAAGGTCAATTCGCGGCATATAGAACAGGGAAAAGAGAGTCAGGGAATGGAATTCACCTCGGGGCAAGAAAGTGAGGTTGGTAAGAGTCACTTCAGGAGGTACATCCGCGGACAAGAACTTACCAGATATGTACACCGGGTAATGATGTCAGGTCTTGTCCGAGGTGGTGATTCGGATAATGAAAAACCATTTGCCGGGGCAAACGCAGAAGGAATGGTACCCTATGCTGACGTCCTTGGTACTCTTTCGAATGTAATAATGGGATATTATATCTCGGAGGACAATCTTGGGGTCGTGGCTTTGGTTATAATGGTTCGCGGCGTACATGATACGCCAGAAGTTACATATCCCTTGGCAAGGGGGAATATTAAAATGGTTACACACCTCAACATCTAATAAAGACAGAGGGAACCGTAAGTCGGATACGATCTGGCCTACCATGGCCACTAGACACCCTGGCCTATGTGGGACCAGGTGGGTGTAGTGAGTCACGTACGTCAGGCACATGCTCGATAAGGATGTCGTCTGGTATTCCATAGCCAACCCTAAGCGCCTCCAAGTTAGGGCGGCGGGATCTTGGGGGAGGCGGTAGGAGCTTAAAGGGCCGCCCAGTAGTGGAGGGGGCCGCGGTGGAATCCACCGGTGGAGTGGAGGTCACCGCATCAGATCGAGAGGAGGCCAGATCCGCGGATTGGGAATCTGACATGGGAGGAACTTGACAGAATATGAACAGTTTGACAAGGCAAGAAAGAAGAAAAGAAAACAACCAACCTGGAATGAGGATCCAACGAGAAGAGTGGGCATCCGGACGAGCAACAAAGGGAGAGAGGAGGGGGAGGTAGCACGCGAAGACATGAGAGAGGTAGGTTGTAGGGAGAAAGGGAAGATATCAGCTGGAGAGAGGGGAGTTAGGGGAAGGTGAAGGTGAAGGTTCAAAAATGGCTGCCAGGGAAAGAAAAAGGAAGAGCACAAAGTGAAGAGTAAAGGGAGGGGGATCGAGCAGGATTTGAAAAGCAAGAGGGGTAGAATGGTAAAAGCATGGGGCCAAAAATCGAGGGGCTGAAAAACAGCCCAAAGAGGAGATGACACGTAAGGGAATGGGAAACGAGGAGGTTCAGAGTGGGCACGCGTGGGACACGTGCCAAAGGGAGGATAAGGCGTGTGACATAAGCTAAAGAAAGGAATGAGCAGAGGAGGGTTCTCGACTCTACACACCGAAGGGGGTCCGCAGACTCGCGAGGGGACATTGTAGTGACCCAAAGTATAATGACCCGAAGACCAAGAGTGGTGGGCCGCGGATGTAGTATAACAAGGTAGCGGGGAGCCCATCAAGGGGGCCGCGACATATGAAATGGGGATGGAGGCGTGGTCAAGGGAGGCAGGAGACTAGGAGAGGAGTTCCAGGGGCGAAAGGGGGAAGAGGTCGGGAGCTAGATAAGGGAGTAAGCTCCAGAGCACCGGATAGGTTAGCGAGTCCATCATTTATAACAAAATCCTACACGTGGCAATAAGAGGACCAAGAGATGGAAGGACAGGTGGACGTGTGGGATGAGAAGAGTAGGGGTATAAATAGAACAGTGGATGAAAGAAAGAAGGGGGAGAAAGAAAAAGAGAGGCAGAGACTAAGAGAGAAAAAAGTGTGAGAAAGAGGTCATAACAACCACTTTGGAAAGAGTTTAGACAGTAAATGGACAAGAGCGTTAGCAGCACTTTGGCAAGAACTTGGAAACAAGCTTGAACAAAGCGATGAACCAATACCCCTAAAACCTCACACAAAGGCCTTTAAAGCAACCGTTTCGCTTCCCAAGTCATACCACAAATATCCCGAAACCCTAACCGATGTGCCAAAAGGACCGCCATTTTTTTTGAAAATTCCATAAGACAGCGAGGTTACCTTTTCTGGCTCCCAAACGGTTCACATCCTCACACTTGCCACACACATGCTAAGGGCCTCTCTAACCAGCATGCTCTAGGGCGGAATACGCTCTCTACGAGCAGGACGCTTACTCGAGCTAACAGGCTACATAGCCTCAGAGCCTCTCACCAGTTGGAACATACAAATCAATACAAGTACAACAATATCAGGCAAAAGGCTTCTAAGACGTCAAGGAAATGAGCAAGGAGAATAAACATGCATTTCAGGAATGTAAAGGAGCGAACGGCCCGAACAGACTCAGGAAACCAATTCTCTATAATTACCGAACTGCCACTCAAGTGGAAGCCAGTTCGTTCCTAATGAAAGCAAATAACAAAGGCGAACTGCCCAGGTTATCAACTCTTAATGTGTCAGGTCATAGGCCATATAGGAATAAATAAAAGTGAACTGCCCAGGCAAACCCAAGAAACCAGTTCTAATGTATCAGGCCCACGGCCAATCAAACAAATTTACAACTATTACAATGGAAGGTTAAATTCATCAACTTGAAACGAAGAAAGTACAGATCCGGAGGCGACCTGGAGTGAGGACACATCAGGAAGGACTTCAGAGTTCGTGACCACCTCAGCCTCCACAAGCAAATCATTAACAAGAGCAGGAGCAGCAGGTATCGTAGCAAGAGCGACATCTGCGGGGGGGAGCAACCTCCTTTTGGCCCTCAACCACACAACCATACTCCTCCTTGAGTTACGTTGTTCATGCTCTACCCCCAGCTGCTCGTGCATTTTCTCCAGCTCCTCTAGCTCGGTGAACATTCGATTGTACGCCTCCTTAGCATCTACGGCCACCATTTTGCACTTATCAGCAAAGTCATTTGCTGTGGTCAGCTTCCCTTCCAGGTCGGTCACCTTCCCTTCCAGCTCGATCGCTCGGTTCTCTGCGATCGTACTCCGCAAGGATAGGGTAGCGACCTACCCCTGAAGGTCAAGCAGCTCCTTATGTTCAGCCTACTGCACATTTTGAACGCTGGCAAGCTCGTCCCTCAGCTTTTCCAGCTCGTTCTTCTCCATTTCAGCAAACTGAACAGCAGTCTTCATCTTTTGGTACCCAGCTATAATCTGCAGCCAAGTAAACAAGGTTAGTAGCAAAAACAAAGCTTCAGCATCAAATCACGGGTTGGCACTTACCAAGCAATGAGCCCGATCCAATAATCGCAGGTTCTCAGACAGATCTTTCGAGTCCAGATCATTCCGATCACCATTCAGCGTAATTCCCTCCAGCAAGCATGACATTATAGATTAGGACTTATAACTGCAGTCCGACTTCTTCACAATCACCTCTCGACCAGTTCGCTCGTGTACATATACGAGAGTACGCTCAAGGTCATCCTCACCAGCATCAACATGACCCTTCCCAGCCTTCACAATAGGAGCTTTCTCCTTCACCTTCTCAGCAGCAATACCAGCATCCCCGTGACCCAGAATGCTAAAGTCCATCCTAGATCTGGTAGACCAAGCTGACTTCCCACCAGATCGCTCCCACTACCAGTGCCAGAACTGCCACCAAGAATGAACTCAGCAGCCCTAGCGACCTTCGCAGCCCTTGAAACAGGCTCGTCAGCCTTCCTCTTCAGCGAACTCTTTCGCTCACAAGGAACGAAAGTGATGTCCTCATCATTAACAGGGAAGCTCTCTTGTCCCTTCCCCCTTCCACCAACAACAGACCTATCAACCTCAGGTCGTTTACCACTACCACCAGCACCTCCACTAGGTCGCATCGACCCACCACCATTTTTCTTCTTCTGCTCCCTACTTACTATCCCGCTATCCTCACGATTCATGCTTTGATCACTAGAAAGCCTCAGAACGTCTTCCCCCCTGGACCTCTTCTTCTGCTCCCTCCTCTTTGCCCTGATCCCATGACCTCCTTTTTCAACAAAATAATGGGCCACGTCAGGCAGTTTCTCTCACTTCTCAGCACGAGTCAGACAAGAAAACCTTTCTATCACACTATGCCCTTTCTTTTTGGTAATAGCGACCTCTGCACATAAGAAAGTCAAAGGTTAGTTCGTTATAGCACAAATTCGTCAGCACACAAAACAAAGGCATGGCTAAACCATACAACCTAGCACGTACCAGTGAAATTACACACCCTAGTCTCCACACCAAACCCAGGGGTGCAGTAATTCCCAACCATAAGAAACGGCCTCCTCTCCTAAGGCTCGTTACTAACTCCATCCAAAATGCCAGACTTTCTAGTCAAAGTCTGTAAGCTGAAGTTGTTAGCACTTGATCGTTTCACAACAAAGTGTTCAGCAATATCCACGACACCAATGTTGTATTCTCCACTCTCATTCAAAAGATCGAACACCCTAAGAAAACACCATGTGTTCCCAACGAACTGGCAGGGCGCTTTCTCACAAAAATTTAAAAACTCACATGTCAACCGAGAAAACGGTATCCTCAACTCCGCCTTCAATTGCCCCTCACAGATAACCACACCATAATCATGAGGGATGAACATGCTACTAAAAACATCAATGTCCTCACCCAGCTCGTGAATCTCTAGATCGTTACAAAGAATACCATAAGCACGCCTCAAATCACTAAAACTTTTCAAAGCTCTCTTATTTACTACCCTATGAGGCAACCCACTAGAGGATGATGCACCAGAACTGCTCACCACCGCGACCACAATTTCAGAACCAACATCCTCTATCTCCTCACTCAACTCAACTTCACTAACCTCCTCAGAACGGGTATCATCAGAATCAGACATTATTCTCCCTCTCTTCAAAATCACAACAACTACTATACCAAAACCAAAACCAGATACCAAGCAAAAGTAAACGAACAGAAGAAAAGTGCAAGAAATGAAAATGGCAGAAAATAACCTTTTGCTCTCGTTCTCAAGGGAAGCAAATGAGGACTCTACACTATCTAGGCGTATTTCACAAGCCACCCACCGGTTCATTTTTTTAAATCATTTTATTTCAACCTAGCGTGCCATGTATTCCCGCAAAACGAGGCATCTCAGTTGCAAACTTTCAAATCACTGCATTATCCGCGCGCACACGCCTGCAAGAAACTACATATACTACCGCCAGATCGATAACACCCTCGAGATGGGGGCTGTTAATGAGGAAGTAATATTCACAACCAATGAATATCAAACACGTGTCCAAAGACAGGCGATAGATCTGGTCGACCCTCGATCCTCATCCTCTCAGCTCGCTTTATAGCAACTCAACTATCACGGCAATCGATCTGACTAAGCAATAGTCAGCCGACCTGAAGTCTTCGTCACACGAGCTCGCACCATAGTGACTCGTTACACACGAACGACCTCTATCGAACAGCGATCTCCTGGATTCTCGCTTACACCAATAGACAATAACTTAAGTCTTAAATACCATCATCAAGACCGGAGCTTCAGGCACGCTTCATTATAAATGTCCATAACTCGTCATCATGGCGCACAAGTGTCCTGAAGACTTGGATTTGACCTGATGCGCGCGAGCCGGAGGCGCGAACCCCTTGCCTATATAAAGAGGATGAGGAACTATGTTTGAGCTGATTCAAGTCCCCCCGAGGAGAGAAAACTTGATCGATAGGCGGTTCGTCCACACGAACTCTATCAAACATAAACATCCACTCCATCTCCCTTAAACTATCTACATTTGTTGGGTTAAACGAAATACAACCTTTACAATCGATATCATCATATTGGACTAATCAGCATGTCGATGAGCCATAGGCTTGGCGTTATCAACTGTGTGAGTTCCATGATGAGATCAATCACTTCTTGTTGTATACCGATCCATTATTTGATGAATGAAGCTATAGACAGAAGAATATCGACATCATCATATTGGACTGGTCAACATGTCGATGAGCCATAAGCTTGGACGACCACTGTGCCATGATGAGGTCAATCACTTCTAGCTATATGTCGATCCATTCTTTAGTGAGGCAACAAATAGAAGGCTATCAACATCATCATATGGACAGATCAGCATGTCGATGGGCCCTAAGGTTTGGGCTATTATCGACTATGCGAGCTTCATGACGAGGTCAATCAATTCTACCTCCGATCCATTCTTCAGTGAGGCAACAAATAGAAGGCTATCAACATCATCATATGGACAGATCGGCATGTCGATGAACCCTAAGGTTTTGGCTACTATCAACTGTGCGAGTTCCATGATGAAGTCAACCACTCATTGTTATATGTCGATCCATTCTTCAATGAGGCAACAAATAGAAAGTTATCGACATCATCATATGGACATATCAGCATGTCGATGAGCCCTAATGTTTGGGCTACTATCGACTGTGCGAGTTCCATTATGAGGTCAACCACTTCTTGTTGCATGCCAATTTCTCGTAGTTACTAAAGTTTCATCTCTATCATTGAGCTACTCAAAATGATTGATGTACTCAATATTAGATTCTGATCTACTCAATACAAGTTGATCAGAATAAAAATGAGATCTAATTAATCTTCTTTTTGCTTGCCGACCAATTAAGTTGAATAAGCTTTTTCGAAGTAAAATTTGTTGGAGTGCCAAAATTGAAAAATCAATTAAGACAAAAAATTTCTTGTCGACCATTTGGATCGGCCAAAGTGAAAACTAATTTTAGATCGACATTTTTTATTTTTTGGTTAAGGTAGGCAAAATCAGATATTGCAAATTGGCAAAGAAGATGAGAGCCAACTATGGAGATCGGTTCTTCCGTATATAGGGCGAACATCTAGAGAATATGGACGGAAGGTTGGAATCCAACCACTCTTTTCGTGGTCCTATGTAAGTGAGTCACCTTATACAAAGCTACTACCGTCAATTGACATGTTATGTGGAGCATGCCTTAGTCAACTGGAGAGCTCAAAGGTTGGAACTACTACTTGCAGAGAGACCCTCCCGAGACGTTGAACTACTAAAGCGTAGTAACTGAAATCGGCATCCTAGTAATAGACTGCATGTCGACCCTCCATTTGTGGTCTGACATGCCTACCTGCTATAGTGGTCTGGATGTCTAGATAATTTCTTCTAGGAGAGAGTCGACCTCTTATAACCTTACGGCTATGATCGGCTACACCGACATTATTTTTCTTCATATCTTCGATGAGTCCAAATAATTTCTTCTAAGAGAGAGCCGACCTCTTATAGCCTTTCGGATATGATCGGCTACACCAATATTATTTTTCTTCATATCTTCGATAAGTCTAAATAATTTTTTCTATGAGAGAGCCGACATCTTATAGCCTTTCGACTATGATCGGCTACACCAATATTATTTTTCTTCATATTTTCAAAGAGTTGTCAACCACTCTGTTGAGTGATTGGCTGCAAAGTTAACGTGCAAAGTTAGCAGAAGAATTTTGGGACTCACTCACAATCACACACGAAATTGAGTGTCGTTGGAATTGCCTACTCATATTGTAGTTTTTTTTTTTTTTTGTGAGCAACCTTCCTTAACCGACTCGCACGATTTCTCTTGGAGCGTGAGCAAGTGCTTTTATTCTTTGATTGGCTATACAAAGATCCAACACCATCCAAACAATCCCAAATATATCTGTCCTTACGTGTTGGTTTCGTTGATTCCAAATTAACTTCAAGTAGTCGTCGTAGCTCTCTCTTGAGATGGTTGTTTCCGTTGTCCAATCTCTAGAGATGACGATCGACCAGAATTGTTGGATTCGCAATATGGATATCCACTCTCTCAATTGCATTAGATGATTATTGGGAACCATTGATGCTTTTGGAGACGTGGGAATATCCATTAGCTTTTGAATTTGAAAGTTGAATGGGAGGATGGTCCTCTCCGTTAGGTTGAGTGTTTGATGATGTCATTGATGTAACTTTTTGCGGTTGAGGGTAGGAACACAGACAGCACCAAATATGTTTCAACAATATTTGCCAAAACACACCAGTTGGGTCGGAAGTGATCTTGTTCGGATGAGATTGCGAAGGAGATGTTTGTTGGGGAGAGTTGAGACTGGACTTCGGTTTTGAAGTTGCCTACGTACCCAAAGATATTGCTTATGATCAAGTCTCGATGCATAGTTCTGGAGAATGACGAAGGTTGGATTTTATAAGTAGGATGGGTGATCAGTTACTTTCTCGTTCTCCAATATTCCAATCGCGGGATAAAGTTGGAGAACTACTGGAGAACAATCACACGATATGAAGTGGATGGAAGTGAATCTTGAATGTGGACGGAGTTATGGAAGTCGAGGAAATTGTCGGTCAAGCAACTTCCTCGCAAATGTTCAAGACACGTGTTTAATAATGAATAGACTTTGTGTTATGTAGGTAGGTAGACTATAAATTGAGTCTGAGCATGGGCTTTTTGGGCTTTGAGCATAGGCTTTATTGTAGGTAGGTAAATAGTTCGGTTCTGAGCGTGGGCTCTGAGTGTAGGTTTGTATTGAATTGGGCTTTTATTGGGCCACATTTGTAGGGAAAGAACATTATTCTTAATTAGTAGTGAACTTATATTATTTTATTGATATTGAGATATTTGTGCGTTTGTTCGAGAATTTGGGAAAAATCTCGGAAGACAATTAAAAATTTCGGCACACTCATCCCTATAGGGATATCCTCGGGGTAGCCCAAATCTAAAAATAAAGTGACGTACAATGTGAGAAATATCGATTCAATATAAATAGGGATTCCATAGGTAGGTGTCACACCCTTAGCAACCAAAGCGTAGAGCGGGGGCGAGAGATTCTTTTCATACCATCATAGTACAAAATATCAGGATATGGGTATTTGTCGATATTCAATTTCTGGATATGTATCGTGGATATATCGCTCTCTTTGGGGATATTTGACACTGTTTCATATACAAATATCATGGATATATCCAAAATATCGAAAAATATCGTGGATATTGTGGATATTTCTTGATATATCATGATACATTATTTATATTTATTTGAAATATAATGGTAAATATTAAATAAAATTATTATATACACAAAATATCCCCAAATATCGCAAAATATCTCCAAATATCGCAAATATCACAAATATCATTGAAATATCACCGATATTTATAGTCGTATATATCTCTGAACATATCATGATATTTATATATCTTTTTCTGAAATATGGATAGATATCCTCAAATATCGGGATATATCGGGATATTTTGTACTATGCATACCATATCCGACCATTTTAAATTGGTGTTGTGATCAATGTTTAATCTCATCTCAATTTCTTGCACATTGGGGAAATATTCCAGAAGAAGAAGAACTTGAAAAAACTAATAACCGTGATAATTTGTAGGATCCTTCTCCTGAAGATAAAACAACTATTGGTCTATTTCATATGATAGATGACGATGGTCGGAATGTGTGGTTAAGAGTTAATAGAGAAAGATGCGTGCAATCCTGCTATGCCGAAGACACAAAATAAGCCATCAAGTAAGGCTCAATATGATGCAAAGATGGCCAATAGGCAATCTCAAAGGAATAGTCGTCCTCCAGATCGCCTTGATCTTTAGCTTTTATGCTTTAGATTTTTAGTTTTATTTTTATTTTTCTATGTTTTTGTTTTTCGATTCTTCCCCTTGTAAGTTTATTTTTATTTATTTAATAAATAAAATGGTAGAGGTTTTTCTGCCCTTAAGCCTTACAGAAAAAATGTTTAATAATCTTTGGTTGTTGTAGTTCTTGACTTCTTGCTGTATGATCAATCTATATGGGGATTTATGCTTTGTGATGAGCACGATGTTAGCATATAATATCCTGAACTTAATTATGTAATCCGTGGGAACTTAATTATGTAATCCGTGGAACATTAACTATTCAAATTACAACCCATATTTCGAGTTCTAACGTGAGATGAGTTTGGAAAAATTATTTATTTGTTTTTTTTATTAGTTTGACTATTTTCAATATCTTTCATTTTCAAAAACGGAGATGCCGCTCATGTTCCACGCAATAAAAATTTATTGAGATTGTATCAAATTATCAATCACAACAATCAAGGTCGAAATATTTTCCATTAATGAATTTTGAAGTACGTTTGATCGAATCAAAGTCAAAGTACACTCTTACGCATGTGTTAAATGCATAGTAGTGGATTAACAAAAATAAATAAATAATGCATAGTAGCGTGACAAGTCTTCAATAAATACTTCTCATTCTATTATTCTAAAGACAATTCAATACTACTAAGCAATATAAAGAGGACGTAGAGAGAAACACAGAACAAGTAACTGAGAGAAAATAACAGAGATGCATCATGCTTTCTTCCCTTGATTTTTCATCTTTTTACTTCCACATGTTCTACTCAACAACCAGGTATGTTGGTATTAAAAAAATTCATTATCGTAGCAAATTATTGTTGGGTACTGCATGAATTTCTCAGTAATTATATTGTTCACTTATTTTGTTCTGCTCTTTGGAATAGATTCCGACTAAGTTCTAATTCGAATTCGTTATACATTGTCTTTATGGCATGTGATATAGTAAGAAAATAAGGCCACTGACTCATCTGAAAGGTAATTTACAAAAATCGTATCTGGTATTGACTAAATGGTTGAGAACTGAAAATACAAGTTGTACGGTCTGAGCTTCTGAATGCATCAATGCACTTCTTAATTTAAGATATCGAGAGGTCAGCAAATGAAACAAAAAATATCCGAAAAACATGTCGGCCCAACATTTCTGCATCTTTCAAGTGCAATCGAGGAAAAATTGACGAGCCAGTTTCGAGCAACAAAGATTCAATAAGCAAATGTTCTCTATTCTAAGTAAATGTGTTTAGAATTAGAACATTTGCTTAGTGAATCTTTGTTTTTATTCTAACATGTGCTAATTAATAAAGTTGGTAAAACTTTTAGGTGATAATATGAGAAGTCTAGAAATCGACCCCGCCACCAGCCTGAATGAGTTATGGGTTACTGAACTCATTTAAAACTGGTTTGCCAACCAAAACAAAAATGTTCTTATTCTAGTACATCTAAACAAAGAGAAGCATTCGTACCAGACAACTCTATTTCCTCGTGGACTAAGATCTCAAAGCATTCATTCGTCGTCCTTACACAGTACATGCCATTGTAAGTTCCATACTTAGGCCTTCTACAGTATTGATGCACACAACATTACATTTAACTAAAACTTGTACCTGGACCAGAAATTCCATACTTAGTCATCTGTTTTTTGAATGTAACTGGACCAGAAATTTGTGGTTCACCTCAAGCTTGGGGTTAAGAATGGAGACTCAGGGAAGGAACAATACTAAATAATGGATTTCCAAATTCATTAGTTGGAGCAGTAACAAGAGCCAACAGATAGCTCAGGCAGGAGTGCAGGCGTGTTATATTCTATACAACATTTGGAAAGCAAGGAATGAGGCCAAGTTTGAACAGAGGCTACCTAACAGAGAAAGAATTCTCAGAAGAAGTGAGATGGAGGCAAACAATTGTTACAATGGCCTTGCTACAGCCAACAACCAGACTGAGCACTCTATCCCCTCTGAAATTAATTCTGATCATAATAGCTATGATTTTGATTCTCACGTTCCTCGTGATCCCAAATGAGTGTATTAATATGAGATATGATCTTTGCATTTCGGGTTATAACAGGGGGAGGCATTTCTTTGGAACAATAGCTTGGGACTCGGAAGGCAAAGTGGTAGGGCGGTACCGGAAGGTTTGGGGCCAGTCCGGCAGAGGAAGCAGAGATGGTTGCTGCAGAGGTGGCACTAGAGCTGGCAAAGCATCATGGATGGAAAGCTGTGAATATAAAAGGGGATTGTTTAGAGGTTATTAAGGCACTTAATGGCCTAACTTGTTCTTGGCAGTCTGAGAGTTTGCGAGACTATGTAATTAAGTTAAGCTCCGAATTTGATTTCTGTAAGTTTAAATGGGTAAACAGAAGAGCTAATGGAGAGGCACATGGGCTAGCACAATGGGCCATCCATCAGCTGCAAATGGAGCAGCTATCCTTTTGTGTTCAGGCAGACAAGATTATCCCTGTTCTGGTTTAATGGTTATTAATAATATATTTGGTATTATCAAAAAAAAAAAAAAAAAACTAAAACTTGTACACTTGCGCTACTCGTGCTAATTCAGGTTGCAGCAATTCTTACAATTTCTTTGCTTCCCTTGCAAACAATGTTTTATCTTGTTAGGAATATCAGCTATATTGTATTCAAGGATTTTACCCTAATCTATTACAATCATCGATCCTATACATAATATATATCTACATTTATTAAATAATTGCTCTTACAACCATATTACATTATATCCTTCACAGTAGTTCACACCACCTCTCAAACTCATGATGGCACACAAGTAAAATCATGAGTTTACCAAAGAAAATTGGAAAGTGTAATAACCACCAAACATCAACAGCTATCACAAATAGCCGAATCCACCAAAATAGAACTACTTTTTCCCTTTTGTATTAGCTTCCTCTTCTCCGATAGAAAGAAAATGCATTTCTTATTGGATTATGTGTTGTAGTAGTGAGAGCACTTGCAATCCCATTAGGGATCTTTGTACGTCCAGGTATTTATGATTTCTCCATTTTACAAAGTGAGCCAAAAAAAAAAAGAATAAAATGTAAACTGAGGGCAGCTGCACACCCTAATCATCCCCCCGCCACCACAAAAGAAAAAAAGTAGTTTGGTCATTGGATATTTTGTTTTCCTAAGGTGCAAAACTTTGCTACGGTGCTATGTCACCACAAGTGTGATGTGTTTTTCAATCATTTGTTTTATTTAAGATTGACTAATTGGGCTGGGCTTTTACTAACTTGAGAGCATCTAATCAAAACTTCTACTTTCGTCAATTATTTTCTTTTTTTATTTTTGCAAAACCCTTACTCAAAAACTCACATGTCAAAAGTCGCTTGTATAATTGATCATTGAAAAACTCTAATCTCTTCTTCATGCAATTTCTATTATTTCCACAATCCCTAAATTTATAAATTTTAATTCACAATTAATACCTTCATCCCCAATTTGAAAATCTTCGACATAAATTGGAGATGAGTGACTAAATTATTGCTTAGTGATAAACACCCAAAACAATGCAAATAACCCCTTAGTAGCATTTGGTTTGGGTCAATAATGTGTTTAATAAATAAATATAATAATGGTTTTCATGCTTTTGCATATTTCGACACGTAAACGATAAAAATTCAACAAAATCGGCATTTTGGCATGGAAACAAGGTGAATACCTTGTTAGCAATTCGAGATACGGCAAAAATTCGGTACGAAAATAATTTGAGAATTATTCGGTGATTCAAAAAAATGGTACGGTCAAATATTCGGTCAAAAATTCGCAATACGGCAATTATACAGTGTTTAATTAATACGCGTTTTAAACGTTTGGTTGCAAAAATTCAGAAGTAAAAAATTCGTGATATTATGTTAGTAAATATTAATAATAGTTGTCATTCTTTACAACATAACAAGCATATCTAAACAATTTAGCTACAAAAACATTGAAACCAATTGAATGGTCCACATAAGTACCTTCATTTATTTGTTCTTGGATTGAAATTATCGTTCAAATTTCAAAATACACACACACCATGACATAACAATTTAAATATTGCCCAAAAAGTATAAAAGCAAAGTTTTTGAATTAATTTATCACTAAAAATGTAAGAGTGAGGGACTTAAAGTAAGAGTAAGAACATAAAGTACATAAAAAATAATAATAACGCAACCGAATTTTCTTTTTCTTTTTTTTCTTTTTTAGAGCCGAATTTTTTAGCCGAAAAAAATTCGGCAAAATCCGTATTATTCGTTTCAAGGCAAAAAATCGCGAATTATTGCAAATCTTTCAAACATTCTGAAATATTATACGTTTTGCCCTTCAAAAATTCGATTTGCGAATTATTCGCGAATAATTCGGCGAATTGCTAATAAGGGGTGAATATGCTAATTAGAACCAAAGTCTTTATATCAAGTCCAAAATAGGCCCATTGAAAGCTTAAAAAGATCATAGTCAAACCCAAGAAGCATGGTCAAAATAGTCAATTCCAAGTCAACCCTGGTCAACCCTGGTCAAACCTTGCAGAAAAGACAACGAAACTTCAGAAAATTATATATTTTGATTCCAAACTCCAATATGGGCATGTGACCTGTCAAAATAATTAGCGCAGCAAGCTTTACGCAATGATATATAGCTTATATAAATTGACTCGATTGAGAATTAAAATAGGTCCGAACCAAAACAAAGTAAAAATCCAATTACTATTCACCATGGTTTTTTTTTTTTTTATTGGTAAGCCTGTTTTAAATGAGATCAGTAACTCTTTGATGCTGGCGGGGTTCGAGCCCCAGACCTCTAGTATCATCACCCAAAGGTTTTACCGACTTTGCTAGTCGGCACCTGCTACTATTCACCATGGTCAAGTGGAAACTTATCTGTTTTTCCACTTTCTCCACTTAATAAGTGCACATACAAACCACTCTTAATTATTTATCTTATAATGGGAATTACTATTCACCCACTTTCTCCACTTAGATTAAATTAAGAAATATTATTTTTCATTATAAAAGTAAATTAATTTGTAACCTTTGGATTGAAAAGATGAGATGTAATCTTGGCCACCCATTTCACTATAAATAGATGGGGTAGTGTTATCAATAAATTTGCCAATTCCTTTGTGGCCAATTCAGTTATGGCCTTGTAGCCCTAAATTAGTTAGTTAGTTAGTTTTAGAAATAGTTAGAGTAATATAATTTACAAGAAATAAGCCAAAAAGCCCAATTTCCAATTTTAATCATAGTTTAGGACAGCTGGATTTTGAAACCATTGATAAGGACATTTTCTGGCTTATAACTACTAAAAAACCAGATTTCACGTTTTAATTATTAATAAGGACAAACTTGACTTTTTTATTTTTTACTCTTTCCAATTTTACCCTTCTATGTTTGGTATGCACTGATGTTTGTGCATACTTCACATACCAAGAGGTGGTATGCACTGACACTTGTGCATACCATTTTCTTTGTGATGCTTGGTAAGTACTGACACTTGTGCATACTATTTTCTTTGTGATGTTTGGTATGCACTGACACATATGCATACCAGGGTACTATTGTCTTTTTCGGACAAAGTCAACTATTGTCCTTGAGAGTATTTTTGAAATGAGGACGGGTTTTTTGGTTCGTTATTTCGGAATTTTGTCCGTTTCAGTTTTGTGATTAGGAAACATCTTAGTTTAATGATCCCAAGAGGAGGGTGTAATGAAGCCTAAGTGAAAAGTAAAACTCCATTGATGGAGGTGCTCATTGCCTACATATAACAAACTTGTCCTTTACATCAAACTACAAAATAGTTGTTGTAGAGAATGAGTTAGGGATCAAGAAGGTTCTCTAGAGATAGAGTTCACTCTTCATTCCATATACTAGTAATATTCTTTAGAGATAAAAGAGATATTACTAGGGATTAAAAGTTAAGTCTTGGAGTTGATTTGTCTATGAATCAACTAAAATATGATAACTCGTAATTAATCTACTAACATTAATGGAGAATTTGAAATCAATTAGTGGATTTAAACTCTCCTCTTCTTTCTTCTTTCTTCACATTTTATTTTATTATTTTCATAGTAATAAATAGTTTAGTAATCCAAGTAAAAATCATTCTCTCTTCCCTATTGATTTGACTCTAACTTGATTTCCATTCCACATTATTTGAGGTGGGATATTGGTGGGTACAATATCCTTACTCTAGCTATAACACAACGAAGATTTAAGAGAGTGAGGTATTGATTTTAACCGAGTTGTGTGTTTGTTGTGTCTTTGCATTGCATACATACAATTTGGTAAACATCAAATGGCGCCGTTACCGCTTTGAACAAGTCGTGGAAGACGCAAGATATCAAGAAGGATTCAAGTTATTGAGGCGATCCCCTTTTTCTCAACCCTCCCACCCTTTTTAATTTATTTCATTTTTGTTTTGTGTTGGTTTGACGTGCTCTGTTTCATCTTTCAGGACACAAGTTCCGGAATATCCAGTCAAGAGGAGCTACATCCAAAGCTTCAAAAATTCTTAAATTTGTACCGGAGAATCCTTGATTTGTCAAGAGCTTCCAGTTCAAATTTGGTTATTTTTGGACCTGGTTTGACCACCAACCTAGTTGATTGTTTCCAACATGTTCCACCAGTTTCTTAACTCTTAAGTTTCTAGAACAACAGCTGATAAGGAGGATCTCCAAAATTCCAATTGCTCTAAAAATTTTACAGCAATATCCGTTATTTGTCAAGAGACTCCAATAAAATTTTGGTGATTTTTGGACCTATTTTTCCCATCAAACGAGTTGATTGTTTCCAACCGATTAATCGGTTATATCGAATGTATATATTTGACGTTTTCAAAATATATAATAGTATAATCATACCAAATATTTCTAAACGGTGATCCGAGATACAACAAAAATTATCAAATTCTCATAATCACATCTAACTAGCTCAATTTTGGAGTACTACAGATATGTCAAACACAAAAATTAGGTTAAATATTTAAAGGAATAAAGGGAGAGAGAAGCGATAATATTTATTAGAAAGATAATACAATAATTTGTATATTTAACTTTCGTTAAGAAGGGGAAAATAAGTAAACTCTTAGGTTTGTGTATTGATTGGGTTCTATTATTATTAATACGGTTTAAGAATCCAATTCGTTAATTTTGCGTATTTTTTTGGGTGGAGAACCGATATTTTCAATAATTTTTTTTCTCGGTTTAGCGAGAAATCGGTCATCTCAGCCGATTAATCGTTCAATTCGGTAATTAAATCGGTTCGGTGAGAAAAATTAAAAAATCGGTAAAAACTAATCGGTTTACAAGCGATATGCGATTAATCGGCCGATATATCCAATATTGATAACATAGTTTCCAACATGCTACAACAATTTCTCAACTCTTTGGAGGATCTTCAAATTTCAAATTGCTCTTACATTTTTACATAAACATATTTGATATTTTAGGAAACTCCTGTAAATATTTGGTGATTTTTGGCATTGTTTAGATTATTTAATTCATCGCTCATTTTCAGTGTGTGCATAAAATCACTATTCATCTCAGAGCACTATTCCTCTGTGTGACAACAGGGTCATTTAGCTTACGATTGGCTTGCCCAGGTTTCGCTTTCTCTCACTCCTTTAATCCCTTGTCAAAGGAGCATATTTTCGTTAGTTTCAAAATAAATAAATAACAAAAAATTAGGAAGCATGATCTAATTAGATGATAACGTTGTCTAAATAGTATGTTTTAATCACGCAGTTGTATTTTTATTTTCCACTTGTGAATATTTTGTGTTTAATAAAGTCTCATAAATATGTACTTTGTTACAAATTATATTTAAGAAGTTTTCTATATTATATTATAAAAAAAAAAAATCATATTCAAACAGTGTCTAAGAAACTTGCTTGAGGTTCTCTCATTAAGGAACGTGTTTGCACTGAAAACCTCCCTCATATCGAGCATATGACCGAGTTGTTTATCTACGCCAATATAAGCCTCGTTTAGCTGCTACCATTAGCAGAAGCTACAATTTACATTGTTCATCTCAATGCTTACGACATTGCTTAAAGAAAAGATTATTGACATAGGTATTGAACTATAGTGGATTTTACATTATGGGTACTGTATTATTTTTTTTTGCAAAATAAGGTACCGTATATTTCAAATATTGCTAATATAGATATTAGTTATGTACGCTATTAAGTATTTATACATATTTGATGATTTGACAAATTGAGTCAACTAATTTTGTAACAGTTAAATTTTGTTTGCTTCATAATTGTACAACAGTCAAAATTGACAACGGTCAAAATTTGAAATTAGTCGGCTCCATTTGCCAAATCATCAAATACGTATAAATACTTAACAACGTACATAATGAATACCCATATTAACAATATTTGAAATATATTGTATCCTATTTTGTTAAAATAATAATACAGTACCCATAATGTAAAATCCACTGTAGTTCAATACCCATGTCAATAATTGAACTATAATGGATTTTACATTATAGGTACTGTATTATTTTTTTTGCAAAATAAAATACCGTATATTTCAAATATTACTCATGGATACTGGTTATGTACACTATTAAATATTTATACGTATTTGATAATTTGGCAAATAGAGTCAACTAATTTTGCAAAGGTTAAATTTTGTTTGATTCATAATTGTACAACAGTCAAAATTGACAACGGTCAAAATTTGAAATTAGTTGACTCAATTTGCCAAATCATCAAATACGTATAAATACTTAACTTACATAACAAGTATCCATATTAACAATATTTAAAATTTACGGTATCCTATTTTGCAAAAAAAATAATACAGTACCCATAATGTAAAACCCACTGTAGTTCAGTATCTAGTAAAGATTTCCGTCACTTCTGTGTTATTTTGTTATAGTAGTAAAACTATTGAAAACACACTAGTCTGCAATTCCAAATGGAACCAAATTTAAATCTTAACAATTGGATTACATGATAACAGATATTTCGCGTTTGAAAGAATACTTATCAGAATGTTGATAATGTGCATTGCTAAATCCCGTAAATGTACACATACTCAGGGGCAATGTTATGAAAGACGGTAGGCGGGCGGTGGATGAGCGCCCAGGCCTTCTAGGCAACGCCTAGACGGGCTAGGCACTAGGCGGTTTTTTTTTTCTAGTAAAATATATTATATTATAATATATAGTCGTGCCGCACCATACCACAATAAGTAAAGAAATCAAACATTTACCATAATTCAAAAAACAAACAAACAAAAATATTTATTACAAAATTACGTAATAGTTGAATGTGGCAAATGATTTGCTCGAGTTGAATAGAGAGACCAAAGAGCACCTTCATATAAAAACACATTCTCTATCTTATAGTGGCATAGAATTTATATTGGGCTCTAGTCTTTTAAACTCATTTAAATCTTAAGTCTTCTTGGGCTTTTTATTTTCGACATTTAATTATTTTTTGAAAATAAATAAATAAAATAAATAAAAATTGAGCCGATTAGACCGCCTAACATAACTAATCGGACTGCCTAGACCCGCCTTGAGGCCGATTAGTATGCCTAGCCTGCCTAGACCGCTTTTTTAACCGACTTAGGCCTAGACAAGTCGGTTGGGCACTGCCTAGCGCCTAGAGACCGCCTAGGCCAATTTTTAGAACACTGCTCAGGGGTGTTACTTCCCAACTTATCCTCTTTCTTGTATAACTTGCCATTTTCCACTTTGTAAAAGAAAAAAAGAAATCCTGAAGTTTGTAAGTGAAACTCAAACCCCAAGACCAGATAGCTCGACTACTGTGCAAGTCCCAGCAAGGTTACCAGATGTATGGACCCGTAAGTGCTTCTTAAACCTCAATTCCAATCAGTCCAATCCATAACCAATTGGAGTGAGGTCTAGAATCTACAACCGCCAAAGAGAGAGCAAATACCAAAATTTATGTTGAAGCTAGTCTGAATGTACTTTTCTCTTTTGGCACCTACTTATATACCAAGCAGCATGCTTGTGCAGACCCATGCCAACCATCATCTTGAGACTCACAAGCATGACATATGTCATAGCTGACAGTAGAAAAATCCAAAGTAATCTCCAAAGAAGAGGTCCATAAGGAAGATGAGCTGCATACACCGGGGTCAGCACTCGGATAACCTGAAAGCAAAGTTGAGGCAGACAATGAATTCTTATTGTTGTTGAGGAGAATATCTATCGTCTTGTGCAATACCAGATCTAAATCAATGCTTACCACACATGCTGGTGCCAAAGGAACAAATGTCAAGTTGTTCTTCCCATCCTCAGGCTGGACATTCATGGTCTGGAATAAAGAGAAATAGTCAACAAAGCTAAACATGCTTTTCCAACTATACTTTTTCAGGCCAAGTAATGGTATTAATATCACACAGTTGAACGGCTCTTTGACTTCTCTTCTGAACCTACTTATTAATCTAATCATACAGATTTTTTGCTTAAGCAATTATATGCTCATTCATACAAGTTTAATTCCTCTGTGTTCAACAATCAATATATCTTACATAAATAAAATACCATTGGATTTCGGAATGAAAGTTGACTGCATGAACAAGCATCGGGCTAAATTAAAAAGAACGAATACCTGTTTACAGAGGTCTTCGAGAAACTCAGAGTATACAATGGGCTTTATTTCATTAAATTTTGCAATGAATGAATGCTTGATGATGTCAATAATCATCTCACAAATGAAGACTAGGAGAGCATTCTGAGTCAAAACAAATTATCTGTTACTCAGATTATCAGTGAAACAGTTTTTTGAGAAAATAAAAGAAAACTAAAATTAGAAAAGGTTAAAAAAATTAAAAAGTTTAGTAAGCTTACAGAGAGAAAACTCCCAAACCAGGGACCTTCAGCCTCCAATATATTTTGAGCTAGTACAAATAAGATAAATGCTGAAATGTGGAACCTCTCAATTGAATCTGATAAATGAAAAATAAAATTACAGATAATTAGATGAGAACATATAACTAAAACGTCGATGAAAAAAAATTGAAAAAAAAGTAGCAGAAAACGGCAAATAAAAAACTTGAAACAATACTGAGAGGAAACTTCTGACATGTATGCATTGGTTGTTTACCCTCAAGAAGGTAAAAAGGTCAAGGTGACCTCTGTATTTCATTTTTCAAAATCACTGAAAATTAAGTAGGAAAAGAAAAGGGAAACGGAGGAACAGGTCAATGTCTGGCATTAACAGTGTTGCCTATGGAAAAATATCAATAATACTGCACTTAACATGCATTGAATGCCCAAGCAGCCTATTTCTACTAAAGAAGTAAAAAGGTGGACCTGTGAAAGCATATAAAGGATACCTTTAGGAGCTAGGTTACATTGACACAGGTAGGTGTGTCCGTATCACGGACACGGATACGAATTGTCGGACATGGAAAAATATCAAAATTCGAGGTAAATTACATACAATATGTGTCTGACACGGACACGTATCCGATATGGATTTTTTTCAAAATATGGCGTGTCCATGCAACCTAATTTGGAGCAATAAAGTTGACCAAAGGAACAAAATCCCAATATTGACAAAAAATAATTACCAAAAGAAAATTACGTTTATCGAAAACAGGTCAACTTAAGTTAACTCATTCTTTATCAAAAAAAAAGTTAACTCTTTCCTTGAGAACCAACAAAAAAATAAATATTCTACGGATTGATATTTAGTACAGCGCCCCTTTATAAGGAAGATAAAAGGTAGAAAGAAGCTGACTCACCAAAGTATACCAGGCTATGGATGTTTTCTTTGCTAAAACGTTTGAACACGTTGCTTTTTATCTCCGCAAAATTATTTGACACAAGCAAAGCCAGCAAAGCATTATTATGTGAAACAATACATGTTGACAGTGTGATTGCTTGAGCTAATAAGATGAAAGAATGAACAAGTATGACTTGTTAAGGAAACAAAAGGAAATAAAAAGGCTAATGAATACTATCATATAGGAGAGAGAGAGAGAGAGGATATTAGATGCAACAACAGTTAATGCTTGGTCCAAAATAAATCTCCAAAGCCAAAACTTCATATTTTCTGGTGGACTACTTGCAAGTCCCTTTGCAGAACTGAACACGGTTTGCAAGACGTCTCCACCAATGTTTTGACAGAGTTTATCAAATATCTGTTATAGAGGCACAAACATTGGTTACAAGACATTTTCAGTCAAGACCTACATATGTTTCATTTAATACGACATGACTATATGATATTAAAGAATTTCAAACTTCTTACCTCTAATACGTTGTATACCACATAGAGTTTGATAGTTCCTTGGCCCCGTATCATGTGATATATTAGGCTAATATCTGAGGCAGGCACCAAGAGAATGTGGAAAACCAGTCAACAAATAAGTCAACTCATCATGTATTCCCAAAGTAATAGACTAATGGGATGAAAACTTGAATAACAGCAGAACAGACATATTTAACATGTTTTAATATCCACCTGCTTGCTGTAAAAGGGTGATTCCACAGGCCAACACCATAAAACAACTGAAATCAGAAAGTTCTGCTGCAGATAGCCTCTGAAACTGCCTGCCAAGAGCATTGTTACCTCTTATGTATGCCACATCACCACATGTCATAGTAGCATATAGACAAAACGATACAAGGAAGTTGACTACACTACTTCATAAATGAGTGGACCAATAATAATATAATCATTCCAAGGTTAACTAAGTCCTTAATAATGAAGTCTACCAATCATAATCCTCGAAAATAGAGGAGTCTACAAATAATAATCCACTGCTAGAGGAAAGTAACAGGCAATTGAGGTTTTAAGATCTCACCTGGTACTTAGGAACCTCCATAAGGTCATCAAGATCCTTGCTGGCATGATTGTGAGCAGTGAAAGAAATGAATCCAAACAGACGAAGAAGCCAACGTCAATAAGCTGCAACCATGTCATTTAAGCATGAGAACTTCCATTGCAGAGAAAGAGAGAGAGAGAAATCATGATGCCACAGGTAACTATACAATTTAAGTAAAGGGACCTTCCCATGCTACTATAACTATGAAAACTGCAAACAATGTATCACAGTACCAAGCCAAGCATAAAGAGGTAATTCTGACCTCAACATGGCGACATCGTGCTTAATAGGACACATTTAATTTTGAAATAAAAAACTTAGGGCGTTTGATTCTGGAACAGTTTCCCATTGTAAACTTTCTTTAAGGTAAATAGGGATTGAGCTCCTGCTTTTGTGGGAACAGTTCACCACTAAATAGTTGTGATTGTGCGGGAAAGTTTCCATAGGAAGGGAGAGTGGGAGAGTTTGGGTGTAATTAGATTCTTGAGCAGAATTTCACCAGATAATATAGTCCCACTATATTACAAAATCAGCCAAAATTTCACCAGATAAGTGAGAATAATTCTCACAAAGCAAACACACCTTTAATATGACAAATATATAAAAACTATGATACACGGATACGGGTACAGGTACCGATACGGTGAAACCGGTACGCGGTACAATACAGCTTTTCTGAAATATTAGGATACGGGTACGGCCTATGCGTACGGCTAATTATTATGAATATTTTAAAATATGTGTATTCTAAAAATTCTCTTAGTAGTTCTTTGAGTAAAATAAGTCAGGAACATGTGAAAAACTATTATAACACATGCCAAATTCAATACAGCTTGAAGCCTCAAGAAACAGTTTACATTTTCAATGGAGAAGAATTATCGGATCAGGTCTATTTCAGGGATTCCAGCTGGAATCCATTTAGAGAGGTTCAATCTCTTTCGAGAAAGAAGAGAGATTTGGAAATTTTGGTCATTCAAGTGAAATAATTTTGCTAAATCTTCTCCGCCAGCCTCTCTCTCCAAATTTATTGGGATTTTTTTTTTTTTGGGTAAGGAACAAGTATCCTAGAAGTATCCGGTACCTGTATCGGTATCGTACCCGACCGATATGGGTGCAATGACATTTTAGGAGTGTCCGTGCATCATATAATAAAAATTATTTCTTGGCTGAAAAATGTATTTACCGATTACAAGAACCCCATGTTAAAGTGTTAAACACTATGTACATCTATTAGCACCACTAACCGCAGGGTATTTTCTTCCTCGGGGGAATATAAAGGAAAACAAAAATTACCAGTTCACACCTCCAAGGCAAGCGGAATATCGTATCATACACCCGCTCTCGTTCTTTCTCATTTCCTAGAGTAGTTGTGCCATGCAAAGAATTTCCACTATATATTTCTCCCATAAAATATTTTACTGGTGACTTCTTCATGGACGAGAAATCTGCATTGGAATCAAATTGGAATGGTATATTAGTCCTGACAAAAAAAACGATAAACGGTATTAATGCATTAAGAGTTACTAAATCTGATGAAACCTACTCACGGAAGCCGGAAGTAAGATGAACACTAATTAAAATTAACATAAGACTAAACTCAAAGCTAAAGAAAACACTAAATAAAACATAATTAAATAACACTCAATTTATATAAATCAACCCTAGAATCATCTCAATTTATGATGCACGGATATGGGTACAGGTACCGATAGCAACACTAGTATGGGGTACGATATGGCTTTCCTGAAATATTAGGATACGGGTACGGCTTATGGGTAGGTACGGCTAATTATTAGGAATATTTTAAAATATATGGGTATTCTAAATATTCTCTTAGTAGTTCTTTGAGTAAAATAAGTCAGGAACACGTGAAAAACTATTATAACACATGCCAAATTCAATACAACTTGAAGCCTCAAGAAACAGTTTACATTTTCAATGGAGAAGAACTATCGGATCAGGTCTATTTTAGGGATTCCAGCTGGAATCCATTTAGAGAGGTTCAATCTCTTTCGAGAAAGAAGAGAGATTTGGAAATTTTGGTCATTCAAGCGAAATAATTTTGCTTAATCTCCTCCACCAGCCTCTCTCTCCAAATTTATTGGGATTCTTTTTTTTTGGGTAAGGAACAAGTATCCTAGAAGTATCCGGTACCCGGATTGGTATCGTACCCGACCTACCCGACCAATACGGGTGCAATGACATTTTAGGATACTTCGTGCATCATAGATCTCAATGGGGGATAAACGGGAATTAACCCTCAAACACTCAAGTTTGTACTCACATCAACACTAATGAACTCTATGGCTTAAGGCCCTATTTATAATAACATATTTTCAAAATCCAAATAGGAAACTAACACTAATTGGCAACTAACATAAATCCTAAGCCAATAAGGAAACTAGAAAGAACTTCCTAAAATTAAACTAATTGAACTTCTAAAACAATTGAACAAACTAAAACCTAGAATTAATAAAAATAGTAAACATGAATTACTATAAATAGTATGTCGGTGAGTTACTATAAATAGCAACTGCTATTTACATCAAAATCAGAAACTGTCGTCATTCACTCTTGCTTCATAGCTAGTTTTTTTTAACCTTTTTGTGGTAAGCTACTATTGGGAAACCTACACAAATACACATACACTCAAAAATAAAACTAAAAATATCTTCAAGCATCTTTTCCCTCTATTGAAATCTTCAACATAGTAAAGCAGAAAGAGCAGTAAGAAAAAGGCATTAGCAAGCCGCAAACTAATAATGAACAAAAGGCTGCACTTGTTTAGGCTGAGCACACAGTACCAATAATGTTAGCCTATCTTTGCGAAACAGTGCAGCCTGTGAAAGGCATCATTCTTTAGATCCCTCAGACGACTTTTTCTTTCTAGCTGAATATAACTCCAGCACCAAAGGTCCAAAAGTGTGTGGGGATAACGAAACTGTTCGATTTGTAATTCAGTTATAATTCCACTATAGCAAAGCAAGTTACATGCTACGAGATCACTTTGACAATATAAACAGAATGTATCAACCATAGCTTAAGAGTCCACCAATGAATACTACATTTCAGTTGCTTGTTCCAACTAAAGAAAAGACCTTCTGACTTGCGACCTTAGGCAGATCAAACTCAACAGGGCAGTGATATCTTCAACCAATTCAAAGAACTAAAGCATTCGGATTCAACAAGGTCTTGCGTTGAACCTTGTTACTTCCCTTTCTTCTTTATTTCTGGTTTTTCCAAAACCACAATGGTAATGTCCATACTCTATTATTTATGGTGCAGGTGCATCTTAAAACTCTATTGTCTACGGTGAAATGTTAGCTACTACTAAAGGCTTCCAAGTGGCTAAGCACAACGGTTACAAGAATATAGTGGTACAGAGTGATTCTTTCAACACTCGCTAACTTATAGAATATAATGCCCAAATGAAAAAGTCAGGTAGCTCGTCATTGGAGGGGTCTAGTAACAAGCAATCAAGCATATCTACAGAAAAATGTAATTAGTTATTCATACCCTAGGTAGATATTGCTCCAGAATGGTCTCATGCCCTACTTCATAGATGTTGGTAATAATGGTGGTGGACCAACCAAAAAGAAAAAAAATATGAACTTACAAATAAGACCTTCACGGCTATTGTTTCATAATTCAAGTGGCCATCCAAAACCTCCAAACATGCCTTTCTCATCCTGATAGACCAAATCCCCGACTTTCACCCAGACATTATCTGTGCTGACTCAAACAACAAAAATCCCTTACCATTTACATTGCTATTGTTCCATAACATTAATATGGTCGACTAAAACCTCCAAATAGCAAACCAAATCTTTATTACACACCTTTTCCATCCTGCTAAGACCAATCCCCGACATTTATCTTATGCTAAAACAAAGAGTAAAGATCCCTCACGATTTTCTCCAATCTGGGGGGGTGGGTAAATTGTCTTCGGTATTTCTGACTAGCCTTTCATTAAAATCCCTTCGCCTAATAAGTAGGCTTACTAATGAGATGTGTGTCCAATTGTGCACCATGCATCTCATCACTTCATCCAACTCGCCAAATGTTCAACACCTAGAGCTACAGCTTTGGTGTCCGATAGTCACAACTCTAATACCCTTAAGCTGCTTCAAAACAGAGTCACATGACCTTAATGCCACTCCAACCCTTAAGCCTTTAACAAGCTCTAACTCTACAGCCGTACTCAAATCCTCCATAAAAATGGTGAATCAAAATAGAAGAGGAGCCAGTCCTTTTACCTTAAAACCTTTTGACTTCCAAAGAGTCACATACAAGAGGCTTCAGCAGAAAAAAAAAGGTCACAGAATTACATGTTCTAATCCAGCTTATCTATCTCTCCCCAAAGCCTACCTAAAAATTGGTAGTAAGATTCTAAGCACCTTCGCCGAGGGCTCCGACCGGACCAGATCCTGCCCGGACCTGGTTGGTTATGAGAGCATCACCAAGAAATTCAGATGTATCGAAAGTAGAAACTGGATGCTCAAAATAATATCAAGAAGAACCTCAAGACACCTTCATCAAGTGAGCGGTAGCGAACGTTTTTGAGTTGGGTTTGGATCTCTCTCTCTTCTTCTTCTTCATGACTCTCTCTCTCTCTTCTTCTTCTTCACAACTTCACTCTCTCTCTCTCTCACCCAACCGTTCCCCAGCCGACCTCTCCCCCGCCCACTACTCCCCCATTCACGCCCACTGCTCCCCCCTCACTTGATTATCTTCTTCTCTCAAACTGCCGGCAAAACCCATCTCTCCCTCTCTCTCCTTTCTCACCAATACTCATGTCTCTCTCTTCTCCACTCACGCCCCCACTGCAATGCAGTATACTAGTATTCATATGCATACACGTTCTACTCTATACAACAATTATAGCATATCCAATAGTATCATATCGCATTCTACTTCCTAAACTCCTTTGAAACATTGCCCTCAAGAAAATATTCATACAAGAATTACTAATGGTAAACCAATAAGCCTTTTTTATGCAATGCCCACAGGGAAGGGAGAACCATTAAAAATGGCCCAAGTCTATCTATTTCCTAAACCTGCAATCTCAAAAGACGAAATGTACCACAAATACAACTATTTTCTTTTTCTTTTTCTATTTTTTCCATTAATATCACAGCATTTTTCAACTCACAAATATAAATTAAGCCCTTAGAAATAAACACATATAGACACGAATTATTAGGCTAAGTCCAATGGTTTGGTGTGCCATACCACCAAACCACAATAGTATAGTGGATAGAGTTAGCAGGTTAGTGTTTCCAAAGCCAATGGTTTTTTTCACAACCGCCAGTACCAATGGCGTATAGGAAGGAATTTTATTTTTTTTGGACTCTCCTCTCTCTAGCCGCCATTCTCAAAGGCGTGTGGGAAAAAAAATTCAAAAAAAAAATTCTAGCCGCCACACAGTGTGGCGTGTGGCTTAGATTTCTTCTACCCGCCACTCGTACTGGCGTGTAGACTTTACACTATATCGTTAAAACTCGCGCTATAGATAGGTAAACTGATACCGATAGCGTTGGCGGGTTAGCGATTTGACGCACCATTGGATCAGAATTTCGGTGATATTTGACCATTGGACTTAGCCTTACAAAACCATTATACAGATATAGATGAAGACATAAAGGAGTTAAACTGGTAACCTGAATCTTCCGTCATAAGTCGTTTCCAATCCAACGATTCTTCCTTATCCAACTTGGCAACAAACTCTCCATTCTTTTCCAACCTCTGCTTCCCAGCTGAACTAATCACTTCTGCTCTACTTTCCTCCTTAACATTACTACTAATACTAGTACAAAACTCACCACTAGTTACCACTGAGTCATCAATGACATCACTCCCAGTTCTACTACTCCTTTGCCTCAACTCCACATACGGACTATGTCTAACTTCCTCACAAATAACAGTCTGAATATTACTAGAAAAACTTTGATACCCATTAACACGTGAAGAAACATTTTCAAACACTGGGTCAACTCTATTTTCAATAATTAATAACTCCTCTATGAGTTTCTTTTTCTTTTTTGATCCTTTTGGCTTTCGTTTCCGCTTATTGGGCTTGTTGTTGCTGCTGTTGTCTTGACCATTAATATTTGTTTGGAATGAATCTGATATTGATCTGTGAATAATTATTTCTTCTTCGTCGATGAAACCGTTGATGCCGCTAAGGACATCGAATGAAAGTTTTCTTCCACCCATCGGATTGGAATAACAGAAAAACAAGAGGGTATGGGATTACGGGTTAAAATGGGAATACATATTTATGGAGGAATGGGAATTGGGAAATGAAATCTTTTTTTCGGTTCGATCTCAAATAATATTTTATCTTTTCAGAAAAACGTAGAAGAAAACTGATTTTGGTTTTCTTGAACAAGGGACGTAAAGAGTACGTAGTGGGTGATTGGGCCAAGATGGATAGGGTCAGTGAGAGTTTTAAGTGGGTGGGTCGGGCTAACAAATACATGTGACTATGTGAGTTAGGGGTGGGCAATGGGCCGGGTCGGGCTAGCCCGGCCCTAAACATTTAAAGCCTTTCAGTTATTAGGGCCGGGTCGGGCCGGGTCATAAGTCTAAATTTCAAGCCCTGACCCTACCCTAAGCCCTCTTTAACAGTTTAGGGCCGGGCCTATATATTTTCTTCTTTTTTGCGTCGGGTTTTAAAACTCATTTATATTACAAAAAAATTCAAAGATTTGCAAACTCAAAGTCCCACCACTTTGAAATTTGAATAACAACCAATCTAGTAATAATTCTCGATAAGTCCAATGATTTTAAAATGCATATCCACAATATAATAAACCAAGTGCATAGAGACTCATATTTATATTTCAAAATTACGGTTAAAATGCACAAGACACATTTTGGAATGAGCTTTCACCGACATAAACCGTTATTTCTTGTACTCAAATCTCACCAAAATTACATTTAACATTGAAGAACACAAAGACAAATAAGAGTATGGAATGAGTTTTTACTGACGTCAACCTATTTTTCATTAGGATAGTGCCAGTGCTCATTATTGTTCTTGGCGACTAGGTTAGACAGGGAGTTGTGAGGTGTACGTGAGTTGTGAGATAGAAACAATTAGGTTTACAAAGTTTTTATGATATAAGAAAAGTTATTAGAAGTACTCATACGGTAAGTGATAAATTACAAAGGACAGTGTTATTTTAATTGAAAATATGTAACAAGGAGTTGGATAGTTTTAGTTGTGTGTTTTATAGTGAAATTATAACTAGGGCTTAGTTAGGGTCGGGCCTATGTTTCAAAACCTTAGCCCTGACCCTGCCTTAGAAGGCATTAGGGTCGGGTCGGCCCTGCCCTCAACTCTGTGAGGGCTTTAGTTGTAAGGGCTTTATAGGGCTTAGGGTCGGGTCGGTCAGGGCCGAGTTAGGGTCGTTAGGGCCAAATTCCCACTCTTAATGTGAGTGATCCTCTCTATAGAAGAAATGAATTTTGTCAACACATCTTTATTTATTTGTGTTGTTACTTGTTAGTGCCTAGTGCAACATATGAAATATACTTTTTCAACTATTTTCTTATACAATCTGTAATTACCCACCGTTCCACACTACAGTACACCTATCCACATAACAAGTCGTCCTTTTTTCAGGTCGTCCAACACCATCAGACCGTACCCAACGACCCAACACCCAGGTCATCCAAAGCACCAATTACAGCCATTTATGAAAAGATATCAACTAGCGCAATCTCGGAGCTCAATCAACGTCACAATCAAGGAGACATTAACTTTGTAACAACATGGTATTGGCAAATTATCAAGATAGCACACAAGGTGGATATACAATTCATAACGGTCCAAGCACGCATCTATAAATAGATAGAGATGAACTACGTAAGGCTTGATTCAAGTTTACCCCAAAAAACTTGATACATAGGCAACTCTTATCCCAAGAAGAGTGCAGCCATTCCCTATCATTCAAATCGTCAGGTCGTTGTCCAGTAAACACTACATCTACATTGGCGCCGTCTGTCGGTTCGTTTCCTTAAGAAAAACACACTCACTCTTTTCTCAAGCCCACGAAGCTGGTAAAAACCACCATGGATACCTCTCTTCAAATATTTGTCGATCAGATGAAGACGCTACAAGAAGCTTTCATCACCTTACAACAAGAAAATCAGACTATGCGCGACCAGGCCACCTCCAACGCCAACAACGGCACCACAGAAGCAGTGGAGAACAACGCCGTTGCAGCCCTCACCACCACCACCAATCAACGCTTAGAAGATTTCGCCCAAAAATTGGAGAAGTCAAACGATAAAGACAGCGCGATCCAGATCGCTCAGAAGATGCTAGAAACGTACAAGGTATCACCATTCACCACGGAAATCAGAGACAAGCAGCCTCCTTCATAATTCATCCAGCCAAAGTTCCCATTGTACGACGGTACCTCCTGCCCAGGCGAGCACGTAGCTTACTTCAGTCAAATCCTTGCACTCTACAGCCATCAAAACTACGACTACTTAAAGTGCAAACTTTTTCCAGCCAGTTTGAAGGACGGAGCAATAGATTGGTTCTACACACTCCCTCCTGATTCAATCAGCAACTTCGACAAACTAGCTGAGACGTTTGCAGTAGAGTTCGTCCACAACAGAAAGAAGCGGGCCGACCTGGACTCCTTGTTTAAACTCAAACAAGCTCATGGCGAAACAATCCGAGTCTTTCTAAGACGTTTTAAGAAGGACCTCCTCTCACTAGAAGCAGGCCTCAATGACAACTTTGCAATTTTTGCGTTCACAAACGCCCTCTTAGATGACTCCGACCTAGCAGGGTCCCTCATGCGCAACAAGCTAGAAACCTCAGCCGACCTGTACCACAGAGTCGACAAGTACATCAAGTACGAAGAATGGATGACCCAACGCAAAGGCAAAGAGGTCCTCGCCATTAGCAACGAGCCAAACCCCAAGGACAGCAAGCAATATACAAACAACAACAACAACAACAACAACAACAACAACAACAACAACAACAACAACAAGAGAACTAGCTCCAGCAAGCCCTCATACACAAAGAGGGAATTCTCCAACTTCTCCAGGACGCCAAACCAAATCCTGAAGAAGATATATACAACACCATACTTCAAGCCCAACATCAACAAGGTGATAGCAATCCCAGAACGTCTATACTGCCATTTCCACAAACTCCACCACCACGACACCAATGATTGCTAGAACCTTAAGCACTACCTCCAAGACTTAGTGGAGGAGGGAAAACTAAAAGAGTTCCTACCAGAAAGCGACCTGAGGCATAAGCTGGATGCCTAACGTCACAGGAGCAGGAGCCGCAGCCACGAACGACCTGCCAACAACAGAGGCAGGAGCAAAACGACCCGATGATCTAAATCTCCAGGTCGGTCGAGGCACAACAGGAGATAGCACTCCTCCGACCACGATGAGGAGAAAGTAATCAACATGATTACAAACACCTCAAACGACGAAACCTCAAGTCGGGAGAAGCGCAAAAGAGTAGGAGCGCTTCAAGAAATCTACCACCTCTCACACAAAAGTGAGATGATCAATCCAACCAACCCTCAAACAACCACAGCCATTTCATTCACAAAAGAGGATCTAGACAAGGTGTGCCTACCCCACAATGATGCCCTAGTAGTGCACGTCAAGATCAACGGGTGGATAGTCAAAAGAGTCCTCATCGATCCAGGCAGCTTGTGCGATATATTTTTCTACCAAACTTACAAGGACATGCACCTGCCAGACTCGGTGATGATAGAGTCAAATACACCGCTCTACAGGTTCAATGGGGATCGCACAAATGCCATTGGAGACATCATCTTGCCAGTCTCCATTGGAGAGAAGGAAGACATGGTCAAAACGTCAACACGCTTCAGTGTAATCGATGTCAAGTCGTCCTACACCGCCATCCTAGGGCGCAGATGGATTCACAAGATCCAAGCAATTCCATCAACCCTACACCAGGTGCTGCGATTTCCCAGTCCCCGAGGCATCATGAAGCTCAAAAGCAACCAACTAGAAGCTCGCCGGTGAAATCAGGTCAGTACAACGACCCCACCCAAGCCTCAGGTCATCGAAGCCATAGACGTCCCAAAGAGGCAAGATCCTCAAACATCCAGCCCTCCAACAACTAAAGCAGATAAGCTCAAAGAAAAACAAGCTCAAATAGAACCATGAGAAAAAGTCAATTTGGGCACAACTGATGACCCAAAATTTGTCTATGTAGGGGCTGATTTAGACCCCAAGCTCAAGAAGCAACTTGTCAAATTTCTATCTCTCAATAAAGATGTTTTTACTTGGTCGTATATCGATATGCCAGGAACCGACCCTCAGGTCGCTTGCCACAAGTTAAATGTAGATCCAAAGGTCAAACCTATCAAACAACGACCTAGGAAACTAGCACTCAAGTTTCAAAAAGCCATCAATGAAGAGATAGAAAAGCTCAAGAACGTTGGATTCATTAGAGAAGTCGAGTACCCGACCTGGCTAGCCAACATTGTAGATGTCCCAAAGAAGAATGGTCAGGTACAACTCTGTATAGACTTCACCAACGTCAACAAGCACTGCCCAAAGGACAGCTTCCCCCTACCAAGGATCGACATTTTGGTAGATCAAACTTGCGGCCATGAGCTTTTTTCATTTATGGACGCATATAGTGGGTACAACCAAATACCACTCGCAGAAGAAGACCAGGAAAAGACGTCCTTCATAACCGAGCAAGGAACGTTTTGTTACAACGTCCTACCTTTCGACTTGAAGAACGCGGGCGCAACATACCAAAGACTGGTCACCAAAATGTTCAAAGACTTGCTAGGAGACACTATGGAAGTCTATATAGACGACATAGTGGTCAAGAGCAAAAAAGCGGGCGATCACATCTCCCACCTGCAAGAAGCTTTTGAACGACTTCGCCAAAACAAGATGAAGCTCAACCCAGCCAAGTGCGTATTCGGAGTAGCCTCAGGCAAATTCCTAGGTTACCTCGTTTCACAAAGGCGCATTGAAGCAAACCCAGAACAGATACATGCTCTCCTAGAAATGCCAGAACCAACTACAAAGCAACAAATCCACAAGCTATCTGCATGGTTTCAGCCCTCAACATGTTCATCTCAAGAGCATCTGACAAATGTAGACCATTCTTGCAAATACTCAAAAAGGGCGCAGCATTCGCATGGACAGAACGCTTTCAACTACCTGAAAGCTTACTTATCAACACCGCTTGTCCTGTCCAAACCAGAGGAAGGAGAAACAATGGGGCTTTACCTCGCAACAACCGACTTTGCAATCAGTTCAGTTCTTTTTTGCGAGCACGAAGGAGTCGAAAAGCCAGTCTACTTCACCAGCAAGACGTTGGCAGATTCAGAAAAGCACTATTTTCCGATGGAAAGAACAACGCTTTCTTTACTCTGCTCAGCTTAGAAGTTCCGACCTTACTTCCAGTCTCACAGCATTAAGGTAATCACCGATGTACCCATCAAGCAAGTATTAAGTTTCAGCAACAAAATAGCTCGAATGGTCAAATGGGCTGAAGAACTCGAAGAGCACCACATCAAGTTCGTTCCCAGAACGTCTCGCAAAGGACAAGTCGTCGCTGATTTTTTGGCCGACTTCCACGTCGAAGACATCAACTGGGAACCTTAACCCATCACTTCACTCCACCAACCAGCTACCCCAGACACATGGTACCTCTACGTAGATGGAGCGTGCAACAACAGCGGCAGTGGACTGGGGGTTGTGTTAACTTCACCAAAAGGCACCCAACTACAAAAATCGATCAAGATCGATTTCGCAATGTCCAACAACGAAGCGGAGTACGAAGCATTGATCACAGGCCTCCTCATGGCACAGCAGCTACAAGTCCCAAAGCTCAAAGCTTACAGCGACTCCCAACTCATCGTCAAACAAATCACCAAAGAATATGTCACGAATGGAGCAAACCTGGCAAAGTACACTCAGGTCGTCAACGACCTCATCAGCTCGTTCAAAACATTCTACTTGGAACATATTCCTCGAGAGGACAACAGACATGCAGATAGCTTGGCTTTCCTAGCCTCCAAAACACAAGAAACATGTCCAACCACAGTCTACACTGACATCTTGGAACGACCTGCATACCAGAAAGAAAGTGTCAACAGCCTCACTAACTTTTAGCCTTCATCCGAAGAAGAAATCAGTCAATCTTGGATACGCCCATTTCTAAAGTACATTCTACAGAGTGAGCTCCCAACAGAGGCAAAGCAGTCTCGTGCAATCCAATTCTGAGCCCCAAGATACACAATGATCAACGGACGATTGTTCCACAAATCAGCAAGAGAACCCCACCTACGGTGCATAACTCCGAGGGAGGGACAACTCATTTTCGACGAAATCCATAAAGGTGAATGCGGCAATCATGCAGGAGCAAGATCTCTGGCACACAAAGCAATAGCCCAATGGTATTATTGGGCAGGAATGCATATAGAGGCAAAACGGTACATTCTTAAATTTCTCCAATGTCAAACATTTGGCCACAACCACCTAAGTCCAGCAAGGGAATTGATCAACATAGCCATCCCCTGGCCTTTCCACATGTGGGGGCTAGACATCATGGGACCATTCATCCCATAAAAGAAAACAGAGCTCAAATACGTCCTAGCAGCCACATACTACTTCACCAAGTGGGTTGAAGCAATCCCACTAGTCCAAGTCAAGGAAGTCAACGTCATCAACTTCATTTAGACCAACATCATCACAAGATTTGGTCTACCTCACACCCTTGTCATAGACAACGAAACCCAATTTGCTGGCACGCAAGTCAAGGTGTTCCTACAAAAATGGCGCATCACTAGAGCATTTTCTACACCTAAATATGCACAAAGCAATGGCCAAGCAGAGGCCACAAACAAGGCAATCAAAGAAAACCTCCAAAAAAAGTTGGAAAGCAAGAAAAGTCAATGGCCAGAGCAACTCAAGAACATTCTATGGGCATATAGAACCACAGCCAGGGCCAGTATCAATGAGTCTCCATTCACACTTTGCTTGGGAATAGAAGTAGTAATACCATCAGAACTCACACTCACAACCATACGTTCTGACATCATTGAGTCAGGAGACAATGACAACATCATGGCAAAAGAAGTTGATCTCCTAGAAGAACGACGAGAAACAGCTGCAATATCCCTAGCTCGGTACCACCAAACAATCCAACGATCTTACAATAAGAAGGTTGTCCCAAGATCTTTTCAAGCTGGAGACCTAGTCCTCAAAAAGACACTAGCTCCAGCTCAAAAAGACCTAGTCCTCAAAAAGACACTAGTCCTCAACATGGGAAGGCCCCTATATTGTGGACAAAGTCATTGGAAATGGCGCATACTGGCTCAAAACTCAGCTCGGTGACATGTTTCCCTGACCTTGGAATACAGCTCTTCTAAAGCGTTTTTACCAATAAGATTTTTATCTCTCCTGTACGTAAGTCATTTTGAATAGAATTTCATTCACTTTTCAAGCACTAATGCCAAATTTTGCATTACATAAGTACAATGCATATCAAACTGAGCAACCCGACCTAGGACATCACAATGTCAGGTCGTACATCCAAGGCGGAGTCTACAACGACTCAACTACAACCACGCAGTGGTTCAACTACAATCAATTCAAACAAGGTCCCCCAAAAGGACCTTAAATCAACTTAACACCAACACTAGGGTTAAGTACGATTCAACTATAATTGTCACTCAAAAGCCAATTATCAGACAAATACAACCTAAGGGGACCCCAAGTCAACTTACGACCTCACAAAGGGTTTAAGTCAGACTCAAATATAATAGCCACTCAAAGGCTAATTATATCAATCAGAAGTTATCAGGATAGACACCTAGGGACATGACGAAGCCTAGGTGTCAACTATGCAAATAGAGTAGGACGTACACAAATGTTCTACGACCTGTGGCAATCAGACGACCTATACAACATAAGTCGTCAAACAACAAAGAAAATAACAATCATATGCATGATTCAAGCCAAATTAAACAAGTAAGTAATTTTAATATCTATACTTACATACAATTTCGGTTAGATGCATGAGGCCCCCAGGTTATTAGAGGAAAATGACCTCAGCATCCCCATCAAAAGAATATAAAGTATATTAGTATCAGTATCAACTCGGTCAAAAAGAGAACATTGTTCAAACACTTCACCACATCATAAACAAATCAACCAACACAAGAAGATCAGCTAACAAGAGGAAGATTCTCCACAATCAAAGGTGATAAGAGCCTAAAACTGTAGTTTTAACCCCTTAACAATCATACTTTTTGACCAATTATGATAGTAATAAATAAGAGTTAATGCTGATTACGTGCTTTTATGTATTTCAGGCATTGAAGTCAATTATGTGTAGAAAGGTGCCACTTTGGCGAGATAAAGGAGCAAGGGTTGGTTGCTAAGAAGTTCTGTGATTAAAGGCCAAAATTCAAGGAGACAAAGCCTTTGTAAAGCCCGGTCAAAAGCTGAAAAGTCAACGCGGGCAAAAACAATGCACAAGTCAGTAGAACTTCCGAAGACCATATCTTTGAACTCAAGCCTCAGAATTGGGCCTACCTTATGTCAAAACAACTAGGTCGGAAAGAGCTTTCCAATGGTCCAAGCCTTGACCCAATCAGAGAAGTAAATGTGGACAAAAAGTCTGTTGAAGTCAAAGCTAGCTGAAATGGGCTCTGTGGACTGAAAAATTTGGGCTTTGGGCTCGATTTTCCGGCCCAAAACATGGCTCCTCAGCCTATGCACGAAAATGTGGATCTGGTCTCCTCCATTTACACACACAAGACTTAGCTCTTAAAAAAATTAGATAGATTAGGTAGAAAGTAGCCATTAAAGCTTAATTCTAGATCTAGTTTTTGAATTAATTAATTAGTTGTTATTCTTGTTTTAATTTTAGTATTGAATGATTGTTATTTAGTTTGTAGATCAATAAAATATTTAGTTCTTGATAATCTAGTTTCGTTTTCCATTAACTATTAGCTTCAATTCTTAGATTTACTTATTTGTCATTATTAGTTTAAATCAATTATTGCATAAGTAGTTCCATTTGAGTTTAAATAAGCAAAGTTTCAATCTTTTTATCATGACTTGTTTAATTGCATATGGAAATGATAGCATGATGATTCTAGGCTAAACCTCCATTAGAGTGGGTTGAAGAAGCTTTGATGAGCTTGATTTGTGTTAGTGTAGAGTAGTCCTAATTTCCATTCCATTCTAGAAACGATTAGTTCACCATGAGAATGGGTTTGATCGTTCACATGTTAGATGTTAGTTGGTAGAGATTACCATGAACAACTAGGGATTAGGAAGAACCAATTGTTCTGCGAAAGTAGTTCAATTCGGATTACGACGATTCGTCGTTAGTAAATTAAGTCGAGTTAAGGTGGAATCAATCCCCCATAATTCATTATCATAGATTCAACCCGTAGTATTTCGTAGTTGAATCCCATTATCTTGTTAGTATAAATTGCATCGTAGTATAATTCGTAAAACTCTCATTGACTTTGGTAGGATTAGTAAAACAAGAAAACAACGAGTGCTAAAAAACTAGGAGTGGAATGAATCTTCTATTCCAACTCTATTTCAATAGTATCGAGAGTAGAAATCTTTGATAAGTAATCGAGCACAAAGTTCAGTTATAGTTTTACTAGCGTTTAGAGTTTCGTCGCTTTATTCATTAGTAAAACTATTCAATTTTAACTTTTATCAAAAGGCTCCAGTGGCCCAACCTCTTCACCTACCGGACCACCAGCCGGATCAATAACACCTTCAGAAACATCCAAAGAAGGAACAACAGGAGGCACAACTGGAGGAACAGCGGGAGCAACGACTTGGTCGGATGGCAGATCAGATCGTCTACTAGGATCTACACCAATATCTGTAACAGACACTGGTGCAGCCCCACTTTCGACTGACATCTTGAGGAGCTCATACTAATTATCCACCACCTCCAGATAATCATCCACCAGAACGTAAGTGTCGCCACTTTCCACCAAGTCCACCAAGTCGTTATACTCAGTCTTGGCTCGTTCAGCAATAGCCCGTAGCTTCTTGCACTGGATGCCCATCTCCTGAACCTCCAGCTTTGCAGACTCAAGAGCGGGTTGCAACAAAGCAACCTTACCACCCAACTCTTGCACCTGAGTCCTCAACCCAGCGATCTCAGCCCTCTCCACCTGTTGTTCGGCCGCCAGCTTGCCATAAGCCTCCTTACTGGCATCCAAGTCCTTCTTTTACAGATCAGAGATACATGCCATATCCCTCAACTTCCTATACATAGCAAGAACCAGCAAAACAACAAAACAAGATCAGATTAAATCAAGATTGACAAAGCCCAAAGAAAATAAGTTTAGAATGGAAGAACACTTACAAAGCACAGCGACCGATCCATCTCCCTCAGGCTCACCTCCATGCTTTTGCCATCCAGCTTGCGCCTATCCCCATCAAGTGTAATACTATCCAGCAACGCCCCAGCCACCAACGTAGACTTAAAGCTACAATCCCCTCTCTCCACAAACTTATTCAGCCCAGTAACAACGTCCTCATACATTACCATCCTATCCAGAATAGTACTTGCACTCTTGACGCCTGGGGCCACACTCTCTGACCCCTTGCACTGCTGAGCAGCAGGCTCACCATCAGCCACCTTCTCCTTACCTCGGGCCTCAGCTACCCCAGCGTCAACAGCAAACTCAGTCAAATCCATCTTCCTCAGTGAGACCCGACCTGAAGACGTACGACCTTTGTCACACCCCGAATTTCGACAGAATTCGGAGAAACATTATTTGTTCCCGACTCTTCGATCTCCGAGGTGTGACGCACTCTCCACTTCCAAAAACTCATAAACATATTAAATATGCGGATAATTAAAAACCAATAAAAATTTTAACTTAAACAAAAGTCCTTTTCATTACAAAAATTAACAAATGAAAATGCAAATAACCTTATCTCAACTGAAAATCTATATCACCTCAAAGGAAAACAAAGCCTATCTTGAAATGCGTTTAACGCAAAACCACAAGCAAAGAACCAATCTTTTTCAACACTAAACTGTCAAGACTTATCAACTATGTTCATTTAATGAACATACCCGATAAACAAACATGCAAATCGGGTCAACATTATAAAAATCTTTGGTGTAGTAGCCCTAAACATAACATATATATATACATATACATACATTAATCCATAAGGCGAGTTAGTTCCTCCACCGAGCGCCTTTAACTCCCAACAACTAGTACGACATTCTTAACTACAATAGGTAAAGGCGGGTAGTTCCTCCACCGAGGCTTTAACTTCCAACAACTAATACAACATACTATAATGATAATAAAAGGCATTTAGTTCCTCCCATTTATATTTTAGGTTCTAACTAAACTACTAACCAGCCAAACATATATAATCATCTATCTAAAGATATATCATTAACCAACATATTACCATAATTATATTAATTAAGGCTTTCTTTGTGTGTCCCTAAAATTCGCGTCGTATCTATATCTTACCTAGTTTCTCTGGCTACCACAATCGCTTCCCAACGCCGAACATGTACATCCACATGCCTCCCCTCACATAATGAACCACTCCGTGCGTAACTACCCTGAGCGGGATGCCGCACACTACGTAACCCTCACACGGAAGCCATTATGCAAGTACTACCACTATTCGGCATAAAATATCGCGTGTCTCGTTCTATTTTGCGAACGGAATAATCAAGCCACTATTCGGCTACGCCAGAAGGGCCATTCAGATTCACTGAAACGCCAGAAGGGCCAATCACATTACTTACGCCGAAGGCCATTCAGATTCAGCGAAACGCCGGAAGGGCCAATCAAATTACTTACGCCCGAAGGCCATTCAGATTCACCTGAAGCGCCCGGAAGGGCCAATCAAATTGCACCCGCCATTGGGGCAAATCACATGAGTTGTGATAGCTAGGTTCTAGGATTTTCGTTACGTAATTTATTCAGGTGTCATACATTAATGACTCATAATAATTCCACTATATCACGTGCAGGTCAAATACCTTATTGCACTAAACCACAATATTTAGAAATATCTCAATTATATCTCATAACCACTTTCATTCTTTCACGTGCCAATATATTATTGCACTAAGCCACAATCCTGTGGGAAATATCCACAAATATTATACTACCTCATAGTAGCATCTCACATATAAAATAATAGAGTGTTTATACATTTATTTCTTCAAAACTATTGCATTTAATATATATATCCCAACATATTATATAATGTCACAATATCAACGTCAAATCTTAATTAGATAATGACAACCAAATTTATACAAGCTTCCACAGCATTTTAGTATTGGATTTGTCCATACAATTTACAACATAAAATGTAGCACAATTAAACAGTCCACAGTCCACAATCAAAGCCCAATATATATATGCTTTACACACTACTCACGTCAAATTTTAATTAGATAATGACAAACAACGTTATATAATCTTCGACAATATTTTATTATTATATTTGTCTATATTCTTAAATATGAGAAAAACTGGAAAAAGTCAACATTCCACAGTCAACGGTCAAAGTCAACAGTCAAAGGTCACAGTCAACTGTTAATGGTCAAAGTCAACAGTCAATGGTCAAAGTCAACGGTTAATGGTCAAAGTCAACGGTCAATGGTCAAAGTCAAACTGTCGTTTCCATGTTCGACAGGTTTAGGGTCATAGCCATGGTTCATGGCTAAGGGCAATGTGCATGGTTTATGGGCTCATGGCTAAGGTCATGGTTCGGACCCACTAGCCAAGCCCAAACCTTAGAACTCGAAAGTCTAAATGTTGAAAGACCCATTTGGATCTCTATTAAGCCCTATGGGCTGGCCCCAAACAATATTAGAAACTGGCCCCAAAACTTAAACTGAATTGGCCCAAAACACAAGATTAATCCGGCCCAACCACTAATTAGTGTTTAGGCCCAAAAATGGAAATCAGAACCGGCCCAACCAAAACACAATTAAAACGGCCCCCAACAAGAAATAGAACCTACCAACATAAAATTAAAGTTTTGGCCCAACTAAACAAAAGGTTTAGGCCCAAAGCCCAACCAAAATAAACTTGTACTAGTGAGATGGGGAGCGCTGGATGGATCTCTCCTGTCATCTCCTTCACCACCACCGGTTGCCAAAGTCGGCCACCCCAACCTCTACTCCTCCGCCCATTTCATCCTAACGGTTTCAATCCCCATAACAACCCCTACCTCTTTAATAAAAGCTAAAACTCCATTCTTGAATTTAAAATCTTCAACCCAAAACTGGATCTAGAAACTTCTCGCCGCCATTAACGGCTGGTTCAAGCTTCCACCACCCCCCATTTGCATCCCTTACACACTACATTAGCCACCCACCATCGTCCAACCCAACACCACCACAGTTCATTTAATCAAATCCCCTGGCGATTCTCTGGCCGCCATTAACAACCGTTCAGGCTTCCAATAGCCTAGTAAACCAACAAGCCCAAGTCGATATCCCAACCTCAATTAATCCTCATAATCCAACTAGGACAATAGCCACATAACCTACCAAACAAACAGCAAAAAAAGTAGGCACCACAAATTCGAGCTCGCGCTGTTCAAAGCTTGAAGCGAGCTTCAATGACCACTAACAATCGATTCTAAACTCACTTTAGTAACCCAACCCCACAACACAAGTAAATATAATCATAACTGTTCAAATAAAAATGGGCGATTCCTTCTTTGTTGGACTCATGACGCCGCTATTGGACGACCACGAGTTCCAGCGGTTCGCTAATAACTCAAAACAATATACGCATATATAATAACTAGTTTAATAGTAACGAGACATGACGAAGAAGAATGAACGATAAAATTGTTTTTGTATACCGGTGAAGTAGGAAAATTAACTACTCACCTTAATCCCAAGCACCACGAATCGTCGCGCTCCACCCTCCAGCAAACGAGCCGCCTCTATTTTTATTATATTTTATTTTCTAAGAACCCTATTCTCTAGAACAATGTGATTATATACTTGGGTTTGAAACCCAAGCCCAACACAGACTCGGGCCCAAAAACCAGGCCCACGTATCCCAAACCCAATCCGATCCAATTTTAAATAAATAAATAAATAAATAATTAATTAATAAATATGTATTTTAAATACGGGCGTTACAACCTTCACTAGCCACAGGTCGTTCCCCAGCATCAGAACGGGACCTCTTCGCCCCCTCCGACTCAACCAACGGGCGCCTTTTCAGATTAGTTTTTCCAGAACGGTGGGAGCATCACCTTCCCACCAAAGACTACCTACCAGCCCGGCAACACTTCCAACACCCGCACCTCCAGAGGAAAAACAGTTGGATGTAGAAGGATCTGCATCACCAGAGGAGAAGCGATTAGATGTAGAACATCCCCCATCCCCCAGCTCAGAATGTTGGGATGCCAAACGATTTGCGTCACCCAACTCAGAACGTCTGGATTGCGTCGCCCCTCCAGCCATCCCTCCGCCCGGACTATCGGCAGCTCCTCGGTCATCCTTCCCCCTGGAAGCGGCTATCCCCGACTCCACGGCCGTTTGGCTCCGAAATAGGTGCTTTCTTCTGGCTCTCCCTTTCCATGGCAGAATCTGAGCTAGAATCAGAGATAGCAACCACTGCCTTGCGAGCCCTAGCCTTTTGCTCCAGCTTCTTCAAGTTGATCTTCTCTCCTCCGTGCCTCTTAAAGTAATGCGCAACCTCCCCTAACAATTCTTGTTTCTCCTCCATGCTCAAACAAGCAAACCTTTCAATCACACCGGCCTTCGTACGAAAACGAATAGAAATCTCTGCAAAAACAAAACAAATACATCATAACGTCCAAATCACAATATCCATACACACTATACGACCTATAACCAATGACCTACCAGCATTCTGTACAACACGGTTTTCAATCTCCAAACCAGGAGGACAATATCTACCCACAGCCAACAACGGCTTACGCCCCCATTCCTTCTTACTCACCCCCACAATAACAGGAGACTTCCCCTTATAAACATGAAAACTGAAATTCATAGCACCCGACCTCCTCACAACAAAGTGCTCCATCACATCTGATAAACGGATGTTATAACCCTTATCATTCAACAAATCCAATACAGGAGAATTCTCCAACTGTTCCCTGCAAAGTGACAAGGGGCTTTCCCCAAAAAATTCAACACTTCCACAGTAAGGCAGGAAAAAGGCAACCTCATCCCAGCCTTCAACTGCCCATAACAAACAACTACTCTTCCACCCCAAGGAACGTAGTCATTACTATACAAATTCCTCTCCCCAGCCAAGTCGTACATAGCCAAGCCGACCTCCGCCCAACCAAACTCCTCCCTCAAAGTGGCATAGCAATCCTCCGACTTAGGCTTCCTCACATCCACCGTCTCCAACAACGAAGACGATGAAGCATTATCACCACTACAAACCCTCTCCTCAACTTCTTCATCACTACTGTTCTCTCTCTCCATTCATCAACCTCCACCTCACCACTCAAGCTATCACTGGTAGCAGACATTACGAGATCTAAAATTAACAAAAGAGGAAAATTTGCAAGATCAAAAGACGCACCTGATACTGAAGAAGGAAAAAGGTTATATTTTTCTCTATTTTCTTTTTCTTTCGCTATGGGTTTCTTTCTCTTTGTCTAGAATGAAAACTGAGCAAATGAAATCCTAAAGTCAAAAACTCCTCAACTGCCCAACAACCTCGAGAACCCCCCAAAAACGTTTCGTGTTCCCAAAACCTAAATCATTACTCGCCCACAAATCGCTGTAAATTCGGGCCCACAAATCCAGCCCAAACAGTTCCCACACATTCTCCAAAACCTAAATTCAAAACAAAACAGCTGTCAGACACGTGTTTTCCAACTTTACTTTTTAACCGTTCTTTCTCCACACAACAACTGTCCCAAAGAACGGATAAAAAATAAAGGGAGCTGTGTAAGTACCCTCCGTTCCACACTACAGTACACGTGTCCACATAACAGGTTGTCCTCCTTCAAGTCGTCCAACACCATCAGACTGTACCCAACGACCCAACACCCAGGTCGTCCAAAGCACCAATTACAGCCATTTATGGAAGGATATCAACTAGCACAATCTCGGAGCTCAATCAACGCCACAATCAAGGAGACATTAACTTTGTAACAATAGAGTAATGGCGAATCATCAAGATAGCACACAAGGTGGATCTACAATTCATAACGGTCCAAGCACGCATCTATAAATAGAGAGAGAGATGAACTATGTAAGGCTTGATTCAAGTTTACCCCGAAAAACTTGATACGTAGGCAACTCTTATCCCAAGAAGAGTGCAGCTATTCCCTATCATTCAAATCATCAGGTCGTTGTCCAATAAACACTACCTCTACATAATCTAAACATGATGAGCCATCATCAGTGTCTACCAAGTGATAACAATTGAACAAAAGATTAAGATAAGGAAGAAACAACTAAGAAGTTATCACTTATGAGAACTCGTAGTTTTTCTTTACCCCATTTTGGACTCTCATTCGTTTGACAATTGAGTAATTGATTGACGCACATATAGGGGTGATTATTTTGCCCTCAAGCCCTCAACTCGGCCCTAAAAAATGTGTCTCAAAACCCTCAAAAGTTGGCCCTCACAGATTTGAGGGGCGGGCAAGGGTCTAGGTTCTGGAGCATGGGCCCGCCCCTCATTTGGCCCTTCCAAGTCCTCACTTGGCCCTCATACGTTTTCTTGTTTTTTTACATTATATTTATGTATTATACTATAATTATCTAAATTGTATAAAAAAAAAATCCTTAAATTAGTTTTCAATAGGAAATAAATTAGAACATAACATAATATGCGCTTTTGTAATTGATTTAATGATATGTATATAAGTCATACATAAAAACAAATCCAACTTAACAACATAGTTAAGTATGAAAAATGTAGATGCTTTAAGAATATCATCTCTATCTCTATTTTTTTTTTTTTTTTTTTTTGGGTCTAAAGACATAAGAATTAGTTTTGTATACTTAGTTAAAATTGATGTTCATAATCAAAATATGATAAAAATAAATAAAAAATCACAAAAAAAAAAGTAAACTAGTAAAATATAATTAGACCGGGCCCGACCCGGCCCTCATTTGGCCCTAAAAAATGAGGGTCGAGGGGTGGGTTAAGGGCTTGAGTTTTCATACTTGACCCTACGCAACCCGTCCCTCAATACAAAATAGGGGCGGACTGACCCGGCCCTCAATCATAAGGGCTTTTATGATTTGAGGGACGGGCTAGTCCGGCCCGGCCCTTTTATCACCCCTACGGCACATACATGACTAGCCTGAGTAAGTAAGGGGTGTCAAAATTTTGGTCTTCCCATATTGGACCACAAAATTAAGTCCAAAAGAGCTTTTAGCGTCTCAGGGGGCCCATCTTTCGTGTATTAGAGAGGGACCATGAAGAACTCAGTGGCCCAGGACCAAACAAGCTCACGTGCCACTCTCGTTGATCTGAACTATAAATATATCTCCAGAACGAAACCGAAGTAGCTAGGGTTTCATTTTTTGGCTTCAGATTAGGGTTTTCACACTCTCTCAAAACTCTCTGCCCCCCGAACTGCACCTCAAGCTTTCACAATGGTAATTCTCTCTCTTTCTCTCTCTCTCTCTCTCTCTCTACTCTCTCTCTCTCGGATTAAAGGAAATATTTCATTTACTTATATTTTTTACAGCCGTCACACAAATCATTCATGATAAAGAAGAAGCTAGCTAAGAAGATGAGGCAGAACAGGCCTATTCCTCACTGGATCCGTATGCGTACTGATAGCACCATCAGGTTTTATTTCTTTATTTTCACCCCACTCAAATCTTTTTTTTTTTCTCCTACTTTTAGCTGACTCGCATTTTTTTTATTGTTTATAATTTAGGTACAACGCAAAGCGTAGGCACTGGCGCCGAACAAAGCTTGGATTCTAAACTGCTCTTGTTGTTGTTGAGTTGAGAGTGGGTTGGTTTTATGGCAATGGTTTCATCTTAAAAACAAATGAAATGGGATTTCAGTTTTGTTTTGTAATGTGGTAACTCTTTACTTATTTAGAGTCCAGCTTTTTTAAGTATGTTTTATTTCTTTTGTGTTGGAGATTAGTTTATCTGTTCAGATGATAATGAATTGAGAGTCGATTGGTATTAAAATGTGTTTTCTGGATTGATTATCAGGTTATTGATTTCCAATGCTTGTTAATTACTAGTTATTATGCTGCTTCCGAATTTGTTTTACAGTGTTTATATGAATTGTGACTTTATACGAATATCATTTTCATTGTGTTGCCTTCTGCAAATACCCATGCTTAAATGTTTCATTTGGAATCATAATCTAACTGACGGATGGAAAGGAGTTGTTAGGCTGTCAGTGTATAGAATGAGTGGTTGTCATACCATTTTCAGTGTAAGTGTAAGTGTAGGGTATTAGAGTAGGGATTCATATCTATTTTTTGAATTTTGGTTTAAGAGGTGTAGGTTGTTAGCACTGTTCTAAAAATCGGTCTAGGCGGTCTCTAGGCGCTAGGCGGTGCCCAACCGACTCTCCTAGGCCCAAGTCGTTTACAAAATTGGTGGACTAATCGGCCACTAGGCGGTCCAGTCAAGTTTGTTTGTTTGTTTGTTTGTTTTTTTTTTTGAATAATTAAAAGTTTAAAATTAAAGACCCGTGTAGGCTTGAGATTTGAATGAGTTTAAAAGACTAAAGTCTAATGTAAATATATGCCACTATAAGAAAGAGTGTTTTTATATGAAGTCGATATTCTTCAACTATTACGCATTTTTGTAATAAATATATTTGTTTGTGTTTATTTTTTGAGTTATGGTAAATGATTTTCTTTATTTCTTATAGTATAGGTGTGTATTACTATATATATTATAAGTTATATTAGGAAAAAAAACCGCCTAGCGCCTAGCTCGGCTAGACTGCCTAGAAGGCCTAGGCGCTCTCCCACCGCCTGACTACCGCCTAGCGTTTTTTTAGAACACTGGTTGTTAGTGAAATGATTTGGCAGTGAGGATAGATAAATGCTATGACTTTGATAGTGTTGTTGGTAGTGATGGCGTAGTAAAGGTTTAGGTTGTTAGTGAAATGATTTGGCTGTGAGGATAGATAAATGCTATGACTTTGATTGTGATGTTGGTAGAGGTGGTGTACTAACCATTTAGTCAAGCTCCGTGTACTTGTAATAGAAGGATACAAGACAAGATGTGCATCAAACACCTTAAGTTTGCAGTTTAGTTCTTTATCAGATAATCATAGTGGTTGTTCAGGACTTAGGTTTTGAAGCCAAGAGGTAGCTTGTACATCATTAAAAACTTTTATGACTCCCATCGGATATGTGAAGGCCAAGTGCAAAGGCGATTAAGTCTCAGAAATATTGAACATGCTAGGCCTTAGGAACAAGGGGATAGGTATGAGCCTTGGTTTGGGTATGGGCGAGCCTTTGATTGAATAGCTGCAAACCCAGGTCTTCCTGGCTAGAGGATTTATTTTCAAAAAAATTAAATGAAATGGTGAGGGTTTTCCTGAAGTTTGATTTAGTTCCCCACCAAATTTCTGTTTCATTCTGGAGATCTAGTGGTGTACCATTTGGTGTCTGTTTACCGATTTCCTAGTGGGAGGTCCTATATGGATTTCTGCCTTCTGATAGGTGCTTATACCTTTTAGATTTCTTGCTCTGATAATAATACTGATGTGTTACTTGACTATTGTTGTCTGGTTTGGGGGATAGGAGGGGGTCCCCCCCTGTGATTGTGCTGTGGAGCTATTATGTCATATATATCTTCTATTTTCTTTCTCTTGCTTTCATCGTGTTAGTTTCTTGTTTGTTAGGGGACCTAAAGCATTCCTACTGTGGAAATGCACCTGCGTTTAAGTTGCTAGCAGAATACAGCAGGCTCTAGCCAATGCACTGTTGTGGGGAGAGTTGTTACATACTGTTGAAACACCCTGAAAACTGATCTTTACTGGTATACTGATGGCATGAACTCTTCTTACTGTTGCTACCAGATTGTAAATTCTTCTGGAGTAATAATGTTTTTTCACCCAGTTAATCTTACTACCTCTTCTTGTTGGCAAGAACATGTATTTATGGTGTTCTATAATCTATACGTCAAGCCAAGCTTCCTCCTGCTTCCAATCCTCTCTTCATTTCAATTTGGTCATTCATTTCGGAGAAAAATTAAGGTTTGTACCACTTCAACGTTGAAGTACTGTGAACTTACCTTTTGCATGTTACAACAGTAAGGACAAATGTTTTTTCCCAAAAAGGTACAATTATAGAAAATAAGTTATTGAATGCATCAAAATTGACAAAAGCTACTCCTTCATCCTAAAATGAGCTTCCCAGTCATCCACTACTAGCATTTTGCCCGGCCTTGTGTTTGTTTTATTAGTATTCAATTTCTTGATATGTATCGTGGATATATCATTTTTTTTAGAGATATTTTATATTGTTTCACATGCAAATAATGCGGATATATCCAAAATATTGACAAATATCGTAGTTATTATAGATATTTTTTGATATATCACGATATATTTTTGTATTTATTTGAAATATAATGGTAAATATTAAATAAAATTGTTATATACACAAAATATTGCCAAATATCTCTAAATATCGCAATATATCTCCAACGTTGAAATATTGTTGATATTTGCAGTCTCATATTTCTACACATATTGTGATATTTTTTTATCCATTGTTGAAATCTCAATAGATATTGTGATATTTCGCGATATTTTGTACTATGGTACTCGCCATGTGGAGGGGCTTGTTAAATGATTTTTTTTTGTTTTTCACCCCAATCATTGCCAATGTATAGTATTATCATGTAAAATACACTACTACACTACAATGTCATTTAGCAGTGTTAAGATGACATTGTACTATAGAGTGTTAAGATGACATTATAACCAGACAGGCCTTCTCTTAAACGGATTATCTGTTAACGGACATGATGTCTTGGGTAGCTTATTTAGTGTCTTGAACAGTTTATAGTGTTTTGAATAACTTTTTCATTTACTCTTATTATATGGTCGTGGGAAAAGCACTAAATAAGCTGTTCAAGAAGACACTAAATAACATGTCTGTAACGGATAATCCGTTTAAGAGAATTCCTGTATAACCATAATGCCTGACCGCCCTCTACATATAAGGAAAGTGTAAAATGGGAAGAAAAAAAAAAAAAACGAAGAGTAACGAAGGGGACTCTCTAAAAGGATAGCTCCTACAACATCCCTCGTGAAATACTACTGCACAATTCATAAACTTTTAGATCCCCTGACACGTCTTATGTAGAAGGAAGCAACTGCGTGTCATTGATCTTATAATGGCAATCCACAAATTTAACCATGAGTTCGTCTACCCCGAGGATATCCTCATAGGGACGACAGCCGAGACCGTTGGATCTCGGATCCAACGGTCCGAAAATCAAAAACAAACTCATATTCTCTCTCTTCCTTTTTGTTTTTGATTTTCGGACCGTTAGATCTCGGATCCAACGGTCTCGGAACACTCATCCCTATAAGGATATTCTCGTGGTAGCCCAGGTCTTTAAATTATAACTTTTCGTTTAAGACAATCAGAAAATAACTTTCCAGCAGTGATAGTTGATCTTCCCTGGACATCAGCACGCAAAAACTTTGCCCTCTGGAATTCACAGCCCTTGCAAACCGAAACTTCACACAATGAACACATAGACGAAAGTCTACATTGTCCATCCCAACAAGGCACAACGTTTTGCTTCCAATGGCAACAACACGTCCATAGCGGAGTTCATGAAGAGGTAGCTCGCTGGTAGACTTGATGCCCAATCCTTTCACTGACTTCAATAACCAATAACTAAGTCTGATGTTGTATGTTAATGATATGATGTAATTCTTGCCGGGTGATTTAAAATTTAGCATGAAGATTTTATTGTTTAATTACTGTTTCAACGTGAGCAGCATTGCAATTCTCACCAGAAACGATACATGCTGAATATTTAACAAATCTAGTTTTAAATTCCTGGCAGCTTACAATACAGGTGATATAATCTGATTAATTTTAGTTAAAGAGGGATTACATAAATTCAAAAAACATTATACGATAATTTTGTACTGAGTTTCTAACACATCCCTGGATGCACCGATTTCAAATTTTAAACAGAATAAAGATAAAGGAATGCGGATCACAAAACCAATTAAAAATGGATTAACATACTCCATAGTCCATACACGAGGTCCAAGTCACATCCCTATATCACTATATGCCGCTGATTTTAACACAACACAACAAATACAAAGGAAATGTGGATCACAAGTTCGCATTATTAGGATTATGCATCGCACCATTATTAAAAACAAGAAAAAGGGTTGCAATTTAAAAAATTCAACTTGTTTAACAATTTTTAACATTGGCAAAAGATGATTGCAAAAACTAGATATTTCTGGACCGTTAGATATTTTTTCAAAAGTGGACAACAATTTTTATGTAAGTAGATCATATGTACAAAAAAATTAGGTTTTAAATCATTTTGTAGGTGAAGTTGTGATTTGTTTTAGATTTGATACTAGTTTGGTACTTATTTTAACTCCTGCTAAAATAAGAGCATCTTTAGCAGTGATATCAACCTGGTGTTTTTTCAATTTCAGGAGAGCTACATGTTGATGAAAACACCAAAAAAACATCAAACCAAACACCAAAGCGACCAATATTTGGTTCCAGGTTTGATGCTGTATCAAATCACTTACGCGGTTGTAGGAACACCGCGAGGTTTTGCCAAAACCGCGTGGGCTTGGGCTGCTAAATGGGCTTCTATGTCGCGGTTTGCCAAAACCGCGCGGTTTTCCTAAAACCGTGTGCTCTCAATTACAACAACGAGCAAAAAACGGCTATATCTTTCTAACCCTATAAATTTAAACACTCACCCCATATTTTTACACTCACTTCTTTTCTCTACTCTCTACTCTTTACTCTCTATTCTTAAAACAACAATGAGTCAATAACCAAAATCAAAATCAAGAGGGGTTTCATGGCTACAAGTTAGTCAAGATGGTGTAGTAGGAAATGAGCAGAAGTCGAACGATTTTTGGGCTAGAATTCTAAATGCATTTCATGCAAATTTAGGAAGAATGACCGAACGCAACTTGACGGGTATGAAACACCGTTGGTCTATTATTCAAGCTAATATCAACAAGTTTCATGCTATTCTTTCTAAAATTCAAGTATCTTCTCCAAGTGGCTATAATGACAATATGATGGTAAGTATTTACTTTTTATTTGTTATTTTGATTAACAAATACATTTTTCAATTCTAATTTAGTTTTTGCTTAATTGGTAGGTTGAGAAAGCAATAAGTGCATATGCGATGCATAATGGGGTTTGGAAGTGGATGCATCCCCAATGCTATAATATGGTGAAAGACTCACCCAAATAGAAGAGGCTACAGTTGAGAAATGATTTGCATCCCACCAAAAAGTCGAAGTCAAACAGTGGGGAAGGAGGTTCATCAATTCCAATATCAACTGCGACAACTCAATCAATGGATTATGATCCACACAAAGTTCACGGGCTTGATGATAGACCTCTTGGAAAGAAAGAAGACAAAAAAAGAAGGCAAAAAGAGAAAGAAGAAGGTGATTCTAAAGTGGAGGAATCCGCTAAAAAACTTGATGCTTTTCTGATGGAACTTTCTAAAACCACCAAAGAAGGCTATGAATTGGAAGCTCAAAGACAGTTAAAGAAAGATGAGATGGAATTCGAAAAACTTCAATTGAAGAAAAGTTCGATGGATTGGAAGCTTCAAATCCAAAAAGAAAAACTTCAATTGAAGAAAGATGTGCTCCGAGTGCGAGAAGATGAAAATGATGCGAAAATATTAGGAATGAAATTAGAAGGATTACCCGAAGACGAGCGCAAAATTTTACAACTCAAAAGGGCAGAAATTTTACAAAAAATGAAGAATCGACTTGGCAATATCACTGGTAGTAGTCAAAATAGTGCATAGTCTAAATTTGAGTTTATATGTCTTTTAATTTGAGTTTGTATGTTTTTTAATTTGAGTATTTTAATTTGTCTTTTAATTAATGACGTACTTTAATTTAAGTTTGTATTTTAATTTTAATTTGAATGTACTTTAATTGAATATTTTCTTTTAATTTAAAGTTGATACTTTTTATCATTCTAAAAAAATTTGTATTTTCAAAATTCTCATATACGTAAATCCTTTCATAAAACCACAAATACATAGAAATAAACTTGGAACACAAATACATAGAAATTGAAACGATAAATAAACACAAAGTCTAAATGAAGTGCAAATAAAAATAGAAATCAAGTCTGCCCACGCCTACTCCACAAATGCTCGACCAAGTCATTCTTCAATTTATCATGAACAACTTTTGAACGAACCCTCTCGGCGTCAGATGCCCAACGAGATAGAACAAAGTGGCGTTGATCTTCAGATGCACCTTCTCTATTTGGTATTTCCAAATCAGAAATATACTGCGGGATATCCGTTTCGCGTTCATCTTCCACAATCATATTGTGTAAAATAATGCAAGCCCTCATAACAGTAGCCATGTTCTCCAAATACCATAACCTGTACGGATTCGCTAAATTAGCCCAACGCGACTGTAATATACCAAACGCCCGCTCTATGTCTTTTCTAGTAGCTTCTTGCTTCTTTGCAAAATGTTTGTCTTATGCAATAGTCGGTTTAGCAATCGTTTGAATCAAGGTGGCATAATTAGGATAAATACCGTCAGCCAAGTAATAGCCCATATCATAATGATGGTCATTCACAGTGTAGTTACAAGGAATTGCTTCATCATTGACTATATCATCAAATATTGGTGAGCGGTCAAGCACATTAAGATCATTGTGAGAACCCGCCATTCCAAAAAAAGCATGCCAAATCCATGCGTCACGATCGGCAACTGCCTCTAAAATCACTGTTGGTTTATGCTTATGGCCAGTGTGAGACCCTTGCCACGCGGATGGGCAATTCTTCCATTGCCAGTGCATGCAATCAATGCTTCCTAGCATTCCAGGCCATCCGCGTTCCTCAGACTCTTTAAGCAAACGTTGAATATCTGCAGCATTTGGTTTGCGCAAGTATTCACCTCCAAAAATTCTAATAATTCCATCACAGAAATAGCGCATGCATTCATGAACAGTTGGCTCAGCAACATGTAACATATCATCTATTAGATCAGCGGCAGTCCCATTCGCAAGCATTCGTATAGCAGCAATTACTTTTATTTTTGGGTTAATCCCAAACTTATCCGCACAATTAACTTTTTGTTGAAAATATGGTACATTATAATTAAGATGATTGAAAATACGAGTAAATAATGACTGACCCATACGAAATCGGCATCGAAAGTCGTGGTCACGAAATATAGGATTTACGCCGAAGTAGTTAGCATTTACACGAGCCAGTGTTGCCTCATACTGATGAGGCTTATATTTTCTTCCTTTCTTCGAACCACCATGTGGTCTATAAGAAGACTCCGCTTCTTGCTGACGCAATAAACTCAGACGATGTCGAACCAAAGGTAGAGCAATAGCCACTAATTTACGAGTTTTAACTGCAGTGTTATCATTTGAAGAGCTCAAGCTCGATGAAGAATCAGAAGAAGATGAATCAAAAGAAGATGAATGATCCATTGAAAAAATCTTCAAGAGTTTTGGTAGTGTTTTTTTTTTTTTGGCTCAAGGAGATGAGTTTAGATGAGAGGGAACATGAAAAATGAAGAGAACATCGCAAAACCAAGAGAGTTAAATGGTTATAGCACGCGGTTTCTGGAAAAACCGCGCGGTTTTGGCAAAACCGCGTGGGCTTGGATCTGTAAGATGGGCTTTTATGGAGCGGTTTTGGCAAAACCGCGTGGGCTATATGGCATGGTTTTGGTGAAACCGCGTAGTTGCTTGGTGTTTTTTTGATGTTGCTCCTAAAGTTGCTTGGTGTTTTTTTGGTTCAAAATTTTGGTGTTTTTTTGGTTGCTCTGCTAAAGATGCTCTAAGTGCCAAACTAAGTACAAAATCTAAAACAACCCACAACTTCACCTACAAAATAATTTAAAACCTAATTTTTTTGTGTATATGAACTACTAACTATAAATAACATCTCTACAAAAATTCAACTTAGTTATAACTATAACTTAGGACACACCTATCCGTGTCACTATAACTTAGGTGAAAATAAAACGTAGAATTGGAGATTTTTCACTTATGTATACTATATTTTACAAAAGGAAAACAATAGTTTCCAACTTTATTGGGAAAAAAAGCGTCAACAATGGGGATTTTTGTGATGGGCAATGATGATCAATTTTCTGACCCCGACAAAAGCCTGAAAATTTTATGTAAAACTGATGAACTAAAAAATTTGAGAAATATTAAAAACTACGGGGTACATTTGGCAAGTTCAGACATTTCAAAACCAGGTATGATGTTTTTCATGATGTCTAGATCAATCTCCGCAAACATCACGTCTTAGTTCCATGCCATTGTATGATATAAGTGATCTTTAGATGCTAGATTTACTCTTTCTAAAATAAGTGTGGTCAACATGGGTAGTACATGTTAATTCAATACTAATGCTTGAGTGACAAAGAAACTCCACTGCCTCACTCCAAACCATGTGATGAGCATATATGGTGACAAATGATAACAACCTAACTCACTGGACAAGAACGAACTTCAAGTCCATCTGAAGCATTATTGATCTTTAAGTCACATGGGCTAGCCAAGCCATATGGCAGCCTGTTGCAATTTGCAAATTGTAGCAGTATAATGGAATCTACAACCCATTCTATATAAATGCGACATACCTTGAGAGAAGATTCGAGAAAGTAGTCAAATATCACTTGGCACTTATTAGGCCCAAGTGGAATTACTATGGATTACCGAACTTGGGTCTTTGAGTTTGGGTTAACTAGTATTACCCCCACTAGATGAGCCAATTAGGATTTCCCCCTCACAAGATGGGAAATTAGGATCTTTCCCCTAAACACACGGTCAATTTGATTTGACCGTTAACTTTCAAGTCAAACAATTGAAAATTACACAAATGCCCCCACCTAATTAAAATTGAATATTTTTTTTTGAAAACAATGAGGGCATTTGTGTCATTTTCAATTGTTTGACTTGAAAGTTAACGGTCAAACCAAGTTTACCGTGTGTTTAGGGGAGAGACCCTAATTTCCCATCTAGTGGGGGGAAATCCTAATTGGCTCATCTAGTGGGGGGTAATACTAGTTAACCCTTCATTAATTCTCTGTTCCTCCAGTCTCTCCCACATTGCAGTAGCGGCCTTCGTCTTTTCTTTAGCATCATTAAATAGCTTAATGGTTTCTGTCGGATCCCAAGTTTCCAGATCAACCTTATTTGCCAAAGTAAATGACCATTGTAGCTTTGCAGTCTCAAAATGTTGTTGCCCCAATGCAAGCAAGCCTTCGTAAAAGTCTGGCTTGATTTTGAGTGCTTCCTCATACTTCTCCCCTGCAAGGGCATACTTCTCCTTAACCCAGTCATAAGCCAGCTGAAGCTGTGCGGTTATCACCTCCTTTGACGCGTTGTCATCTAACGGGATACGCTTCCTAGCCGCACACATGTGAACATTTCCCCAGTTAAAAAAAGCCAAGGCAGCAACTTCCTGGAACTTTGAAGCCGCCATGTCGAATAGGCTTTGAGCCTCTTCGCTCGTGACTGCCTCTTCAAGAGCCTCATAACAGAGCTCCATCCCAAGCTCATTATCATCATGTCAGACACTAAACAAACACATACCCAAAAAACATGGTTCTGAATAGACCATATAAGAAGCCATACAGACAAGTACGCAACATGGTTGCCGTTTTACCAACTACAAATTACTTAGTAAATTATGGTCCCAAGGTTAGTGAAACTAGCACTTAAGCAATGCTTTACACTAAAGACCGGCCTATGCTAACATACAAGCCAATCAGATTGCATCCATCCTAATAGCATTTCTAATGAATAGAAGAGGAATGTCTTCTAGGAAATCATTTGATCCTTAAGGATATCCATTGGTTCAAGCTATTACATTTTGTGACCTTCCATCTACATGTGTCCTATGCATATAAATGATAAAAGATAGGCACCATATTTCCCATAAAGACATGATGCCCAACACAGAACATGGCCAATAAATAAGCAGCATACAGCCTTGAAAGCTTACCTGTGATATGTATTCTTTCAGTCTCTTATTCAAGCTCATAAAAAAATGTATTGCCTTCTGGACCATTAACTCTGTCCTTCTTCAAATATTTACACACAATTCTTTTTCTTTTTAGTCCGAGGATACAACGGAAACATCTTCCACATTTTCTTATCAGATTTTAGAAACTGCACAAAGATTGTCATGGTTCAAGCACTCTAACCTTTGTTGCACAAGAGCCTTTACTGCCTGCTTGAGGTTACCAAGAACTGGATGACTTTCATCAGTTTCCTGTAGTCCCAGTCACTTCAAATGATGCCACAGATTTTCTGAGAACGTCTCACATACCAGATAACCTAAATAAGCCATAAGACAAAGTTTTACTTCGACTCACATACAACAATCTTACTTTCTCCAATTTGCTATTAGACATCATATGTGGACAAAAAAAAAAAGGGCAAACTTTGTCTATGTACCTGGAAAAACGTCATAGGAAATGAATGATGAATCTCTCTTCCTTTAATTCCATCAGAATTGAAATCAGGCTCTCTGATTTCAAGTCACTTTTGGCTTATGGTTCGTCTCTTCTCCCATTTTGGATTCACTCTGAGGAGAAACTGAAAGTGCTTGAACTTGCAGTTAATAATCACGTTTCTTGGCTTTCTGAGCCTAGACAAGCAACTGAAGTTTCTCTTTATAGAGGTGATAGTATCTTAAAGCCGAGCACTATAGCAGATTCGGAGTTGACTATCAAGGATGAAGAAGTGTTTCCTACTTTTCAGAACTCTCACTCTTCTCCCAATGTTGATACGCGAGTAATCCAGGAAGAAGCAGAAGACAAATGTAACCACAATGATGTCAATGGCACACATATTTTGTCATCTGTATCTCCTTCTGGACCTCTAGGCGATGTTGCAAAACAACACATTAAAGAAGTCAATGAAACTGGTCTTAAATCTGCACCTCCTACTGTTGAAGATGTGGACATGGAAGTTGAGTACAGAGTCTATTCCGCACACTATAAAAGCTTGCCTATTTTTTAAGAACTATATAAGAGTCCAAATCATATTTGATATCTACTCCCTAATAACATAACTCTGCGGACAACAATCCTAATTAATTTAGAATTTAGATTACAAATCAAAATATAAAACCTTTTCTGAGAAAAAAAAAAACAATGGTCAATATATAAAGGGCTCTAAGGAGAAACAATTTAATATAACTTCTGTGACCTCCTACGTGATTAATCTCCAATATCTCAACTGTAACATAATCTTGGTCTATTAATTGATTGCTCAAAGGTATGTTTTCTCAGTTCTCACTACTATTCTATGATCATCAAACCTATTAATATATTACTTTTATGTTCTTCAACTTGCTACAACACAACTCATCTCATCAACAATTAGACTATTCATCACATCTGCAATCTTCTTATACATTACAAATTTTAGTTCACAATGAACAATACCAGTCATGAATCCCATCAGAACAACAACTATTCTAAAGTGCTGGTCTATCCCTAGACATGGCAATCCATCGTTTATGCTCTGTAAGAAACTAAAGTTGTTCAAGGAAGCTCTCAAAGGCTGGCCTAAGTTTAGTTCCACGGATCTACAAAATCAGGTGGTAGCTGCTAGGGCCAACCTAGAAGACATCCAAATGCAAATGCAGAAGCGTCCTTTTGATACCCATCTTTCTTTTCTAGAAAGCCGCCGTAGATTTGAGCTTTGCGATCTTATGCTTATGGAGGAGTATGATCTCATGCAGAGGACTAACACTGACTGGTTATCCTTTGGTGACAAAGGAAACACTTTCTTCCACAATGCTGTAAAGGAAAAGAAGATAAGGAACAACATTTGGTCTATTCTGGATACTCAAGGATATCAGCAGGAGGGACAGGCTAATGTTGCTAAGACTTTCATATCCTTCTATAGGGATCTATTGGGTTCCTCTTCCTCGCCCTCTTGTAATCTTGGGTTTCTGGAGCAGCTTAATCTTCAGGAGTTGCCTCTTGAGAGTGCAGATAGTTTGATCAAGGATTTTGATATCATGGAAATCAAGGAAGCACTCTTTTCTATGGATGATAACAAAACGCCGGGGCCTGACGGGTTCAATGCCTTCTTCTTTAAGAAAGCTTGGGATATAGTTGGGGAAGACTTCTCTCTTGCAATTCAGCATATGTTCAATCGGAAGTTCATTCCAAGGGGTATAAACTCCACCCTTCTTTGCTTGATTCCAAAAACCCTTGCGCCTTCAAAGGTTGATGAATTCAGGCCCATTGCCTGCTGTAACACTATTTACAAGTGTGTGGCCAAGCTTCTAACAAGCAGGATGAAGGAATTTATGCCACTCATAACTTCTGCGGCACAGTCAGCCTTCGTCCCAGGCAGGAACATCCAAGATAATATTATTCTTGCGCATGAGCTTATTCGAGGTTACAACAGAAATCTGGCACCGGGAATTGTGCAATCAAGATAGACATAAAGAAGGCCTTTGATTCATCAATTGGGAAGCCATGGGTATGATTTTTTTGAGATTTGGGTTCCCTCCTATCTTCATAGAATGGCTTTTCGATGTGCTTCACCACCCCTCTTATTCCATTATCATCAATGGAACATCCGGAAGGATTCTTCGAAGGTGGACAAGGTCTTAGGCAGGGCGACCCAATTTCACCGTATCTATTTGTCCTGGTGATGGAGGTGCTCTCTGGCCTTCTAAAGCAAGCTCTCTCTGCTGGCCACATTCACCCGCACTTTAAATGCCGGAAGCTGAGTATCTCTCACTTATTTTTTGCGGACGATGCTATGATTTTTTGCAAAGGAGATATGGCATCTATTCTTGCAATCAAGGAAATCCTAGTACAGTTTTCGCTCTTCACAGGTTTGAATATCAATTCAGATAAATCATCTCTGTTGGTTGGGTGTATGTCACATGCACAGTGTCCGACTTGGCAAATGCTTTGGGTATACCCCCTTATCTCTCCGCCTCTTATATATCTTGGTCTACCGTTAACCTCATCAAGGTTAGGTATAACGAGATTGTCTACCTTTAGTAGAGTGGTGACTTCTCGGATCTCTAATTGGAAGAATTTTCTTTTCAAGGGAAATTAGAGCTTGAACTTATCCAATCGTTTCTCTCATCCTTTCAAGTATCTTGGTCCAAAACCTTTGTTTTACCAAAGAAAGTCCTGGACAATGTTTCTAAGATCTGCGAACGTTTTTTCTATGGTGGGGCCCAATATGACAAGGAAGATGGATCATGCCAGCCATGAGGTATTAAGGTATGCTAAAGATCGTGGTGGATGGGCATGATAGATGCGGAACTTGGAACAAGGCGCTTATTGCCCCGATCTTTCGATTAGCCGAGAAGGATGGATCTCGTGGTCAAACCGGACTTGGAGCCAACATATAAAGCAATCCTTCTTTTGGACTATGAAAATACCGACAAAAGCTGCTCTTGGGTATGGGGATTTCAAGCATCGGAACATTGCTCGGAAACATGTCCGATATGTTATAGCAGATGGGACTAACACCCTCTTCTGGCATGATCCATGGTGCTCAGGTCAACCGCTTTGGAAATCATCAGAAGCGAGACACTTGATAAGTGCTCAAAAAGTGCTATTTAACCCTCGATTATGCATCTTGTTTAGCCATCTTAGTGGACTAATAGTGTTTATAAGTTGTGTTTTAAGATTCTACAGGTAAAAAAGAGAGTTTTGTAGAATATTAGAGAAAATGGGGTAAAACCGAAGTAATTCGAGCATTAATGATCACATGGGAGGTCCGTGGACAATCATGGAGAAGGCCAAGGAATTAGAGCTATTAAAGATGCGACTTGGACCTATTTTAAAGTCTATTTGGAAGCCCAAGGCCAAAGGATTCGTTGCTTGGACCAAAGCATAAAAAGAGGATAGAAGGATAGAAGCGTAAGAGAGAAAATCGGCTTACGCGTGCGGGACGATGGATCGGCGTCGAGGCCCATTGATTGATTCGTCTAGGACGATAGATCGAAGGCCCGTCGACGCATTGATTAAGTCTGGGACGCATGAATAATGCGTCCAGATGCATGAATCGACACTGTGGCCAATTCCTTCTCAGTTTTGGACATGAAGTTGGACTCTGAAAGAAACCTATTTGTATTAGGAAACAAATGACAGTTTGAAATGCTTCTAGAGCTCATTGTAACCCCTATAAATAGAGGACCTAAGTTCCTCATGTAATTGCCAATTCACTTATATTCTTGTCTCCAGAACTTGAGGCAGAGAGTCTTAATAAATTATTCTTTCTAGTCTTATGTTCTTCAACTCTTCTTCTTCTTGTTCTTCCTTCTATATGGAAGGCTAATCTTCTCCTTCAAGGGAGGAGATGAAGCCAGTGCTTAAGGTTTAATGATTCTTCCGGTTCATGGTGTTCTTGTCCGGGTTAGTTCTTTATGTTTATAGTTATTAGTTCTATTGCCCACACCAGGGGATGGAAGTATAGAATAGGGTTTATGTTTTGCAATATTAATATCATGCTAGTGTTATTTACTTTTCTTCTAGTAGTGTAATTCTTTAGAGTTAGGGAAGTATTCTTTGTGTTGCCCTAGAAGGGGTAGCTCAGGGAGTGGCTGCCTAGGGGAAGTATTCTTTGTGTTTACCTTAAGTGGTGATTCATTGAATGATCGCCCTATTAGGAAGTACTCCTTGATGTTGCTCTTGGTAATACATTGAATGGCTGCCCGAGCTTACATAAAAGGAAAGAAGATATTAATAGCATAAATATAGGAACAACCTTAAGTAGAGTTAATTGTTAAACGATGTTTCGTCCAAGAGGGCATCGGCACTTGCTCGATTGCCTAATTGGAGTCTACTTGTAAGAACAACCATGAAGCAGAAGGTCATAAGTCAAAAGTATTGGTGGATTCTAATCTCTTGAATTCTCTCTTTTATAAATTCTCAATAGTTTAGTTAGTTTAGCTTAGTTTAGCATTAGAATCTACAATCTCTACAATATTAGTTTTTAATCCCTCAAACCCCCTTTCCAGTCCTGTTCTTCATATAAACATACACTTAAAAGTGGAACGATACCCTACTCATCCTTTACTTATTGAGGGATAATTAGGTTTTGATACGCTTCTCTTTTGTTCAACGACCATACCACATTACACACACAAAAAGAGGCTGGTCAAATGGCGCCGCTGCCGTTTTAAGTTGTTTATGTTTAAGGTTTTCTTTCAAGATTAGAACTTTGGATATTGAGGTAATTTTAGCCGCATCATCCAACCTTTTGAGAAAGAAAGAAAGAAGCTTGAAGGACATCTCAAGACAAGATCTACCATCGGGTTAGTCGAATCTTCATTCTTTTTATTGCTTTTCTTAGTATAGTTGCATCATAGTTTAGTTTTATTGCTTTCTAGTATAATTGCATTTAGGATCTTTTCAACAATTGAAGTTGTAAGCCAACACAAGTGAAAAATCAAACTCTAGTGTTTCTTGTCCGAATCTTGACAAACGGACTATCGCCCGTAGGGGCGATGGTACTTAAGCAATCCAAGTGATTCACCATAACCCTAGAAGAGACAACTTTTAGACAATCCGGGCGAGATACTAGCTGCAAAGCCCAACCCAGTTGAAGAAAAGTAGTTTTACATTCTAGTATAATTTAGAATAGTTGCATAGTAGGATAGTTTTTGTTATTTTCGCATAGAATTTTCTAGTGTATGCCCCGTCGTCCATATCATCGTCCAGTAAGAACACAACAGTGGACAAGGTTTAACAACCGACTCACAAGAATACTAGACGAGATTGATACAATGGCCGCAAGCAATGATGGAGGTGTTTTGGACACCAATAATCCTGAAGCTATCCCTCCCATGCAAGCACAACAGAGGAAGAAGCTAAGTGATTTCTATTCACCAATCATTGGAGACCCACCAAGCAGTATTGTTTTTCCAGAGACAGAAGCTAACCAGTTTGAACTTAGAGCATCAGTAATCTCTATGCTTCCAAAGTTCAATGGTTCGCATAATGTTCAAATTTTATGTTCACATGAACAAATTTCTATCATCCTCGAGAACTTTCAAGAACAGAATATCGGGGATGAGAGTATCAAGTTAATTTTTCCACTCTCCCTCGAAGGTAAAGCATCCGAATGGTTAACCTGCGACAACCGATCAATTCAATCAACAACCGGGAGAAGTTGAGAACAAAGTTTATGAACAAGTTCTACCCACCCGAAAAAGCGGATGCCATGCAGCCAAGCCATCGGCAATTTCAAAGGGAAGGTGATCAAGAATATCATCAAAGTGGGAGAAATTCAATAATCCGCTAGTCTCATGTCCACATCATGGTTATGATAAGAGCAATAATGGCTCATTTTTTCTTTTCGAGGACTTTCTACTATGAACAAGCGGATGATCTGACCAATGCATCAAGGTAAGTTTACATCATTGGATGGAGAGGAAGCCTACAACTTTCGAGAATTTAGTGAAGACACTCAACAATGGAGTACTAGCAACGAGGACGTAGCTAGAGTGGAGGGGGTGCCGAAGAAATTTGGCAACCAAATTCAAGAAGACCCAAATCAAGCAATGCTATCAATTATGGCAAGCCTATCAACAGGACTTGAAAATCTGAACAAGAAGTTTGATCAGTTCTCCATGAATCCTCCAAAACCAAACAATTTCCAAGCTAAACCTCAGCCATCCAAGCCTTGTTATACCATTTGTGAGCTATGTTCTGATGAAGGCCACACCACTGAAGAGTGTTCGTACTATCTGGATACTAATGCAGAGGCATGTAGTATCAACTCTTTAGGAAGAAATAACCAGTTCAATCAGGGACAAAATTATTGGAAACCACAAAATACAAATCAGAGGAATTTTCCTCCAGGATTCCAAAATCACCAAATCGGTTCGAATAACCGATGATCGGCCCAAAACCGCCAAAGAACCATACGTAAATCAACGGTCATGCGGAACCAACAATACCAAGCCAACACAAACGCAGAGAGTTAGTACGGATCTTATGAGTGGATATATTGCCCCTACGCCCGAAAGCAAAAGCGGTTACCCCACATCGGAAGAAGCTATCACCACCATTGTCAATGAGCTGAAACGGACAAATCAAAGAACCCGAAGTTGGAGAATAACTTTAGTGTCATTCAAGGCCGATAGGGCAAATCGCTGCCGCTTTGACGGAGAGATCAAAAGGAGCATTACCAAGCCAACCGAGCCAAACCGAAAGGAAGAGGTGTCCCGCAGGTAGATAACCCGGAGATTACTCATGAACAAGTTAATCTTTGCCACCACCTCGAGGTCGCAAGAAAGTTGATAACAAGATTGTCTATGAACCGGAAAAGATTCCGTGGAGCCTAAGGTAACTTATGTCCCCACCATCCCACCCAGTTCTAACATTCCGGATATATCTAGTGTTGTGCCACCCAATCAAGTAATCGCTGAGAGAGAAGTCAAGGAACCTTTGTGAAAGTAAAGTAAGAAGAAGCCCATCACGAGTGACTCCACCTGTCACTCCACTATCTGTTACCAAACCAACCAAAGCCGAACGAAGAGAACCGATATTGAAGAATCCACCATCACCATTTCCTTCGAAACTAGTGAATACCAGAAAGGATGACCAGTACAAGGAGATTTGCGATGTATTTCAGAATTTACTGATTAATATCCAATTTCGACCGCCATCAAGCAAGTTCCCTCATATGCCAAGTTCCCTGAAAGATCTAGTAAAGTTAAGAAGACCAACATTTCAAAGAAGCTTTTATCGCCAAAGATGTTCATCGCATCTACAGAATCTATCGGTTGTGAAACCGAAAAGATCCCGGAAGTCCAACTATTACATGCAATCGAGATTCTTTGGAGGAACAAGCTTTATTAGATTTGGGTGCCGGTGTGAATCTTCTACCATATTTCGCTTCACGAAGTTGGGCTTGAAGGATCTAAAACCGAATCGATGTTACTTTACAAATTGGCGTGATAGATCAATGAAGATACCTAGAGGACTCATTGAAGACGCCATAGTCAAGATCGAAGACTTCTATTATCCCGGTTGATTTCACAAGTACTAGACCACGTAACCTACATCCGGGTAGGCGATACCAATCATTCTAGGCGACCATTCTTGGCCATCCGAAATGCACTCATCAACCGTCGAAACGGTAATATGACGTTATCCTTTGGTAATATGAGAGTCGAAAACCAATATCTTCCATATCGTTATTCGGCAACCACGGGAGGTGTGTCTTTGGAAATGAGGTTTGTATGATTGAAGCGTTAGCACGGGATTATCGACTCATTCATATCCCTGCCGACAAATTGTCGAAAAGCTTCGGCTGGATTTCGGTGTGGAGGAACTTAGTGTTGAGGCAATGCCTGATGGACCATATAAAGAGCTTAAGAAAGAGCCGCCTAAGCTAGAATTGAAGCCTTTGCCGTCTACACTCAAGTATGTTTTCTTGGGAGATTTGGGAACCTACCCAGTAGTTATTTCATTAGATTTGACTGTGGAGCAGGAATCCAGGTTAGTAGCACTTTTAAAGGAACACAAGTCAGCTATAGGTTGGACAATTGATGATATCAAGGGGATCAGCCCTATGATAGTTCAACATAGGATTCATCTGGAAGAGGATTCCAAGACTTCTAAGCAAGAGGTTGTCAAACTCCTTGACACCGACATTATCTACCCTGTTTCGATAGTCGATGGGTTAGTCCAGTTCAAGCTGTGCCGAAGAAATCCGGAACCACAATAATCGAGAATGAGAACAATGAGTTGATTCCAACCAGGATTCAGACTGGATGGAGAGTTTGCATCGATTATAGGAAGTTGAATAGCGCATCGAGGAAAGATCATTTTCCATAGCCTTTCATCGATCAGATATTAGAAAGATTAGCTTGACAAGCTTATTACTGCTTTCTTGATGGTTACTCAGGATACTTTCAGATCCATATTCACCCTGAGGACCAAGAGAAGACATTCACATGTCCTTTTGAGGATTGTCTGCATCATCTCTCCTTAGTCCTTAAACGTTGTTCGCGATACCAACTTAGTTACGAATGGGGAAAAGTGTCACTTCATGGTAAAGGAAGGGATCTGGCTGGAAGGAATTCTAGTAGATCGGTTTAAAATGTGTCTACAGGAAGTAAGCATCTTTGTCGAAAAGATCGGTTTGAGATGGAAACCTAAGTACTCCCCACACTGTTAGTTTATGGGATTTACTCCCCTGTTGACCTTCAAAGGAAGATAATTTGTATGGCTCATGTAGGGTTGGTAAAAGTCCATTTGCACATAAGAGGAGAGTGCATAAGCTAGGTTCGTAAGAATTGCCATTCAAACTTGTCCCGGTTCTGACCATTAAGAGAAAATTGTTGGTACAAGGTATACTTTTGTCAATCACATGCTGAGAGAGATCAGAAGAATTCCTACAAAGTGGAACCGAGTGGGTGGGAGTACAAGTCTTGAGGATCTGACTATAAAGGACTCAAAAGTCTTGAGGATATGACTTTAAAAGACTCACATTACGTCTTCGGGATCTGACGTAAAAAGACCTAAATATTTGTTTCTTGAACTAATTCTGATATTCGGCATCAATGGTAATATCCTACCTTTTTCTCATCCATTTCATTTACTTCTTTATACATTGAGGTCAATGCATGCATAAGTAGGGGGTGTATTTGAGAAATGAATTTCGAAAATTAGTTTTCAAAAACAAAAATATTTTTGTTTCTATATCAGTAGCATGAGAAAAATGAATTTTAATGATGAGTCTGGGATATAGATTCTATACTGCTTAGTGTGAGTTTGATAGATAGTTGATATTATTGATTTCATTACCGCTTAGACTATTTATTATGCTCGGACATAGTTCTTATTGATAGAATTCTTTATCAAGGCACCACCATAATATTTGGTCAGTTTTGTGTACTTTTGCTAGAAGAGAGATTTAAACCCCTAGTAAAATTTGGAAGTAGAATTTTTAGACTTAGCCCGTGAGACTTGAGCTTTATACTCATTCTTTGAGAGTTCTTATTTAAAAATCCGGTCTTAGTGACTCATCATCTTTCAGTTCTTTATGTCGTTGTAATATAGTCTCATTATTCGTTGATTTGGTTAATCACTTAAGTGACATCAACCGGGAGATAGCCATTAGGTCTTGTAGTCTATTCAAAAAGCAGTATCATAATCGATAAGTCAAGTAGTGAACCCATTCAGCCTTTATCCCACCTAGTAGGACCATCATGTTAAACCTTTGCGCCTTTACAATAAGCCATTTTCTTTCATAAAACCCTTTACCCGTCACCCAACTCCAGACAAGGAGTATAGCCAAAATCTTTATCAGCCATACCCATATGTTTCTGAGAATACGAGGGGCATAAAGAGGAAGAAAGACCACAAAAGGAAGATTACAAGGAAATACCAGAGAGATACAATGAATCCCATCATTCTGTTGAAGCTAGTGGAAAACAAGCATATCCAGTACTAATCAAGGATATACCACTGAGCTTTAAAAAAAAAAAAAAAAGTTGAACAGAATGGATGGAAAAGCTAAGACAAAGGAAGAATTTTCTCTGCAATACAGAATTTGAAGAAATCTTCCAAAGAAAGAAGCAAAACCCTTAGTGTTTTAAGAAACAACCTTAGAATCCTTTTTACCTTTCCTTCATAAACCAATACCCAAGCCAAGTTACAACCCATGACTTATCACTACAGTATGGTACGAAGTCTAGAATAGGTGAGAGGATGCTAAAGTGAAGGACCCGACACTTCATATGTGATTGACATTCTTTCCATGAGACTACTTTTATTCAGAAGTCTATTTTTCAAGGTAGTATGTGGGATGTTCGTATGCATTATTCTTTTCCCCACATACATGAGGTAAAATAGTAGACCATCTTCTGAGAGATTCTTTGTTGAAATTATGACTAGTGAAGATTGAAAGTCGAGATTTATCTGTCTAAAGGTAAACTAGGGATTCCGTTTCTTGGATAGGAGAGTATAGGAGATTGACTAAGTACACACATAAGCCTTGATTGAGAATTTTGTTAATTTTTACTATCTCCCATCATAATCTATGAGTCTTTGCAGCAATGTAGTTAGCAATGGAGACCGGCCTATTGGAGTAAGCACTAAGTGGGTAAGGAATTTTCTCTCTCAAAAAATACTATCATTCTTGAACATGCTATTGATTGATTTTGTGGGTATATCACCTGAAAACCCTCACGAGACTATAACTCGTCCTTTTGGGGACCTTAAAGGTTTAAAGCCTTGTTGCATATGGTAAATGCAATCGCGATGCCTGCGAAAGTGAGTTAGGATTTTATTTTTGTTATTAGGATATGATTTTGATCACTTATCTATTTTTTTATCTTATTTGCTAAGAGACTAGCAAAAGGCTAGTTGGGAGTTGTGATAAGTGCTCAAAAAGTGCTATTTAACCCTCGATTATGCCTCTTGTTTAGCCATCTTAGTGGACTAATAGTGTTTATAAGTTGTGTTTTAAGATTCTACAGGTAAAAAAGAGAGTTTTGTAGAATATTAGAGAAAATAGGGTAAAACAAAGCAATTCGGAGCATTAATGATCACATGGGAGGTCCGTGGACAATCATGGAGAAGGCCAAGGAATTGGAGCTATTAAAGATGCGACTTGGACCTATTTTAAAGTCTATTTGGAAGCCCAAGGCCAAAGGATTCGTTGCTTGGACCAAAGCCCGCAAAAGAGGATAGAAGGATAGAGCAGAAGAGAGAAAATCGGCTTATGCGTCTGGGACGCATGGATTGAGCGTCCAGACGCATTGATTGCGTCTGGGACGCATAGATCGAGCGTCCAGACGCATTGATTAAGTCTGGGACGCATTATTACGCATGAATCGACACTGTGGCCAATTCCTTCTCAGTTTTGGACATGAAGTTGGACTTTGAAAGAAACCTATTTGTATTAGGAAACAAATGACGGTTTGGAATACTTCTAGAGCTCATTGTAACCCCTATAAATAGAGGACCTAAGTGCCTCATGTAATTGCCAATTCACTTATATTCTTGTCTCCAGAACTTGAGGTAGAGAGTCTTAATAAATTATTCTTTCTAGTCTTATGTTCTTCAACTCTTCTTCTTCTTGTTCTTCCTTCTATATGGAAGGCTAATCTTCTCCTTCAAGGGAGGAGATGAAGCCAGTGCTTAACGTTTAATGATTCTTCTGGTTCATGGTGTTCTTCAATCAGGTTAGTTCTTTATGTTTATAGTTATTAGTTCCATTGCCCACGAGGGGGATGGAAGTATAGAATAGGGTTTATGTTTTGCAATATTAATATCATGCTAGTGTTCTTTACTTTTCTTCTAGTAGTGTAATTCTTTAGAGTTAGGGAAGTATTCTTTGTGTTGCCCTAGAAGGGGTAGCTCAGGGAGTGGCTGCCTAGGGGAAGTATTCTTTGTGTTTGCCTTAAGTGGTGATTAATTGAATGTCCACCCTATTAGGAAGTACTCCTTGATGTTGCTCTTGGTAATACATTGAATGGCTGCCCGAGCTTACATAAAAGGAAAGAAGATATTAATAGCATAAATATAGGAACAACCTTAAGTAGAGTTAATTGTTAAACGATATTTCGTCCAAGAGGGCATCGGCACTTGCTCGATTGCCTAATTGTAGTCTACTTGTAAGAACAACCATGAAGCAGAAGGTCATAAGTCAAAAGTATTGGTGGATTCTAATCTCTTGAATTCTCTCTCTTATAAATTCTCAATAGTTTAGTTAGTTTAGCTTAGTTTAGCATTAGAATCTACAATCTCTACAATATTAGTTTTTAATCCCTCAAACCCCCTTTCCAGTCCTGTTCTTCATATAAATATACACTTAAAAGTGGAACGATACCCTACTCATCTTTTACTTATTGAGGGATAATTAGGTTTTGATAAGCTTCTCTTTTGTTCAACGACCATACCACATTACACACACAAAAAGAGGCAGTGTCAACATTCCTTTGCGCTACCAATGGATGCAAAGGTCAGCGAAATTCTGTCTCAAGGTAACTGGTCCTCTATGGTGGAATCTATCTCGGACAGCTCCTTGAAAAACCGCATCTTGAATACGGAAGTGAATAGTTACCTAGACAAAGATGAGGTTATTTGGTCAGCGAGTAATAGCGGAGAATTCTCGATTAAATCAAAGATATTCAAAAAAGGAGAGACAAAAGGATCGCTTGATACGAGAAAAAAGACCTTGCACTTCTCGAATGCGATTCTATGTGGTATGTCTTCTGAGCACTCAAAGCATTTATTCTTCGATTTGTCAATACTCAAAGGTGTCCGGGCCTTTGTTAAAAATTACCTTGGACTAGGGGAGCTGGTCAAAGACTCCTCGTCATAAACTCATAATGGTATAGTATTTTCAGGTTATGTCGGCAAACCACCACCTGTGCTAATATCTTTAAAGCTTTTATTGGAGCTACGGTCCACGAGATTTGGTGCGAAAGGAACAGACGGAAGAAGAAGAACATCTTGTTGACGCCCCAACAGTTAATCTCAAAGACTATGACCACAATGAAACTGTACATACAGAAAAATCTAACAGAGGTCAAAGATTCTTACTCTCTGCGAGCTCTTGCTGAAAGGTTGGGACTGCATATGAACTTTAAACCTCAGGAAGTTCTTTGGTGCAAGTGGAAGCCAGCGGAACAAGGTGCTTACATGGTTAACACTGATGGTTCGGTCCAGCAAAATGCAAGTGGGTATGGAGGGGCTATATGAGATAGCTTGGGTAATGTAGTTCGCGCTTATGCAGGTTGCTCGTCAAGGAACTCAGTTATATACCAGGAAATCCAAGCCATTGCAGCTGGGCTTAAGCAGGCCCAAGAGATGGGTATAGAAAAACTAGAAGTCAATTCGGACTCTCTGGGAGCCATAAACATTTTGAAAGGGAATGAATGCAGCCCATGGTATTGTGCTAAAACGGTAGCCTACATTAGAAGTATTACTTGCTCCTTTGCTAAATGCTCTTTTAGCCATACCTTTCGAGAAGGAAATCAGGCAGCTGACTATCTTTCAAAATTGTATAGATCGCCAGATGATGGTGATGTTGTATTCTCTCCTCCTCTAGACGAGAAGTTACATCGTATCATAGAGGCAGATAGAATAGGAACTATGTATCCCCGTTTTTCTTCTAATACAGGTTGAGGTCAGCCATAACCTCTAGATTAAAAAAAAAAAAAAAAAAACTTTTTGCACAAGAACATGGCTGAAAAAGGATATAAAAGCATAAAGGAGATCAATGACACCAACGGAAGTTACATAATAAAAGTCAAAGTGAGTAGAATATGGGAAGCAACCGACTTCAATACAGATAAAATCAAAAGTTTAGACATGTTGCTGATAGATGAGCATGTAAGTATAAGTATTTTAAAAAATTGCAAATATTAGATACATGAAATTTTATGATTTGACAATTTTAAAATCTAACAAGGAGATCAGATACATGCCAAAATCCCAATTTCCTTTGTGCTCAAATATAAACCACAGCTGAAGGAGATGTTGTTGGGGTTTATATTAATACCAATCGATTTCCCCACTACACAGATAACTTGTATTTGAAAACAATTCAACTCCAGACAAATTCTAAATATCAATTACAACCTATGCTAACATGCCCAACTCGCTAAATAACTATTAACAACATATAATAATGTAAAGTAGAATTATACGGATACCATAACACAAAGATATACCGTGGTTCGGTCAATGATGCCTACTTCCACAAGAGCTAATCCTTTTATAAAGTGGGAAGGAAGATTACAATCTCTCCTTTCAGTCTCTCACCTTACTAGATCACTCCTCTCTCTTTACAGAATTGTCTCTCTGTAAAGGTTGTCTCTTAATCTTAATTGCTTTCAAGATTGGGTTTCTCTCTTTGTTCTTGTGTATTTTTGTGTCTCTTATGGGTGCTAGGTTTTGACAAAAACTCTAACCCTTCTTGCAAACTCATGGTCCACAAAAAATAGAATTCTTCTGAAAATAGACTTGGACGCGGGGTGCACCTCGAGGAAGAACAAGCTGAGCGCATGAAGAGCTGAAGTGCCTGGAGGTCGACCAAGGCATGAGCGCTGGGCGCTCGAAAGCGTAACAAACTGAGCGTGAAGTGCACGGAGGTCGAAAGCAAAGCATGGCGCTGCCCGCGACCTTTCAGGTAAGACCAAATTGAGCGCATGGTGCGCTCAGCCTTCTTCATGCAGACTGAACTTAAATTTCTCCTCATGTGAGGGATAACTCTAACAATCTCCCCCTCCCGAACAGTGAGGGGGGATACCTCCATGCAATATCCAAATCAACAGGAGGAGTCTGCAACCATTCCGGCGATAGGACAACAAACATCAAACTTACCTTTCGATAAGACTTTGGTCATCATATCCGACCCGTTCTTGTCAGTATGAATCTTCTCGATACACAAATGTTTGTCTTCCAGTACTTATCTAATCCAATGATAACGCACGTGTATGTGCTTGGATCTAGAATGAAAACTCGGATTCTTGCTAAAATGGATGGCGCTCTGACTGTCACATAGAACTACAAATTGTTTCTGCTTTAGCCTTAGTTCGTCGAAGAACCTCTTCATCCATAGCATCTCTTTGCAACACTCAGTGGCTGCAATATACTCGGCTTCTGTAGTAGAGAGGGCAACACACTTTTGTAACTTAGATTGCCAAGAAACTGCTCCCCCTGCAAAAGTAACCAGATAACCGGAGGTGGACTTCGTCGAGTCAACATCACCTTCCATGTCTGCATCAGTGTAGCCTTCAAGTAAGGTCTTACTTCCACCAAAGCACAAACACGATTTGGAAGTGCCCTTGAGATATCTCAATATCCACTTAACACCTTCCCAATGCTCTTTCCCCGGATTTGATAGAAATCGGCTTACAACACCAACGGCGAAAGCAATATCCGGTCTTGTACACACTATGACATATATCAAACTGTCCACTGCGGATACATAAGGAATCTTTTCCATCTGACTCTGCTAATGCTCACCCTTTGGACACATCTCTTTGGTCATGCGGAACTCGCCACCAAGCGGACAACTGACTGGCTTTGCTTGATCCATGTTGAATCTCTTCAATACCTTCTCAATGTAGCTTTCTTGAGAAAGCCACAACTTCCCACTCTTTCTACCATGAGTGATCCACATCTCAAGTATCTGCTTTGCTTGACCCAAATCCTTCATCTCAAAGGACTTACTCAAGTCTTTCTTCAGCTTGGATATCTTGTTGATGTTCATGCCAACTATCAACATATCATCCACATACAGCAAAAACACAATAAAATCCCCATCTAGAAATCTCTGAACAAACACACAATGATTGGAAGCAGACTTTTTGTATCCTTGCTTTGCCATAAAGGAATCAAACTTTATGTACCACTATCTCGGTGCTTGCTTCAACCCATACAAGCTTTTTATCAGCTTGCATACTAGGTGCTCCTTGCCTTTGACCTCAAACCCCTCTGGCTGGTCCATGTAGACATCTTCTTCAAGGTCTCCATAAAGAAAAGGTGTCTTAACATCTAGCTGCTCAACCTCTAGGTTCATACTTGCGGTCATACCCAATACCACCCGGATAGAAGTCATCTTCACTACAGGAGAGAAAATCTCATCAAAGTCAATCATTTTCCTTTGACCAAATCCCTTCACAACAAGGCGAGCTTTGTGCCTTGGGTGAGGATTATTCTCCTCATGCTTGACTTTGTAAATCCACTTATTCTTGAGAATTTTTCGTCCTTGCGATTTCTCAACTAACTCATAAGTGTGATTCTTATACAAAGAATCCATCTCTTCATGCATGGCCTTCAACCACTTCTCCTTGTCTGTACCTTCAAGAGCCTCTTTATAGTACATAGGATCTCCACCATCAGATAGTGAAACATACGTATATGGTGGATACCCGGTTGAAGTTTGTCTCTCTCTGTCTATCCTCCTTGCCCCATCTTCTAGTGCCTCAGGAGGATGCACTTATGCTTGCTCAGGTGGTGGTTCATGCACTTCATCTGCATATTCTATATCAATAGGTTCTATCCCATCATGAGCAATATGATCATCCTTATGAGCTTCAAACTCATGGTTATCTGCATTCTCAATGCCTTCTGCACGTTCCACAATAGGAACTTTTGGATCTGAATCAACAAGATCATTGGTAAAAGCCTGTAGCTTCTCACCCTCCTCTAAGTCTGCTATGGTTTGGTCTCCTAAGAACACAACATCTTGACTTCGGATTACTTTCTTGTTAATCAGATCATAGAGTTTGTAGCTAAACTTCTCATCCCCATAACCCAGATAAATGCACTGCTTGGCTTTGTCATCAAGCTTGGATCTCTCATCCTTCAGAATATGCACACAAATGCCCTGCACCCAAATGCCCTCAAGTATCCATAATCAACATCTCTGCCTGACTATACTCTTTCTGGATAGTCACTATTCAGAGGCTTTGACGGCGATAGGTTGATCACATGCAAAGCTGTACGCATTGCTTCTACCCAGTAGCTTCTAGGTAGCTTAGAGCGAGATAACATGCATCTCATCCTCTCTACAATGGTACGATTCATTCTCTCTACTATTCCATTCTGTTGCGGTGTCTTGGGAATGGTCTGCTCATGACGAATCCTATGACTCTGGAAATACTCTTCAAACGGCCCTATGTACTCACCCCCATTATCTGAGCGAATACATTTCAAAGGCTTCCCTGTCTCTCTTTCCACCATGCTCTAGAATGTCTTGAACATGCCAAGTACTTCATCCTTGGTCTTCAGACTATAGGCCCATATCTTTCTTGATGCATCATCAATGAATGTCAAGAAGTACAAAGCTCCCTGGTGGGACTTTACTCTCATAGGACCACATAAATCAGTGTGAACAAGCTCAAGGACATTGTCCTTCTTGTGAGACGGGAATCTTTGGAAAGACACCCTGCGTTGCTTTCCTACCAAACAATGAGTACATCTATTTAAATGTGTACCTTTGATGTCTGGCAAGGCCTTTTGCTTAGCAAGAACTTCCATCCCTTTTATGCCTATATGACATAGTCTCTTGTGCCACAGTTTGGAGGAAGCTTCTTCTTCTGCCGCATTCACTTATGCTTTATACAAACTAGCCTGTGTTTTGTAAAGAAAGCAAGTTTTCTTCCCTTTGGCTCCTACTATGGAACCTCTGCTTAGTTTCCATACCCCGTTACCAAACGAGTTTACAAAGCCATCATCATCTAACTTCCCAGTGAAAATTAGGCTTAGCCGAATGTCAGGGACATGTCTTACATCCTTGAGTGTCAAGGTGTAGCCGACATTAGTTTCTATGTGAACATCCCCAATCTCTACAATCTTTGAGACTCAACTGTTGCCCATTTTCACTTCACCATATTCACCATAGCTGTAGGTAGTGAAGAATCCCCTGTGCGGTGTGACATGATAGGATGCTCTTATATCTATCACCCACTCTGTATCCTGGCCTGAAGTGCTCAAACATAACTTGTCACCATCTGACACAATTCTTACTTCACCATGTGAAGCGATATCTGTGGCGTCTCTACTGGCAGTGCTTTCTTTTAACTCTAACTTGTCTTCATGTACGGTACTAGTCTTCTCATCCCTCTTCAATTCTATGCATTCATATTTGAAGTGGCCATGGATACCGCAATGATTGCACGACAAGTCTTTCTTAATAGGTTTGCTCGCGCTCCTAGATTTTCTATTGTCTTCGCCTCTAGAATGAGATGGTTTTCTGCTTTTGCCTCTCTCTTGCTTTTCTATAACAAGGATCTCTGAGTGACAGGAGCTATTATGTGCATCCTTTCTTGTCTTCTCGTAGAGGTCTTCTAAAGTCTTCCACAGGCTGAAGGCTGTGGTCTCTTGGGATACAATGCGGATTACATTGTTGTCAATCCGTTGTCTAATGCACCCAATCGCTTTTTCATCAAGCGTCTTCCACTCGGCATCGGATACTGTATCCGATTTTACTCCCCCATTCTCAATGGGTTGTGCCAGGTCCTCGCAATAGAGCAAGTTTTCCATCCTAGCTTTCCACATGATGTAGTTACCTCTATTCAGATTTGTCATGCGAGTGTTCACGGAATGGTCCATCTCTACAAGTTATTTAAACTCAAATCTTCTCTCAGAAGTTTTGTCAAACACCTTCTGACCAAGATTTGGATAACACCCTAGGCTAATCTAACCAAGGCTCTGATACCACTTGTTGGGGTTTATATCAATACCAATCGATTCCCCCACTACACAGATAATTTGTATTTGAACACAATTCAACTCTAGATAAATTCTAAATATCAACTACAACCTATGCTAACATGCCCAACTCGCTAAACAACTATTAACAATAGATAATAATGTAAAACAGAATTAAACGCATACCACAACACAAAGATATACCGTGGTTCGGCCAATTATTCCTACTTCAACAAGAGCTAATCCTTTTATAAAGTGGGAAAAAAGATTACAATCTCTCCTTCCAGTCTTTCACCTTACTAGATCACTCCTCTCTCTTTACAGGGTTGTCTCTCTGTAAAGGTTGTCTCTCAATCTTGATTGCTTTCAAGATTGGGTTTCTCTTTTTGTTCTTGTGTATTTTCATGTCTCTTATGGGTGTTAGGTTTTGACAAAAACTCTAACCCTTCTTGCAAACTCGCGGTCCACAAAAAATAGAATTCTTTTGAAAATAGACTTGGGCGCGGGGTGCACCTCGAGCAAGAACAAGCTGAGCGCATGGCGTCTTTGAAGTGCTCGAGGTCGAAAGCAAGGCATGGGTGGGTGGGGCATCTGCGAAGACTAAAGACCAAGCATGGCGCTTTAGCCTTCTTCATGCGGTGAACGGTTTCTCCTCATGTGAGGGATAACTCCAACAGATGCAAATCTACTACATGGAAGAGTTTTCTACATTCAAAATATATGAAAAAGTGGCATACCGTCCCGTCAATCATACATCATTATTTTCAATTGGAACACGATCTTGAAGCCATCCAAAGAAGAAGATATACAGTTTCCAAAACAACTATTTAACTTCACAAATTTTTCTGAAGTGTCGTCAAGAAAAGACAACATACACCTAACAGGTAAATACTACATCTACATTCACTAAAACAATAAGTACTCAACATAATTGCTATGTCATAACACAATTCTATTTCAATGTCTACAGATGTCATCGAAATAGTCAGAACCAATAGAAAAGCTAAAGAAAAATAAAAATAAAACTACCATGATGAAAATATATGTAATAGATGAATGGTAAATCTTCCAAATTAACAACTTATTATACAACATAATCAGGTTTTGTACTAACTGAAAATTGTTGCGTGATTATTGTAGGAACTTTTCTATAGCGGTAACTATTTGGGGTGAGAAAGCAAACAGTGTCAAAGATTGGATAGTTCAAAACACTTCAAGGAGAACTGTATTAATAATAAGTTCAACATCCGTTAGTTACTTTAATGGTACGTTATATCAATACATTTATTCATTTATAAGTGAAATATTATCTAAAATTAACTTTATATGATAGGAACATATTTTCTTTCTACAACATCGGCGACAAAAGTATACCAGAATTCAGAAATTCCAGAATTTACCGTTCTGAAAAACAGGTACAATCAAATAGAACTTTTACAAAGTAATAATTAATTAGTTTAATAGAAATAAAACTGAAAAAAAAATAACTTTTTCACAGTCCAATGGAAGTCGAAATATAAGAAGAGCAAATGAAGACATCGAAAACTACCGAAGAAGTAATGACCCAAAACAGGAGGTGTTTGTCCGAGATAACAAATTCTGTGATAGATCTTTTTTCAGACATAAGTTACTTCTTCTTATGAGCTACTTACAAAAAATAAATAATACAACGTTTAATGACTTATTACTTTGCAGGAAAAGTACTTCACATGCAAGGCATCCATAATAAAAGTGATGCACGAAAATGGTTGGTATTACAACGCTTGCCCAAACCCCAACTGTGGAAATAAGTTGAATACGAACGCAGAAGGATATGATTGCACAGAGCATGGTGTCGTCGAGCCAATTCAAAAGTAAGACTCTTTGATCAAGTATCACTTACAATATATGAAGCATGGTATATCAACTAAACGTACACTAAATTTCTAGGTACATCCTAAAGTTTGATATTGAGGACAGCACAGCCACTGCAAGGGCAACTGCATTTGAAGAAGTGACATCAACTTTAATGAAAAAGAGCACAGCGGAATTAATCGCAATGGATTCAAAGGTAGATAATTTATACACAAATTGCCAACTAATATAGATAACATCCAAATTTATGTTAACTGGCCGTTGATATATCTTTATAGGAGAATGGAATAGAGTTTGCTGAAAAGGAATTCAGGAAGTTGATTGACCATACGGCTATATTCCAGATAAGAGTCACAAAATTCAACAAAGAACGAAACAATAATTCACTCACTATTTCTAAAGTCTTTCCACTTCACAAAGACTACTACAATGGAGAAGAAAATCCAAAGGTACAATCCATATCTGTCATTAGAACAATTACTACAGTCTAAGTTTGCTTTATTTTGTGTAACATAATATAACAATACAACATCTTTATACTATTTTTTTTTTTCAATTTCAGGTCAACTATGATCCACTGGTCAATTATGTTGCACCTGCAAGTAGAATTGCCTCTCAGAATACAAAAATAACTGATAAAACGCTTAATCGAACGTTTATTGGTTTCCTTTGTTAGTTAAGTCCGAGGTCCACAGTCCGAAGTCCGAAGTCCAAAGTCCGTATAGTCGTACGTTTTAGTCAAGTTACCTTACTCACGTGGGTTTGGTAGGATAGGTCGAGTAAGGGATCGTCCAAACCTTAGGGCTCGGAAAGGTTCACAACTGGAATTACAACTTTTTGTGAGTAGGATTTTAGGTTTTTTAGTTGGTTTAATTAAATTAACGGTAATGCAAATAATGTAAATTACTACGGTGATTTTGATGTAGATAAACAAAGATAGAGAAACAGGGAGAGAGTTAATCATACTCATGCAAGAATCATTTTTCAACAGTTTATATTACCACATCACTATATCTCTAATTCGTCTCGTGTTCGGAGACGACGTAGAGTATTGATCCCTAGCGCATGCCCAAATCTCTAAGCCGCATCGCACTAACATAAGGAATTGAACTAATATTTCATCTCTGGAATATCATTTCAGCTCCTGGCTCGATTCCACATCAATTTGGACAAATTGGAGAGTATGTCCCCGACACCAAGAGTCGTAGCGAGACATTTTGAGTCGTGCACGAGGCGCTACGAGCATCAGCACTCCAAATTTGTACAGTCTCAGTCATTTTGGGACCGGATGTCTAATCTATGCCTAATTCCTAAGCAGTGATTCTAGAATATTAAATAGTCAATCCGGATTCTCACACGAGCAGCATAACCCTCCCCCTAAGGGGGGGGGGGGATTAGCTCATGGTCATTGAAGGAATAATAAAACTTGTTGTATACATTAAATAAATAAATACAGGACATAAATTAAACTTGACAAGAAATAACTTTTATTAAGAAGAAAATGACTTACAGTATTTAAGCTGCTGAAATGAAAAGGACAGAATTTAAGTGCTGAAATGAAAACTACTTAACTGCTACGCGGAGGCTAAAGCATGAAAATGCTGAAGGAGAAATAATGAAGGCAACCCCCTCATATATATAGGCTGGAGACTGGAGACGGATTTAATTGAGTTTTGGCCGTTTCTCAATTTGAGACGTTCAAAACTTTGATATTCAAAGTTTTGTTTGCATGTGAATTCCTTTTAACCAAAGTTTTGTTTACGAAACAAAACTTCATTTAATGTTTCGTCCTTTTGTGCTTTGTTTTTGTCCTTTTGCTCAATTTCATTTCAATCTTTGAACAAGTACGTGTCTTCTCACATTGTACGGTGGCACAATTGTGACCATCTCTTGCCACCTGCCTATGCTGACTCGTCATGCCTTTTGGGCCCGCCGAGTGGGTCCACTTAGTGTGTCCAGTGGCGGCGCTGATTTTGACATTTTTACAATTTTCTGTCTTTGCGTAGGGTTCGTCGCCCTGGTCGCTCTGGCAGTTCACTAGCCAACGTCGGCATCTAGATTTATCAAATGTGAGTTTCGGAAGTTTGCTGCTTCTTTATATGTGGGCCCGTTCTGCACTAGTTTTGTTCTTTTGGAAACTTCGGCTCTAGTAAGGTTTTGTTGGGCTTCACGGGGGTTGAGTGGGAAACTTCAAATATTCCGGTATTCCTGTACTTTGATGCATGTTTTATCATTATATTCATGTTAACTGCGGAAACCTGCAAAAGTACGAAATTACAATTATTACATGATTATTAAACACATAATCGACCAAAATGTTATGTCTCTCGGGGTTTAATATTATAGTTTTGGATGCTTATCAATAACTCATAAGATTTCACATCGTTTAAAAGTGCATTTGGATGGAAGTGTTGCTGGGGTTATAATCCGATACCAATCGATCCCCACTACACAGATAACTTATATTTGAACCAACAACAACTCCAGACTAATTCTAAATATCAACTACAACCTAACTAACATGCCCAAGTCTCTAAACAACTATTAACAACAGATAATAATGTAAGGAGAAGAACAAGCATACCACAACACAAAGATATACCGTGGTTCGGCCAATGTTGCCTACTTCCACAAGAGCTAATCCTTTTATAAAGCAGGAAAGACAATTACAATCACTCCTTTTCAGTCTCTCACCTTACTAGATCACTCTTCTCTCTTTACAGGGTTTTCTCTCTGCAAAGGTTATCTCTCAATCTTGATTGCTTTCAAGATTGGGTTTTCTTTGACTTCTGTATTGTCTCGTGTGTTTTCTTAGGTTTTCCAAAACCTTATTTCTGTTTATATACTGCCCTTCCAAATTTGCGGTTACAATAGCGAATTAGAATGCAAATATAGGCATGGGCGCAGGCGCGCCCTTGGCCAGGCAAAGTCGAGGGTGGGGCACGCTCAATCACCTGGAAGATGTTCACAGCATGGGCGCAGGTCCCGCCTTGAGCTAGGCAAAGTCGAGGGCGGGGCACGCTCATGCTTCTCCACAGAAGCTGAACTTCTTTTTCTCCTTATGTGAGGGATAACTCTAACAATCTCCCCCTCCTGAACAATGAGGGGGGATACCTCCATGCAATTTCCAAATCAACAGGAGGAGTGTGCTACCATTCCGGCGGTAGCACAACAAACATCAAACTTACCTTTCGGTAAGACTTTGGTTATTATATCTGACCCGTTCTTGTCGGTATGGATCTTCTCGATACACAAATATTTGTCTTCGAGTACTTCTCTAATCCAATGATAATGCACGTGTATGTGCTTGGATCTAGAATGAAAACTCAGATTCTTGCTCAAATGGATGGCGCTCTGACTGTCGCATAGAACTACAAACTATTTCTGCTTTAGCCTTAGTTCATCGAAGAACCTCTTCATCCATAGCATCTCTTTGCAACATTCAGTGGCTGAAATATACTCGGCTTCTATAGTGGAGAAGGCAACACACTTTTGTAACTTAGATTGCCAAGAAACTGCTCCCCTTGCAAAAGTAACCAGATAACCGGAGGTGAACTTCATCGAGTCTACATCACCTGCCATGTCTGCATTAGTGTAGCCTTCAAGTAAGGTCTTACTTCCACCAAAACACAAACACAATTTGGAAGTGCCCTTGAGATATCTCAATATCCACTTAACACCTTCCCAATGCTCTTTCCCCGGATTTGACAGAAATCGGCTTACAACACCAACGGCGAAAGTAATATCCGATCTTGTACACCATTGCATACATCAAGCTGCCCACTGCGGATGCATAAGAAATCTTTTCCATCTAACTCTGCTCATTCTCACCCTTTGGACACATCTCTTTGGTCATGCGGAACTGGCCACCAAGCGGACAACTGACTGGCTTCGCTTGATCCATGTTGAATCTCTTCAACACCTCAATGTAGCTTTCTTGAGAAATCGAAAACTTCCCACTCTTTCTGTCACGAGTGATCCACATCCCAAGTATCTATTTTGCTTGACCCAAATCCTTAATCTCAAAGGACTTACTTAAGTCTTTTTTCAGCTTGGATATCTTATTGATGTTTAGGCCAACTATCAACATATCATCCACATACAACAAGAGCACTATGAAATCCCCATCTGGAAATTTCTGAACAAACACACAATGATCGGAAGCAGACTTCTTGTATCCTTGCTTCGCCATAAAGGAATTAAACTTTATGTACCACTGTTTCGGTGTCTGCTTCAATCCATACAAACTCTTTATCAGTTTGCATACTAGGTGCTGCTTGCCTTTGACCTCAAACCCCTCTTGCTGGTCCATGTTGATATCTTCTTCAAGGTCTCCATGAAGAAAAGGTGTCTTAACATCTAGCTGCTCAACCTCCAGGTTCATACCGAATCCCTTCACAACAAGGCGAGTTTTGTGCGTTGGGTGTGGATTGTTCTCCTCATGCTTGAATTTGTAGATCCACTTATTCTTGAGAATTTTTCTTCCTTTCGGTCTCTCAACTAACTCATAAGTGTGATTTTTATGCAAAGAATCCATCTCATTATGCATGGCCTTCAACCACTTCTCTTTGTCTGTACCTTCAAGAGCCTCTTGATAGTACATAGGTTCTCCACCATCAAATAATAAAATATACGTATGTGGTGGATACCTGATTGAAGCTCGTTTCTCTCTGTTAGACCTCCTTGCCCCATCTGCTGGTGCCTCAGGAGGATGCACTTCTACTTGCTCAGGTGGTGGTTCATGCACTTCATCTGCATCTTCTATATCAATAGGTTCTATCCCATCATGAGCAATTGGATCATCATCATGAGCTTCAAACTCATAGTTCTCTACATTCTCAATGCCTTCTGCACGTTCCACAGTAGGAACTTCTGGTTCTGAATCAACAAGATCATTAGTGAAAGCCTGTAGCTTCTCACCCTCCTCAAAGTTTGCTATGGTTTGGTCTTCCAAGAACACAACATCTCAACTTCGGATTACATTCTTGTTAATTGGATCATAGAGTTTATAGCCAAACTTCTCATCCCTATAACCTAGAAAAATGCATTGCTTGGCTTTGTCATCAAGCTTGGATCTCTCATCCTTCAAAATATGAACAAATACCCTGCACCCAAATACCCTCAAGTATCCATAATCAACATCTCTGCCTGACCATACTCTCTCTGGATAATGACTATTCAGAGGCTTTGATGATGATAGGTTGATCACATGCATGGCTGTACGCATTGCTTTTACCCAGTGACTTCTAGGTAACTTAGAGTGAGACAGAATGTATCTTATCCTCTCTACAATGGTCCGGTTCATCCTCTCAGCTATACCATTTTATTGCAGTGTCTTGGGAACAGTCTGCTCATGACAAATCCCATGACTCTGACAATACTCTTCAAACGGCCCTATGTACTCACCCCCATTATCTGAGCGAATACACTTTAAAAGCTTCCCTGTCTCTCTTTCCACCATGTTATGAAATTTCTTGAACACGCTAAGTACTTCATCCTTGGTCTTCAGACTATATGCCCATATCTTTCTTGACGCATCATCAATGAAAGTCAAGAAGTACAAAGCTCCCCCGTGGGACTTTACTCTCATAGGACCACATAAGTCAGTGTGAACCAGCTCAAGGACATTGTCCTTTCTATGAGATGGGAATCTTTGGAAAGACACCCTGTGTTGCTTTCCTACCAAATAATGAGTGCATCTATTTAAATGCGAACATTTAATGTTTGGTAAGGCCTTTTTCTTGGCAAAAACTTCCATGCTTTTTTCGCCTATATGACATAGTCTCTTATGCCACAGCTCGGAGAAAGCTTCTTCTTCTACCGCATTTGCTTCTGCTTTACACAAACTAGCCTGTGTCTGGTAAAGAGAGCAAGTTTTCTTCCCTTTGGCTGCTACTATGGAACCTCTGCTCAGTTTCTATACCCTGTTGCCAAACGAGTTTAGAAAGCCATCATCATCTAACTTCCCAGCGGAAATTAGGCTTAGCCGAATGTCAGGGACATGTCTTACATCCTTGAGTGTCAAGGTGTAGCCGACATTGGTTTCTACATGAACATCACCAATGCCTACAATCTTTGAGACGCCCTTGTTACCCATCTTTACCTCACCAAACTCACCACAGCTGTAGGTAGTGAAGAATTCCCTGTGCAGTGTGACGTGATAGGATGCTCCTGTATTTGCCACCCACTCTGTATCCTGACATGAGGTACTTAGATAACACACACCACATTTTGACACAATTACCACTAGACCATCGTCGACTAGTGCGGTAGTATCTCTGCCTGTGTTTCCATTCCTTTGTACCATGTCTTCATGTACACAATTATTCTTCTCATATTCCTGTTCAGTGTTCGACACTCATATCTGAACTTAGTGGCACAATAGTAACATTATCTCTCTGCCTTAGGAGTTCTAGCTTCACCCCTAGATTTGCTTCTGTCATCACATGTAGAATGAGATGGTTTTCTTCTCTTACCTCTCCTCCGCTTCTCTGGGACAAGGATCTCTGAGTGAGAGGAGTTGCTTCGGGAACCCCTTCTAGTCTCCTCATTCAACAATGCCCCGGTAGCCATCTCCACGCAAGCTGAACTTCTTTTTCTCCTCATGTGAGGGATAACTCCAACAAGTGTCACAACCATCACTGAAGATTCAAACGAGGGAGAAGACGACCAACCACCAAACAAGAAAGTTTGCAAAACAAGTGAAGACAAACAAGATTAATAATTTACTAGCAAAATTATATTTTTTTATTTATAGTTGCCAAGGCAACAGACATGGATATTATTAGCATACATTAGTCCATTATTGCAATAGAATGTTTCTATCTTTTTATTTTTTTAATAAAGTTATTCTTCTGTATATATTATTCTTATTTCAATCAGATGCATAAGTGGAAAGCATGCAATGATAGATTAAGTGTAGTTAAAGCAAGCCAAAGTTATAACATAGATCAAAGTAGCCAATTTGGGCTTAGTACAGTATTATTTTGGTCTTGATATACTGATGCCAGAAATCAATGCAGCCTACGCTCCGAGGGTGAACCCCAAGAAGTGGAAGTGGCTGAGCAAGGGCCCTGTCTGCAAAGCTTTGACAACGTGATACTTGCTTGGATGGTGAAGGTGATGGTGATCTTGATTCCGCTTGTAATAACAATCCCTTTTCTGAAAATATGTCGCTGTTACGTCTTCGAGAACCTCCTGATCTAACGTTACCTTTTTCTTCAGTTGGAGTCTTGAATTTTCAGTGCAATGTATCAATAAAACTTTCCTTGCTATTTTTATTCTTTACATCCTTTGATGAAGACTTCCCCCACCAAGAAGGCATGTTTCAACTTCTAGAAATTAGTGAGACTTCAATATAGGCCTCGAGTTGGGTAATATTCAAGTAACTAGGTATTTGCCTTGAAGATTGGCTGCATGAATGCTTTGCCGCCTGATCTGCAATGAAATTGGCCTCCCTCCATGTTGGAGTTAAGCTGCAATTCTTTAGTCCTTCTGTGCATCTATGCCATCTTTGCTTCATTCACCTCGGCACATTTGAACCACCAAATGCATGAATTGCTGTGGTAAAATCCGATCCCACCCATAACTTCTTCCAATTCTATGCAGAGTATACTCCACACTTTCCAATATAGCTAGACATTCAGCTATGAAGTTAGTCCCATGACCTACATGTCTACACACAATAGCTCGGAACTCATAGTTCTTATTTCAGAAACAAGCTGAAACAAGCACCATAACCCGGGGGCAGGGTTACCTTGCGCTGCACAATCCACATTTTAAAAAAATTACTAATTCTATGCTTAATTTCCTTCATAAATAGAACACTGAAAATCTCAACTTCAGTACTTCACCAAGATAAACCATATATAGAATCCAATAGGTTAGCTGACTGGCTAACATAACAATGTATTTCAGTACTTTTATTAGCAGAATATAGTAGGGTCTAGCTAACCCTCCTTCCTTTAAGAATGAGAAAATTTAGCCAAAAGTCCAGCCTACTATATCAATAATTATGTGTCAAGCCCTACTAATCTAAGTTGATCTAATACTGACACAACCCAAGAACTGGCAAATACGAAAAGAGAAATATGATTTGCAACAAAAAAAAAGAAAATTAATTAAACAATCAAAAGTGCAAATTAAGTAAGGGTTTTCTCAATTAATATGGGCAAGGGTCTACAAAAAAAAAATAAAAAATAAAAAAATAAAAATTGGGGTGGTTTTTATGGTGTACTTCAATGAAAAATTACTGTACTAAAGCAAATAGGGAAAACTTGAACAATTAACTGGATGCTTCAGCCTTAGGCCAAAGAAGATGTTCACAAATTTAAATCTAAACTACTTTACAAGCTTATAATAAGACCCAAATCAGTCAGGACATGTGTCTTTTACAGTTATCTATCCCACGTATATGTCTACTTCTTTAACTATTCAATGTGTGGTCAAAGAATTTATTACGATAACCCTGTTTTGTAACCAGAATTACCTATGCGGATAAGCTACGGACATCCCAATATATAGCACCATGACAACAACCTGCAACAATGCCTAATGATGATGTGATCAATAAACTATTACCAACTTTACCACTCCCAAAATAATTTCAATCCATCTTATGCTGATAAATTTTCTATCAAAAAAGTAAAAAGAAATCAAACATTTAATATAGCAAAATAAATCAATACACACCATGTATTCTATATACGCACATGCACATCTCATTGAGAACCCATATGGAAGAAAATATGAAGATAGCTCGAGACGTACTCCGACCTAATTCCTGAAACAGATGGTCCCCATTTGGAAGAAAACTACTCACGTAATATAAGCTTACTACAGAGTACAGATAGTCCGACAAAGGTCATTTGAAACTTCAAAAACTACTGCAGCAGTGTCCTCTTGCAAAACACCTGGAGATTGTTAGAGGAAGGTACCTAGAAGAGTTCATTAACTCTTTTATGACATGGATGAAGTACCCAAACACTAAACAAAGTATGAAACAACCAAAAAAGTAATAAGAAAAGCAAACTGTCTCGCCCCAGATCATGGTGATAGTCTAGAACAACGAGTTTTAGTTTTTAAATGCATAAATCAGTTGTGTATGTACAAGCAAGAAACTAAGTTTCCAGGCCACCCCCATTATTCAAAAATTTGCAAAATGTGCACTGTAATGTACTAATGTGAGCAGGCATGAAGTGCAGTTAAAACTTCAAAAATGTCATACTAAAGCGCGATTCAAACAATGTCACACAAAATAGAGTCCAACAATGTCAGACTAAAATCATGTCAAAAAATGGATATGAAACATAGACTTCCAACACTTCTAACCAATCAAAACCACAATATCTTCTTAAGAGGATGATTATGTAATCACAGCACAAGCTTTAGCTTCAATTTCAGAGACAAACTTAATGAATAAAATCAAGTATTGATATACCATTAAGTAAGGAATAATAGATGAAACACCTATCATGCTTGGTACAATATGGACGTACTTTACAATTATGCTTGTTTGCAGATTTTCCTTGCAATGCATGTTTTCCAAGAATTGCACCTATATATATCCAGTTTGCTACTAGAACTAGGTATGTTGGTACTTCACAAATAAAAAAAGGCATGGGTGCGCATACAACTAAGAAAATTCAGCAGAGATGAAAGACTCAACACTTGCAGTTCAGATGGTGAGGGGAGCTGAGGGGTGAATCCACCTTGGTACATCCTAAACAGTGTTCTCATTAGGAACAAGGTGCTCATGCTAGAGCAATGATTTTTTTTTCAAGTATTTAGAGGTTTAGGCTGACCTCAACCTACAGTACTACGTACCACACAACACAAAGCACTTGAAATTGACCAAACTCTATGGGGGAGATACAAAATGTAAAAATTGTCAAAAATATAACAAAATCACGGAGTTTGGCAGTGTAGGTAACAGACTTGGATATCAAGACTTACAGAGTTTGGCAAAATTGTACTAACCCTGTTAGTGTATACTCACAGTTCACCTAGATCTAGACAGATATGCAAAGAGTTGGTATCATAGTCAAACAGTAAAACTTTTTCAACCATATATAAAAAACCCGAGAGTTTAATTGTATTTCTATTTCCACAAGAGAGTCTAATTTGTATGATTTATAGAATCGACCTGCTAAAATATATAACATATTCTTTAGGGAATTATCCAACAAGCGATTGAGTAAGCGATCCCTTTGCTTCTAATGTTATATATAACTCTGTAGCATCAAGTAAAGGAAGCATTTGAAAGTTTGAAACCTTGCAATAGGCATACAGTACTACGTACCACACAACACAGAGCACTTGAAATTGACCAAACTCTATGGGGGAGATACAAAATGTAAAAACAGACAAAAATATAGCAAACTCACATAGTTTGGTAGTGTAGGTAAAAGACTTGGATATCAAGACTTACAGAGTTTGGAAAAATTGTACCAACCCTGTTAGTGTATACTCACAGTTCACCTAGATCTAGACATATATACAAAGAGGTTAAGTTGCAACTATTCCAAAAATAAAATTTACGCTTCTGTAACCGAAGTGACCCACACTACCAATATAGTTTAGGCTCAAATCTTCAATGGTATTGTAAATCCACTAACACAATAAATCCAATTGGTGATAAACTCGGTATTGATTATTATTCTTTTCAGTGTTCTTATAGAAGCGTGAGTTTTTTTTTCATGTAGAGTTCTCAACGGCTTTGGTGAGGTAAGCCATGATTAGTTATTTTTTTTATCCATATATATTTTGATTAGGTGATGTTTGACATGGTTTTCGGATTGATCTGATAGAAAGCAATAAAACTCAAATGCCAATCCCTATTTCTAACGTACTTATTACATGCTCTATTTTTCCTTATACATGAATATTGTTTTTTAAATTGGTAGCCATTTGGACTGCACAATGATTTTAATGGACTGTTTTCTTCCAACGTAATATATGTCGGAGAAGTTTCTTCAGTGATTCGAGTGTTCAATGATCAAATGATCATTGTCTTGGAAGTTTTGCTCCATCGACTATAGGGGTTTCCTCAATCGTACAAGATAACGCTCTTCAGCTCAAAACTTAAATGGATGTCGCGCCCTCTGTTCTATTACCGTTCTACCTTTAATGTATTCCCTTGGAATTGATTGTCATTTTCCATCAAGTTATATTCAAGTATTCAAGAATCTAAATGGTGCTGACCTATGAGTCTATGACCAGAGTGATCCTAAAGGCTGCTTCATTGCGTAGATGCCAAATTCAATGCGACTATAGGGGTTTCCTCAAACAAGATAACGCTCTTCAGCTCAAAAGTTAAATGGAAGGCAAATCTTTAGGATCTAACGATCTAAGTGAGTGGGTACCTAGATGATAGGGAGGGTGTTATTAAGACGAATATAAGAACTATATGTATTTTTGTTTTCTTTATTTTTTTTCTCTAGATAAATAACAGAAGAACTGTATAGACATTAGAGGGTTACTTTCAAAAATGTTTTGTTAGTAATTGTAAAGTAACTTTTGTAATTCCATTTAAGGTATACTTGCATATTTTCTAAAATATATTTGCTCGGCAACCTTGATTCTCGATCTAACAGTCCAAGAGATGTAGATCTTACCAACTGTTCATGTGTTATTGTAATTCCAAGATATTAGCACACCGTGGAATTTGTAAAAGTAATGTATATCCATTAAGGTGTAGCACTTGAGTTCTCTCTAAAAGCTGAAGGTAGCTCGGTAGGGGTGACCTGTAAAACGACTTTTTAGTGAAGTAGCCATTGATTTAAGAACAATTAAAGAACTCAATTGTTTAAATGGTTATTCTGGCATGTGTTGAAGATCCGATCCATAAGAGAAATCTAGCAAGGACCGTCATAAGCACACACTCAGGAAGTTATCGAGGCCCTCAAAGAACTCAGTTATTTCAATGGTTACTCTGGCCTGTGATAAAGATCCATATGAGAAATCTAGGAAAAACCGTCATAAGCACAAGGTGTTAGTTATATGAGTAGAATTGAAAATTAGTTGATTACCGTGTTTATTGGTGTACGTAGTATTAAAGTATTAATTGGTCACGTAATACTACACATATGTTTAATGGCGATATAGAACTTGAAGATTAACACTATATGGAAGCTTAAAAAGGATTAAACGTCACATATGGTGAAGTTAATCAGATAGATGGTCATCTCATTAATTTTTTTTCATGAAGGTGTATAGAGACTCAGGTTGTCTCTAAAACGGACCTTCAAAAGTATTTAGTACGAATTTGTTTATTTTTATCTCTTGAAAATAGATCAATTATCATCTAATCAAACTTCAAATTGTTCCGATAAAGAATACACACTAATACAATTAATAGTAGATCAAATGGCCCAAATTTGAAGAGGTACGGTGTGTGCCATGAGCTTTCAGTGGCCATGTAAGTGAATCCTAACTAGGTGGTATCACAACCTGTGAGATTCACAATCAGTAGCAAGAGATAAAAATGATAGAGATATCGGATGGTAGGAACTTGATGAGGTGTGAGCATAAGGAGGCTAAGATTCAGAGAATTATGCATAAGGTTCAATATAAACTTCTTTAGTATTGAGACTTACAGGATAAAAGGGAAAAAGGAGCAAATGAAAATGATAAATTGATTGTTAGATGATGGTGTTGTAGTATTGTACTTGGAGCAGCTTGATAAGTGCTCAAAAAGTGCTATTTAACCCTCGATTATGCCTCTTGTTTAGCCATCTTAGTGGACTAATAGTGTTTATAAGTTGTGTTTTAAGATTCTACAGGTGAAAAAGAGAGTTTTGTAGAATATTAGAGAAAATGGGGTAAAACGGAGCAATTCGGAGCATTAACGATCACATGGGAGGCCCGTGGACAATCATGGAGAAGGCCAAGGAATTGGAGCTATTAAAAATGCAACTTGGACCTATTTTAAAGCCTATTTGGAAGCCCAAGGCCAAAAGATTCGTTGCTTGGACCAAAGCCCGCAAAAGAGGATAGAAGGATGGAGCAAAAGAGGGAAAATAGACTTCTGAGTCTGAGACTCATGGATCGTGAGTCCAGACGCATTGCTTGAGTCTGAGACGCATGGATAATGAGTCCAGATGCATGAATCGATACTGTAGCCAATTCCTTCTCAGTTTTGGACATGAAGTTGGACTCTGAAAGAAATATATTTGTATTAGGAAACAAATGACGGTTTGGAATGCTTCTAGAGCTCATTGTAACCCCTATAAATAGAGGACCTAAGTGCCTCATATAATTTGCCAATTCACTTATATTCTTGTCTCCAGAACTTGAGGCAGAAAGTTAATAAATTAGTTTTTCTAGTCTTATGTTCTTCAACTCTTCTTCTTCTCGTTCTTCGTGTTCTTCCTTCTATATGGAAGGCTAATCTTCTCCTTTAAGGGAGGAGATGAAGCCAGTGCTTAAGGTTTAATGATTCTTCTGGTTCATGGTATTCTTCAATCAGGTTAGTTCTTTATGTTTTTAGTTATTAGTTCCATTGCCCACACCAGGGGATGGAAGTATAGATTAAGGTTTTTATTTATTACAATTGAATATCATGCTAGTTTAGGGTTTTATTTATTGCAATTGAATATTTGCTAGTAATATGCTTTTATTTATTGCAATTGAATATAATGCTAGAATAGAGTTTTATTTATTGTAATTGAATATTACACTATTATTCTCTACTTTTCTTCTAATTGTGTAGTGTTTTAGAGTAAGGGAAGTATTCCTTGTGTTTGCCTTAGATGGTGATTCATTGAATAGCTGCCCAAGCTCACATAAAAGGAAAGAAGATACTAGTAACATGAACATAGGAACAACCTTGAGTAGAGTTAATTGTTAACGATGTTTCATCCAAGAGGGCATCGGCACTCGCTCGATTGCCCGATTGTAGTCTACTTGGAGAACAACATGAAAAAAAAAAGTCATTGAATCAAAAGCATTGGTGGATTTGAATCTCTTGAATCTATCTCTCTCATATTTTCTCCTTATTTCCAATTCTTAGTTTTAGTAATAGTTTAGTTAGTTTAGCTTAGTTTAGCATTAGAATCTACAATCTCTACAATATTAGTTTTTAATCCCTCAAATCCCCTTTCCAGTCTTGTTCTTCATATAAACATACACTTAAAAGTGGAACGATACCCTACTCATCCTTTACTTATTGAGGGATAATTAGGTTTTGATACGCTTCTCTTTTGTTCAACGACCATACCACATCTCACACACAAAAAGAGGCAGTGTCAATGGCGCCGCTGCCTTTTTAAGTTGTTTATGTTTAACATTTTCTTTCAAGATTAGAATTTTGGATCTTGAGGTAATTTTAGCCGCATCATCTATCCTTTTGAGAAAGAGAGAAGCTTGAAGGACATCTCGAAGACAAGATCTACCATTCAGGTTAGTCGAATCTTCATTCTTTTTATTTCATTCTTAGCATAGTTGCATCATAGTTTAGTTTTATTGCTTTCTAGTATAATTGCATTTAGGATCTTTTCAACAATTGAAGTTGTAAGCCAACACAGCGAAATATCAAACTCTAGTGTTTCTTGTCTGAATCTTGACAAACGGACTATCGTCTGTGGGACGTGGTACTTAAGCAATCCAAGTGATTCACCATAACCCTAGAAGAGACAAACTTTAGACAACCAGTGAAGATACTAGCTGCAAAGCCCAACCAAGTTGAAGGAAAGTAGTTTTGCATATTAGTATAATTTAGAATAGTTGCATATTAGTTTAATTGCATTCAAGCATAGTAGGATAGTTTTTCGTCATTTTCGCATAGCATTTTCTAGTGTATACACCGTCGTCCATATCATCGTCCGGTAAGAACACAACAGTGGACAAGGTTTAACAACTGACTCACAAGAATACTAGACGAGATTGAAATAATGGCCGCAAGCAATGATGGAGGTGTTGTAGACACCAATAATCCTGAAGCTATCCCACCCATGCAAGTACAACAGAGGAAAAAGTTGAGTGATTTCTATTCACCAATCATTGGAGACCCACCCAGCAGTATTGTTTTTCCAGAAACAGAAGCTAACCAGTTTGAGCTTAGAGCATCAGTAATCTCTATGCTTCCAAAGTTCAACGGTTCAGACAATGTTGACTTTATGTTCACATGAACAAATTTCTATCGTCCCTCGGAACTTTCAAGAACCGAGAATATCGAGGGGATGAGAGTATCAAAATCATCTCGTTCCACTCTCACTCGAAGGTAAAGCATCTGAATGGTTAAGCTGCGATGCCCGATCAATTCAATCAACAGTGGGAGAAGTTAAGAACAAAGTTTATGAACAAGTTCTACCCACCCCAGAAGACAGATGCCATGCAACAAGCCATCATCAATTTCAAAGGGAAGGTGACTGAAGAATATCATCAAAGCTTGGAGAAATTCAATAATCTGCTAGTCTCATGTCCACATCATGGTTATGATAAGAGCACACTGGCTCATTTTTTCTTTCGAGGACTTTCTACTATGAACAAGCAGATGATACAGTCAATGCACAAAGGCAAGTTTACATCAATGGATGGAGAGGAAGCTTACAACTTTCTCAAGAATTTAGCTGAAGAAACACAACAATGGACTACTAGCAACGAGGATGTCGCTAGCATGGAGGGGGAGCCAAAGCAATTTGGTTGCCAAGCACATGAACAATCAGATCAAGAACTGAAGTCTACATTGGCCAGCCTGGCCACCAGCATTGAAACTTTGAGTAAGAAATTCAATCAGTTCTCTATGAGTCCCTCCAAGTTCAACAAGTCTCAAGCTAAATCTCTCCCAGTCATGCAAGCTAGCCAATACTGCGAAGTCTGTTCGGACACTTCCCATGCAACTCTAGAATGTCCAGTTACTATCAACATGCATCGGTTAGAGAGTACAATATAAACTCATTTCGGAGGGCCCAACCAAGGTGGTAATAACTTTCAAGGTAATTATTGGAGGCAGAATCTTTGGACCCTAGGTTCTCAAGATCAAAGTTATATTCCATAGACAAGTCAAGTTTCACAGTTGGTCCCTCAACAACAATTATACTCTCAACAAAATTCCAATACAAGGGGAGAGTTAGTGCCTGATCCTAGGAGAAATTATGCCGCACCTGCCAACCTGGAGAATGCAATTACTTTTCTATCACAGAAAAATTAGAAGTTTGAAAGTGTTCTAGAGCTTCTTGCACAGTCTCAGCTCAATCTCCAGCAATCTCAGGCAAGTCAATGTTCTATAATGGAGTCTCTAGAGGCTAAAGGTCGACCAACTCACCACCGCTTTGCTTTGTGCGTAAAGACACAAGCCACTCAACCTAGCATATTGGAACCAATATTGAAGAGTGAAGATGTATGCCACATTGGGACAACTTCTAGTCTTGATCACCTCCATGATCATGTAAACTCGAGTTACTACTCGGATCGGGATTGAAGATAGACAACAAGGTTGACTTACCTTCTCATGATGACATTCTTCTGAGCAATCGGTCAAGATTTCAAATGAAGTTCAAAAGGAAGTGGGGAAATCCTTTCCCTCCCATTTGTCAAGATGACCAAGACAAGATATGCAAGAATGCCAAAGAGAAAGAAGAGCGGACACATCTTTGATGTGTGTTTGTACCAAAGGCACCTTTTCCTATATTTTTTTGCTCAAAGCAAAAAGGACAAGCAATTTTAGAGATGAAGGAGGCATTTGAGAAAGATAACATCAATATCCCCTTTCTCAAAGCAATCAAGCAGTTGCCATCATATGCCAAATTCTTGAAGGATGCATGCAACATAAAAGAGAAGTAATCATGTTCCAAAGCAAGCGTTTCTAGTTGGACAAACAACATCTATTATCCATCAGCAAGCTCCAGTCAAGCTCAAAGATCCAGGAAGTCCTACAATATCATGCAAGATAGGAGAAAAATTCACGGGTAATGCTCTTTTAGACCTTGGTGCTAGTGTTAATCTCTTGCCATATCATGTGTACCAAGCGTTGGGCCTGGAGAACCTAAAGCCTACAAAAGTCAAATTGAAGTTAGCTGACCGTTCTACCAAGATTCCCAGAGGCATAGTTGAGGATGTTCTTGTTCAAGTAGCTGATTTCTACTATCTAGTAGATTTCATTGTGATAGACACCAAGGAGGCCTTTGATAAAATTCCTATTATTCTAGGCCGACCTTTCCTCATCATCGCAAAAGCCTTGATAAATTGTCGCGGTGAAATGAAGATAAACTTTGGTAAGATGTCCATGGACATAAATATCTTTCTTCATTGCATAAGGATTGTGATGACACCGAAGGTGGAGAGGTGTACTTCCTTGATAGCATGATACAAGAATTCGTCCCATTCGAAGATACAATTGAGAGTGCTCAATCTACAGAAAACTGTGATGAACCTGAGAACCCTACCACAGAGGCGTTGCTAGCCATGTTCTTGGAATCTCTACAGAAAATTCAGGATTTAAGTGAGCATAATGGAAAATTGGTAGAGAGAGTATCATACCTTGAGAAGATGAACTTTACATTTCAGGATGAACAACATACTTCTGCCCAGAAAAATCAGTTACTAGAGAATCAGCTTAAAGAAGTTTTGGAGAAACAAAAGAATCTAGAAACTAAAATGAGTCTTTTGAAGCAGAAAGTAGACCATATTGATAAGAAGCATTGCACTGTTGAAGCCTCTTCTACACCATCATTGTCTGAACGAGAGAAGTATGTAAACCCGGTCACCGCCCACCTTGGCCTTGATCGACCCGGACATCCATTATCATTACTGTGGTGGTAAAGGACACATCAGATACTATTATCCTGTTAGAAAGAAAGATTTTCATCAATCTTCTACACAGGGGAACCACAAGGCCTATCACACAATCATCAGACCTGAAATAGTTCAAGGTAGAGAAGCAACTTCACCAGTAATCTTTCCAGCATATCAAGGAGTATTTTTAACAACCCACAAGGTGAGACCTCCTCGTCCTCCAAACATTCGTCAGATTTGGGTAAGAAAATCTGATCTCCTCACTCCAAATTGATAATACATTACGTCTTGGGGATCTGACGTAAAAAGACCTAAAAATTCGACATCAATGGTAACATCTTCCCTTTTTCTCATTCATTTCATTTATTTAATTTCTATACATTGAGGACAATGCATATGTTAAGTTGGGGGAGGGTGTACTTGAGAAATGAATTTCGAAATATTTTTGTTTCTATATCAGTAGCATGAGAAAAATGAATTTTAATGATGAGTCTAGGATATAGATTCTATACTGCTTAGTGTGAGTTTGATACATAGTTGATATTATTGACTTCATTACCGCTTAGACTATTTATTATGCTCGGACATAGTTCTTATTGATAGAATTCTTTATCAAGGCACCACCATAATACTTGGTCGGTTTTGTGTACTTTTGTTAGAAGAGAGATTTAAACCCCTAGTAAACTGGAAGTAGAATTTTTAGACTTGCCCGTGAGACTTGAGCTTTATACCCATTTTTTTTTGAGAGTTCTTACGAAAAATCCGAGTCTTAGTGACTCAACATCTTTCAGTTCTTTATGTCATTGTAATATAGTCTCATTATTCTTTAATTTGGTTAATCACGAAGTGACATCAACTGGGGAGATAGCCATTAGGTCTTGTAGTCTATTCAAAACAGAATATCATACTGATAAGTCAAGTAGTGAACCCATTCAGCTTTTATCCCACCTAGTAGGACCATCATGTTAAACCCTTTTGAGCCTTACAATAAACCATTTTCTTTCATAAAACCCTTTACCCGTCACAATTGACTCTAGACAAGGAGTATAGCCAAAATCTTTATCGGCTATATCCATATGTTTAGAGAATACTGAGGGCACAAGGAGGAAGAAAGACCACAAAAGGAAGATTACAAGAAAATATCGGAGATACAATGAAGTCCATCATTACGTTTCAAAGTGAAAAAGCTAGTGGAAAACAAGCATATCGATTACTAATCAAGGATATACCACCGAGTTTAAAAAAAAAAAAAAAAAAAAAAAAAAAGTTGAACAAAATGGATGGAAAAGCTAAGAGAAAGGAAGAATTTTCTGCAATAATACAGAATTTGAAGAAATCTTCCAAAGAAAAAGCAAAACCCTTAGTGTTTTCAGAAACAACCTTAGAATCTTTTTACCTTTCCTTCATAAACCAATACCCAAAGCCAAGTTACAACCATGACTTATCACTCACGGTATGGTACGAAGTCTAGAATAGGTGAGAGGATGCTAAAGTGAAGGACCCGACACTTCATATGTGATTGACATTCTTTCCATGAGACTACTTTTATTCAGAAGTTTGTTTTTCAAGGTAGTATGTGGGATGTTCGTATGCATTATTCTTTTCCCCACATACATGAGGTAAAATAGTAGACCATCTTCTGAGAGATTCTTTTCTGAGAGTATGACCGGTGAGGAATGAAAGTCGAGATTATCTACCTATGGTAAACTAGGGATTCCGTTTCTTGGATAGGAAAGTATAGGAGATTGACTAAGTACACACATAAGCCTTGATTGAGAATTTTGTCAATTTTTACTATCTTCCATCATAATCTATGAGTCTTTGCAGCAATGTAGTTAGCAATGGATACCGTCTGTTGGAGTAAGCACTAAGTGGGTAAGGAATTTCTCTCTCTGAAAAATACTATCATTCTTGAACATGCTATTGGTTGATTTTGTGGGTATATCACCTGAAAACCTTCACGAGACTATAACTCGTCCTTTTTGGGGAACTTAAAGGTTTAAAGCCTTGTTGCATATGGTAAATGCAATCGCGATGCCTGCAAAAATGAGTTAGGATTTTATTTTTGTTATTAGGATGTGATTTTGACCACTTATCTATTTTTTATCTTATTTGCTAAGAGACTAGCAAAAGGCTAGTTGGGAGTTGTGATAAGTGCTCAAAAAGTGCTATTTAACCTTCGATTATGCCTCTTGTTTAGCCATCTTAGTGGACTAATAGTGTTTATAAGTTGTGTTTTAAGATTCTACAGGTGAAAAAGAGAGTTTTGTAGAATATTAGAGAAAATGGGGTAAAAGCAGACAATTCGAGACATTAAGGATCACATGGGAGGCGTGGACAATCATGGAGAAGGCCAAGGAATTGGAGCTATTAAAAATGCAACTTGGACCTATTTTAAAGCCTATTTGGAAGCCCAATGCCAAAGGATTCGTTGCTTGGACCAAAACCCGCAAAAGAGGATAGAAGGATGGAGCAAAAGAGGGAAAATAGACTTCTGAGTCTGAGACTCATGGATCGTGAGTCCAGACGCATTGCTTGAGTCTGACGAGGCAGCATGGATAATGAGTCGGATGCATGAATCGACGACTTGTAGCCAATTCCTTCTCAGTTTTGGACATGAAGTTGGACTCTGAAAGAAATCTATTTGTATTAGGAAACAAATGACGGTTTGGAATGCTTCTAGAGCTCATTGTAACCCCTATAAATAGAGGACCTAAGTGCCTTATGTAATTTGCCAATTCACTTATATTCTTGTCTCCAGAACTTGAGGCAGAAAGTTAATAAATTAGTTTTTCTAGTCTTATGTTCTTCAACTCTTCTTCTTCTCGTTCTTCGTGTTCTTCCTTCTATATGGAAGGCTAATCTTCTCCTTGAGGGAGGAGATGAAGCCCGATGCTTAAGGTTTAATGATTCTTACGGTTCATGGTATTCTTCAATCAGGTTAGTTCTTTATGTTTTAGTTATTAGTTCCATTGCCCACTTTTGGGGATGGAAGTATAGATTAAGGTTTTTATTTATTACAATTGAATATCATGCTAGTTTAGGGTTTTATTTATTGCAATTGAATATTTGCTAGTAATATGCTTTTATTTATTACAATTGAATATAATGCTAGAATAGAGTTTTATTTATTGTAATTGAATATTACACTATTATTCTCTACTTTTCTTCTAATTGTGTAGTGTTTTAGAGTAAGGGAAGTATTCCTTGTATTTGCCTTAGATGGTGATTCATTGAATAGCTGCCCAAGCTCACATAAAAGGAAAGAAGATACTAGTAACATGAACATAGGAACAACCTTGAGTAGAGTTAATTGTTAACGATGTTTCATCCAAGAGGCATCGGCACTTTTTTCGATTGCCCGATTGTAGTCTACTTGGAGAACAACATGAAAAAAAAAAGTCATTGAATCAAAAGCATTGGTGGATTTGAATCTCTTGAATCTATCTCTCTCATATTTTCTCCTTATTTCCAATTCTTAGTTTTAGTAATAGTTTAGTTAGTTTAGCTTAGTTTAGCATTAGAATCTACAATCTCTACAATATTAGTTTTTAATCCCTCAAACCCCCTTTCCAGTCTTGTTCTTCATATAAACATACACTTAAAAGTGGAACGATACCCTACTCATCCTTTACTTATTGAGGGATAATTAGGTTTTGATACGCTTCTCTTTTGTTCAACGACCATACCACATCTCACACACAAAAAGAGGCAGTGTCACAGCTCATCACAACAACTTTTTTGCTATAGATGCCAAGTAATCAAAATTAAGTCTGCAATGTTTTGACGTTTTATCGTATAATTGATTGGTTTAAAATGTTGTGCATTACAAATAAAGCTTTTCGCTTCAAGCAAAATATCTTGCCTTGCTAAGGTAGGGAATAGAGCAAATTCGTGTCCTTAAAGTAGATGCGCAAAACTAACTATTAACTATCTTTTATTGATGCCATTGCAAATTTTCCCAACCTCTCGGTTACTCTAAGGGCAAAGACAACAAATCTCACAAAAACGACAAGTATGAAGAAATAAGTCCAGTTGCAAAACACACTAATTATGTTGGTCATGTAGTTGCATGTATTACATGATCAAGCGGTAGGGAATTACTAAAGAAGGCAATCCTTAACAAGTGTAGAAACGTTGGCAGTTTATGTGATTTAGACAAGACATAGTAAGCCGAAACAAGTTTGCTGTGGAGAATATATAACCAAGTATGGAACACATGGAAAATGGTAGTTAGGAATATTAGGAAGCACTCAAGACTCGGTAACGGACAAATAATGAAATAAAGAAATAATGAATAATTCATGTAATTAAAAAAAAATAGTCAATGAAAATTTAAGAATTTCAATATTACCTTCTTTGCATTATCAGAAATGCATCTATCCATATCAACCTAGGTTCCATTTCTTCATGCAGCAGAGATATCTCAAATAAAGAACAAGGAAAACAAAATAGGAAGTCAAAGCAGAGAATATATAGCCATTAAAAAAAAAATACAAAGCAGGAATACGGTCAGATAGATAAGACTAGAAAATGGGTTGATCAATACACTTACATTTCAACTCAATTTCATAAGGAAAACGTTCACTTTTGTCCATATCTCCATCTAACCAAAGCAAATTGAATATACAGAGGACGTATCTCAACCAATTCACAAGGAAAAAAAAATGGAAGTCAAAACAAAGATTATATGGCAATACAGAAAACAACGTAATTCAAATCAGGGAATACGGCCAGGCAGATTGGTTTGGAAATGAAAGTATCAATACACTTACATTTCAATTGAAATTCATAAGATGAGGTATCCAGCTAACGTTCACTTTTGTCCATTTCTCCAATGCAGCTCTCCCTAGCTATGCTATGAAAGGCATTATCAAGGATTAGCAGAGTGGGCATCGGATTAGCGGGTATATAATTGTCGAGATTCCCCAAAACATTAGGAGCATAAAAAATCTAAATGGAAAAAAATATAGCATAAGCTACCCAACCTACTAGATCCTTTACATAAAAATAAGGGTAAGAAGCAATTTTATCCATCTCTGAATGTACACCCAATGGATTATTTGATCCATATTGATGCAATGCGGCCAGATGAAGAAGACTGGCGCCTACTAAAATAAGGGGGAGTAAATGATGGAGACTAAAAAACGATTTAAAATGTAATAGAGTAGTTACCTGGAAAAAATCTCAAAAAACTTCATAGTTAATCTAAAAATTTGTGTGTCATCAAGACTCCCATGTAAAATAGCTGTACCAAAAAGGTGGAGGTCTAGAGAAAAAAAAAAAAACCCTTTACAGGGATTGGTTCTACTTGAATCGGATATGTGCGGAGAAAATTCCGCTGTAGCCTCCGCCCATTAGGAAGACGAACTCCTAACATAGTAGGCTCTTATCAACCTCAGGTTCTTCAGGAAGAGGAGGATATGAAGGCTTACTATCTGATAATGATTCTGGCTACTCAATTGTGGGTTCAGCACTAGAAAAGACTAAAGGTAGGGGTTTATTGTTCAATTAATGGAGCAATTGAACGAAAAGCTCAATTGATAAACAACTAAATTGGAAACGAATTGGTAATCAAAAGGATTATTTCACGGTAATCGATCAAAACCTTCAATGAATTAGAGGAAATAAAGTTGACTTACTTAGTACAAATCATGCAAAATATAATATAATGGGCTTGAAGCCCAAGTTAAGGACACAAAACTATATTTGGGACCTTAGCCCAATAGTACAAATAGAAATTTCAAAACACAATACGTGATCTACCTTACTTTCCAATTTTAGATATATACGAAGTTAGAATCATACACGAACTGAACTTCTAATCACGTAGGGAAGTCTAATAAATTGACATAAAAAAACCTATATATGTAGAAATTTACAATAATTCTGCCTTTCTCATTGCATAAACTAAAGTGTATTGGATTAAGAGCATATGCATAGTAAATGTGTGAACCACAAATATACCTAACAGCCTCACTAGTCTCTCTCGCCTCCCTAGCCCCTCTATTTTTCTCCTCCTTCTTTCTCTCCACTGTTCCTTTTTATATCCTCTTCCCCCTCATTCCATCCATTGATCTTCCTTCCACCTCATTGGTCATAAAATAGGCTGATACAGATGCCCCCTCTCGGCCCTTGAATCTCTATAGATCTGCGGGTTGAGACTCACCAGCTGGCTATTTGAAGAGTTGTCCCATCTGGGGTCCTTTATTCATCCCCAAATCATTATTTCCTCTAACATCCATAGTCACGCTTCTGCCTTGGACTCTGAGTCCATGAACATGTGTCCTTGGGCACGTGCCTCTCGACGGATGCGTAACCGCCCTTGCCTCTTCAATTTTTGTGCAGATATGTGCCCTCTTTTGGATGGTCCCTCTCCCTGTCAATGTGTTCTCCTTTTCCCTCTTTGCCCTTGTCTCATCGTATCCCGCCCAAAAGACTTCTCATGCACTCCTTCATCTTCCACATTCCAAAACTCTACCTCTTCATTCACACTCGTTTCCTTCCTCCCTTTTCACCCTTTGCAAGTCCAACTCTTTCTCTTTCCCTCCGGTGAAGCTCCTCTCGCCCACCAGTTGCATCACTCTTGTCATTTGCTTGTTATCGTCCAGGTTCATTATTTTCCCTTTCCTTATATTTAAAGTGAATCTTTGTCAATCAAGCTTGTTTTTCTTTTTCTTTACTGTTTCATTCATCTTCTTCTCTTTTGCGTGCCTTCCATTAGTTAGTTCCACTTTTCCTCTATATTCTTGTTCCTACCATGTCTATGTCTTATCCTGATTCGGGTAGCTCGTCCGCTACCAGATCCACTAGATTTGCATCCTCGCCCCCCAGATCTTCCGGCTTGTCGGCCAAATCCGGATCTACCGGCCCATCTACTGACCGGTCAGATTCCCCTATGCCTGAACCATCCCATCCATCCGTTGCCCCCTCCACATCGGGGAGACCACTCGTGCTTCCACCTCTGTCGTCTTACTACCGCAGACCAAACCTAGTTGTGGTCCAAGCTGCATACGGTATTCCCGGGGACATAATCTTAGAACATGTGCCTGGCGTCACTCACTTTCCTCACCTAGTACCACCGCGACCAGGGTTTTTAGTAGCCACTGTGGGGCAAAGAGTTGCTGGACTATGCTTCCCCCTGTCATTATTAGATACTGAGGTTTGCAACCACTTCAACATCCCACCGTGTCAAGGCATTGGTAACTTATGGCGAATCATGTACGCCTCTAACTATTACAACAAAACGAATACTTTGCGGATTCACCTGCATGACATTACTGCCCACTACTTCATAAAGAAAAGCACCAAACTCAAGAGCGTATGATATCAATCCTTCTGTGTGCGTCCGCGGAAGAAGTCCTTCGTTCTCCGCGTCACTACCTCTGATAAAGTATGGCACCACTATCCATTGTATGTGTCGGGAAACTTCCTTTCCGCGGACCTACTCCCTGAAGTATCCTTGAGGCACTTCCATTTTCTTGAAAGCGGTGAGTGTGGCTGGTTGCTCTGTTTGCCTCTTTGAGGATCCCTGTATTAACATATCTACTATTCTGTGTTTTAGGTTGGGTTCCGGATTCGCAGTCCAGACTATACACCGATGTTTCTTCCGAGATCTTTAACCGGCTCCATGACCTAGGGAGCAGTTAGTGCGACATTCTTGGCATTGATCCGAACAAGGGTAGTCCGCTCCTCCTAGACCCCTCACTCAAAGACATCAGCAAGTATCACGGCCCTCTATACCTGTTGCCACCGCCAAAAGAAAGGAAACCCAAACTATCTCCCCCCAAAGGCCGAAAGCGAAACGGCCAGTTCATCGGTCATTTGGGTTTACCACCAAGATCACTCATTCCCAAGCGCTTGCTTGGAGGTCCGCCACCACCACGACTCGGAAGTCCCCCACCGGCACTTCTTCGACCACCTCCGATCCTATCCCGAGGTCGTATTATTCCATCGTCGACTGGGAAGACGACTTTGCCAACCCTGTAGCCACTTCCGCTGAAATGTACGTTTCCAAACTTAAGCTTTGGGATAGCGACTCCGATGGTGATGAGCCCACCGATGCTGCGGCCTAGGGTCCTCCTGCTAAAAAAGCCAAGGTCACCGCCCCAGCCACTACATCTCGACCGACTTCACCGCAGCCTGTGGCTCCACCCCGCCGCCCTGGGAAAGAGTCAGTCCCCGTTGGTCCTATACCTGGATTACCTGCTGGGCCGGTAGAAGTCTGGCATCCACAGTTCAAAGCTAGGGACAGGGACGTCACCACCTGCGACTCCGCTCTGGATAATCCAGCTGTGGCCGCGTCACTGTTCTTCAACTCCCATCTTCCAAGGGATCAGGCCTATGGAGATTTTGGCTCCTTCGCCTCTCACCGGGCTGTGATCTACACAGACTGGGAGAGAGTATGTCCTTCCCCTCTCCCTCTTTTTCCTTTCTTGCTATTAGCTTTCTCTGACTTTGTACCCATCTGCAGTTGAGCCTTGACATCGGCTATGTCATCCGCGGTCTTACTAACACGTTGGAGTTTATGAAGAACGAGATCCACGGTCCAGAGGGGTGGAAGGCGAAATATGTGCAGCTGGAAAAAGAACGAGATGACGCCCGTGTCGCGGCGCTTTAATATCACAAGGATTTCTAGCGCGCTGAACAAGCTCATAAGGATTATGTAGCTGGAGTCACTTCCAAGATGGAGAGTTAAAGGGAGGCAGATAGGGTCGCGGCTAAGGCTGCCCTGGACCAGTTGTTGAAGGATGCTGCTGAACACGTCAAGACCTTGGCCTCCAAAAAAATAGCCAGGGAACTAAAGCAATAGCGGAAGCCACTACTGCGTGGCGTCTCCTCCCGACTCCACGGCCCGCTTCCCAGTGCACGAAATGGAAGCGGCTCCTCGGCCGGTGTGGGCAACCCCTATTGGCGTCGGCCGAAACCGAGGCAGGGATGGATGAGGGTCAACAACAAGAGGACACGTCTGACGATCCAAAGTGAAGCTCGCTCGAGGGTTGTTTTGTCAGTCAAGCTGTTATGTTACATATTCCTATGTTTTTTGTTACGACTCAAGGGCCTGGATTTCTGGGTAATCCCAGCAGGCTGTGTGATATTAGCTTTTCTTTACGTTAGATATTAGAATCTCTAATTTGGTACAAAAGCAACTCAAAGTTCCTTACTCACGATTTTCATTTTCGTAAAGCTAAAGTAAGGATTCGAACCAACTAAAATCTAGGACAACTACAAATTAGTTATTACTCTTAGGGAACTAATGAGTAAGGTTATACTACTAATGCTAGGTTTTCTTTCCTATACAAACATTAAGAAAAACATTAAAGGTTGAAATCATGCACTTAATACAAAAATACAAATTACTAAGAAAAGGTGGAGAGTTAATCCTCCTCATGTGAAACTATCATTTAGTTGTTGATTTGAAAAAATTTATTGATTCTTCCTAGACTCATAGACAAGCCCCTAATGGAAGAAAACTTGATCCCTAGTATGCATGACTCACTTAAGAGCTCATACATGCTAGCAGGTGGAACCAAATAATGACTTATCTCTAAGCTCATTGCTTTGATTCCTAACTAGACACTACACCAACTATCATTTTGGGATAGGATGTAGAGCTAGTTGTTCTTCCTAACAACCTACCAAACCAACAACAATTGTTTTTCCCTCACATGAGTTGGATTAACTCCCCAAAAGGGAAGTTAGCTCATGATCCTTGGGACAAGGAAATTACAACTAGAAAAACAAAAAGAGAGAGAAAAAGGAAGAAGATAAACAATCAAACTCACTTGCTTTTTATTTTCTAGAAGAAAACAAATGTTTCCTCCATTAAAACTATTACAAGCTTCTTACCAAAACTAAAAACTAACTAACTCATTTTTTTTACTAAGGAACTAAAATAATACCATGTAAGGAAAATAAGTCAGGGGAGTAAATGGAGTGTCCCCCACCCTTGTCTAATTTCTTCTCCATTTGAGAGAAATCTCATTTCCTCCCACGTGAATCATCAAACCACATTAATTCATTTTTATCCACCACATTAAAACAAAGTGACACCTTGCCTTTTTTTTCACTATTAACACCTAATCTAATTTATTACATGCAAGGTGTCAACTTTGCACCAATAATTTGTTATTTTTGTCTTGACATGCTCCATGATTGATGACTCATCCAATCTTGTGGCCCGCGTAGTGGGTCCATAATGCGATCGATGGCGGTCCGATATTTGGGCAGTTTTACAACATCCGCCTTTATCGCGTAGAGTTCATCGCCGATTGTCCGGCGACTCTCTTGTCGCATTCGGAGTCCTAGTTCGAGAGGTAGGAGCTTTGGAAGTTTGATGCTTCTGTGCGGATTTGGAAGAATTCATATATAAGCCGTTCCTCATGCTTTATCGCAGGTTTAACCAATATTTCCATGTTTACTGCAAATACCTGCAAAAGTATGAAAACATATTTATTTCATGATTATTAAACACATAATTAACCAAATTTATATGTCTCAATGGGGTTTCATAATACACTTTTGGGTGCTTATCACTGTGCTTAAATTTATTTCCTATCAACCCATTGTTCTAGAGATGCTTCACAAGCTATATGCCACTTTGCTTATTGCATTGCAACTTATTCAAATCTCACAAATTCATCATAACATCCATGTACTTGCCTATACTACAAATTCGTCTCACCATAGAGTGCCCTTAACAGCTGGGAAACTGTTTGGGGGTAGCTCAGTTTGCCCCCAAGTTGACTTCGGACCTCATCATCTGTGAAGGGCTCATCCCCCCCGTTGCCATGGAGATGTTGGGGTAGTTCAATTTGCCCCCAAGTTGAATTTGGACCTCATCGTCCGCGAAAGGCTCTTCCCCCCACTGCCATGGAGATGTTGGGGGGGCAGCTCAGTTTGCCCCCAAGTTGCATTCGGACCGCATCATCCGCGAAGGTCTCATCCCCCCCCCCGCCCTTTGGCCCAGAGTTGAATTTAGACCTCGCGTCCACGAAGGGCTCATCGCCCATTTGCCATGGAGATGTTGGGGCAGCTCAATTTGCCCCCAAGTTGAATTTGGACCCCATCGTCTGTGAAAGGCTTATCCCCCCCGCTACCATGGAGATGTTAGGGGAAGCTCAGTTTGCCCCCAAGTTGAATTCGGACCTTATCGTCCGCGAAGGGATCATCCCCCCCGCTGCCATGGAGATGTTTGGGGCAGCTCAATTTGCCCCCAAGTTGAATTCAGACCTCATCGTCCGCGAATGGCTCATCCCCCCCGCTTCCATAGAGATGTTGGGGGCAGCTCAGTTTGCCCCAAGTTAAATTTGGACCTTATCGTCCATGAAGGGCTCATCCCCCCCGCTGCCATGGAGATGTTGGGGGCAGCTCAGTTTGCTCCCAAGTTAAATTCGGACCTCGTCGTCCGCTGTCTTTGGCCTAATCCAAATACAAACGTATAAACACATATCAGATGGAGGAAGTTTGCGATCTTTTTCATTGACATATCAACTGGCTCAAAATATCACTACAAAGCTTGATGGTCACATCTCATGAAGCAATTAAGCTTTCCTTTAATTGAAAAACTATATACAAAGTCACTCATGGAACTTCTTCAACATCCTGATGTTCCATGGTCGCTTGATGTTCTCTCCCAGGGACGTCTGCAACATGTAGATCCTGGAAGTTCCAGCCTTTACCACGGTATACGGTCCCTCCCAGTTGGGACCCAACTTTCCATCTGTCTCCTCCTTGGTGGCTGGGGTCACACGCCGAAGTACGCGATCACCGACATTGAGTTTCCGGGGCTTCACGCGTTTGTTATATTGTCTCTGCAACCTCCTATGGTACTCTTCCAACCTAATGCGCGCGGTGTCTCTCCTTTCCTCTGTAAGGTTCAACTCCCTGGCCAATATTGTCTCATTAACTCTGATAAGAGCCCAAAACTGTAGTTTTAGCCCTGTAACAGACATACTTTTAGACCAATTATGTGAGTAATAATTAAGAGTTAACACTAATTACGTGTTTTTATGCATTTCAGGCTTCAAAGTCCATTATGTGCAGAAATGTGCCACTTAAGCGAGATAAAGAAGCAAAGGTCGGTTACTAAGGAGTTCTGTGATTAAAAGCCAAGATTCAAGAAGACAAAGCCTTTCTAAAGCCCGGTCAAAAGCTGAAAAGTCGACGCGGGCAGAAACAACACACAAAGTCAGGTGAGCTTCAGAAGGCCATATCTTTGGACTCAGACCTCGGAATGGGGCCTACCTTATGTCAAAATGACCAGCTCGGAAAGAGCTTTCTAATGGTTTAAGCCTTGATCCAATCAGAGGAACAGAAGTGGACGAAAAGTCTATTGAAGCTAACTGCAGCTGAAGAGGCCTTTTTGGACTGAAAGAATTGGGTTTTGGGCCTGATTCTCTGGCCCAAAACATGGCTCCAAGTCCATGCACGATTTTTGGATCTGAAAGTATAAAAACAAAAGCTTAACTCTTTGTTAAATGAGAGTTAATGGTAGATGTTTTGGTAGAGAATAGGTTAGAAAATAAAGATAGCTTAGAATAGAAAGTAGCCATTAGAATAGCTTCTAGATCTAGATTTAATTGTTTTTAATTAAGTTTAATTTCAAATCCAACTCTTGTTTTAGATTAAATTCTTAGAATCATTGTTCTTAATTAGTTTGATAAATAAAATAGCTAGTTTGTCAATTTCGATTCTTGTCATTTACATTTGTGTTAGATCGATTTCATTTATTACTTGTTCTTGATTCTTAGTTATTAATTAGATTTTAATTATTGTTTAAATTAGATTAGTAAATTTCAATTCTTAATATCATGTTTAGTTTAAATTTAATCGGAAATGATTGCGTAATGATTCTCGGCTAAACCTCCACTAGAGGGGGTTGAGAAGCCTTGATGAAAGCTTGATTCCGACTATCGTAGAGTCGTCGTAATTTCCTTTCCACTCTAGAAACGATTAGTTCACCATGAGAATGGGTTTAATCGTTCACATGCTAGTTATGAATTGGTAGGAATGCCATGTGTAGTTAGGGATTAGGAAGAACCAATTGTTCTGCGAAGCAGTTCAATTCGGATTACGACGATTCGTCGTTAATAGGATGAAGTCGAGTTAAGGTGGAATCAATCCCCCTCTAACTCCTTATCATAGAATCAACGTAGCATTCCCTTAGTTATTCACATAGTCGACTAGTTGCATTTTGTGGGTAGTTGCATCGTAGTCTAGTTGTCTTTTCGTAAATCTCTCAATGAGACTTTAGCGTTAAGATTACTTATACGTAGAGAACACAACATGCGAAAGGACTAGGAGTGGAACGAATCATCTACTCCACTATATCTCATAGGATTGAGAGTAGAATCTTTGATAATATAGGCATCATAAGAATAGTTTTAGTTTTACTTGCGTTTGTAAGTTCCATCGCTTTATTTCGTAGGTAAAACTATTAATTTTATGTTTTATCAAATGGTGTCGCTGCCATCTTAGTTTCACTTTCGCATTGTTTTCATAGTGTAAGTATTTTTCTTAAAGTCCCATTAAACCCACCCACCCTTGTTTGATTCATACTGTGGTTTTCCAATTGAGCGTTGAAAAGTTCCGAAAAAAAATACCGAAAGCAGCGACGGCTTTATAAGGAGCGCACTGCCTATATCCTAAACAACTCTTGAAAGAGACGACCTAAAAACAACGTAATTTGAAAATTACCCTTGGTGCGGCGACCAGCCGCTTTGTTAATTTTTTCGAATTCTCTGGTTTTGATTTCGAACTTTGATTTTTCATATTTTTCAGTGTTCTAACTTGTTATATATACTGAACACGCAGCGTAAACAAGGCGCTATTCATAAGTGAAGCAAGGGCCTTGTAAGGTATTCCTTTCTTCCACACCTCTGATCTCTGTTAGAGGTTTATACTAGTATATCAGAATTGTTTGGAGTGTTGGCGTGTTTAGCTAAGTTTGGTCTTAGCCTTGTATGAGGTTAAGGTGCGGCGAACAAAACACGAGCGTAATTACATAACAACGTCAACAAACAAGTCTATCTAGTATACCACCCACTACACCTCTAGCTAATACTTCACACACACCACGATATAATGGGTGAAGAAAGAGAGACTCTCTCTCGACTTCTACAAAGCCATGGCGATAGCCCCAAATCTTGCATCGTTCTAGCGGACCGATGGGGATTTCGAATCCCCAAATATTTTTAATTTGTTACCGTTTTCATGGATTAGACCATGAAAAACCTTATCGGCTACATCGCGTAGGATTGAACAAGTCTAACAACATTCCACCATCCTACGGTTGGTGCGGAACAAATTAAACTAAGGGTATTCCCTTTCACCTTAGCCCGATAAAGGCGTCGTCTTGGTTAAGCCCTTGGCCTAATGCAATGGACTCGTGGGCTAAACTTGTTCAGCTATTTATGGAACATTTTTACCCACCCCTAAAAGACGGACGAGATGCTTTCCAAGATTCATTTCTTTCGACAAAATCCTCATGAATCATTTTCAGAGGCTTGGAATCGTTTCACCGATCTCCTTATAGAGTGTCCACATCATAACTTAGCGAAAGACACGTTAGTTCGTGCCTTTTTCAAAGGACTTCTACACCACCATAAAGAAGTCCTAGACATAATGAATGGGGGTAGTTTCTTAAGTAAAGGAGCCACCGAGGAGGCTTATAAATTTTTAGAGGATCAAACTAAAGCGAAATAACAACGGGGGGGTAGTGATGATATCCACCGCTCGGCTAGTTCATCAAATACAGATTAAGGCCGCGGTATGTTTGAAATTAAACACGATCCAGAGCTTAAAACTCTAATCGAATCACTCACTAAAAGGTAGAGGCCATTTACGTTCAACAAAAGCCTATCCCGTCATGAATGTAAATTCAAATCCATGTAGTTTATTTGGAGCCCGAGAGCATCCCGACTCCCACTATCCTATAGCCTATGAACATGCTTGTTCCATTAATAGTGAACCTAACGCCCCTTGGAGACAAAATCCCAACTTCGGTTGGAGAAATAACCAACACGTCACACCTCCAGGGTACAATAATCAATATGTTAGGCCAACACAAAGTTTTAATCAAACTCCACTACGACAAGGACAGGGTCAGAGTACTTTTAATAATTATAACAACCAAGTGCAACCTCGACAAGGTCATGCACAAAGTCAAGGTGGTTATAATAATTATAATGCTAATAGAGGTATCGTTCCGGTAAATAATAACTATCAAAATCCACCCATAAATAATTCCGTGAAATAGTTCGATCCACACCACCCGTGACTACTACACCCACACAACCGGATCGTCTTGACACCTTCATACAAGTGAGCCAAAAACTTTTCCAAACCATGGCTCAATCTAACCAACAGCTTCTACAATCCGTTAATAATTTAACCCAACAATTGGATCAAGATAAAGCCCAACCCAAAGGTGTGTTTCCAGGTCACGAAATACCTAATCCTAAAACAACAAATACAGCCTTTGAGGTCACCGATAATACTAGTAATGAATATGAAAATGTAGGTGAGCTAAAGGCCATCACCACTCTCCGTTCTGGCAGAGTCGTTGAAAACAAAGTAACTATGCCTATAGTTACCCCACCAGTCGCCCCTACACCTGCTATTTTACTAGATACCGAAATAGAAACTGAAGAGCCTACCATTGTAGAGGTACCAGTTACAACACAACCTAAGAAACAAAAAGCCACGGTTAAACATCCAGGTGATACCATTGCTAAATACAAACAGAAACCACCGTTTCCACAAAAATTAGCCGTGTTAACTAGGGATACTAATTATGAGGAGATTAGGGACGTTTTCAAGAATCTAACTATAAACCTTTCCTTCCTCGAAGCTATTAAAAAGCTACCACACCATGCTAAGTTTCTTAAGGAATTGTGTACTACTAGGCGTAAGACCAATATACCAAAAGGCGCCTATTTTAGCGTAACAATTCCCAACTCTATCGAACATAATGGAATTGTTAAGTACAAGGACCCTCGGTCGATCCCTCATACAATACACCTTAGGAGATTCCTATACTGACCCACCGTTATTAGACTTGGGGGCTAGTGTTAACTTACTCCTATTTTATTTGTATAGACAAATAGGTCTAGGCGAGATGCAACCCACTAAAATGGCGTTGCAATTAGGCGATCGGTCTATTAAGTATCCTAAGGGTGTCGTCGAAAATGTTCTCGGTAAAAATTCAGGATTTCTACTATCCGGCTGATTTTGTCATCCTCGATACAGAAGTCGATTAGCGACTCTGTCGATCATCTTAGGGCGTCCTTTCTCGGCAACCGCCAATGCGGCTCATTAATTGCCGCTGATGGTTCAATGTCCATGTCTTTTGGCCATCTTCTCGTTGAAGTCAATGTTTTTAAAACAAAGACCACGATTACCCGATTCGTCTATGGCTGGAGAGGTTAGCATGATCGAGAGCTTTGCTCAAGATTATTTCAACAACACGTTCCCTGATAGTCATATGCCCAAATTTCTTTCCTTTGGAAGCTCAGACTCCAACATTTCCATCCCTACACTAGTCGATACACATATTACGGATGAGGATGAGATAGATGACTTTCTCAAAGATGTAGAGGACTATCATAGTAATGGGGATATGACAAATCTAGATGAGCAATTCGATGAGTTTCTTAGAGCAGGTGATGATTCACCCTATCAAGAACTACTTTGCACAACATCCACCTCGACTCCCCTCCTTCCACCCTTTCAAAGGAATCCCGAGTTTGCACTCGATCCTATTGTTTCTTCTGTGCTTCATAAGTTTTTAAATTCACCTAGTAAACAAATACTTCAGAAGACAAAAGCGTTTGACACCTTCATTTTCAGACTTGAGACAGTCCCTAACTACACCATGAATGAGTTTTGTGCTAAACCCACATCCTCATTGTTTACATGCTTTCCTTCTACAACTTACCCATATCCACCATATTCTCCACAACCATTCACTCTTCCACACTTATTCACTACGACACCCTCTCGTTCAAAAATGAAAAAGAAGGTGCATGCTAGGTTAAGTAATAGGGTTATCCGACTTCGCTTTCATTTTACTAGGTTGCGTCATAGGAAATCTTGGTGCTTAATTGTGTTTGGATATGTTTTCTGTGATATTTATTTATGGAATGATCCACAACTATTTCGGTTGTTGATATATGATAAACTGCATGTTCATACATATGTTTAGATAAAGTCTAGAGTATCTGACTATAAACGACTCAACTTTTATCTTTGGTGCATTTCCTTTCATTTTCATATATTGGTGAGTGCACCATTAAGGTAACCGGGCCCTCCCTACGGAGTGTGTGGCTGTAAGTACGGATCCTAAGTCCCGTTTTTAAACATAATTCCGTTTTCCACTCTTGTATGTTTTTCGGATTTTTGAGTCATGTTTCTCTATGGGGTGAATTATGTCTTTCTTGTTTATTGTTTTTCTTTTTAAAATTAAAAAATATATATATATATATATATATATATATATATATATATATATATATATATATATATTAAAGAATAAACATAGTAATATCGGAAGTCTCGGGAATCTGACTTTAAAAGACCCAATGCTAAAAACAAATTTTCTAAGCTTCGTTGTAAAAAAATTTGTTTGGGGGTGGGGTGTTCGTGTTTCCGTCCTAAAATATTTTAGGTCCCATTAGAGTTGTTTAGGCCGTTAAATTGTATTCCGATTTGGGTTGACATAATCTATGAATTTAGAGTTCAGTCGTTCGCATAACGTACGTCATGCACGCACTTCGAGGCATTTTCCACTATCTTATGTCATCCACGGTCGGAATAGAGTGTTTTATGGATCATTGGACTGGTAACAAAGCGGCAATTTTGATTTGAAGTTTCGCGAAAAATTGAAAACAATCAAAAATTTCGATTTGGGCTTGGGCCCAACCCGCGCCCACAGGCAGCGCACTCGCGCCCTTACCTTAGCCCACCAGTCGCGATCATCTTCTCAAAACCGCCATTAACGCCACCAAAGCTCCAAAAACCTAAAACAAAATAAAATTAAAAAGAAAACTAAATTTACCTACGCCCACAGTTCAAATCTATTTCAAATCTAATCTAAAAGCTTTCCACCACCACCTCCACCAAATTAAATAACCAAAAACCATCGAAAATTTCAAATTTTGGTGCTGCCGCACCACCACCACTGTTTGCTTCAGTCGGTCGATTCAAATCCCACCACCACATCCCATTTAAACCCCCACTACATTCCAAACACCAATGGCTCAACAACGCTGAATTTTACCAGAGCAAGCTTTTACTGGCGACCACTTGGCGCCGTTTTCACGGTGTGATTTAAATGATCGATCGAGATGGAATAGCTTGTGGTACTTTCGACTGAAGCCTATTACCACGAGGACTTAGTCCGACGGTTCTACATCTGAGGGAGTTGGAAGGGACTATGATTTTTGTTGTGGTAAGAAGAGGAAGGAAGAAGTGACGACGGGTTGTTAATTTGAGATTCTAGGCGTTCGCCTAGAATCCCATTTGATGTCACGTTGCAGGAGTCCCAACATAGCGGGGTAGAGCCATTGATGAGCGAGACAGTTATTGAAGGGAACTACAATGCGAGGTCGATTGTGTTCGTCCAGCTTCCTTAGAACCAACCCCGGTGGCTACACCTCGGTGGATTGGTGGCGAACGCCCTGAGGAAAAGAAGGCCGGCCGACATCGGCTGAACTGCCTCCACATCTTATGGATACTCGGGAGCGAAGTGTGAGTTTACGCATCTTGGAGTTTTACTTAGCATGATTAGGGGAGTAGGGAAGTCGTTGCACCTCTCCCCCGCCTTGATAACCAAGATCATCTCTTTGAAGTTGAGGAGCAGCTCAAAGGCGTCGATGGTCGTACATCACCCTACACCGAAACCCTCGAATCTATAAGGAGTGTGTCCAACGAGTTTGGAGGTTGGCTGAGGATAGAGAAGAAGAAGAAGAGGATGGTGGAGATGAGAATGCCGAGGAGGTTGGGGGAAACGAGAATGCCTCAGAGGATGAGGAGGACTTGGCTTGTTTTGACGCGGATGCCTTGGAGAGGTCCTGGTCAGATGCAGAACGCATTGCTGTGATTCATCGTGGCATGCGTTCGCTCAACACTATTTGCGAAAACCTCCAGACTTGACAGGCAACGATTCATCATAACTTCGAGATCCGTACACAGAGAGAGAATGAGAGGTGGGAACAGATTAGGGCCGAGCTAGAAGCTCAGTGCCAGTTCCGGGAAGAGATGCTTACACGATTCCCACCTCACGGGGACTCTCCTTCTGAGGACACACCATCGAGGCACGAGCGTCGTCGCCGAAGGACGAATGGTGCTGGCCCATCAGGAGCTCAGGAGCCATCTCCGGACCGTGTGCCCTCCGCTACCAGTACCGGAGTTGTTAGGGATAGCATCGTTTGATGTTCTATGTTTTATTTGTAGTTTCATTACCGTCATTTATTTTTAATGCAAGTTTTATTTCCGTAATTTGAATTTTGTAGTGAAATGTACTTCGAATGAAATTTTTAATATAATGCGGTTATTTTCATTATGCGTGGTTGTTTAATATCGATCCCACCTTCCCAAATTGTTTGGGGGTGGTTTTATCTATTCCAGCATGATTTTTATATGACCCTTGTCTTAGAATTTATTGCGGAGTCAAGGTGAAAATATGGCCATTTAGGCATATCTATGAATAAGTATCATGGTAGGATGAAATATCGATTAAATAGGTAGATTCTATAATAAATTCAACCTAAAAGATACTAGGTTTGATTTAGAATCAAGAAAATGATTTGTTTCCGCTGGTTTGGAAATTTTAGGATTTCCGAAACTGCCGTAAATACTTTTTGGCAACTTCCCGATCCGTTTTAGCAACTTAAAACCTATATAAACTTCATACATTCTACACTCATAACTCACACTACACCTAACCTCCATCACTCACCTTTCACTCCCGCGATTCCCTTGTTTCGGCTCATTTTCCGAGTTTCAGCAAATCCGAAGCTTTCAAGGCTTCTACAGGCGCACTCGCCTGTATTTTTTTTCTGAATTTTTGTCGAGGCCTTTTCAGCTTAAAGCTGAGCGCGACCCGTGCTCAAACACTGGATTTCAATTTCTTCCGAGCACACTCGCGCCCTGACTTCCGTGGACCTGAAAAATTCCAGTTTTCTGTGGGTAGTTTCCGGATCATTCACAGCTATTCCAGAGCGTAATTTTGAGATGACATCTCCTACATTGATACCGAACAGTCTTTGAAGATTTGTTCCAAAGCACTACTTACGGTGTTTGGTTTTGTGAAGCGTTTATCACATACGTAGGTGGGAACCGCTTATGGTAAGACGATGCACTTTATTCTCCAACACTAGCATCTTATTTTTCACGATAAGCGCATTTTCTTTGAGAGACCGGATGGAGAACAAGTGTTCTCCATCAACATTGATAATGAACCAATGGAAATTACCGTGTTCTTGCTAGCATTTGTTCTTGGACTTGCTATGCCGGCTGAAATACAAGACCCATGGTGTTATTAGGTAGATAATATGTATGTCTACACTTATGAGTTTTTGCATGAGTCGTATGGCGCGGGCATTTTTCGTATCGAGGACCAAAGGGAATATAACGTCGCCTTTGGTAGCTTTGTCCATGAACATAGGAACTGTTATGTTTTGGATCATGCTAAACATTTTAGGGAATGGCGTTTTCTTACGTGAATGATGCCACTTGCGTCTTCTTCCTTGCTTTAGCCCGGGACGTATGTGTCATGACCTTCCACGAACCTTGATGTCTAGTTTAGCTCGATCCCATAGCATGAGGCATAAGTACCTTCTTATGCCCGTTCTAATTTCCGTATTATGCTATGTTTCTTTCCCCGTTTTTTGTACACGTTTTCACGGATTGGATTACGGGTCGATTAATCGCACGACCCACCAATAGTATTATTTGATCTTTCCGTGCAATGACTTGGCAAGGGTGGAGGATACAACCTCATCAGGTTGCACCCTACACCCCGTCAGACCAAGTGGCTCTTAATAGGTTAGCAATAATAGATGATAAATGGTGGGAAGCCTGGCAAATTATTATGGCATGGCAGGACGCGAAGGAACCTCACTTCTTTATGGAAGAAGAGAATGAGGAAGATAATGAGTAATGCGGGAGGTAAGGTAAGTTTCATTCTAGTTAGTGTCTGCTTATGTCCCAAGCAATTTCATTCTTGTTAACCCCATAATGGGTAGAACTCGTATAGAGTTGAGTCAGTTTTTATTTCCTATATTAGTATGCGTTCTAACTTTGTTTTGCGGATATCCCGAATTTCGCCGCGTTTCAATGGTATTTTTCCTACCCTCTTTATTTAAATGCTTTGAGGACAAAGCATGCTTCTTGTTTGGGGGGGGGGGCATAGAAACACGTGTAATTAAGGCATCTGTTAGGATATAGATAGGTATAATATGCATTTCTTTTCTAGTTAAAATTTTAAAAAAAATTCAAAAATATAAATAAATAAGTTATGCTATACACTTAGGAATATTGGTATTGTTTTCTTTCTCTATGCTCTTAACAACCTAGAAATCTCACGTAGCTTTTGCATCAAAATAATTTTTAGAAACTTAGATTAATATGTAGGTAATAATCTTTGCATCTATCTATAAATATATTACATGAGTATCGATGATTGTTAGCAGTAAGTTTCTGAAATCTAGGCTAGAGTACTTTATTCTACAAATCTCGTGAGAATATAGCCTAAAGCCTTATATGAAGTAAACATTTGAGAAATGACACAAGGGAGAAGTAAAATCCGGATAGAGAAATCACACGTCCACTTGTTTGATCACTAAACCATATCCTAAGCGAGAATTTAGGCCCTCTTTGGATCGATATAGCCAGAAATTCAAACCTATGAATTATTTTCCGCTAGTCGCCCCTTTGAACCTTTCTTTAGCCTTCATCAACCACAAATCCTTTACCTTGTTACAAAAACAAACAAAAAAAAAAAAAAAAAAAATCAACCTACCCAATTTAGAATAAGTCTGAGAATAGAATGAGGAAGAAAGAAGAAGAGAAAAACTTGTGTAAACAAAAAAATTAGTTAATTGCTTCAGAGAATAAAGAAAATAAGTTTCCATCCAAAGAAAAGAAAAATAAAAATAGAAATAAATAAAAACTCCAAAAATAGAATAAAAGGGAGTCAGAAGCCAAAGAAAAGAAAAAGAAAAAAAAATATGGCTAAGAATGGAAACAAAGTATAGAAGCAAAAGAAAATAACAAGGTTTTCTCTAAGTTACATAATATGAAGACTCTATTATTATCAGGACTTGTCCTTTTGAATATCCATTTCCTTCCTTCTTAAACTATCTCCTAATCCCATGAACACCCAATAAAGACCTCTAGCTCAATTAGGAATAGGCAGGTGTGTGATAGTAAGTGGCGGATGTGTTTGATCGACTCGGCTTCCTTGTTGTCATTGAGATTGTAAGGTAAAGTATGCCCACCTTTGCTTGGATTAGCGGAGAACTTGAGTGAAAAAATCAAAGTGTTGTATCTTGACTATTATTGTGAGAACCTACTTAAGGGCTTATCCCGAAGTTTGAGAAACTAACACGCTAGGCATTTCATAGTATTACTCATTGTATATATGTTTATTGTAGATGATTGATTATTATGCATATATTAGTTTAGGTTTCGACTTGATTACTCTATATGCATTGCTAGTGAGAGGTATAGATAATTTAGAGCATGAAGAAGGAAACAATAGTTTTATTTCTTAGTCGTTGTAGTATAGATGAAGTTTGTGAGTGCCTTCACTGGAAAACTCTCACGAGGCTATGACTCGTCCACTAGAGAATTCCTAGTGATTTAAGGCCTTGTTGCATATGGTCAATGCAATCACACTCAGCGAAACGAGAGTAGTTAGAACTCCATTTTTGGTCACTTATTCTAATTTATCATCTTTGCTTGAGGACAAGCAAAATGCTGTTTGGGGGTGGTTTGATAAGAGCCCAAAACTGTAGTTTTAACCCTGTAACGCACATACTTTTAGACCAATTATGTGAGTAATAATTAAGAGTTAACACTGATTACGTGTTTTTATGCATTTCAGGCTTCAAAGTCCATTATGTGCAGAAATGTGCCACTTAAGCGAGATAAAGAAGCAAAGGTCGGTTACTAAGGAGTTCCGTGATTAAAAGACAAGATTCAAGAAGACAAAGCCTTTCTAAAGCCCGGTCAAAAGCTGAAAAGTCAACGCGGGCAGAAACAGCACACAAAGTCAGCAGAGTTTCCGAAGTCCATATCTTTGGACTCAGACCTCGGAATGGGGCCTACCTTATGTCAAAACGACTGGCTCGGAAAGAGCTTTCTAATGGTCTAAGCCTTGATCCAATCAGAGGAGCAGAAGTGGACGAAAAGTCTATTGAAGCCAACTGCAGCTAAAGAGGCCTTTTTGGACTGAAAGAATTGGGTTTTGGGCCTGATTCTCTGGCCCAAAACATGGCTCCAAGCCCATGCACGATTTTTGGATCTGAAAGTATAAAAACAAAAGCTTAACTCTTTGTTAAAGGAGAGTTAATGGTAGATGTTTTGGTAGAGAATAGGTTAGAAAATAAAGATAGCTTAGAATAGAAAGTAACCATTAGAATAGCTTCTAGATCTTGATTTAATTGTTTTTAATTAAGTTTAATTTCAAATCCAACTCTTGTTTTAGATTAAATTCTTAGAATCATTGTTCTTAATTAGTTTGATAAATAAAATAGCTAGTTTGTCAATTTCGATTCTTGTCATTTACATTTGTGTTAGATCTGATTTCATTTATTACTTGTTCTTCAATTCTTAGTTATTAATTAGATTTTAATTATTGTTTAAATTAGATTAGTAAATTTCAATTCTTAATATCATGTTTAGTTTAAATTTAATCGGAAATGATTGCGTAATGATTCTCGGCTAAACCTCCATTAGAGGGGGTTGAGAAGCCTTGATGAAAGCTTGATTCCGACTATCGTAGAGTCGTCGTAATTTCCTTTCCACTCTAGAAATGATTAGTTCAGCATGAGAATGGGTTTAATCATTCACATGCTAGTTATGAATTGGTAGGAATGCCATGTGTAATTAGGGATTAGGAAGAACCAATTGTTCTGCGAAGCAGTTCAATTGGGATTACGACGATTCGTCGTTAATAGGATGAAGTCGAGTTAAGGTGGAATCAATCCCCCTCTAACTCCTTATCATAGAATCAACGTAGCATTCCTTTAGTTATTCACATAGTCGACTAGTTGCATTTTGTGGGTAGTTGCATCGTAGTCTAGTTGTCTTTTCGTAAATCTCTCAATGAGAGTTTAGAGTTAAGATTACTTATACGTAGAGAACACAGCATGCGAAAGGACTAGGAGTGGAACGAATCATCTACTCCACTATATCTCATAGGATTGAGAGTAGAATCTTTGATAATATAGGCATTATAAGAATAGTTTTAGTTTTACTTGCATTTGTAAGTTTCATCGCTTTATTTCGTAGGTAAAACTATTAATTTTATGTTTTATCAAACTCCTACTTCAACAGCTTTGGTTCTGGTTGTGGAGACTACCATTTCCACCAGAATTACTGCCTCCACTCCATAGGCCATTGCGAATGGCGATTATTTAGTAGATGTTTGTGGAGTCATGCGGTATGCCTAAAGTACATGGTGTAATTCTTCCGCCCAAGATCCCTTGCGTTCCTCTAACTTTTTCTTTAGATTATCCATTTTGGCCTTGTTCGAGGACTCTGCCTGTCCATTCCCCTCTAGATTGCAAGGGGCTGAGAACCCCTGCTTCACTCTGAACACTTGGAGAAATGCTTTCACCTTCCCCCCTATAAACTGGGTACCATTATCTGTGATATGATGGTGTGTGGTAATCCGAACATGCATATGATATTCTCCCACAGGAACTTCCTCACCTGTTCCTCCTTCACCTGTTGCAGAGCCACACCCTCCACCTATTTTGTAAAATAATATGTCGCGGCAAGCATAAACCTCCTTTTGCCGCTTGCCATGGGCAGAGATTTGATGACGTCCAACGCCCACATGGCAAACGACTATATGGGCTAAAGACCTTGTGTAGGGGTTCTGCTAGTGCATGTATCAGCGGTGCGAAGCTCTGGCATTTTTTGCACTTCTTGGCATATTCGGTTGCATCTCTCTTCATGTGTGGCCAAAAGTACCCCTGTGATAGTAGCCGGTGAGCCGTTGTCCTCCCAGCCAAATGGCTCCCACAATCCGATTCATGAATTTCTCCCAACACCTCCTGCACCTTCTGCGATTCCAGACATTTTAGAAAAGGTCCGCTGACACTTCACCGGTACAAATCCCCATCCAGCAAGGTGTATCTCTGTGATATATGTTCCATCCTCCTCCTTTCTTGCTTGACCTCCATCTCTATGTAGGAACCGTTATTTCAGAATGACTATTTCTACAAACCGCGAACACCACGCGCAGCGGAATTAATGGGTGTCCACGATTTGTGATAGGAAAACATACCTTTTAGAATCGGCTAAGATGTAATCTCTGAGAATCCAAGCTATGAATCCGAATTAACAATCAACCCCTTGATTTTCTGTTATATTCCTTTAGAATAGATTGGACGTTGTGTGGGCAACGATCTACCAACCCCCTTCTCTCTCTCAAGATCAGAAAACGAATTTTAGATCTACTTTTCTTGCCTCTTTTTCTAAACCAATGAATAGTGATGAAAATAGTGAATTTTAGCCAGAGAGAGAGTATTCTATTTATAGGCTACAATAGGGACCATGAGGAGAAATTAGGTCCTGACGGGCTTGGGCTTCCCATGTTCGCCCAGAACACATGGCCCAAGTCTGTCAACAAATGGCTTATTCCACTAAAGGCCATTGTTGCACTACCGCCCTAATCCCAAATTACGTGTCAGCGTTTATGGGCTCCATATTATATGCTTGTGGATCTCCCCGTGTTTAAGATATCGAATGTCCGTTGATTAAGTCAAGTTACTGACAACTACATTAATCAACTTCTTATGTCCTTGAGTAGTACCACTCAACCTCATTGTCATGTCGGAATAAATCCACCTGCAGGGTTTACATGACAATCTTTTTGAGCTCCTCAAGGGGACATCATCAACCCAACTTCCTGCGGGCCATGGATTCCTTCTATAATCAACATCACACCTTACATACAATGTCATTACCCAATCCATCGAGTTTGTTGATTCACAAATGAATCTCACTCATTGATGATTTAAAGCAATGTACAATACACGTAAGTGCCCGTTATTATATCCGGATTAAGAGGACAAACATCCATAATAACAGAGGTGTTTGTTCTCTTATATAGTCAGTATAAGGAGAAACAACCTCATTTGGTCCTGTTCAATACACACAAAGTGTACTAGTGTAATCCTATAGTCAAGATAGACTAATACCATATTATACTACAACCATACCAATGGTTTGTCCAAATCCATCTAGATTGTGAACAATTACTTATACTTTATAAGGTACTGATGATATGATCTTCTGTGTGTTCACACCATATCATCTATAATATAAAGTATTAGACACATGCATATAACTAATAACATATATAATATGCATAACATTTGCCCATATCATTCTCATTCAAAATATAAAGAATTAGAGTTAATACAAAAGTAATGCTTTTAGTATATAACCCTATCACTCTGTCCCCGAAAGGAAACTCTTGATGGGTTCTATCCATCCCGACTCTTGCTCAGTAGTTAGCCATACCCCCTCTTCCTCTGCGGTACTTGGTTTACTCAGCACCCTGACTTCAATGGATCTACCCTCGGTCCCAGGGAGTACCGCGGCAACATATGCCAATGCATCAGCATGTCTATTCTCTCCCCAGCCTAGATGAGCAAAACTGATCTTCTCGAATTTGCCCGCCCTTCTAAGCAATACCTCCAGATACTTCGCCATCCTAGGGCATTGGGCCGCAAACCCTCTGTTGACCTGACTTATTACCAAGTTTCGAATCAGAATACACTATCAGCTCTCTCACACCCAGATCCCTGGCCAAGTCCAAACCTGCTATCACTACTTCATATTCAGATTAATTGTTTGAAGCAGCAAAACTTAGCTTCATTGATAACTCTAGGCGAGTATTCTCGGGTGTGACCAACACCACCCCAATTCCATTTCCTGTATCTGTAGCAAACCTATCAGTGAAGACTCTCCATCCATTCCGCATGTCCTAAGGATCCAGAGGGTCATGGTTTTGGTCCACTTCCTGTTCCATAATCATCTCTTCTCCCCAAGTGGGGTCCTCGGCCAGGAATTTAGCCATAGCTTGTGCCTTCTCTGCGGTCCTGGCTTGATACTCAATGTCATAAGAACTCAGCATCATAACCTACTTCAACATTCTCCCTGATTTCTCTGCCTTCAGGGCCTGCTTAAGTGGCAAATTGGTCATCACTACCATCGAGTGAGCATCAAAACAAGGCTTCAATTTCAGCGCAGAAAAGATCAAAGCCAAGGAAAACTTCTTGATTCTACTGTATCTTGTTTTGGCGTCTAACATCGTCTTGCTCTGGAAGTACACCAGCCTCTCTGCCTTGTCCACTACCCTTATCAACACTGAACTGATTGCGTACTCTGACACCCCCAAATACAAATATAGTTTCTCCCCCTGCCCTGGGCGCGACAGGATCGGGGCCTTTCCCAAGTACTCTTTTAACTTCTGGAAAGCCCTTTCACTTGCCGCGGTTCACTGAAAGTCGGTTGTCCTCCTTAAGAGTAGGTACAAAGGTCGGCACTTATCCGAGGACTTTGATATGAATCTGTTGAGGGCCGCGACCCTCCCGACCAACCTCTAAACCTCTTTCATATTCCGCAGAGATGACATTTCCAATAATGCCCTTATCTGGTCTAGGTTTGCTTCTATTCCGCGGTATGTGACAATGTATCCCAGAAACTTTCCGGAGGTTACCCCAAACGTACACTTCTCTGGGTTCAACATCAGTTTATGTCTTCGTAGTATAGAGAAGGTTTCACTTAGCCCCGCCAAATGCTCCTCCTCGGTCATACTCTTTTCCACCATGTCATCTATATAGATTTCCATTCCCTTTTTGATTTTGCCTACGAACATCTTCTCCCCCACTCTTTGAAATGTTGCCCCGACATTCTTTAGCCTAAAAGGTATTCTGGTATAATAGTACGTTCCCCCCTCCACTATGAACGTGGTATTCTCTTGGTCAGGGTCGTACATCACCACCTGATTGTAGCCCATCGATGGGTCCATGAACGGGAAAATCTTGAATTCCACGGTTCGGTCCACCAACTACTCCTTGTTGACGTCCATAAAATCAACGCACATTCTTACTTTCCCATTCTTTTTGGGGACCGCTACTACGTTTGACAACCATTCAGTAAACTTGCATTCGCGGATGATTCCAGCGTCTTTCAACTTCTTTACCTCCTCTCGAATTCTTTGCACATACTGTGGTTTCATGCCCCTCATCTTCTTCTGGACTGGTCAGGCACCTTCCCTCATATGCAATCTGTGACATGCAAACTTTGGATCTAATCCCGCCAAGTCCTCGATTGTCCATGCAAACACGTCACTGTTCTTGGTTAACAAGGCAATCAACTTCACTTTCCACTCCTCCGACAAACTTGTCCCCACATTCACAAACTTCTCCTCCTCTACCAACCCTATATTCACGACCTCAATCTCATCCATCGTCTTGGCCTCGACGAGCAGCTCTTTCTCGCCGGCTGATAACAATGATTTTACGTATTCTAACTATCTATGCGTAAACACAAATAATCAATTTACGTAAATACGTGTTTATATCAATATTCCTACTCTCAATAATGAAGTAATATAAGAGAGTCAGGATTCGTTCCACTCTTAAACCTTCAAGACTTAAATAGAATTCAACTACTCGACACAAGGAACAATGGTGAGAATAATGATTTGATGTGAAATTTCTATTCTACCATTCCCAACAATTGAATCTAAACAAGACATAATATAAAGATTTGAACTTTATTTGTTTAAACTCAATTCGAAACTACTCATGCAATAATTGAATTAAACTAATAATGACAACTAAGTAAATCTAAGGATTTAAGCTAATAAATAAATGAAAATGAAACTAGATTATGGAGAACTAATTAACTTTATTTATCTAATGAATAGCAATAACAATAATGTAATACTGAATTTAAGGCAAGAATAAAAACTAATTAATTAATCTAAAACTAGATCTAGAACTAAAGTTTAATGGCTACTTTTCTTATCCTAACCTAATTTATTTTCTAACGTAACTATCTACCATTAACAAAGAGCTAAGCTTTTGTTTTTATACTTTCAGATCCAAAAATCGTGCATGGGCTTGGAGCCATGTTTTGGGCCAGAGAATCAGGCCCAAAACCCAATTCTTTCAGTCCAAAAAGGCCTCTTCAGCTGCAGTTGGCTTCCACAGACTTTTCGTCCACTTTTGCTCCTTAGATTGGGTCAAGGCTTAGACCATTGGAAAGCTCTTTCCGAGCCGGTCGTTTTGAAATAAGGTAGGCCCAATTCCGAGGTCTGAGTCCAAAGATACGGCTTTCGGAAGTTCTGCTGACTTGTGTGTTGTTTCAGCCCGTGTCGACTTTTCAGCTTTTGACCGGGATTTAGGATGGCTTTATCTTCTTGAATCTTGGCCTTTAATCATGGAACTCCTTAGTAACCGACCTTTTCTCCTTTATCTCACTAAAGTGGCACATTTCTGCACATAATGGACTTTGAAGCCTGAAATGCATAAAAACACGTAATCAGTGTTAACTCTTAATTATTACTCACATAATTGGTCCAAAAGTATGACTGTTAAAGGGTTAAAACTACAGTTTTAGGCTCTTATCAAACCACCCCCAAACAACATTTTGCTTGTCCTCAAGCAAAGATGAGAAATTAGAATAAGTTACCAAAAATGGAGTTCTATCTACTCTCGTTTCGCTGAGTGCGATTGCATTGACCATATGCAACAAGGCCTTAAACCACTAGGAATTCCCTAGTGGACGAGTTATAGCCTCGTGAGAGTTTTCCAGTGAAGGTACTCACAAACTTCAACTATACTACAACGACTAAGAAATAAAACTATTGTTTCCTCATTCATGTCCCAACTATCTATACATCTCACTAGTGAATGAATAAGAATAACCAAGTCAAAAACCTAAGCTAATATATGCATAATAATCAATCATCTATGATACAAATATATATACTATGAGTAATACTATGAAATACCTAGCAGGTTCGTTTCTGAAAACTCGAAATAGCGTCCTTAAGTAGGTCCTCACATAAATGTCAAGACAAAAACCACTCTGATTTTTCCACTCAAGTTTCGATACTCCAGTGTGCAGTGGGCACACTTTACCTTACAATCTCAATGACAACAAGGAAGCCGGAGTCGATCAAACACATCTGCCACTTACTATCACACTAACCTATTCCTAATTGAGCTAGAGGTCTTTATTAGGTGTTGCGGGGATTAGGAGATGGTTTAAGAAGGAAGAAAATGGATATTCAAAAGGACAAGTCTGAGATAATAGAGTCTTCATCTTATGTAACTTAGAGAAAACCTTGTTATTTTCTTTTGCTTCTTTACTTTGTTTCCATCCTTAGCCATATTTTTCGTTTTATTTTCTTTGGCTTTTGACTCCCTTTTATTCTATTTTTGGAGTTTTTATTTATTTCTATATTTTTTTTTTTCTTTTCCTTGGATGGAAACTTCTTTCTTTTCCTGAAGCAACTAACTAATTTTTGTTTACACAGGTTTTTCTCTTCTTCTTTCTTCACTCATTCTATTCTCAGACTTATTCTAAATTGGGTAGGTTTTTTTATTTTTTTATTTTGTTTTTGTTTTTGTAACAGGGTAAAGGAATTGTGGTTTATGGAAGGCTAAAGAAAGGCTCAGAGGGGCGACTAGCGGAAAATAATTCATAGGTTTGAATTTCTGGCTATATCGATCCAAAAAGGGCCTAAATTCTCGCTTAGGATATGACATAGTGATCAAGCAAGTGGATGTGTGATATCTCTATCCGAATTTTACTTCTCCCTTGTGTCATTTCTCAAATGTTTCGCTCATATAAGGCTTTAGGCTATATTCTCACAGGATTTGTAGAATAAGTACTCTAGCCTAGATTTCAGAAACTTATTGCTAACAATCATAGATACTCATGTAATATATTTATAGATAGATGCAAAGATTATTACCTATATATTAACCTAAGTTTCTAACAATTATTCTGATGCAAAAGCTACGTGAGACTTCTAGATTGTTAAGAGCATGGAGAAAGAAAACAATACCAATATTCCTAAGTGTATATCATAACTTATTTATTTATATTTTTGAAAATTTTAACTTGAAAACAATATGCATATTATACCTATCTATATCCTAACAGATGCCTTAATTACACGTGTTTCTATGCCCCCCCCCAAACAAGAAGCATGCTTTGTCCTCAAAGCATTTAAATAAAGTGGGTAGAAAAATACCATGGAAACGCGTGAAATTCTGGAACATCTGCAAAACAAGGTTAGAACATACTAATATAGGAAATAAAAAAACTGACGCAACTCTATAAGAGTTCCACCCATTATGGGGTTAACAGAATTAAATTGCTTGGGACATAAGCAGACACTAACTGAAACTAAAAACTTACCTCCACTCTAGCGTTTACTCGTCATCCTCCTCTTCTATAAAGAAGTGAGGTTCCTTCGCATCCTACCATGCCATTATAATTTGCCAAGCTTGCCGCCATTTATCATCTACGGATGCTAACATGTTAAGCGCCACTTGGTCGGATGGGGTGTAAGGTGCAACCTGATGAGGTTGTATCCTCCACCCTTGCCAAGTCATTGCACGAAAAGATCGGATAATACAATTGGTGGGTCTCACAATTTCGACCCCAACCCAATCCGTGAAACGGGCACAAAAAATAGGGAAGAAACATAGCATAATACGGCAAACTAAAACAGGCATAAGAAGATACTTATGCCTCTGCTATGGGCTCGTGGCTAAACTAGACATCAAGGTTCGGGAAGGTCATGGCACATACGCCCCGTGGCTAAAAAGCAAGGAAGACGCCGCAAGTGGCATCATTCACGTAAGAAAAACGTCATTCCCTAAAATGTTTAGCATGATCCAAAACATAACAGTTCCTATGTTCATGGGCTGGGGCTACCAAGAGGCGACATTATATTCGCCTTGGTCCTCGATCTGGAAAATGTCTGCCCCATAAGCCTCATGCAAAAAGTCATAAGTGTAGACATGCATATTATCTACCCAATAGCATCATGGGTCTTGTATTTCAGCGGGCATAGCCAGTCCAAGAACAAATGCTAGCAAGAACCTGGTAATTTCCATTGGTTCATTATCAATGTTGATGGAGAACACTTGTTCTCCATCTGGTCTTTCAAAGAAAATGCAGTTATCGTAAAAATAAGATGCTAGAGTCGGAGAATAAAGTGCATCCGGTCTTACCATAAGCGGCTCCCGCCAACCAATGTGATAAACCCGTGAAACCAAGCACCATAAGTAGTGCTTTGGAACAAATCTTCGAAAGACTGTTTCCGTATCAATGTTGGAGATGTCATCTCAAAATTATGCTTTGGAATAGCTGCGAATGATCCGGATACTACTGGCGTGAAAAACTGGAAATTTCACGGTCCACGAAGTCGGTATGCGAGCGCTCGATAGAGGCTTGGCGCACTTTGAAGAAATTGAAATTTCTAGTGTTTGGCTGGTCGCTCAGCTTCTTGGCATGGCCTTCGACAAAAACTCAGAAAAATATCTGAGCCGAAAGTGCGCTCAGCGTAGAGAAGCTGAAAGTCTTTCGGAGTTCTGCGTAAACTTCGAGAAAATGAGCCGAAACGAGGCAATCGCGGGAGTGAAAGGTGAGTGATGGAGTTTAGGTGTAGTGTAAGTTGTGAGTGTAGATTGTATCAAGTTTATATAGGTTTTAAGTTGCTAAAATGGATCGGGAAGTTGCCAAAAAGCTTTAAGGCAATTTCCGGAAACAATAAAATTTCCGAACCCGAAAACGGAAACAACTCATATTCTTGATTCTATAACAATCTTAATATCTTTTATACTGGATTTAGAATAGTAACTTCTAAACTCTCTTAGATTTCATCCTACTACCACATCTAATCATAGGTATGCCAATTACGACAATATTCTCAACCTTCACTCCAAATCAAACTCTAAAATGGAGGATCTTCTACAAATCATGATAGAATAAATAATACCACCCCCAAACAATTCGGGAAGGTGGGATTAACAATAAAATCCATGCACAATTTGAAAAGAACAACATTATATTAAAATTGAAATTCAAACAACATTTAACTACCAAATTCAAAGTTAACTACGGAATTTAACAACGTAACATCCTATCTACTAAAAATAATAATAAAAATAAAAAAAAAACAACATCAAAACAACAAACAAGGAGAAATCTAGCTACTCTTAAAGGGAGCGAGGTGGGGATGAGAATAGGAAGTTTAGTGATCAAGCATGGAAAAACCAAACACCCCACCCCCAAACAAATTTTTGAAAACAGGTTTGTAAAAATTTGTTTTAAAACGTGGGTATTTTAAAGTCGATTCGAGACTTAATGTGGGGTCATTTTACGCCGATTTCTAGACTAGTGCACACCCCCAAACAAGCATGAAACTGGGGGTGGCACAAAGTGGATGATCGTGGTCAACTAATAAACAAATAGTCGGAAGAGTTGGGGTCTAGCCATAAAAACATGATACTAAATGCACCCCCAAAACGTAATAATGTTGTATAATTGGAAACAAACATGTAAGCGAAGGAATGAAAACTTATGCATCCTATCAAAGAACACATGCAAACCATCATGTTGTAATTGTTTTAAATAGTTGGAATGACCAAAAAGATGAATTAGCAATACCTTAGGTGAGAATGGAATGAAGTGTGGATCCTGATGTCTTTCATGAAGCTCAGATGAGGAAAAATAAGACAAACTAGGTTTCTCACTACACTCGGTCAGAGCTTGTCTCTCAATTACCGGAATGGTGTACTCATGAGATTGTGTGCTAGGCAAACACTCTTCACTGTGAAGGTTGAAAAAATTATAGATAGTCTCTGAGGCAATTGGCTCAAGGGCAAAACCGAGGTTCCTTTTAAATGGTGGGTGAATGGATGGCTTAGTTGTGGTAGATGGTTGGATTATAGGAGGTGGTAACTCAGGTGGATGGTGGTTGGTTAGTGGTTCATCGGGTGGTGGATCCTCACATGCTCTTAAGAACTCTACATCTGGCTTAGCTGAATCCACAAGGTTGTGGTTCGTGGCTTTATCTTTAAGATTTTCCTCTATTTCTTTCCTTGTTATTTCCTCAGCTGCCAAACTGAATTGAGATTCACATTGCTCTAAAGATGTAACTTCCTCGTTTTCTTGCACATTAACTTGTTCATGCCTTAGAGTTGAATTGTTAATCTCCATGTCCTCACCCTCTTCCTCTAAAACACTACAAGTATCCTTAATGGCCTCATTCGAATGTGTCGAGACATCATCCAGCTGAGTGCGGTTAGCAAACTCAAAGGCCTAGACATGCTCATCAGGAGGGTCCATATTACGAGAATACCAATAGTTATCAAATTCTTCCTTCGTCACACCTTTATAAATATCTTCTAAAGTGTCATCATTATATTCATTGTCAGGTGGATCAGTGGGAAGTTCCTCGGAGACATCGCTCAAGTTTGAGTGGTCATCCGAAACTAGTCCTAAAGAGTCGTCTACAAGAATTTCCTCATCCAGGTGGGGTGTGGAGTTAATATCATGGTTAATGGGAGGGTCTTCGGAAGGTAATGATGGTTCATGAAATGTAGGGTAGGTGTGAACTAGGTTGACTGGGTTAGTTATGGGAATAGTGTCGATCTCTGGCATGGTAGAAATGTCTGGCGTAGGTGAACCTAGTATCTTTAGGTTCCGGTTGATTTCCTGAAGTATTATTTTGTTTTGGGCCATTATTTCATCGAATGTTGTTAGTCTGAGGGAAGCTTGGTGGTGTGGGTCTGGTTGGTATGGTGTTTGATAGTCATAGTTATTGGCGTTTGAGTGACTCACGGTTGATGTCGCATCTTGTGATGGGTTAGGTTGAAATTTGAATGGTGGTTGATTGTTATTGGTGGAATTACATGAATAGTTTGGATGACTAGAAAACTCTTGATTGTATGAGTCACTATAAAAATTTGAAAATTGAGGCTCATAATTATTATTATATCCTATAGTAGGCTCAGACTCTTGATATGATGGGCATTGAGAAGCCCAATGGTCAGGACTACCACAACATGAACATGGTGAAGGGTTCCCATAATAATTACAAGATTGCTCTTGATATGATGGGCATTGAGAAGCCCAATGATCAGGACTACCACAACATGAACATGGTGAAGGATTTTCATAATAATTACATGATTGCTCTTGATATGATGGGCATTGAGAAGCCCAATGGTCAGGACTACCACAGCATGAACATGGTAAAGGGTTTGCATAATTATCATATGATTATAGGGCATATCAATATGTTGGTCTACATATTGATATGCCATATTGGTTTTTCAAATATATTATAGGGCAACTAATATGCAACCACAACTCTAAGCATACATTTCTAGATAGGCGTGTGGTATTTATTTCTACGAAAAACAAGTCTGATTATACTAGAATTAAAACTCCTCCTCGTGAGAAAGGAGTGGAAGTGGAGAAAGGAGTACCTGAATGCCTCATTGCTACGCGTTTGAATAGCGTCTTGTATACGCGATCTCAGTGTATTTAACAAATTAGAAACACTGAGTAACTTGAAGACATAAAAATTTGCATTTACCTATGAAAATTGGGTTGTTCACACTGAATTTTCCCTTGAGGGCGCGAGTGCCCTCTGTTTGGGCGCGAGTGCCCTCTGTTTTGTCGAAAGTCCAGTGTTTTGGGCGCAGGTCGCGCTCCAGAGTTTTCAAGTTTTAGGCCTTTTATCTTACTCCAAAAAATCTGAAATTTTTACAGTAATTTGCTAAGACGTCTATCAAGTAGCCTGTAAAATTTCAGATCAATCGAAGCTGTGAAAGTCCCTCTACCGTCCTTCAAAGTTTGCAAAACGGTTTTCGGACACAATACAAACAACCGAATGGTTAACCCATCAAAACAAATCCAAAAATTGCCAAATTTTTACTGGAGACTCCTGACAGATCCTAATTGTTCCTGTAAAAATTTTAGAGCAATTGGAGTTCTACAACCTCTCCTTATCGGCTGGTGTTCCAGATATTAAGTGTTTGCAACACTGCAGAAACACACTGGAAACACTCTACTATTTAGGAGGTCAAAACAAATAAAAAACTTGTCAAATTTTTACTACAAACTCCTGACTTAGGATAGATACTCCTGTAAAAATTATAAAATTTTTAGAACTCCCTAAGTAACCTTATTCGTCTGTTTTTCAAGAACATATGGTGTGAAAACTGAAATGCAGCACTATAAAGATCGTATTTTTTCACAAGGTAAACCAACTTTGAAAAATCTGAAAATATTCCAGTAAATCAACAACACATTAAATATTATGTCTGAAAATTTTCAGAATTTTTGAAAATTTAGAAATACCTTCACCGCAGTGTTTTTCTCTTTGAATCCGCAGCCCCTATGCCTAAAACAGTGAACAGTTCCGAAAATTCAAGAAATAAGAATGAAAAATTAAAAGGGTGGGTGGGTAGAGAATGGGGGATTGCCCCTTGGATTCAAGCAATTGAATTCTTGTCATGAACGAGATTAAGATGGCAGCGACGCCATTTGATAACAATGATTTTACGTATTCTAACTATCTATGCGTAAACACAAATAATCAATTTACGTAAATACGTGTTTATATCAATATTCCTACTCTCAATAATGAAGTAATATAAGAGAGTCAGGATTCGTTCCACTCTTAAACCTTCAAGACTTAAATAGAATTCAACTACTCGACACAAGGAACAATAGTGAGAGTAATGATTTGATGTGAAATTTCTATTCTACCATTCCCAACAATTGAATCTAAACAAGACATAATATAAAGATTTGAACTTTATTTGTTTAAACTCAATTCGAAACTACTCATGCAATAATTGAATTAAACTAATAATGACAACTAAATAAATCTAAGGATTTAAGCTAATAAATAAATGAAAATGAAACTAGATTATGGAGAACTAATTAACTTTATTTATCTAATGAATAACAATAACAATAATGTAATACTGAATTTAAGGCAAGAATAAAAACTAATTAATTAATCTAAAACTAGATCTAGAACTAAGGTTTAATGACTACTTTTCTTATCCTAACCTAATTTATTTTCTAACCTAACTATCTACCATTAACAAAGAGCTAAGCTTTTGTTTTTATACTTTCAGATCCAAAAATCGTGCATGGGCTTGGAGCCATGTTTTGGGCCAGAGAATCAGGCCCAAAACCCAATTCTTTCAGTCCAAAAAGGCCTCTTCAGCTGCAGTTGGCTTCCACAGACTTTTCATCCACTTCTGCTCCTCAGATTGGGTCAAGGCTTAGACCATTGGAAAGCTCTTTCCGAGCCGGTCGTTTTAACATAAGGTAGGCCCAATTCCGAGGTCTGAGTCCAAAGATACGGCTTTCGGAAGTTCTGTGACTTTGTGTGTTTGTTTTCAGCCGTGTCGACTTTTCAGCTTTTGACCGGGCTTTAGGAAGGATTTATCTTCTTGAATCTTGGCCTTTAATCACGGAACTCCTTAGTAACCGACCTTTTCTCCTTTATCTCACTAAAGTGGCACATTTCTGCACATAATGGACTTTGAAGCCTGAAATGCATAAAAACACATAATCAGTGTTAACTCTTAATTATTACTCACATAATTGGTCCAAAAGTATGACTGTTAAAGGGTTAAAACTACAGTTTTGGGCTCTTATCACTGGTCGCGGTCTGTAATTGCTATGCTAGCTTGTCACCCTTTTCCAATGCCTCTTTATCAGGCGCGTGGACTAAACATTTCATTGTCACCTGCTGGATGTTTTGTGCCGCGACCTGATCGTCCCTTATCTCATACGTTCCCCCATTAGTTGGGAAGCGGATCACTTGGTAATAAGTGGATGGGATTGCCTTCATATTGTGAATCCATTTTCTTCCCAAGATCTCGTTATATTGCAAGTTGGTATCTACTATCATAAAATGGGTGAAAACCATCACCGGCCTTGCGGTCACCGGCAGTATCAATTCCCCTAATGGCTCCGTCTGCTGTCGTTGAAGCCGAATAAGTTAGTTTGAGGGGGCTTCATCTTCTTCCTTTCAATGCACATCTCTTCCATAGCACCCTTGAATAACAGATCCACTGAACTTCCGCAGTCCATCAGGACCCTTTTCACCAGGTAACTTCCCATCGCTATTGTGATCACTAGCGCATCCTCGTGAGGAGAGATTACTGACTCCAAATCTTTCCGGGTGAACTCTATCCTGTCATTTCCCTTGCCAGCTCCTGGAACTAGCCCGGACTACTCATAACCTCATTTATCTACTGCAGACTGGCTGTCCTCCTCACCTTATCTCTGTGGGCGTTCCTTCCCAGGGTTTCTCCACTAAAAATAACATTAATCGTACCCAGGATCCTAGCCACGGCCAGAACTCTTTCAACCAGCTGCACTTCCTTGATAAACTCCTTCAACTTCCCTCTCTCAATCATATTTTCTACTAACCATTGCAACACAAAGCATCCATTGGTGGCATGATTCCTGACCTGATGATATGCACAAAATGGCTTTCCTTCTATTTCCCTGGGTGTGTTTCGCGGAGCTTCATAATACTGCTGTCCCTTGATTAATGGCAAGATTTCCTCCAACGGTTTGTTCAGCGGTGTTAGCTCTATTTCGAGATAATGTTTTCTCTCCCTGTATTCTCTTCCTCGCTTGATCCCCCGCCTCTTTCCAGGTCTCTCCCCTCAGGTTCCCCCCTCTCGTGCCGCGGTCCTTTCTCGGTCTCTCCGGTCCTCCACTCCCACAACTTGCACTGACTTCTCAGGCTTCTTGTGTTCCTTACTATTTCTCTGCAAAATGTCCTCGTATCTTATGTATCTCTCTACCTTCAAATACAAAGCATGTAATGTAGTAACTTCAATCTTAGACACAGACTTATGGACTCTGGTTCCCTGTTTCAATCCATGCTGGAACGCTATGACCATGGTGAGTGTTGTGACCATAATCGCGACCTATAGCTTTGTTAGTACTCCGGCTCTCATTTTGGATCGGCTGCACCAATTTGGTTGCCTACGTACCCATTTCGGGATCAAGCCGCCGTAGTTCACCTCTCTCCTCACCCCTCTCTGCCTCTCTTGTTTGCCTCCATTCATTGCCCTCCTCTTTTCCTCCTCCTCCCTTTTCTTTTTATATTCCTCTCTTAGGTTTTACTCATGGGACATAGTATGGTCTTGGGCCTATTCTCTAGGCCCAATACATACTATGGTATGGGCCTTATCTCTTGGGCCAGTACTTATGTGATGCATTCCTGAATATGGCTACTACATTTGCCCCCTCTCGGGTTCGGCGACGATGATGACGGCGGACCCAAGAAGTCTTCAAACTTCCTTGTCTCTCTCTTTGAACTCTAGATATCCACAGTATCCTGTGACTGTACGTAGTCTTCTCCTCCTCAGGACATTTCGTATCCATGTACTCTGCTACTGGACCGTATGTCCGTGAAGTACTCAATCCATCAGTTCTTGTTCATATACCCCATTAACGTATCCCCAAAGGATCTCATCCCCTTCGCTCTCTCCCTTCAACTCGATACAATGCCCACAATGTGTCTCAACCCAGCCATAAGCTCTCCTTCATAGAACTCACTACTATGTCCACGGAGTGTCTCACCTCAGCCAACATCTCTCTTTCCGAAAACTTGCCACTATGTCCATGAAGTGTCACCGATACTGTCATAATCTCTCCTTCACATAACTCACTTCTATATCCATGAGAGTGTCTCACCCTTTCATTTCCCTTTTCGTGGGGACTCAACTATCTCATCCCCTTCACTCTCTCTCTTCAACTCAATACAATGCCCACGATGTGTCTCAACCCAACCATCACCTCTCACATAGAACTCCCTACCATATCAGCGGTATGCCTCCCCGACCACTGCTCTCTTTTCGGAACTCTCGCCGCCCCAATGCGTGGAGTGTATCACCCTAGCCACCATCTCTCTTTCAGGAGAACTCAGCGCCTCTGTCATGGGTGTATCACCTCAGCCACCATCTCTCCTTCAGAGAACTCACCACTATGTTCGCAGAGTGTCTCAGCCCTGTCATAAGCTCTCTTTCACATAACTCACTACTATATCTGCAGAGTGTCTCACCTTTCATTTCCCTTTCGTAGAACTCAACTATCTCATCCCCTTCGCTCTCTCTCTTCAACTCAATACCATGCCCACGATGTGTCTCAACCCAGCCAGCACCTCTCACATAGAACTCACTACCATATCAGCGGTACGCCTCCCCCAGCCACCTGCTCTCCTTCTCGGAACTCACTGCCCTGTCTGCAGAGTGTATCACCTCAGCCACCATCTCTCCTTTAGATGACTCACCACTATGTCCGCGGATTGTCTCGTCCCCTGCATTTCTCCTTCTCATAACTCACTATAATGTCCGCGGAGGGTCTCTGCCCAGCCATAAGCTCTCCTTCATAGAAATCTCTATCATGTCCGCGGAGTGTCTCACCCTTTCATTTCCCTTTCGTAGGACTCAACATTGTATCCGCCAAGGGTCTCATCCCCCTTGCACTTACTCATGGAATTCGATATACCGTCTGCAAAGGGCCTCCTCCCCTCTATTTCTCTTTTGTAGAATTCAATAGTATTGTTCCTTCTGGAACTCCGGCACGCGGAGGGCTCATCCCTCCCTCCCCCCACTGTCTCTACTCTGAAGTGGAGTCTATTGAGGGGCCACTCTGTTTGCCCCCAAGTCTGATTGGGATCTCATGTCCGCAGATGGCTCATCCCCCCCGCTATCTCTGCTCTGGAGTGGAGTCTGATGAGGGGCAACTCTGCTTACCCCCAGGTTTGACTCGGATCTCATGTCCGCGGAGGGCTCATCCCCCGTTGTCTGCGCTTTCACGGGTGGAGAGTCGGATGAGGGGCAACTCAACTTGCTCCCAGGTTTGACTCGGATCTCATGTCCGCAGAGGGCTCATCCCCCCCGCTATCTACGCTCCCCCGGGTGGAGTCTGATGAGGGGTAACTTTGCTTGCCCCCAGGTTTGACTCGGATCTCATGTCCGCGGAGGGCTCATCCCCCCCGTTGTTCAGATCTCATGTCCGCATATCTCTTGCATCTCCGACCTGCGGCTCAACCAGGCTCTGGGGCTACTCCCTTTGACCTGCCTGTCTCTTGCCTTTCTGTCCCGCGAAGGGCTCATCCCACTCCGCGGGCTCGCTCGAGCTCTCGCCTGTTGGGGCTCTCTCATTGCCTCATGTATCTCTAGCATCTCTGGTCCGCGGAGGGCTCATCCCACTCCGCGGGCTCGACCGGGTTGTCGCCGGTTGGGGCTCTCTCATTGCCCCATGTATCTCTAGCATCTCTGATCCGCGGAGGGCTCATCCCACTCCGCGGGCTCGCTCGGGCTCTCGCCTGTTGGGGCTCTCATTGCCCCATGTATCTCTAGCATCTCTGATCTGCGGAGGGCTCATCCCACTCCGCGGGCTCGCTCAGCTCTCGCCCGGTTGGGGCTCTCTCTCATTGCCCCGGGCTTGATTTCCGGATCTCATGTCCGCGATATCCTATCCCGCTTTCGAGGGCCGGACGCCCGGTCAGGGACGACTCTGCTGCCCCACACGCATTTGTTCGGACATGAGGGTCTACGGATCCTATCCATTTCGAGGCGGACTGATGGTCGGACGACTCGGCCCTACCCCATGTTTGATTCGGACCACGAGGGTCAGCGGAGGGCTCGTCCCCCGTACTCATCCGCTTTTAATTGGGCTTCATTGTTCCTCATGGGATATAATATCTCCTTTGCATGTGGGTCTTTCTTAGCTTTCGAGTTCCTCAACCGGGGCGAGCAACTACATATGTGTATTTCCTAAGAGCGATTTCGTTACTCAAGGCCTCGAAGGCTACACTTGCCTTTCTATTCATTCTCGCTCATACTGCCGTGAAGAGCGTGACACATCTCGAGCTTGATGCCCGAGGCTTCATTTCAGTGCCTTGTCTCTTTGAACTAACGGGAGCAAGGTCTTCGATCTCTCCACGATGTCCATCTCGAAGTAGAATCAAGGAACGCCAAAGATCCACGAGAGCTCTATGGTAATACATCATGCCTCTTACAAGACGAGCAATGTCCGGTCTGCAGACGATGCCCCGGCGGAGATCTTTTAGCTTGTTATTTCCTATTTCATTTTCATACACCATGCCCTCTCTGCGCATCCTCTCTAAGAAATTTATCCACTCATCATCGTCAATTTTCTGCCGATAGAACAGTGTAGAGACACCATCTTCACTCTCAGTTCGCAGCTGTTCTTTGTTGTACAAAACTTCTTTGATTCTTCAAGCACGTTAAAGATCTTGAGAGCTTGATCTAGCATTCCTGCCTGACACAACCCAGTGAGAAAGATATTGTAAAGTGAAGACTCAACAACTTTGCACTTCATATCCATTTCTAGTACTCCACGAACTGCAACTTCGATATTTCCTAGATCCACATTTTTCTCCATTAATTTGAGTGGCCTGTAACTCAGAACGAAGAGCTTCTACGGTATGCTCCATCTTTCCCAAACTTTCTCTGAAGATGTGATTTTCAGCTTCCTGTTGAGAACTCAAGGAACTTAACTGGTGCACCTTCGCTTGTAATTCACTATTTTCCATCTCCTTCAGTCCAAACTCTTCCCTACAAAAGCTGACTTGTTCACTAGCTTCGGTGTATTTCTGAACAAGAGGCGATCAAAGATTCCGGATATGAGACGACGGATTATCGGAGTCGGCGTCCATGTCATTCATTCAACCGTATTTACAGCCCCGACATCTTCCACCAACTTAAGGAAGGATTTTGAATCAACACTATTCTTCCTCGGTTCGCAACATCTTGTGTTATATCAATCAACTTGAACTCCATTCGGCGTTTGCCGACTTAATTAGCAAGCTCGCCAAGCGGCTCTCTCTCATTCGATTCAAGAGGTATATGAAGTTACCGGGATGTAGGAGATCAAACAAATTTTCTTCTTTCAGATCCAACCCATTCACTTGGGCATCTTCACATACGCTAAGTGTTAATGTTTAAGCTCACTATAAAGGATTTCCAAAGCTAGTCCATTCCTTACATGCAAGTCGGAGAATTTCTCATTTAGTGATTTGAAAGAACTGTGCATCTTCTTCATGAGACCTTTGGACGTTGTTCCAAGTTTCGCTGCGGATCCTCAATCATTTTGGTTGCGGCATTAATCGACAAGAACAAAGTGGCTGCCCACATTTATGGCATCAGATTGGATAGTTGAATTCTTTGGTGTCGGGCGATCTTCCAACAGATGCATCAAGGTCCTGAACCATCTCCATAACTTCTGCAAGAGTGAAGCTCCACTCTTTCTCCAACATAGATAATTTTTCCCCCACATCCTTTTGCAAAACTTCTACTTTATTGAAGAAGAGAGCTTCCATTTCATCTGACTTTTGTTGCACTGTGTACAATTGAAGGTGCATATCATCCGTTCTCGATTGGTAATCAAAAATTTTCTTTACAAGCTCAATGATCCTTGCCTAAAGATCGTTATTCTGTTGCTTCAAAGCTTCATACAGAACCTGCAGATCACATAAAGCTGCAGAAGCAAGTTTTCCATTACTCTTCTCATATTCAAATTCTTCATTGACCTTCATCGCTCTCAGATTCAAGTCCATCAAATACGCGACTCTCAAATAGTTTGTCTGTGCTTTAGCTAACGTAAAGTGATCTTCTGTTGATCTTTCTCCTTCCTCCAAAGGCAACTCAGTTGGATCAGCGTCATCGTGAGTTCCTTCTCCCTGAAAATTTAAAGAGCTATCAGCAACACCCTCCCTTTCAATGGCTTCATCTACTTCACCTGCTACTTTTTCTGTTCCCTCCGGAACATGAGATTCCCTGGAAAAGTCTTTATCATCTTCTCTATGACTGGATAAAACAGAGCCCTTATCTCCTTCAGACTCTGACCTGATAATTTCAACACCGACAATCTCCCAATCTTGTAAAGAGCCAGGACTCTCTTTGCCCATTCCATCAAACTGATTCGAAACCAAACTGTGAGCTTCCTGCATTGCCCCTGATCTTCCGTTTCTTTCTTAGAGGACATATCCGACAATAATTCTTGTGAAAGTGAAACAAGTGAATCTTTTTCTTCATTTCGATCCTCCTGCGATATTGTAAGATACGAGGTCAATGAATCAACAGATGCCAACTCAGCACCATCCACAGATTCGCCTCTGACTAGAACTGACTTATCAGAAGGTCCCAATGAACTATCCGCTACCTCCTCATGCTCAACACTCACACTGCTTTGCCCATCCGCTAAGACAGCTTCCTCCTTCACCAACGCAACTTCTTGTACTGGTAACGTTTCCAATGGGCTCTAGAACTGATCAATGGTCACTGCTTTAGAGTTATCGCCACCCTCAGCTACCTTTGGAGATGCAGGTGTCGTCTTGACTGAAGATGCTGCCAAGTCAGCAGTAGCATCACCTCCCTCCTCATTTACAGACTTGACATTTTTACTAGAGGATGATTTCGCTTTGGTGTTCTGCTTCTTAAATCTTAGCTTCCTCTAACTTCTGAACCTTACAAAGACCACGTATAAGAGCATTAAAAGTCATAACAGTTGGAAAACATTTCTTCTTCTCCATCTCTTCAAAAATCTGTTGTGCCTCCCCTTCTAGACCTTGGTTACACAGACCACAAATAAGAATAGTGTAAGTTGCAGCGTCAGGAAAACTTTCATGCTTTGATATCTCTAGTTTAAGAGACCGAGCCTTATCCATAAGCCCCGCATCACAAAAACCCTTGATCAAAGTATTATAGCAATACGTATTAGGAACCAAACCCCTCTCACTCATCTCAGTTAAAAACGTTAATGCCTCCTCAACTTTACCCGCTTCCGAATAACCTTTAATCATAACCGTATAAAACACAACATCAGGAACAATATTTTCCTTCAAAACCATCCTATATCATTCACACGCCTCATCAAATCTCCCAACTCTAAACAACCCATTGATCAAAGAACTATATGCATTCAACCCAATAACAAACCCCTCCTTCAACAAACCAATAAGACTAAGGGACTCATCAACTTTACCAACTTTAGATAACCCATCAATCCAAGCATTGTAAGTAACAATATTAGGACAAACACCATTCAACTTCATACTATCCAACAAACTCTTCGCCTCGTCAGTTCTATTAACATGCCATAAACCCGAAATAACAACAGTATAAACCATAGTATCAGGACTAACTCCTTTTTCCACCATTTCATCAAACAACTGTATCGCATCTTTCGTTTTCCCAAATTTACGTACGAAACCATGAATCATTATAACAAAAGTAGACCGATTCGGAAAACACCGTGATTTCAACATTTGATTATAAGCGACCAATGCTAATAAAAACACTTCTTTCTCAACTAACAAATGTAATACAATATTAAAAGTAAATGTATTAGGAACTGAATTAAACTCTTTCATCTTACCAAAACACTCCACGACTCTCTCTCCTCAAATCCGCTTTCTCAAGGTTTGTAATTAAAATCTACATTACTTTGGTTTTGGAGCCAAAGATGGGATTTGAGATTTGAAACTTGAAACCACACCCATTTGTTTTGGGTTGGTTCGATCCTTGATCCTGTGTTCTCTCTGTCTTCATCAGCAAAGTCAACCGGACCCACTGCTTTCGTAGACAAAGTCAGGTGGATTCCTCATCCTCAACGCATGAATGTTTAAGTCGAGTATTTGACTTTGAAAATAGTTAATCAGTTCAGCCGAAGTCCTGACGTCCCCACAGACGGCGCCATTTGTTGCGACCATAATCGCGACCTATAGCTTTGTTAGTACTCCGGCTCTGATTTTGGATCGGCTGCACCAATTTGGTTGCCTACGTACCCATTTCGGGATCAAGCTGCCGTAGTTCACCTCTCTCCTCACCCCTCTCTGCCTCTCTTGTTCGCCTCCATTCATTGCCCTCCTCTTTTCCTCCTCCTCCCTTTTCTTTTTATATTCCTCTCTTAGGTTTTACTCATGGGACATAGTATGGTCCTGGGCCTATTCTCTGGGCCCAATACATACTATGGTATGTGATATATGCTTGGAGAACACTACTTAGAGTTTTGAACTCTCTAAATTGGTGCAAAAGCAATCAAGGTTCCTTACTCACGATCTTCGTTTCGTAGAGTTGGAATAAAGATTCGAACTAAACTAAAGCTTAGAACAACTACAAATTGGAATTTACAATAAGGGAACTAAAGAGTAAGGAGTAATTATTAATGCTAGATTTTTCCTTCCTACACAAACATTAATAAAAACATTAATAATGAAAACATGCACTTAATACCGAAATGGAAATTTGAAAGAGAAATTTGAGAGTTAATCCTCCTCATGTGAACTACCATTAGTGTTGATTTGAAATAGGTTTTGATTCTTCCTAAACTCATAGACAAGTCCCTAACGGAAAAATAGATTTGATCCCTAGCATGCATGGCTCACTAAAGAGCTCATACATGCTAGCAAGTGAAACCAAACAATGACTTATCTCTAAGCTCATTGCTTGATTTCTAACTAAACTCTACACCAACTACCATTTTGGGGTAGGATGTAGAGTTAGTTGTTCTTCCTAAACCTACCAAACCAACAATTGGTTTACCCTCACATGAGTTAGACTAACTCCCCAAAAGGGAAGTTAGCTCATGATCCTTGGGACAAGGACTTATGAACTAATAAAAACACAGAGGAGAAAGAGAAAGAGAAAGAAGAAAATCCACAACCAAACTCACTTCTATTATTTCTTAGAAGAACAAGTGTTCCTCCATTAAAACTATTACAAGCTTTTTTTTAATCAAAACAAAAAAACTAACTTCTCATTTTCACTAAGGAACTAAAATAATGTCATGTGAGGAAAATAAGTCAAGGGAGTAATTGGAGTGTCCCCACATTTGTCTAATTTCTTCTCCATTTGAGAGAAATCTCATTTCCTCCCACGTGAATTATCAAACCACATTGATTCATTTTTATCTACCACATTAAAACAAAGTGACACCTTGCCTTTTTTTCACTATTAACACCTAATCTAATTTATTACATGCAAGGTGTCAACTTTGCACCAATAATTTGTTATCTTTGTCTTGACATGCTCCATGATTGATGACTCATCCAATCTTGTGGCCCCGTAGTGGGTCCATGTGATCAATGGCGATCCGGTATTTTGGGCAGTTTACAACTTCCGATCTATCGTAGAGTTCATCGCCATACGATTGTGCGAGCAGCTCTCTTGTCGTATTCGAGTCCGGTCGAGAGGTAGGAGCTTTGGAAGTTTGATGCTTCTCACGTGGATTTGGGAGAATTCATATATACGCGCCGTTCCTTGTGCTTTATTGCAGGTTTAACCAATATTTCTATGTTTTTGCAAATACCAAAAAGTATGAAAACATATTTATTTCATGATTATTAAACACATAATGAACCAAATTTATATGTCTCAATGGGGTTTCATAATACACTTTTGGGTGCTTATCAGTATGGGCCTTATCTCTTGGGCCAGTACTTATGTGATGCATTCCTGAATATGGCTACTACAGTGCGCTCATCCGGATTTTCCACTTGTAGCGTCTCTTCCTTAAATCTGTACAAAAAATTTATATGTGTCTCAGTGGCTTCTGCTTGACATTAAAGAGATCCGCGACATCTACTACCCTATTTTTCTGATGGATGAAGCGATTTACGAAGGCCTGCTCCAGTTCCTCAAACCTTTGTATACTCTACGACTCCAGCCGATAATACCAGTCCGACGCTCCCCCTTTCAGACTGGCAGGAAACATCATACAGCGGAGCCCATCATACTTTCCCTCTTGCCATAGTGGCATCTGCTGCCTGAAGTGATGCAAATGGTCTGCTGGATCTCCTTTCCCGGCGTATCTCTCGAACCGTGGTTGCGTGAACCTCTTGGGTACCTCGGAATTCCAGACTGAGTCAACCAGTGGGTTATGATTCAAGCTGGCCATCACCTTCTTTGCCGCGCCTTGTTTTTCCTTTTTCACCACGCGGTTCGCCTCTCTGTCCCTTTCGATCATTGCCTGTACCATTTCCATGGTGATACCTCCTGTGTTGTTTGCTCCGGGTTCATAAGGAGCTTCCTCGCCTCGCCCCTCCACTTCACTACCCTCAGGTGCTTCTGTTCCCGCTCCCCCCCTGAGTGGTTTCCCTTTCTCTCCTCAACTCATCGTTCTCCTCTCTAAGCCTCCCTATCTCTTCTTGAAGCAACCTGGTCACTTCCGCCACCGTATCCTCGACCTCCTCCTCCTCCTCTATTTCTTCATTTTGAATACTCACTGCTTCCTCCTCGATGGCTTCAGCCTTCACCCTTTTGGGCCTCCCTCTTCCTCTTCCTCTTCTTCTTGCTCTCCCTCTCTTAGCTACAGTAGCCATACCCTACACTATCTCTTTTCTTAACAGATCGTGGTCCAACTCGTCCCCACAGACGGTGCCAAATGTGTTAACCACAAATATACCTAACAACCTCACTAGTCTCTCTCTTTTTCTCCTCTTTCTTTCTCTCCACTGTTCCTTTTTATATCCTCTTCCCCCTCCTTCCATCCATTGATCTTGCCTCCATCTCACAGTCAATTCCCCCACACCCACAAATATGCCTAATAGCCTCACTAGTCTCTCTCTTTTTCTCCTTTTTCTTTCTCTCCACTGTTCCTTTTTATATCCTCTTCCCCTTCCTTCCATCCATTGATCTTCCCTCCATCTCACGGTCAATTCCCCCACACATGTCCCTTTAGGGTTCCGCGGCCCTGCTCCTGTACCTCCCGTTCCTTATTCCTTATCTTGCCTTCGGTTTGACCCTGACACCCCTTGGGTCACCTGCCTTTATGTGGCCCACATCCTTCTAGGGTTCCATAGACTTGCTTCGGTGTTTCACGTTCCCATCTCCTTATTCTACCTCAGGCCCGAGGACATGCCACCTCGTTGGTCATAAAATAGGCTGATACAGTAAACAAACGGTTAAGGTAAACAATTCTTCTTATCTTCCTCAATATTGTTTACCTATATAGCAAATAATTCAATTAAATGCAAATATCTATTCTTATGAGTTTCATATATTTAATTATGTTTTCCTATATGCAAAATTATATTGCAGGGTCATGGAGTACGAAAATTACAAATTATGTAAAAATAAGTTGCTAAAGGAAATTCTAGAAGCAGAATTTGATGTTCAACAAGATCCGGTCTACAGCATAAAAATAGAGAACGGACGATTCATCAGCAATGTAACAATATAGGTACCAAAAGACATATTCTTTAACAATGAGGACGTCATAGTTAAAGAATTCTCTGGAAGCCCTGCATATTATATAGAAAAGGGACAAGATTCGGCTGCTTTTAATGCAATAAAATTTATAAAAGATGAACGTGAAATAGAAATTGAAGACTTCAATTTCAAATAACTCTTGAAGAAAAGAAAAGAAGTTGAAGAAAAACAAATTCAGCTTGACACCATCAAAAACGTTATGCTAGATTGTATGATTGAAGAAAAAGAAAACAAATACAATTTCTTTGAGCTCAAGGAAATAATTAAAGAGATAAAGGAAAAGGAGAAAATTAGTTGGAAAGATATTAGTAGCAAAGACAAGAAGAAGGATTTGAAAATAAAGAAAAGGAAAGCATCACAATTAATACCGAGGTTCAATGCTTCTCATTTATGAAAGTTTGTCATTATTGAATCCGTCTTTAATTTTTAGATTAAATTTCATATATGATTAACAACTATGTTCAGTGATAATTTTATCAAGTTTATATGCATTAATTTTATTTCTAGCTTGATTTCCTATACCATATTGTCATGTATAATATTTTCTTAAATAAAGGAAATTGGTTGCCTACATGTGGCTGGAAAATGGGGTTGCGTTGGGCCTTGGGGGGGTTCATTTATTTCCTTTATTTGAGTGTTGAGTAGGCATTCCACCTTCAGAGGCAGCTGGTGGCCAAGGTAAGCGCAGAGAACAACCATCAGGTCTTTACAACTGTTTTAATGATGACAAAATTACAGAATCAGCTAACTACTCACAAGTCATGATCATAAGTAGAATCATAAATTAACAAAAAGGAGACGAACCATATGTACAAACCACACCATATCTACCAAAACATGTCGATCTGTCAGAAGGACTAGGTAGCAAGTGTGACTCTGAATAGTACTAGCCGTCCCAGCCAATCCGTATATATAGTGGAATAGAGACGCACTCTTTATTATTTGTGTTATACATTAATTTGAAGTTTGACTAGAGTATCTGCAGAAAACGTTCACATTTGTCAAACACGTTCGCATTGATGTGTAGTAAGTTTTCTAAGTATTGGTTACAACCAAAGCAATTAGGACTGTAGTAAGCTTTCAGAATATTGCTCGGTCAAAACCAATACTATAATCAGGAGTTATTGGTTCAATCTCCTGCAATCCTACCCACATTCTCATAAAACTTACAATTCCCATTTGAAAGGAGGAACTTCACGTATCCTATTATTATAGCCAATTTAATCCTCAACCACAAAACACATTTAAATTCAGAAAATAATAAGAAGGATTTCTAGTATAGGATTTTCTAACTACCATTTCTTAGACACCATCTATTTGGATCAGTATTTTTTTAAATATTTTCTAATAGATAAATAAATAAAAATAAGTTGTATAATTAATTTTAGTATGTTATAAATATTATGTAATAAATAAATAAATAATAAAATGATGATGAAAATTTATGAGAATAATAATAATAATAATGAGCAAAGATAATTTTTAAAGTCTATTTCAGCATGTATAATATTGGATGGAGGCCGGGCGTATGCCTGGGTCCAAAAACTAGTCTCTACACTAAATGATAGCCTAGTCTTTAGGAGGCACACTTCTCAACCGAACAGTGTATTTCTAATTTCTCTATTTTAAGATTTTAGAACCACATCCCTTAATTATTATAACCAACTCTCTCCTTTTTAAACAATTTACAAAAAACTCCCTCACTTTACTGAAATTAGAATTAGCTTCATATTATTTAAAATAATTTAGAAAACCTTTTTCACATCACTAAAATTATATTCAACCCCTCCTAATGTTTTTATATTATTTTTTAGATTAGAACAAGAATTCAAAAAATCATATTATCAGAGAGATGTTAGAGTGATTGGTTTAAAGACTTTTTATATATATATATATATATATATATATATATATATATATATATATATATATATATATATATATATATATATATATATATAACTAGGGGTTCGGACACCCCAACCTTTTATTTATATCAAGTTCTCAGATACAACTTTCCTTCCTTATCCCTCGTAATCAATACATGCATTTTTTGATCCATAGGGGGAATAAAGAACAAAATACCATTACAATCTTCTCTGTTCATTTTTGATAGGTAATCAGCTACTTGGTTACCTTCCCTGAAGACATGAACAAAGGATAATTGATCAAACTTCAAACTCTCAGCTTGAATTTGGGCAACCAGGTTCCTACAGTACCACGGTAGCTTCCCCTTTTTGGTTAAGATCTGGATCCCCTGCATAGAGTCTGATTGCACTTGAAGATATTTGATGTTCAGCTGTGCCGCACCTTCCAGCCTTTTTAATACAGCGAGGAGTTCCTGAAAGATCACTGACAACCTCTTAGAACTTCCACTATACGCCATTATCACTTCCCCATGACTATCCCTCAAGACTCCACCATAGCTTGCCACCCCTTCTTGCACCGATCCATCATAGTTCAGAACCACTATACCCACCTCTGGCTTTTCCCATTTAACCCATTTTTCCTCTCTGTCTTTGAATCTTACCCCGATTCCCAACTTTGCCAACAGCAATTTGGTTCCCACATCTTCCTGGACTGATTCCAGTATTTTCCCCAAGTAAATCTTCATACTGTTTAGGACCTTTTGACTTACCTTTTGTCAGCTACTTTAAATCGGTTTTTCTTTAATCTCTAGTTTCGCTCAGTCCAAATGGTTTGCACTGTTGTACAAATGAATGCTCTTATCACTTCTGACACCATAGTATTCTATTTGCATAATCGCATTAAGTAATACCATTCATCATGGGATGCTCTAACAGTGACTGGTAGTCCCATAGCCCTCTTGAACTCTTCCCAGACCAATTTAGAATAGGAACAATCGAAAAACAGATGGGAAGAACTTTCATCATGGTTGCTACACAAACAACATTTTGTAGTTCTTATGACCTTTTTCGCCATCAGTCTATTCTGTGTTGGAAGAGCTCCGGAAAACAATTGCCAAACTGTGAATGAGTGCTTTGGAACTGAATACTTCCCCCATACTATCTTGAACCATTTGACTTTACTCCTCACATTCTTTAGGACCGAATAAGCTGAAAATGTAGAGAATGCTCCTGAGCTACTAGGTGTCCATGTAACCTGGTCCTCTGTGATGTAGGCATTAATCTCCGTTTTCATAATCCATTCCTTTACCTCGCACTCTTGTAGGTCAGTGATGATCCTTGACCAGCTACCATCATCTATCACTACTGACACCTTTGCATCTTCTGGGATAGCATGTGCTAGTAGTGCTCTGGCAGTAAAAACACCGATGCGTAGCACGGTTCACATACTTGTTATAGAAAATATTCAAAAACCGTAAAGGTTATTATTTTATTTCTAATATCTCGTAAACTCTTAAACATCAGGTCTCCGGCCCTTAAACTGAATTACAAGCCCTTATTTATACCTAAGGTTTTCTCACCAAAGAAAATTATGAATATGACCTTAGCAACAAATAATTAAAATAAAGGGGATGCCTATCACATTCACCCATGGGCTTGACCATGACTACCATGTCCACATCACACTCCCCATGTTGACCTTTGTCCATCTTGATCGCTAGAGGGAACCCTCGAGAAGATACGCCGTTGTGAGGAGAGCCCTCAAAAATATACCTGCTTAACCAGAACACAATGAAGGCCTCCAACTAGAAGGCAAAACCCTTGCCTGGCCCATTATGAAAACATTTGTTCTCCTCTGTGATGCCTTTACCCAAGGGTTCCACCTCCATCCAGAAATAGAAAATCCACCCGTAGAAGTTTGCATTGCCCTTCTTGAATTAGGATCTTCAGAATAAGAAGGCTTATGAGGAGCGTTAGTAGCTGCAAATACTGACAAGGCCTCATGCTTGATTTCTGGTAGAGGCACATGAATAGTTTCAGGAGACTTCTTTGAAATGACTTCGACATCTTCTTCTCCATCTGCCAGTAAAATAGGACGCTTCTTTTTCTTTGGACATTTAGTAGCAATATGTCCTATAACACCACAATCATAACACTTTTTTAAAAGCAGAATATGCACTAGCAAGCGACACAGTAGTGTGTGTAGCAACAACAGTCGAAGAACCACTGGAAGACGTCTGGCTTGGATAGATCACATGTTCAGCACGTAATGTGTACTTAAATGCAGTAGCCAAATCATCAATCTCAAACATGATAAGTGCTTCACGAATTGACTTGCGCAGACCATTCAGATAACGACCCACCCTTTGCTCATCATTTTCAACCAACTCAACACGAGTACACATTAACTAAAATGTTCAGTATACTCTTGAATTGAAGATAATTGTTGTCTCAAATTTTGTAGCCGAATAAACAAATCATGTTGGTAGTGTATAGGAACAAAATGAGCATATAATTCTCGGTGCATAGTCAACTAGGTGCAAACACGCATATAACCCTGATTAATCTGCCTAAGATTTAATTCATCCCACCACACCAAAGCGTATCCTTTTAATTTTGTAGCAGCTAATTTCCCCTTTTTCTCATCATAAGTTTTTGTAATAAAATGTTTTTTTCAATTTGATTAAGCCAATCTATAAACTCAGTAGGATTGAGTTTATCGCCAAAAGTAGGAACATCAATTTTAATATCTCCAAATTGATTTCGCTCCAATATACGGAGAAAGCAATTAATATCAACATGCCCATTTTCAACATTTTGATAACCACGACGAGGTGGAGAAAAACCATCAACAATATAATAATTAAAATCTTTATCATACCTGTTAGAATTATTTGCACGACCATGATTAGTACCACAATTTGATCGACGACCACTACGCTCAGTAGAAGGCAATGAAGGAGGTGATGGAGACAGAACTCCTATTATTTCACCTTGCATTACGGTGAATGGGCTGCTCCCAAAAATTTTGATCTTTGTGTGGTTGTTGTGGGTTAGGGCATTGCTTACCATGTTCCCTACCACAACGATTAAAACCAGGATTTTGATGGTTACCTTGCACATCCCATGTCGTTTGAATGGGATGCAAGACCCTGTTAAGACCTAGCTGAACGACCCTTTCCTGAAAATAGGACCTTGCAGATTGGGTGGACGTACGACGTTTTGTTGTTGACATGGTGACACAATTGGTAGAACACCCAATAGAGGGGCTTCAATACCTGCTAGCAGCCGAGCGGCGCCATCATTGAGGGGTACGCCCTCATGTACTTTCCTCATTGAGGGGAGGATCCATGTTGGTGTTATCTTGTCCGCCAACTCTGTTTTCTCCGTCGTTTTATGGATCTATAGGTGCAAAATGGTTAAGAAGAGGGATTGAACCATCAACCTGAAACACATCATCAGTATTAGCCACTGAACCATTATTTTGTGGTTGTGGATGGAGGTGGTTGTTGCACCACTCTTTCAACTGGAAATATTGCTGCCGACAGGTTCTAGAATATCTGTCATGTTTTTCATGCTTTCTTCTAAACAAGACATGCGAGTATCGGGAGGACGACATCGAGTTGCTTTGTGATTCACCATAATTAAAACAAAATTGATTTTATCAAGGAACAATTCGCAGTGAACAGTGAATCTCCCAAAAATTAATCTGCTTCAATACCAAATAATGTAGATTAACAATTGGCGGAAGCAACAATTAATTAAAATCCACACTTTCTAGAAAATATTCAAGAACCCTAAAGGCCGTTCTTTTATTTCTAATCTCTCATAAACTCTTAAACATCTCAACTCCCTCGTAAACTGAATTACAAGCTCTAATTTATAACTAGGGTTTTCTCTGCTAACCGAAGAAAATTACTAATATGACCATAGTAAAAAATAATTAAAACAAAACAAAACAATTAAAATAAAAGGGACGCCTAACGCATGCGCCCATGGGCTTGACCAAGACTACTGTGTCCACATCATACAAGCAATTTCCAAAAGAAATTAGGAAATTCCAAAAACGTGTATAGCAAGTAAAAGACTGTTTAGAGAATTTGGCCAAGTACCACCAACTCACAACAAACTTGTAGCCCAAGTCGTAGTGCGGGTGTATGTGGCCTTTGAGTGGATATCTCCCCAAGCACAAAAGTATTTGTACTCTAATGGCACGCCTGTATAAGTAATTTATACTCAATAAGTTGTTGTTTACTGGCCAATATGGGACTCAAACAAAACACACAGAGAGAAAAACCACACATCTCCACCTTCTCCAACTAAGTTCACTAAGTAATTTGCAATACAAGCAAACAAAAAAGTAATTTGAAAGAGAAATTATGATTTCAGGGAGATGGTGCTAAACTAGCCTCAGGTACTGTTATCTGTTCTAGGGGTTAAATATGATTGATATTGTAAGCCTCTCTTAGTTAGGCCATGGTGAAGACCTCCCTTCTTCGTCTGTCTGTGCTCTTGTGCTTTGCACATTTCATCACAAGAGATTACATATCAAAAAAAGGGAAGATACACCGATCTAAATAACTACTTATATATCCACACATGTTAACTTGTTGTATTGCAGGGGATACTAGGTGAAGCTCAAGTAGACTCATTCAACATACCCATTTACCATACATCACGCAAAGAGATGGAACTGTTGATATAGAAAAATTAGTATTTTGATATTGAAAGAATTGAAATAATGGGAACTGGACTTCTCGTGACAGTTCCTTCTGAGGTATTTTCTAATAGATTAAGAAGTACACTGGAAGGGATCATTACGAAGCACTTTGGAGGTGATGCTATGGAAAAACTTTTCAACCGATTTACCAAGAAAATTGAAATGGCTCGCAACCACCCTAGATTCAAAGCTAAGGTAGATGACATGTTGGTTGTTCTCAAGCGCAAAGTTATTGGTTAGAAGATGCCTTGGTTCCTCTCCTAGCTGCTCTATTTCTTTCACTTCTATTTTTGTGCTTATATTTGAATGTTGTTTGTCAAGAGCCAAACCTAGTTTTGCTTACAATAATTTGTGCAGTTATGCACATTGCATTGAGCTATTTGTAATGAATAATGGTCTATGACAAATTGATTTTCATATCTATCTATCTATCTATCTATCTGTCTGTCTATATCTTAATATTAAAGCTCCCACAGAAAGTATTTTTCAAGCTCTATTAAAATTCCATGTCATCTTTTATTAAAATAGGAATTCTTCCCCCTATCAAAAATAATTTTTTTAGCAATTCTAAATTAAAAGATGAGTCATTCCCCTACTAAAACAAGAATCACACTTCTAAATTAAGCCAACTATTAAAATGGGATCCCTCCCAAATTAAAAGTAGGTTTTTATAGCACAATTAAAACGGGTTTTCAACTAAAACGGGATCCTTTCCCAATTAAAACATACTATTTGTCACGAATGAAATTTGTGTATGTTCTTGAGTAAATTTTCAAAAGTGTCGTTGCATATGCACGGGCCTACTTTCTAGTAAAGTTAATTATATCAAACATTAAAGTTAAAATATATAGGCAAGAGTTCGTTAAATGGAAACAGTAGATCAAATCGAAGTCTGCACATGCCGCAAGACATCCAGCTTTGCAAGGCACATGGACAACATATCAGAACTCATCGTGCTTGAAATTGCTGGTAGGTCTTCACTTCATTGTGTGTCACTCCCACTGAGCAAAAAAAATGATAATTAATTAAGATGAAATACTTAGGAATGTTCATCAATCACGGTTGTATTATCATGGCTTCAAGTTGATTATTTATTTTTTAGTATGTTCAATCAAGAAAAGAAAACAATGTTGATTACTAAGGAAAGATACATTTCCTTTTGAAAATACCCATTTTTGAAAAAACAAATGAGTAAAATTTTGTTGCTCAACTTTTAGTGCGTAAAATTTTAAGTAAATCAAAATGTTAAGCAAAGTGGTTTATTTCATTAACTGACAATAATTTTGAGCACTCTTATTTAAGTATTTGACTTGTAACTATAAAATGTAATTCTATTTTACCGATCAACATAATAATAATAATAATAATAATAATTCAAAAGATGAGGCATACAAAAAGAAGAAGAAAAAACCTAACCTTGTTTTACCTTTTTTTTTGTTCCCACCTCTTTTAAATCCAGATAATAATAATAATAATAATAATAATAATAATAATAATAATAATAATAACAAAAATAATTATTATAATTATAATTATACTTATATACTCTAAATTCTAAGGCAATTTAAATCCAGAATAACAAAAGAATTGAAAACTCCTGTTGAAAAAAAAATGGAAATTCACTACACCATAACAGACTATTTGTAACGGATATACATCCATTACAAAAAATATTAGTAACGGTTATTTTGCGTTGACACAAAAGCGTGACAAATATTAGTAACTGATATCTGTAACAATTATTGTCCGTTACAAAATTTATTAACGGTTATAAAGTGTCACTGAAATTAATTTCAGTAACGGTAACGTAACCGTCAGAATGTATTAGTAACGGTTACCAAATTTGTTTATCCACTCTTAGTAATGGATATAAGCGTCACTTTGATTGTTTTTGCTAACGGTTATGTATCCGTTACTAACGAATTTTCATTGTATAAAAAGAAATTGGTTTCTCTAGCCCTTTTATATGTGGGCCACCAGTACTGGTGCACGTACCTATACCTGCACCTTTTTTTACTCTACAATATATCACTTAAGTTCTTTCATTCATCTATAACTCTAACAAACTATAGTAATTAAATTCCTTCCATTCATCCACACAATGAAACGTAATGAAAAACAAAATGTTCTAAATGCCCACACCAACCAAGTAAAATAGTAAACTTTAGTAATCAAATTATTCCACTCATCCATATTAAAACCTGATAAAAAAAAAACAACAAAATGCTCTAGGCTCATGTGCCAACCAAATACAACTTATATATATTTTCACAAAATCTTGACACTCGCAAACTTGGGTTCCAAAAATTCTCATCATTAAAAGAAAGGGTTATTTAGGGATTAGTCCTACTTATTTAGGGGTATTTAGGGATATGTCCTAAAATTATCGATTATTAGGCTTTAGTCCTACTTCTATAGATTGACCTTGAGTCAACTCGATTGACTTTGGTCAACCCATTTTATAATAATATAATTTTTGTTTTTTATGAAAATGGCCAAACTACCCTTCAGCGTGCTTCACATGTGACTTTATATTGGACCTTTCTAACACCAAGTTAAACAATAGACACGTGTCAAAAATCTAAAGCATTGATCCAATGGTCAAAATTAGAAACATTGATCCAAGGTATTTCACGAACTTAAATTCAAACTCTTTAATGGCAGAAAAGTAGGACTAAAACCTAATTAACTCAAATACTGGGAGGGGTTAAATCCTAAAAACTAATTCTCTCTAATTGAAAGATTTGAAGCTTCCATATCTTGCCATTGAAGAATTGAAACCTTAACCATCTATCTTCCGGTCACACTCAACTTTACATCATCTATCTTCCATATCTCCTTCAAAGCCGCGGGTGGGTTGAAAGACATCATGAGAAATAAGTTTTTGTATACAAGAAAGTCCAATCACACTCAACTTTATAGTATTTACCTCACATGCCATCAGCCCACATCTATTAGAAAAGTTAAGGCCCACTTAACCAAGATCTGAACGGGTTCTAACCGACCCATTGATCATCTTCTCTACCCATATTTTCCACAACCCAATCTAGACATACCAACACCAAATTGACACCTCCAACAATACTTAAACAACAACCAATCACATTGAAACATCAAATCATAACCAAATCGCCATAAATTTTTGTTTTAGAGACCATTCTCTTGTCGTTGGTTAAGTACCCATATTCCAATATCTTGAAGATCTTGTTGCACAAAAAAAGTAGTAGGCGGTTGGCGAGAACAAAGGCGTGTTGTACTATGTATCTTGTCTTTGAAGGTGTTTGGAGATTGATCTATTGCTTGGTCATTGGATTACAGAATGTAAGGGGTTACAATCTTCTGTTTTTATATGGAGGGTAGTTTGGTCATTTTCATAAAAAACGAAAATTATATTATTATAAAATGGGTTGACCAAGGTCAACCGAGTTGACTCAAGGTCAATCGATAGAAGTAGGACTAAAGCCTAATAATCGATAATTTTAGAATATATTCCTAAATACCCCTAAATAAGTAGGACCAATCCCTAAATAACCCTAAAAGAAAACATCAGTGTATATATTCATATTGTACCGAGTGGTACCTAGTGAAGAAAAACAATGAGCATGATCCTATTTAGCCTTTCTATTGTTGTTCTTGATATCCAATATAGTTTCTAGCACAAATTCAATCTGCACGGAGTCAAGGACTGCCAAATAAGTCACAACCAAAAGACATGCTAAACAGGTATGTAGGATTTATAAGAAGAAATGTGCATATGTACTCTTTTATTGTCGATCTTTTGCTGGTCATCTGACATACTTGGAGAAGAGAAAATCATATCATTTACTTTGTTATGAACACTGAATATAAAATCTTTCATAGCGGAGAGGTCATCACTCCTTAATTTCATCCCACAACTTATTCAAGTAAAAGTAGTATATGTATACATAAGTAAATTAGACAAAATGAGCTCAATTCTTAACTTCTCATTCAAAAAAAAAAACATGCTAACACAAAATTATGACAACATCTTCATGTGCATTAAAAACTCTTAGTAACCACACTGCAATGCTACTTGTAACCTTATCACCATTGCATACAAACTAAAAACCAATCTGAAGGCCTTAGTACTTTAACATTATAATTGGTAGCACCAACATAATTTTCACTACGTACTAGAAACAATATATGGAATTGAAGTTGAAAGTATAACTAAAATGAGATGATACTTACCAATTCAGCTCACAGTCCACTAGCACACGAAATATCCAGGGGCTCAAAATACATCTCTGTCACGACATGGATTATTAGTCTATGTTCAATTCTCCATATCCAAATATGAGGCATATATAATTGATATATATCCAAATATATATAATTGATATATATCCAAATATGAGGCATATCCAAATACTTATGTTTGTACTTATGTTTGTACTGTGTAGTGACATGCAATAGGTTATTATATATGCCTCATATTTGGATATGGAGAATTGAACATAGTATTTGGATTCAGCTCTTAAAAGTAATTGATATAATTAATCAATTTCTTCTACAAAATAAATATTGAAGTTAAACTAATCATCTCATGTGTAGGCAAGTCAAGTCAAGATGAAACATCAATCATACTGTAAGAACCTAAGTAGCACCTGTACCACTTCAATCATACAATTCCAGCCATCAAAAAATTACATAAATGGTTCACAAGAGTATAAATCTGTTGTCTAACAGAAATACCCCATGTGGATTAAAAGAGATTTACGAAACCAACCCATAAAGAATTGAAATAATTTCAATCGGGATTTGTCCTTTCCCCCTTGTTTCCTAATCTGCAACTCCCTTTAATAAGCCATATAATTGTCTTTAATAACTTACCATGGACACGTGTAAATGAGAATCCCAAACAGATGGTTGACGTCTTGTAGAGTCTCCCCAAGCCCTTCCTTATTTCTCCCTTTTTTACTGTTGAGCATGTTCCCATCTCAAAAGAAATAGTCGGCTCCTCCTTGCACCAAATTAAGAGGTGGCAATCATTAAGCCAAGTTCATCAAATATGCATACATGGGCCCTTAGAATTCCATTTCCTGCTTAAATCATCTGAATGCAAACAAACTTGTTAATTTGTCACGCTACTAAGTGACAAAACCATACCAGATACCAGAGCCACTCATTACACCCATCTATCACTTTGGACCTAAAACCAACAGTCAGGCCACTTAGGAATTGAAGGAGGTTGTCCATGCGTGCACGTTCTTTAATTAGAGAACCCCAATTCTTTGAGTTTTCTAGATACCGTATAGTATAAAAAATTAATTTTAATTACTAAAATTGGTGGGCATACGAGTACTGTACTATACTCTTGAAGTAATATTGCATTAACTATTAAAAAATTACTTATTTTTATTTAAACTAGGGCACGGGAGCGCTGAGATGTAGTGCAACTATAGCGCGGGTCGCGCTTATGAGAGGGAGCGCGGGGCGCGCTGTGTGAAGACAAATTTAGGGCGCGCGTGCGCTCGTGAATAAAAAGATTAGGTTCAAACTTTTAGGGTCAGGTCACGAAGTTGCGGGGAGTTGGTTTCTCAACTCGTATGCACTCAAACAGTAGCATAAATAAATCGGAAAATCGTGAACAGTGAAAACAATGTTTTGGTTTGAAAATAGTGAACAGTTTAATATGTTCTAAACATGCGATACGAAAGCAAACAAGATGGCAGCAGCGCCATTTAATAAGAGAGTTAAATTAGATATAAAAACATTAAATTTAATGTTATAAACAGTGAGTAAAGATGGGAAAACAGTACTTAAACAGTGACTTAATTTATGAGATAAGATATTAGAGAAGGTTAATCCACCACGCGATTCGATTGGCTATTAGTTAGTCATCGAATCGCTTTTCTTTGATCCCTAGTAAACAACCTACATCTCTATAGTCATTGTCTAACTAGCATGAGAGATTAGCACCCCCACAAATCTCTTTGATGGGGTTTCTAATCTCTAGGCATTTGTTATGAGTTCTATCTCTAGAAACTCATAACAAAGAACTTGAAACTCTATTGCAAAAACAATAAATAACTAATTACTAATCATCCTCACATGGCTTCATAAACCCCCTCTAATGGAGGTTTAGCCTTGTGTCATCGAAATCATACTAACGAAATAATAATATGAAGACATAATATAAGAACTTGAATTGAATTGAATTAAATTGAAAAAGCTTTATTTGATAAGGTTTAATGGAGGCTACAATGCTAACCCTAATACTAAACTAAAGAATAAACTAAACTAATGAGAGGGTAATAATTAAAAGTAAGTTTAGCCTTAACCCTCTATATATAGGAGAGGGTTAGGATTACATTTTCATGCATGGGTCGAAAAGGGAGATTTTGGGCCTTTAATGTGAGCCAAAAGTCCATTAGGTTAAGTCTAAATGGGCCACTGCTGCTGGAAATTACTTAAGTGCCCTTTTTGTCCACTTTTATAGCTCTAATTGGGGAAAGGACAGGTCCATTGGAAATTTGGTTCCGAGCCGGTCGTTTTGACATAACGTAGGTCTAATTCTGAGGCTCGAGTCCAAAGATACGCCCATTTGAAGTTCTAATGGCTTTTTGTCATTTTTCTACCCAAATTGACTTTGACTTCCCAGCTTTGACTGGGCTTGAAAAAGGCTTTTCTTCATGATTCTTGGGCTTTAAATGTAGAACTTCCTCAGCAATCATCTTGACTCGTTTTCCATGCAAAAATGGTGTCTTTAGTCACTTAATCAACTTGAAGTCCTGGAATGCACAAAAATACGTAAACAGTACTAACTCTCATTTATTATAAACATAATTGGCCTAAGTAGAATACTATTAAGGGGTTTAAACTACACTTTTGGGTGCTTATCACATCGTCCCAGATTAATCTGCTTTCAAAGCCTGCTTGAGTGGCATGTTTGTCACTACCACCACCGAGTGAGCATCGAAATAAGGCTTCAAATTTAATGATGAAAAGATCACTAGTAAGGCATATTTTTTTATTCGACTGTATCTCATCTCTGCATCCAACATTGTTTTGCTTTGGAAGTAAACCGGTTTCTCAACTCTATCCACTATCCTAACTCATACTGAGCTGATTGCATACTCCGATACCCCCAAGTATACATATAACTTTTCCCCTTGCCCCAGGCGGGACAAGAGCGACGCCCTTTCTAAATAGTCCTAATTTAATTCTTGGAAAGCCTTTTTCGCATGTCGCAGTCCAATGGAAGTCGGTTGTCTTTCTTAAGAGACAGTACAAATTAAGGTCTACATTTTTCCGACGATTTTGATATAAATCTATTCAATGTCGCGACTCTACCCGCCAACCTCTGAACCTCTTTTACATTTTGAGGTTACTGTATTTCTATTAGGGCCCTAATCTGATCTGGGTTTGCTTCTATTCTACAGTAAGTAACTATGTATCCTAAGAACTTCTCAGACGTTACTCCAAATGCACATTTTTTGGGGTTTAGCTTTAACCTGTGCTTTCGTAGTATGGAAAAAGTTTCGCTCAGCCCAGCGAGATGTTCTTCTTTAGTCATACTCTTTTCTACCATATTATTTATGTATATCTCCATTCCTTTCCTAATTTTTCTCTCAAACATTTTCTCCCCCAATCTCTGGAATGTCGCCCCGCATTCTTCAACCCGAAGGGTATTCTCATGTAACAGTAAGTTCCCCCTTCGACTGCAAAAGCAGTTTTTTCCTGGTTTGATTCATACATTGTTACTTGGTTGTACCCCATCGAAGCATCCATGAAAGAGAAATTCTTAAATTCAGTCATTCTATCTACTAGCTCATCTACTCGTGGCATGGGATAGCTATCTTTTAGGCGCTCTTTGTTGACATCCGTGAAGTCGACGCACATTCTCACCTTCCCATTTTTCTTTGGAACTGCAACAATATTCGATAACCATTATGTAAACTTGCATTCACGGATTATACCAACCTTTTTCAATATTCTTACTTCCTCTCGAATTCCTTATGCATAGTGCGGCCTTATGCCCCTCATCTTCTGCCTCACGGGTTTGGCCCCTTCCCTCATGTGTAGTCTATGGCACGCAAATTCTGAGTCCAACCCTGAGATGTCCTCGATCGACCAAGCAAACACATCATTGTTTTCTGTTAAAAAGATCGCCAGATCCGCCTTCCATTCTTCCGACAAACTCGTCCTCACAGCTGTAAATTTCTCTTCATCTGCTAGTCATATATTCACTGTTTCGATCTCATCCATCATTTTGGATTTTACCAGCAGATCTTTATCCGCGGATATGATTTATAATTGTTATGGTAGAGTACCCCCATCCACTGTTATATCCTTCACTGGCCCGCGAACACGCTCTTTTAACCATCATCTAGTGGATATTTTGTGTCGCGGCATGGTCACCCCTTATTTCATACATTCCCCCATTAGTAGGGAAACGGATTACCTGGTAGTATGTGGATGGGATTGTCTTCATTTCATGGATCCATCTTCTCCCTAGGATTGCATTGTATTTTGACTTGGTGTCCACTACCATGAACCGAGTGAATACCGTTACTGGGTGATAAGTGTTTATTTTGATGATACTCTAACTCACACTTAAGTCAAGTTCCTTACTCTCGATTCATGTTGAAATTTGGTTATGTAGCTTGGAAGTAAGGGTTGATCTATGAGGATTATATTATTTTGATTTTCAGGTTATGACAGGGTTTAGGTATTTGAAATGTCGATATTTCAAAGGAAACTCTGTCAAAATTTTATAAAATTAAGATGACATAATGCCTCGAGATACATCTCCATGTCCTCGATCGGGATGTGTATTGGATCTAGGGGCATTACAATAATACCAGTCCAAGACTCCCGCTTTCAAGATGGCGGGGAACATCATACATCGGAGCCCATCATACATGTACTTTTGCCACAGCGGCATCTGCTGCCTGAAATGGTGTAGGTGGTCAACAGGGTCTCCTCTTCCGTCGTACCTTTCGAACCTTGACTGTGTGAACCTCTTGGGTACTTTTGAGTTCCACACAGAATCAGCAAGCGGGCTTTTGTTGAGACTCTCCACTACCTGCCTCGTCGCGCCTTGGTTTTCTTTTTCGGTTGTGCGGTTCATTTCCCTGTCCTTTTCGATCATTGCTTGGACTAATTCTAGTGTGATACCTCTTTCTTGGTTCGCCCCCGGTTCAGGAGAAGCTTCCTCGTTCTCTCCCTTTTCTTCACTACCCATTGGATCTTTCGCCTCCATTCCCTCTTGGGTAGTTTCTCTCTCTCTCTCTCCTTAGCTCATCATTCTCGTTTCTCAGCCTACCTATTTCTTCTTGGAGGAGTCTAGTTATGTCCGTCGCCATGTCTGTGACGTCCTCCTCTCCTTGTCCTCCTATCTCGGCACTCGCCGTTTCTTCCTCAACTTCTTGAACTGTAACCTTCCTGGGTCTCCCTACTCCTCTTTTAACTACTGTAGCCATACTCGATGTCTCTTACTTTACCACGTGGTCGTGGGCAAACTCGTTCCCCATAGACGGCGCCAAATGTGAACCAAATTTACACCTTCTAATCTCACTACCCCTCAATGTGTATCAGCATTTGATTCACACCTTGTAAAATAGTTTTTTCCTCCTTTTCTTTTTTTCTCTTCTCCCTTTTTTTATATCCTCCCCCTTCTCTTCCTATCTGTTGATCATCCTTTCATCTTGTGGTAGCTCTCTTCCTACGTGTCGCTCTATGCACCAAGTAACATTAGGGTTCTGCGGATCCGATATCCTACTACCTGTCAACTCATTCTTATTCCGCATCTGGGCCATGTGTATCTTCCCCCTTCACTTCCTATCCGTTGATCATCATTTCATCTTGTGGTCGCTACCCTCATACGTGTCGCTCTGTGCACCAAGTAACATTAGGGTTCCGCGGATCTGATATCCTGCTACCTGTCAACTCATTCGTATTCCGCATCTAGGCCATGTGACATGTAACCTTTGTATGAAACTTATTCCAAAAATATACTTATTGTTAAGTAAATAAGAAAATCAAATTGATATGAACAAACATTTAATATCAACAAACAAACAAACCTTTTAGTTCAACTAATGAACTTAATTTACCAATGATTAAATCCGAGCCTAGTGAAGATTCACTATGTCCTTAAGACAGATTTTCCCCCTCACGGTGCTTGAAGGTTGATGGGAAATTGTCTCCCAAGATAGAATGGATTTCTTTCTATAGAAAGCTAGCACTTCAATTCTATAGACTCAGCGAACACAACATAGTATTTGACTAAGAACAGGGGGAGAAGAGAAAGATCAGAATTCTGTGTGATCTGGTGTATCTTTCTCTCCAAATTCATCTACTATTTATAGGTGAGTGGTGCCTCTTTGAAACAACACAATGACTCTTGGGAAAAAGTAAGCAACTCTTTGAAAAGTCACATGTTTCGAAAGGACACACCATTTCGGCATATAGCACTGTTTCGAACCAATGCCTATTTTGAAAGGTTCCACCTTTTCGGCATGATGCACTATTTCGAACTAGTGCACATTTTGAAAGGTCGCACTTTTTCGACATAATGCACTGTTTCGAACCAGTGCACCATTTTGAAAAGGTTTTTCTCACTTTACGTACTATTTCAAGAGAAACCCATTTCATCTCAAGTGTGGGTAACTTGGGAGACAAATAACTCATTCATATCTCAATGGATTTGTACAAATCTATTTTTCTAACAATCCCCCACATGAATGAAGATTTGCCTTCTTCTAGCATAAACATCGGATTTCTGTTCTTTTACAAAGAAAAAAGATATCGATCGTCGTCAAGTAGCATGGGAGGCCTTGAACTTGCCTTAGTGAAAGACGATCGGATTTAATTGGATGATCAGTAGACTTCAATTAATGTCCTTGAACTGTCAGCCGTTTGTATACACCTAGACAATCATCTTCACGCAGTACCTTCTCAAATACTGTTGGTTCTCACGTTTGTGTTCATTTTGGCCTTGAACACTTCTTGGTTTCAGATAGTGCTTTTGAGACATTTGCCTTTAAAATTCTCATAGAAGCGGCCCCACTTCGCACTAACATAGGTGATTTCTATAAAGAGTATCCTGCAATACTCCACTTGGATAACATAACTTTCCAAGATATAGTAAAGCATTAAAAGCTTGACTTATCCACGGTTCGTGATGGATATACGTCTTATATAGGAATGGGTTAGAGTATAATATTACTCTCCAATTGCTTAACCGAGTCCACGGACATAATTGGGGTTGGCCCTTTGAACCTAGATCTTGGGATCTCCAGTCAACTAGGTTGGTTTTTCCATTATGAAGACTCTTGGTTGATTATCTCAAAGGCTTTAAGCCTATTCCCCTTGATAATCGTTCTATTTTCTCTCTTGTTAAACCTTTTGTAAGCGGATCCGCAATGTTATCTTTTGACTTTACATAGTCGATTGAGATAACTCCATTTAAGAGCAATTGTCTAACGGTGTTATGTCTACGACGTATGTGTCGAGACTTCTTGTTATACATGCTACTTTGTGCTCTACCAATAGCAGATTATCATCACAGTGTATATACTGCGGGCCGGGCACAAGTTTAGATTTGGAATATCATCTAAGAAATTTCGAAGCCACTCAGCTTCTTCTCCAGCCTTGTCCAATGCTATGAATTCTGATTCCATACTGGACCTCACTATGCATGTTTGTTTTGAGGATTTCTAAGAAATTTATGCATCTCTCCTAGAGTAAAACACCACATTTGATGTCTTTTGAGTAATGCTTCAACAAATTTCCAATTTTGAATTGATTAATTCAAGAAGATACATAATCCCCCACATTTTTCAATTTCTCATGACAAAGTCAATAAATTAGAAAACCATTTAGATATATGTTTTTCAAGTGAGGCGTCTTGTTAAAGAATGTCACATATCATTCATATAGTGTCGAAACACTTCTAAGACCTCAATTTTGCTTATAAGTATGCTTACAGAACAATATCTTAAACAATCTTCTTTATTAGCACTCTTTGGCGCAATAGTAAAACACATACATCTTACAAATAATACAATATTTTTAGAACCCTTTTAGCACCCGCCATTCCTAACATCTGGAACGAAGCAAGGATTCTCGGAATCTTGGATAATAATTCCCCCCAAGTGTGGCATTACCACCACCTTGTTTGCTTTCAAGAAGTCCATTCCAAGAATGACTTGAAAATGGTCTAAGCGAGCTACCATCAGGTCCACCTTTCCTCGTCAGTTGTTCATCTTAATGTCAACTTCCAAAGCGAGTCCTTTCACCGGTTCGACTTCTTGGTTCAAGCCTCTCATAGAGCCTTTACATTCTGTGAGTTTCAATCCAATAGGCTCGGATATATACTCAGAGATTAATGTATGAGTTGAACCAGTATACACCATTGCTAGTAGACACCCGTAGTTGTTGAGTTCCACCTCTACAAACATAAGGTCGTCATCAGGGACCAAAATATTCATACCATTCAACGAACTTGTAGGTAAAGCAAATGAAATAGGAATAGCATGAATAGGAGAACCTGGTGGTGTTGTCATTTCTATTCTGAAATAGAAACACACTTTGTTATTCATTTTCAGTAAGAGACCAACAGTGCAGGAGATGTCCTTTCCAGTAAGAGACAAATAGTGCATGAGATGTCCTTTTCAGAAGGGGAAAAAATTGGAACCAATGAATGACTTCAGTTCTTCACCGTTTCGTCCTTGATCAAATCAATGATTAAAGTACTTTTTCACTGTATAGCGTTGTTGTGACTCTCTTTCAACTAGTTATTACCAACTGGTTAAAGCCGATAATAAAAACCTCAAGACTTTAATAAGGGACGAACTCACTTTTGTCTTTTACTGTAGAAACTAGAAAGTCACGTGGAAGAAAAAAAAACATTCTACTTTAAACTTTTTTCCAAATGATTCAAACTCACTACACATGTCATCCATTGGCGACATGTAATCATGATATCCCAACCGCTACACCTCTAAAAGTAGCTGTTAAAGGGTGGGCATACATATTCTAACCTTTAAATGGTTGCAACAGTTCATATTAACGGTTCACACCAAATAACCTTTTACTAACCAGGCCCAAGCCATAACCAATCAAAACTGAAAGGCTATTATTAATAATAAAATTGAAAGTAACCAAGCAAATAGTTTTGTCTGTTGGACATGTATAAAACATTGAAACGGTGCTTTCCTCACTTTTGACACTTAACTAATTAGTTGTTTCCAAAAGAAAGCAATTGATATCCAGGAAAACTGCACACGGTCCCAATTAAAACATATGCACACGGTCCCAATTAAAACATACCTGATTCTTTTGGACCAATACCTTTCCTTGTGTTAAATCCAGTATTTATGATGATAAAATTTTCTGCCACATTACAATCTTTTCCGCTAACGTCTTTACCAATAAAGAATGAAATCCGCTTCAAAATTGTTAGTGCATTTGTACTAAACAATAAGTATAGTCAAAATTAATTCAACCAAATTAATTCAAGGCAATAAGAAAGTAAATAAGAAAATCAAATTGATATGAACAAACCTTTAATATCAACAAACAAACAAACCTTTTAGTTCAACTAATGAACTTAATTTACCAATGATTAAATCCGAGCCTAGTGAAGATTCACTATGTCCTTAAGATGATTTTCCCCTCACACGGTGCTTGAAGGTTGATGGAAAAGCTGTCTCCCAAGATAGAAACAGATTTCTTTTCTATAGAAAGCTAGCACTTCAATTCTATAGACTTAGCGAACACAACATAGTATTTGACTAAGAACAGGGGGAGAAGAGAAATATCAGAATTCTGTGTGATCTGGTATATCTTTCTCTCCAAATTCATCCACTATTTATAGGTGAGTAGTGCCTCTTCGAAACAATACAGTGACTCTTGGGAAAAAGTAAGCAACTCTTTGAAAAGTCACATGTTTCGAAAGGACACACCATTTCGGCATATAGCACTATTTCGAACCAGTGCCTATTTCGAAAGGTTACACCTTTTCGGCATGATGCACTGTTTCGAACCAGTGCACATTTCGAAAAGTCGCACATTTTCGACATAATGCACTGTTTCGAACCAGTGCACCATTTCGAAAAGGTTTTTCTCACTTTACGTACTATTTCAAGAGAAACCCATTTCATCTCAAGTGGGGTAACTTGGGAGACAAATAACTCATTCATATCTCAATGGATTTGTACAAATCTATTTTTCTAACAACCTTGCTAAGAAAAAAAATATATATAAGGGGGGGTTAATATTTCCAGTTTTGCGCGAACTGAAGTGACGGGAAACAAATCGACGGATATTGATATTAGAGAATTTATCATCCACAACGAGCCAGTTCACAACCAATGCTTTGGTATACTTTTTTCTTGTTCTATGGATCTATAGATCTTTGAAATAGTTTGTACACAAACTATTTCAAAGATCTGAAGTTATTATTCCATTGTAAATTTGTAATCCAGGCCACTTGATTTTGAGTCTTTCGTGGTTGATTATGGAGTCCCACATGCATGGAGTCTTGACGAGGAACTCCACTGCTAGAGTTATGGATCTCAGTTTAAAACGAAGATATTTGAAAGCAAATGAAAATAGGCCTTCCCATTCAGTCTATATATCATGTTCATAAATTACAACTATTAAACTACACACGGAACATGGGTTTGCACAAACTGCACCAAGAACAATTAAGGACTGATTTTCGGTGTAGACGGTCTCTCTGCTGTCAATAATTGTTCAATTTATTGTCCTCTTTGACAAGTTCAAAGAAAGACAAATGCCCAAACTTTCCACTCTCAAGTCTCTAAGTTATTGCGAGAGCCTCCGAACTTCAAAGAGAGAGCTGGTCACAAAATGTCAGTCCTTATTGAAGTATAATTGAAAACTGAAATCCCAAAGAATCTTGGAAGAAATATGATTGTTATCGTCTCATGGACATAAAATGTATACAAAACATAAAACGCATACTCAATTCATTGACCATCTGCATGAAATTTGCCAAATGGCATTCTCCATGGAATCTATATATAATTCTGGTGAGGTTCATACTTCACGTTGTACTTTTAAAAAATGAAAGACAACTTCACGTTTTCCATAAAAGAATTTGCTTAAACATTTTTTTTTTATTTTCATTGTGTTGGGAATAATAGTCTCACATTGCTTGGATATCTGAGCTTGAACTAGGACATAAGCACTTCTGCACCCTCACTCGGTAAGCCAGTTTGCCAAGTGAGTTATACTCATCCTTAGATATATATTATAGCTATACCCTCGTGGCTCTATTTTTCAAGGCTTTACAGAGTCTCCAACTTTTTCTAAACTCTAATATTAATTACGGAAAAAAAAATCCAAATCTTTAGATATATATTATAGTTATACCCTCACCAATCTATTTTTTGGAGCACTCTAGAGACTCCAATTTTTTCTAAACTCTATTACTAATTATAAAAAAAGTATGATATAAATAAATAAACAATCTCATCTAGAGTTTCACAGAATGTCCAACTTTTTCTAAAACATATAGCTAATTACGGGAAAAAAAAACTAAATTGCAAAAAATAATATTTTCAACCAAAAACGATTTTCCTAAAATCCTTACACTACAAAGAATAGTTTCCACACTAATCTCAGACAAAGTTTAACATAACAAAGTTTCTTTTTAGAAAATGATAATGAAACAATGAAAGAACAAAGGAAAAAATGAATTGAGTTGCTTGAATATTTACTTTATGCATTTGTTAACCACACATGTAACTGGAAAAAAGGGGGAAAAAAAACTAATCATAAAATAAGTAATAGTGTACACCAAAAACAAATAAAATTGTATTGTATGCAATACATATATGGGCATAACAAATAAAGTTGAATCAATTTGAGGTGTAAAATTTAGTCATAATTAAGGATTTCAAAAACCACATGCCACAATAATTACGATATATTCTAATTAAATTTATGAATTTTATAATTTCCAATTTTAGCAGAATAACGAGATTCAGTTAAAACGGACGTTGGTTTAAATAAATTATATAACTATTGATTTAGTTAAAATAGACGTTGGGCTTAAATAAATTATATACCAAACCAAACCAAACCAAAACAAATTACATATGGAAAATTAAATTATATAAAAAATAACATCACAAAATATATAATAGCAATCGGAAAAATAAAATAAAAAAAAATAAAAAATAAAAAAAAAACCCCCCAATAATAACAAATATTTTCAAATATATATAATACTGCATGAAACTAACGTCAAAGAACAATTACCGAGAAACAGAAAACTAGATGCAAATGCATTGAACTAACCTCAAATAATATTTAACAGGAAATCGGAAATTGGATGTACATGCAAACATTAAACTAATAAACTAATCTTAAAAATTAATTAATGGACAATCAGAATGTTGATACAACTGCATTAAACTAACCTCAAAAAATAATTAACGGAAAATCAAAACTTGGATGCAAATACATCAAACTAACACCAACAAATAATTGTCAGGAAATCGGAAACTGGATGCAAATGCATTGAACTAACCCTCAGAGATTAAATTACCGGGAAATTGGAAATTGGATGCAACTGTATTGAACTAACCTAAAAAAAATAACTAAATTGCAAAAAATAATATTTTCAACCAAAAACGATTTTCCTAAAACCTTTACGCCACAAATAATAGTTTCCACACTAATCTCAGGCGAAGTTTAACATAACAAAGTTTCTTTCTAGAAAATGATAATGAAACTACGAAATAACAAATGAAAAAAATGAATTGAGTTGCTTGAACATTTATTTTATGTATTTGTTAACCACACATGTGACTAGGAAAAAAGAAAAAAAAAATAAACTAATCATAAAATAAGTAATAGTGTACACCAAAAACAAATAAAATTGTATTGTATGTACTATATATATGGGTCTAACAAATAAAGTTGAATCAATTTGAGGTGTAAAATTTAGTCATAGTTAAGGATTTCATAAACCACATGCCACAATAATTACGACATATTCTAATTAAATTTATGAATTTTATAATTTCCAATTTTAGTGAATACTTGAGATTGATTAAAACGGACGTTGACTTAAATAATTTATATAACTATTGATTTAGTTAAAGTAGACGTTGGGCTTAAATAAATTATATACCAAACCAAACCAAAACAAATTACATATGGAAAATTAAATTATACAAAAAATAACATAACAAAATATATAATAGCAACTAGAAAAAAAAAACCCCCAATAATAACAAATATTTTCAAATATATATAATACTGCATGAAACTAACGTCAAAGAACAATTAATGAGAAACAGAAAACTAGATACAAATACATCGAACTAACCTCAAATAATATTTAACGGGAAATCGAAAATTAGATGCACATGCAAGCATTAAACTAATCTTAAAAATTAATTAATGAACAATTAGAATATTGATACAACTGCATTAAACTAACCTCAAAGAATAAATATCGGGAAATCAAAACTTGAATGCACATACATCAAACTAACACCAACAAATAATTATCGAGAAATCGGAAACTGGATGCAAATGCATTGAACTAACCCTCAGAGATTAAATTACCGGGAAATCGAAAACTGGATGCAACTGTATTGGGCTAACCTAAAAAAAATAACTATAAATTGGAAACAGGATGCATATGCGTGAAACTAATCTTTACAAATAATTAACGGAAAATCGAAAACTGGATGCAACTACACTAAACTAATTTCAAAAAATAAATTTGATGCAAATGCATTGAACTAGCCTCAAGAAATAATTAACGGAAAATAAGAAATTAGATGCAAATTCATTGAACTAACCTCAAACAATAATTAACGGAAAATCAGAAACTAAATGCAAATACAACCTCATTGAATAATAAACGAGAAATCGAAAACTGGCCGGATGCAAATGTATTAAACTAATCTAAAAAAATGATTAACGGAAAATCGGAAACTAGATGCAAATGCATTTAATTGAGCTCGAAGAATAATTAGCAGTAAATTAGAAATTGGATGCAAATGCATTAAATTACAGCAAAGAATAATTAACAAGAAATCGAAAACTGGATGCAGCTGTATTGAACTAACCTCAAAAAATAAATAATAGAAAATCAGAAATTGGATGCAAATGCATTGAACTAACCTCAAAATATAGTTGTGTTATATGTTGTGGGAATGTCTCGATAAGTATAGTTTTGCATTTAAAACGATGTTTATCTAATCTTTTTTCGTATAATTGGGAACACCTTGCTATTCAAGTAGCTTCAATATGAACTTTATCTTATTAGACAATTTCATAAAACTTCAATCAAACTTCTATTATTAAACAACAAATGAAGTTGAAGGGTTTTATCAATGGCGAGTTATTTTTTTTTAATAGAGAGTACGTGAGGTTTTCATATTATAAGAAATTTGAATGAGTGAGCAATATAATATATGTACATAATAGTTATGTATATATAGTTGAATATATTTTTCAGAATAATTAATATGACAGGACCCGTTCGTAGATAATCTTTGAAGATCCCACATAGTGAGTCAAGTATATAATTTAAAGAATAATTAACGAAAAATTGGAAACTGGATAATGTTTGATGATCCAATATAGTAAATCAAGCATAATTTATTTTTATCTCATGTTTGCAAGGACACTACATATGGATAAGTAGAAAGTTAGTATTACACACCACATTGGATAATTAAAAGGAAATCGAAAACTGGATTCAAATATATTGAACTGAGCTCAAAGAGTAATTAACGGGAAATTAAAAACTTTATGCATATGCAATAAACTAAACTCAAAAAGTAATTAATTAGAAATCGGAAACTGGATGTAACTACATTAAACTAATGTCAGAGAATAACTAATGGGAAATTAGAAATTGGATGCAAATACTTGAAAAATATTTAACAGTAAATCGGAAACAGTATGCAAAAATACATCAAACAAACCTCAAATAATAATTAACGATGAATCAGAAACTGGATGTAAATGCATTAAACTAACCTCAAAATATAATTAACAGGAAATCAAAAACCAAATGCAACTGCATTGAACTAACCTCATAGAATAATTGACGGGAAATCAGAAACTACATGCAAATACATTAAAATAACCTCAAAGAATTGTTAACGGGAAATCAGAAATTGGATGAAATTGCATCGAACTAATTAAAATCTCAAAACATAAATAATCATAAATCATAAACTAGATGCAGATGTATTGAATTAACCTTAAAGAGTTATAAATGAAAAATCGAAAGTTGTATGCAATTATAATGAACTAATCTAAAGACTAATTAACGAATATAGAAACATAAAAAAATGGATGCAAATGCACTGAACTAACCTCAATGAATAATTAACGGGAAATCATAAATTTGATGCAACTGCATTGAACAAATCTCAAAAAATAATTAACGGGAAATCGAAAACTTGCTGCAAATGCATTAAACTAACCTTGAAAAATAATTAATGGAAAATCATAAATTGGATGCAACTGCATTGAACTAACCTCAAAGAATAATTAACGGAAAATAGAAAACTAGATGTAACTGCATTAAACTAAAATCATATATTAACTAACAGGCCGGGAAATCAGAAATTGGATGCAATATCCTTGATGAATATTTAACGGAAAATCAGAAGCTGAATGCAAATGCATTAAAATAACCTTAAAGAATATTTAACTAGAAATCGAAAACCGGATGTAACTACATCGAACTACCCTCAAAGCATAAATAACCGGAAATTGATTGGAAACTAGATGTGAACTAACTTTGAAAAGTAATTAACGGGAAATCAGAAACTGGATGCAGATGTATTAAACTAACCTCAAAGAGTAATTAACGGAAAATTTGAACCTTAATGCAAATGCAATTAACTAATCTCAAAGAGTCATTAGTGAAACATTGAAAACTAGATGGAACTGCACTGAATTAATTTTAATGAATAACTAACGGAAAATCGTAAACTTGGTGCAACTGCACTAAACTAACCTCAAATAATAGTTAACGGGAAATCAAAAAATTGATACAACTACATTGAATTAACCTCAAAGAATAATTAATGAAAAATTGGAAACTAGATCCAACTACATACATTGAACTAGCCTCAAAGAATAATTAACGTAAAATTAGAAACTTGATGCAAATGCATTGAACTAACTTCGAAATATAGTTGTATTATATATAGGGAGAATATAATATCTCGACAAGTATAGTTTTGCATTTTAAGTAATACTTATTATAATTATTTTATTATGATTGAGAATGTCTTGCTATTTAAGTAGCTTCAATATCATCTTCGCCACTGCACATTGAGCATTCTCACAAAATTTCAATCAAACTTCTATTATTAAACATAACAACCAAAATAAATCGATGGGTTTTACCAAGATTTGGTGCTTTCGTTTGATAGAGAGTGGTGCAAAAAATTTAAACAACTGATTAATATAATTTTCATATCTCATAGCTATGAATAGTTGCTAATATTTTTTAGAATAATTTAATATAACGACACCCGTTCGTAGGACGGGTTCGAAAGCTAGTGAGTTTATTGACACATTGATCTAAGAGTCGAGAGAGTGATCTCATCTCCTTGAAATAGAGCGCACATTCGTAATGACCGTCCAAATATAGTTGTCTCTTATCTCGAGCTTGGCCACGTGGGTCTTACAACTAAAAGAGTCAGAGGAAAAGGAAAAACCAACAAAAATAAAGCAATTTCACTGTTCGAGCCATCTTCTTCTTCCCTTTGCTTTTTCTCTCCGGTCTTAAATTCCATTATATATATTCTTCTCTCATCAGATTAAAGACCAACCCAATTTCATCATATAAAATTCAAATATAAATAAACCCAAAAATAATTGAATTTCATCCAAACTCCATGAAAAGAACATATTTTCTTTTGCCAAGACTCAATGTTTAAGAATGCATAACGTACAGATTATCGAAAAAAAAAAAAAAAAAAACCCCTCCACTCCACCTCCTTCCACCAGCACTAACTTGGTGCTGCCACCGCCACCACCAATCCTCTACCATCTCCACCTATCCAAAACCCAATCCACCATCTCCACCGTTTCAAAACCCTTCCTCCCGATCGTTGGCGCCTCACCATCACCACAACCAGCAAACCAAAATCAAGATCTACAATAATCCCAATCCGACGGTGCAACACCACACGTTGCCCTCCCACCGTGCACCACCTACTCGCCACCACTTCTTCATCCACTGATAAATGCTCAAAAAGTGCATTATAACCCTCGATTATACCTCTTGTTTAGCCATCTTAGTGGACTAACAGTGCTTGTAAGTCATGTTTTATGATTCTATAGGTGAAAAAGAGAGTTTTGTAGAATATTAGAGAAAAAAGGGTAAAACAGAGCAATTCGAAGCATTAAGGATCACATGGAAAGCCCGTGGACAATCATGGAGAAGGCCAAGGAATTGAAGCTATGAAATATGCGACTTAAACCTATTTGGAAGCACAAGACAAAAAAATTCGTTACTTGGACCAAAGCTTGCAAAAGAGGAAAGAAGGATGATGCAAAATAGGAAAAATAGACTCTCGCGTCTGAGACGCGAGGATCGTGTGTCCAGACGCAAGAACCGACACTGTAGCCACTTCCTTCACAGTTTTGGAAACGAAGTTGGACTCTGAAAGAAGTTAATTTGTATTAGGAAACAAACCACAGTTTGGAATGCTTCTAGAACTCATTGTAACCCCTAAAAATAGAGGACCTAAGTGCCTCATGTAACTCGCCAATTCACTTACATTCTTGTCTCCATAACTTGAGGCATAGAGAGATTAATAATAAAAGATTCAGTTTTAACTAGTTGAGTCTTAATAAATTAGTCTTTCTAGTCTTATGTTCTTCGATTCTTCTTCTTCTCGTTCTTCGTGTTCTTCCTTCTTTATGGAAGGCTAATCTTCTCCTTCAAGGGAGGAGATGAAGCCAGTGTTTGGGGTTCGTTGATTCTTATGGTTCATGATATTCTCCAATCAGGTTAGTTCTTTATGTTTGTTTTGTTATTAGTTCCATTTCCCAGACCAGGGGATGGGAGTATAGATTAAGGTTTTTATTTATTGCAATTGAATATCATGCTAGTTTAGGGTTTTATTTATTACAATTGAATATTTGCTAGTGACATGCTTTTATTTACTGTAATTAAATATAATGCTAGAATAGGATTTTATTTATTGTAATTGAATATTATATTATTATTCTCTACTTTTCTTCTAGTTGTGTAGTGTTTTAGAGTAAGGGAAGTATTCCTTGTGTTTGCCTTAGATGGTGATTAATTGAATAGCTGCCCAAGCTTACATAAAAGGAAAGAAGATATTAATAGCATAAACATAGGAACAACCTTAAGTAGAGTTATTCGTTAACGATGTTTCGTCTAAGAGGGCATCGACACTCGCTCGATTGTCTAATTGTAGTCTACTTGTGAGAACAACCATAAAGCAAAAGGTCACATATCAAAGGTATTGGTGGATTCTAATCTCTTGAATTCCCTCTCCTATAAATTTTCAATAGTTTATTTAGTTTAGTTTAGTTTAGCATTAGAATTTACAATATCTATAATAATAGTTTTTAATCCCTCAAACCCCTTTTCCAGTCCTGTCCTTCATATAACATACACTTAAAAGTGGAACGATACCCTACTCATCATTTACTTATTGAAGGATAATTCGGTTTTGATACGCTTCTATTTTGTTCAACGACTATCATCTATCTACATCATCCATATACCATCTCATACACACAAAAGGAGTGCGTGTCAAATGGCGCCGCTGCCGTTTTAAGTTGCTTATGTTTAACGTTTTCTTTCAAGATTAGAACTTTGGATCTTGAGGTAATTTTAGCCGCATCATCCATCCTTTTGAGAAAGAGAGAAGCTTGAAGGATATCTCGAAGACAAGCTACCATCCAGGTTAGTCAAATCTTCATTCTTTTTATTTCATTCTTAGTTTAGTTGCATCGTAGTTTAGTGTTATTGTTTTCTAGTATAATTGCATTTAGGATTTTTTCAACAATTGAAGTTGCAAGCCAACATAGTGAAACATCAAACTCTAGTGTTTCTTGTTTGAATCTTGACAAACGGACTTTCATCTGTGGGCCATGGTATTTAAGCAATCCAAGTGATTCACCATAACCCTAGAAGAGACAGCTTTAGACAACGGGCGAGATATTAGCTGCAAAGCCCAACCCAGTTGAAGGAAAGTAGTTTTTAGTATAATTATATTTTAGTATAGTAGTTGCATATTAGTTTAATTGCATTCAAGCATAGTAGGATAGTTTTTTTGTCATTTTCGCATAGCATTTTCTAGTGTATGCCCCGCCGTCCATATCATTGTCCGGTAAGAATACAATAGTGGACAAGGTTTAACAACCGACTCACAAGAATACTAGACGAGATTGATACAATGGCCGCACGCAATGATGGAGGTGTTGTGGACCCGAATAATCCTGAAGCTATCCCACCCATTTAAGCACAACAGAGGAAGAAGCTAAGTGATTTCTATTCACAAATCATTGGAGACCCACCCAGCAGTATTGTTTTTCCAGAGACAGAAGCTAACCAGTTTGAGCTTAGAGCATCAATCATTTCTATGCTTCCAAAGTTCAACGGTTCAGACAATATTCAGCCTTATGTTCACATGAGCAAATTTCTATTAGTCCTCAGAACTTTCAAGAACCAGAATATCCGGGATAAGAGTATCAAGTTAAGTCTTTTTCCACTCTCACTCGAAGGTAAAGCATCGGAATGGTTAACTACAGAGCCGATCAATTCAATCAATAACTGGGAGAAGTTGAGAACAAAGTTTATGAACAAGTTCTACCCACCCTAGAAGACAGATGCCATGCAACAAGTCATCAGTAATTTCAAAGGAAAATCGACTAAAGAATATCATTATAGCTGCGAGCGATTCAACAATCTACTAGTCTCGTGTCCACATCATGGATACGATAAGAGCACACTGGCTCATTTTTTCTATCGAGGACTCTCGATGATAAACAAGCAGATGATACAGTCAATGCACAAAGACAAGTTTACATCAATGGATGGAGAGGAAGCTTACAACTTTCTCGAGAATTTAGCTGAAGAAACACAACAGTGGACGACTAGCTACATCCAACAACGAGGATATAGCTAGCATGGAGGGGGAGCCAAAGCAATTTGGTTACCAATCACATGAACAATCGGATCAAGAACTGAAGTCTACATTGGCAAGTCTAGCCACCGGCATTGAAACTCTGAGTAAGAAATTCAACCAGTTCTCCATGAATCCTTCCAAGATCAACAAGTCTCAAGCTAAATCGCTCCCAGTTATGCAAGCTAGCCGATACTGTAAAGTTTGTTCGGACACTTCTCACACAACTCTAGAATGTCCTGGTTACTATCAACATGCATTAGTTGGAGAGTACAATATGAACTCATTTCAGAGGCCCAACCAAGGTGGTAATAACTTTTAAGGCAATTATTGGACAAAGAACGCTAGACCACCAGGTTCTCAAGATCAAAGTTATATTCCACAGACAAGTCAAGCTTCACAGTTGGTTCCTCAACAACAATTATACTCTCAGTAGAATTCCAATACAAGTGGGGAGTCAGTGTCTGATCCTAGGAGAAATTATGTCGCACCTGCCAACCTGGAGAATGTTATAACTTTGCTATCACAGAAAAATCAAAAGTTTGAAAGTGTTCTAGAGCTTATTGCACAGTCTCAGCTCAATATCCAGCAATCTCAGGCAAGTCAATGTTCTAGAATGGAGTCTCTAGAAGCTAAGGTTGACCAACTCACTACTGTTTTGTCTGTAAATACACAAGCCACTCAACCTAGCTTATTAAAACCAATATTGAGGAGTGAAGATGTATGCCACATTGGGACAACTTCTAGTACTGATCACCTCCATAATCATGTCAGCTCAGTTACTACTCTCAGATTCAAATTCATTTACTATAATAGATTTAGGTTGTTCCACTGGACCTAATACTTTTGATGCGGTTCAGAACATACTGGAAGCCGTAGAACTAAAATTCCAAAAGTTTCACAATCTCGGTATCAGTGTTCCCGAATTCAAAGTGTGTTTCAACGACCAAGTTGGTAATGATTTCAACACTCTATTCAAATCAATCCCTCTCGACAAAAGTTATTATGTGGATGGTGTACCGGGTTCATTCTTTGGCCGATTATTTCCCAAGGCTTCTCTACATTTTGTGTTCTCATCTTATTCCCTCCATTGGCTCTCTATGGTACCAACACAATTGCTAGACAAAAGCTCTTCTGCATGGAATAAAGGGAGGATTACTTATGCAAATGCACCAAAAGTGCTTGAGGCGTATTCGGCTCAGTTTGCTAAAGATATGGGTTCATTTCTCAATGCTAGAGCTGCAGAGGTTGTTCCAAGAGGATTGATGGCACTGTTGGAAATAAGGTTGGATAGACGCCCACCAAGATAAGGATAAACCACTGAGTATAGGACTCTATCCTATCAGATATTAGATGAGTATAGGACTCTATCCTATCAGATATTAGATGAGTATATGACTCTATCCTATCTGATATTAGATTAGTATAGGACTCTATCCTATCAGATATTAGATGAGTATATGACTCTATCCTATCTGATATTAGATGAGTATAGGACTCTATCCTATCCAATATTGAGGAGGTGGGAACCTCTATAAATAGACCCCCCACCTCTCACATATTAATCATCCGAACAACAAGAAAAGCTCTCTCTCCTTTAATGGCAGCCTCCAACATTTTCTAAAGTAGAAGCTAGTAATTTGTGGAGATTCCATAGGTGGTATCCTCCCTAGCCATTGTCAGTTCTTGGTTCTTGGTTCGTGAAAAAAAAAAGGTTGCTTCCCGTTCGTGGTTGGAACTTGACTCCAGCAAAGTTAAGAAGAAGAAGATCTTGAGTGTGCCAAGAACATCTTCTCCTGAAGATCAAAGCTTGGAACTTCAAATTGAAAGTTGTGACCAAGGTACGATCTTTACATTTTCTTTTTGCTTATTTTATGTATGTGGTATAACGTAATTGTATATATCGTAGGAATCATGCATGAGATATCGAAAAAATCCTACATTGGCATCGAGCCAGTTTTCCATGGTTTGCATGCTTTTGTTTGCGGTTTTGATCTTGTGATCTACAATTTTTGAAAAACTACGGTTTTTTCAAAATCTTTTAATTAATTTTTAAATAATTAGGTTGTTTAAAATTAATTAGATATTGCTTAATTTTTTTTGCAAAATAAATTATTTATGGGAAATAATTAGTGGAAATTTTTTTCTAGGAAATTTTTTTTCTTAGAAATTTTTACATGGAAATTTATTTATGAGATTATTTCTCTATAAATTTTAGGTTTTTTTTCACATGTATTTTTCCACAATTAAAAATTGACATTAGGATGTTTATTTTTACCATGCAGTAATTATTTGAATCTGGATTTTTACTATTACATGTATATAAAATTGTTTGTTTTCTATCAATGGTCATATGAAAACTAAGGCACAATGCCTAAGTCACATAGACCCGAAACTTGTAGGAAAACTGAACCAGGTCTTGGGAGACGGGCTTCCAAGAAACGCATGACTGCTAAGCAATATAGGAGAACTTTCAAGAGTACTGTCTTGAAATCTGATAAGATAGAGACAGAGCCACCATCACCAGAATATACACCAAAGAGCCCCCAAATTCTATTCGGGATAGGAATGAGGCTCGACCACTTAAATCTCTCCTACATCGATTATGGGACGATGCTAAGGAACCAAATCCATATGATGTGTCATCAGGGTTTATTTTCCCACCTCACGGGGAAACAGAGGAAGTGGCTATAGTAATTTTCAAACGGCTGATAGTGACTGTGAGGATGAGGATGACTCCCCTGGGCACCCAGGACGCTTCTATGTTCATGGTTGACTAGCTCTATTTAGTTCTACATTGTTTTTTGAAAGATAGGAAACTCCTTTTTGTAGAAACAATTTTATGAAATGGAAATTTAAGTAGTAGATTTTTTTGCATATTCTATGTTATTGATAGTCAAATGCATTGATTTTATTTAATGGCTAGAATCATGCTAGTAGATTATCATGATCATCTCATATGTGAAAATGTGGATTACTTAGATTTAATTTAAGAGATGATTCTTATTAAGTAGTATCTTATTTTTGGAATTCAAACTTGATAGAATGGCACCCGATGGAAAATCCCCGTTATTTATGCTACGAAAAGGACTTGTTAAACGATAAGAATTACTTAACTTTGGTCTAGGAAAGTTAGGCTAATTCCGCGCAGATAGGAAGGTCATTGATGTAATAACCGAGACGAAGAGAGAACCTACCGCTGAAGGATTAACACAAGCCGCTTATCTGGCTGTACTTAAAAAGTACAATGGGTATACAAGCAAAGATAATGTTGCCCGAATTGCCATACTTGGCACCATGAGGAATGACTTCATGATGCTTGGTATGATAGCCTTGGATCGGCTAAAGAGCTATGGGAAGCGAAAAAGCGGACCTTGGGGTACGACTCTTCGCACAACCGAGGAGGCTACAAATGAGTTTTGACAAATTTATCAAGCTGCCCCATACCTCTATGACACAACATTGCACGGTGATGAGAAACATGGTTGCCGAAGTTAGCGGGGCAGAGTCTGTCCTTAAATGAACAACAAATTCAAGCTGTCATTAGGTCTTTACCTAAAACTTGGGAACAATTTCGTCTTTATCTTTGACGATGACAACAATATCACAAACTTTGCACAGGTGCAAAGGAAATGTGAGCTTGAGGAACAAAGGCTTCTCAATGAAAAGCCTGTTGTTCAAACTGAAGCAAATGTTGTCAACTCCAAAAAGAGGAAGGCTCCTTGGAACAAGAAAAGTGGAAAAGGGAAAGGCAAGGAAAAGGCCAAGCCTAACCCACAGCAAAAGAAACCTAGGAAGTCGATAGACATGACTAGTGTTGAATGCTTCCGTTGTCATCAGATGGGACACTATGCTAGGGCATGTCCTTCTCCCCGAGGTGAGTTTTACTTTTAATCTTTGTCAATGTGATAAGTCTTTGTCATCTTTATCTTATTCATCACAATATTGGATTGTAGATTCAGCAAATGACGAGACCACATAAGCCGGGATAGGTCCCTGTTTGAAGATTTCTGGAAACTTCCACAAGGAACTCGGAGAGTCCACATGGGAAACCAAAGTGTAGCTGATGTTTTGGGCATAGACACTTGTAGGTTGGATTTTGCAAGTGGGAGATCCATCCTTATTGAAGAAGTACTCTTTGTACCCTCAATTAGGAGAAATCTTTTATCAGTTTTGAAATTACTTCAAGAATCCTATGTGTTTAATTTTTTCCAGAACTCGCTTGAGATATCTTTAAATAACAGTTTGATAGGTCATGCTTATTTAATGAATTCTTTTATGACATTATACTTAGCACAAACTGAAGTTTTTATGTCTAAAATGGTTGGTTGCCAATTGTGGCATGCTAGACTAGGACATATTGGACCACATGGGATAGACCGCTTAGCAAGGGGAGGGTTGTTAGGTAACTTAACCTCTGTTAAAATGGAAACTGTGAAAGTTGTCTTCTTTGGAAAAGCCACCAAGAAACCTTTTGGGAAAGCCCAAAGGGCAACTTATCCTTTACAACTTATTCACTCGGACATCGTGGACCAATGAATGTAAAAATAAAGGCATGGGGCTTTGTATTTCATTACCTTCACGGATGACTATATATATGTTATGGGACCGTGTACTTGATGTCTCACAAATCGGGGCCTTTGGACTGTTTTAAAAGTACAAGAACCTAGTTGAGAATCAACTTGATAGGACAATAAAGCCCTTAAGAACGACAGGGACGTGAATATCTTTCGATGAGTTTAAGGAACTCGTGAAAATAAGGGTATAGCTAGACAGCTAACTATTCCTTATACCCCTCAACAGAATGGTGTCTCTGAGAGAAGAAATAGAACCCTGCTGGACATGGTTAGATCTATGATGGCTCAGGCTAACTTGCCTATCTCATTTTGGGGTGATGCATTGTTAACGGCTGCGCACATACTTAACCTAGTTCGTTCAAAATCTGTTGACAAAACACCGTATGAACTATGGACTGGTAGACACCGTTTTGAACTACCTTAGACCATGGGGGTGTGCTGCCTTTGTCACTTCTCAAAATCGAGAATTTGGAAAGTTGAGTGCTCCTGGAAAGAAATGTATCTTTATAAGATACAGTGAGACTTCTAAGGGGTATGTCTTCCTAGGGAGGATACTTTCAAGGGCATGTCACGAAATAGAAGCCGCGTAACGCCAGATTATTAGAGGATCAATACCCAATGAGGGGTGAGGTTGATAAGGATATACAACTTTACGAAGTTGATAACCTTATAACTGCTGAAGAACAAGGCGAAGATAAAACTTTCATCAACCCTGATTCTAGTAACAATGGCATTGGTCAAATGATTGATCAATCCCAACCTCGTAAGAGTGTTAGAGGCCATATCCCCAAACGTCGGTTTGAGATTGTAGGGGAGATAAATATGACCAATGCACTTACAGAAATATCTGATGAACCTAAAACGTTCAAGGAGGCTATTTCTGGGTCCAATACAAGTAAGTGGATGGAAGCTATGAAGGAAGAATTGGAGTCGATGAAGAAAAACAAAGTATGGGACTTAATTGATCTACCTCCAAACAGGAGATCTATTGGGAACAAGTGGGTTCTCAAGATCAAGAAAAATGCGGAAGGGAACATAGACAAATTCAAAGCTAAGCTTGTTGCAAAAGGTTACACCCAAAAAGAAGGAATAGACTATGAGGACACCTTCTCACCAGTAGTGAGATTTGCCTCCATACGTCTCCTCTTGTCAATGGTTGCCCATTTAGATTTAGAGCTTTACCAGATGGATGTCAAAACTGCTTTTCTCAATGGAGAATTACAAGAGGAAATATATATGGATCAACCCACTGGTTTTTCAATCAAGGGTCAGGAACACAAAGTGTGTAAACTGAACAGATCCATATATGGTTTAAAACAGGCCTCTAGACAGTGGAATCTGAGATTCCATGAAGCAATGCTTCAAGACAAATTTGAAATGGTAAATGAGGACCATTACGTATATGTCAAGACATCTAAAAATGGTTTTGTGATTCTATCTCTATATGTGGATGACATTTTGTTAGCAGGTAACAATAAGGCATTGATAAATTCCACTAAGGAGTGGTTGTCATTAAACTTCAAAATGAAGGACATGGGTGAAGTTAGTTATGTCTTAGGAGTTAAAATAACTCGTGATCGGCCCAAACGCTTGTTATCTTTGTCTCAGGAGACATATATCAAGAAGGTTTTGGAAAGATTCAACATGAGTGATTGTAAGCAAGTGGATATCCCAAAGAAGTCTAGGAGAGTCTTTGAGTTCTAAAATGTCTCCCAAGAATCCTATGAAACTCAGGCTATGAAAAATGTACCATACTTGCCGCCAAATCGGAAGCCTTATGTATGCAATGTTGTGTACAAGGCCGGACATCTGCTATGCAGGTTGGGTTAGTATCAAGGTTCCAAACAAATCCGGGTCGCATTAATCGAAGGCTGTCAAGAAGATGATGAGGTATCTAAAAGGCACCGTGGACTACTCACTTGTCTACCAAGGGAAAGATCTTTAAGCGATTGGGTACTCCGATGCCGACCGGGTGGAGACCTTGATGAGAGGAAGTCAACCCGGGATATACCTACATAATGAATGGAGGTGCTATATCCTGGAGCAAAGAAAGCAAACTTCCATAGCACTTTCAACTATGGAAGCTGAGTATATTGCATGTTGCTCTGCCACACAGGAGGCTGTGTGGCTCAGATGATTCATCAAACACTTGTTAGTGTTCTCAAGAGCTGCTGAACCAGTTCACATCTGGACTAACAGCATGGCTGCTCTTGCATATGCTAAAGATCCAAAGTACCATGGAAGAACCAAGCATATAGAGTTAAAATACTACTACGTACGACAAATGATACTGAAGAAGAAAGTGGTTCTACAACATATATCCACTGATCAGATGGTTGCGGATCCATTGACCAAACCTATTCCAAAGGAACTCTTCCTTGCACATGTAAAAATGCTTGGGTTAAAGAGGATGTGATTATGTTAAGAACACTTTGATGGTTTAATGAATAAAAGTGCATTCTTTCCAGATCGATTGCATTCTCATTATAATCGCATTTTATCATCTCATATGTATGTCGGTAGGGTTGATTTGGTTCACTCACATGAGCAGTCACTTCCATTTTAAACGAGTGGGAGTTTAGCTTGACAAGTCACTAAACCTTATAGGAAGGGTGGACCTAGTCTTCGAGTCATGCCCCTTCTTATAATTGGATAAGAAAAAGGGCTTCATAGGGAAGATTCGTCTAAACCTACAAACGGTTGTTGCCAAGTGGGAGCATAGTATCCTTGGAATTGTCATTAGGGATGACAACACTTGCATGGTATGAGTGGACATACAGATATCTATTGTTGAGTAAACAAATTAGATACTCTTGCCATGACATGTTTTCACACAACATGTGCATAGTTGACCACCTGAGAGCAAGAAAAGAAATATCCCTAAAATTCTTGTTATGTGAGCTCTATTGATATATTTTTTGTTTAAAACATATCGAATGGTACCCTCCTTGAACTTTTGACCTTGTCAAGGAAATAAGAAGACTACTCATAACTTTGGTTTGCTCCCCACAAGCTCTTACTAAAAGGCTGACTGGATGCATACTGGGAAGTTAGTAGAACTCTGACGACAATGACTTGCGTGCAAAGGGTAATAGAACTGAAGGTTTATCACACAATCACTGGGATTCTACCTGACCAGGACAATTGATGATAATTGTGAATCATGTGATACGTTTTTGACTTTATGGTGTGGACTCATAGGGATGAGTGCTATTTGTCAAAGTGATGAAACAAACAGATCTTGGGGTATACACACACTCTCCGGATATTAGGTTTTCGGATTCATATTCTTTAAGATCACTTTCATGGTAGATCACTGTGTCGTGCTTTTCATTGCGACTTGCTACTTCACAGATATCATGATACGTGTGCTAGGGTCACACGAACCATTTGCCGTGTGAGACACACAAATGGCTAAGCATTCTACTTAAATGCTTCTCTTAGAAACCTTCTTCGCCGTGGTGGGAGAGTGGGAGATGTTGGAAATAAGGTTGGATAGACGCCCACCAAGATAAGGATAAACCACTGAGTATAGGACTCTATCCTATCAGATATTAGATGAGTATAGGACTCTATCCTATCAGATATTAGATGAGTATAGGACTCTATCCTATCTGATATTAGATGAGTATAGGACTTTATCCTATCAGATATTAGATGAGTATATGACTCTATCCTATCTGATATTAGATGAGTATAGGACTCTATCCTATCAATATTGAGGAGGTGAGAACCTCTATAAATGACCCCCACCTCTCACATATTAATCATCCGAACAACAAGAAAAGCTCTCTCTCCTTTAATGGCACCTCCAACATTTTCTAAAGTAGAAGCCCGTAATTTGTGGAGATTCCATAGGTGGTATCCTCCCTAGCCATTGTCGGGTTCTTGGTTCTTGGTTCGTGAAAAAAAAAAAAGGTTGCTTCGTTCGTGGGTTGGAACTTGACTCCAAAGAAAGTTAAGAAGAAGAAGATCTTGAGTGTGCCAAGAACATCTTCTCCGTAGATCAAAGCTTGGAACTTCAAATTGAAAGTCGTGACCAAGGTACGATCTTCATTTCATTACGCTATTTTATGCATGTGGTATAACGTAATTGTATATATCGTAGGAATCATGCATGAGATATCGAAAAAATCCTACAGGCACTAATACTTCTAGCCTCCACAGACGAGAATCTTCCTCCCAAGCCCACTAGTATAATTGAAGATCTCGTGGGATCTTGTCTCATGGATATGGTTAAGATGGTAAGAATCAACCAAGCTCAATTATTACGTTCCTATGTTTACATGATACATTTCCTTAGCCCAATTGCTTCACACAGTTCTAGCCAATAGTCCAACACGATTATTCAAGAAATATCACGTGATATATATTCAGTGGTGGAGCCAGGAAATTTCTCCAGGGGGGCCTAGTGTAAAGTGCTAGGAGGAACCCATTTGAGATAGTGACCGAATGACCTCCACTACGTAATTCTACTAGCGATGTTTCTTACTTTGCCACTCTTCGATTCAATTTTGGATTATGCTCACCCCAAAAATTCTTTTAATTTATTTTCGAGCGTGAAGGCCTTTGTTTTACTTTGTAAAAGTACTGGGGAAAGCAAGCCTTAGTCCAATATTTCCTGGCGTCGACGAGAAATGACAACATCGAATGTATAAATAGAGTCACCCGGGAAAACCAAACCTATAACACCCCGGCTTTTATTTGCTTTTCCTATAATAATATTAATATTAATAATAATAATAAGGTAAATAGATAAAACAGAAATAGGATATCCAGTAGTTCGGATAAAATCCCGTAAGTAAGTAGATAGGTTTAAAACCCTTGTTTTTCGGGGAGGTTTTAAAAACTAGAAAATAGAGTTTTCTCCCGAGAGTTTCTAGGGGAAAAACACAGCGAGGGTTTTAAAAAAAAAGGGGAGAGTTTCACTGAAAAGTTTTTGAACGAGAAAGATCGTCCAGTTTCGCGCGACAGTAGACGTTGGGCTTTCGGGGTTTCGCTCTCGGGAAGCTATTCGGTTTTAAAACTGTGAGTAGTCTGAAGTTTTTGTTATATTTGTTTAAGCTATTTATCCCAGTAATACTGTTTTCCAGAATTGAGATAGTGTAAACCCCTTTAATGGTGTCGACGGATTTATACGAATGTCGCAGTACCACAGTATGTAAAACTCTGTTAAGGGTGCCGACTCTGTTAATGGTGCAGACTATGTTAGATACTTTTTTTTTTCAACAATACAGTAAATAAAACTATGACGAGTTTAGCATTGAGATGTCGAAGACTCGACACCGGTGGTTAAGGGCGTAAACCTCATAACCCAAAACGCCCTATTTGTTTAGTGTGTTGGAATGGTTGTTAAGTTTGGAACTTTGTGGTGAGGTATTATTGTAAAATTTGAATTTTTATTGATGAGGTTTGGTTGTGGTTGGGATTGGAACTGTTAGGGTGATAATTGGTGTTAGATGGGTTGTTGGTGTCGCGAGGTGGGCTGCTGAAGCTCCGGAGGAGCTTCAATGGCGACAAAATCAGCACCACACCGTCCTGAGTCTTGATTGTTTGGACTAGTGTTTTTTATTAGATTTGGTTGTGAGGTTATGTTGTTGGGTTGAGGTGGATTGTTGGTGGTTGATTGGGTGCTGGAGAGAGGGTGATTGAAGCTTGAATAAACCTTTAATGGCGTCGATTCGAATTTTTACAGTATAATAGAATCATGATTTGATGGTATAGGTAGGTGGGGGTTTTTGTGAGGATGAAAACCGCTGGGTTCTTTTTAGTCATGGATGGCCGGTGGTGGCTGTTGTGGTGGTCGGTGGTGGCTGGAGAATGGGAGAGTGAAGAAGATGAACAGTACATCACGATTTGGCCCGGGCCAAATCGTGATGGGCTTATATGTTTTGTTTGGTTTTAAATTTTTTGGACTTCACTTTAGACTATGGGCCTTAGGATTTGGGCTTTTGGGTTTTTGGAGTTTAGGCGGGTTGACCAATGTTATTTATTGACCGAGAGTTGATTTGATCGCCGACTGTGGTTGACTTTGACCAGTTGACCCAAAATTTGACTTTTACCTAAAATTATGATTCGGTCTAATAGGATAAGTCTAGGACTATTAACATGTTTGACTTTAGGCTAAGACCTTTATAAATATACTTGTGTACGTGTATTTACTGCTTTGTGATTTTTCAGTCTTTTACGATACACAACGTTATGACACTTATACATTCATGAAATTAATAACGCGTAAACCAAAAATAATTGAATCAAGATTTTTTTCTTCGTTCTCTAAAATAAGTTATGCAATAAAGTTCAATAATGAGTAAACAAAATTTACCGCACCCTTTTAGAACTCTCCACGCCTCAAGTTTTAGAATTGAGTTTATGACTGATGAAGTCATATGTTAGGTGGGCATTTATTGAATATGCCATAAATGGCCCGTTAGCGTTATATAAGGGTATTCATTGAATGTGCCATGAATGACCAGATGGTTTGGACTGCCCTAAAGAGGAACTAAGGTATTCGCCTTGCGGGTTAGTTGTATTCCTTGAGTGTACGGGAATGTAGAATTGGGTATTCCTTGAATGTGGGGAATGACCGGGGCATTCATTGAATGTGCCATGAATGGCCCGTTAGTGATATGATAGGTATTCCTTGAATGTGGCGGGGAATGACCTAAGGTATTCATTGAATGTGCCATGAATGACTGAAGTTTTGTGCCCAAAGAGGCTGTGAAATATGTGTATGAATGCCCGAGATGGCTATGATATTGTGGTATTGATTGGGAGAGAGGCACACAAGAATGTGTGATTTGGCAAATGTGTGGAGTGCAAATCGTGGAGTAGGTACTAAAGGGTGGGTGTATAAGAAAAGTAATTGATTAATTGACAAGAGAAATTGATTTGATTATGCGAGTGTGTTTGGGCTTACTTTTGAATACATATAGGATATCTACATATGTTATATATACAAGTTCTAACTTTCTTTTGCAGGAGGGTAGGACTTAATAATATTTTGTGCAGGGACGCGGTCCTACCCTTATACAACGGTGGATATCGGTAAGTGTAATTCAATTATTTAGATATTAAAAGGAGTTATTAGAATGAGTTAATAAAATGGAAGTTTTGCTTGGGAAGAAACTATGCCGGTTGAGATATGAACTACCGTCTTCCAAGCCGAGAATGATTAGGTTATGATAGATTTAAAGTGTTAGTTGGATAAGTAAAGTTTGAAATGTTTATATGTGGTTAGTCTACTCACACCAGCAAATTCCATTTTTGCTGACCCATGTTTGCTTTAATTTGTTTTGGCAACGTGGGTGTGTTCTTGGGAACATAGGTGGAAGGCAGTGGAACCGCGGCGTGTGATTGGGATTCTTGCCTGGAGCAGTCCGTTAGTTTTCTTTTAGGTCTGATTCTTTATTGGAAGAATGTAATAGCGTAGTTTACCTTTTTCATGGCACGAGAACATGGTAGTGAGGAATTTTATTTTGAGAGTTGGTTTGATGTTTTATTTGGAAGGATGTTATCTTAATAAAGACGTTGCGGATAATTATTGGGATTATTTTTTTTATTTATGTTGTTTCTTTTATGACATGGCTGTTAGGGTTTTGTATGTGTAGTATCCTCCGTCATAGTCTGGGTTTTTAAACAACTGAACCTAGTGATGTTTGAGATTTTTTTTATATTTCAAATATTCACTTTGTTATTGTTTAGAAATTCGGGCTGTGACAAAACCTCCTCCTAATGCCTAGCTAGGTGGGCCTGAATTTTTTTTTTTTTTTTTTTTTTTTTTTTTTTTTTTTTTCATTTTAAAGTACTAGGTGGGCCTAAACAAGTACTACCAATTTATTTTTTGTCCCAAGTTGAGGGGGAGCCTACGCCCTACCTGGCCTCTACATGGCTCCGCCACTGTATATATTCAAGAAAGGCCACACACACAGTGCAAAAAGTCAGGTTTGGCCTGGTATCCCAAAAGGAATAGGAAACCTCCTGTTTTGGGAAGCTAAAGCAATGTAGATTGACAAATGGCGGAAGTAACAATTAATTAAAATCCACCCTTCTCTACACTATATCATAGCCGGGTCTTTAGGAGGCACACTTCTCAACCGAACAGTATATTTCTAATCTCTATTTTAAGATTTTAGAACCACCTCCCTTAATTATTCTAGTCAGCTCCCTCCTTTTTAAACAATTTACAAAAAACTCCCTCACTTTACTGAAATTAGAATTAGCTTCATATTATTTAAAATAATTTAGAAAACCTCTTTCACGTCACTAAAATTATATTGAACCCCTCCTAATGTTTTTATATTATTGTTTAGATTAGAACTAGAATTCAAAAAATCATACTATCCGAGAGATGTTAGAGCAACAGGTTTAAAGACTTGAAAAAACACCGATGCGTAGCACAGCTCGTATACTTGTTATAGAAAATATTCAAAAACCGTAAAGGTTATTATTTTATTTCTATTATCTCGTAAACTCTTAAACATCAAGTCTCCCCTAAACTGAATTACAAGCCCTTATTTATACCTAAGGTTTTCTCACCAAAGAAAATTACTAATATGACCTTATCAACAAATAATTAAAATAAAACAAAACAATTAAAATAAAGGGGACGCCTATCACATTCACCCATGGGCTTGACCAAGATTACTATGTCCACATCACACTCCCCATGTTGACCTTTGTCCATCTTGATCACTAGAGGGAACATTCGAGAAGATATGTCGTTGTGAGGAGAGCCCTTGAAAATATACCTGCTCAACCAGAACGCAATGAAGGCCTCCAACTAGAAGGCAAAACCCTTGCCTGGCCCATTATGAAAACATTTGTTCTCCTCTGTGATGCCTTTACCCAAGGGTTCCACCTCCCTCCAAAAATAGAAAATCCACCCGTAGAAGTTTGCCCTTCTTGAATTAGGATCTTCAGAAGAGGAAGGCTTAAGAGGAGCGTTAGTAGCTACAAACATTGACAATGCCTCATGCTTGATTTCTGGTGGAGGCACATGAATAGCTTCAGGAGACTTCTTTGAAATGACTTCGACATCTTCTTTTCCATCTACCAGTAAAACAGGACGCTTCTTTTTCCTTGGACATTCAGCAACAATATGCCCAATAACACCGCAGTCATAACACTTTTTTTAAAAGCAGAATATGCACTAGCAGGTGACACAGTAGTGTGTGTAGTAACAACAGTCGAAGAACCACTGGAAGACGTCTGGCTTGGATAGATCACCTATTCAGCACGTAATGCGTACTTAAATACGGTAGCCAAATCATCAATCTCAAACATGATAAGTGCTTCACGAATTGACTTGTGCAGACCATTCAGATAACGACCCACCCTTTTGTTCATCAGTTTCAACCAACTCAGCACGAGTACACAATAACTGAAATGTTCAGTATACTCTTGAATTAAAGATAACTGTTGTCTCAAATTTTGTAGCCGAATAAACAAATCCTGGTGATACTGTTTAGGAACAAAATGAGCATATAATTCTCGGCGCATAGTCGACTAGGTGCAAACATGCCTATAACCCTGATTAACCTGCCTAAGATTTAATTCATCCCACCACACCAAAGAGTATCCTTTTAATTTTGTAGCAGCTAATTTCCCCTTTTTCTCATCATAAGTTTTTGTAATAAAATGTTTTTTTCAATTTGATTAAGCCAATCTATAAACTCAGTAGGATTGAGTTTATCACCAAAAGTAGGCACATCAATTTTAATATCTCTAAATTGATTTCGCTCCAATATACGGAGAAAGCGATTAATATCAACAAGCCCATTTTCAAAATTTTGATAACCACGACAAGGAGGAGAAAAACCATCAACAATATAATAATTAAAATCTTCATCATACCTGTTAGAATTATTTGCACAACCATTGTTAGTACCCCGATTTGATCGACGACCACTACACTCAGTAGAAGGCAATGAAGTAAGTGATGGAGATAGACTCCTATTATTTTGCCTTGTATTATGGTGAATGAGCTGCTCCCAAAAATTTCAATCTTTGTGTGGTTGTTGTGCGTTAGGGAATTGGTTACCATGTTCCCTACCACAAGGATTAAAACCAGGATTTTGATCCCAATTCTGACCGTTACCTTGCACATCCCCTATCCCTTGAATGGGATGCAAGGCCCTATTAAGATCGAGCTGAATGACCCTTTCCTGAGAATAGGACCTCGCAGATTGGGTGGACGTATGACATTTTGTTTTTGACGTGGCGACACAATTGGTGGAACACCCAATAGAGGGGCTTCAATACCTTCTAGCAGCCAAGCGGCGCCATCATTGAGGGGTACGCCCTCATGTACTTTCCTCATTGAGAGGAGGATCCCTATTGGTGTTATCTTGTCCGCCAACTCTATTTTCTCCGTCGTTTTCTGGATCTATAAGTGCAAAAGGGTTAAGAAGAAGGATTGAACAATCAACCTGAAACACATCATCAGTACTAGCCACCGAACCATTATTTTGTGATGGTGAATAGAGGTGGTTGTTACACCACTCTTTCGACTGGAAATATTGCTGCCGACAGGTTCTGGAATATCTGTCATGTTTTTTATGCTTTCTTCTAAACAAGACATGCGAGTATCGATGGAGAGAGGACGACCTCACGTTGCTTTGTGATTCACCATAATTAAAACAAAATATTTTTTCAAGGAACAATTCGCAGTGAACAGTACCCCTGTGAACAGTGAATCTCCCGAAAATTAATCTGCTCCGATACCAAATAATGTAGATTAACAATTGGCGGAAGCAACAATTAATTAAAATCCACACTTTCTAGAAATATTCAAGAACCCTAAAGGTCATTCTTTTATTTCTAATCTCTCATAAACTCTTAAACATCTCAACTCTCTCGTAAACTGAACTACAAGCCCTAATTTATACCTAGGGTTTTCTCCGCTAACCGAAGAAAATTACTAATATGACCATAGCAACAAATAATTAAAATAAAACAAAACAATTAAAATAAAGGGGACGCCTAACGCATGCGCCCATGGGCTTGACCAAGACTACTGTGTCTACATCATACAAGCAATTTCCTAAAGAAATTAGGAAATTCCAAAAACTTGTATAGCAAGTAAAAGATTGTTTAGGGAATTTGGCCAAGTACCACCAACTCACAACAAACTTGTAACCCAAGCCGCAGTGCAGGTGTGTGTGGCCTTTGAGTAGATTTCTCCCCAAGCACAAAAGCATTTGTACTCTAATGGCACGCCCGTATAAGTAATTTATACTCAATAAGTTGTTGTTTACTGGCCAATATGGGACTAAAAAAAAACACAGAGAGAAAAAAAAACCATACATCTCCATATTCTCCAACTAAGTTCACTAAGTAATTAGCAATACAAGCAAACAAAGAAGTAATTTGAAAGAGCAATTATGATTTCAGGGACATGGTGCTAAACTAGCCTCAGGTACAGTTATCCGTTCTAGGGGTTAAATATGATTGATATTGTAAGCCTCTTGTACGCACAAAAATGTGTACCTAGGTCTATGCAATTGATTTTAGAGTCGTCACTAACTTTATTAAGGAAAAGTTGAGTAAAACCTATGTGAAGGACTAACCCTCGAAACTAGATGATTATTGGGTTCGGGAGTCAAGGTACGATGTGGGAAGGTGTTAGGCACCCACAATCGCCTGGTAAAACCAGTCTTACTTCTATTGAGGTGCAAAGTTTTAAGATATGCAAACGAAGAAAGCTTGAAAAATTAATCTATCAAGTTGGATGATCCTCATTAAATTATTTAAAACTAATAACTATATGCTATAATAAAACTAAAAAAAAATAACCTAATATGCAATGCTAAAGGAAATAAAAGAGAAAAGAAAGATGTCACCTTGTTTGGAATGTTGCCTCATACTTGATTGTAGATTGATTGATTGATTGATGATAAACTTGATCTTGAATTGACAATTGTGATTTTTGGATTGAAACAGGTGATTTGAGGAAAAAACAACTTTTGGTAAAAAGAAGTTTCTACTCAAGATCGACGAGAAGAAAATAAGGCTAAAAAATGAAGAACTGAAAAGAAAAAATGAAGAACACTGAAGAAAAGAATGTTATTAGCTCTGAATAACTAGGTCCAGATTATTAACTCCGAATTCCTAGCTCTAGCTTGATCTAGATTGTTTTTTGTGGGTGAATGAGACCCATATTTATAGCCTTAGGGTGTGGATTCAAATATGGTAATGAGTTTGATCCAATGGCTGAGTATTGATGAAGAAAAATCCAATGGCTTGATCTCCTTCTGGTTGCACCTCCTAAATCTGGCCCTTGATTCAAGAGATGGGATAAGGGGTGCAATCTTGGCCCTTGATCTTTGAATATTTTGGTTTATCTCAAGCGCAAAGTTATTGGTTAGAAGATGCCTTGGTTCCTCTCCTAGCTGCTCTATTTCTTTCACTTCTATTTTTGTGCTTATATTTGAATGTTGTTTGTCAAGAGCCAAACCTAGTTTTTCTTACAATAAATTATGCAGTTATGCGCATTGCATTGAGCTATTTGTAATGAATAATGGTCTATGACAACTTGATTTTCATATCTATCTATCTATATCTTAATATTAAAGCTCCCATAGAAGGTATTTTTCGAGCTCTATTAAAATTCTATGTCATCTCTTATTAAAACAGAAATTCCTCCCCCTATTAAAAAGAAAACTTTTAGCAATTCTAAATTAAAACATGAGTCATTCCCCTACTAAAACAAGAATCACACTTCTAAATTAAGCCAACTATTAAAATGGGATCCCTTCCCAATTAAATGTGGGTTTTTATAGCACAATTAAAACTGGTTTTCAACTAAAACGGGGTCCTTTCCCAATTAAAACATACTATTTGTCATGAAATTTGTGTATGTTCTTGAGTAAATTTTCAAAAGTGTCGTTACGTATGCACGAGCCTACTTTCTAGTGAAGTTAATTATATCAAACATTAAAGTTAAAATTGATAGGCAAGAGTTCGTTAAATGGAAACAATAGATTAAATCGAAGTATGCACATGCCGCAAGACATCCAACTTTGCAATGCACATGGACAACATATCAGAACTCATCGTGCTTGAAATTGCTGGTAGGTCTTCATTGTGTGTCACTTCTAGTGAGCAAAAAAAATGATAATTAATTAAGATGAAATACTTTGGAACATTCATCAATCACGGTTGTATTTTCATGGCTTCAAGTTGATTATTTATTTTTTAGTATGTTCAATCAAGAAAAGAAAACAATGTTGATTATTAAGGAAATATACATTTCCTTTTGAAAATACCGACTTTTGAAATGAGTAAAATTTTGTTGCTCAACTTTTAGTGCGTAAAATTTTAAGTAAATCAAAATGTTAAGCAAAATGGTTTATTTCATTAACTGACAATAATTTTGAGCACTCTTATTTAAGTATTTGACTTGTAACTATAAAATGTAATTCTATTTTACCGATCAACATAATAATAATAATATTATAATATTATTAATATTAATAATAATAATAATAATAATAATAATGAGGCATACAGGAAGAAGAAAAAAACATAACCTTGTTTTACCTTCTTTTTTTGTTCCCACCTCTTTTAAATCCAGATAATAATAATAATATTATTATTATTATAATATTATTATTATTATTATTATTATAAAATAATAAAAATTATAATTATAATTATACTTATATACTCTAAATTCTAAGGCAATTAAATCCAGAAGAACAAAAGAATTGAAAACTCCTGTTGCAAAAAAAAAAAAAAAAAAAAAAAAAGGAAATTAAAGTCAAAGATACTTAATAAAGGGCCCTTTTAGAGTGCGCAGGGTGCACCCAAATTTGGTATGCGCGGGATTTTCAACGTCACATTTTGAAGGGTAAAACCAGAAAAATTAGATGAACAAGTTTTCATTGCGTCACTAAGCTACCCATTAAACCGCTAGATGTAGCATACTCTTGTTAAACTACTAGATGTAGTATATAATGTAATATCCTACAACAAATGACATATTGTAGTGTAATTACAACGCAACTAAGCTACTCATTAAACTACTATATATGGCATACTCATATTAAACTATTATATGTAGCATATAATGTAGTATCCAACAACAAATGACATATTGTAGTGTACTTAGGGGTGCCACTTTTTTTTGAAATTTGATCCGATATTTTTCTGAATTTGGCAAGGATATCTATGTTCCGATTTCCGAAATTTTGATATTTGAATTTTTTGAAAAATAATTTGATAGGAATTAAATGTGTTTTCAAAATCCGATCCGATCTGATTTCTAAATTTTTAACATATATTGTCGTCAATTTCAGATATAGTTACTAAATCAAAACCACAAATAGGTTATCAACCAAACCAAGTAAAACTTTGTCTTTTCTCTCACACCTTCAAGAAATATAGACCGTCATTTTTGTACGTCTCTCTTGCGCTCTCATCTCTATTTACTTAATTAATATGTTAACATATTAGAGAGGCATGTTGAATGAACGAGTTAAAATGTCTAAGTTATTTATTGAATTAATTACATTAACTGGTTCAAAATAATTATATTAACTTGATAAAGATGGTTTTCCAAAAAGAGAATCCGATTATATGGTTTAAATTTCTGATTCTTTCCGAATTTTGCGAATTCGGAAAAAAAATTGCATGGAAAAAAAACTGCACATCCGAAAAAAAATTGGATCGGAATTGGAAAGGATATTGTCATCTGAAAAAAAAATTAGAATTTTTTTCGAAAACCCTTGATCCGATCCGAAGTCACCCCTAAGTGTACTACATGAAAAATGAATTGAACCACTACATGTAGTATACTCTCATTAAACCACGATATGTAGCATATAATTTAGTATCCAAGAACAAATGACATATTGTAGTTTACTACATAAAAAATTAATTGAATTAGTATTATGAGTTGTTTGTGATGGCAAACTGGTAAAGCTATATTGGAATAAGAATCTTTGAAATATAGCTATAAACATATTCAAATAAAGTAATTTGAACGCGTAAACATAGCCGTAAACATATTGGAATAAGGTAACTTGAACGCAGAAACATAGTCGTAATTTGACTCTAGTGAACTTGTCATTGTGTCTAGTTAGTGGGAGTTCATGACCACCAAGTCAAATGAACACGTGAGTGGCATACTAATTTGTTTATAATGGGAAACACCACATTAATATAACATGTTGGTTATAATCGTTCTACTATGTGGATGAGTAAGGTTAGAAATGTATGCTACTATCAGCTGCATACTTGTATAATCCTACTTTTTGTGGCATATTTGATGTTTCCATAAATGAATGATTTCGCTCAATATGTTATGTTAAAATTTGTGTCATATCTGAACGGAATCAACATATTGTATTTGGATTGATATGAGTAGTCTAAAGAGAAGAACAAAAATTGAATTTTATATATATTTTGTTCTTGTGTAGAACACATTGTGGAAGTAAGAGATGATGATGAACAAGCTTGCGAGGCTAAAAAGAATGATTTCTTTGTCTTTTTTCCCTCTATCTCTTCTCTCTATTGTTGCTTAGCACTATTAGATTTTCCTAACAATGAGAAGTATTTAACGAAGTATAAATGTTGAGTTTCATTTTACTTAATGTGATGACATAAATATATATAAATATCATTTTGAGTGAGGAATGCTGCTCACGTTCTACATAATTAATGTATGACACTTATTTATACCTTATTGAATTGAGTCAGGAATGTTGCCCATGTTCTACATTTATAAAACAAGAAAAACTATATTGCATGACACTGATCATTAATATTATAATTGTTCACGCATTATCCTTATTACATAATTGAATAAACTTGTAAATAGAAGAAAATTGACAGATCGTACCATTAGAATTTCATTATTTAAAAATAAAATAGCAAAACAAAAACAAATAACATGAGGGTTGGTGATGTGATTTAACTAATCAAAATTACTATGCTAATTAAACCCTACTTTAATAATAATAATACTCGCAATTAGGGTTCATTAAAATTTTAGGATTTATATTTGAATCTTGTGTGTGAATATAAAGACTAGGGTTTCCCAACAATCAATTCTAACATGTTAAGAAATTGAAAAGTGGATTTCAATCTCTATCTAACTCATTCTATTTGATTACTTATTAGGTTAATTTAAATTTAGCACCTTTAATATATTAGAAAAATCATTACTCTCATCTTGTTTCCCTCGAATTAATTTGTTGAATTCGCATATGTTCTTAAATAATTAAGAGTGGAATGAATCTTTACTCTTATATTGCATGTACATATGTTCAGAGAGTAAGAGTAATTATAATATAAAACGTAAGAATTGTAGGATTACATCTTATTAGTGTTCTTTAACATTAATGTTTAGTAATATACGGTTTTTATTTATTATAAAATGGCACCGCTGCCGGGGATAGTATAGATGGCAGCGACGCCATTTGATAATTACCACTCATGAGAAGTCCAAAGAGAAGAACAAAAATAAAATTTTATATATACCATGTTCTTGAGTGGAACATATTGTGGAAGTAAGAGATGATGATGAACAAGCTAACGAGGCTGGAAAGCATGATTTCTTTGTCTTCTTTTTCCTCTGTCTCTTCTCTCCATTGTTGCTTAGCACTATTAGATTTTTCTAACAATGAGAAGTATTTAACGAAGTATATGCGCTAAGTTTCATTTTAATTAATGTGCATACATAAATATATATAAATATCATTTTGAGTGAGGAATGTTCTCACATTCTACATAACGTATGACACTTATTTATACCTTATTGAATTGAGAAAAAATCTATTTGGATGACACTGATCATTAATATTATAATTGTTCGTGTATTATTATTATTATATAATTGAATAAACTTGTAAAGAGGAGAAAACTGATAGATTGTACCCTTTGAATTTTATTATTTTAAACCACAGCAAAACAAAAACAAAAAACATGAGGGTTGGCCTAACCATAGTTTAACTTTCAAAAACAGGAAAACAAAATGAATTAAACATATTGAAAGTTTGGAAAAGATAGATAAAAAAATAAAATTAGCATTCAACGTTCCGAGATTGGCTACATTCACCATCTAGAGGCTTAAACAAATGGCAGCCTAATTTCAATTATAAATTTGTAGGAAAAAGAAAACTACCACTCATGAGTAGTCTAAAGAGAAGAACAAAAATTGAATTTTGTAAATACTTTGTTCTTGAGTACAACACATTGTGGAAGTAAGAGATAATGATGAACAAGCTAGCGAGGTTGGAAAGCATGATTTCTTTGTCTTGTTTTTCTTCTGTCTCTTCTCTCTATTGTTGCTTAGTATTATTAGATTTTCCTAACAATGAGAAGTATTTAATGAAGTATAAGTGTTGAGTTTTATTTTAATTAATATGATGACATAAATATATATACATATAAATATCATTTTGAGTGAGGAATACTGCTCACGTTCTACATAATGTATGACATTTATTTATACCTTATTAAATTGTGTGAGGAATATTACCCATGTTCTATATTTATAAAACAAGAAAAACTATATTGCATGACACTGATCATTAATATTATAATTGTTCGTGCATTATGCTTATTTTATTATAGAATAAACTTGTAAATAGGAGAAAATTGACAGATCATACCATTGGAATTTTATTATTTAAAAAAACAGCAAAACAAAAACAAAAAACATGAGGGTTGGTGATGTGATTTAACTAACTTAATTTACTAGGCTAATTAAACCTTACTATAATAATAATAATAATAATACTCGCAATTAGGGATCATTAAAAGTCTAAGACTTATATTTGAACCTTGTGCGTGGATATAAAGACTAGGGTTTCCCAACAATCTATTTTAGGATCTTAAGGAATTGAAAAGTGGATTTAAACCTCTCTAACTCATTTTTTTTTTATTCACTTATTTCTATTGATTGTTTATTAGGTTAATTTAAATTAAGCACCTTTAATATATTATAATAAATCATTACTCTCATCATGTTTCCGTTGAATTAATTAGTTGAATTCGCATATGTTCTTTAATAATTAAGAGTGGAACAAATCCTTACTCGTATATTGCATGTCTATGTTTAGAGAGTAAGAGTTATTTTGATATAAAACATAAGAATGGTTGGATTACATCTTATAAGTGTTCTTTAGCATTAATATTTAGTAATCTATCGTTTTTATTTATTATAAAATGGCGCCGCTGCCAGGGATAATATAGATGGTAGCGACACCATTTGATAATTACCATTCATGAGAAGTCTAAGGAGAATAACCAAGACAGAATTTTATATATACTTTCTTCAGTAAAACATATTGTGGAAGTAAAAGATGATTATGAACAAGGTAGTGAGGTTGGAAAGCATAATTTCTTTGTCTTCTTTTTCCTCTATCTCTCATCTCAATTGTTGCTTATCACTATTAGATTTTTCTAACAATGAGAAGTATTTAGCGAAGTATATGTGTTGAGTTTTATTTTAATTAAAGTGCTGACATAAATATATATAAATATCATTTTGAGTGAGGAATGTTGCTCACGTTCTACATAACGTATGGCACTTATTTATACCTTATTGAACTAAGAGAAAAACTATTTGCATCACACTGATCATTAATATTATAATTGTTCATGTATTATCATTATTATATAATTGAACAAACTTGTAAAGAGGAGAAAATTGACAGATTATACCCTTGGAATTTTATTATTTAACAATACAACAAAATAAAAACAAAAATCATGAGGGTTGGCCTAACCATAGTTTAACTTTCAAAAACAGGAAAACAAAATGAATTAAACGTATTGATAGTTTGGCAAAGAGAGATCAGAAAAATAAAATTAGCAATCAACGTTCCGAGAGTGGCTACATTCACCATCTAGAGGCTTAAACAAATAGTAGCCTAATTTCAATTCTAGCTAAATTTGCAGGAAAAAGAAAACTACCACTCATGAGTAGTCTAAAGAGAATAACAAAAATTAAATTTTATATATATTTTGTTCTTGAGTAGAACACATTGTAGAAGTAAGAGATGATGATGAACAAGCTAGTGAGGCTAAAAAGCATGATATCTTTCTCTTCATTTTCCTCTGTCTCTTCTCTTAATTGTTGCTTAGCACTATTAGATTTTCCTAACAATTAGAAGTATTTAACGAACGATAAGTGTTGAGTTTCATTTTAATTAATATGATGATATAAATATATATATATATATAAATATTATTTTGAGTGAGGAATGTTGCTCACGTTCTACATAATGTATGACACTTATTTATACCTTATTGAATTGATTGAGGAATGTTGCCCATGTTCTACATTTATAAAACAAGAAAAACTATATTGCATGACACTGATCATTAATATTATAGTTGTTCGCGCATTATCTTTATTATATAATTGAATTAATTTGTAATAGGAGAAAATTGACAGATCGTACTATTGGAATTTTATTATTTGTAAAAACAGCAAAACAAAAACAAAAAACATGAGGGTTGGTGATGTGATTTCACTAACCTAAATTACTTGGCTAATTAAACCCTACTTTAATAATAATAATAATACTCGCAATTAGGGATCATTAAAAGTCTAGGACTTATATTTGAACCTTGTGTGTGAATATAAAGACTATGGTTTCCCAACAATCTATTCTAGCATGTTAAGGAATTGAAAAGCGAATTTCAACCTCCCTAACTCATTCTTTTTTATTGACATATTTCTAATAATTGCTTATTAAGTTAATTTAAATTCAGCACCTTTAATATATTAGAATAAATCATTACTCTCATCTTGTTTCCCTTGAATTAATTAGTTGAATTCGCATATGTTCTTGAATAATTAAGGATGGAACAAATCCTTACTCGTATATTGCATGTCTATATTTAGAAAGTAAAAGTTATTTTGATATAAAACGTAAGAACAGTAGGATTACATCTTATTATTATTATTTATCAATAATATTTAGTAATCTACCGTTTTTATTTATTATAAAATGGCGCCGCTGCCGGGGATAATATAGATGGTAGCGACGCCATTTGATAATTACCATTCATGAGAAGTCTAAGGAGAAAAAGAAAGACTGAATTTTATATATATCTTGTTCTTGAGTAGAACATATTGCAGAAGTAAAAGATGAAGATGAACAAGTTAGTGAGGCTGGAAAGCATGATTTTTTTGTCTTTTATTACCTCTGTCTCTTCTCTCTATTGTTGTTTAGCACTATTAGATTTCCCTAACAATAAGAAGTATTTAGCGAAGTATATGTGTTGAGTTTCATTTTAATTAAAGTGCTGACATAAATATATATAAATATCATTTTGAGTGAGGAATGTTGCTCACGTTCTACATAACGTATGACACTTATTTATACATTATTGAACTAAGAGAAAAACTATTTGCATCACACTGATCATTTATACCATGTATTATCATTATTATATAATTGAATAAACTTTTAAAGAGGAGAAAATTGACAGATTGTACCCTTGGAATTTTATTATTTAACAATACAGCAAACCAAAAATAAAAGACATGAGGGTTGGCCTAACCATAGTTTAACTTTTAGAAACAGGAAATCAAAATGAATTAAACGTATTGAAAGTTTGGAAAAGAGAGATCAGAAAAATAAAAGTAGCATTCAACGTTCCGAGAGTGGCTACATTCACCATCTAGAGGCTTAAACAAATGGCAGCCTAATTTCAATTCTAGCTAAATCTGAAGGAAAAAGAAAACTACCACTCATGAGTAGTTTAAAGAGAAGAACAAAAATTAAATTTTATATATACTTTGTTCTTTGTTCTTAAGTAGAACACATTGTAGAAGTAAGAGATGATGATGAACAAGCTAGCGATGCTAAAAAGCATGATATCTTTCTCTTCTTTTTTCTCTGTCTCTTCTCTTAAATGTTGCTTAGCACAATTAGATTTTCCTAACAATTAGAAGTATTTAACGAACTATAAGTGTTGAGTTTCATTTTAATTAATATGATGATATAAATATATATATAAATATCATTTTGAGTGAGGAATGTTGCTCACGTTCTACATAATGTATGACACTTATTTATACCTTATTGAATTGAGTGAGGAATGTTGCCCATGTTCTACATTTATAAAACAAGAAAAATTATATTGCATGACATTGATCATTAATATTATAATTGTTCACGCATTATCCTTATTATATAATTGAATAAATTTGTAAATAGGAGAAAATTGACAAATCATACTATTGGAATTTTATTATTTATAAAAATAGCAAAACAAAAACAAAAAACATGAGGGTTGGTGATGTGATTTAACTAACCTAAATTACTTGGCTAATTAAAACCTACTTTAATAATAATAATAATACTAACAATTAGGGATCATTAAAATTCTAGGACTTATATTTGAACCTTGTGTGTGAATATAAAGACTAGGGTTTCCCAACAATCTATTCTAGCCTGTTAAGGAATTGAAAAGTGGATTTAAACCTCTCTAACTCATTCTTTTTTATTCACATATTTCTATTGATTGCTTATGAGTTTAATTTAAATTCAGCACCTTTAATATATTAGAATAAATCATTACTCTCATCTTGTTTCCTTTGAATTAATTAGTTGAATTCGCATATGTTCTTGAATAATTGAGGATGGAACAAATCTTTACTCGTATATTGCATGTCTATGTTTAGAGAGTAAAAGTTATTTTGATATAAAACGTAAGAACGGTAAGATTACATCTTATTAGTATTATTTAGCAATAATATTTAGTAATCTACCGTTTTTATTTATTATAAAATGGTGCCGCTGCCGGAATAGTATAGATAATAGCGACGCCATTTGATAATTGTCATTCATGAGAAGTCTAAGAAGATGAAGAAAGACTGAATTTTATATATACCTTGTTCTTGAGTAGAACATATTGTGGAAGTAAGAGATGATGATGAATAAGCTAGTGAGGCTAGAAAGCATGATTTCTTTGTTTTCTTTTTCCTCTGTCTCTTCTCTCTATTGTTGCTTAGCACTATTAGATTTTACTAACAATGAGAAGTTTTTAGCGAAGTATATGTGTTGAGTTTCATTTTAATTAAAGTGCTGACATAAATATATATAAATATCATTTTGAGTGAGGAATGTTGCTCACGTTCTACATAACGTATGACACTTATTTATACATTATTGAATTGAGAGAAAAACTATTTGCAAGATACTGATCATTTATACCGTGTATTATCATTATTATATAATTGAATAAACTTGTAAAGAGGAGAAAATTGACAAATTGTACCCTTGGAATTTTATACCTTAAAAACACAGCAAAACAAAAACAAAAAAACATGAGGGTTGGCCTAACCATAGTTTAACTTTCAAAAACAGGAAAACAAAATGAATTAAACGTATTGAAAGTTTGGAAAAGAGAGATCAGAAAAATAAAAGTAGCATTCAACGTTCCGAGAGTGGCTACATTCACCATCTAGAGGCTTAAACAAATTGCAGCCTAATTTCAATTCTAGCTAAATTTGCAGGAAAAAAAGAACTGCCACTCATGAGTAGTCTAAAGAGAAGAACAAAAATTAAATTTTATATATATTTTGTTCTGGAGTAGAACACATTGTAGAAGTAAGAGATGATGATGAACAAGCTAACGAGGCTAGAAAACATGATTCCTTTGTCTTTTTTTCCACGGTTTCTTCTCTATATTGTTGCTTAGTACTATTAGATTTTCCTAACAATGAGAAGTATTTAACGAAGTATAAGTGTTGAGTTTTAATTTAATTAATATGATGACATATATATATAATGTTCTCACGTTCTACATAATGTATGACACTTATTTATACTTTATTGAATTGAGTGAGGATTGTTTCCCATGCTCTACATTTATAAAACAAGAAAAATTATATTGCATGACACTGATCTTTAATATTATAATTGTTTGCTCATTTTCCTTATTATATAATTGAATAAACTTGTAAATAAGAGAAAATTGACAGATCATACCATTGGAATTTCATTATTTAAAAAAACAGTAAAAGAAAAACAAAAAACATGGGGGTTGGTGATGTGATTTAACTAACCTAAATTACTAAGCTAATTAAACCCTACTTTAATAATAATAATAATAATAATACTCGCAATTAGGGATCATTAAAAGTCTAGGACTTATATTTGAACCTTGTGTGTGAATATAAAGACTAGGGTTTCCCAACAATCTATTCTAGCATGTTAAAGAATTGAAAAGTGAATTTCAACCTCCCTAACTCATTCTTTTTTATTGACATATTTCTAATGATTGCTTATTAGATTAATTTAAATTCAACACCTTTAATATATTAGAATAAATCATTACTCTCATCTTGTTTCCTTTGAATTAATTAGTTGAATTCGCATATGTTCTTTAATAATTAAGAGTGGAACAAATCATTACTCGTATATTGCTTGTCTATGTTTAGAGAGTAAGAGTTATTTTGATATAAAACGTAAGAACGGTAGGATTACATCTTATAAGTGTTCTTTAGCATTAATATTTAGTAATCTACCTTTTTTATTTATTATAAAATGGCACCGTTGCTGGGGATAGTATAGATGGCAGCGACGCCATTTGATAATTACCACTCATGAGAAGTCTCATTTTGAGTGAGGATTGCTGCTCATATTCTACATAATGTATAACACTTATTTATATACCTTATTGAATTGAGTGAGGAATGTTGCCCATGTTCTACATTTATAAAACAAGAAAAACTATATTGCATGACACTGGTTATTAATATTATAATTGTTCGCGCATTATCCTTATTATATAATTTAATAAACTTGTAAATAGGAGAAAATTGACAAATCATACCATTGGAATTTCATTATTTAAAAAAACAGCAAAACAAAAACAAAAAACATGAGGGTTGGTGATGTGATTTAACTAACATAAATTATTAGGCTAATTAAACCCTACTTTAATAATAATAATAAAACTCGCAATTATGGATCATTAAAAGTCTATGACTTATATTTGAACCTTGTGTGTGAATATAAAGACTAGGATTTCCTAACAATCTATTCTAGCATGTTAAGGAATTGAAAAGTGGATTTCAATCTCTCTAACTCATTCTTTTTTATTCACATATTTCTATTGATTGCTTATTAGGTTAATTTAAATTCAGCACCTTTAATATATTAGAATAATTCATTACTCTCATCTTGTTTCCCTTGAATTAATTAGTTGAATTCGTATATGTTCTTGAATAATTAAGAGTGTAAAGAATCCATACTCGTATATTGCATGTCTATGTTTAGAGAGTAAGAGTTATTTTGATATAAAATGTAAGAATGGAGAGTTTCTTCCATAACTAGGGAATAATTGCACTGGAATTTTGTGATTTATATGTGCCCGTATGAAGCTTAGTAGAGTAACTGAGAATGCTTGGTGATGCAAATTCTTTTACATGGATTGAAGGTTCATGAATTCTTGACACAATCTAGAACTAGTGGGTATTGATAGAGATTTAACCAACCTAAATAAACATGTTAATTAACTCCTATACTACTATTACTACTTGCAAGCGCACAAGGTCTATTGTAGTAGGTGTGCGAGAACAAGGTCGAACCCACAGGGGTTATGATCTAGGAATATTTGAATTCTAAAATACTACTTAACCTAATCCGAATATTATGGTTGTTGATTGAAAGAGTGGTTAACTACTTCTATTTTAATTATACTATGAAAATTATGAAACTTGTCTTAAGACTCTTAACTATGAATGGTGGAAACACTAAGGCGTTTGATTCCACCCTAGACTCTTGTAGGTTCTCTTAATTCACGGTTTTAAAGTTCTCATATAAGTACAAGTAGCATGAGGGAAAGGAAACCCTAGTTTCCTCAAATGTGTGTTCGTTTAAGGCCTAATATGCATTTAAACATGTAGTCGAATTGAATTTCAGCATGCAAACATATGAATCCCTAGCAAGAGTTGTCTTCTTACGGCACAACTCCTCACAGATTCAATATACAATTAAAAGCCATGCTATAATGCTAATGGAATAGTAATCCTACGATTAACTAGTCAAGATATGAAATTTAATCATTCAAGATATAATCAATGCAAGTAAACCACTAACATCAGTGTGAAAACAATATATAAATCATTGAAAATCGGTTTGAGAACAGTAACGTTAACAGTAGCATAAAGATATCCTACGCAAATCTAGGGATTCACCAAAGCCCTAGCTTTGAGTTTAGTTACTCATAAACATGATGGATGAAACAAGACAGTGAAGAAGGGGAGTCATTGACAAAACCGTCGTTCTGTATGGTGGCTTCGTCTCCAGCAGAGTCTTCTTCTTCTTCTCCAGTGGTTTTGTCCTGAGGTTTGTGATTTTGTGTGTTGAGGGTGAGTCCGGAAGAGCTCTCCACTTCCTTTGTTTATATAGAGATCCCTTAGGGCGTACAAGCCTTGGAATCCCTTTTGGAACCTTTCCTTTCGTGTTTGAATCACTTTTGGAACTATCCAAATCGATTTCAAGAGGTGAGTTATGCACTACAAAGGGTCTGGAAAAACACTGTTATTCTGTAAAATTAGAAGGGAACGCGGGCGCGCTCTGACATAGGCTTCTTCAGGCGCAGACGCGCTCTGACCTCTTGATAACATTACCTAAACTTTTTGCAGTAGCTTTATAATGTCATACATATGTTATTTCAAATCTCATTTTGTGTAGTCTCTCTGTAATCAAGACGTGAGAATCTCACAACTCCGTAAAGTCCTCAGTCTCAGCCCATTTCTTCGTATTCGCGTTGATTTCTGTAAAACCAAGAAAATAGACTAATCAAAGGAACTTATATTAATTAACTATACAATATAACATAAATATGGGCATACATGTGTAGCATTTATGTGCTTATCAAATACGCCCAAACTTACATTTTGCTAGTCCTCGAGCAAACTAACTCTAAACTAATAACAAAAATTAAAAATCCTAACTCATTTTCGTAGGAATCACGATTACACTTAGCATGTGCAACAAGCCTTTTAAACCCCCTAGGTTTACCCTAGTTGACGAGTTTAGTCTCGTGAGAGTTTTCAGAGAAGATACTCACAAACTTCATCTATACTATAGTGACTAAGAAGTAACAACAATGTTTCCTTAATTTAATCTCAGGTGTCTGTACATCTCACTAGCAAGGAATAAAGAATACTCATTTTAAAACCTAAGTTAATACATGCATAATAATCAAATCATCTAAAAATAAATAAACATGCAATGAACAATACTATGAAATGCAGTGGCAGGTCCGTTTCTGAAACTTTGGAATAGCGTCCATAAGTAGGTCCTCACAAATATGTGAAGACAAAAATACTCTGATTTTTCCACTCAGGTTTCGCTCACTCTAGTGTGCAGTGGGCACACTTTTCCTCTCAATCTCAATGACATCCAAGGGAGCCGAGGTTGATCAAACACATCTGCCACTTACTATCACACTAACCTATTCATAATTGAGCTAAAGGTCTTTATTAGGTGTTATATATGGCTTAGGTTATAGTTTAAGAATAAATGGAATGGATAAACAAAATAGACAAGTCTGAGAAAATAAGGTCTTCAAATTATGTAACTAGAGAAAGCTTTGTTCTTACTTTGCTTCCACACTTTGTTTCCATCATTAGCCCTTTTGTTTTGGCTTTTGACTCCTTTGATTCTGTTTTTGGAGTTCTAACTTTTTATTTTATTTCTATTCATTTTTCTTTTCTTTGGATGGAAACTTTCTTTTCTTTATTTTTCTTTTGAAGCAACTAACAAATTCTTGGTTTTCCACAGGTCTTTCTCATTTCTTTTCTTCATTTCATCCTATTTCTCAAACTTATCAAATAGGTAGGCTATTTTTATTCTTTTATTTTTCTTTTATATAGGGTAAGGAATTTACGGTTTATGAAAAGGCTCAGTGGGGCGACTAGTGGAAAAAATATTCTTTAAGTTGGAATTTCTGGCTATATCGATCCAAAGAGGGCCTAAATTCTCTCTTAGGATATGGTATGGTGATCAAGCAAGTGGACGTGTGATTTCTCTACTCGGAATTAACTTCTCCCTTGTGTCATCACTCAGATATCAACTCATATGAGGCTTTTAGCCTAGATTCTCACAGGATATATAAAATTAAACACTCTAACCTAGGTCTCAGAAAAGTACTGCCAAAAACAATCATGATGTTCATGCAAGACATTTATGAAAAGATGCAGAGACTATTACCTATATATTAACCTAAGTTTCTAATAACTACTCTTAATTCTAATGCTAAATGAGATTTCTAGACTATTATCATCATAGAAAATAAAATAATGCCATTATCACAAAGTGCATAGGATATATATATACATCAAACAAAACATTTTGTTCCCACCCCCAAACTTATTGTAAATATTATCCTCAATGTTGACATATATGTGCAAATGAAAAAGATAACACATGGACAAGTAAAGATAAAGGAAAGAGATTACCAATAGCTCCATGAACGAAAAATAAAGCTCGAGTCACCTGTAGAAATTAGTACATTACCAAAGAGATAACAGGGATAATATATATAAGGAACCAAATTACTACAACGACTAACATGTGTCACATATCTCATTCCATAGAGTTACACGACTCCAAAAAGACGGAGAGAAAGTGCTAAAGTGGAATGCATGAGATATGTGTACACAAGACTCAAAAATAAAAACATGGGTTGCCTCCCACAAGCGCTACAGTTAACGTCTCTAGCAAACGAATGCTTCACACAACTGATTCTTGGATTAGCGCTATGTCGAGCTAAAGTAGACTAGGGGCTGAAATGCAATACATGGAATCAATGCGACCTAAGTTATGTTTATTCTATTTTTGAAAACAGTCGAATGCTCTGAAAATGCGGTGGAGCACAGACACGCTCTGACATAGGCTTAGTCGAGCCCACGCGCGCCTGACAAAATTTTTTCGAGAAAAGTCCAGTACTGTTTCTTTCTCTCGACCCTTAATTTTGGCTAAGTAAGAAGCAAACAAAACCTAAAAAGAAATGAAAATCAATAAAACATACATTATAATCAATCATTCAAGATCGATAAACATGATCAATAAGATTTACCTCTTCCACATCCTGCCCGGCCAAACCGTCAAGGTATGGTTTCAAACGTTGACCATTTACCTTAAACACATGACCATCCGTAGGATCTTCTATCTCAACATGACTGTGTTTACTAGAAAAATCACTAAACTCTCCACTTCTTTTCCTCTCTCTTTCCTCTCTTCCTCTTCTTTTTTTCCTTTTCTTTTGCTTTAGATTCACTGTTCCTTTTTGTCTCCTCTCCTCTTTTTTACATCCGTTGATCTCCTTTCTATCTCTCAGTCAGCTTTCCTCCACCTGTCCCTTTAAGGTTCCACTACCTGGATCTTGTGCACCCCATCCCTTATTCCTTATCGTACCATCAAGTTGGCTCTGACACACCCTGGACCCCTTGTCCTTATATGGCCCACCTTCTTCTAGAATGTCGCGGACTTGCTTCGGTGTTTCGCGTTCACTACTACAGAATGACACATATACCACGGTCAATAAGAACGTTTATACCACGGTTCTTCCAAAAACCGTGGGAAATACTTATATACCACGGCGGAAATTTCTTTGGTCATTAGTTTACTAGTATATGCCACAGTTACATGAAAACCGTGGGATAAGTTGGGCCATATACCATGGTTAGTTTTTTCCAGATGAGAGTACTCCACATCCCCACTACCTTAAACATAAACAGTGGTATATAAATTTGCCACTTTCTACTGGTTTATGACTTTATGCCAAATAGTCAAATACGCGAAAAAAAATATACACAGTACGAAACTCATTCAAATTGGATTCCCGCTATTCTCTCGGTCTCTCCACTACACCATAACACTGATTTTGCAACATTTAGTAAAATTGATTGCTGACACTTATTCATCCGTTACAATGTTTGTCACACATATTTTGCAACATTTAGTAAAATTGATTGCTAACACTTATTCATCCGTTACAATGTTTGTCACACATACTTTCCGTTGGAAATGGTACCAACCGTTACATTTTTTGTAGGCAAATATTTGGTTTATTTAGTAACATTTACCCCGGTGACGGATAGGAAGTGTGACCTATTGCCAAAAAAATAAAAAAAAAATTGAAAACAAATGAAAATAGGGTGAGGATGTTTTTCATTCTCGTGCTCATCTCTCACACCCTTTCAATAAAAAAGAGAAAAGTGAGGTAAGCATCGGAGAAAACCGCCATCGCATCAGATCGGGCCGCTAGTGTGGCCTTAATCGAGTCAAGTCGTCATCTTCTCCTTTCTCTTCTCTTTCCTTCAATTCTCTTAATCTTCTCTTCTTCTTTCTTTGTAACAGTTAGGGTTTTGGCTAAGGAGTTGAATTTGTATAATCAATTGCTCAATCTGCTCAAGAAAGATTCTTCATTGTCCAAGGTAGCGTTTTGTATAGTGAATCATCTTTTATTTACAATTTCTATTGTTTCCATTTTTTAAAAAAATTTAGGAATTAGCTTTTGGGTTTGTCTTGACATAAGATTTTCAGGGTGTATGTTAACAATAGATTGGTATAACTTGTCAACGATGGCCAAAGGTACAAGCAGATAAGTTTCAAGAGCTCTACCCATCGAAAGCAAGAAGAAAAACTGGACTTGGAGAATGAGCTAAGGGAATGCAAGGTGTAGTAGCTGCTCTATCTTACCAATCACAAATTTACATGTATTGGATAACTTGTTCCTGGACATTTTCCCTGTTTTGATATATGAAAAATTAAATTGAAGGCCCACATACCAATCACAAATTTACATGTATTGGATTAAATGTTTTCTCAGTTTTCTTTTAAACTCAATATGTGGTGTCGCATCCGAATCGTGAATCCCTTCATAGTCAGTAGTTGCATCTAATCAATGTTCTAGAGTATCATTAGGTGCCTCGCTCATGTCGGATTCAAGATAGACCAAGGTTATTAAAATTTAGTTTGTCTTCTAAACATATGAATATGCTATTGATGGCCTATGATGTGACTTAACAATGAAAGAAAAGTTGTTATCAATGAATCGAATCGCCTTTATTTATTATTCTTTTATTCTTTTTGTTTATTTTGTTGTTAATTGGTTTCGTGTCCCGCAGGGAAGCGGGGAGATAAACAAGAGCTTACTAACACTTGGTCGTGTCATAAATGCACTTGTGGAACATTCTCGCTCACATACCATACAGGTTTATGTCAATAGGAATTGCTCGGTTATTTTACGCCCGGTCCCCGATTGTTGATGTAATGCCCTTTTGTTACCAATTCATGCAGGGACAGAAGCTTACACGGCTTTTACGTGACTCATTGGGTGGAAAACAAAAAAACATGCATTATTGCGACAATTTCTCCAAATTGTGCATTGTCTTGAGGGAAACGCTAAGCACTCTTGATTATGCATGTCGTGCTAAAAATATAAAAACAAGCCGGAGGTTTGCATGAGTACACTACTCATTTTTCCTGTACCAAGTTCTTCTCAAATACTTAGCTGATATATAATGTTATTTCTTTTCGTAAAACCAGAAAATGTCTAAGGCCACTTATTTGAAAGATCGTACTTAGAAATGGAAAAGAATGAAACAAGGTTTGATGACTGTTGAGTTTTTCACTTTGTGTATTCCAGTTGAGAAATTTCTTACTTATTATAGATCTTAATCTCTGGCAAACTGGTAATAGATGTGCGAGAAGCAAGGGAAAAGAATGGAGTTTATGTTCCTCATGAGAGATTTGTTCAAGATGAAGCTGACAAAAAGGTTTGTCTTTGGTAGCTATCAACCTTTTTGAGTTTGATGTACTCACTTAACGTCAACTAGATCTGCTTCGTTATGCCATCTTTTAAGGTTTTGTCTCTGTTTTCTCCATTTAGAAAATGCAAAGGTGATGGTCCAGTTTGAATGCTTTTAATGGAATAGTCGTAAATTGCCTTTCATTAGTCTCTGGATTATATGGTTGATTTCCTTTGGAATTTCTATAATGTCATCTGAAAGGAAGTGATAAGTCATATGGTTTTCATTAACACAACGGTCATCTGCTTTGTAGATGCACTATATGTTCCCATTTTGCTTGTGTTGTTTTCTATGATATTCACATTATTGGGCCGTAAACAATGATATTTTTACTTCCTTCCAGGCCATGAATGAGAAGATTGAGCAGCTGGAGATTGATTTAGACCTAAGTTCAAAGGTATAGCTTATCTCTCATCTTATATATTATTTTTATTTGATCAATATACAGATACGTGAACTGATATATCTAAATTGCAGCAAGCAGATAAGTTTCAAGAGCTCTACCCATCGAAAGCAAGAAGAAAAACTGAACTTGGAGAATGAGCTAAGGGAATGCAAGGTGTAGCTGCTCTATCTTACCAATCACAAATTTACATGTATTGGATAACTTGTCAACAATGGATTGGTATGTTAACAATTTACATGTATTTTTCAGGGTGTATGTTAACAATAGATTGGTATAACTTGTCAACGATGGCCAAAGGTTGCATTTTTATATGATAGATTTTAGTTAGTTTAAATGTTCTCATGTTGTATTGTGTATCTGCTCACGTTGCTTCATTCCCTTTGATTTCTGGGCACCTAATTACTATAGCAAATCTGTTAAATTTTTACTGGAGAAATAGAGGGAAGGTTGTTATAGCTGAAGCAGAGGCCATTAGTCTTTGGGATGTGAACTCACTCACACACCTGCACCGGCCATCCATTGCTTCGATCCGGCAAGTAAAGGTGTCCGCACTTCATGTGAATAACACCGATGCCGAAGTTAGGTAGAGGTGTTTGCGTAAGGTAAAATTTATTATTCTTTGAGATAATTATTTTATTATTTTATTTATTTATGTTTTATCAAGATATTCATTGCTTAACTTATCATGTAATACCACCGTTTCGTTATTTTGTTACTTTATTTTTTCGTCTATGAATTGTTTTTTAGAGATTACATTATTATTTTTTAGTTTATATAATTCGTTGACTTGATTGTTTTACGATCTATTACACTATTAGTGGATTGGCACATGCAATTCATGTGTTACACATTTTCTCATCCATAACATAGGAGTGGATGGGTTGTTATAAATAAGTATACTACTAATGAAATAGTCAATGTAGAACTATTACTTTAGCGGTGTTTTCTAGAGATATGGATCTCAAGTAATGAAACAAAACATTGGCCCAAACTTTAATGGATTGATTTGGGAGAGGATATTCATTTTTGGGAGTCATATTAACTGGATATATTTCTTAATTTTGTGTTGAGAAAGAGTAGTTCATAACAACTGGAAAACAGAGTTAGAAATTCATTTATGAAATGAAATACCAAAAAAGAATATGTGAACTTGTTAGATGTGTTATATTCGCATCAATCACTTCCTTTGGAGTGAAAAGAACCTAAGGCGGGATAATTGGAATATACAAGAGGATACCACATAATAATTCATAGGAAGAACTATTTCTTATTTCAGACTAAACTAGAATAACTAATCTCTCTTATATTGTTCTCTTTTGGCGTAGCCGTAGTGATTGATGAGTTACTGTTGTTTAACTTCTGTCTAAAATGCAGGGTAAGTTCATAAGAAGTCAAGGACATGACGGTCCGTTTTCAAGACTCGGGACACCATAAATGTCTTGGACTTTTGTCTCCCTTCTGGTGTAGGCCTTTGATCATGTTAATAGTTTATTTAGTTAACAAAAGTGTAGGTTTTGACTGCTTTACAAAAATCTGCCCACTGGGATAATAAAGAAGAAAAAAACACCGCAAATTACAAAGTGTAGATGATGTATACCAATTAGAATGTGATAGGTGCATATATAATATGATGAAATACCGTTTTAGTCAAATGTGGTAAGATATCAATACCCTTTTCTTTGTATGTCAAGTAGAGAATGTTGTTCTACATGTTGAAAAGAGCCAAGAAACATTATCATGTAGTATGGCATTAGGTCCATTGCCTTGAGATCCCACCTGAAGGAAAGTTTTTAGTCATATACCAGTTGCGACATTCGAACTTATTTATATAACGTAGCCACCAACCTTTTACATGAGTCTGTAAAAAGTTTTAGTTCATAGATACAATCAATTATCAGTATGAGAAAAATAGCTCGAGTTATCCATTCCCTACAACAGTGGTACTGAGTTTTATAGGCTGCTCCAACTGACGCTAAGAAACTTTCCACCAACCTGTCTCTGGCAAGGCCCAACTTATCTGGTAAACCAAGATCTTTCTACCATCTGATGGGACACACAAAAACTAATTAAGTATTGTTAAGATCTTTGTTTTGTTTATTATATGGCTTTGAAGTTATTAATTTATATGATAATTGATTGGGGGAGTGAGAGAATTTTGATTGTGATTGGATAATTTGCAATTCTTCTCTTCCATTGGGTCATTTTCACGGGCATGCGTTGGTTGTAATACCGCACATAATGGCACTTGCTTCACCAGGTGAAAGAGGGAGAATGTAGGAGAGAGTCGGCACCAAAATCTTAAAGGAAATGAAGGTGTAAGAGGCTTCGGGCACTAGGAGTGAGAGACCTCTCTCAGACGCTTCTTATGTTCATTGCTAACTCTGTTAAGGTTTGTGCCCATTTTATGTTCCTAGCTCATCATTTTATTTATTTGTATTTGTAGTAGTCTTTCATTTAAATTGTTTCCTTTGTATGCTCTTAATCAGATATCTGATGGTTGAAGAGATAGCGATATAAGAAATAGCAAGAGGGATGGGGAGGATGATGATAGCCAACAATTCAGGGTGAGCTCTTGGTTACTTAGAAATGTTATGCTATATAGACTTCTTCCTTTTTCAACAAACACATTAAATTTATGCTAAAAATCTGTCGCTATGCCTAAATACTCTGTAAGTCGGGTCGAGTTGCTCAATATTACAGCTCCTCTTGGTACTCCTACAAAGTTATCAAAGGTTTACTTGTTTTAAGGTGATTGTATGACTTTGGTTGTTTCGAATTGAAAGCTGGTCCGATTACCAAAGAGTGACAAAAAAGATGTGCAAACCATAAGGTAACCATCTATTATTTAGACTTAAGCTTTTGAGGGAATATGTTGCTCTAATGCTTCATGGATAATGCTTGCCGATAGTGGAACATGCTTTCGAGGGAATATGCTTGCTCTAATCGCTCTTGGTGCTCTAATGCTTGATGATAATGGAATTTGTTGCATAGATGAATTTGATAAAATGGATGTTAGAGATCAGGTAACCATCTCGTTATTTAGACTTCAAATTTTTCGAGGGACTCGAAAGTTTTCTCTAACCTGTCGATCTCTTTAAAGGTTGCCATTCATGAAGCCATGGAACAACAGACCAAGTATCACAAAAGCGGGAATACAGCGACATTAAATGCTCGAACATCAATTTTAGTCACGCCAACCCTATCGGGCGCCCGGCATGACAAGTCAAAACCACTAAAGGTGAGAAATGTTTGCACCTTTATGTTGATTTTAAGACCAATATAGTAGAGAACTGATTATGTCGGTGTGTATCATCTATGAAATGTGGAAATAAAATGACCGTGATCTCTTCTTTCCAAAGATAATGTGGCTCTTCCTCCCCGCTATCTTATTAAGGTTTGATTTGGTATATGTTATGATTGACGAGCGGAAGATCAAACAGATTACCACATTGTTCTTATCTTTTTTTTTTTTTGCAACAAGAATGCATGGTCGCATACATTAAGGGAATGTGATTGTGTGAATACCATATGAGTAATGGAGCAAAATCTTCACGGATGTGCATCATGGGCTGCTACTGGCTATGTGCAGGTTTACTTTTAAACTAACACTAGTTATTTAACCAATTTATTAAAGTTGGAAATGTATGAAGTTGATGACTTAGAATTATGTCCATTTAGCTTGCTTGCTGCAAATGAATTAATTAAGTTGTGATTCTTTTGTAAGTCACTATGCCAATTAACATGAACTTCTCAGTTCATCTTTTTGGCTAAAGTTAGATTAGTTTGAGCCATGTTTGTATTAATAACACCATATATGACAAGGAATTGATGATAAATAATTTCTTGGACGTTAGCAAATTTATTGGTGCTGGTACGTATACACTTAGTGGGTCTAGCTTTGTCGGCAAATACTTGTTTGGTGTGACTGAATTAGTTTAGTTTGATGTATATTTTTGTTTCTTGGTCATTGATTGTAAATTTATGACTCGGGATAGAAAAGTTTGATATAATTTTGAGACTTGGTCTTGATTATATTAATTTTAGTTGTAAAGTCTACTTAATAACATGGGTTTTTGATATTTTGTATGATCTATGAAGAAGGTTTTGAATGCGAGGAAAGACCGGCTAGAAACGGAGTCAAAGAGCATTGAGTGAGATTAATTGGAATATAGTTGGAGTTGCATTTTATCCTTGTGCAATCAACCAAAGAGGAGTAAGAGAGTAAGTCTTCAAACTTGATCTTAATCTTCCAATATCAAAGGCCTTTTTGTTTTTTTTTGTAGTGTAATATTTTGTTTTTTTTATAGGAAATAGATGTGGAACTAGAACATGAGTGGTGATTCTTATGTTCTAATGTATGGTTCATCTGTAATTGGTGGCTAATTAGTATGTAAATCTACCATTAAAGTTATGTAGTTATGTTCTCATCTTGTATTTTATGAACTTCTTCAATGGAAATTGCCAATTCTTAGTAGTTCAAATGTGTTAATTAAGATAGATATATATGAGTATATCTTATTCTTGCTTTCTTTTATAATATTATGCCGGTTACTAGCATCTTGTTGTGGAATGTATTTGTGATTGTGCTATGTTGGAAATGGTGTTTGGGGTAGAGATTGATAGATTTATGGATGAATAAAAGAATATTGTAGGTGGGTTCTTATTTTAGTTCGTCTGACATTTGCTGTGTTGATCCTATAAGTGGTTCATTGCTCTCAACATATAAGCTTGATCCCGAGAAACAGAGAAAAATCAAATATTTCTCATTACATTTTGTGTTTTTTATTCTTTTGAATCTATCTACTTGTTAGAGACTATAGAATTTATTTATCCCTCAGATTACTTTTCTTTTGAAACATAAAAAAAATGAAACAACATATATTCCAAAGCCGGCTACGTCATTTTCTTTGGGTTTCTTGCAAGGTTGTCTTACATAATACAAAAAAAAAATGTTGGACTTGGTAACCCCCCCTCTCTCTCTCTCTCTCTCTCTCTCTCTCTTTCTCTCTACTTGAAAATGGAGAGGACACTACAAAGTAGCTTAATCCATTCTCGTGACTTGTCAATTGTAGCTTAATTTTCTACACGATATTTAATTTATCTGAGGAATTGCAATTTCGACAGGGTGATAGCAAAGGATCTGTGAAGGGTGGTCATGGTAGAAAAAAGAGGTGCTGGAGTTCAATCGGGTCAAAGTTCCTGTGTATTATTACATTTCAATGGTCTTTTGGGATTTAAAGAGTTGTTGTAAATACGGGTAATTGAATTTCACAGCTCACTCATCGAGGGGATCTTTTGGGCAAGGGGCAAGCTACATCAACTCTCGGTAAGGACACCTTCTCGATATTACTTTTTATTGCAAAGGCAACTTAGGAAGTAAATGATTGATATTTTTTTTCTTGGTTTTCCATTCATATTAATTTGGTTTTGAAGATCTTTGCGAACCACCTTATTCCTTTTGTTTCATAATGTGTCAAGTTGATGATTATCATTGATCATCCTTACCATAAAAAATGTTAATTTATGGATGGAGTAAATCATCTGATGAGGGGCCTACTTGTTTACCCCTATTACCTGGTGGTGTTTTGCCTTAATCTTTCTAGTTTCTTCGATTCTCTTTCAATGCATCTATTCTCAAACCCATCGGGCAGCCATGTGTGAGGTGAAAACCTGTATGTACAAACTATGTGGGAGTGAATCATGTTTTCGCTTTTAATAAAACGCGTAAGCTTAGTTTCTATTGGTTGTCTCTAAACCTTGTGAATTAAATGTTTTGCATTTATCTTATTGTGAAGTGCGGTCCTCACATTGCAAAGGGTTGATGGGAAACGAGTTTCGCTGAAGTGGGACAAGATCAAGGTAAACAAATCCTACACATTATTGTCTTTTTCTTTGAAAAGTATATGTTTACATATGTTGTGAGTCTATATGTTAGGCGGCCCATATCAACCAGGTGGCACGAGTGTGGGTATTATACAATGAAGTTTATGAGGGAAATAGCGTAAGCTTGTTCAACTGGATCATTTGAAAATAAGGTATTCGAAAGTTTTGACAAACACTTTATTTGGCTCAACAAAGCCTTTATTCTTATATAGTAACTCCACATGTTGTGCTTTGACTCATCCAGATAATAAATTTAGAACTGAAGGAGACATACACGCAAGATGAACTTGACGGTGTTCGACTTCGATATTATTCGGGTTCATCCAGAAAATGGGGTGTTTCCAAATTTCGGGTTTAACGAATGAGGATGAGTTTTAGCTATGTTCGGACCCCTCCGGTTTAATTTATGAGTCTTACCTTTTAATTTATGAAAATGAATTTGAAGTTTGTTTTCTTAGTGCACTCAAAAAAAATTAATGGAAGTTTTTTTTATTATTATTATCATTTTTTTGCAATGTTTGATAGTTTATTGTACATTTTGGAATTTGTTGGGAAGATGGAAATGTTGTATGTAGGCGTCGTAAATTTTGTTATGCAGGTTTGGTTGTTAAGTGGAAGACTGTTACTAGCATTATTATTATATATATATATATATATATATATATATATATATATATATATATATATATATATATATATATATACCACGGTTTGACATAAACCGTAGTATTTAGTATAACTATATACCACGGTATTATAACACATACACTAATATAAACCACGGTTTCAATAGCTTATATGCCACGGTTACGTTGACAACCGTGGTATATAATGGGCATTACAAACCACGGTTCTTTGAAAAACCGTGGTATCCGTTAAACATATATACCACAGTTTTGTTATTATTATATACCACACCACCTATTGTCACGGTTGTATAACAGTGGTAAATATATTTATACCACACTTAAAAACAGTGGTATAAGTGTCATTCTGTAGTAGTGGTTCTCCTCTCACTATTCCACTTCGGGGCCCAGGTCATGACATCTTATGGGTCATAAAACAGGCTGACATAGATGCCCCCTGTCGGCCCTCGGATATTGATAAGTCCGCAGGCTGAGAATCCCCAGCTGTCTAATCTGAGGGTTGTCCCATCTGAGGTCCTCAACTCATTATTTCCTCTGACATCCACGATCATGGTCCTACCTTGGGCTTTGAGTCCATGAACATGTGTCCTTGGGCTCGTGTCTCCAGGAGGATACGTAACCGCCCTTCGCCCCTTCGGTTTCTGTGCAGACATGTGCCCTCTTTTGGGTGGTCCTTCTTTCTATCACCATGTTTTCTTTTCCTTTTTGCCCTTGTCTTTTCATATCCCGCTCAAAAACTTCACATACACTCTTTCATATTCTCAACACTTTCCTTTTTCATTCTTATCAGTAGTCTTCATCCCTATTCATACTTTGCCAGTTCCGTTCATCTCCTTCCCCTCTGGTGAAGTTGCTACCGCACTTTGCTCTCGCTCACCAGTTGCATCACTCTCCTCACTCGCTTAATATCGTCCAGGTTCATTCTTCTTCCTCTCCTTAACTTTATAGTGTATTTTTGTTGATCACGCGTATTTTCTTTGGTTCATCCATCTCCTTCCCCATTGGGTACTCCCCCCACCTTACTGATCGTGTCCTACTTGTCGTTCACATCCTCATTCCCATTATGTCTTATTCCGATTCGGGTGGTTCGTCCGCTACCCGATCTGCTGGATCGACTTCCTCGAACCCTAGATCTGTCCATTCCTCCGCTCCATCTGGATCTTCCGGTCCCACTGCAGAACAATCAAAGTCCCCTTCTCCTGAGCCCATTCATTCATCCGCTGCCCCATCCACCTCTGGGAGACCAACTGACCTTCCCCATCCGTCGTCCTATAAATGTAGATGACCCAATCTGGCTGCAGTCCAAGCAGCATACGGTATTCCTGGGGACGTGGTCTTAGAACATGTGTCTGGTGTCACCCAATTTCTCCATCTAGTCCCACTGCGACCAGGGTTTCTAGTAGCCACCGTGGGTCAGATAGCGGCTGGCCTGCGCTTCCCCCTGTCTTTATTGGATGTTGAGGTTTGCAACCACTTCAATATCCCACCGTGCCAAGGCATCGGTAACTTCTGGCGGATTATGTATGCCGCTAATTACTACAACAAATCCCATACTCCGTGGATTTGTCTTCACGACATCACTACCCACTATTTCATAAAGAAAAGCACCAAGTTTGAAAGCATTGAGTACCAACCATTCTGCGTGCGACCGCGGAAGAAATCCTTCGTTCTTCGCGTCACCACCTCCGACAAAGTGTGGCACCACTATCCCCCCCCCCCCCCCCGAAGTATCCTTATAGCAATTCCATTTCCTCATAAGAGGTGAGTGCAGTTGATTGTTTGCTTCGTCTGCCTGATGACCCCTATGTTAACATATCTATCTGTCTGTGTTCCAAGTTGGGTTCCGGATTCGCTGTCTCGTATAAATACCGGTGTTTCTTCTGAGATCTTTTCCAAACTCCGCGATCTGGGGAGCGATCAGTGTGACATCCTCGACATTGACCCTGACAAAGGCAGTCCGCTCCTCCTGGACCCCTCCCTCAAAAATATCGGCAAGTATCAGGGGCCTCTCTACCAATTGTCGGTGCCCAGGGAACGGAAGCCCAAACCTTCTCCGCCCAAAGCCCGTAAGGCTAAGCGTCCAGTTTATCGATCTTTCGGCTACACCACCAAGATCTCTCATTCTCAAGCGATCACTCAGAAAGCAGCCAATACCAAGGCCCACACATCCCCTACTGGTATTTCCTCAACCGTGCCCAACAGCATCCCAAGGTCATACTCCTCCATCGCCGATTGGGAAGACCACTTTGCTAACCCCATCGCCATTACCGCTGCAATGGATGCAAGGTCACCGCCATCACCGCTTCTGCCAGTGAAGCACGATCGAGCTCACCGCAGCCCGTGGCTCCACCACACATCTCTAGGAAAGAGGCGGTTCCCATTGGTCCCCTTCTCGCGGAGCCAGTAGAAATCTGGCACCCATAATTCAAGGCTAGGGACCGGGACGTCACCACTCGCGACTCCACACTGGACAATCCCGTGGTGGCCGCATCCCTATTCTTCAGCTCCCATCTCCCCAGGGATCAAGCTTATGGGGACTCCAGCTCCATCACCTCCCACCGGGCTGCGATCTACACTGGATGGGAAAGGGCCCTTCCCCTTTTTCCTTTTCCTTCATTGTTGCTTAATTTTTTCTAACTTTGTTTTCATCTCCAGCTGAGCCTTGATGTGGGCTACGTTATTCGCGGTCTCACCAACACCCTGGATGCGCTCAAATCTGTAAAAACTGAGATCCACGGTCCAGAGGGGTGGAAGGCAAAGTATGCTCAGCTGGGGAAGGAACGGGATGACGCCCACCTCGCAGCACTCAAACATCACAAGGAATTCTAGCGCGCCAAGCAAGCCCACAAGGACTATGTAGCTGGCGTCACCTCTCAGCTGGAGAGCCAGAGGGAGGCAGATAGGGTCGCTGCTCAAGCCGCCCTGGAGAAGTCGTTGATGGAAGCCGCTGAACACTTCAAGGCCTTAGCCTCCAAGAAGATTGCCAGGGAGCTAAAGCAGCAACTGGATTCCCTGGCAGCAGCTGGCCGTCTTCTCCCAACTCAGCCCTTCGTCCTGGCCATTCCAGACTCCACAGCCCCACCCCCAACAACCAAGCCAGAGGCCGCCGTCCAGTCTGGGGGGCTACCTCCCCCATTGATGTTGACGAAACCATCGCAGAGGGTGATGGGGGGAAGCCTTCAACGGATGTGGCTGAAGATCGCGAGTGACCGTCTTTCTTGTATTTTTGTAATACACTTTTGGCCTAGTATTTCTGGGTATTCCTAGCAGGGTATACTGAACATGATTTCCTGTCAAACGGTTGTTTTGGGACATGCTTTCTATTTTGTATATTAAGTTCTGCTTAACGCATTGCAACCAATTCATTATTACATATGTGTACTACGTCAGCACTTGCCCATCATGCACATTCATCCTTCCATACTGTCTCTCTAGCTGCTGTTAAAGCTGTTTGGGGGCACCTCAATTTGCCCCCAGCTGAATACGAAGATGTTAGGGTGTCTCAGCTTGTCCCTAAGTTTCCCTCTGCGGCCATAGAGATGTTGGGGGCAACTCAGTTTGCCCCCTAGTTGAGTATGGAGATGTTGGGAGCAGATCAGTTTAGCCCCCAAGTTGAATACGGACCTCATCGTCCGCGAAGGGCTCCCTCCCCTGCTGCCATGGAGATGTTGGGGGCCACCAAGCTTGCCCCTAGGTTGAATATGGAGATGTTGGGGCATCTCAGTTTGCCCCCAAGTCTCCCTCCGCAGCCATGGAAATGTTGGGGGCAACTCAGCTTGCCCCCAAGTTGAATATGGAGATGTTGAGGGTAGATCAATTTAGCCCTTAAGTTGAATATGGAGATGTTGGGGAATCTCAGCTTGCCCCCAAGTTTCCCTCCGCGGCCATGGAGATGTTGGGGGCAACTCAGTTTGCCCTCTAGTTGAGTATGGAGATGTTGGGGGTAGTTCAGTTTAGCCCCCAAGTTAAATTCGGACCTCATCTTCCGCGAAGGGCTCCCTCCCTTGCTGCCATGGAGAAGTTGGGGGCCATCAAGCTTGCCCCCAAGTTGAATATGGAGATGTTGGGGTATCTCAGTTTGCCCCCAAGTTTCCTTCCGCGGCCATGGAGATGTTGGGGGCAACTCAGCTTGCCCCTAAGTTAAATATGGAGATGTTAGGGGCAGATCAGTTTAGCTCCCAAGTTGAATATGGAGATGTTGGGGGCAGATCAGTTTAGCCCCCAAGTTAAACATGGAGATGTTGGGAGCAAATCAGTTTAGCCCCCAAGTTGAATTTGGACCTCATCCCCCCGTTGTCATGGAGATGTTGGGGGCAACTCAGCTTGCCCCCAAGTTGAATATGGAGATGTTGGGGGCAGATCAGTTTAGCCACCAACTTGAACTCGGACCTTATCGTCCGCGAAGGGCTCACCCCCCCGTTGCCATGGAGATGTCGGGGGCAACCTGAGTTGCCCCCAAGTTGAATATGGAGATGTTAGGGGCAAATCAGTTTAGCCCCTAAGTTAAATTTGGACATCATTGTCCGCTGTCTTTTGCCTAATCCACATGCAAACGAATAAACACACATCAGATGGGTGAAATTTGCTATCATTTTCATTAACATACTAAAGGGCTCAAAATCAAAATATCATTACAACGCTCGATGTTCACATATCATGAAGCAAATAAACTTTCATTTAATTGACAAACTGTACACACAGTCACTCATGGAACTTTTTCAACATCCTGATGTTCCATGGTTGTTTGACGTCCTCTCCCAGGAGAGTCTGCAACCTGTAGGTCCCAGACGTTCCAGCCTCTACCACGATGTATGGTCCCTCGCTCCCAGTTTGGGCCCAACTTTCCATCTGTGTCTTTATTAGTGGTTGGGGTCACCCACCGCAACACACAGTCGCCAACATTAAATCTCTGCGGCTTCACACACTTGTTATATTGTCTCTGCAACCTCCTGTGGTACTCTTCTAATCTGAGGCGCTCGGTGTCCCTCCTTTCCTCTGTAAGGTTCAGCTCCCTGGCTAATATTGTCTCATTAACTCCTGCTTCAACAGCTTTGGTTCTGGTTGTCGTGGCCATCATTTCCACCGGAATCACCGCCTCCACTCCATAAGCCATAGCGAATGGCGATTCACCAGTAGAAGTCTACAGAGTCATGTGGTATGCCCAAAGCACCCTCTGTAATTCCTCTGCCCAGGATCCATTGCGCTCCTCCAACTTTTTCTTCAGATTATTCATTATAGTCTTGTTCAAGGACTCTACCTACCCATTCCCCTCCGAGAAACCTTGCTTTACTCCGAACGCTTGGAGAAACGCTTTCACATTTCCCCCTGTAAACTATGTACCGTTATCCGTAATGACAATGTGTGGGATCCCAAACCTACATATGATATTTTCCCACAGGAACTTCCTCACATGTTCCTCTTTCACCTACTACAGAGCCACGCCCTCAACCCACTTTGTGAAATAATCTGTCGTGGCTAGCATGAACCTTCTTTTGCCGCTTGCCATGGGCAGTGGTCCGATAATATCCAATGCCCACATAGTTAACGGCCACGGACTAAAGACCTGGTGCAAGGGTTCAGCTGGTGCGTGTATCAGCGGTGCAAAACTCTGGCATTTCTTGCACCTCTTAGCATACTCTATTGCATCTCTCTTCATGTGAGGCCAAAATTACCCTTGTGCTAGCAGCCGGTGCGCAGTAGTCCTGCATGAATTTCCCCCAACACCTCTTGCACCTTCTATAGTCCAAAACATTCCAGCCACGGTCCGCTGACACTTCGCCAGTACAAAACCCCATCCAGTAATGAGTACCTCTGTGATACCTATTCCATCCTTCTCTTTTCTCGTTTGTCCTCTATCTTTATCCCCGAAAGAAAACTCTTGATGGGTTCCATCCACCCACCCCAGCTCTTGCTCAGTAGTTAACCATACCCCCTCTTCCTCTGCGGTACTCGGTTTGCTCACCACCCTGACTTCAATGGGTCTGCCTTCGGTTCCAGGAAGTACCGCGACAACATATACTAATGCATCGGCGTGTCTATTTTCTCCCCTGCCTAGGTGAGCAAATCTGATTTTTTCAAATTTGTCTGCCCTTCTCCGTAATACTTACAAATATTTTGCCATCCTTTGACATCGGGCAGCGAACCATCCGTTGACCTGACATATCACCAAGTTTGAATCTGAATACACTATCAGCTCTCTCACCCCCATATCTCAGGCCAAGTTCAAACCTTCTATCACTGCTTCATATTCGAACTCGTTGTTTGACGCAACAAAGCCCAGCTTCATTGATAACTCCAAGCGAGTATTCTCGGGTGTGACCAACACCACCCCAATTCCATTCCCTGTATCGGTAGTGAACCCTTCTGCAAAGACTCTCCATCCGTTCCGCAGGTCCCAAGGATACAAGGGGTCATGGTTTTGGTCCACTTCCTGTTCCATAATCATCTCCTCCCCCCAGGTGGGATCCTCGGACGGAAACTTGGCCAGGAATTCAGCCATGGCTTGTGCCTTCTCCGTGGTCCTAGCTTGATACTCAATGTCATACGAACTCAGCATTACCACCCATTTCAACATTCTCCCTGATTTCTCTGCTTTCAGGGCCTGCTTCAGTGGCAAGTTGGTCACCACTACCACCGAGTGAGCATCAAAATACGATTTTAATTTCAGCGTTGAAAAGATCAAAGCCAAGGCAAACTTCTCAATTTTACTGTATCTTGTTTCGGCGTCCAACATAGTCTTGCTCTGGAAGTACACCGACCTCTTTGCCTTGTCCATTACCCTTATCAGTACCGAACTGATTGCATACTCTGATACCCCCAAGTACAAATATAGCTTCGCCCCCTACCCTAGGAGCGATAAGATCGGGGCCTTTCCCAAATACTCTTTCAACTCCTGGAAAGCCCTTTTGCATGCTGCGGTCCACTGAAAGTCGATCCTCCTCCTCAAGAGCAGGTACAAAGGTCGACATTTATCTGAGGAATTTGATATGAATCTATTGAGAGTCGTGACCCTCCCGGCCAATCTCTACATCTCTTTCACATTCTGTGGAGACGGCATTTCCAACAGTGCCCTTATCTGGTCCGGGTTTGCTTCTATTCCGCGGTATGTGACAATGTACCCCAAACATTTTCCGGATGTCACCCTGAACGTGCATTTCTCTGGGTTCAGCATCAATTTGTGTCTTCGCAGTATAGAGAATGTTTCCCTTAGCCCCGCCAGATGCTCCTCAGTCATACTCTTCTCTACCATGTCATCTATATAGATTTCCATTCCCTTTCTGATTTTGGTTTCGAACATCTTTTCCCCCACTCACTGGAATGTCGCCCCAGCATTCTTTAACCCAAAAGGCATTCTGGTATAACAGTACGTTCCCCCCTCCACTATGAACGCGGCCTTCTCTTGGTTAGGACCATAGATCACCACCTGATTGTTGCCCATCGAGGCATCCATGAACGAAAAAATCTTGAATTTCGTGGTTCGATCTACCAACTCGCCTATTCGCGGCATGGGGTAGCAATCCTTCGGGCACTCTGTAGTAGCCATATTCAGGGATGTATCACATAGGTACTGGGCCAAGAGATAAGGCCCAGACCACAGTATGTGTTGAGCCAAGAGAAAGGCCCAAGACTAGACTAGGCCCCATGAGGTAAACCTAAGAGAGGGATATAAAAAGGAAGAGAGAGGAGAGTAGAGAGGGAGGCGAAGAAGAGAGGCATAGAGGGGTGAGGAGAGAGGTGAACTACGGCGGCTTGATCCCGAAATGGGTACGTAGGCAACCAAATTGGTGCAGCCGATCCAAAATCTAGAGTGAATTTGAGTAAAAAGAGAGATTCGCGGTATTGTGGTTGTAACAAATGGCGCCGTCTGTGGGGATCGAAAAGAGCTGACTGTTGGATCTAGCTATCTTTCCATGGCCCGAGTCCATCACTTCATTGTCAAAAGACCACCTGTTTCTCTGAGAAGATGCCATAAGCTCAGAGAAAGTGTGCATCGACCATTCATCAGAAGTTCCACACTGGGAGCCCAATGTCATGTCATTGCTGCAGGTTGAAAGTACAAACGACTGTCTTCCTTCTGGCACTGAGTTGTTGTTTGGCGACTTTAATCCTAGGATTCTACTATCAGAAGTCCATCTAAAGAGCTGGTGGCCTGGTGAACGCCGAGCCCACCTTGACGGTGTTGAAGGGTCTACAGTTCTATGCATTGACATATTAGAAGTTGAAGGTACTGAAGATGGAAATTTTGGTACCGATGGTTCTGCTGCTACTGTTGACGGCTCTGCAATTAGTGACAACTCTATTGAATCCTTCACCTCAGTAGAGAAATTGCTGTCCATGAATAGATCTGGTACAAGGAGATGTAAAACTGTCAGATGCAACATTCTTTTAATCGGTGTTAGATGCAACATATGATATGGTCCAAGTTTACAGGGGCAGAACAAGAATTTAAGTATAGGATGAAGAAGTAGAGGATGTGCTGTGGAGGTTGTTGGAAGCCGAAAATGCTGCTGAAATTCTTATGGGAATCTCAGAAGAAAAGAGGAGGAGGGTGGTACTTCAGCTGGGATGAGAATTCTGTTTGTTGTTGGTGGGGGTGAATTGGTCAGATCTGGTGGACTAGTGGTGAGTGGAGAGATGGGTGGAGAAGATGGGGAAATGGGTCGGTTTGGACCCATTTCCAATCTTGGCGAAATGGGCTTATTTGGAGGTTGTTGGGCCTTAGTAGAGAACCCGCGAAACGGGCATCTGCATCTGACATTTGCATCGCGATATTCGAATTGGAGGGGAAAATGGAGCAAGTTGAGGTTAGTCTCGAGGAAGTTCAGATCATTATGGATAAAATGGTTCCACGTGCTGTGATTTATGAATCAGATTCTTGTGTAAGCTATTTTGTGAAACATACAGCGAATATTTGTTGGCATGTTGCATGTGTTTCTTCCTCAACTCCCAGATGTCATATTCAATCATATTGTTGAGAGCCCCATCGAAGAATACGAAGAACGGCTGGGAGTAATATCACAAGCTTGATACCAAACAGCATTGGGGGAAGCGAAGCTGCTGCTACTACGGTTGCACCTGTGAATGAAGATGTCGGTCATGAAATTCAAGCCATTGGTCAAATCTTTTCTGAAGTTTGAAGAAAAAGGAAAATACTAGAGATATGTTGGAGCAAGTTGAGGTTAGCCTCGAGGACAAAAAATGTCATGGTGCTTGGTTCCCAGCTACCATAAGCAAAAAGACCAGTGATAGTTCTATATTGGTTGAATACAAGTTGCGACGGGTGATAAAGACGAGTGATGAAAAAATCTATGGACTCCCAAAGACATCCGACCTTGTCCACCTCCCCGTTCAGACGGCAAAACTTTTGATCTTTGGAAAAAGTGGGCGCTTTCACGATTGTGGGTGGTGGAGTGGAGTTGTTACTAAGGTTCTTGCTAATGACAAGTACAATGTCTTTTTCAAGCATCGAATCCAACGAGAGAATTCAAACAACCGACCTCGAGAGTTCATATGGATTTTGGATCGATGGCAAATGGGTTTGTGATTACGTGGAAAATGTAGAACAACCAGAAATTCAATTAACCGAACTCTTTTCTAGCTCCTCATCTAAAAGGTATAATCAAGATAATCAAACAGAGAATGTATCTACAAGGAAACTAGGACAAACAAAAGGATCGGGTAACAAACGTAAGAGCGTATACAAAATCTCCGAAGTTTGAAGATATTAGAACCAGGAAGGTCCGCGGCATGAACCTATCAAGAATGGGAAGACAGATTTTCGGACAAGGTGTTCACCAACGCGGGCTATACTATAGAAAAGCATCCGCCACTTTCTGTGTTCCTTAAGAACTCTGATTCTTCCATAGCGAACCAAAATGGAGGAGAATTGGACAAGAAAAGTCCAGTCTTGAAAAGAAAAAGGTGGCAACCACAAGTTTCAAGAAAAAAAAACATTAATTGCAGGTCCTGAAGATGAAGCTCTTAACAAAGAAATGACAATTGTCCCAGCAGAATGTATGCAATTGCTGGATCCTGCTACAGAGGAGCATGAGCTGTTCAGCCGGCTAGAAAGTGACTTGCACAAATGTGCGAAGAAGGTGAAAATCGTGGAAGGGATCTTGCCGAAAGTATTTGAAGAGAGAAATTCGTTGTGGGAGGATGTGAAGCAGTACAATAAGACCTCCCTCTTTGTTTAGAAAATGATGATGCTCTTTTCAATTGTGTTACACAACCTATCCAGAGGAGCAAGGTGACAAGGAGTTAGGAATGGAATATATCGAGAGATTGTTTCTTGTTGTAATAATAATGAGGGAGAAATGCTTTATCGTTACGATGCAAGGGATAGTTCTCATAATCGAACCGGTTAGGGGATCGGAGCCTTGTAACAATGATGGTGTCTCGAGAGCTTTCGGACGTAAGGAGAATCTTCGGTTTGTACAATGTAGGAAAGAGTTCAGATCAACTACGAGGACGGGAATGTTTTTATTTGAATGATACGTGGAGAACAATGAGGATGGGAATGTGGTGAAATTTACGGATGTGGCAATGGGGATAATTATCTAAGCTTATTGATTCAAAAAAGGTGGTGATGAAGATAATGAGTTGGTCGGAGGCTTTGTGACAAATGAGAATACCGAGGTTTTGTTGAAATCGGCCCGCGAGTCATTCTACTCACCTGGGGAGTTGGAAAGATGTCATGTAGTTCTTCCTAATAATGGTGATACGGAAGTTATGGAATCAGACCCTGGGAACAATGATGCAAAGTCTGAGAATATTCAGCAGAAGGAGGTGATAACGAGGTTACTTCGTGTATACGGGTGAAGAATTATTGTAAGCAAAATAAGTTGAGTGAGGTGGGTTGTCATTTGCGCAGGTTGCAGAGTAAAGGCGATGTGATAAATGATCATATGGTGGGTATTCTTGTTGATGCACACAGTAAGAAGAATGAGTTTGAGGAGGCACGTCGATTGATAGAAGACTTTTGGAGCTTAAGGAAGTTTCCACTTGGGCATACGATGGTATCGGATTTGGGATCTTGTCTGCTGGGAAACTCGAGGGAGCAATGGATTTATGGCAAAGTAAGAAGTTAATGGAGAGGTATGTTTCCGAGGTATTCCGATATAATATTTTGGTTTGCCAGCTTTTGAGAGGAAACATGCTAATTGTAGTGAGGATGTTGAGTTTACTCTTATGTGTGAAAGAGATAGAGAGGAGCTGCCTCTATGCCAGAGAGCGGAGGGGTTCGAGAAGACCCTTCGCGAATATTCTGTGGGACTATCTGAATGGGGGCCGGGGGGATGAGCCCTCCGCGGACCCTCGTGTCCGAATCAAACATGGGGCAGGCAGAGCTGTCACGGTCCGGCGTGTCCGAAGCCTCGAGCGAGATAGGATATGCGGACATGAGATCCGAGTCAAGCCTGGGGGCAATGAGAGCCCCAACCGGCGAGAGCCCGCGGAGTGGGATGAGCCCTCCGCGGATCAGAGATGCTAGAGATACATGGGGCAATGAGAGAGCCCCAACCGACGACAACCCAGTAGAGCCCGCGGAGTGGGATGAGCCCTCCGCGGACTAGAGATGCTAGAGATACATGAGGCAATGAGAGGGCCCCAACCGGCGACAACCCGGTCGAGCCCGCGGAGTGGGATGAGCCCTCCGCAGATCAGAGATGCTAGAGATACATGGGGCAATGAGAGAGCCCCAACCGGCGAGAGCCCGAGCGAGCCCGCGGAGTAGGATGAGTCCTCCACATATCAGAGATGCTAGAGATACATGGGGCAATGAGAGAGCCCCAACCGGCGACAACCCGGTCAAGCCCGTGGAGTGGGATGAGCCCTCCGCGGACCAAAGATGCTAGAGATACATGAGGCAATGAGAGAGCCCCAACAGGCGAGAGCTCGAGCGAGCCCACGGAGTGGGATGAGCCCTTCGCAGGACAGAAAGGCAAGAGACAGGCAGGTCAAAAAGAGTAGCCCCAGAGCCTGGTTGAGTCGCAGGTCGGAGATGCAAGAGATATGCGGACATGAGATCTGAACAACGGGGGGGATGAGCCCTCCGCAGACATGAGATCCGAGTCAAACCTGGGGGCAAGCAGGGTTGCCCCTCATCCGACTCTCCACTCCAGAGCAGAGACAACGGGGGGGATGAGCCCTCCGCGGACATAATAGAGATTTCTATGAAGGAGAGTTTATGGCTGGACGGAGACCCTCCACGGACATTGTAGTGAGTTATGAGAAGGAGAAATACAGGGGACGAGACACTCCGCGGACATAGTGGTGAGTTCTCTAAAGGAGAGATGGTGGCTGAGGTGATACACTCCGCAGACAGGGCAGTGAGTTCCGAGAAGGAGAGCAGGTGGCTGGGGGAGGCGTACCGCTGATATGGTAGTGAGTTCTATGTGAGAGGGGTTGGCTGGGTTGAGACACATTGTGGGCATGGTATTGAGTTGAAGAGAGAGAGCGAAGGGGATGAGACAGTGGAGTTCTACGAAAGGGAAATGAAAGGGTGAGACACTCTGCAGATATAGTAGTGAGTTATGTGAAAGAGAGCTTATGACAGGGCTGAGACACTTCGCGGACATAGTGGCAAGTTTTCGGAAAGAGAGAGGTTGGCTGAGGTGAGACACTCCGTGGACATAGTAGTGAGTTCTATGAAGGAGAGCTTATGACTGGGTTGAGACACATTGTGGGCATCAGATCGAAGTCAAGCGGAGAGAGCGAAGGGGATGAGATCCTTTGGGGATACGTTAATGGGGTATATGAACAAGAACTGATGGATTGAGTACTTCACAGACATACGGTCCAGTAGCAGAGTACATGGATACGAAATGTCCTAAGGAGGAGAAGACTACGTACAGTCACAAGATACTGTGGATATCTAGAGTTCAAAGAGAGAGACAAGAAAGTTTGAGGACTTCTCGGGTCCACCGTCGTCATCGCCGCTGAACCCGAGAGGGGGCAAATGTAGTAGCCATATTCAGGGATGTATCACATAGGTACTGGGCCAAGAGATAAGGCCCAGACCACAGTATGTGTTGAGCCAAGAGAAAGGCCCAAGACTAGACTAGGCCCCATGAGGTAAACCTAAGAGAGGGATATAAAAAGAAAGAGAGAGGAGAGTAGAGAGGGAGGCGAAGAAGAGAGGCATAGAGGGGTGAGGAGAGAGGTGAACTACGGCGGTTTGATCCCGAAATGGGTACATAGGCAACCAAATTGGTGCAGCCGATCCAAAATCTAGAGTGAATTTGAGTAAAAAGAGAGATTCGCGAGATTTGCGGTATTGTGGTTGTAACACACTCCTTGTTGACGTCTGTAAAATCCACGTACATCCTTACTTTATCATTCTTTTTAGGGACCGCTACCACATTTGACAGCCATTCAGTAAACTTGCATTCGCGGATGATCTCTACGTCCTTCAACTTCTTTACCTCATCCCGAATCCCTTGCGCATACTGCGGTTTCACGCTTCTCATTTTCTGCTAGACTGGTTGTGCCCCTTCCCTCATATGCAATCTGTGGCATGCGAACTCGATCCAGCCCCGCTAAATCCTCGATTGTCCATGCAAACACATCACTAACTTCTCAGGCTTCTTGTGTTCCTTACTATTCCTCTGCAGAATATCCTCATATCTTATGTATCTCTCTACCTTCAGATACAAAGTGTGTAAGGTAGTAACCTCAATCTTGGATACTGACTCATGGACTCTGGTTCCCTATTTCAACCCATGCTGGAACGCTATGACCGCGGTGCGCTCATCCAGGTTTTCCACTCGTAGTGTCTCTTCCTTGAATCTGCACAGAAAATCCCTAAGTGTTTCAGTGGGTTTTGCTTGACATTGAAGAGATCCGCGACATCCACTACCCTCTTTTTCTGATGGATGAAGTGATTTTATTTAAGGCCCCCGCCTTTCGTCAAACCTTTGTATACTCCACTTACTCCAGCTGATAATACCAACCGAGGCTCCCCTTTCAAACCGGCAGGAAACATCATACAAATGGAACCCATCAGATTTCCCTCTTGCCATAGTGGCATCTGTTGCCCGAAGTGGTGCAAATGGTCCGCCGGGGTTGCGTGAACCTCTTGGGTACCTCAAAATTCTAGACTGAGTCAGCCAGTGGGTTTTGATTCAAGCTGGCCACCACCTTCTTAGTCGCACCGTGTTTTTCCTTCTCCGTCGTGCGGTTAGCTTCTCTGTCCCTTTCGATCATCCCTTGCACCATTTTCATGGTAATGCCTCCGTTGTTGTTCGCTCCGGGCTCCTGAGGGAGTTCCATGCCTTGTCCCTCCATTTCACTACCCTCAGGTTCTGTTGTTCCGCTCCCTCTTGAGTGGTTTCCCTTTCTCTCCTCAACTCATTATTCTCCTCTCTGAGCCTCTCTATCTCCTCTTGGAGCAACCTGGTCGAGTCCGCCTCCGTATCTTCGACCTCCTCTTCTGGCATTTCCTCATTCTCAATATTCACCGTTTCTTCCTCCCTGATCTCAGCTCTCACTCTTCTGGGTCTCCCCCTTCCTCCTCCTCTCCCTCTTCCCCTCTTAGCTACAGGAGCCATGCTCTAACCTTTCCTTTTTCTCACTAGGTCATGGACTAACTCGTCCCTACAAACAGCGCCAAATGTGTTTACCAGAAAAATCACTAAACTCTCCACTTCTTTTCCTCTCTTCCTCTTCTTTTTTTCCTTTTCTTTTGCTTTAGATTCACTGTTCCTTTTTATCTCCTCTCCTCTTCTTTCCATCCATTGATCTCCCTTCTATCTCTCGGTCAGCTTTCCTCCACCTGTCCCTTTAGGGTTCCGCGGCCCGGATCCTGTGCACCCCATCCCTTATTCCTTATCGTGCCATCAGGTTGACTCTGACACACTTATGCAAAGCATTAGATGAATAGCACTCAAACTCACAACAATACTCAAAAAAATCAGTTCTGATTAAATTCAAATTTTATAAAAACTGAGTTTCAAAACCCTAACTAAGCCATCATATAGGCATACCAAACTACATGGGAAAATAAAAGTTGTGGGCTCCTGCATTGCGATACGCACAAGGCCCAACTACTGACAAAAATAACAATGTGGACTTAAAACTCAAAGGGGAGCTACGTTGTATTGCTCTGACCTGCATCACACACCCTGGACCCCCTATCTTTATATGGCCCACCTTCTTCTAGAATGCCATGGACTTGCTTTGGTATTTCGCGTTCTCCTCTCACTATTCCACTTCGGACCCCAGGTCATGACATCTCATGGGTCATAAAACAGGCTGACACAAGCACCATGAGGAAAAATAGTTTTAACAATGAAAGGACCAGTCCACCTAGAATGTAACTTACCAGGAAAAAGACGCAAACGAGAATTATATAGCAAGACTTTTTTATTAGGTTCAAAAGACTTGCGAAAAATAGATTTATCATGAAAAATCTTAGTCCGCTCTTTGTAAATCTTGGCATTCTCATATGCCTCATTCCTTAACTCAGCTAACTCATTCAACTAAAGTTTACGTTGTGAACCTGCCTTACGCATATCAAAGTTAAAAGTTTCAATGTCCCAAAAAGCACGATGTTCCAATTCTACAGGCAAATGACATGCCTTTGCAAACACAAGCCTATAAAGAGACATACCAATAGGGGTCTTATAAGCAGTTCTATAAGCCCAAAGAGAATCATTAAGACATTGAGACCAATCCCCACGGTCGTCGCATGCGGTCTTTTCTAAAACCGCTTTTAATTTTCCCTATTAGATACTTCTAACTTGGCCACTAGTTTGAGGATGGTATGGGGTAGCAAGCTTATGAGTAATAAAGTACTTTTTCATTAAAGATTCAAATGCTCGGTGTGTAAAATGAGTACCATTATCACTTATAATTGCACGAGGAGTACCAAAACGAGAAAATATATTATATTTTAAAAAGTTAACTACAACTTTATGATCATTCATTTTACATGACACCGCCTCAACCCACTTAGAAACATAGTCTACGGCAACAAGGATATAAAGATAACCAAAGGAATGAGGAAAAGGACCCATTAAGTCTATACCCCATACATCAAAAAGCTCCACAACTAAAATAGGGGAAAGCGGCATCATGTTCCTATGGGAAATATTACCTGTACGCTGGCATCTATCACAACTCAAACAAAACTCATGTGCATCCCTAAAGAGAGTAGGCCAATAAAAACCACACTACAAAACCTTCGCAGCCGTCTTCTTAGGACCAAAGTGACCACCACATGCATGGTCATGGCAAAAAGAGAGAATACTATGAAATTCACTCTCAGGGACACATCTCCTAACAATCTGATCAGGGCATGACTTAAACAAGTATGGGTCATCCCAGAAAAAATTCCTAACCTCAGCAAGAAACTCAGATTTATCCTGTTGTCTCCAATGAGAGGGAAACTGTTTTGTTACAAGATAATTAACAATATCCGCATACTGATAAACGTAAAATTAATAGTTTTACCTACGAATAAAGCGACGAAACTCTAAACGCTAGTAAAACTAAAAACTCAACTTTGTGCTCGATTACTTATCAAAGATTTCTACTCTCGATACTATTGAAATAGAGTTGGAATAGAAGATTCATTCCACTCCTAGTTCTTTAGCACTCATTGTTTCCGTGTTTTACTAATCCTACCAAAGTCAATGAGAGTTTTACAAATTATACTACGATGCAATTTATACTAATAAGATAATAGGATTCAACTACAAAATGCTACGGATTGAATCTATGATAAGGAATTATGGGGGATTTATTCCACCTTAACTCGACTTAATTTACTAACGACAAATCGTCGTAATCCGAATTGAACTGCTTTCATAAAACAATTGGTTCTTCCTAATCCTTAGTTGTTCATGGTAATCTCTACCAACTAACATCTAGCATGTGAACGATCAAACATATTCTCATGGTGAACTAATCGTTTCTAGAATGGAATGGGAATTACGACTACTCTACGCTAACACAAATCAAGCTTCATCAAGGCTTCTTTAACCCCATCTAATAGAGGTTTAGCTTAGAATCATCATGCTATCATTTCCATATGTAATTAAACAAGTCATGATAAAAAGATTGAAACTTTGCTTATTTAAACTCAAATGGAAACTACTCATGCAATAATTGATTTAAACTAATAATGACAAATAAGTAAATCTAAGAATTGAAGCTAATAATTAATGGAAAATGAAACTAGATTATCAAGAACTAAATATTTTATTGATCTAACAACTAAATAACAATCATTCAATACTAAAATTAAAACAAGAATAACAACTAATTAAAGAATAACAACTAATTAATTAATTCAAAAACTAGATCTATAACTAAGCTTTAATGGCTACTTTCTACCTAATCTATCTAATTCTTATGAGCTAAGTCTTATATGTGTAAATGGAGGAGACCAGATCCACATTTTCGTGCATGGGCTGAGGAGCCATGTTTTGGGCCAGAAAATCTATCTCGAAGCCTAATTTCTTCAGTCCACAGAGCTCGTTTCAGCTATCTTTGACTTCAACAGATTTTTCATCCACTTTTGCTCCTCTGATTGGGTTAACACTTAGACCATTGGAAAGCTCTTTTCGAGCCGGTCATTTTGACATAAGGTAGACCCAATTCTGAGGCCTGAGTCCAAAGATATGGTCTTTGGAATTTCTACTGACTTGTGCACTGTTTCTGCCCGCGTTGACTTTTCAGCTTTTGACCGGGCTTTACAAAGGCTTTGTCTCCTTGAATCTTGGCCTTTAATCACAGAACTTCTTAGCAACCAACCCTTGCTTTTTTATCTTGCCAAAGTGGCACATTTCTGCACATAATTGACTTCAATGCCTGAAATACATAAAAGCACGTAATCAGCATTAACTCTTATTTATTACTCGCATAATTGGTCTAAAAGTATAATTGTTAGAGGGTTAAAACTACAGTTTTGGGCTCTTATCAAACCACCCCCAAATAGCATTTTGCTTGTCCTCAAGCAAATATGAGAAATTATAATAAGTGACCAAAAATGGAGTTCTAACTACTTCATTTTCCCGAAAAGCGATTGCATTGACCATATGCAACAAGTGCCTTTAAACCACTAGGAATTCCCAAAGTGGACGAAGTTATAGCCTCGTGAGAGTTTTCTAGTGAAGGTACTCACAAACTTCATCTATACTACAACGACTAAGAAATAAAACTATTGTTTTCTTATTCATGCTCCAAATTATCTATACATCTCACTAGCAATTAATACAGAATAATCAAGTCGAAACCTAAGCTAATATATACATAATAATCAATCATCTACAATAAACATATATACAATGAGTCATACTATGAAATGCCTAGCAGGTCCGTTTCTGAAAACTCGAAATAGAGTCCTTAAGTAGGTCCTCACATAAATGTCAAGACAAAAACCACTCTGATTTTTCCGCTCAAGTTTTGCTACTCCAGTGTGCAGTAGGCACACTTTACCTTACAACTCAATGACAAACAAGGAAGCCGGAGTCGATCAAACACATCTGCCACTTACTATGACACATCTGCCACAGGGGGTATGACTGAAGAGGAAGGGGAAGTACTAGCAGCTGTAATGAACATCTCCTTAGTCTCTCCACGGTTACATACCCTAGGCCTCCCCTTACAAAGATCAAGATCTGGGTATAAATGGACCGCTTTGCCTCTCATTGAAAAGATCACGAGTCGAATATCGAACTCGAAGAATAAAGACTTGAATAGAGCAGAGTACTAACTAGTGAAGTCTCCGTTTTATCCTCTTTTCAAACATACTAGGCAAAGACTTTTGTTTTGCCTAAAGCAGTTTGAAAAAGGTGGGTAAGATATGCAATGATTTATCCGCGAGGACCAAACATGGAAAAAGATGCACCACTCGAAAGTCATGCTACTCTCGTGAAGGAAAAGAACAAGGGGACTTGGGTTGATAGACCCAAAACTATGGAATCAAGCAAAGATATCGTGGACTAGTCTTCAAACCGGTACGCAGGTCGAGAATTTATTGGGTGAAATGGACATGGGAACATCACATCGCAAAATCATTTTTGGACAATGAAGATACCTCGGGGATGCTCCCCTGGTCCGGAGAGGGATCTTGAAGCACCGCGGAAGTCTCATGGAAATATGTGAGGTATGTCATTGCAAATGGAAATGCGACAAGTTTCGCACGACCCCAGTGCTCGAGCCCTCTCTATCTAAATCAACAAGCCAAAACACCGCTATGGGCAATACCAATCCGGAAGCAAGAGTAGCTGATGTAATCTCGAAGGTGGTGGTCGAGGGACTATTCTGAAGTTACCCGAAGCGAAGTGAAGAAGTGGATCATGGGAACCGAAAGATAAATTCATTCATAAGTTCGAGATCAAGTCATTTGGACTCGGCAAGTTCTCGTAATTTCTCAATCTCCTTTATGCAAAGACTCAAAGATGTGCGAACCAAAGTCAAGTGGTACAAGATAGTATGGGGCAAGCTTTCAGTTCCTAGACATTCCTTTACAATGTGGCAATTATTCTCAGGGGCCCTTCCTACACAAAACAGACTGAAGGTAAAGAAGGTGATTCAACGTTCTCGATGCTGCTTATGTGATGGCCACGAGGAGAGCTCGCCCACTTATTCTTTGATCGGCCGGGTATTCAAACTAGTGTGGCAAAGTATGAAAAAAAGGGATGGGATTATCGAATCGGTTCGCAGCTCACACTGAAAGTGGTACCAGCTCATGCGCTCAGAGAACAAATACAACTACAACCAAAGTTATATATGCCGATATAAAGGCAGATTCGAAGCAATATGGAATGAGAGGAACTGAGATTGAAGAAATAACGGTATAGAACTTCGAGGATGTCGGCCTCCGAAAATACCGAATAGAATGAAAATCTACTTGGGGAAGAAACCGGAGGCGGTGAAAGAGGATGCAAGATCGATACACGGGCCGCTGAATTTGGGTATTGGAGCTAAGTTCAAACAAAAGGAGGAGAAGTGGGTGTGATGGCAGAAATCGAAAAGGATATCCCTACTCTTAACTCCTCGATGGGTCTCGGGGTGGGAGAGCGTGTTATGGAGGAGCCTTGAGAGATAGTAATGGAGAGGTGCGACTTGCATATAGTGGAAGTTCAACAAGACCGGCTTTTATACCGTGAGTCTTTGGGGGTCCGAAAAGGGCTTGAAGGTGCGCGAGGAACTAAACGCTGCAGAGTTGAAGTCCAATCGGATTCTATGAGAGTGATCCACATTATGAACAAGACGGAGGAACCACCGCGGGTATCAGAGAAACTTGGTGGCACAAATATGGGCATGAAAAGTTTAATTTTGAAGAAGTAATCTTTAAGCATATATTTAGAGAAGGAAATCAGTGGTGATTATTTATCAAAAGTTAATAGGTCCTCGCGGTAATGATATTTTGTTGTTTTTTATTCCCCATGGATCAAAAACTCAATGTACCGATCAAAGGGATAAGGAAGGAAAACTATAATTTGGCGCTCTTGAGTATATAAAAGGTTGGGGGCATCCGTAATTAAAAAAAAAAAAAAAAAAAAAAAAACTTATTCCTAATTAAGCTGAGGTCTTTATTAGGTGTTACGGGATTAGAGATGGTTTAAAAAGGAAGGAAATGGATATTCAAAAGGACAAGTCTGAGATAATAGAGTCTTCATATTATATAACTAGAGAAAACCTCGTTCTTTACATTTGCTTCTACACTTTGTTTCCATCCTTAGCCATATTTTTCTTTTTCTTTGGCTTTTGACTTTGATTGATTCTATTTTTGGAGTTCTAACTCTTTATTTTTTTTTTATTTGTTTATTTGTTTATTTTTTATTTTTTTTATTTGGATGGAAACTTTCTTTCTTATTTGAAGCTACTAACAATTCTTGATTTCAAAGGTCTTTCTCTTCCCTATTATTTATCTCTATTCTAATACTCATACAAAGAATGGGTAGGCTGATTTATTTATTTTTATTTTGTTTTTGTAACAGGTTAAAGGATTTGCAGTTTATGAAAGACTAAAGAAAGGCTAAGAAGGGCGACTAGCGGAAAATAATTTCATAAGTTTGAATTTTTGGCTATATCGATCCAAAAAGGCCTAAATTCTCGCTAGATATGGTATAGTGATCAAGCAAGTGGACGCAGGATTTCTCTATTGATGTTTCATAAGTGTCCTTATCTTGCGTAATGAAAACTTGCTTAGGTAGCAAGTCTTCATACTTTCGATATATGGAAGCGGCCAGCGAATTACTACAATTGGTGTGGATTCAGGATGGTGTTGACCTCTAAGTAGGAGTCATTCACAAAATCGAAGTTCAAAAGAAAGGAATTTGTACATATTGTTTTAGGAAATGTGTTGTTAAAATAATCTTGAGCTAAACTCTCGATCATGCTAACCTCCCCATCTATGTATCGAATCGGTAACTGTTTCATCATTTTAAAACATTTACCTCGACGGAAAGATGGCCAAAAGATAAGGACATCTTTCCATCGCGACAATTTATAAGCGCGTTGGCAGTTGCCAAGAAGGGCCCTAAGATGATGGCACTGAGTCATTAGCGACTTACGTATCGAGGATAACAAAATCAGCAGGATAGTAGAAATCCTCGAACCTTAACAAGCACGTTTTCCACTACACCTTTAGGATACTTAATTGACTTTTGTCCGCTAATTGCAACGTTATTTTTGTAGGTTGCATTTCTGTAGACCTATTTGTTTTATACAAGTATCACGGGAGTAAGTTAACACTTCGCCCCAGTCCCATAAAAGCGGATCGTTAGTGTAGGAATCTCCTAAGGTGCATTTGAATGATGGGGCGACCGAGGGTCCTTGTACTTAACAATTCTATTATTTTTAGGATAAAGTTGGGAACTATTCGGTTAAAAGCGTCTTTGGGTATGTTAGTCTTACGCCTAGTAGTGCACAACTCTTTAAGAAACTTAAGCGTGGTTAGGAAGCTTTTAATAGCTTCGAGAAAGGGAGGTTTATCGTTAGATTCTTGAAAACGTTCCTAATTTCCTCAAAGTTTGTATCCCTAGTTAGCATGGCTAATTTTTGAGGGGCGGTGGTTTAAACTCTATATTTCGCATATGGCTCTACTTGCCGTGTAACCTTGGCTTTCGGTTTCTTTGGTTGTGATTTAACTGGTACCTCTACGTGGTAGGCTCCTCAGTTTCTATTGCGGTATCTAGTTCGATATCGGTGTAGAATCTTGATGGGGTAACTATAAGCGTAGTTACTTTGTTATCAACCACTCTTCCGTAAGCGGAGAGTGGTGATGGCATTTAGGTCACCTACGATTGTAGTTTCCATTACTAGAATTACCGTTTACCTCAAAATTTTGTGTTTCTTTGTTTTAGGGTTTGGTATCGCTTGACACTGGAAACACGCCTTTTGGTTGGGCTTTCTCTTGGGCTAACTGTTGTATGCCCCGATTTATGGATTGTAAAGATCTGTTGGTTTGATTGAGTCATTGTTTGGAAAAGTTGTTGGGTAACTTTGTATAATAAAGCGGCCGATACGATCGGTTGTGTGGTAGTGTAGTAGTCGCGGGTGGTGCGATTGGAACTATCTCGTTGATTATTTATGGGTGGGTTGTGATAGTTAGTATTATTAACAGGAATGATACCTCTATTGGTATTATAATTATTATAATTATTCTCGACCTTGTGCTCGACCTTGTCGAGGTTGCACTTTGGTTGTTATAATTATTAAAATTACCGACCGACTGTCCTTGTCGTAGTGGAGCTTGGTTAAAGCTTCTGGCCTAACATATTGATGATTGTACCCTTGAAGTGTGACGTTTTGGTTATTCCGCCGAAGTTGGGATTTTGTCTCCCGAGGCGTTAGGTTCACTATTAATGGAACAAGCCCTGTTCATAGGCTATAGGGCCGATGGGAATCGGGATGCTTTCGGGGCAAATGTAAACTACATGGGTTTGAATTTACATTCATGACGAGGATAGGCTTTTGTTGTACGAGAAATGGCCTCTACCTTTTAGTGAAAGTGATTCGATTAGAGTTTTAAGCTTCTAATCGTGTTTAATTTCAAACATATCTGCCTTAAGCTGTTGAAGAAGAACTAGAAATGCGGGGGATATCATCACTACCCCCAATTATTATTATTGTCGCTTTTAGTTTGGTCTTCTAAAATTTATAAGCCTCAGAGGCTCCTTTACTTAAGAAACTAGCCCCATTCATAATGTCAAGGACTTCTTTATGGTGATGTTGAAGTCCTTTGAAAAAGGCACCGAACTAACGTGTCTTTTGCTAGGTTATGGTGTGGACACTCTATAAGCGGATCGGTGAACGATTCCAAGCCTCTCGAAAATGATTCATGAGGATTTTGTCGAAAAGAAATGAATCTTGGAAAGCATCTCATCCGTCTTTAGGGGTGGGTAAAATGTTCCATAAACATTTGAACAAGTTTAGCCCACGAGTCCCGAAATTAGGCGCTTGGGCAGTTAACCAAGACGCCGCCTTATCGGCTAAGGTGAAAGGGAATACCCTTAATTTAATTTGTTCCGAACCAACCGTAGGATGGTGGAATGTTGTTAGGACTTGTTCAATCCTACGCATGTGCTGGTAAGGTTTTTCATGGTCTAAACCATGAAAAACGGGTAACAAATTAAAAATATTTGGAGGGATTCTGAAATCCCCCGGTGGGTCTGCTAGAACGATGCAAGATTTAGGGCTATCGCTCAAAGCTTTGTAGAAGTCAGAGAGAGGAGTCTCTCTTTCTTCAGCCATTATGTCAAGTATGGTGTGTGTGATAGTAGCTAGAGGTGTCGTGGGTGGTGTACTAGATAGACTTGTTTGTTGCCGTGTAATTACGTTTGTTGTTTTGTTCGACCGGACCATAATCTCATGCAAGACTAAGTTAAGCTTTAACTAAACATGCAACACTCCAAACAATTTGATATACTAGTAGAAAACCTCTAACTAGAAATGCGAGGTATGGAAGAAAGGAATACCCGATAAGCGTCCTTGCTCAGCTTATGAATAAGCTTCTTGTTATGCAGCGTGTTCGGTATATAAGAGATTAGAACACTCGAAAAACTTGACAACTTCGAAGTCGAATCAAAATGTGGAAATCCGAAATTTCAGCTAAGGCTGGTATTATCTATCTTTCTTTAATGGGCTTCGATTGCAAAGTCGAGCTCCAAGAACTTAGCGGCTGGTCAGCTCTCTAAAGTAAGGCCTTCGGTTAAACGAGAATTCAAGTAAGATAGCGGTCGCTCTCTTTAAGGTGGCCTTCGGTGTATTTTCTTCGCGGAATTTTTCCAAAAGCTGAAGCAAGCAACCACAATATGAATCAAACAGGGTGGGTGGGTTTAATGGGACTTAAAATAACTACTTCTACAAAGAAAAAAATGCTAAAGTGTAACTAAGATGGAAGCGGCGCCATTTGTCAGTGTTTGATTATCAAAGCTTCTACTCTCAATGCGAATTGCACTAAATGGAGTACGAAGTTCGTTCCACTCCTAGTTCCCTAGCATGGATTGTTTTCTAAGTCTAACTAGTAAAGCTCTTAAGTCAATGAGAGCTTTCACGAAATATTATACTACGATACTTAATTAAGATGATTACTAGAAATTAACTACAAATGCTATGGAAATACTATTGTTTGACTCTAGATAAATGAATTAGAGGGGAATTGAATCCACCTCGAATCCAACTTAATCACCTAGTACAGTTGTGGTATCTCGATTCTTACGTTTTCCGCGGCAAGAATTCGAGTCTAATCCCTAGTGTTCATGGCATTTCTACCAAGTACTAACTAGCATGTGAGGTCGCACCCATTCTCATGGCTTAAACACGACCTCTTCAGAGTGGAATAGATGCTAAAAGCGTTTCTATACTAAACAACTAAGTTTTCATCAAGGCTTCATCAACCCCTCTAATGGAGGTTTAGCCTTGAATCATCAATCTAACATTTCCCATTGAATCTAAACTAAACATAATGTGAGAAATTTAGATTTACTTAATTTGAACAATAATGCATCTAACTTAATGGTCGGAATGAAATAGGAACAAGAATTGAAATTAGATCTATACTGGAAATGACAAAATTCAAACTTGATAAAAATACTACTTTATTTATCTAATCAATCAAGACCAATGATTCAGATATTTAATCTAAAACAAGAATTTAAATGGAACTAAAACTTAATTTAATTAATAAAACTAGATCTATAATTCTATATCTTAATTTAGGTCTAACTAGCTACCATTAACAAAGAGCTAAGCTTTTGTTTTTATACATCCAGATCCAAAATTCGTGCATGGGCTTGGAGCCATGGTTTGGGCCAGAGAATCAGGCCCAAAACCCAATTCTTTCAGTCCAAAAAGGCCTCTTCAGCTGCAGTTGGCTTCCACAGACTTTTTGTCCACTTCTGCTCCTCTGATTGGGTCAAGGCTTGGACCACTGCAAAGCTCTTTCCGAGCCGGTCGTTTTGACATAAGGTAGGCCCAATTCCGAGGTCTGAGTCCAAAGATATGGCATTCGGAAGTTCTGATGGCTTTTGCTCCTTTATCTCGCTAATGTGGCACATTTCTGCACATAATGGACTTTGAAGCCTGAAATGCATAAAAACACGTAATAAGTATTAACTCTTACTTATTATTCACATAATTGGTCTAACAGTATGATTATTAAGGGGTTAAAACTACAGTTTTGGGCTCTTATCACTTGGCATAGGAAGGAACTTGTTTTATAGCATCAAGTAACGGAATATTTATTTGAACCTGTTTAAACATTTCCATTATTTCATTAAGATTAGAACCTTTCTTAGCCGGAATCAAACGTTGGGGAAAAGGAGCTTTAGGTATATAAGATGGCAGGGTTAGTCTCCCAAAGAAGAGGAGGTTCTACACCCTTCTTAGAAGTATTATGACTATTAGATTCACTCACCTCACCTTCCTCCTTCTCACACTCTATGGGATCGATCGACCTCGGCCCTTAGACATCTCAACCCTATTATCAACACGTTTTCCACTCCTAAGGACAGTGATAGCCTTGGCTTGCTCTGGTGAGCCTGGTTTAAGTTAGAACTTATTTCCAACTCCTCGGATTAGCTCTTGGTTGACTAGGAAACCTACCCTTGTCCCTCTCATTCAAAGTATTAGCAATTTGACCTATGGTGATTTCAATCTTCCTAATGACTTGAGCATTATCTGGAGTAGCCGTTTGACTGGCTTGCATAAAACTGCCATTTGCGTTGGTCCGGAATTTCATGGTGTTTTGTGTTAATTGAGTAATGGCCTCTTCTATAGGTGAAAGTTTAGGTGGTTGAGGTGCATCGCGGGTAATGCTTGGGTTTGAGTTAACCACGGGACCTCCCTGATGTATACCTTTAGACCAAGACAAATTGGGATGGTTACGCCATCCAGGATTATATGTGTTAGAAAAAGGATTATTGCCTGGTTTTTGGTATGAATTAAAAGCATTGACTTGTGCATTTACACCAGGGCAATTATCTATAACGTGATCAAGACTTTCACACAACGCACACCCGGGGACTTCAACATTAGCTACTTGGAGCTAGAGACTTTGTCTCTTTTTCTAGCTTCGAGCTTCAACTCTTCTAATTAAAGCTGCCATCCTAGCGTTGCTCGCGGTCGAATTCCTTGTCAACCGGAACAAACCCTTCTATGTAGTAGTACTACTAGCCACCTTCTTAGGCTCACGACTAGTTTCCCATTCTTTGGACCTTCTCGGAGACTTCTTCTAAAAAGGTCCACGCTTCTTCTGATCTTATCACAGAAATCCCCGGTACTCATGGTCTCAATCATAACCTTAGAATTAAAATCGAGACCCCTCATAGAGAATCTGCACTAGCCTACCATTCTAAAGGCGTGGTTTAGGACATTGCAAGAGCATGTCCTTAAACCTCTCCATACACTTCCATAATGACTCTCCATCAGTTTGGCAAAAAGATGACAAGTCTTTTCTAAAAGCAATGCTTTTATGATTAGGGAAAAAGTTCTTTAAAAACACAATGCATAACTTTTCCCATCCCGTTATGGAATTCATGGGAGAGTGTGAAACCAACTCTTGGCTTTTTCTTTAAGAGAAAATGGGAACAATTTTAATTTTATAGCTTCACTAAATTGTTGAAGTTTAATAGTCCCACAAATATCCTCAAATTCCCTCACATTAAGATATGGGTCTTCCTCTTCCGTTCCCCTAAACTTAGGAAGGAGCCCCAGCAGATTGGGCTTCAACTCAAAGTGATTAGCATTGGTTGCAGGGGGAACGATGCAAGATGGTCGGGTTGTTCTAGTAGGATATATATATTCCTTAATAGATCTAGGTACTTGGGCAACCACGTTATTGTTATTACCTTCCATGTCAGCAAAAATTGGTGTATTGCCAACAAAAGTTACGGGTACCTCTAATTCGGGATGCCTACTTCTCCTAAGGAGAGTGCGTTCAATCTCGGGGATCAAACAAAGGTAACAGGTGTGTTATCGGAATCGAAGTTACTACCATAAACTACTTCTAAAACCTAAGACTCTAATAAAATATGCATAATTCACACAAACAATACCAAACAAAAATTACAACCCATTGAATTTTAAAACTTGTTTAATATATATTTGCTCCTAAACCCAAATCACACGATTCCGGTTCTTGTGTAAAAAGCACCATCACTCGATCCCGATAAAAAAAAGTTTTTCCTAGTGAGCGGGCTAAAACCATCCCTAATGCAAGATGCCTAAGGGTCAATGATGATTTAACCTTCCTAAATGCAAGAAACAATAAAACAAGCACAACCCACTAAACAAACAAAATTCAACCCCACAAAGGAAAAAAGACGCGTACCTCCGGCATTGAGGAGCCGAGGGCTACTTTATGACGACGGGTGGCTACAACAAGCAACTTCATAACGCCCACACAAAGTCACGACTATCCCTTTGTAAGAAGAAATCTATGCTTAATTATCTGCAAAAATAACTAAAATTAGACACGTAAACTATGAAATAATATATCTACGACTAAACTTAAACTACGAATCACGATAAATAAAACTTTAAAACTCAATTGTACTACTACAATCCCCGGCAGCGGCGCCAAAAACTTGATAGGAAATTAACCGGCCTAAATAAACAGGCTAATTAAACCCTTCTTTAATATTACTAATACTCGCAAGCGCACGAGGTTTATCGTAATAGGTGCGCAAGAACGAGGTCGATCCCACAGAGATTGCGTGTTGGGTACAATTGAATACAAAAATAGTACTTAACCTAATCCGAACTATATTGGTTTATGAAATTTTGATTAACTAATAACTAGTCCTATTTAACTTAATTATGAAAACTATAAAATTTATATTAAATTATCGATTGGAGAGGATACTAAGGCATTGAATTCACCCTAGATCATTGTAAGTTTTCCTAATTTAATTAATTCAAAGTTCTCTTTTAATTAAAGAGTATCACGAGGAAAAGGTAATCCTAGCTTTCTCGAAGATGTGAACGTTGAGCTCCTATATAAATCTATATATGGGTTCGATCAAATTTCAACAAACGAGAATATAAACTCCTAGCAAAAATCGTCTTCTTACAGCACGACTTCTCACAAGTTTACATGAACGATAAAAACGATGCTTTGATAAGAACAGAATATTTATCTAACGATTAACTAGTCAAGTCATGAACTTTTTAACATGCGAGATATAATCAATGAAAGTATTCTACTAATATCGCTAAAAATCAATCGGGTTATTAATTAATATGGAGAACTATGAATCAATTAAACAAGATAAACCTCTTAGTCTAGGGCTTCCTCTAAGCCTTAGCTTATAGTTTTAGCCACACATACTAACCGGAACCATAAAACCGAAGAAATAAAACTCCCATAACAAGACCATAGCCTCTTGTGAAGTCTTCTCTTCTTGCTCGCCTATTCTAACGGTTGTGCTCAGAAGCTCAAAGTCACGGCCTCGCAAGATATCTCCTGGTTCAGCCCACGCATGGAGGTTCTCCTTCTCTCGGGTCGTCGCCTCCACGCTCTGTCTTTGGTTTGCTACCGCCTTCTTTTCCAGCCAAGAGAGCCTTTTCTTTATCGCTCTCCAACCTCCTTCTTCCTTCGACGGCCTCCTTGGCCGTTCTTCACTCTTGTTGTTTTACCTTTTTTACCAAGAACGACCCCCTTTCACTGCTGTTTTGTTCTCTTTCTTTTCAGCCAAGAGCCACCCCTTCACTCACTGATGTTGCCTCCACTTTATACGCGAGAATCCCCTTTTAAAAGGAAACTCCTTTTTTCTTTCGGTATGGGATCGGCAGTTTCCTTTTTGTCTTTGGTGGAAGGTTCTCTTTTGGTCGGGATAAAAAGGCGGGGTTTTCGGGATTTTATTCGCGATGGAATGAATTTGAACTGGAGAAGGAACTAAGGGCTGCTACGGTACATCAAGCCGGATGGGAAATGGTGTGGCCCTTAGTTAGTGGGTATGGGCTGGTCTCTTAAGTTGCACATGGTCCGGTCTCAAAGACCTCCTTTAGTCATGCGATTTTAGACTTTTTGATATTGGCCCATAGCTCACAAGCTTGTATTATTACTAAGGCCCAACTAAGGGTGGCCCATCCTTCTACTCATCGCGAACACATGTATTGGTGAACAATTTACGCTTTTACCACACTTTCATACATTATTTCGATTTCCGCAAAATCACGAAAATGCACTAATTTAATCAAACAAATAAAATAAATGGATTAACTAATATAAAATTGGCCGTAAATAATATAACATTTACATGCTTATCACCATGCAGCAAGCCATCAGCAATTTCAAAGGGAAGGTGACTGAAGAATATCTTCTAAGCTGGGAGAAATTCAATAATCTGCTAGTTTCATGTCCACATCATGGTTATGATAAGAGCACACTGGCGCATTTTTTCTTTCAAGGACTTTCTACTGTGAACAAGAAGATGATTCAGTCGATGCATCAAGGTAAGTTTACATCATTGGATGGAGAGGAAGCCTACAACTTTCTTGAGAATTTAGCTGAAGACACTCAACAATGGAGTACTAGCAACGAGGACGTAGCTAGAGTGGAGGGGGTGCCGAAGCAATTTGGTAACCTAGTCCGTGAAGACCTAGGTCAAGCGATGCTATCAATTATGGCAAGCTTATCAACAGGACTTGAAACTCTGAACAAGAAGTTTGATCAGTTCTCTATGAATCCTCCAAAAGCAAACAATTTCCAAGATAAACCTCAGCCATCCAAGCCTTGTTATGTCATTTGTGAGCTATGTTCTGATGAAGGCCAAACCACTGAAAAGTGTTCATACTATCTGGATACTAATGCAGAGGCATGTAATATCAACTCTTTAGGAAGAAATAACCAGTTCAATCAAAGACAGAATTATTAGAAGCCACAAATTACAAATCAGAGGAATTTTCCTCCAGGATTCCAGAATCAGCCTAATCAATTCGAATAAACCGATGATCGGTTCAAGACCGCCAAAGAACCATATAGAAATCAACGGTCATACGGAACCAAAGAATACCAAGCCAACGAAAACAGAGAGAGTTAGTACCAGATCTTATAAGTGGATACATTCCCCCTATGCCTCAGCCAAGCAAAGTAGTTATCCCACATCTGGAAGAAGCTATCACCACCATTGTCAATGAGCTGAAACAGACAAATCAAAGAACCCAGAAGTTGGAGAATAAATTTAGTGTCATTCAAGGCCAGATAGGGGAAATCGTTGCCACCTTAATGGAAAGATCGAAATGAGCATTACCAAGCCAGTCGGAGCCAAATCCGAAAGGAAGAGGTGTCTTACAGGTGGATAACCTGGAGATTACTCAGTCGAATAACCAAGTTAATTCTGTCACCACTCTGAGGTCAGGCAAGAAAGTTGATAACAAGATTGTCTAGAACTAGAGAAAGATTCTACGGAGCCTAAGGTAACTTATGTTCCCACCATCCCACCCAGTTCTAATAATCCAGATATATATAGTGTTGTGCCACCCGCTGAAGTAACTGTTGAAAGAGAAGCTGAAAGAACTATGGTGGAAGTAAGTAAGAAGAAGTCATCACGAGTGACTCCACCTATCACTCCACTATCTGTTACCAAGCCAACAGAAGCCAAAAGAAAAGAACCGATATTGAAGAATCCGCCAGCACCGTTTCCTTCAAAACTAGTGAATACCAAAAAGGATGACCAGTACAAGGAGATTTGCAATGTATTTCAGAAATGGGATATTAATATGCAAAGATCCTGACGGTTAGAATTTGCAAATATTAATATGCAATTCTTTCGATTGTGAAACTGAAAGATCTTGGAAGTCCAACTATTACATGCAGAATTGGAGATTCATTGGAGGAGCAAGCTTTATTAGATTTGGGTGCCAGTGTGAATCTTTTATCATATTTCGTCTACGAGAAGTTGGGCTTGAAGGATCTAAAACCGACTGATGTTATTTACAGTTGGCAGATAGATCAGTGAAGATACCTAGAGGAAACATTGAAGACGTCATAGTCAAGATCGAAGATTTCTATTATCCGGTTGATTTCATAGTACTCGACACATAACCTACATCTGGTAGGCAGATACCAATCATTCAAGGCAAACCATTCTTGGCCACTGCAAATACACTTATCAACTGTCGAAACGGTAATATGACGTTATCCTTTGGTAATATGAAAGTCAAGACCAATATTTTCCATATGTTACAGCAACCATAGGAGGTGTGTGCTGTGAATGAGGTATGCATGATTAAAGTATTAGCAAAGGATTATCTGATTCATTCATATCCTACTGACGAGTTATTGAAAGCTCTGACAGACTCTGACTATGAGGAACTTAGTGTCCAGGCAATCAATGTGATTTTGGATTTATTACCTATCATGGATGACAACAAGTTCAAAGCAAAGTTTGAATCGCCTACGCCTAATGGACCATCTAAAGAGCTTAAGAAAGATCCGCCTAACCTAGAATTGAAGCCTTTGCCGTCTACACTCAAGTATGTTTTCTTGGGCCGGGAGATTTGGGAACCTACCTAGTAGTCATTTGCATCAGATTTGATTGAGGAGCATGAATCTAGGTTAGTAGCACTTTTAAAAGAATATAAGGCAGCTATTGGTTGGACAGTTGATGATATCAAGGGGATCAACCCTATGATAGTTCAACATATAATTTATTTGGAAGAGGATTCAAATATTTCTAAGCAACCACAGAGGAGGCTTAATCCGAAGATGAAGGAAGTAGTTTGAGAAGAAGTCATCAAACTCCTTGATGCCGGCATTATCTACCCTATTTCTGATAGTCAATAGGTTAGTCCAGTTCAAGTTGTGCCGAAGAAGTCCGGAACCACAGTGATCGAGAACGAGAACAATGAGTTGATTCCAACCAGGATTCAGACTAGATGGAGAGTTTGCATCGATTATAGAAAGCTGAATAGCACATCGAGAAAAGATCATTTTCCATTGTCTTTCATCGATCAGATGTTAGAAAGATTAGCTGGACAAGCTTACTACTGCTTTCTTGATGGTTACTCAGGATATTTTCAGATCCATATTCACCCTGAAGACCAAGAGAAGACCACATTCACATGTCTGTTCAGAACATTCGCCTATCGTCGTATGGCTTTTGGTCTATGCAATGTACCGGCCACTTTTCAACGATGCATGATGAGTGTTTTTGACGACATGGTGGAGAAATACATGGAAGTTTTTATGGATGATTTTTCAGTTTTTGGATCATCTTTTGAGGATTGCCTGCACCATCTTTCCTTAGTCCTTAAATGTTGTTGCGATACCAACTTAGTTCTGAACTGGGAAAAGTATCACTTCATGGTAAAGGAAAGGATAGTGTTGGGTCACCAAGTTTCAAAGGAAGGAATTCTAGTAGATCGAGCAAAGATTGATATTATAAAGGATCTACCCAAGCTGAGAACTATCAAAGATATCTGTACCTTCCTCGGTCACGCGGGATTATACCGACGATTTATCAAGGATTTAAGCAGAATTGCAATACCGCTATCACATCTGTTAGGGAAAGATGTTGTCTTTGATTTTGATACCTCATGTATTGAAGCTTTTATGAAATTGAAGGAAGCACTCACTTCAGCACCAATCATTCGTGCCCCCGATTGGAGCCAGCCGTTTGAGATCATGTGTGATGCATCTGATTATGTTATAGGAGCCGTTCTAGGACAAAGACACAAGAAGGTGTCGTACGCAATCTATTATGCTAGCAAGACTCTAAATGGAGCTCAGATTAATTAGTCTACCACTGATAAGGAACTCTTAGCAATCGTCTATTCTCTTGATAAATTTCGTCAATATCTGATAGGCTCAAAGGTAATAGTCTATACTAACCATGCTGCCTTGCGTCATTTATTCACTAAGCAAGATGTCAAGCCTAGGTTGATCCGATGGATACTACTTTTACAAGAATTTGATTTGGAAATACATGATAAGAAAGGAACAGAGAATGTCGTTGCTGATCACCTTTCTAGATTGCTAGTAGAGAATACGGAAGACAATTTACAAATCTGTGAGACTTTTCCAGATTAATAGTTGTTTAGTATATCAGAAGTACCATGGTATGGCCACATCACAAATTATCTTGTGACCGACAAGGTACTATCGTATTGGAGCAAGCAAGAAAAAGATTTATTCTACTCAATGGCCAAATATTATTTTTGGGATGATCCATACTTATTCAAGAAGTGTTCGGATCAGATTATTCGAAGATGGATCCCAAAATCGGAACAAGAATCCATTCTATCAGGATTAGTCTTGCCGAAGACACTTTGGCCCGCAGCGTACTGCAGACAAGGTATTACAAGCTGGATTCTATTGGCCTACTCTTTTTAAAGATGCAAATGTTTATTGCAAAGCATGTCCGAGATGCCAATTTTTGGGTAAGACCTCGAAAAGGTTCGAGTGGCCTCAACAACCGATCCTTATCTCAGAAATCTTTAATGTATGGGGTATAGATTTCATGGGACCATTTCTGCCTTATTTTGGTTACACCTACATTCTACTGGCTGTGGACTATGTTTCAAAGTGGATTGAAGCAGTTCCTACAAAGACCGCCGATCATAAAGTCGTCATGGACTTTCTAAAGAAGAACATTCTACCAAGATTTGGAACACCGAGAGCCATCATCAGTGATAACGGTTCTCACTTCTATAACCGTGTATTTGGGAATCTTATGGCAAAGTATGGAGTAATTCACAAGCTAGTTTTACCATATCATCCCCAGACTAATGGTCAAGCAGAAGTTTCGAATAGGGAAATCAAGAGTATTCTAGAGAAGACAGTTAATCTTTCAAAGAAAAACTGGTCTCTTAGACTCCAAGATGCACTATGGGCATACAAAACAGCATTCAAAACACCCATAGGGATGTCACCCTATCGCTTGGTGTATGTAAAGGCGTGTCATCTACCTGTTGAGTTATAACATAAAGCCTACTGGGTAGTGAAAGAGATGAATTTCAGCCTAGATCAAGCAGAAGAAAGGAGGAAGCTTGAAATCAGTGAATTAGAGGAATTGAGAAGTGATGCTTATGATAAGTCAAGGATTTACAAGGATAAGACTAAAGCATTACATGACAAAAGAATTCTGAAGAGAGAATTTGAACCTGGACAGAAGGTTCTGGTCTACAACTCTCATCTAGAAATTTTTCCTGGAAAGTTGAGATCTAGATGGACGAGACCATTTGTAGTTCGACATGTCACACCTTTTGGAGCTATTGAAGTAGAAGACATAAAGAGAAGGACTCATTTCAAAGTCAGCGCTCATCGACTGAAGCCTTTTCTGGAGTTACCTATTGGAGACATGGAGGCCATTTTTCTCAAGGATCCGGTTTATCAGACCACTGTTGAAGCAGAAAATTGGGATAAATTATCTACACACCTTAAATATTACATTCTATGTCTTGCTGAACCTGTTACTCTGTCTATTTTAAGTTTTTTGCATGAGGAAGTCAAGCGTCGTAAGCTTGACTCCTTAGGATCTCATTAGTATAAGTGCCACCAATAGCTGGGACCTCATATTTTCATAACTTTATCCTTTACTGAGAGGAGTTGCAAGCACCGGAGTCAAAGTCTCATAACTCTAGTAGACCGAGTATAAAATGTCTACAGGAAGTAAGCATGTTGTCAAGAGATCAGTTTTGAGATGGAAACCTAAGTGTTCACCACCTGTTAGTTTGTGGGATTTACTCCCCGTTGAACTTCAAAGGAAGATTATTTCTATCACTCGTGTAGGGTTCGATAAAAGTTCATTTGTGCATAAGAGGAGAGTGCGTAAGCTAGGTTGGTGTAAGAATTGCCATTCTGAAACTTGTCTTGGGTTACAGCCATTAAAAGAAAATTGTTGGTACAAGGTATACTTTTGTCAATCACCTGCTAAGAGAGATCAAAAGAATCCCTACAAAGTGAAACCTAGTGGGTGGGAATACTAGTCTTGAGGATCTGACTATAAAGGACTCAAAAGTCTTGAGAATCTGACTTTAAAAGACTCACATTACGTCTTGGGGATCTGACGTAAAAAGACCTAAAAAATAAATAAATAAATACTGATACATGATTATAAGGATTAATTTTGATTTGAACTAATTGTATTTGATTATCTCTATTTTGTGAGATTAACCTTTATATGACAGAGAAAGATCAAGATATTGATATTCAGCATCAATGGTAATATCCTACCTTTTTCTCATCTATTTCATTTACTTCTTTATACATTAAGGTCAATGCATGCATAAGTAGGGGGAAGGTGTACTTAAGAAATTAATTTCGAAAATTAGTTTTCAAAAACAAAAATATTTTTGTTTCTATATCAGTAGCATGAGAAAAAATGAATTTTAATGATGAGTCTAGGATATAGATTCTATACTGCTTAGTGTTGAGTTTGATAGATAGTTGATATTATTGATTTCATCACCGCTTAGACTATTTATTATGCTCGGACATAGTTCTTGTTGATAGAATTCTTTATCCAGGCACCACCATAGTACTTGGTCAGTTTTGTGTACTTTTGCTAGAAGAGAGATTTAACCCCTAGTAAACTGGAGGTAGACTTTTTAGACTTAGCCCGTGAGACTTGAGCTTTATACCCATTCTTTGGAGAGTTCTTACGAAAAATCCGAGTCTTAGTGACTCAACATCTTTCAGTTCTTTATGTCGTTGTAATATAGTCTCATTAATTGTTGATTTGGTTAATCACGAAGTGACATCAACTGGGGAGATAGCCATTAGGTCTTGTAGTCTAATCAAAACAGAGTATCATACTGATAAGTCAAGTAGTTAACCCATTCAGCCTTTATCCCACCTAGTAGGACCATCATGTTAAACCCTTTTGAGCCTTACAATAAGCCATTTTCTTTCAAAACCCTTTATCTTTTACCCAACTCCAGACAAGGAGTACAACCCAAAATCTTTATCAGCCATACCCATATGTTTCTAAGAATACGAGGGGAACAAGGAGGAAGAAAGAGCACAAAAAGAAGATTACAAGGAAATATCAGAGAGATACAATGAAGACCATCATTCTATTCAAAGTGAAAGAAGCTAGTGGAAAACAAGCATATCCAGTACTAATCAAGGATATACCACTAAGCTTAAAAAAAAATGAACAAAATTGATGGAAAAGCTAAGACAAAGGAAGAATTTTCTCTGTAATACAGAATTTGAAGAAATCTTCCAAAGAAAGAAGCAAAACCCTTAGTGTTTTTCATAAACAACCTTTGAATGCTTTCTACCTTTCCTTCATAAACCAATACCCAAGCCAAGTTACAACCCATGACTTATCACTATAGTATGGTACGAAGTCTAGAACAGGTGAGAGGATGCTGAAGTGAAGGACCCGACACTTCAAATATGATTGACATTCTTTCCATGAGACTACTGTCATCTAGAAGTCCATTTTTTAAGGTAGTATGTGGGATGTTCGTATTCATTATTCTTTTCCCCACATACATGAGGTAAAATAGTAGACCATCTTCTCGAGAGATTTTTTTTTGAAAGTATGACGGTGAGGATTGAAAGTCGAGATTATCCGCTTTATGGTAAACTAAGGATTCGTTTCTTAGATATGAGAGTATTGGAGATTGACCGAAAGTACACACATACGCCTTTGATTGAGAATTTTGTCAATTTTACTATCTCCCATCATAATCTATGAGTCTTTAAAGCAATGTAGTTAGCAATGGAGACCGCCATTTGGAGTAAGCACTAAGTGGGTAAGGAATTTTCTCTCTAGAAAATACTATCATTCTTGAACATGCTATTGATTGATTTTGTGGGTATATTACCTAAAAACCCTCACGAGACTATAACTCGTCCTTTTTGGAAAACTTAAAGGTTTAAAGCCTTGTTGCATATGGTAAATGCAATAGCGATGCCTGCGAAAGTGAGTTAAGATTTTATTTTTGTTATTACGATGTGATTTTGATCACTTATCTCTTTTTATCTTATTTGCTAAGAGACTAGCAAAAGGCTAGTTGGGGGTTGTGATAAGTGCTCAAAAAGTGCATTTTAACCCTCGATTATACCTCTTGTTTAGCCATCTTAGTGGACTAATAGTGCTTGTAAGTTATGTTTTATGATTCTACAGGTGAAAAAGAGAGTTTGGTAGAATATTAGAGAAAAAGGGGTAAAATGGAGCAATTCAGAGCATTATGGATCACATGGGAAGCCCGTAGACAATCATAGAGAAGGCCAAGGAATTGAAGCTATGAAATATGCGACTTGGACCTATTTTAAAGCCTATTTGGAAGCCCAAAGCAAAAAGATTCGTTGCCTGGACCAAAGCCCACAAAAGAGGAAAGAAGGATGGAGCAAAAGAGAAAAATAGACTCTCGCGTCTAGGATGCAAGGATCGTGCGTCCAGATGCGATTGCGACTCTCGCATCTGAGACGCAAGGATCGTGTCTCCAGACACATGAACCGACACTGTAGCCACTTCTTTCACAGTTTTGGAAACAAAGTTGGACTCTCAAAGAAGTTGATTTGTATTAGGAAACAAACCACGATTTAGGATGCTTCTAGAACTCACTGTAACCCCTATAAATAGAGGACCTAAGTGCCTCATGAAACTTACCAATTCACTTACATTCTTGTCTCCAGAACTTGAGGCAGAGAGAGATTAATAATAAAAGATTCGGTTTTAACTAGTTGAGTCTTGATAAGTAGTCTTTCTAGTCTTATGTTCTCCGACTCTTCTTCTTTTCGTTCTTCATGTTCTTCCTCCTTTATGAAGGCTAATCTTCTCCTTCAAGGGAGGAGATAAAGTCGGTGCTTAGGGTTTGATGATTCTTCTGGTTCATGGTGTTCTCCAATCAGGTTAGTTATTTATGTTTTTAGTTATTAGTTTTATTGCCCACACTAGGGGATGGAAGTATAGAATAGGGTTTATGTTTTGCAATATTAATATCATGCTAGTGTTGTGTACTTTTCTTCTAGTAGTGTAGTTCTTCAGAGTTAGGGAAGTATTCTTTGTGTTGCCCTAGAAGGGGTAGCTCAGGGAGTGGCTGCCTAGGGGAAGTATTCTTTGTGTTTGCCGTAAGTGGTGATTTATTGAATGGCCGCCCTATTAGGAAGTACTCCTTAATGTTGCTCTCGGTAATACATTGAATGGCTGTCCGAGCTTACATAAAAGGAAAGAAGATATTAATAGTAAAAACATAGGAACAACCTTAACTAGAGTTATTCGTCAATAATGTTTCGTCAAAAAGGGTATCGGCACTCGCTCGATTGCCTAATTTTAGTCTACTTGTGAGAACAACCATGAAACAGAAGATCACAGATCAAAGGTAACGGTGGATTCTAATCTCTTGAATTCTCTCTCTTATAAATTCTCAATAGTTTAACTAGTTTAGTTTAGTTTAGCATTAGAATCTAAAATATCTACAATCATAGTTTTTAATCCCTCAAGCCCTTTTCCAGTCTTGTCCTTCACATAACATACACTTAAAAGTGGAACAATATCCTACTCATCCTTTACTTATTGAGGGATAATTAGGTTTTGATACACTTCTATTTTATTCAACGACCATCATCTATTTGCATCATCCATATACCATCTCATACACACAAAAAGAGCGTGTGTCAGTTGCTGGCCGGTTTAGTTAATTCACGTCTTCAGAATCTTGATATTTTTTATTCTGTTAATATTACTCTTGATTCTGGTCCACTTGAGTTACCTGGTACTGCTAATGTTACTATTGAAGTTGTTGAGAATGAAAATCATGTTCAAGGCAATATCCGCATTTACTCCAAACCCGCGGTATTGTTTTTGCTCAATGTTTGTATGATTATTATATATGTTTGTTTCAAGGGTAAAAATGTTGTTCACTCATACATTATGTATATGTTCTAAATCATTTAATCATTTAATCATTTAAATCATTTTACAGCTACTAAGATTGTAACACGTGGTGTCTTGGACAACTTAAAAAGTGGTACCAAAACCTAATTACATAAAACACGTGAGAGGCACGGGAGGGCTAATGCCGCCATATTGAAAATACTGCCAGATTGACCGTTGTCAACTCGGTCAAGAAAAAAAAATGGTACTATTTCTTATTTTTTTTTTGAAATTTGATACTATTTCCTAATATCGGTCTAAAAAGTGGTACTTAAGTCTAAAAAACCCTTAAGTTTTAATTGACCTCTACGAATCAAAAACAAATTATACTACAACATTATACATCATAGTTCGTATATCGATATATACTTATTATTAGTTCATATAATAAGTGGGACATATTCAACTCTATAGGGAATATTTTAAAATCTATTCTCTGACAAATTTAGCAAAATAATTAATTTAGTACATTAGGAGCAAATAAATCTATTATGCAAGTGCGATAATTAATTTATCTAGTATCAATTTAATGAGTACCTGTTGTATAACAATCTATATGTTAATGAATCGTAACTTGTGGTTTAGATACTAATATGCCCCTCTCTCTCTCTTTTATTAGGGCCAAAGAAGGCTAAAAAGACTTGGCCCATGCAAGTAATAATTTATTCTTTCAAAACCCAAAAAACAAAACTGTTTTAAAGCCGTAAGGCAAAAAATAAATAAATAAATAAATAAAAAATTGCACCATTTATCAATGCAAAAACTTGATTCAATAAATGAAAATACTTAAACTATTATTTGGTTACTAAGCAAACTTTTATATTTATAGTTTTAGGTAAATATAAGAAATTATATTTCCTTTATTATTTTAAGTCTATTTTAAATCTTCGCTATAAAAAAAAGATTAAAAAAATCTATTTTAAATCTCATTCCACATATTGGAAAGAATAAAATTTATACATTAATATTAAAGTTCACACACAATGTATTTTTGAAGGTCTATTAAAAATAAATGTGCCAACTTGCAAAGTTGGTAAAACCTTTGGGTGATGATACCATAGGTCTGTGGTTCGAACCCCGTCGTATCTGAACCTCGTTGTATCTATGAGTTACAGATCTCATTTAAAAGCAGGCTTGCCAATCAAAAATAAATCAAAATAATTTATTTCTTGTTAAAACAGGAATTTCTCCCTTTATTGAAAAGAAAAATTCTTGCAATTCTAAATTACAACGAGAGTCCTCTTCTCATACTAAAGCGAGAATCACACTTTTCAATTAAATCTTTTATTAAAACGGGGATTCCTTCCCTATTTAAAATGGGAATTACTCTTCTAAATTAAGTAATATATTTAAACAGGAATTCCTCACCTATTGAAAGTTATAATGGATATCGATCACATTTCTAAATTAATTCAACAAGGTCCATACCGCGTACCCCTATAACCGGTTTATTAAAGCTTCCAGTCAACATGTTTTAATGAAGATAAATTTCAAAATATCCGATGCATATGCATAGGCATACAAACTAGTAGACAATTATTTAATTTCATGTCAATTTTTTTCCCCTTTTTCTTATTATCAAATCTTTTCAAGAAAATTAGTATTGTTGAAATGTCTTAATACATACAATATAAAATTGTCATAATGCAAGTCGTTAGAACTCACGCAAGACATGTGCCGAGTGGTTAGTTGAGTTACGAAAAGCTTAAATATAGCATATTAAAATAAAGGTTTCGATTCGGAGTTAATATTCCCACAAATCAAACACACCCGGCCTTATTTGCATGATGGTGTATACATTTTTCATTTTTCTAATTAAGTTCAATTTCCATTATTTTTTTTTTTTTGAGTTTAAGTTACTACCGGTGCCAACCAAAAAGACAAAGCATATGCATGGGAAGACTAGAGCACAATAGAACAAGTACAAAGAAAATGGATCGGGATCGTTTGGTTGCATATATCAACAACATGGAGAGAAGGAAACTTTGGAGTTGTTGTACGCCTTCCAAATTGCAACACTACATAAATTAAAAGAACTTATTGGTGGGTAAAACCCCAAAATTTGGGATTCTTTTGGGTCATAGATTATGATTGGGCTTTGATTTGGTTTATCGTGAAGAGTCCTATTAAGGATGGAGGTCCTAGTAAAAGTGACTAGTTATATGTTCTTGCATTAGGTTGTAAAGTAATTGGTGTTTGAACAAAACTTCTTTTACAAATAATTTTTAATTAGTCTTGTAAGTGAAATTATCTCTGATGGTAGAGTTCGATCTATTCTCTATTATTCCTATCAATCCTCATATAGTTCAAATTAACTTGCTTTTCCTAGTAGAAGTTTAAATCAATCCATAAAAATCTCACTACATTGGTTCACATTATTCTTCTTCTTTATGATTTGTGCTAACTTCCACCATACAAATGGGGGTTTGATAACCCTTGCTCCATACTACATCAAATATACTTAATCAGGCCATGCCCCAAGGGTATCACAATTGCACCATTTTAAGATCAACTCGTCCTTGGGTCTAACACTATTTGTAACGATTTGCTGCCCTATCTTAACACGCCAATATTGTCCCAGCTTAACCATTGATGTCCTCCGACAATGTGGGGTTTAATCCAGATGTGACTTCCCAGAAGGTCACCCATCATGAACACTACTCTCGCTAATTGTGGAGTTTTCACCAACCTCTCAGCCAATTATTGTACGTGCTTGAAATGATCTTGACATTAGAATTTGGCACATCTGCGCATCCTTACTAATATCCAGGATCTTAGACAGTCACTGAAATAAAGTAGGACCACACTATGGTGTAACTATCACCCATCACCGGGTGGGTGGTGAAAGTTGTGTTACTATATATATAACATTAAATAATTTTCCGAAAAACAAATTAAAAAAAATGTAACATTAAATAGTATGCTAAATACTACTATATACAGTTTTTTTTTACATACGTCTTTGGACACTTGTCCCTGTCAATCATTAAATTTCAAAACCACAGTTTTTCAAAAATTAAAATGTGCTCATATGTCATTATATTATAAATATAAAAACTGAACCGGCTTTTCAGTGGTTAAAAGTTAAAACTAGAATACAGTCTTTTCGACTAGTTTCTTGATCTTAAAAATTCATTTAACTAACATAACTGACAAGGAAAAATTCATTGAGGAAATCTCAAACAATACAACATTACAATACAATTATAATGAATACAAAACAATTATATGACATAACAACAGTTGTTTTTCAATTCCTTATATATCCACTTCAAGTAAGTAGACATTGTCATTGGTCGTTTGTTGTCTCAACGAACAAACGGGATGAGAGCATACTCGGCAATGAGTAACTGCATTAATTAAAAAGGAACAAAGTCAAATATATATTTTTTTGTAATCTTGTGCATCCATATTATGAACTTTTGATTTCCCTTTTGAATGGCAGAGACAAAGATAATTTATTATTTCAACTTACGTTGCACAAAGATAAAACATTTCTACCAGAGTTGAGCTCAAAAGTTATGCATATTAAGTATTAACTCAATATATATAGTCTTTCTCTTAAAAGTAGCTATTTAAGTTAACTTTAAAATAAGTACATAAGTAAAACTTCACCTACAAAATAAATTTAAACCTATTTTTTTGTGGATATGATATACTCAATATTAAGATTATCTCTACAAAATTTCAGCTCATTTGGAAATCTCTAACATTAACAAAAAACAATTACAAAAATTCAACATTTCTGGACCGTTAGATTTATTTTTAAAGATGACAACAATTTTTATCTATGTTAGAGGTTTCCAAATGAACTGAAATTTTGGGAAGATAATCATTATGGTAAGTGCTTCATAACCACAAAAAATTAGATTTGAATTTATTTTGTAAAGTTTTTATTATTTTATTTTAAGTTAACAAAAGTTTTTTTAAAATTACTATATATATATAGTAATTTTCTAAAAAGTAGCTACTTAAGTTAACTTAAAATAAGTACGTACGTAAAACTTCACCTACAAAATAAATTCAAATCTAATTTTTGGTAACCCTTTAATATATCATTGATAAACCTTCACATACAAAATCTTCACCTACAAAATGAATTCAAAACTTCACATAACCCTTTAATATATCATTGATAAATCTATTGATATGCAGGTTATGGTCTTTAGATGAAACGGATAATAGCCTCAACTTTCATATCAAAAAGTTGAGTTTGGTTATATATGTAAGAGCAGTCTAATGGGAACATTCTAAAAAGGCATGCTAAAAGGGTGACATATTAGAAATTTGGCTCTTTTAGCAGGCAAGCCAAAGAGCTCAATTTTGTGGGAATAAAATAATTTGTTTAATTACCTTCCAATGGAAAACTACGAAATCTTCTGTAGTTTTTGGATCTGATAAATTGACAGATTTAGCTCGAATCCAAAGAATACAGGCGAGGATGCCGTGTCCCAGTACCTACACCACCAAAAACAAATAAAAATTGAATCAAGGAAGTCAAGGAAATACTTCATATATATATTATAATGTAATTGAAAATAACATACCATTATAATCTTGTTTAGTACGAGAGATGAAGTAGCTCCAACAACAATAGAACCAGCATACGCTCCCAACATTATATAAACTAACGACCAGAATACCTAATTGAAACAATATCAACAAAGAAAATTAAATTAAATTTTTTTTACACTTGGCATTTGATTGTAGAGATTAAAAGTCTTTTCTAGACGGTACCTATATCCAGTGTACTTGTGTGCATAGTTCGTGATTTTGATAGAATTCTCAGAATTTTACTGAATATTTCGGTTTTTGAAAAATTCGGAATTCCTGATAACGATTGAAAAACAATAAATTTTAAAATGTGTTTGGAATATAGCGGAATAAGTACCAGAATTCCGGTTTTTAGATTTGTCAAAATTCCATGTACATATTCTAAAATCTTGAACTATGCTTTTGTGTGTGGATCGAATTATAGAGGTATAACAAAATTGTATAGGGAATGCAATATTTCTTAGAACCTCTAAAGTTTATTTTAGGAATTTTCTTCCGCAAACAAAATTTCCTTTCCCGTATGAGTGAAACACGTTTCAGAAATCAGAACCTCGTTTCTTGCACATGAGTGAAATCGTTACCCAAACACATTAGCCCAATGACATTTCCAATTTTCCCCCCTGCAGACTGAGCGAGTTTCTGGTACAAGTTTCCAGGGAAACACCTAACCTTGCGGGGAAATGTGTTTGCAAACAAAACGCTTGTAACACAAGTTAGTGACATGATTAACTTCCCTCCATTACCCAATATTATTACAGTTAAATAGTGCTTACATTTACTTGAAGAAATTAAATTTCAGAATCTAGATATATCTGTAGATTTGAGACCGGATAATGGTGTGCAGTCCCACTTTTTCCCTCCAAAAACTGAAGTAATTTTGTACAGAAAGGGGCAGGCATCTAGGCAAAGTGATGCAAGAATACAGTATAACATCTACGTTGAGAGAGGTCAATTATGATGGGGATATCATGGCAAACTATGGTGTTACTCTTAGTCCTAATCGGGTTATAACTTTTGTTTGTAGGCCTCCACTACTTTATAGGGTGGAGAACTCCATTGCACTTACTTTAGATTCAAGTGAACTTTCTTAGTCTCTAAGGCTAACTCCAATGGTTTGGTGCGCCAAAACACCAAACCACAATAACACAGTAGATACAGTTAGTGAGATAGCGAAATCAAATACAATGGTTTATTTTTCCAGCCGCCAGTGACAATGGCGTCCAACACAAAATATTAAATATCGGTTAAAAAAAACCAAGTTTTTTTGGACGCCATCACCAGTGGCGGGCAAGAAATAAAAAAAAAAAACCTTTTTTCATGCGCCATCACGGTGGCGTGGAGTTATTTATCTTCCTATATTGCCCTTTAAAAAAACCATAACACAAAAGAAAAAAAAAAAACCAAAAAAACCAAAAACCAAGTTTTTATGCGCCATCACCAATGGTGTAAAAAAAAAACCCAAAACCTTGTGCGCCATCACAATTGGCGTAAAAAAAAAAAGTAAAAAAAAAAAAAAAAAAAACCAAAAATCAAGTTTTGTTTATGCGCCATCACCAGTGGGTGTAGTTAAAAAAAAAAAAAAAAAAAAAAAAATCACTCACTCTAAATCGCTCTCACACTCACCTTTTGTTTAGAAAATCACTCACACTCACACTCACCTCTAAATCGCTCACTCTAAGCAATCACATGCCACACTCACTCTTAATTTTCTTGGAAGGTAGAGAGTCTGAGGCCCAAGATTTGCTTAATTTTAAAACTTTTTTCATCGCCAAAAGGTAAGACCTGTTATAACTTCTAAGAATTGAGCTTGTGGCATGTGATTGCAATATACTGTATTGTCTTTGATATTTTTCATGGATATTATCTAACTTTTTTTCTGCAATACAGCGGGGATAAAATCCAAAAAGAAGAGAGAAAAAAAGAAATATATGAAGGGAAAAAAAGGAGGAAGTAGGGAGGAGAAAGTGGAGAGAACAGGTGAAGAGGAAACCCAACAGGAAGAAGTTGTTGAGATTGGACAGGCGGTCCCTAATCGCTCCTGATCAAACTAAGAAGTTGCTCCTATTGTGTATGTCTTCTCCTTCACTTATCCCATATCTAATTAAAGTAGATTCTCTGTTGTTCTAGGCGTTTGACAAAATAAAAAGAAAAGAAAAAATGTGAAATGCTGAAACAAGAACAAGCTTTATTTGTGTCATATTATAACTTGCACTTAATTTTATTTGTCGTAATGCAAGACCAATTTATTTAGTTTCATATTATAAATTATGTTTAATTTTAGTGTTAATTTATTTCTCACCAGTTACAATGTCCGGCATTTTACACAAATTCAGAGGTAAGGGTACAAAGTCAAAAAAGTCAGGGACACCAAATGCCCCAAATCCAGAAGATGTACATGTAGGGACTTCTTATTCTGAGTTTGATCCTAGTTCTTATCAACGTGTTGTTGTAGAGGAAAGTACACACATATCCTTTACTCTTCGTGAAGGTGGTGGAACGAAGGAAAAAGTCGGTAAGAAAGGGACTTTGGCCCCTGTTTTGGAATGGTTGAGCCAAGTGAACTTTGGAGAATTTCAATTGATGCTTCAGAATGTTGGTTTTGACGTCTTTGCTCAAATTGATATTGAAAAGTCCGATAGACAGTTAGTTGAAGCAATTGTAGAGAGATGGTGGGACTCTACCCACACATTTCATTTTCCATGTGGCGAGATAGGCTTTACTCCCCTTGATTTCTCAATGCTTACGGGGTTGCGTGTTGGAGAAGGAAAGATTGTAGCTTTTGATTCAAAATATGAGTTATTTGATGAGGCTGTCAAATATTTACCTTTTTTAACAGAGGATGAGATTTATAGTGGCAGCATCAAACTGAGTCATTTAGAGATGTATACAGCTTATGCAGTGCAAGATGATATTAATGAAAGAGAAATAGGGTTTCGTGCTTTCATGTTGTATGTTATTGGAAATGTATTGTTAGCAAATTCCCATAGCAAGGTTCGTTTGGGATATCTAGCTAGTCTCATTCAGATAGATGAGATCGGTAGTTATGACTGGGGAGGAGCTGCATATCGATTTGATTATGTCTTTGGACTTGGTATGTCGTTTTGGCATTGACAATGGTAAAAGCTGTGGTGGGGATGTGGCAAGTCATTGAGGTAGTTAAAGTTATTTATTTTTAAATGGATTTGATTAGTTAGTTATGTGCTAATATATTTGTTTTGTTCAAGATGGTATTATTCCTATTTTCGAAATGGCATGCACGTTCGGATACTTGAAGAGAGCCGACCAATTTCTGCTATAAATAATTGGGGTCCAACTTACCGTCATAAGGGTGCGGGTGAAGCCCATTGTAATCTAAGTCTAGCGCGACAGCCAGATAGAGTCTCGTACTTTCGGAGTTCTATTGTATGGCTACCATGGGTAGATTCCACATGCATCGCATAAATCATCCATATGTTGGGAAAGCATTAGAGTTGACTAGTCGGTGATGCATCTTGTTTGGACCGTTAGTAAATGTCCGGTATTTAGAGAGGCGTTGTCGCCGCCAAGTCACTTTGGCGTTCCTTGAGTTCCTTGTGATCCCCCTTCGCGATATGAATCTTAACGGATGCCGATCGATATATTGCTCAATGGTATAACAGTGGCGGCATTTCGTTGATGCTTTGATTAGACAGGTTAGTGGCGCAATACATCGACTATTGGGCTCGTGTCTCGATTGGGGATGCTTCTACCCCAACTTATAGAGGTGTGAATGTGGACTTTGTTGGTGCATCTGGTCTTAAAGAGGATGTAGGTATCTCACGGCCGATGGGGCAACCCTTAATCGCTCATCATATCCTCCATTGTCACAAGTTGAGGCGGTTGTTACTCCCCGAAGCCAATTGGGTTATCCCTATTACTTGTCGTAATGGTGAAATCTTTAATTTCGTGTTCCACCAATTGACAAAGATTTGGTGCCACATCTCCCTATTGATGCCAACTTGACACCGATGTAAGTAAATTAAATAGTTTATTTTATTTTATTTTTTGTATCAACATTTAATTTATTTAATTATGGTATAAATTTAGGCCTGATTGAAGACGATGTTAGAGGACTATATGCATGCCACGGCTTCTATGGCTAGTTTTATTTGCAAAATGAATAGTGGGTTGCACTCTAGTAAGGATGATATATTGGAATACGCTCGTCAAGAATTGAATAGTCATGACATTTCATATTCTGAATATCCTAAAGTAGTTGCGCCTCAGATGACCCCCCCACAAGTTCAGACTCGGCCATCTATCTCAAGGGAGGATGTATATGTCCCTCATTTTGCAGGTGAATCAACTGATCCAGCCGTGCGTTACTCGAGCTCACAGGGAGAAGGAAGTAGCAGTTATGGTTTCTATTAGTATTTCATTGTGAGTAGCTTAATTTATATATGTTTTTGTATTGGTTGAATATGTTTAAAATCATATTGATTATGTTGTGATTATGTTGTGAGTAACTTAATTTAGACTGATGTGATCAAGTCTAATTGAAATCAAAATGTTCATTTAGAGGGCTGTTCAAGTTGCCCCTCAGGATAGGTGTGTAGGGGTACCAAGCAAGTTGGGATGTCTAAATATATTGAAGCATGTTAAACCATACCTAGAGAACAAATTTTAGAACTTGAATGCCGGAGACAATGTATTCCAAGAACTATAGTCTTGTACCAAATGCTAGCCCCTTAATGTTCAACCGAGAAGCTAAAGTTTCTTTTTCTATGAAGTGACTTCGTGGTGTCATTTTAATATGTCGATCCGTGGTTCTCTTTTTGTTTCTGATTTCAATTATAATGGTTTCTTCCCAATCAGGTTCAGGTAGAGTTTGCATTATGAAACTCTTTAATTATTATTTATATATTTTTTTTGAAGTAAAATCACCGTGATCGTGCTCGTAACTTTGGTATATAATAGCATGCCAATGGAGATTTACATCTCAAGTTTTTGGATCACACAGGACTTTTTGGCGGTGTTCACCAATATTAAGGGAATTTGTGATACTTAATATGTGTCGTGTGTGTTTGTGTCGACATTAGAAGACCGAAATGGGAAAATTATGAGCTCGTAGTAGCCATGGTAATTATCTGTGCACGGTATGTGATATTGGCATGAATAGAGATGAGCATGTTGAAATATCCAAGCAACATTTCCAAATTGTCTCATTGTGGCATTCTCCTCATTACCAAATATTTAAGATCATGACTTGTTCCCCTGTAGAAGACTAATAGATAAGGCGGTTTAAATGAATTTATTAATGTTAGTTATTGGCTTCTCTGTCACCTTTTATTCCCTCCATTTTTCATAAATGAAGTTATATTATAAATGTTGTAATCTCATGGGACGTGCGGTGTTTGGATAGGAGGGAGCATTCTTGCATCTCGGGGTTCCTTCCAAACAAATGTGGTTCTCCAAAGCAGAGTGAGTTTGTTATATTCAAAACAGATCTGGGCTCTACACCCACCTTTATAAATCCCGGGGACTGCATCAAGACGCTATTTTCGCTCATCAAAACAGAAAACGACCCTAGCAATATATTTTCTATCATGACTCTACTCATGTGGTTCTGTTTGGCAGGTATGAAGAGCATGGGAGCTCTTATATTCAAAGGAAATGCCCATAGAATCTGACCAACATAGAAACAGTTGCCTTTTGATCTATTCCTGCTGCTGTGGAGATACCCTTGTTATTTCCTGCAACGCTTGAGCTAACCATAAACCACCATTAATGTAATTTGTGGACCAGACAAATTGATCAGAAATTCATAAGTTTGTGGATTTCTATGTCCTAGGATAACTGGATAAGCATTTTGGGAGTTGCATCAAAATTATTTTGAGTTGATATCATATTTTGATTCGGACTATGTGTGTTTATGTATTTTATAGGAATTAATATGGCTTGATTATACATGTTATGCAGCAAGCTGTTTAGTTATATTCTTGCAGGGTTGCAGTTTTCTTCAAGTTTGTATTTAGTCGTAAACATGTACGTTTCAGAAGAGCTCTAAAATCTTTCTATCCCTGAAAGCTGTCATTTTGAATTCATCAAATTATCTTTGATTGTGCCAAATCTTTGATTCCGCACTGCTACTAGGGACTCTCGGTCAATCAAGGAGTAAGTGTACAAGATGTTTGAGACTATACCATTGCGATGTGGCTGCCGAGCAAATGATGTATGTAAATGTAGACAAAACCGACAATATTTCCTTTTCCTTATGGGGGATAGAAGCAGTCACAATTTTCGACTCTTCTTATAAACGAAGCAACAGTGAAGAGAAAAGTTCAATTCGTGTTACCTTAGGACCTGGGCACATCGAAACCATGCAACAGATTCCCACTCCATAAAAGAATCACAAGAAAACAAAGGAATGTACCATATACGTCCACTCCAACTTCTCGGATAAACTAATGATGCAATGAGCACATTCAAGCAATTGAATGGAGCAGCACTTGAAATGCACGACATAAAAGACTACCGTTCCCATAAATGCACGAGTAAACGTACATGAGTAAACGCACGAGTAAACGTATACTGGAAATATATAAGAAATACACGACATAAACACATCTTAATTACGATCACGCCATTCCATAAATGGTTAATCGGGTTGCTCTAATTCCACATGCTCGTGCCTATTATGCACATATGCCACGCGTTGCAAGACTCTACGAAATTCAGCTGAATTGGGGTTTCGATCGGGAACAACTTCTGCTATATTAGGATTTTCAAAGTAATCATGGTTAATAATAGGTTCAGAGTCTCCATAAACGTAAGCGTTCAAATAGTTATGTCGTTCTTCCTCAACAATCATGTTATGCAAAATAATGCACGCCGACATAACATCATGGAGCACATCTTTGTCCCACAAGCGAGCTTTGCCTCTAACAATTGCAAAACGAGATTGAAGAACCCCAAATGCTCGTTCAACGTCTTTTCTATAAGATTCTTGCATCAGCGTAAAAAATTTATCTCTTCTTGATTTAGGATTCCTTTTCGCCTTCACTAGTGTAGACAACTGAGGATATATACCGTCAGCCAAGTAATAACCGACAGTATAGTCCTTACCCATGAGAGAATAGTTTGCCGGAGGGGTTAAACCTAATGTTAGTTTGTGAAAAAGATTAGAGCGCCACAAAACATTAACATCATTATTAGTACCTGGTAAACCAAAGTAAGCATGCCATATCCACATGTCGAAAGAAGCAAAGCGCCTCGAAAGTACAAGAGTTGCCGATCCATGTCGCCCAAGATATATCGTCTCGCCCATTCCATTGGACATGCTTGCCATGTCCAATGCATCTGATCTAGGCGCCAAGCATGCCGGAAAACCTCTTAACTTCAAAGAACACGGAGCAATCGGCAATGTCTTCTTCATTTGGAGATCTCGGATATTGTGCACCAAATCTCTCCACCACATGTTTGCAAAACATTTTAACAAAGGAGAGTGTTGTTGGATCACGGCAATCTGAAAATCTTGATCCATTGAATCAATTTGGGCTTCCGTTTGCTAGCATTTGCAATGCACACATTATTTTGCCGTGTGACGACAAACCGGGTTTATTGGCTGCATCATATTTCTTCATCCAGAAATCACTATGTTCCTTAAGACCACTCCTAATCCTCAAGAATAGGTGACTGCTCATTCTGTTGCGCTTCCGAAATAAAACTTCATCATATGTGGGATTGACACCGAAATAATCGGCCTTTAAGAGAGCATTTCCCGTTGCCCTATTACGATTCCTATAAGCTCGTCCTGGGACGGACCCAATACGGAGAGTTGGTTGATTAGAGTTTTCAATGATATGAGCTCTGTAACAAGATTCATTTGAATCATGAGTCGCATTTCGGGCCAACACTTCTTGTTCATGCATGAAGTGTCTTTCAATACGTCGTCTTCTCTGGGAATCAGAATCATAATCATTATCACTATCATAATTCATTTTGCTAGTAAATAAATTATGGAATAAAAATTGAAAATATTAAAATTGTGTGAGATAGCAAATTGGTTTAATTTCTTGCCGAAGAGTTATGTTATATATCTTTGGTGGAGGGCGGGAGAGTACACATGCAACATCGTACTCTAGTACTCTAGATAGATTACATAATTTTTTATCTTGCACACACCCCAATAAATAGATTCCATGCATGCATGATTCATTTCAATCTTGCCCACAATTATTTATCTTGCACACACCCCAATAATTTCTTAGATAATTCATTACAATCTTGCCCACAACCCAATGACCCTAATCAATAGCGTCTGGACCACGAGAAAGTAAAATTCAATAATTCAATTTGACCCTATAAAAGAATGTATTTTCCTCTCTGAAAGTCACATTCCGCAAACATCGGTAATATTTTATTTTTGTATTATCAATATCTTGTCTTTATCTCTCTCTCTTTCACTCTTTTCAAGAACAATGTCAAGCGAGGAGGATCATCATTTAGCATTGATGAAGACACGATTATGCCAAGCATGGTTGGATAATTCAATTGATCCAATTACCGGAACAAATCAATCAGGCAACATATTGTGGGATAAAATTAAAGAACAATTTGAGAATCAGAGGATGATACGGGGTTTTACAGAGGCACGAACTATGAGAAGTGTTACAAGTCGTTGGCAACTTATAAATAAAGCGATTACTTTATTTACATTGGATGTTTGAATCAAGCCGAGGATATGAACAGTCGGGAACTAACGAAATGGACATTGTAAGATATTTATATATATATATATATATATATATATATATATATATATATATATATCAATTATTTAGCTAGAATATAATTGATTAAACTCAAACTATTTTTTTTTCTTTTACGGATGGAGCAAGCAAAGAAGTTGTATGTCACGGTCTTGGATAATAAACCCTTCAAATTTGATCATCGTGGTTTATTTTGAAAGACTACGAAAAATGGGCGCCATTCAATTCCAACTACACCTGGTTTCTCTCAAACTAATTTTCATAACGGGTCTCGGCTCCATTAAACGAACAAGATGGCATGGGGAACACGATTCACGAAATGCAAAGACCTGGTTCATCAAAAAGACCGGATTGTGGAAGAGACAAATCAAAAAAAAAAAAAAGTTGATAGTCAAAATGAAACTTCTCTCAAAGAATTAGCGACAATCTCAGCGGGCGATGGAGGCCATTGAGGCAAAGAACCGAGTGGGGAAAAATTTTATGAAAGAAGGCGTTTAATCCTTCAAGATTAAACTTGCTTAAAAAAAAAATTTCGTGAGACATTGGCATGGGAAAAGGAGATCATGAGCACAAATACATCAACTATGACACCTCAAGGAAAAGAATGGTACAAAAGCAAAAAAGAAACAAATTTTGAAAGATCAAACTCTTAGCAATTCACGGACTCCTTCAAGAAATTTGCACTTTGAAGAATCTGAGGAAAGCGATTGATTAATTTGATTAAGAATTTTAAATGTTTCGTATGTATTTGATGTATTTTTAATGTATTTCTTTTTAATTTGTTGTTTTTTTTATTTTCAATAAATGTTTTATTTAAATAATTAATTAAGTTGTTGGAATAAATTTAATCTTAAAATTGAAATTATAACAAAGAGATACAAATAAATCAAAAAAATTTAAAAGGGTAGGATAGAATGGTAATTGAACAAATTAAGTTATTAAAAAAAAAAAAAAAAAAAATCAATTCTGTACGCCATTGTGAGTGGCGTGTAACTTATTATTTCAATTAATAATTCAATTCTGTACGCCATTGTGAGTGGCGTGCAACAATAATTAACTTATTATTTAAATTAATTCACATTCCTACCCGCCACTGGCTATGGCGTGCAACACTAATAATGATTTTTTTGATTGCCCGCCATTGTCAATGGCGTACAGAGCATACGCTATAACGTTAAAATTGACTGCAAAAATAGAGAAATTTATGAAGATAGCGTTGGCGGTATAACGTTTTAACGTACCATTGGATCACATTTTACGTTAAATTTGATGATTTGCAGCACCATTGGACTTAGCCTAAGAGCCAAATCCTGTCTTCACAGTTGGATAGGCAACTAGAGGTCTAGAGCTCTTGTATTTTTATTTATTTTCATCATCTTACTTTCTTACTGAAAAAAAAACGTTTAACTTACTCTTTCCCTCCCAAAGATGAGGCTCAATGATTGCATGCCGAAAGCTTTATCCCCTTCCTCGTCAGGTATATCCTATCATTATTATGGCCAAAAAAAAAGTAAATTTAAATGTACAAGTAGCCAAAAAAGGGAGTAATTGTTTGACACGAAATTCTAATATGGAATATTAAAGCTCGTCAACTCCCTTGACATCCCTCTTTAAATTCTCTAATTGACATCTCTCCAGAGTCTTTGATATCTCAAATCTAAACAGTTAAAACATGCCAAAATAGGGTTGATTTTTTTCTTTAAAAAAAAATAATTTATGAGCATTAAAATAAATTAACAATTTTAAAACAGCTTTAGTAAATAGTAGAGATTGAAATTATCTAAAATTTTATGGATATGATTTATATAATGGTAAGATCATACCCACAAAGTATCAACCATTAACTCAACTTCTAAAGAGGGTATTGTATAAACGGTGTTGTATACGCACATATGGATCTAATATACCCATCCCTATATATTACAAACAAGTGAAAAATGTTGCTAATTGGAATTTGAAAGCTCTCAATATTCAATTCAAATTTGAATGGTGTCTTTTGCTTGTATAATAATTTACCTTAAGGAATGTGCCAACAGCCATGAAAATGCATATAATTACAAGTGAAAAGATTGCTGGTTTTGTGAATTCCAATGGTCTCCCCAGGACATATGTCTACAATTTCATCAACCAATATCAATATTAACAAGTTCAATCTTTAAAGGAAATAATTTTTTTTCCAATTGTTTTATTTTTTGCTAGATTGAAAAAAATCGTAAATACCTGGACATGGGAAAAGACAGTGATTGGGATCGTAAGTCCCCTTATACATACGAGACATAGTAAAGAAAGAAATTGGTTCTGCTTCCATCGGAGAAGGGGAAGCTATATAAGAAACATTTACAAAACATACAATAAAAATGTTAGAAGTTTTTATTAAAAAAAATAATTTTTAAGACTTTGGTCCTACGCTTAGTTGGTTTATTATACTTTGGCATACGACTGAGTTGACTAACAGTAAACAAACAGAACTAGGACTAAAGTTTAATATTCAAGCTTTTCTAGACCAAAGTCTAAAAACCCTAAAAAAAATATAAACTTTTTTTAGTAACTAAGTTACCATGGTTCAACATCTTCCTTTTTTGTGGAATTAGTAAGACGACAATATAAAAGCAAAATACATCAAAATAAGTGATTATATTGATATAATAAACTATAATATAAAACAAATTGAAATTATACATCAGAATAAGTGATTATGCTGATAATATAAACTATAAAACCAATTCAACAAGTTCCTTTTCTCAGGGGCTCTAAATGTTAAAATTAAAAAAATAAAAATAAGGGTTAACATAGGGATACCCCACCCCCCCCCCACCCCACCCAAAATTGCAAGATCCAACGGCTACGAGATGAAGTTTTTTTTTTTTTTTTTTTTTAACATGAAGAAGCATTACTGTTGGATCTTACGGGGGGGAGTTAAGTTCAATATGTGTTGCATGAAGTAATGTCTGTAACCTATATAGTAAAAAGTCGAAAAAAAAAATAGAGATGGAAAAAAAAAAAAAAAAGGAGAAATCATTCTTTTTATGTTGCATTTTCTTGTGTTGTCCACGCACTGGCACAATAGTGGGTCGGAATGAAGCAAATTGAGAAAACAAGTTTTTTACTAATGCACTTACATCAGTTGAATATACCGATGTAAAAAACATCCATGCCAGAACGCCATATAATACTGACGGAGACTTGAACTTCACTGCCAATGCAATGCCCTGCATGATGGGAAAATACTGTAAAACTGAGAAAATCAAGCTTAAATAAATGAGGATCTCTATAAAGTGTATGTACAAACTCATCTTTCTTCTTTCTTTTTTGCTAATTACGCTTGAGAATTTATTAATAATGAAAAAATAAAAATTGGAAGAGATCAGGTAACATGGGAGATGAGAAAGTAAAAATAGAGAAATATAGAAAAAGATAACCTATATATTTGCACAAACTTATCTTACTTCGTATAATTAAGAATCTATATGTGCAGGACTTCTCTTAAACAGACATGTCCGTTGACGGACATGTTCTTCGAAAATTTATATAGTGTCATCCGTTAAATAAGTTAATAAGCCATATATTAAAAAGTTTTGGACGACACTATATAAGTTTTCCAATAAACTATATAATTAAACTTCCCAAGAACATGTCCATCAACGGACATCTCCGTTTGAGAGAAGGCATGTCTGTATGTGGATGAATAGTGAAGGTGAGTGAGTTACTATGTGTTCCGTCATCTGAGATCAAGTTAACATGTGTCCATAACTTTTTTTTTCTATAAAATTAAGTTGGGTTAGGCAGACCCGTACTTGTTTATTAATTAAGAGAGTCTTGTGTCCATAACTTCACACCTCTTCTAAAATCTTTTCTACTTTGTTCTCAATTCTTCTAAAGACTTTACCTAGAATGTCACATGATACTATCTGGTGCTCCCACATATAAAGTTAGCCCAATCAAATAACTTACCTTTCATATATGTATATATATTAAGTGTTTTCATTCATTTTACATATAACGCACTAAATACAATTATAATCATGCACTTTAATTTGGCAAGTCAATTGGAATTCAAGAAGTACAAAATAAGCTTTAGAAATAACTAATATACCAGAATTCCTGATATGGCTACTATGGTTATGCCAGCTACAACAGATAACTCGCCGGAAGCAAGTGGAAGTGTTGGCTTGTTAATCTGTGAGGCCGCAAAGTGAGTAAGTGAGTGAGATGAGAAATAATAATCAAAGAAAAATTAAAAGTGAAACACCTTAAAACTAGTATATACATTATATATAAATAACTTTGATAATAACTGTAAATTTATTCAACTTTGTGTTTGATGTTGGATCAATACTGATGCAAATACATAACATAATTAGAGCCTTTAGATGCTTGGAAAGAAGGATTTTAATTTATGGAAATGTTACTTAACAACTTCTATTAATGATAGTGTGTTTTCCGGGTCAATATAGTAATATAAAAATAGGATAAATAATATGGATTGGCCATAAATAAGTATTTAAATAAGTTTAGTGAGTTATTTATTAGGTTTAGGAAACTAAGGTTTCTTGATATTTATGTTTTCTTAGGCTATAAATAATTATAATCGCCTCATTAGAGGATAGTTTTTTGGTGAATTAAAGTATTGATCAGAGAGTTTAGAGCTCTTTATTTGTGTTCTTGTTTGTGAGTTATTTTAGATCTAAGTGCCACGCTATACTGCATTATTTGGTATTGAAAGCTAGCTAAGTTCTTGGATCATGGCTTGTGAAAGAAGAAGACAGGTGGAATAGTATGAGAATCTGCTCTAGAACGCGTGATGAAGCGAGATCAATTAGCCGAACTTACATGACGGGTTTTTGCAGCATCAATCATAACATCGTCAATCTCCATCCCCTGTTATTGTGGATGAACGAGAAGACGAAGATAAAGAACATTCTTCTGCTGACTTTGATCGCGAGGAATTTTTTTATGCTGCTACAACTTGTGATTCCAAAAGATTGGGTTCCGAGCAGAAGGTAAAAAGTTCTAAAACTTCAAATTTTGTTGACGGGGTTGAAAAAAATTCTATTTTTATTCTTGAAGTTGAAGAAAAATTGGATCTTATTGATTATGGTTTACCCCTTGTGTTTGATGAGGAGTCTATTGAAGAGGAGATGTATTATCAAATTGATTCTAGTTATGATTCAACTGTTGATAAAAAGATTACTATATCATCCCAACTACCAGATTTTGATAAAAAAAATTGTTATGGAGTAGTCACCATCTCTTGTTTATGTTGATCATTTTTTGTTGGGAGCGAAGGTCTCCTCTAGATCCAATATCCAGATTGGTATGAGTCTTCTTTTGGTTCGTTTGTGAATAAAAAGTGTAGAACGTCTCAAAGTGAATATACAGAAGAAACAATATCTATGGTACTACTATTGCTCAATAAAACTCGATGGCGAGTTTCCTCCAACAATGGGGGAATGATGCATATACTGAACATAATAATACCCTTTAGATGCTTGGAAAGAAGGATTTTAGTTTATGGAAATGTTACTTAACAACTTCTATTAATCATAGTGTGTTTTTAGGGTCAATATAGTAATATAAAAATAGGATAAATAATATGGACGAAAATAAGGATTTAATTAAGTTTAGTAAGTTATTTATTAAGTTTAGAAAACTAGGGTTTCTTGAGAGTTATGTTCTCTTAGGCTATAAATAATTGTAATCACCTCATTAGATGATAGTTTTTTAGTGAATTAAAATATTGATTAGAGAGTTGAGAGCTATTTTAGATCTAAGCACCATGCTATACTGCATTAAATATCTAAAAAGAGGAAAGAATATAGTCCCATAATAATAATAATAATAATAATAAATATTGGGTTTGCTAACCAACATTGTTTCGTTCGATTTGCTTTTGATACATTTGGTTTTTTAGCGTCAGAAACAGTACGTTGAGGCTGCTTAGAAGGGTGCAGAAAGTAATGGACAACAATGTGATGATGGTTGGTTCCAATGAATATATGTTTAGAAAGATTGGGTTTGCTATTCAGAAAGGTCTTACAACTCAATTTGTTGCACACTTGACCTCCAAATCCTTTGTATGATTAATTTCAGAAATTTAATAAAATGTATTCTTCAAAAAACAAAAACAAAAAAAAAAAATGTGAAGAAAAGTATAAGAGTGGATCTCTCCCAAACTAGCTAGTACTGACGCATTGTAAGGATAAAACCTCGCGCCTAAGGCCAAGGTGGTTAAGTTGGGGACAATATCAGTGATAGGGAGTTTCGCGGGCCTAAAAGTAGGCACTACACATATAAAAAAAAAAACAAAAAAAAAACACTATATATACCTTGTCGCTTCTAATGTCATATAACAGATTTAAACCCATCATATATATGTTAGTGAATTCCATGGGCACCAAAGCCTGCAATAAAAATGGGATACTTCACGACAACTGGAAAATAAAATAAAATAAAATAAAAAAGATAAAAAATCTAATTCTAAAGTTTTTTCTTTCTCCGCGTATTTTGCGCGCACTCATTGTTCCCCTTAATTATCATTACCTTTAATAGTCCAACAAAAAAATTTGGCGATAGATCAGACAGACTTTGCAAAGGAAGAGTAGAAATCGAAAATAGTGCTACGACCTGACAAGGTTGATGAGCAAACATGTATAAGGTAGCTTTAATTAAAGTAGTTGTAATTCTAATAACTAAAACATAATTCACATATTAGTGCAAAGGTAAGTGTTGACTACTCATGGAACTTACAAGGGCAAGTGCTGAGCCACGACGGGTAAAGTTATGGAATATATGTATTTGCTTTGAGATCTTCGTCCACCATGAAATGGGCTTCTCTGGAACAAACACTTCCTCGTGTTTCGTTGTAGCAGAATAAGACGACCATTTGCTTAAATGATGTTTCTTCTTTAAAATTGGCTGGTAGATCCTTCCTGGATAGTCAGGGGCAGATCTAGAAGTTGGCTGACCCAAGCTGTAGCCACCCCTGACTTTGCTTTAAAAAAATTATAGTGGTAACTGTTCATAATTTATACCCCAAAAAAGTCAAAATAAAATAAAATAGTAGTGTGAATTAGTGCTACCCCCCCCTCCGGAGAAGCCTGCATCCGCCTGAAGGGGGAAAAAAGTTTTCTACATCTTTGTGGGATGTCATAAATTTGATTCCTCGACTCTCGAAATCTTGCATTAAGACTTATACAAAATATTGAAGTTCCGAAAAGAAGACTACATCAAATAATCTTCAAAACATACATGTTTATTTTGCATTTGCAATCTAAAACAAGACAAAACTATGTGTGCTTTTACGAGTTCGTGTTCCCAAAGAACACAAAAAAACACACACTCTAATGCGTGTTTTTTTTTTAATTAAATTTATTAATATATAAACAAATTACAATGGTGGAGGCTACATGTGCTCTACAAATTGTGCGACAAGCGAGTACCTTCTATCAATTTTTTTTCTAGAAAATGATAGATATTTGAATTCAAAGTTAAATACGTCTAAGGTAAAAAAAAAATAATTAAATAATAAAATAAAAAAATAATAAAAAAATAATTCTCCAGGATATTGTGGTTTCTGATGGTCCTGACTTTGGTGATTTACAGTGGCGTTTATCGACACTCCCATTACGTCTAGGCGGTTTAGGTATTTATTGTGCCAATCGATGTATCACGTTTGCTTTTTGTGGCCTCCCGTTGTCGGACCGAGCTTGAACCACATTCTTAGGAGTTGTGCCCGATACCTTTGGATGAGATTCTTGATGTTGCTAGCGGTGCATTGAGTCTCTGTCTACCGATTTTGACCTCCGGTTCTATGGTGTGAGTCTTTCCGTCCCCTCAAAACCACAAAAAGTTTTGGCGGAAGCGTTCTATGGTAAGATTGTTGTTTGGTCTTGAGAGGGAGTTTCAGGTTATCTGCTTTCGTCGAAAGCGGTCATTGGATGCTTACAATCGAGAACATGCAAAGGATTTCCTACTTGCTATTCGATGGAGGACTTGGGCGCCAAGATGTCGCCCGGTAGAGTATCGTTCTATTCTCCGGTACCGCCTCATGATTCCTTTGTACTTTCGGATGGTGGTCTATGCCCCTGTGTGCAAAAAGAGCGGACTAGATACTTTTGGGGATCATGCAAAGACATTGTAGATATTTTTCGGGCTTCAAATACCGACATGATCATGTCGAGAGATATTTTATGTGATGCATTTTGGAGGGTCTGGGGTGAAGAAGGAGGCTCCCGTGAATTTTCTCACCGATCCGAACGAGGGAGATCGACACTTCCGCCCTGCGGATGTATTGATCTACAATTGGTCCGAGGGGAGGCATCGTGTGTTGTTGTAACGGAGCCTCTCCATTAGTAGGGCTTGGGAATGGAGTCTTTGAGGTGGGAGAAGCGACTAATAGAAGCAAAATGGGTAGGGAAAATTGAGAAACACGAGGAGGCTTGTAGAGCTAACCAAAGATTGTTTCATTCCTTTCAGTTTTGACACCTTTGGTTTCTTGGCAGAACAGTCTGTTGAGCTCCTTAAGAGATTGCAAAAAGTTATGGATTGCAATGTAATGACAGTTGGTTCTAACGAGTTTGTTTTTAGGAGGATAGGTTTTGCTATTCAGAAAGGACTTGCGGCGCAGCTTGTTGCACGCTTGTCCTAATTATTTGTAAAACTCGTTATCATTATTAATAAAATTTCCACTTAAAAAAAAAAAAAAAAAAAAAAAAAAAAAAAGTTATAAACATACCTTTCACTCGTGCAAATGGCCTTAGTTTTTTCATTATACCCCCTGCAAAATAGAAGATATAAGTTATTATAGAGTCTAATTTAATTGGAACAACCATCTTAGAGGGGTTGAAGTGTGTGTTGTGCGGTTGTGCCAAAGATTTAATCCATATTTGATACTTCAAGTTCTCAAGAAAGTGATAATGGGAGAGATTTCAATTTTATTAATTGCTCCCAACGATATTTCCTCCAAGATATTTCCTCAAGTAGGGGTGCCAACGAGTCGGTTCCGATTTGGGTTTTAGCAGTTTCGGTTTCGATTATACTATTTGTGGTTCTATCAGTTCCGATTTTTATCGGTTTTAGTTGGAGAATTATAAGAACCGGACTCGAAACCATTAAAACCCACAGTTTTTTTTTCGTTATATATATATGCTCGGTTACCCATCAGGTATTACCTATTGGTTCTGGTTCCCAAACGGTTCGGTTCTTTTAGATCCAGTTCCTAATGGATATAACATGTACCAAAAACTAGAACATTCAGTTCCGGTTTATTTGGTTCCGAGGAATCGGATAACCATTTGCACCCCAACCTCCAAGTGCTCTAGGCCCAATTAAGAAGCACCACATGTCAACCGTATTTGGAAATCCAGCTAGCAACATATTTTTTAAAGTTGGAATTTACACTTAAAAAACAAAAAAGATGGAAACTTTAAAATTAGGAGAAAAACTTCGCTCAATAGCGTTTAAGACCAAAGTGTGCCCTACGTTTAAGACCAAAGTGTGCCCTAAGCGTCTATCCACCACACATCTATCAAATTTTCATTGCTTCGGTGAGGATTCTACACCAAACTCAATTCTTTTTTTTTTCTTCCTAAAATCTTCGATTTGATTCTCTTCTCTAATTAACCAAAAAATATATATTCTTTACTTTATTTTGAAAAAAAAAAAAAAAAAACAACAACATGCAATTCGAAATTAATATGTTGCCAAAAAAACATTCACTAACAAAAAAATGTCAAAATAGAGAGGGGGGGGATCAAAGTTTGATTTCATTCTTCCACAATTAAAAATAAATAACAAGAAAAAAGAACATAAACTAAAATGATGAAATAACAATTGTAAAATTAGAAAAAAAAAATGTCAATATCAAATATGGAGAAGCGCGCATGCTTTTTTTTCTTGTTATTTGCCTATGTATATTTTTATTAATGGGAAAATTTATTAAGTTGGTGGTGAAAATGAGGGGGTTTATTTTTAGTTCATGCGCAGGATTTTAAAAGAAAATGAAGGAATAAAAAAGTCAAAATTTATTTAGTTATAACTAGGGTGTGCTTGGCATCCGATTACCCGAAACCGAATCAGAACTGGAACCGTTTATAGCGATTTTGGGTCCTAAAATGTTAGACCTATTAAAAGTGGGTCTTCAAGAAATGAATCGAAAAAAAATTGAACCCGTTAGAACCGAATAATAAAAAATTGATGGGTACCCGAACCAAAATTGAAACCGGTTATTATGATTTTGATATATAAAGTTTAGTATTATATTAAACTAAATAAATGCAAACCCAAACATTATAATATATAGCTTTTTTTAAGTGTAAAAGTCTACTAAATATATAGAGGTAGCATAATAGTGAAGGTAGTTGCAGGTGCCGACTAGCAAAGTCAGTAAAATCTTTGGGTGATGATACCAGAGGTCTGAAGATTGAACCCCGCCAGCATCAAAGAGTTACTGATCTCATTTAAAAACAGACTTACCAATAAAAAAAAAAAAAATAGTGAAAGTATGTTATTAAATGCATGTTTGGTAACATACATTACATTGAACATGTGTATTATAAATATTAATAATAATATCAACAACTACACGCACGTATACTATTAATTAATTAATACAATGTATATATTAACTAATAAACGTGTACATGCATAATAATATACGTGCTTGATATATTACATGTGTAGATATATATACATATGATAATAAATGCGTGCAATGCTAACAATTGTAGTACATGTACTTATTATACATGTTAAAATTTGGATGATATATATTTATATAGGACGTATGTATGTATAGTATAATGTACACTTGTTCGATTTAAAATGCAAGTTAATGAACACGTACGTATAATTTATGTAATGTATTTATAGTTTTTAGAAAACTTTCAAAAATTATTGAATTTAGGACCATTACAAGTGTTATTGTCGCACTAAAAACCAACTTTTATATCGGTTATGTAATTAAAAACATAATTTTAATGATAATAATAATGTATAACCCAAGAAAGAACCGAAATCTGAATCGGAACCGACTTCATTAATGAGAATGGTTATTGATTTTTTAAATTAAAAAAAAAAAACTGAAAAACTGAACCCAGTAAGATCCGTTAAAAATAGAATCGAATCCGAAACCCATAAAAACCGAATCAGAACTGACCCATAAGCACCCCTAGTTATAACTACTAGCCAAATACACGTGCTATGCACGTGTGCTGAAATAACTTTGGATACATTAGTGGGTCCGGTCTCTCTCTAACAGTCCCTGAGTCTCTCTCATCAAGAAAACAACAAACAAAACATAAAGAAAAAACAAAAAGTAAAATATGACAACTTTATTGACTTTTGTTTTGCTTGACTGGCTCAAATGGCTTAAAGATGTGACGTGTCAAAAAATTAAGAACCGACAGAACCGATACACAGCTTATTCAGCTAACTCGAGTAGAGATATAATTAATAAAAGAGCACTTCTTCAGTGCGCGAGATGTATGGTGCGCAGAGAATATAGACCTTTGGATCAGTACTTCTGCCATACAATACACACGCACCCCTTGGTATGAGTGGCCCAGATTTGACAGCACACCATACGACCTGCGCACCAAAGATTTAGCCTTAATAAAATTATTAAAAGTTACAGAGAGTGACTCTCAGGACAAAGATGCTGAAAAAGTAACTCTCAACGACACCTTTTTATTTTTGTAACTCACAAGGACTGGGTAGATGAAAGGTCAAGTATACCCTTGATGCGAAATAAAAAACGAATCGGATAGATGAAATATCAAGTATACCCCTGACGCAAAATAATTAACATCCCGGCCCAGACGAAACGACCCGGTGTATTTAGTATGAACATTGAATGTTCATAATCCTTGGGTATGAACATTGATTGGGTATGAATATTCAATGTTCATAGTCTTTTGGGTATGAACATTGAACATTCAATGTTTATAGTCCTTGGGTATGAACATTCAATGTTCATAGTCTTTTGGGTATGAACATTGAACATTCAATGTTTATAGTCCTTGGGTATGAACATTCAATGTTCATAGTCATTTGGGTATGAGCATTGAACATTCAATGTTTATAGTCTTTGGGTATGAATATTCAATGTTCGTAGTCTTTTGGGTATGAACATTGAATACTCGTACATAAACATTCAATGTTCATAGTCCTTGGGTATGAACATTGATTATGTATGAACATTCAATGTTCATAGTCCTTTAAGTATAAACATTTGCATTCAATGTTCATAGTCCTTGGATATGAACATTCAATGTTCATAGTGAACATTCAATATTCATAGTCTTTGGGTATGAACATTCAATGTTCATAGTCCTTTGGATATGAACATTCAATGTTCATACATCAATATATTGTATAAAGTACATTCACATATTTGGATATGAACAATCATTGTTCATACACCAGCAGAAGGTATGAACACTCATTGTTCATAGTAAAATGACAGAAAAGATAAAATCGGAAAATATTTATTTTAAATCCGGGTCATTTGTCCTTGAGGGTTATTTTCACGGAAGGATATAACTGGCATTTAAAAAAATGTAAAAAGGCGGAGCCAACTTATTTTGTCCTTGAGAGTTACTAATTTTGAAATAGTGGGTTTGTGAGTTACTTTTCTCCAAAATTTGTCCTTGTGAGTTACTCACAAAAAACCATGTCCTCTAGACTTCATTTTCCCCAAAGGTAGGAGTGCAAAAAAAAAACCGTTGACCCATTATCCGGTAGGGTACCCGGTCTTCACCCGCCACCCAAACCTGCACCGACCCGAAAATAGACCTGCCCCGCCCCGCCACCGTTTCTACGCGGTCGGGCTATAGGTGTAGGTTCTATGCTCAAACCCGACCCGTCAAGCTGCCCGACCCGCACCGTGTCAAAAGTCGTTGACCCAACCCCATTGACCCGCACAATTTCAAGACTCTAACTCTAATATTTTTGTATTTTGTTTATATTTTCTTTTAACTTTTGTAAGAATTTGGGAGATATGAACATGAACTTATGAGTTCAACATCAATTTCAAATATTCAAGTTTGAACATTGGGTAAATATCAAAAGTTCAAATTCAACTTTCGAATTTTTAAGAAGATGAATCATTCATCCTTGTATTAATTTCGAATTCTTTAGTTTTTATTTTATTGTTTTGTACCATAGATCCTTGCTCCCATTTTCATTTTATCATACTATGGAAAATAATCAATTTACAAATGGTAAATCACGATAAAGAAGTTTCAAATTTACATATATGGTTTTGGATTCAAATTCAAGTTTTTTTTTTATTGATTGATTCAATTTTTTTCTCTATGTTGTGAATTGGAAATATATTACTTGCAGAATTAAAAAGTTTTTTTTGGGTGAAATTGAGTTAAAATGATAATTTCCACCCGACCCAGATGACCCGTCCAAAACCCGCCCCGTAAGCTGACCCAACGGGCCGGGTGATAGTAGTAAGACATCACACTTCAACCCGTCCCTCCCCGCCCCGTCGGAGACCACTGGATTTGTATCTCCTAGACCCGTCCCGCCCCGCCCCATCACTATTTGACTCGCGGTTGACCCGCCCCGCCCCGTATTACACCCCTACCCAAAGGGCCTCGGGACCAATTTCTTGTAAAAGTTAAAAGTAGATGTATGGTGGATACCAGTGTTTAGAAAACCGGACCAGACCGGTGGTTGAACCGGGGTCCGACTGGAACCGGTAAATTTTTGGTTCGGTTCAGTTAAAACTTGAGTTTATTGTTAGACTCTCGGTCTATGCTTAAACCGTGGTTGAACCAGCGAACCGGTTGAACCGAATCACTCTTATATTATTTTTTTTTTTTTTTTTTTTTTTGAAAAATTGATAATGTGGGGAGTTGAACCTAACACCTAAACAAGATAATCCAAACTCCAAACCAACATACTACTATGTATTTCTTTTATAAGAAATTTATTTTGATATATAATATCAATTAATATTGAATTAAAACATGTATTTATTTATTTTATTATTATAATTATTAAAAAATTTGCTAAATAAACATTAATCGGTCCGACCGAGTCGAACCATGGTTGAACCTGGTTGAACCATTTTAACAAAAAATCGGTTCGATTACTGGTTCGGTTTTCAAAACATTGGTGGATACACGCTTAGAAAACACTTTGGTCCTAAGGCGCTATTGACCGAAGATTTTCCTCTTCTTCTTCTTCGCGGAGAAGAGCAGTAGGCACTTTTCTAACCTCTACTGCACTTTTCGTCTTCGGCCTGCCTTTTTGTCAACAATTCCTTCTACCCTTGATTTAATTGAATATCCAATATTTATCATTTTATACCCCAATGAATATGAATAGTCATTTTCAACCTAATATGCTTTAAAATATGTATTGGAGTTGTTTAATCTAACATTTGATCATGGCTATAGAAAAAGGTCATTGATATATGTATTAGGGAACATAGGAATTAAGTTCCAGTAATTGAGTCTCAGCTCATGAGAAAGTGGCTATATAAATAAAATAATCCGAAGAGATGAATCACATAATTATAAGTTATATATGTTGAGTTTCTTGTACGTCTTCAATAATCAAGATAATAAGATTTATCTGTAAAACGGATAAAAGATTACTAGCAAGCTATATTAAAACTTGATTGGAATCACTATTTGAGTCTGAAAGATCGAGAAGATGAAGAAAGTTATATCTGAGAATCCATTCCCTCTATTTTCAGCAAATATTTTAGATTTTCTTTCTCCAATTTTGATGAGGGGCAAATTAGTGAGTCTAAGAAAAGGGCAGTTATATGTATACATGCGTCGCCTCTTGGAGGAAACATGGCCGGGAGCAAATCCTAACTGGTATGAAAAGCCACCATGGTAACCCCGTAACGACGGCCTGAATATCACTAAGGCAATACAAGGATTGTCTCTTTGGATGTTTAACTAACTGAACTTCCTTTTTAAGACTTTGGATCAGGGTTTTAACTTTTAACTATTTTGTACCTCCTGTCAATCAAGCTTCTAGGACATTATATACGTAAAGTCGAGGATATAAATGGTAGTATACCGTAAGGGTTCAATGCAGGCAAGGGTAACCCAAAAACGATCGAAAAAAAGATATTCTCGAATCTAAAACAAATGAGAAATACATATATAATCATTACAGATTACAGTGATATGATTAAGAAGAACTTTACCCAAAAGGAAAGAAAAAACGCAGAGTATAATACTGACATATATACCTTCCTCTTGAGCGGGACATGTTTTGGAAGTAAAAGTTGAACAAGCAACACTAGAAAGCATGATTTCTTTATCCTTTCTGTTTATAATGCTAGGCCTCTATCCTGCTCTCTCATGTACTCGTTGATTGTATTAATTGTATGTGATCTGTCTTATATATTGAAGATTTGGCAATATAACCCACCCTAGTATACTACTAAATTACTAACGCTTGTTAGAACGACCTGTATTTTTTTTGTTTCTTTTTTGGCTGGGGGTTCTAAACTGCTGACTTTTATTCATTCAAATGCTTCTTAGGCTGAGTCCAATGGCTCCCTATCCCTTTAAAAGTAGTGTTAAAGTCAATAAAGTAGAGCTAAAGTCAATAAAGTAGAAATTTAAAAAAAATTTAAAGTCGATAAAGTAGTAAATTTAAAATCAACATATTTTTGTTTCTATCTCTATTTTACTCTCTATATATGTATAGTAAAAAGAGATAGAAAAAAAATCCTTCAGATATATACATATAAAAATAATGATAGAGTAAAATATGTTGACTTTTAGCTTACATTTTGTTGATTTTAACTCTACTTTATCGACTTTTAACACTACTTTTAGGGCCGGATTGGAGCCATCGGACCTTAGGCCCTTAGCTAAGTGCCAACAATTGAATATTTGGGCTCTCCGGCCTCGTTCAAGGCATTTGGACACACTGTAACGATCGTGCGTAGCCGAAAAACGCGCACTTTCTTTTTATATATGTAACGAAACAGAGGATATATAGATGATATACAAACCTATTTATCAGATTAAATGATTTCGGGACATTTTGAGATCCAAAATTAATGCTGCTAAACAATTATGACGTTAAATTCTTAGTTTCCTTACTTTTTTATGAGTGTGTTCAAAAATCAAAATCACCCATTATTCCTATTATTTATTTTAGAATACATTTCTCGAACGGCGAGATTAAATCTCAACCACCACTCAGAACAATCCTATTATGCTAGATGGATGACGATGTAGATTTTCTCGTTTTATTACTATTGAAACGTGAGCAACGTAACATGCATTTCTCAACAGAAACGAAACTGGCTGAATATCTAACAAATCTTGTTTTAAATTCGAGGTAACTTACAATACAGGTGTTATAATCTTATTTTAACTCTAGTTCAGACGGATTACATAAATTCAAGAAAATTATATGATAACTTAGTACTCGGGAGTCGGGAGTTTCAAGTCACATCCCTAGATGGCTAGATGCACCGATTTAAAGTTTCAAACAAAACAAAAATAAAGGGAATGCGGATCACAACACCAATTTAAAATGAATTAACATACACCATACACGAGCTCCTAGTCACATCCCTATGTGCGCTGATTTTAACATAACAATAACAAAGAAAATGTCTTTACCAAAAAAAACAAAGAAAATGTGGAAAACACCACCAATTTAAAAAGAAACTAGTTGACGTAATGCTAGCGTTTTACATAAAAATATGTACCATTCCGTTTAGGTTATTTGCACCAAAATGCACATTTTTTTTTTCACATAAACCAATTTTTCAAGAAGAAAAAGAGAAAATGATGGGACTAACTGAAAGTTCAACATTTTGTATCAGGTGCCATTCAAGCATAGTTTCAGATTTTGGAATTCCGGCAAATCCAAAAATCGAAATTTATTAAATTTCGATCCTTATCATATTCGGAATTTCAATTGATTTCGGAATAATTAATATTTCGACTCTATATTTGAAATTCCGGTTTTTTAAAAAACCGAAATATTAGGCAGAATTCCGAGGTTTCGTTCAGAATCACAAATGCATTCAAGGTCGTCTTCAGAACAATTGAGGAGAAATGTTTATACTACTACTATAATACTATTATAGGGAACAATGAAATTTGGGGCACCAAATTTCACCCTTTCAACATTTTTGACATCCAACTTTAATTCTTTTATTTGTTGTTTCTGATTTATCCAATTTATAGTGTTTGTAATAAAAGCACTAGCAAAAATGGAGTTAACATTGGCATCTTACAATATGTTGAAGATATTCTTTTTCTTGTAGATGCCTAGCACATATACATGTGTATGATCAAGACTATCATTTTCTTGTTTAAAGTGGTGACTGGCCTCAAAGTCAATCTTGCAAAATCTTATATAACAGGTGTTGGAGAAGTGGCTAATTTGGCCTCTGTAAGTACCCTCCGTTCTCAAATCAATCACTACAGCACACGTGTCCACACACTAGGTCGTATATTCACAGTTCGTATATCACCAAGTCGTACAAAGTCACCAGGACGTAACCACGACTCAAACTCAAGTCATCCCAAATATCAAATACAGCCATACATGGAAACAAATTATCTACCGCGATCCTGAAGCTCAGTCAACGCACCAATGAAGGAGACATTTACTTTGTAACAACAGAAGTAATGCCGAATCATTAAGATAGCACAAAATATAGATCTACACTTGACAACGACCTTGAGCAAATAAGGAAGGTCAGCTCAAACACCTATAAATAGAGAGAGATGAACTATGTAAGGCTTGATTCAAGTTCACCCAAGAAACTTAATACATAGGCAGCTCTTATCCCAAGAAATAGTGTAGCCATTCCCCATTAACCTCAACATCAGGTCATAGGTAGAAACTCACACATCTACATTGGCGCCGTCTGCCGGTTCGTTTCCTTGAGAAAAAACATTCATACCATTTTCTCAAGCCCACGAAACTTGGTAAAACCACCATGGAAGGACAGCTCAAAGCTTCAACAGATCAAATGAAGACTCTCCAAGATTCTTTTATAGCCCTTCAACAAGAGAATCAAACTCTTCGCGAACAAACAACATCAAACACCAACAACATGGATCCCGACGCCATTGATCACAACGGCGTCGTAGCACTTACAACCACCACAAATCAACACCTTGACGGCTTCGCCGAGCGCTTGGAAAAATCAAGCAAAAAGGCCAGCGCAGCACAAATCGTTCAAAAGATGCTCCAATCTTACAGGACGTCACCATTAACTGCTGAAATCCGGGACAAGCAGCCTCCCAATGATTTCATCCAGCCAAAGCTTCCAATGTACGATGGCAGCTCGTGTCAAGATCAGCACGTAGCTCGGTTCAGCCAGATCCTGAGGCTCTACAGCGCTCTAGACTTCGACTACCTGAAATGCAGACTTTTCCCAGCCAGCCTAAAGGACGGAGCATTAGACTGGTTCTATATGCTAGCGCCTGATTCAATCCACAATTTCAACAAGCTGGCCGAAACATTTGCAGCAGGGTTTATCCACAATAGGAAGAAGCAAGCCGACCTAGACTCGTTATTTCAGCTGAAGCAAGCACACGGCAAGACCATTCGCGCCTTCTTAGGTCGTTTCAAAAAGGAATTGCTATCAATGGAGCCAGGCATCAAGGATAGCTTTGCAACCTCGACATTTGCCAATGCCCTCCTAGACAATTCTAAACTAGCAGGGTCCCTCATGTGCAATAAGCCATAACGCCTAGACAAAATGTACCTCAGAGTCAACAAGTACATGAAGTACAAAAAATGGATGGCTCAGCGCAAAGGTAAAGATGTCCTCGCAGTATGCGACAAACGGGGACCCAAAGAAAGCAAACATTATTTAGGCAACAACAAGGGCACCAACTCCCAGAAGCCATCTTACACTAAGAGAGAATTTTCCAACTTTTCCAGGACACCAAGCCATATCCTGAAGAAAATATATACAGCACCTTACTTCAAACCAAACATCAACAAGGTGATAGCAATACCAAGACGTCCATACTGCCACTTTCACAAACTCCACCACCATGACACAAATGAATGTTGGAGCCTCAACCATTACCTCCAAGACTTAGTCGAAGAGGGAAAGCTCAAAGAGTTCATGCTAGAAAACAACCTCAGGCATAAGCTGAATGCCAACCGCAATAGAAACAGGAGTCGTAGTCATGAACGACCTGCACGCAGAAGGAGTAGAAGCAGAACAGCCCGGTGATCTAAATCTCCAGGTCAGTCGAGGCACAACAGACGGCAACACTCCTCCGATTAGGAAGAGAAAAAGGTAATCCACATGATTACAGACACCTCCAACAACGAGACCTCTGGTAGTGAAAAGCGCAGGCGTGTAGGAGCACTACAAGAGATCTACCACCTCTCCCATAAAGATGAAATGATCACTTCTGCTAGTTCTCGATCTACAACTGAGATATCATTCATTGAGAAAGATCTTTATAAGGTGTGCGTACCTCATAATAATGTTCTAGTAGTGCACGTCAAGATCAACGGATGGACAGTCAAGCGGGTCTTAATCGATCCTGGTAACTCTTGCGTTATCCTCTTCTACAAAATATACAAGGACATGCACCTACCAGACTCGGTGATGATAGAGTCAAATGCACCACTCTACAGGTTCAATGGAGATCGCACAGATGCCATTAGAGATGTCATCCTACCAGTCTCCATTGGAAAAAAAGATGACATGGTCAAAACCTCAACACGCTTCAGTGTGATAGATGTCAAATCATCATACACTGCCATCTTAGGACGCAGGTGGATTCACAAGATCCAAGCAGTCCTATCAATCTTACACCAAGTCCTGCGGTTTCCTGGACCCCGAGGCATCATGGAGCTCAGAAAAAACCAACTAGAAGCTCACCAATGCAATCAAGTAAGCACAACAACCAAGGCCAAAACTCAGGTCGTCAAGGCAAATGACCTTCTGAAGCTGCCGGATCCTCAAGCTTCCAGCCCTCCAGCATCAATAACAGACAAGCTCAGGGAAAAACAAGCACAAGTCGAACCAAAATAGAAAGTCAATTTGGGCACAGATGATGACCCAAAATTTGTTTATGTAGGGGCTGATTTAGACCCCAGCTCAAGGAGCAACTTGTCAATTTTTTTATCTCTCAATAAAGATATTTTTGCTGGGTCGTATATCGATATGTCAGGAATCGACCCTCAGGTCGCTTCCCACAAATTAAATGTAGATCCATCAGAGAGGTCGAATACTCGACCTGGTTAGCTAATATTGTAGTCGTTCTTAAGAAAAATGGCCAGATACGACTCTGCATCGATTTCACCAACGTCAACAAGTATTGCCCAAAAGACAGCTTCCCCTTATCCAGGATTGACATACTGATAGATCAAACTTGCAAACATGAATTTTTATCATTTATGGACGCATATAGCGGATACAATCATAACCGAACAAGGAACGTTCTGCTACAACGACCTACCATTCGGCTTAAAGAACACCGGTGCGACCTACCAGAGACTTGTCACAAAAATGTTCAAAGACATGCTGGCCGACACTATGGAAGTCTACATAGACAATATGGTAGTCAAAAGCGCCAAGGCTGGCGACCACATTTCTCACTTACAAGAATCCTTTAGAAGATTATGCCAAAACAAAATGAAGCTCAACTCAGCAAAGTGCGTATTTGGGGTAGCCTCAGAGAAATTCTTAGGATACCTCGTCTCCCAACGACGCATTGAAGAAAATCTAGAGCAAATACGAGCTCTCTTTAAAATGCCAGAACTAACTAGCAAACAACAAATACACAAGTTATCTGGCATGGTTTCAGCCCTTAATAGATTTATCTCACGTGCATCTGACAAATGCAGACCATTCCTTCAAATACTAAAGAAGGGCGCAACATTCACATGGATAGACAAATGCCACAAAGCCTTCAACGACCTAAAGGCTTTCCTATCAACTCCACCCGTCCTGTCTAAACCAATGGCCAAGCAGAGGCCACAAACAAATCCATCAAAGAGAATCTCCAAAAGAAGTTGGAGAGCAAGGAAAGCCAATGGCCAGAATAACTCGAGAACATTTTATGGGCATACAGAACAACAGTACGAGCCAGTACCAATGAGTATCCTTTCACACTTTGCTTTGGAACATAAAAAGTAATACAATCAAAACTTACAATCACAACTACACGTTCTGACATCGTCAAATCAAGAGAAAACGACAACATCTTATCCAAAGAAGTCGACCTCCTAGATGAGCGCAGGAAAACTGCTGCAATATCCCTAGCTCGGTACCACCAAACCATCTAACGATCTTACAACAAGAATATCATCCCAAGATCTTTTCAAGCTGGCGACCTAGTTCTTAAAAAGACCTTAGCACAAGCCAAGCTTGACCCAACTTAGGAAGTCCCATACATAGTTCATAGAGTCATTGGAAACGGAGCTTACTAGATCAAAACTCAGCTCGGTGATGTGCTTCCCCGACCTTAGAATATAGCTATACTCAAGCGCTTTTACCAATAATTTTTCTCCAGATATAACAATCAATATGAATAAAATTTCATCAGCATTTTGAGTTTAAGTATTCTCCTTGCATTGCATGAATAATACAACTCTTACAATCGTTGCCCAATTTGGTATAACAAAGTAATCGACCTAACACCAACGCCAGGGTTGAACACGATTCAATTATAATTGCCACTGAAAGGCTAATTATCAAGCAAATCTAATCCACAGTCCTCCAAAAGGACCATAAATCAACTTAACACCAACACCAAGGTTAAGCACAATTCAACTATAATAGCCACGCAAAAGCTAATCATCAGTCAAATCTAATCCAAGGTACCTCCAAAATGACCACAAGTCAACTTAAGGCCTTTTGAAAGGGATAAGTTTGACTCAACTATAATTACCACTCAAAGGCTAATTATCAGTCAAAAATTAATTAGAGGTTCCCCCAAAAAGAACCACTCAATCAATTAACACAAACCTAAGGACACAAAAAAAACCTAGGTGCCAACTAGGCGCATATATCAGGTCGTGCACAGACACTTACGACCTACAAGCATCAAACGATCTACCAAAATACGACAGGTCGTCAAATTTACTACTATGCGGGACAGGTCGTCCAATAACAAGAAGCAAGGGAAGTAATCACATTCATACCAAATTCACTAATAATCTCATTTCAAAACAAGTAAATAATTTAACTACTTTACTTAATACAAAGTCAGTTAGATACTAGAGGCCCCCAAGTTATCTTGGAAAAACGACCTCAACATCCTCATCAAAAATTGAAGTTATCAGTATCAACAACAAAAAATAGTTCAAAAATTCCGCCCACCATCAAACATATCACAAGAAAAACAAGTTAGTTGACACGAGACAGATTCTCCACATTCAGGGGGTCCAGATTGCAATCCTCTTCACCAATAGAGCCACCAGCCAGATCACCACTTGCATTAAGCACTTCAGCAGCAACATGCTCAGTTAGTTCGGCAGCTAGAGCAGCACTCAAGTCGGTAGGTAGATCAGATCGTCTACTAGCATATATAGTAGTAATTTCTACAGTTACTGTTGCAGCCCCACTTTCAACAGACCTTTTCAAGGTTTTGTACTTATGTTCTAGTTTCATATAATCATCTACTAGAACGTAGACATCATCGCTCTCTACCAGATCGACCAGGTCGTTGTACTCTTTTTGAGCTCGTTCAGCAATGGCCTGCGATTGTTTGCTCTCAGCAATCCAATGTGCTACCTCCACCCTTGAAGAATCAAAAGATGGCTGCAATAAGGCCACCTTCCTAGCCAAATCACTGACCTAAGCCCTCAGCCCCACCACTTCAGCTTGTTCAACTTCTTACACAGCCACCAGTTTGTCATAAGCCTCCTTGGCAACCTCCAGCTCTTTATACAAGTCAAAAATAGTTGTCATCTCTCTCAACTTCCTATATATAGCCAAAACCTGACAAACTAACAAAATAAGTCAAAAATCAATAGCACAAAGCATAAAACAAAACTCAGATCGGAAGGATACTTACAAAACAGATCAAGCGATCCATGTCTTTCAGATTCGCCTCCAAATCCTTCCCAGTCTCCAGTGCGCTCCTATCCCCATCAAGGACAATGCTTTACAACAGTCCATTCACAACTAGTAAAGACTTGAAACTACAATCCCTATTCTTCACCAGCCACGTCAACCTACTCACAGGGTCGTAATAGGTGACCGTCCTATCTAAAACGTCAGACTTACCAACCTCATCACCTTGGAATGCACTTCTAGACCCTTTACATTTTTGGGCAATTGGCTCAGTGTCACTAGCCTTTTTCTTGCCCCTAGCATTAGCAACACCAACATCAACCGCCAGCTCCTTCAGGTTCATCCTTTTCAAAGGAGCCCGACCTGATGAAGTACGACCTTCCCCCATAACAAGTCGTTCCTTAGACTCAGGTCGCGTCCTCTTAGCCACCTCAGGCTCCCCACCTTCAGTTCGCCTCTTCAAATGAGGCCTACAAAATTAAGCGGGAGCATCACAACATCCCCCAGCACTCCCACCTCCACGTCCACCCCTATCATTCTCACCCCCTTCCATAGGTCATCTAAACATAGGACGACTACTAGAGCCTCCCCCAATAGTCCTTGTCCCAGAAACAGGTCCCCCTCCTTTGATCCTCTTTTTCCATCTTAGTGTTCAAGATAGAATCAGAGATCTCAAAAATTAACTTGCGGGCCCTCTTCTTTTGCTCAACCTTCTTCCGGTTGATCTTCTCACCTCTGCGCTTTTTGAAGTAATGTGCAACCTCTCCTAAAACAGATCGTTTCTCCTCCCAACTCAAACAAGCAAACTCTTCTATAGCTCCAGTGTTCGTACGCCCACGAATCGCAACCTCTGCAAGACAAAATAAAATTATCAGAACGTTGTAATATCAACTAACCTACATACACTACGACCTATCACATAACAACCTACCATCCCATTTTATAGTACGATTCACCAACTCCCAGTGAGAAGGATAATAATTACCCACGACCAGTAAATATCTACGCCCCCAATCCTCCTTACTCACACCCACAATCATAGGAGATTTACCCTTCAACACCTGCAAACTAAAATTCATAGCAGACAACTTCTTTATCGAAAAATGCTCAAGCACATCCGATAAATAGATGTTATAACCCTTATCATTCAACAAATTCAACACATGTAAAACTCTCCAACTATTCCTACAAACTGACAAGGGGCTTTCCCACAAAAGTTCAAAAACTCCACAGCAAGACGTGAGAATGGTAGCCTCAGCCTAGCCTTCAGTTGACCATAACAAACCACAACACCCCCATCCCGAGGAACGTAATCCAAGCCAAATACATTCCTCTCTCCACTTAGGTCGTATATTTCCAGGTCGGAGTTCTCCAAACCAAACTCCCCCCTCAAATCAATAGTATTACCTACCGACCTAGGTACCGCCTCCTCAGCTACCGTCTCTAATGAGGAAGACGATGACGCCTCATCTCCACTACGCGCCCTAACACCACTATCTCCATCACTCACAGTTGTCTCCCTCGACTGATTCAGTGCCATTTCCCTACTCACACTACCACTAGTAATCGACATGACAACACAAAAGCAAAAAGAAAACAAAAATATCTAATTTTTTCTATAAAAAAGAAACGCACCTGAAGACGAAAGGTTGGAAATTTTTTGTTTTTCTCTTTCTGCTTTTCTTCCTTTGTTTTGATAAAATGAGGAGACGAATGACCTTCAGACACAAAATCCTTTAGCCGCACAAATCTCGAAACAACCAAAACATTTTGCCTTCCCCACAAAACACAATTATAACCAACTTGCCTCGCCCACAAACCCGCCGTGAGTTGGGCCCATAGATCAAATCCAAACAGTTCCTGCACATTTTCCAAAACCGTTCATTTCTTTCAAATAAACCAGCTGTATAACATGTGTAAAGAGCTTTATTTTATCTTTTCTTTTCACACCAGCGCTATCCAAAAAAATAAATAAAATAAAGTGGGTTGTGTAAGTACCCTCCATTCTCAAACCAATCACTACATCACACGTGTCCACATACCATGTCGTATCTTCACAACTCGTATATCACCAGGTCGTACCAAGTCATCAGGACGTAACCATGACCCACACTCAGGTCGTCCCAAATATCAAACACAGCCATACATGAAAACAAATGATCTACCGCGATCCTGAAGCTCAGTCAACGCACCAATGATGGAGACATTTACTTTGTAACTGTAGAAGTAATGACGAATTGTCAAGATAGCACAAAATATAGATCTATACTTGACAACGGCCTGGAGCAAATAAGGAAGGTCAACTCAAACACCTATAAGTATAGAGAGATGAACTACGTAAGACTTGATTCATGTTCACCTAAGAAACTTGATACGTAGGCAACTCTTATCCTAAGAAAGAGTGCAGCCATTCCCTATTAACCTCAACATCAGGTCGTAGCACTACAAGATATGGGGTCTTTGGCGACAAAAAAAAACGTCACTGAATATTGTGAAAGCGTCGCTAATTATATTTCGGCGACGTTTTTTGGAGTGTCCCGCCATCGTGGACAATGATATAGTCGTCAAAGATACATAGCGACGATTTTACAACGTCGCCAAAGATGAGATATTCATCGACGATGCAAAACATCGCTATTGCTTTTATTTTGTCGCTAACTCATTTCCGTGTTTTCTACACAATAACGTCGCAAAAGATGTACTTTTAGCGACGTCTTCAAAATCGCCGCTAGTAATGCCTTAATTGCAATGTTTCTATCGTCGGTAAATATCCAAATTTTTTGAAAATTTTAGTGTTGTTCACGACGTTATAATTATCGCTATAAGTCCATTTTTTTTAAAAAAAAATGGTGTTATTAGCACCGTTTTTAGTGTCCCTAGATATAAGCATTGTTTCAAATAAACTGTTGCTAAAATTCTATTTTTTAAAATTTATATTTGTATGTAGATTATTTGGCGACTATAAAAGAATAATTAGAAGTTGTGTCATTGTTTGTTTCTTTTTATATTTTTTTCTTCCCAATATACACTTGGTCCCTGTTTTTCCTGCTTACACATACAACAATTAAACCTAATAAAATAAACAAAACAACATCAAATCAATTACCTAAAACTGTATAAGAAAGAGTCGGACAATTTACTTCATTAATGATAATAAAAAAAAGTAACATCATTCTGTACAAAGTTTCTTATGAACTCATCTTACATAATAAAACTACAAAAAAAAAATGACAATTTATCAACTGAAACCATCTTTGCAAAAAACTTTGCTAACACATGACACAATTGCGCATTGATTTACCAACGACCTCTTGCAATACAAACCCATTTCTCTTCTGACATAAGTTTATCTATAGAAAAAAAATATAATTCATTAGACCTAAAGCTTTGAATGAAAATTTAACTCTTCTTAAAATTAATTAATTCTTAAGTTTGGAAAACAATACATGTTATATGCTTTGTGTACATGCATGAGCATACCTTTACGCTAGTAACTTTGCATGTAAACAAATTCAATTTATTGACATTCCAAAGAGAATAACAACGAATACTAGATAGTACAATCCACAAAAAGTTTCCAGTATAGAGAACCAAGTAGAATAAACTACACCCTTGGCCTGAGTCACTGAGTGGATATGACAGATGATCATATTAACATAAAACAAACTAAAAGCGATCATTCCTTTACATCTTAAGAGAATTCTGCAACTCCCTATACTCCTAAGAGCACCTTGACTACCAATATAAAGTTCTCTAGTGAAGCCGTTAATGTACAGTAGCAATCATTCCTCTAAGTATTCCTCAAACAAATTTACAACTTAATACCTTAATCAAAAGTTAGAATCAATGTAATTAATTAGGTGTAACAATAGGAGCAAGGGTGCAACTTGATCCTATCCATTTACTACCAACGCTATCACACAAATAGGAAACATCACTATTTAAACAAGTAAAAGTAAGCAACATTGAACCTGTTTCACTGAAGAGTTATACCCTCGCCCAATGTACAACAAAGAATGTGTTAGTAAAAAAACAAACAACATCGAGTCAAAAAAAAAAATAGGTATCCAGTTTGTACATAATAGTACCCCCAAATCTCCTATTTTTTCTCTTTTGCCTAAACATCCCATGATACTTCAATGGAAAGTTGAACTATATATTACAGGATTTATTGACGATAAACTCAAAAAATCATTTCAACTAAGAAAAGGCCAGCCTCATCAAAAGGATCTCTTAGGTGATAATCATTACCAAAAATAATATGGCTTACTTCAGACCAAAGATATGAAGTAAAACAAGCAAAATATAAATCAGTAGATTGAATACCTGATACTAGCAGGATCTCTTATCTTAAATTCACCTTTATCTGTGTCATAGCCACAAATAACAACAACAAAATGACTTGCAAAGAGATAACATCATAGACCACTTATTATTATTTAAGTAAAGAGTCATATGTTTCAAATTTGCACAAGCCATGTCAACTTCTCTCTTTATAGAGAGAGAAAACTTCATGCTGCATAAAAGTTTTATGAATAGATAAGGGAAAAGAAAGGAACTTTTGATTATGTCAGTACTCAGTTGGAGCTAAAAGTCAATTCTCAGAAAACAAGGAATTAGGAGAAATCGGAAAGTTGGATATGAACACTTAGAATTAACCCAAAATAAGAATAAGAAACAAGTAACCCAGTCACAGGTTTAAGCCTTAACAAGAAAGAAGAACAAGAAGAATAGTTATAGTGAATGATTTCCTCATGAGCAGAATATCAAATGTTTAGTTGTCATATTACCAGAAGAGTGAACTGTTTCAATTGCTTTTCATGTCAAAAGAAGTATAACCCAATAACTCACTAGAGGATTAATATAGAAAACACAATTTCTTACCTGTATAACCTGCATTTACATCATACAAGCCAGAGACACAAACATCCCCCGGTTACGTCATATTGGCTTGAAGTCTTTAAGGGAAACTAAAATCATAGAACTCTAGAAAGTAATTAAAAATGAAAAACAGTAACACGACTATAATCTTCAAACTTGGCGAAAGAATACCAAACTAAATTTGAAGTTATAAACACATGAAAGAAAAAATAACATGGATACTTGACTCGATAAGTAAAGCACTACCACTGCAAAATAAGAACACACAAGTATAATCAATGACTTAAGTAGGTGATTTTGCATCGACTGTTTTTGAAAAATATATAGAAAGTTTAGAAAATACTAGAATGTTACTTACCTAGTGTGTAATACTTTGCAAACTTAACCACGAGTCTTTGCGTTTTGGATTTGCTGCTTTGAGCATCTTTTACAAGATTAGCCATTTTAGCTAGAAAATATCAACTATCACAATCTTCAGCTAAATCAATATCTCATAGGGTTACCTTGATCTTTTCAGAGGAGAAGAGCTGAAATGGCATGTCCAAATGTTGCCACAAGTGACCAAGAGATTACAAAAGAAAGAAAAACAAATCATTCATCCTCACAATAACTACAACTCTAAACTTTAGTCTAAAAATGGAGGCCAATGTATCAATTAGCTAACTAATGAAAACTAGGTTTGCACTTACAGATCCTTGCTTATAAAGAATGAATGAGTATTAGCTGAAGAAAAATGGGTCAAGCGGTCATATATTCTCTCAATATAAGCTCTTTCAATAAAAGGAGAAGTGTCAAGAATAAGTAACTCCAAAAGATAGTACTAATTCAATCAAAGTAACATGCAAAAAAAAAAAGATACCTACAACTATATATACTCACAACTCTTAACATCAACTCCTTTCCTTTCTTTCTTTCGTAAATCAAAGATTATTGCAACAAAGAAAGGCAAATTATTTTCAGATTTTCAAATTAAAGTTTGGCATTGCACTAAGCTTAACTAAGTGTATGTCTCATACCCTAGGTTGTTCCCTCCTTGCATGTAATCTGCTATAAGTAGTCCACTTTCCCGCACGTAGGTGCTTGACACACATAAAGTAAATAATAACAGCAAAATTTATGAGGAATCTCCGAGAATACTAGCTCACACCTTATTAAGCAATCAAGCAAATCAAGTACTAACACAAAAATCCTCGTATTTGAAATATGTAAATTCTAATTGCAGTGCCAAACCTAAGACAAAATTGTCTTAAGCTAGCTGCATTGTCCAGTCACCAAAAGTTTGTTTGTTATACAGACAAGATGATAAGCCAAAGATCGTTGAAATTAAATTGGGGCGTCTACAAATGAAGTCAAGCTGGAAACTATCATCTTGACAAACTAAAAGATTTCTCTGATTAGCATGTAATATGTCATACAAAGATCCCAAAAGAGTAGTGTTACGTTATCGTTTCACACAAAAGTAGACTATATCAACTCAAACTTATCAAAAGAAAACATGAAACATGAGCATTAGGTATAAGTAGTACTAATACCCTTCCATCTTAGATATCAAATCTTTGCATTTGAGGCCGTATGCATGTGTATCTTAACACTTAAGGGAGATGGCGTAATCAAGTAATAATGAATACACATAAATTTCTAATAAATGTGAAGGTAAAAAATGGCATGGGGTTTCCTATAGTAGGAAATTGAGATTAGTCACCTAATCTAAGTGAAACAAACAGAACACCTACATACAAATTGCATCAACCATGTGAACTATGTCCAGGACAAAGTTCAAAAACTTCATAGCATCTACCTTAAAATCGTAAATCATAAATCACATAATCAAGTACAATACCAACCACTCAATAAAAATAAACAAATAAACTAACTAAAGAGGTCTTACCTTGAGAACTGGAATGTTAGGAAGAAAAGATGGAGCTTGAGCAAATTTGAGCAAATGAACCATTAAATCCACTGTTTTTAATTTCAATTGATTAGATTTGATAATGCAAGTAAAAGGTGTAGTGGTGCACAATTTTAAAGATCTGATGGTGCCAAATAAAGCTCAAATTAAAACAAAGTAGTCAAACTTTCATCTCTTTCAATTCATACCTGATGAGAATAATCATATCTTGAATTCCTCCAGAATAAACCACTGCAACAGGTTGTGGAATGGCCTACATAAAGTAAAACAAAGAAACCCCATTTCTCATATACTAAAACCCTAACCCTAGGTCTACAAATTATAAAATAGAACGAAAAAGGGATGGTAAAATTGCATATTGTGGCTTCCAAACCCCGTCTCTCTTTTGCCATTTCATCGTGCTTTATATGGTGGTTCTGGTACACAAGTGCATTTTCTTTTGGTAGTGGAACTGTGGAAGGTTTGTCTTTTTTGTTGAAAAGAAAATAAAGGGGGAATAATACAAAAGAAAGTGGGTGTTAGTCATTTTCATTTTTCCTTAATCTTTTATTATCAATAATTTCAAAAATCATAGGCGCTAGATATCCAAAAATAGGGCGGTATGCCAAAACTTTGAACGGGTTGGAAACACTCAACCATTTGTGACGCCAATAATGTCGCGTGTTTGTGCTTCTAATTTTCCACTTTTACCAATACCATTGGCTACAATAAATAGCATCGCTCAAAAATACCTTCTAGCGATGCCTTTTTGAGAACGTCGGGATACAACTATCATCACCGACGTTAGAAGTCACCGTCATTGATAAAATGTTATTTTCAATAGTATTTTCGTCTCCAAAAAGCTTTTATTTATTTTAATATTTTGAACAAGACTTTCAGCAACATAAAAAGCGTCGCCAAAGACTTATTATCAAAAATAAGACAGTCGATAAATGGCGACATTCTTTACGTCGCCAAAAATGACAATTAGCCACGTTTTTGTATTGTCACTAAAAATTTTGTCGCTAAAAACAATTTGTTGTAGTGTAGGTAGAAACTCACACATCTATAGCCTCCTTAGCTAAAGTTGTCGGCGGCGCTGCGGTATTAGTACTCTCCCAATTAAATACCTTGCCCTCCCTTTGGGCACACAATACAAGAACAGAGAGTATATATGGGACCCGTCATCAAATCTTTTCACTCGAGACTGAACGGATGGAAGAGAAAATTATTATCAAAAGGTGGTTGACTTATTTTTATCAAGAGCACTCTTGCAAGTATTGTGGTTTATTATCTCTCTCTCCTCACAAGTCCAACTAGTGTTGCTAATAAAATTGAAAAAGTGATCAGGGACTTCTTATGGGGCTCTAGTGAAGAGAACAAAAAACATCATTTGGTGTCTTAGGATAGTATTTGCTCGCCTATTGACGAGGGTGGTCTTGGTATCTGGCATGTGAGGTTAATGAATCAGGCTCTCTTAGGGAAATGGATATGGAGATCGATATGGAATGGAATAAAATGTTATGTGGAAGGATGTGATCCAAGCTAAATATGGGCCTAGCAACAATAGTGGTAAATTGTTGAAAGTGAAGCAGACATATAGGCGTAGTTTGTGGCGTGGCATTCAAGCTTCTAAGGGCGGAAAAATTCTATGAAGGAATCAGACACAAAGTGGGTACAAGTAATAAAACTCTCTTTTGGCATGACTCTTGGTGTAGTGATATTCCTTTCGCTACAAGTTTCCATATATGCTTTACCAGTTTGCCGAGTACAAGCATAGAATTGTGGAGATGCATCTCTTTACTTAACGGCAGCACTTCATGGGACGACCCTCATCTTATAAGAATAAACTTTTGTGAAAGCGAAGCTCAAGCACTTGCAGCTTTAAACTCACTGCTACAAGGTGTCCAACTTAGAGATGGAGGTGATGCATGGGAGTGGAAATGGTCAAAGAACAAGATCTTCTCAGTAAAGTCTTTTTACCTGCAACTTTTCCCAACGCCAATCGGGTCATTTCCTTACCCTTATATTTTTTATTGCCGTAAAAAAACACTATCATTTGTTCTATGAATATCTTTTCTTAAGATTGTTATAAAAGGAGTTCGATAATTGAATAGAACATAAAGACAAAGGAAGAACATACTGTCAAGGCGTGTGAAAACATTGTCTTTAAGAAGAGAATTTGCCTCCTCAGATGGTGTATAAGGTCTCACGGGCGTCTCTACTCACAGAATTCAATGACAGAAGTTGACTAAGATACATTTCAATAATCTACTATACTAGAACAGCAACACAAAGAGAGCCTGATACAAGCCTTATATAGAGATACCAAGCCTTATATAGAGATGACTACAAGCCTTATTATATAGATATTTCAGTCACTCACAAAGAGTTAACTAACCAATATGAGACTAAAACAATAATATAGACGGCAAAATTAGTTTCCAAGAGTTTACCAACCAATATAGGCCAGTACTAAACAATCTTTATATAAGGCCAGTACTAACCAATATAGACGGCAAAATTAGTTTCCAAGAGTTTACCAACCAATGTTTTCGACATCATTAAACTAGATGTAGCCAACTAAACAAGTTCCTTGTGTGGGTTTCATCTTCGGTGCCTGAAATGTAACACAGTGGTATCGTTGTCGATGAATTTGGATTTTCTTGTTTGTTAATGTTCATTAGAAAGCTTGGTTGATTCCATTGTTTTGTTACTTTTTGAGAATTAGTGTGCAAGGGACATGTAAGTATTCACTCTAATGCTGTATATTGATGGTCCACGTGCTACAAAATTGATAATTTTAGAGAACACTTGTCCCGCTGTATGTCCTGGAATAGACTCACTGGTCTGACTTTGCACTAGAATTTGTCTTAGTTAGAGCTAGTGTGTTTTGTGATATAGTGACATAGGATGAAAAATTAGTTCTCTAAATCTATTTTCTAAGAGTTCCAGTTTCATGGTATTTGAATATCTGAGTCAGGAGTTACGTATGTTCAAAGATGGTTTTCTAGCCTGCCAGGAAAACTGTACTGGACTGACTTAGCGCTCAATTTTGTAGTAGTTAGAGTTAGGTTTGGGTTTTCGTGAACTACGCAATAAAGTTAGTACTCTGTATCTACTTTCTAACGGTTCAAATTTCATGGTGTTTGGATTACTGAGCTGGAAGTTAGGGGTTTCACTAGGTGGACTGCTCCAACTGAATTTTTATTGTACTGGACTATTTTCCAGCTGTGTTTTAGCATAGTTAGAGTCAAATTTAAACTATAATAACCTAGGCAGAAAAGTTAGCACTCAATCTGTGTTTTCAAATGTACTAAGTTTCATTGCAATTGAATAATTGTAGCAAGAATTATGCATCCTGCAAGATAGTGTTCAAACATAAATTTTTGAGACCGGTTCCTCTATAACCGGGTACAGAGATTGATCTCTGTACCACACACACACACATCTCGGAGCACACACACGGGTATCGAGGCACACACACATCTCGGATTTGGATCAACGGCGAGATAACACGATTACAGAGATGATCTCTGTACCCGGTTGTAGAGATCTCAAGTCCTAAATTTTTACTTAAACCTCATCGATCATAATTATGTTGTATTATATGGATCTTGTATGTTTATTGTGTGCCTTCATTTTTTTTTTATATGTGTATCACCTCTGGTGACTATGAATGGGTTTTAGAAGGCCTTTCTTTGGAGTAATCCAATAGCTAGAGTGTTTAAAGACCGAGAGAGTTAAATCCACAGAGAAATATATTTGTCGTTGTCTTTATCAGAAGGAGCAACTATACACTTTTCATTCCTATAGAAACACCCTAATTAATAGTAAGAGCTACGTAAGGCTTGATTCTAATCTTGAAAGATTTGATACATAGGCAGCCTTAGTTGAAGATCCAGCCACTATAGTATATATTTGTAGTTTTTACGTTGATATATGTGTGATGGTTGTCGTATCCGTATATGAATTTTTGTCTTACATACGAGTCAAGAAAATATATGTCTCTACTTAAATGAGAAACTATCCCACGAGTCTCGGAAAGTATGAGGAACTACTCATCTTGATGTGCATAGGGGTTAAATATTATTGTTGTATTCTTTTGAACTATTTAAACTAAACGGTGGTCATGTGGTAATATATTTAAATGTGATGATCACGTTCAGATTTTGTGGAAATTTAATGTTTATTTGGTGGTGGTGTTACCACCGGAACTTAGGGGTTTCGAAGAGGATATAAGAATTGAAATGGATGAAGTTTAGACTGTGTATTGATAAATGGATATTGTAAGTATACCCTAAAAAGGCTTGGAATGGTATCGGTATATATATTGGCTTCATTTTATTTTGTTGTGATTTGATTATTTGGTTCATTGAGAATTTTAATTATTGGTAGATTGCTTAATGGCATGTTATAAATTGTGGACTTTTCTTTCGTGAACTTTTATATACCTTATAAGATAAATTTGCATGTTGTGTGTTGTCCCTAGTGCTCCACAACTCCTAGTTTTGTTATTTTACTAGTTAATGCCCGTGCCCGTGCCTTTGGCACTGAAACTCTAAATATGATTATATATAACTTGAAGTTTGATTTACATATGGAATTTTCCTGAAAAAACATCTACACATGGTTAATTTGATTATATATAACTTGAAGTTTTGTATTTTTATTCTACTACAAAATGTCATTGTACGAAGAAGCTAGAGTTAAAGACAGTGTACCTGAGATCAATTCGAATGACATACACATAAGTAAAAAAGTACGTGAGCAATACTTGGCTTCTCCTCCTTCATTAGTTGTACAAATGACTCTTTGCTATATGGGATTGTGGAAATTCGAGTGATTTAGCCATATATCCTTTTGCTCTTTGAACTTCAATATGGAAAGAAGCCGCATTCTTCATTTGTCACACATTGAATATGAGACAAAAATGAGAAGAAATATCAATGTACTAAAGAGTTATTCTTGGATATACTCAAATCTCAACTCTCAACCTTCCATACCCCTTAAAACCAACCGATCATATGTATTAAACTATGTCGTATGAAATCTTGATCGCCAAAGAAGTTCTATATACTAAGGATGGGAGAAAGAAGAAGTTTGTTTTCTACCTACTGGAAAATATAACAGTAGCATGTTTAGCGTGGAATCACTTTCTAGAATATAAGAGAATAAAAGAAAACTATAAAAACTACAATCATGGACCTTTCAATACCATAAAAATTATCATTTCAATACCTCACAACCACAAATTATTCAACATTTTAACAATTGAATTGAAATTATTAGAAAAACGAAAGTGAAAGTAAGAATATTGAGACAAAAAAATCACCTTAACGTTAATCAAATATTCAATCAACCCTAAGAGTAGTCATGGTTGTTAATAAATTTAAACTACCATATATATACCAGCCAGTGACATAAAAATAAGTAAAAAGGTTGCAAAAAAAAAAAACTTTAGTAGCACTAAAGCTTGAAGTAAAACCAAGACCAATTGCAATATTACTAACCACCAAATAGACGTAGGACCTGAAAAGGAGTCACTAAAAAAGCATCAGAGTTGCAAAAATAATAACCAACAAAACAAACAATATTACCAATATCAAAAGCGGTTAGGAGAGTGCTTACCTCTGTATATCAATTGTCACGGACAAAAGAGGTGTTGGTAAGAGATGGTCATGTAAGGTGCAATTTTCTCCATTGCAACAACTGAACTTGGTTCCATGCACTGCGCAGCATACAGTCCCATTAAGTGTTTTGCATCAAAAAATTGTGCAGCAACAAGGAATTACTTTAACATGTCTAATTAAGAGAGAACATGACGGAGGGAAGAGAAATAGGATCCTAAATAGACACTACCAGCGAAGACAATTTTCTTTCATGTACTTTCTTAATTCTATAAGTCCATAAAAAAAACTAAGACATGGGCCTGGATTTCAATGGTATTCGACTATAATTTGTATTAAGAAGCCAATAACAAACTTTAAAGGAAAATAAATGCACCGGAATGCAACAATTGCAACAACAACACAAATAAAAGCATAATAAAATAAATTAGAGAGAACATGACAAAGGGAAGAGAAATAGGATCCTAAATAGACACTTCTAGCGAAAGACAATTTTCTTTCATGTTTTTTCTTAATTTTATAATTAACCATTGAATTGGATATCCCAAGTCCATTAAAAAAACTAAGACATGGACCTAGATTTCAATGGTACTCGATCTCGACAACAACTATAATTTGCATTAAGAAGCCAATAACAAACTTAAGGGAAAATAAACGCACCGGAATGCAACAATTGCAACAACAACACAAATAAAGGCACAATCAAATAAATTAAAATAAAACAGTAAAAATCAAATCAAATCAAACACTAAGAAAAGATTCAAAAATTGCAAATGCTCACCTGCTTGCTTATGTTGCCCCTTCTCTCCACATGCACTGTTAAGTATCAAATCAACCAAAGGAAATACCACATATAAATCAAGGAGGAAACAAACCAACACCAATAAGAATTGAACTAACCTCATGTGGTACGACATCATATCATTGGCATAAGCTTTTCAAAACCCATAGAACCAAGCAGTGTAATTCATTAGATTTATGTTTACCAAAGGAAGTCGTAAATGAACCTAAAAGAAATTTGAATCATAACTTAATCAACACTACACCAAAAAAGGTTTTTACTAACAGCTATATCCATTACTTATATTTTTACTAACGCTTATATCCGTTAGCTCTGGGGTGTTACAGTCACTTAGGCTAAATTTAGTAACGGATATAATTGTTACTTAAATTAATCTTAATAACGCTTATATCCGTTACTATAATTCTTTGTAACGGATAGCCAACTGTTGATCGACAGTTTAATCTATTCATTTCTAACGGATATAAGTGTTAGTAACGTTTGGCGCTGCTTTAGTTACTTTTATGGCAGGAAATCAATTTTCATATGTCACAAATATATCCGTTAGTAATAGATGTGCCACTTGCTATTAATATCGATATGTGTAACGGATACATCCGTTAGTAATAAATGTGTCACTTGCTATTGATATCGATGTATGTAACGGATATATCCGTTACTAAATTTTTGTTAGTTAAAAAAAATAAATATTTATTTTTTTCCTAGGTTAAAATGTCAAAAAAAGTTCACCTTGCACATATGAATATTCCATCTTATAGAGATATCACATTCCACAAACTTAATCAACATATAATAACAAAAAACAAAACCACTAATCAATTAAACATTATTATAAAAATATAGACACTAGTCCAAATCCCAATTTACAAATCAAACTTATATAGAAATGACTTCACCTAACCTAATCTTGGGATGTCTAATATGCTATCATAGAATATCCCATTGTATTGGTCGATCCGGGTCAGCGCTTTGTTATTGCTCTCTCGAAAGTGTTCCCCATCAATTTTAGGGTGCACATCTGCAATTCCATAACTTCTCCCACGATATCACCACTTATTTGACAAAGCCCGGCAAGAATTGAAATATCTGAGAAATATTGACACAGGTGTGTGTTGGTTTCTGACATGGCAACCTATATGAAGTAGGACATAGTTAGGTAAAAAAATATTTCAATCCTCTAGTTACACAAATATTTCTTGGGGTTAAAACCTTATAAAGCGCCTCCTTACAAGGAAATCAATGCTAGGGGCATCTCATGGAATTGTGACTATATGTTAACAGAGAGTGTTCTTAGTCTATCAGGGTAACCACAATTAGAAATTTTATGCGTCAATGTGTTTGTAACCACATATTAGAAATTTTATGCGTCAATGCGGATACTTATCTTATTGGGCACATATTAGCATTTGTTTCGGAGACACAACACAAACCTTTCCCTACTAGAAAGATTTTTTTTTTCTGCAAGAGTCAATTCATTACTGAGGCTTTCAAAATATGAAGTGTCCATGTCACATAGCTTAATGTGCTACTAAAGTACCAAAGAGAAAGGCCAAACCACCAAGGCAATGCCTTGAAATTTATCCTCTTTGCAGCCTAATACTTGTTCGGCAAAGACAATATTATTTCCTCAAATTCTAACATAAGCATAAGAAGTTTGTAACATCAATTGTTCGAACGAATCATTTAGCACAATAAACCACATCCCTAGTTGCTCAAAAACAGACATAAGTTTTCAAAGTTGCTACAAAGTTACCCGAGTACTACCGAGATCGGGCAAAATGGCACTTGCCCCAAAGAACCCTTGCTCTTCGCTTAGCTATAGAGGGTAGATGTGATCCTAAAGCAGATCTGGATCGATAAACAACATTCAAAATTCTAGTATGCTCGACTTGATCCCGTAGATCACTTAACCAATTAAGATGATGCAGTGACTGGACGCAAGAAATTTAAGGATTCCGATGTTAGCTAGCATGGTATGATAAAAGACAATCACAAAAACCACTCGCCATAAGCAGAACGGGAGAATCATGGAAAGCTAGCTCTTCCGCAAAGAACTGGACTTGCTTCCCTAGGATTAAAACTTGCACTAGTGGTTGGAGCTATCCACTGACAGAAAGGGGAGGAGTACCGGCCGAGCGCCCTGAATGAATAAGAAATGTACAGCCAGGGAATCCATGATTCCGATCACAATTCATTCAGCATCCTCTCATGAGCTAAGAAGAAAAGCCAAACATGAAAATTATTGATAGATCTCAAAAATATGACCTGAGATGTACTGCCCATACTAGAAGATTTTGTATTGAAGAGTCGCATCCCTGAAGATCAAAAAGAATTAGCCACTAGGGATACGAGAATAACAAAATATAGACGACAAGGGGTAAAATGTCAAGCAAAAATATGCTAAACTAAAAAACCAATAGGCATACTGCAAGCAAAAATCTTTATTTTTTTTGGTGAAATGAACATTTCATTGTTGAGATTTGACATTCATTAAATCAAAGAAAAGCTGGTCAAAAAGACCTACAAGGATATATGTAAGTAAAAGGGAAAACATAACAACATCTGGAAATCCTACAGATCCTAAGCACCCTGATCTAAGCATTAAAAAACTTGTGCTGAAACTCAGTTACGGATATCACCCGATTGACCAATCAAGAGTCCGGATAGCAAGAGAATCTAATCTAATTTTATGCCACATTGAGTGTAAAAGATACTGAGAAACCAAATCACGTTTGACGTCTTAAATGATATGTGCAGTGGTTTATCAAAAGAAACCGAATCGAATAAGAAATTTTATCAATGTTAAAGAATAAAGCATAGAACAAGAGTTAAAAAACAGATGGAAGGGCGCACCCAATTAGTATCTTTCAATCCTTCCCCAGCCCCAAAAACTGCATCCTGGCTATCTTTCCTACTTGAAAAGACTGAAATGCTATCATAAGCAAAGTCCAAGTAATCCCCCTGAAAAGTTTAAAGATGTCACAGGTGTGAATGAAACTAATAGGCTACCTAAACACGACAAAAATAAATCAAAAGGAAAACAAATGCAGTACATAAAATGAGCAAATGTATAACTAAATGAAGAATACAAAGCAGATCATTTAAAGGCAATCACTCACATTAAAAAGTATATAAGCTAGCATGTCACCTAGATAGAGAATAATACCAGCAGTAACAAGAAGTGCTTCACCTACGATGAGGACCAAGTGTTATATTAGACACAGGAGAAGAACAATAACCTATCTACCATATAACATGTACCAAGAACAGCCCTTACTTTGTCCCTTTCATACATGCTTAATCTTTAAACAAATTCAACGGTAAAGAAAATCCCATTTAGTAATGAAATGTGTTGCTAACTTGCACGTTAACCTTTCTACTCGCATGAGACCCGTTTGGTATCCCATGATACATAACGCTCGTAATATTTTAACTAGCCTCTACCTACTGACGATGAGAGCACCACATATGGCATTATGCAGATCCAACATTCTAAGATCCTATTGCTACTATTTCGCATGCATAGTATTAGATTGTATTTCTCATTCTAGTTTGTATCATATTCTCAGTATGCGACACCCTTTATACCCAACCATTTATATCATCTTAAAACTTATAGCGGTCATTCTTAAAACTCAGATTTAACCATATACCTAAGTTTCTAACCTTAGACTCCCAACGTAAACAGTTCAAACTTTCAGCAAATTGCAAATGCTGTCTTAGAACTACATGATATTAGATTTTTTTCTAACTTTATAGTAGAGAAACTATTCAAAATCAGTTTATATAATGCTTCTCTACAACCCCAATCTTTGGTAACGTACATCTAAACATTGTCTAGCTATGATTCTTGGGCACATCGAATCCGGTGCCGTACTATGATCATTTAATCTAATTGCAGTTCATATGGTCATGGAAGAATTTAATCAAACAATTTAAGTGCAAAAAGAAATTTAGTAGATTACTTGAATATTAATTGGAAGAGAACTACTTACTTGACCATTGAACATCCAAAGATACAAAGAAAACAAGAAAAGATCAGACCAGTGCACGGTGGTGATTAGATTACAATAACTATATGTAAAAGGTGTAGGAAAAATTGAGTTGGAACAGTTCAACTTTCAAAACCCGTAACTCCCATCTCAGTTATCCAATGATAATGAAACTGGGACCGTTAGAAATTAGATACAGAGACCTAACTTGTCACTGAAACTTAAAACCAACTCTAACTAAGACAAATTTGAGTGCAGAGTCAATCCAGCGCAAGCTGCCTGGGTAAACTGCAGCACAAGTATTCTAAACTTCTAAGCAAACGCACAATACTTATAGTATGGTTAATTAAGGATCTAATTCCACACATCCACTCAACCTCACAAAGTGCTAAGGAGTACGTGGAACCAAATAATTCAAGTAGAAGATGCAAGCATCAAACTATGTATCACCCAAGCTAATGATAACCGTTTTTCTAACTAAAAGTCCCTAAAACAGTTTTGGTAGTAAAAGTCCACGAAAAATTATTTCTACATGCACGCTAATTCAACACCCGATGAAAATTATAGTAACATGTTGCAACCAAACTAAACACAACAAAAGCTTATACAAACATATACACAAAATAATGTTATAACGATCACACGTGGCAACAAGGCCAAACGAATACGACTAGTCAAAATATCCTCAAACAAGGGCGTCAAAATCATTAAATGGGTTTTGAAAAAGTGATGCATTACAATGCAATACCTGTTTGGGAGGCTCAAGAGCATTAATTCCATTCCTTCCATTCACGATAGTCAAGGCGAGTTGTCAAAGCTTGTTCATAGCCCAATCAATAAACGAGTAACTGAAAAAAAATAAAATATATATATATATATATATATATATATATATATATATATATATATATATATATATATATATATATATATATATAAAACGATACAAAGGAACATACATGAGATCTAGATTCAAACTTTAAACCAATAGGCTAGTAACTTCAAATTCGTGTTCTATGGACCAAAATACAAACAAGGGAATACAATCAACTTGATACAAAAACATCAGTATACACAAAATATTAGAGGTAGCCATTTAATACATAATTGATATGGCTTGTATGACTAGTGAAGCCCCAAAATACTCAAGCTCGACTAAGCACGACTCCAATATCTATCATATAATACCCGGGCTTGTGAACTTGTCTTGGACATGACTAATTTCTTCCTCAATTATATAGTCAAATCTATGTGCATCAAGATCTAAGACCAAGGGAGTTAGTTCTTCAAATAGATAGAATAAGGAAATTGATCGATGCTTTTAAATCACTTGTATTTCCAACTCTAGATGCAAACCTAGCACATATTACAATTGAATTATCCCACTTACTAAAGAGCCTTTGTTTTTTCTCAGTTTAAAATGAGCACATAACATTCCAAAAACACAGTTTTGAAACTGTTCTGTTACGAATTCACAATATAGCGTGATGAACCAAGAGTAATCCTACCGAATAACTGGTGCAACATATATTTTTCTTTGTTGAGCATTAGCATTATGATAAATGTAACTAGTCAGGACATATGAAGTATATAGTTCATACCAAGTCACAAAACCACCCCATGAGGTGAGATTACACTAATTTAATCTTCATCCAATATATCAGAATCAACATTTCACCCCTTATTTCAGTATCAGTACATCAAAGAATTTCACATTATGCATATTCTCAATTCATGGAAAATTCAACCATTCATTACTTTTACACCCAATATAACTGTCTCAAATCCATACATCACTTCAAATACTCAAAAACATATTAAATAGTAACAAAACTAACATAAAAATCATATATTTACCTTCTAGCAGGAAGTAGATCAACAAGATGGGAGAATAAGAATTAAACTTAGCAGATTTTGAGCCTCAACAATGGCATCTTCAAAGAACTTCACTAGTTCTAAACCATGCAACCACGGAAGGGTCACCATGACCCAATGAAATTGGTTTTTTAGCTTCAACAAAGTTTCAAACTTTGCAACCAGGAAAAGTTAACAGACGCCTTGTCTCGTCCTTAATCTGGGACAAAAAGCGAAGTCGTTTTGCCAACTCAAGAAACCAATACGACGGGAAAAAAAAGATTTAAGACGGTATTGCTTGTTCTTTATTGGAAACGGGGAAAATAGTCCCAAGAGTGCGTCCTTTTTCACTGATTCTGGTGTAGTGATTGTTAAATCCTTTAGTATAGACTCAGATGGAAATGGTATCCAAACATACATTTCAATTTTTGCATGTAAAGGATGCACTTTCAGAGATAAAGAAAGCATTGGAACATGTTGCAAAGAGACAAACCTCATTCCCAAGTATTGGCATACTCTTCCTTTGACACAAGATCAACATGAGGCTCCACTAAACGCTCAACAAGGAGGTTTCCGTCAATCCGGGATCACCGGCTGTCAACTAAAATCTGTGAAAAAACGTAAAGAAAAGATGTGAACCAACTCTCCCACCTGCGCCTGCAAGAAAGTCAATAACAACTCTTCCCTCAAAGCGATTTTATCAAACCGACCTTAAATTTGTCATGCCATCGTGAGGACTTCCACAGTCCATGAATAGTCATGTGCAACATCGACGCGATACCATCCCACTATGTTCATCACTTATATGATATAACACCGCTATCTAATTATCTTCATGCTATCCTTGGCGAAAATGGATGTACAACTAAATTTTGTGAACTGTGATACTCGATCCGTTAGGCAATCCATGAGCCTGCCTAACATAAATAGAGATACATAACTTAGGCAAGCAATAACTCTACGCCGGGGCATACATGGTTTCCAAGAAAGAAAGCACGCGACTCTTTCGATTTGAATGGTGCACTTTGGTAGCTCCAATAATAGTCTTTGAAAGCAACATCTAGAAAAGGACGCCATCTTTCCCCTCGAGGAAACCATCCAAGATCCCTACCCTTCTTTCCTGACGGACATTCTGAATATTCTGATGCTAGCTAAAAATAAAGTAAAAATCTTAGTGTTTGTAAATTCTCTTTATTTTAACAATCTGCCCACTCGTTTCTGATTGTTTACAATTCAACAGATCCAAACTCATCATCACAAATCATCATATGAGCAATGTAGAATCACCAAAGGCTTGCTATTTTAGACAATTAGTAGAATTCATATGATTATCTTAGTTGTTCGCACTTGATATAAGAGAAGCGGCAAGCTTTTCAAGCAATACACACACACAAGAAAGTGATGAAAAGAGTTCGAGATGTTCTCGTGGTACCTTAGTGGCTTAGCATAAGTGATAATCACATCATTATGGATAATTACTTGGTCTGGCAGAGGGGATAGTATCTAATTATGAAAACCGATCCGCAACATTATTTGCCTTTGTACCGCGATATCTTCATCATCCACTTCATATCGGATTACAAAGACATCCGAGCAGTCTCCTATGCCCCCGCCACAGATTATATAACAACGTCACATAGTAATAACAATTTTCTAATAGCTAAGTGTGAAATATGTTGTCTTCATAAGAGTGGCAAGTTCTTTTCTACTTGGCAATGTAAAATTTTGACTAAATTTTAGTTAATAGAATGCAACACTCTGTAGGAACTTGGCAACCTACATAATAAAAGGGCAAGGGTAGTTTTTCTTTCCTGTAGGAAGGTAGATGTGAAGAATAATTGGACATACCTGAGTGATTGCAGGAGTTCGATAAGAAAGTTCTCTTGGTGAATCCTCATCAGAAGAGCTATCAGAACTGCTTGCATCTTCATAAACATCAGAGTATGTGACTCAACATCACTTCGAGGGCCATTACCGTCTGTCTTAGATTGATTTGAATGTCTTCTTGCAGATTTTGCAGAATTTGGAAAGCCCTGGATCATTTTTTTTTTTAATCAGCAGCAGAAGCAAAATTCTATGAGTAAAGACCAATAGAATAGAACGCGGTAGAATGAAAATGAGATACCTTTTTTTGTTGTGACTTGTGACTTCCGGATGTGCCCTTTATTCAACCGGGTTAGTCAAAAAGGCACACCTAAATATATAGTTTTCTTCCCTAGCTCTTTGTGCTTTTGTCTCACATATATGTAACCAATGGTATGTAGAATATCAACTCCAAAAGCTGTATTTTCAACACATAAGAAAAGAAATCATCTATCATACTCGACCATTTTAGTCACATGATTAATTTGGTTTGTGGTTGCAACCTTACTTTGTGGGCACAAGTCTAAAAAAGCGAGGGGTAAGCGGTAAGCCTCAACTCAATTTGAGGGGCCTCAGAGTGTGTGTGTTTCTCATTAAATATCACAATTCAGGCAAGCCGAAGAGTACACAAGAATCAGCCATAAAAGTTGGAAATCAACCATGGGTTTTACATTATAGTGAGAGCAGCATGAACAGAAATCCAAATATGCTTATTTGACTTGCTTGCTTATATATTTTGGAAATGGTTCTGCTTATAGACTTTCAATAGCATAATTAAAAATAAAAAACTACCCTGTGGTCTACACCTATTTAAATTTCATATATCATGGTTGGGTCTCTGGTTTATATATATAGGATTCAAACATGAATCTCGAATAAACATGGAATCGGTGTCCATTGCATTTGCTTATATAAAGTAATAATTAGATAGCCAGTGAGTAGGATAGTCAACCTGCATTAGATAGCCGTTTTGCTTCATGTTCAAAGATGTTGCATGAATCCATCTTTGTCACCACTTAACGTATTGGTTAAGAAAATCTCAAAGACCCTAGCGAGTTTTTCCTCTCGTTCCTTTTGGATAGCCTCTGATCAAGTAATTTAATGAATGAGAATGTTAGAGAACATAGATTTTATTGAGAAGCCTTGATATTGAAGCCTACAATCAAATCCAAGTAGCGTGTCTATAGTACAAGGATCACCCGGTGGAGCGGGCTTTTGTGGTTACAACAATGTAATGAAATTTTACAAACACTTACCGCAACTGTCATGTAGTTTTTTCAAGTATCACTATCATCGGCTAATTCAGATGAAGCCATTGATGCTACTGCAAGGTGTCCAATGTAATCCTCGAAAAGTTCACTTCCAAAAACAAGGGCAAAACATTGATGGGGCCAACATGGTCTCCCTACAAAGATATGGGTATAATAGCTCAATTATCGAATGAGGAATAAGAAAAAAAAAAAAAGAAACGACCCAGTTACTTATGCAAAAGGAGTCACTATGAAGATGATGTTGTATTGTTGTGAATAAACTCATGGGTGGAACTCCCCCGAAAACCGACTAACAAGGTGAGGGCCCAAGTGCAAACCCTAAACGACCTTTGGACGAAAACCAGAAAAACATTGGTACCACCTAACGCCGGATAGAAAATTTCATATTTTCCAATAACAAATTAGAACTGATGTAAGGCTCACCAAGTAGGGAACACCGTGATCCAAGTAAGCATACTATATGAAAAGTGTCTCATTCTTATAAATGAGGGTGGAACCGTCATCAAACTCTTCAAACACAAGCGAGAGAGGAGAGAGTCCTTTACTGTACTTCAAGATGTAGAAGGATGTGTCGATAGCAATAGCCACTAAGTCACCACTCGACAAAGCATTTCTCCAACAAGATAAACCTCGCATGCATCAAACAATTACACATTTATTAGTGATATAAATGAAAATAAGAACTTCATATTAAAATAGCTAATAGAAAGAAGAAGAAAATAAACAAAACTAACCAGGGGTTTACGATCATCCCGGCTGACTACTAATTGCTCAAAATATCTCGACATCCGCCATTTGCACGAAACTTAAATACACAAAAGGCCTTGGTTTGTTTACAACAAGGCAAGTCACTTACATAAAACCAATAAAAAGATTTGACAGCTAAAGAGTTCATTATATTATTACAACTAGACAAGACTAACCACATAAAAATTTCAAGGCATGACAACACACCCAAAAAGTTCCAAGTCATGGCAACTACAACCACATAAAAATATGTCTTGAGCTTCAACTAAAGCAGGAAGAGCAAAAAGTAGAGAAATCCAAAAAAAGGTCTAAAACCTACAAACATCAATCATACTTCAATCGCCCATCAAGCCAAGCTATATACCCTCCTTCAAGCCAAGTATTCAAAGTTTCATTACCATCTTGTGGACCATCATAAACAGTAGCATCGGGAACCAATACTTCATCAATATACACTCTTCTCTCTCCACCAACCAGAATTCTGCCATGACAAATTTTTGCACTTAAATCAATAGACCCTTTAGCAACTTATGTACCAAACTTATCTAGTAATGTGACTCTAGGCTGTTCAAGCGACCCAAAAGCAGGAGTCAAGTTCTGAGGGGTTGCTGGAGAATGGCGTTGAGCGGAACTTGAACCAACTTCAGTTCTGGGTGTAGTCACACCCATATGTGCTTTGGCATTGGCTATCACATTATTGCCTGTCGTAGTATTGCCTAGTTGTTGTTGAAGGAGAACCTATGCAGGTATAGATGAAGACATGATAATTTTAAAGTGTGGATTACATATTACTAACTCTAACCATTAACCGTAATTGCCAAGAAAAAACTGACCTTGAGCATTGATTTGACCTCAGACATGTCTGTCTCGACCTTTGATTTAAATGTAGCCACATCGGCCTCAACCTTTGCAACTGATGTAGCAGCCATTTGGTTGAGTAAAGAGCTTGCGACAGCAGCATGTTGTAGCTGCTTCCTAGAAACATTAGAACCAACTCCACGAACACGGTTCTTCTTATCCTTGCCAAGTACTTCAGTCAATGCATCGGAGTCGATGTCTCCCATGTCAGTCTCTCCAGATGCTAGTCTTCTTTCTTTAACTGCTTTCACTTGATCCTGCATTTATTTGTTTTTTTAAAAAAAAAGCAATCAAATAGCCCAAAATATACCCGGTAGCAATCAAAAACTGAAGTTACAAAATAGAAGCAGTAAAACTTCTACTCACATATTTTTCCCGAGCACTTTCCAAAACTGTTCCATCACTGCGTTCACGACCCTTAAGCCAATCATCAACTCGAGTTATTTTTGCTTGAGGGGTTTTGTTGTTGCTACTGGGAAATAATCATTGCTTAGTAATAGTGCTTCAAAAGGGCGACAATAGTATTCATATTTATATACATAATCAAAAGGCTTAATAATTTAAAAATGATACGCATTACCAAATCGTTATGCCTTTGGGAGAAGGTTCTCCTACCATTAGTACTACCAATAGTATTCATGGCCCTATTTGCCGCATTTTTCGTGATTCCTTTCTTTTACTTTAGTCCGAAGCTCATAGTCGACAAAATCTACCCAAAGAGCGGGGATTAATAGCGGTGTGGGCAGTTTTTCCTTAGTCGCTTCAATGCTTTCGGCTTTCTCCAAAACTTTGCCCTCAGTATGTCTTTTACGTGTCCTAAGCTTTTGAGAATAATTTGTCTCGACCAACGGACGAGCTTCAAAGTTTTCAACATTAAATTCGAATTCCTCCTATCATGAGTACAGTTGATAAGAAACAATATATTAAGACATAGCTTAGCTTAATGGTAAAGTTGATTATTTAATTAACACATTAAATAAATAAATAAAAATAATTACCGTCAAGGCTTTCCAAATTGCATCCTTAAAGCCACCATCCACTAGTCTCCAATCCTTGGTGTTAATAGGGATATTAAGCCTCACTTGGTTCCCTATTGCAGTTTTGAACTTGCTTGCATTTTGTCCAACAATTTGGCCATTAGGCCATAACTCAACAAGCACTTTCCGGAGGGACCCATTAATTGTGTCTTCTTGGATGGTGAGACATACATTGACTTTGCGTGGGAGAAGAGGCATCGATGCGATGACGGATTAATGCGGTTGTACCACGATTCCATTATTTAAAAATAGCCTAACAATTTCCAACAACATTTGAAAACAAATTATTAAGGATTTCATAACACTTAAAATATGACATAGCCAATTATTCAAAAAAAAACGAAAAGAAATAAAAGAATATGCACTATCAAATTAACCATAATATCCAAAATTAATTTTCCAAACTACTAGAAAATCTTAAGATGATCATAAAAAAAGGAAGGCAGGCATTTGAACATATTTTCAAAATTATTGCACACTACAATCAACGACGTGGTTCTAGCTGTGATCTCAAATGAGGTTGCTCTGCAAGAGTAGATTGGAAGTCTTCTAGTTCTGGTGCTTCTAGCTTGTCCACTTCGTTAGTCATTCGCCTTGGTGAATGTATGACCACCCACCAATCAGGATATTTCAAATCCCTCGAATAGAATACTTGATTGGCTTCTTTGGCACAAATGGCTGGCTCATCTAACATTTTGTCGGAACTCTTGAGCCGATTAAAATTTACCACCACCAAGTTAGAGTCTAGGCATAACTTACATCAATTGGTCTTATCTTCCACCCTAACCCAATCATAATAAAACACCACTTCCTTGAAATTTGTGTAATTCACCTCTAGTATCTGTTTGATGACTCCATACCACCTAGCAGACGCATCGATATGATTTTTATCTTTCCTACTTGATGTAAATGTAGTAATTGCACTCATGCAAACACCACAGTCTTGCGTAAGAACGGTTTCATCGTGAGACTTAGTAGAAAATACATAACCATTGATGCGATACTTTCGAAAAGTTTTAACTTTGAACAATGGTCCTCTAGCAAAGAACCACAATTCAGATGAAGTGTCGCCATTCTCCAACAACTACAGAGAAAACATACCACAATTCAAAAAGTGAAAATAACATAAAACATAACTTACTATCCTAATTAACAAATACCTTATTATATAACCAATCGATAAAATCTGTTTGTATCTCTAATTACGTCTTTGTTATCCCTTTTCTCACGCCGCCGGGAACTAGATTGCAAAGACTCACGATACTCACTACAATTTATTCAAATAAGTTAGAATATATGTGTGAATTTATTAATAGGGAAGTAAACATTCATGCCAAACACTAACACCTGTAGTGATCATCAAGTCCATCGACTTCCAAACGGAAAAGTAGCCATCTACGGATTTGTACAAATTGCTCCTTCGACAAAATCACATCTTTACCTTCAAGCACAGAACCCTCATTGCTATATTCATCATTTTCATCTAGAAACACTTGACCATTGGTTTTGTGATTCTTGGGCTGTGAATTTGGAATGTACTCCATTGCATACTTAACAGACTCTGAGACAAGATACGACTCTGCAATCGATCCTTCAACAAATCGTTTGTTACTGGGTATATCTTTGCACTCCTTCATTGGCCTAATTAAGTGATAAACCCATGAATGCATTTATTAATTTTATTTAAAAGCAAGGAAAAAAGAATTGGGATTGAAAGAAGGATTATTTACCGTTCAAACGGATACATCCAACGATTTTGAGCTAGTCCACACATTAATGCCTCATCAGCTAGATGCACAACAAGGTGAATGCTAATATCAAAAAATGATGGTGGAAAGTACTTTTCCAAAGACGACAACGCCTCTACAACCATGTACTTGGCATCTTGGATTTCTTTTCGAATTACAACTTTCGAACACAAAAGGTTAAAAAATAAGCTTATCTGATGAAGAGCTTTCCGCAAATCAGGATGAGTTGGAAAAACATGTTGAAGTAGCACGGGCAAAAGATATTGCATAATCACATGATAGTCGTGTGACTTCATTACAAGCAAACTAGGTGGATCAAGACTGACAATGTTACTCAGATTAGATGAAAAACCTTAAGGGAGCCTCAAAGTTTTCAAAGTTTTAAGGAAATCCATCTTCTCTGCTTTATCTAGGAAGAACGGTGCTGTAGGTTTAACTTGTTTCCTACTTGCATGGTCAGTTTGCATCCATTGATCCCGGTGTATGCCAAGTTCCCTCATATCCTCTCGTGCCTGGACTGTATCTTTCGATTTGTCTTTCTTATTAAGGATCGTGTCTAGTATATGCTCTGCAACATTCTTTTCAATGTGCATCACATCAATAGCATGACGAACTTTGTGATAGATCCAGTAAACAAGGAAAAACAATATGGACTTTCTATACCAGGCCGATGTAACTTCATTACCTTCATTGTCGTCAACCACAATTTGACCACCTCTCTTCCGCTTCTGACCAGGTTTATACTTCACATAACTCAATGTTTGCAAAAGTACATCGCCATTTAATTGTTGAGGAGGATTTCCACGCTCTTCTTTCTTGCTACCCACTAGCCCCAAGTACTTGCCGTTCCTGAACGGGTGATTGCCTTTAAGAAATATACGGTAATCTAAGTATACATTTTTCTGCTAGACTTCAAATATATGGAAGGAGTATTGTCACCACAAACGGGACAAGCTTTGTAACCATGTGTTACGCGAGCCCGCTAAGTTTCCATATGCAGGCAAATCATGGATACCCCACATTAGCATAGCCTTCAAAGTGAAGTTTTCTCTTTTGTTCATGTCATAAGCCAACACTCCTTTCCACAACTCTTTCAACTCATCGTACAATGGTTCAAGAAAAACATCGATGTCTCCTTTTGGTGCCTTTGGACCGGGTATAAGTAAAGACAACATCTGAAACTCTGTTTTCATGCACATAGAAGGAGGGAGATTGTAAGGCACAGTGATAACAGGCCAACAACTATAACTAGTAGATTGAATGCCACGTGGATTAAACCCATTGGTTGCAATTGCAAGCCAAACATTCATTTGCTCATTAGCAAAGTTTGGCCACTTTTCTTTACAACTTTTCCATCGACTGAATCAATTGGATGACGATATAAGCGCGAAGTCTGCGCTTTCGTGCATGCCATGTCATCTCATCGCGCTATCCACGGTATAGTATACAACTGCTTGAGTCTTGGAATTAAAGGAAAATGTCTCAGTACCTTGTTAGGCTCCTTGGAATTCTTCTTCCCTTTACTCCCCTCCTTAACTTTAAACCTTGGTGCTTGGCACTCGGGACATTCTGTCAAATATTTGTTCGTCTTCCAATATAAGATACAATTGTTCTCACATGTATGAATGCACGTAGCCTTCATCCCTAAGTCTTTCAACATCTCCTTCATTACCGGATACTTCTCAGGGAGGGTGTTACCTTTAGGCAACCACCGCCTCAACAAGGATAAGAGTACTGTCATACCAGTTCCAGACCAACCAAATTCTTTTTTTACATTATGAAGTTCTACAAGTGCTGAGAGAGTTGTCTCAGGACCTTCACATGTAGGATACAATTTTTCAGTTGCCTTTTTCTTATAATCGTAATACCTCTTTCCTAACTCTGGTTCAGGAACATAAGGGTCATCAAATTCAATTCCCAAACTGTCATCACCTGCCACCGTATCACCATGTAATCCAAAAGCAGAGTCGACAAAGTTTCTCATCCCAATCCCAACATCCCCAATGGTTTCTTCCTCAGTGTCCCCCATCTCAAACCCATCATCATCCGAGGTTTTTTCTCCAATATTTGCAACCAATGGAGGATGAACAGCAGCGTTAGATAAGTCCTCACCATGAAAAGTCCATACACGATAGGACTTCTCTATACCTTTTGAGATTAAATGGTATCCAACCTCTTTATACGTCAACCAATACCTATTCCGACACTTCTTGCACGGGCAAGGACACTTCTTCCCGCCCAACTTTCACTCTGCAAATTTAAGAAAAACCTCAACTCCCAATGAATAGACTACGCCGCCTCTTTCGTTTTCACTCATCCATTCTTTATCTATTGGTTCTGACATTCTATACTATTTTTAGACACCCAAGGGAAATAATGATCAGCATAAATAACAGACAACTAGCTATCCAAGTACAACCAAAAAACAAGAAACAAACGGCATCATAAATATAAATAATAGAAACTTTATATACATAAAATAAAAACCAAATAAAACCAATAAGTCCAATAAGTCCAACACGTGTGCTAAATACAAACACGTTTAAATACTACGCAGCTCGCAAGATAAAACCAATGCATAAATGATCTGGAAGTTATGATTCTAATCATGCATAATTACTAGTTCATTAACCCCCATACTGAAATGAGCTCCATACTCAAACCTATATAATCCAATTTAATCTTCATCTATTTTCGATATGATTTGACCTTACTTTTGAAACAATGTCGCCTAACATATTACTAGTCGTTCATAGGATGTGCAAATTATACAAGCATTGTCAGAATTCAGTAGCAACCTCTTATTTTATCATCAAAGATTGCAAAATATAAACTCGCGATAATACAAGAATTCAACCAAACTAAATATTCAAGTGTGCACAATAATGATATATCTTTCTCAACAAAGATCGCAAAAAAAAAAAAAAAAAAACTGGAGAAAGAAAACTACTTCAACAACTATATCTAAGATAACATCCAAGACTTAAGATTCCAAAAGATTTTAAATTTCAGCACTTGACAATGTGTAACTCAATACATTGAGTACAATACCATAAATTGTTTGTGTAACATAGAGTTACCATCATCATAAAATGTAACAGGGAACAAAACATGTAATTTATTCTAAAAAAAAAAAACATAAACCGCCGATTAAACCCCCAATTTACCCCTCTCTAACAACAAACATGAAAATTGTCATAATCAAATAGGAACATATCTTTTAACAACATGTTTCCTAGCAAAGAACAACACTAGCAACCAAACCACCAATAACACTAGTAACAACGCAGTTCTAGGACTCGACCTTAACTTAATAAAAAGCCCCAAGATCCAAACCAGCTAAAACATTATTCAACAACTATATCTAGATTCATTAAACAAAGTAGACTCAAAAAGTAGAGTGAGCACCGATTGGAAGCTTACCGAATTTTGAACTTTCACTTTTGATCACCCACTTCGCTACCAATAGTCCCTTTGGAATTCTACAAATAATTAAACCAGGAGAATGAGAGAGAGAAAGAAAAATTGATTTTTCAATCGAAAAAAAAACAATATGGTAAAATTGATTTGACGAATCGGTAAACAAATTGACTCAAGTCGAAATCGAGAGAGTCAACTCACTAACCCGGGTTTTAGAAAGTTGGAGAAGTAGAGAAAGAAATCGCAAGACTGTTTTCACAAGATTAGGGTTCTTAAGAGAGTTTTTCTTTTGTTTCCTTCCTAACTTAAAAACGGCGAAATTAGAATTGGCTAATTAAGTGTTAGCCTAAAAAAAAAGGGGAAACGCTTAAATTAGAATTGGCTAATTAAGTGTTAGCTGAAAAAAAAAAAAGAATGGAAGAATGGCGTGACCAAATACTGGCCCACTTCCGGTTTTTCTTTTCTTTTTCAAATTATTTTAATTTTGTTGCCTAATTTTCTACTTTTCTCACGAATATAAGTGTTAGCATATCCAAGAAAATTGTGAAAATATTATTTATATTATAATTCAAGATTTTAAGTAACACTTGCGGTCATAAGCAACGGATATATCCGTTACTTAATGAGTAACAGTTATTTCCGTTACTTATTAAAAATTTGCCCTGTTACAAAATAGCAGTTATGGTGTAGTGCAAGATAGGAAATATTTAACAACTGAACTATGATAGATTGATAACTTCATTAACAGCAAAGAATGGATAAGAGGGCATACCTGGATACCTTTAGTTGAGCGAAATAGGAAAAACAAACTGAACATGGAAGGAAGGTTAAAAGAAAATAAAAAAATCTACACAATAATTGTTACTTTAATTTAACAAATAGTAAAAGAAGTGAAGGGAGGGGATGAAGTCGAGAGAAACGAAATTGAGTAGTGTTTTCTAATTGGCTTTATTATCCCCCGCTTTTTTTTTTCTTGTTGTTTTTTTTTTAATTGACTTGCTCACCCACAAAACTTTATTGAAACAAAAGGAATGCTGAGAGAGAGAGAGAGAGAGAGAGAGAGAGAGAATGAAGTAGTTTGGACTTTGGAGAACTGGAGATTGGAGAAGGCCGAACAGAGAGAATGAAGGGTTTTTTAGAACGAAGGGTTTTTGCCGTTTATTTTTACAATTAATAATCTAATTAATATCTACATTAAATTGGTGGAGGGGCAAAAAAAGGGAGATGGAGAACGAAGAGTTTAGACTGGTTAAATTGGTTGGAACGGATTCCATAAAGAAGCATCATTGATAATGTGATAAAGAAATCACGGATTGCTTTTGAAATTATGTCATTGTTGTGGAAGAAGATATATGTTTCGACCAAATATGATCAAAACACCAAGTGTTGATGAAAAAGACGAAGAACGTAGAAAAGTAATTAGAAAAATGATGGTGATCGGGGGAATGATGAGACTGTACCTTGCGGTTGCCTACGTACCCAAATTATCAGTGGGATCAAGTCTCAAGAACGTAGTTCTGAATGAAAAATAGATATGTATTTATATAGGTAGAGTAGAGAATCCTTGTAGTTCAAGTATTCTTGTAGCTTGAGTCATTGTGATAGAATATAACTCTCAACTGATAATTATCTCTTTGATAAGAAATGAATCTGGACATAAATCAATGTACATTAGTGGCAAGCCATGTGGCTAAGGTTCAGCCTTAGACACATGAGTTAATGGGCCTGTACATTGATCCATGGTATTGCAAATTGGGCTTTAGCCCTGTCGATTAAATGAATAAAATAGAGACTCCTACCAATGGACGTTCGCCACGTAGGTGGGGGTCGAAACACCGCCCCCTCTTTGTCATGCGAACAAAGTTCACATGGCAAAGAAGAGAAGAAAAATCAAGGAAAACTTGGAATAAGAAAAGAGCAAGCGGAATGTATAACAAAGTGTCGTGTGGACGTAAATGATAGGAAAATGGACAATCGGAAAAAATTCGTGAATTATTGGAAACGAAATAATGTCAAATTAACGTATACGAAAGTGTCGTGTGAACGTAAACGATAGGAAAATGACAATCGGAAAAAATTCGTGAATTTATCGGAAACGACATAATGTCAAATTAACGTATATAGGACGCAATGTAATAAAAGAAGGCCGAAAAGGCATAGAAAAAAAAAAATAAAATATGCACAGAAATAAAATTGCAAAAGAAATCGATTGCCGAAAACTGTACCGAACGCATCACGTAAAAATACGAAATTTGAATTCGACGACGCGTGCCAGCGGAATAGCGATACTTGGATTATACCGTTGAAAATTAAACGTAGGGGCAGTATAGTAATAATAATAATAAAAGGAAGTTAAAACGTAATTGGACTCAAAGTGTTCGGATAAGATAAGAATTGAGTGTAGAGATGAAGTCGGAGTTGGAGAAGAATCCCACCAGCACTGGAAAACCTCGTAAACCTATATAAGTGCTGTATCCGCACATCCCACAATCTTATATCATATTTAATTAGAAAGCAACAAGGCCTTGATAGAAACACTGACAGAGAAGAAGAGTAACGCATCTGAGAAGGCAGACAACCGTCCTATAGCCATAGAGTAGTCCAGCTCGTTCAGTGACTGCCTTCGCTGTAGCCTTTGCCATAGAGTTATGAAGTTTGGTCTTGGCATGACCAGGTCGAAGAGCACGTAGAGCATCACAGACATTCTCAGGTTTGATTTCTCCAACTAAAAGTCATACACGTTTACTTCTAATATGAATTCTTGATCAAGTCGGTTTAACTTGATCAAACAGCTGGAAAACTTTCCCTCAGTGTTTCGGTTAGAATCCTCGTTTTCAAAAAATCTGAAGTTCTGTAAGAATGTGATCAGTTAAAGTATATCGATCGTGAATAATTCCCTCAAACCCATGCAAAGTCGTTCCTGAGTTTTGGAAATCTTGAATAGGTAGTTGAACGTCCACACTCATTGGTTGCGGGATGAGCTAGAACTTTGCTTTTTGGAATCAGTAATTGCTACTGGCTTGAAAAGAAAGGAGTTTGGAGGTTTAGACCACGGTGATGATCGAGCAAAGACCGCTAAGCTTAAAATAATTCCTATCCCTATCCACGGGTATCGGTGGATAGGGTTTTACAGAGAACCAAAACGGCTGGGTTCGATTTTTTGTGTAAAGGTGGCGGTGGTGGTCAGAACCAAGGTGGTGGCGGATTGTTAGTGGTATCGATGGAGCCAGAGAAGATGAACAAAGAACAAATTGAACTTGGGCTTGGGCTTTGGGTCAAGACTAAGTGGGTCGGTTGGGTTTGGGCCCGGATTCTATTTTAAGTTGTGTGGGTCGTAATTTAAATGTTTTGTTTGGGCCCAATTTAATTAAGTTTTGGGACCAGTTGTATTTTGTTTTGTTGGGCGGTTCGAGCTTTGTCAACCCGATTTTCGACCTATCTGAGACCCGATGTTATGTGCTTTTTTCAGGTAGAAACTACCGTAATATACGGATGAAATATAATCGAGAAGAAAAAAACTCGATGACGAACGCAGACTTGGTGAGGTGGAAAGAAGGTGACAGATACAGCGACCATCTGGAACCGCGTCGATGGTCGCTTAAGGAAATACAGAAAATACTAGGACTCGAGAAATTTGAGATGGATGAAGTGTACGAGTTTGAAACGAAAGTCGAAGAAGATGAAGTAGTAATGGCTTACACACAATTAAATTGCAGGAACGCAATTCCGTTGAGCAAAGAAATAGCGCAATTACTGGAGTGGTGGCAAATTGCACCGGGACAACTGCCAATATCGTTCTGGCTAATCTTTACGAGAGCGCACCGTTTACAAAATGAATTTAACAGAAGGTTCGGGGCTCAAGAAATCTTCGCGTTGATACGACCGAAAGCCATACTGACGAAAGGGTACATAAAATTTGAAATTGAATTCAAGGATTCAAATAGAAGTTTTAAAGGGTTTCCAAAAGTATACACCGGATGGGATAGATTTCTGTACCGCTTGCGAGGGAAGTGGAATCCGACAGAGTTTAAAGTGCCGAACAAATTTCGAGGTAAGCCAAAACATAAGTATTGAAAACTATACTACGAGTAAACTGTTGACTAACACGAGTTATTTTTGTGTCTAACAGAAAACGCGAGTATGCTACCAGACATTGAATTGGACAAGGAAGTGGAGAGCAATCTTCGGTTCTTCTTTCATGAATGCTCTGATGAAAGATTGGTAGATCTGAGCTACTTTGATGATATCGTCGATTTCTGAAATTATGGGGTATCGAACAACGCCCGATAGGTCCAAGGAGACACAAAGCGAAATGGCAAAGAAGAATAAGAGTCTCGTAAATGCAATATTATTAAAATGACGATGATAGTGAAAAAGAAGATGGAACGGAGTTAACACGGCGAGAATTAGTGCTGAGTTTGCCAAGCAAAAAAAGTGAATTGTACAAAAGAAGATGTGCCACAAGAAAACGGGCTTAACGGAGACCAAGAGAGACAACCAACGGTACAATGTATGATGCCTCGAGGGACGAGACTACAATGCACCAAACATCCCAGACGAAATATAATACATACGGAACACCAAGAGGAAAAGGTATGCACCGTAGAAAACATAGATATGTAAAAGTGTGGTGAAATGTAATATCTCGTTCTGGTTTGGTATATACAGGAAAAGAATGAAACAGTGATACGGACAAAAGATAGTGCAATGAACACAAAGTCGGTGAAAGAAAATAAACGGCAAAGCAAAATGCAGGAGCAACGAATCCAACAACCACTGGCAAGTGGCGTCAGGGGTAATACTACGCATGGAGGAAAACCACAGAATCTGTTAATGGTAAGTTGATCGTTGATTTTTATAATTGCGTTAGGACGGTAAAGAAATGAGTGTCCAACACTAATCCGATGAAATTGGTAGTTGAAGCAGAGATGTTCAAGTCCGGAAGACGAAGTGAAGGAGTCGCCCGGGATTACGCCAATGGAAGGGCTCAAAAAATATCAAAAATGTGACCAGAATACGGAGAACATCGGAGAATATGACAGAGCAATGTCAATGATCTTCGATAGTATAAACCAGGTATGATAGTATTATTTTTATCAGTTATTGCAAACTTGTGTTTAAGTCAGAAAAATGATGAACTCAGATATTTTTTTTTCGCAGGTTAAAACGGCGGTAGTACGGGCCAAAGAAATTCATGAAAAAGTCGTGAAGAAAAATATCCTTCCGAATGAAGTCAATGTCGTAGAAGAAATAGAGAAAGTGAAAATACTCAACCGAAAACTGGAAGAGACAAACAAAGCGTTAAGCGGAACCAACAGAGAGTTAGAAGACGAAAACAAAAACTTAACCGAGCGGACGGAAGAAGCCGAGCAGAGATCGTACGAAGACTTTGGGAAAGCCTGTGAAATAATGGAAGAACACAAACACTTAAAAGCAGATGTGATAGAATTAAAGGCACTCGTGGCGACCAAAGATCAGGAACTTAAACGCGGCGCAAAAAAGAGGCAGAGAAAAATAAAAGTTTAATGACCGATTTAAACGAGCGGCTTGGCCAAGATCACGTGCAAATGGCACATTGTGAATCGTCCGTGAAGACAATTGACATAGACTTTAATAGAAACGGGAGATGAACTAGAACGGAGAAGATGAATTACAAAGATTTGTAACGAGTTGTATATGCTAAAAGTTTGTAAGGAACCATTGGATTTGCCCAAACCAATGAACATGTGATTTTGGCGTTGGTAATACCATAGAGCTAAAAATTCTTTTTGAATAAAATAAAGTATGTGTTGGCAATTGAATATCATTGTGTTGTCGGATAACATACCCGCGGGAAAACCGACAATGTTGTTGAATTATATAGATGACACGAAATAGAATGAAACGCCCCAATGCTAACTTTAAGCTTGCAAAATTATATTGAGCGGAAAAAATGCTCGCGGCCGAAAAAGAATCATCAGATTTAAAAAGAACGGGTAACGCCATCGATGTTGACATAGCGTGAGTAACCAACTGCCGCGGCGTAAAATCGTTCAATTTAGATTGTGAAATTAAACGTGGTAATTTCGTCATATTTTCGATTTTGTAGCGATTATCGACTAAGCCGAAAGTGTAAAAGCGTTCAACTTAGGATCGATTTAAATTAAACGCGGGTAATTTTCGCCCGATTTTATTGTAGCGTATAATAATACTTAGACTAACTAAAATTAAGCGTAAAAGTGTTCAACTTAGACGACGACGAAATTAAACGCGGGTAATTTAGCCCGATTTTGTTGATTTTAGCGATATTAACGACTAAGTGAGCGAAAAGCGTTCAACTTAGACTAACGAAATTAAACGCGGGTAATTTCGCCGATTTTGTTGTAGCGATAGTAATGACTAAGCGTTCGGCGTAAAAGCGTTCAACTTAGACTAACGAAATTAAACGCGTGGTAAGCGGCGTAAAAGCGTTCCCGATTTTGTTGTAGTGATCATACCATTGGGCGAAAGAAACCGCTTCTTTATTGATTACCAAGTCTTAAAAAATGCAAAGATAACAACGGAAAATACATGCTTGAACTGGAAACAAACTAAATATTGTATTATTTTATTTCTCCAGGATAACGGAAAAACACAACTAAAATCTACTTATAGAACTTGGCGCAGATGAAACGCATTCCACGGCTTATCGAGAACATTCCCATCTAAATCTCGGAGAAAATAAGATCCTTTGGTGGCAGGGCGATCTATGATGTATGGACCTGTCCAATTTTCTCCAAATTTACCGGAATCTATCAACCTCGTCTTTCGACAGAGTACCCAGTCATCTTTCTCAAACACTTTAAGTCGAACTTTCTTGTCATATTTTCGTTTCATATCAGCTTGATAACGAATTAACTGTTGAAGACCAACATCTCTTGTCTCATCTATCAAGGCTTTGGCTTGAGCAAGTGCTTGATCATTTGACTCTAATTCCACGTTAGAAGTTCGTGTGGTTGGTGTCATCAACTCTGTAGGCAAGACCGCTTCCGTACCGTAAGCAAGATTAAACGGAGAAAATCCAGTTGAATGCTTAGGTGTGGTTCGATAAGCCCACATAACCGCAGGAAGTTCCTTAACCCAATTTCCTTTGGCCTGTTGAAGTCGTCGCTTGAGCATTGCAAGAATGGATTTGTTAGTAGCCCGGCTTGTCCATTAGCTTGAGGATGGTATGGTGCCGAAATTGTGACTAATCTTCAAGTCGTAACAAAACTGCCGAATTTCTTCAAAGATCAAATTGTTTGCCATTGTCGGAAGTCAATGATGTTGGAATACCTCAAAACGACAAACAATGTCTCGCCATAAGAATTTTTAACATCGGAAGCATGGATCCGGGCTAAGGGCATAGCTTCCAGCCCACTTGGTAAAATAATCAATTATTCGAAAGTAAGAAACGAACACGCCGGGAGCTTTTCGGAAGAGGACCGACGATGTCAAGACCCCACTTTGCAAACGGCCAAGGGCTCAAAATTGGATGAAGTTTTCTTTGCGGAAGATTTCCCATGTTAGCATATTTCTCGACAAGGAACACACTTCTCGGACAAACGCTTAGCATCCTTTTGCATGTACGCCACCAAGATCCTTGTGTCATTGCTTTCTATGAGCGAGACTTCGCCGGAGTGGTTCCTACATAGGCCTGAATGAATTTCCGCCAGACGAGTACAAACCTTCAGCCTCTGGCGAGACAACGAAAGCATAGGGTTAAGACTTGTGCCTTTGCGATAAAGTTGCAAATGTAATCGCTCAAGTCGATATGAGACAATATTTCCAAGCATCGCGTTTTACACGATCACCCACTTTATGATCGGGAGGCAAGATGTGATCATGTAAATATGTGATATAAGGAAGACGCCAATCATCTTCGTCACAAGGTGTAAGTGGAAAACTTAGCTCTATATCAGGAACCTCTGGAGCATTGTCAGCTTCATGATCGTCGTCGGTATGAACCGAGACAATATCATTGACAGGATCATTGTGGTCATCTGATAGCATAAGTTGTGGATCAAGCGTTTTCTCTGCAATGACAACAAATTTTGATTATCAAGATCACGCTTTGCGCTCCGAAATTAAAGACGAGGGAGATATCAAATTGGCATAACATGATTCCTCGAGAAAATGTCTTGATGAAAACAACTCGAGTAATGTACATATCGCGACATCCTCGATGGACAGATCGATACTCGGTTCCTTTTGAAATTCAATGGTTATCCGGCGAGGCTTATCCGACTTTAACCGCCGGATAAATAAGCAAGAGAATCCGCGATGTCGCACGCCATGACGCTGACGCCGCATATCACCGATAGAATCAAAATTTCGAGCAATCCGATGAATTAAGTCCACATAAGCCGCCATTCTATCGCCACGAATGCTGCATAACGATCCACCAAACCGGCTAGCTTAATTAACTTAGAATCGTGGAATAATTGTAGCTTAGTCGCCCCCAAGTGAAGAGCAGTGCGCAAGCCGCAAATGACAGCTTCGTACTCGGCCTCATTATTTGAAGCGTCAAAACCCAAACGCACTGACTTCTCAATTTTTTTTCCATTCGGTTGCAAGATTACACACCCAATACCGGAGCCATATTTATTATGCGAACCATCAGTGTAAACAATCCAACAATCGCCAGATACATCCGATAAGTTTGGCAAATCATCATCCCCGAGGTAATGGCGTGTTGTCGGCGACATTCTCTTCGCCTAGTAACGCGTCGACATAAGAATATCCTCAATTGGAAAATTAGCCATTAGCGAAGCCAAAGCTTGTCCTTTTCTCAACCGCGGCGAAGTTTCAAACACAATGCTATATAAGGTAAAGGTAACTTTCCCATTCGGGCGAGGCTTAATTTGATTCCGAAAGCATTACGAAAAAGCTTTCGCAGTGGATATTCCGTGATAAACTTTGACTACTTCGTCCCTCGAAATAAGGTTTAAGACGTCGGGCAAAGATGAACCAAAGCCAATGCAATTTTCTCCACTCGAGAATATCTTGTTTCAAGAGTTGTAAGAGTCTTGCTAACAAAGAATATAGGACGCCCATCGCCACCGTTGACAAATAAGACGGCACTACGGACTTGCATGATCGGCGGCTAAATACTGAACTCTATAGGCTGCCTGCCCGTTCTTCGGGCAAGAACGGAGGTTGGACTAAGTATGCTTTCAAATGACGAAATGCAACTTCAAAGTCCCTCCGGCCCAAATTGATCGTCTTTCAATGTTTGAAAAAGGACGGCATCGATCGTAATACCGAGATAAAGCGATTTAGGGCAGCCAAAGCCGCCCCGTAAGTCGTTGAATTTCTTTCTTTGACGCCGGAGAAGGCATTTCAAGGACAAATTTCGAATCGATCCGGATTTGCTTCAATTCCGCGTCTAGTCATCATGTATCCTAAGAATTTACCAGATGATAAACCGAAAGAACACTTAGCCGGATTCAAACGCATGTTGACATTGGAGAGTCTGTCGAAAACAGCTTGCAAATCAGTAAGATGATCAGGTGCTTTTGTAGATTTGACAACCATGTCATCGATGTATGCTTCGACTGTCTTTCCAAGTAGGTCAGGAAAAATAGTGTTGACTAGCTTTTGATATGTGGCTCTCCAGTTTTTCGGACCGAAAGGTATTTACGTAGCGATAAATGCCTTGGTCCAGAATGAATGCAAATGAACTCTTGGTCCTCAATGAATAACGGAATCGATGATAAACGTAATAAGCATCCAAAAAAGACAAACGCTGAAAACCAGATGTTGCATCGACCATTTCAGATATACGAGGCAATGGATATGGATGAACCGGACAAGCCTTATTGAGATTTGTGAAATCGATACAAACACGTAATTTGCCGTTCTTTTTAGGCATCGCGCGACAACATTTGACATCCATGTTGGATAAGTCATGTGCCTTATAAAGTTAATGGACAAGAGGGCGGTCGATTTCGTCTTTCACTTTCATCTTTCTATCGGGGGCCATCCTTCGGGCTTTTGTCGAACCGGGTTTTGCATTAGGATCAATGTCGAAGTTTATGACAAGCCACCGAAGGATCTATACTGTGCATTTGCTCTATTCGCCAAGCAAACACATGATTATTCTTCCGCAATAACAAAATAAGCTCTTGTCTCTCCTCTTCTGGAAGTTCAGCTGAAATAAAAGTAGTCTCTTCAGGGAGTTGGCCAATTTGAACTTCTAAAAGTGGATCGACTGTCGGGGTCCTTCAACATTTCTATTGGCAGAGTAAACTGAAGGTCCCGGATGCTGTAATTGCTATTTGACGGCGTTGGAACTCGAATAGTTAGATCCAACAACTTCGACTTTTATAATCATCGAGAACATTGTCGCGGGCAAATTAGAGATGCGGTTGATCATTCAAGACCTTACATACTTTTTTATTGAATGGGAACTTGATGGCTTGATGATATGTTGAGACGACAGCTTCCATATAATGAATCCAATCTCTACCAAGGATGACATTGTAAGGGGATTTACAATCCATCAATAAGAAATCAATATTGACTTCCTTCTCGCGATAAGAGTGACCGGAGAGACACCTTTCCAACGCGAATGAGTAGCGGTACCATCAAAAAACCAACGATAGGCGATTTTCGGGGTGACCAAGTTATCAATAAAAGGAATACCGCGATAACACCCTAGAAAACATGACGCTTAGCTGAACTACCGGTGTCGATCATTATATCGCTATACACGATACAACCGATATAATGCAGTTATCACGACAAAGATCATAATGAGGAACATGCACGCCCATTAGATCTTGGTCGCTGAAACATAATGGTTCATCTTCAATAGTCTCCGTATGCGAAAACCTTCCACTTAAATTGATCCCGTTAACTTCGCATACAAATTAGCGGATATTTGACTTTAGAACGGGCGAAAGTTTTTGAGTATCGACAATGAATCAATAATGGCATGTCCAACCTTAATGACATTGTGTGGATCAAAGTGATAGTTAAAGCTTGAGTTGTTACTTTTTTCCGCGCATATTGATCAAGTTTTCCATTCGCCGCAAGCTTTTCAATTCTTCCCCAAAGATCGACAATTCTCCGCCCTCATAACCATAATCATTATGAAATTTGCACCATAACGATTTATCGCGAAGTCGCTTTTTAGTGTCGCCGCTAAGGGAAACGGCGGAGTGAGCAGATTCTTATCCTTGATTTTGTCGTAAACTACCGCGATATTTGGTATTAAGCCGGAGTTAATTCAAAATCAGTAAAAGGCTTTCGATCCGCTCGCCGTGGAGTCTTCTTTCTTATCACGGAGGCTTCGACCGGGTTGTTGTTGATCAAAAGTCGGATTCTTCATTTTATTTGGCTGATCATTGAAATCCTTTCCTTTATTATCTTTGTCACGAGAAGTTCGAAAGCGTACCGTGTCGCCTTCAACATTGATAAATTGTTGAACTCGGCCGGTATAACGACGCCGGAAGATGGAATATCCCGAACAAGAGAGTTGTATAACCCATCTTTATCAAACAAGATAGCTTCTTTAAAAGCGTAAACCACCATTAGATCGGATTGTTCGAAATCTCACCGCAGTTTTGATGGAAACAGCGATAAAAACTACGGAGAGTTTCCTCACGTTGTTGCTTGATGTTGAAAAGAACTCGGACTCCATTTGACGTTTGAGATTATGATGAAAACGCCTTGAAAACTTTTCGGTTAAGTCCTTGAATCGAATGAAGAGCGGAGGTAATTCGCTAAACCATACCAACACTTCCCCTTTTAATGTAGAAGGGAAAAGTTTGCATTTTAAAGCATCATCACCTCCGATAAAACCAGTTTGTTTGTGAAATTAATCACATGAAGCATAGGGCAACCCTCGACATCATCATATTGATCAAACTCTGGTTGTTTGAAGTCTTTGTTATGAGTAGCCCTTTGGACGGCGAGAGAAAATTTGTCCAAAATACCATCTTCAACTGCCAGATTTTCTAGTGTCGATTCAAAAGGATCGCTGTCCAGAAGAGCTTTTTTAATCATTTCTCTGACACGTTGAGGAGTCATCGATCCAGATCCGTTTGATCGCGGATCATAGTCACGATGACGCCTATGGGAGTGAACAAAACGAGAAGAAAACGACGAAGATTCATCGTTTCCGTGTCGAGATGATTGTGGATGGTACGTTGGGCTTTCAGTACGATAATGTTCGGAATGATAAGAACCGCGTTGCTGAAGTGTTTCACCATACTGATGGTTACGATCATGAGTGCGATCATTATTCTGTTCGCCATTTGAATTCCTTGGGACTTGCCGAAAATTTGTAGGACCGTGGGGTGCAGTCGGACGATTATGAGCAGTACCTTGCCTACCGAGAACGTGACCAAGTGGGTGGAGATTTCTCGGTGGAGGTCGGGGAATTCGTCGCCCATTACTCTTAACTTGTTGATGGCTGTTGCGAATATTGCGAATCTCATCCTCACCACTTAAACGATCCCACACACTATTATGTCGTTGGCGTGTGTGACGTTGTGGTGTGACAGATACAACATCATCTATAAGTGGAGCGCCGCTTAAGATGGCGCTGTAGTAATTATTCCGCGGATGATCTTTAACTTTTGAAGAAGTGCTTCTCGAGACATATGACTTACATTATCCGCGATCGATAATCGGAGAATCGTCGGAAGCAATAACCTCATCACTGAATAATTTGGCGATTGGTGGAACGACAAGATTAGAAGGTATTATTATTTGTCGCCGCCAAGTTGTCCTTGACCATCATGTTCGCGGATGATCGCCAATAATCACATCAAGACCTTGAGCTCTTCGAAAGTACGCGCCATAACTTTCGCAGAACGGATCGAGGGTGTAGTATAAGAACCGCAGACGGTAGCCAATTATGTTTCGACCAAATATGATCAAAACACCAAGTGTTGATGAAAAAAGACGAAGAACGAAAAGTAATTAGAAAAATGATGGTGATCGGGGAATGATGAGATCAGACCTTGCGGTTGCCTACGCACTCCAAATTATCGGTGGGATCAAGTCTCAAGAACGTAGTTCGGAATGAAAAATAGATATGTATTTATATAGGTAGAGTAGAGAATCCTTGTAGTTCAAGTATTCTTGTAGCTTGAGTCATTGTGATAGAATATAACTCTCAACTGATAATTATCTCTTTGATAAGAAATGAATCTGGACATAAATCAATGTACATTAGTGGCAAGCCATGTGGCTAAGGTTGAGCCTTAGACACATGAGTTAATGGGCCTGTACATTGATCCATGGTATTGCAAATTGGGCTTTAGCCCTGTCGATTAAATGAATAAAATAGAGACTCCTACCAATGGACGTTCGCCACGTAGGTGGGGGTCGAAACAATATACGCACCATGGTTTCACTAACAGTTAGAGGGCAAAGATCTTCCCTTACCATTGCTAGAACAGTTGGTTGTCGTGGGAAAAATGAATCCGCCAGTAATCAAAATTATATATATGCATACCCCAACCTCATTCACATAAAAAGAAACCTTCCTCACCTGTTCAAAATATACACTTTACCTCGGTTTCTCTCAGAGCTTTAGTTCGAAGTTGCTCCCTTAAGTTGGATCGGTGACAGTAACGGTTATAAGTAGCATTGGACAACACAAATTATGATATTAGAATAATAGTGTGCATACCTTAACATGTGATAAGTGTGCATCAAGTGAGGCCAAAACATTTCTCTGCACATTTAAATGGAATGACAACCTTTAAAACTCATGAAGGGATAAAGAATGTGGTTAGTTTAACAATTTAATGCATACCTTGGCCTCAATCACCATGTTCGCTCGGCATAGTTGAACTCAAAACAAATTTAAAGGCACCAAAAACTGATAAGAGAAAAATAAGAATGCTTCCCATGACAAACTTTTGAAACAGAATAGAAACTCAACCTAAAATCACTTAACACAATCTGAAATGCGCTTTGGTCAGACGAACAACAAAGGACCGTTACAGGGTAGAGAAACAAACAACCAAAGTTTTATAAGACGTAGACGTTTGTACCTATTGAGAGTGTGAAGTCCACTGCTGACAATGACAATGAGCAAAGTAAGGAGAGGAGTGATCAAAATAATCCCAATTGACAGAGTCACACAGACACCATCAAATTACATAAATTGATCTGCTTCCTTTGCAAAACCAAAATCCACTTGAGCGAGGGTAGATGGAGAGGTAAAAAGAGGGAGATGGAGAACGAAGAGTTTAGACTGGTTGGAAGTTCGGCGGGCATTTTAATAGCTTGCGTTTTTAATTCCAAATGGTCGAGGTGTCTGTCTAGGTGGCTTGAGTCTTAACCCTTGATTTATAACCCCTCATCTTGGATCCCAGCCGTTGGGTATAAAAGCAGCCCTGTTTTGTTAAGTAGATATTTATTTTGGGCTTGGCATTAATGAAAATGTTGGATAAAATTCCTTGTTAGAGCAACTCTAGGTGGTAATATAACATGTATTTTTCTTCATATTTGAAGAAAAAATTCAGAATTTCCCGGAATTCCATTTCTAGGTGGCCTCATTCATGGTCGTATAACCTGTCTGTTTGCATTCTTGTTCGCAAATTTGGAGGTTTGGATGCGGATGCGGAGCGACAATAGTAATATCGCGCGCCAGTACTAATGTCGCCCCACTTTTTTTACTTTGACCACAACTACGACGCGCCACTACCACTGTCGTGCGACACTACTACTGGCGCGCGCCACTCCTAATGTCGCGTGCTCCAACGGAAAAAAAACGGGCAAAAAACGGCCGGATTTCTACATCCATATATCTACACTCATCTCCTTCTTCATTTTCACACACAACACTCTCAACCATTTCACACACAACACTCTCAATGTCACAACCAAAACAAGGAAGGGGTTCAAGTTGGACAAATGAAGAAAATATTGCTCTTACTAAAACGTGGATTGAGATTGGAAAAGATCCTATAGTAGGGAATTATCAATCAAGTCAAGTTTATTGGGAACGAATTATGGCTAGGATGAATGAAATTCAAGGTTTTGACCGCAACCGTAAGTGGAAAGGAGTCTCACAACGTTGGTCGATTACTTTACCATTCTTCAACAAATATCATGCTATACTAAGAAAGCTTGAAGAACAACCTCCAAGCGGGTGGGGACGTGAAGACATTGTAAGATTCGTTTATACTTCGTTTTATATACTACTCGATATTGATTTTTTTTTAATAAACGTAGCTTTCAGATGCAGCAACAACTTATGCGGCTACTACTGGAAAACCATGGATATGGCAAGATTGTTATAATCTAGTAAAAAATATGCCAAAGTGGCAAAGAACTCAGTTACGCAACGAATCGCTTGCTCCAAGACCAAAAAAGAAAGAAAGATCCAGAGATGTTGAAGGTTTCGATTCTTCACCCTCAACCCCAACCCCTTCAACGCCTTACTTTACCCCTTCACCTTCATCAGACTTCGAATACGATCCTAGCGATAGCGAAGGTTTTGGAGAGGTCGGTCGGTAGGAAGCAGAGCAAAGAAATTGAGAAGAACAAGAAAGTTGCTTCTACTATCGAGGGTAATGTTGCATCCACTGCTAAAAATATGGATGAATTTCTTGAAGCTTTTAAAGAAAGTCGAAGAAATAAAGAAGAGATTCAAAATGAGCAATTTCAAAGTATGATGAAATTGAAGCAAGAGAAGACATAAAAAAAGTTATTTTTGAAGCAAGAAAAACTCCGTATTAGAGAGGAGGAAAATGAGACTAGGTTGTTGGCAATGTCACTCGACAATGTCAATCCTCGTTTGCGAAAGGTTTTAGAGCTAAAACAAGATGCAATTGTAGCTAAATATGAAAAAAAAAATGCTAGAGCAAGTAGTACAAATGATGCTTCCAACGACGAAGAAGCCAATGATGAAGAAAATGATGACTGGCTTGATAACTAGAGTAACTCTAGTAGTATGTAATAAGGGTGATATGTAATAGTTGTCTTTTATTTATTTATTTTTATTTTATGTTTTTGCAATCATGTATTAGTTGTCGTTCTATTAATAAAAATTGCAATTCATTTGCTAAATCAAAGGAAGTAAATTCTAAATCACACAACATAATAATAACCACACAACATATCACACAACATAATAATAATCACACAACATATCAAAATGATCAAATGAACAATTCTAAATCACACAATATAATAATAATCTTCATATAACAACCTCCTAGATCGTCTACACATGCCGCCTCTCGCCATGAACTCCTCCCTCGACCGTCCTTGTCTTTGAACTCTTCGATGCGGCCATCTTTGTGATGAACTCACCCTTGTGTGATCAATCTGAGCCTGTAACTCATCAATCTGGCATTGCAAATTGTCATAATTCACATGAGCCTGGGAAAGAAGTCTCTCTCTAGCAGGTGCCGACTAGCAAAGTCGGTAAAACCTTTGGGTGATGATACCGAGAGGTCGGGGCTCGAATCCCCGCCAAACATCAAAGAGTTCTTGATCTCATTTTAAAACAGGCTTACCAAACAAAAAAAAAGTCTCTCTCTCTCTCAACATTTGTGGCGAAATACCGAGGAGCCGCAAGCCATCATTTACACGAATGCTTGTCTCATATCTCATGCGTAGGTCATCCGGAAATAATTATTCATTAATAATTTATGACATTTTCATAATAAACAAAAATAATAAACCAAAACCAATAAAAATAATTACCGAGAGAGATGTCCAAAGGGGGCTCTAACCGTGACAACGCGAAAGTGTTATCAATAGAAGAAATAGAATTTGGTAAATCTCGTCCGCCACTCGGATCGCTCAAACTGAAAACCCAAGGCCACTCTGACTGAGAGGGATCTGGCGTTGGAACAAATGAGTGTATAGGTCCAGGCTGAAACATCGGCTGTGACGGCTGGCCAATCTGGAATTCACGTTTGACACCCAAATTGCTAACCGTATGAATGTTGCTTGTACGACCTACAGCTGGGAGAAAATGACCAATAGACACCCTAAACCAGTAACGGTAGTACTGCTCATAAGTCTGCAATGTAACTAGGTCAGAAGCCTATAGCCAAGTCCAATGCACGTTACTCTCGATGACTTGCTCTAAAGTCATGCCCTTAGCCTCTGATACATGGGTAGGCGGATCAGGGGGGATACCAAAGTATGGTGTGAGTTGTCTGTAACATCTATCCCCTAAATACCACTCCATATCACTCCCACAAGTGAATACCATCCTCCTATGAGAAATGAACAATGCATATCTACAGTCATTCGCGCCGATGTGCACAGATGTCCTCCAAGGCCTCCAAACAATAGAAGCCTGTGTGCTAAGCTCGATCTGGGTTCAAACAGAAGTTATGTTATGACTGATCTCACTGGTCAGACGAGCTCGACGAGGTCCGTGCCAAGCCCTGAGCCTCGGCCTCTCATCGGTATACTCTGTAAGGATAGGATTTGTAGCACGGAAATACTCATAAAACCATACCTCTAAGAGAATGACAAACCCTCCCATCTGGGGACTACTGACAACACCAGTCTGCCGAGAAGCCCTATCTAAACAACGCAACAAATGACAGTATATGGCTCCACCAAAATCAATACCGCCCAACTCATGCAAGTGCTCAAAGTTGGCTAGATATCCCAAGTTAATCGTGGAATGGCCAGAAGGAAAAAAGAAGACACCCATCAAATACATACAGAAAGCTCTTACATACTCATCAACATGTGCTTGACCATCATCAGAATCAAGTGACAAATAATCTATCAAAAACTGCAATCCTGAATCAGTGTCAACGGTGTAATGTATGCAGCCTTGATACCAGAAATCCTAACACCAGCATTGTCATATGACTCCTCGATCAGACAAGGGAAGAAAGTCATCATTTGGGCACAACTCTGGAATTCAGTGCTACATCTCAACGGATTACCTAATCCTATACTCAAACCAGATATCATGCAAAAATCTAATGGAGTGAAGCCCAACTCTCCCTGAGGGAAGTGAAAAGTATGTGTACTATCCCACTATCTCTCAACTAAACCATTAATAACTCCCTGAATGTCAGTCTTATTGTAAGGGATGTCAACTAGATGAGCAAAGGGAGTCGCTAAAATTGCATCTCTAACATGGTCAAGTGCACCGACTTTCTTAATATCATCCCACCACGTCTTAAACGCACGTGGAGTGCACCGAACCCGATACATAACACATCTCTGATGTACGTAAAATGAAACTAAAATTAAAAAAATAAAAATAAAAATGTACGTATTGAACTACTAAAATTAACTACTACTACTACTAATTTATGAAATTAAAATACATACCTGTTGTTCAAGAACAACTCTTGAGACATGTCTATCATGAAACCTCTTAGACACCGGCCTAAGATGGCTGAAATCAATAGCCTCCGCAGGAAATTCAAAATCGACTTGCTGATATTGAAGCAACAATGGATCGTCAGCCTCAGCTCCCTGATTTCCAGCTCCAGAAGTGGTTGGTTCATCATCTAGATCACCAATGGGATTGTTCCAAACGTATGCACTATTACCACTGTTTTCTTCTTCCTCACCGTCACCATTCCATCGTGTTTGGTTATTATAGACGTATTCGTCGTCGGAACTCATTTTTTTCCTAGAACTAGAGTGACTTAAGTTGAAAAAAAAGTTGTGAAATGACAAAAGTCCAACTGTCGCGCTACATTATATTAAACATAGCACGACATTATTATACCGCACGCGCTAATACCATCACGGCATGCCGACAATCTTGATACTGGCGCCGAAGACTAATGTCGCGTAGGGTGGGCCCATCAAGTGAATTTGCTCGCAAAATTTGCGACCAGCTAGAGTTGGTCGAAATTTGCGACCAATTTCTTCAAATTTTTTCTTCAAATATGAAGAATATGCTAGCACCACCTAGAGATGCTCTTAAGTTGAAGGTGTTAGAAAAATTCTTTGGCTGATCACCAAAGTGGATAGGTATAGCCCATGTTAGCCCAAAGAGTGGTTGTTTTAATCCTCGACCTCAAGAGTAGGCGAGAGATATGATATATAGCGTGCAAATGCATAGATCTAGCTTTCTCAGTGTTCTATGGGCCTGAGTCAATATCCCAACTGAGATAGTTGCCTGTTACTGAGAATGGATACTGGTTATGCGAGGAGACACAGATGGATATATGTGTCAATCACAACAGTGTGTAGAGGTGACTACCGTGGTTGTGGCTAGGGATATTTGTGTGTTATATTGTAATGATTTTAGACTATGTAGTTAAGTTTGAATTATTATATATGTTAGCTAGTTTTTACTCGTTTAAAACATGTTTTGCAAGATGGTAAGTATACTAACCTTCTTACAGGGGTGGATTATCATATAATGATTTTGCACAAGGTAAATTTATTTTATTTGTTGGTTAATTTTGCTAAAAGGACGCCTCGATCACACTGTATAGAGAAACTAACAGTCTTGATGTAAATTATACAAGGTTTTTAGTAGATTTTAGACGCGCTAGAGAAACTAATATCCCTTCCGAGGCTAGGGAAGGAACTAAATTGTCTCGAGACGTAAGGGTTACTTAATTGTTCTATCATTCGTCGAGATGGTTAAGTAGTTGGGTTAAGCAATATATATATATATATATATATATATATATATATATATAGGATTTAAGTTTTTTTTGTAGGATTTTTTTGTCTTTGTATAGTTTGGGTTTGGCTTGGTTGGTCCGTACCATGTCCCAAGTTTTGTAATGACTGTAGAGGCCACGTGTCTTTGATATCCAGTCATTATAAAATTTGGGGTGTGACACTTCTGTAATTGGAATAAAGTTATACAACACTGTATTCTCCTGAAGCTTTCATTAGCTAATGAGTTCGTCTTTCATGTGTAGAGGACTGGTGTAATTAGGCAGGAGGACTGGTGCAATTAGGCAGGAGCTCGCAAAGCTGAAGAAGGCAGAGTGCATAAGACTATGGGCATTTAGTTATTTTGGACTTTATATGTTGTGCCTCAGGTATTTTAGTATTGCTTTCGTCATGTGAAAGAACTAGACATCAAGAATGACAATCTGTGTTAATTTAGGTAAACTCCCCCTATGAGAGTACTAAGATTTTAAGTTTTCACTTCTCTGGTTTAGGAATTTGTTTTTGTGCCTGAGATGTTTCATGTTATGTACTTAGATGATTAACGGTTGCACTTTTTTTCAATACTCACTACAACATAAGGGGCCTTCAGCAACGCACTCTTTTGCAACGACAAAAAATTGTTGCTACAGGTCACGTATTGCGACGCCTTTTGGGGCTACTAAAAATTTGGCGTGCTATCAGTTTTCTTGTAGAGGGATTTATCTACTGCAATGCCTCTCGCGTTGCAGATGGTTGTAATTATATTTTCTAAAAAAAAATGCAATATTTTATGGGGTTTTGTCATTTAGAACGCGGCTATCGCTACTAAAGCTTAATGGGTCAATTGTGACGCTGATTTCGTTGTAACAATTTTTTAGGAATGTACACTTTTATCTGGTATAGCCTCTATTGCGATACAAGTGGCGTTGTTGATGGGCCTCTGGTGGGCGGGCCTATTTTAAAATTTCGCTCGAACTAAAAACTAAAAGTTAAAATACCAAAATTATTGAAAACTCGAACTAAAAAAATTGAAATACCAAAACTGAAAAACCCGAAAAAGACTTTCTTTGTTTTCTCTAACCCTTACTTCAACCATCGCCTCCCCAAATTGGCAACGAATCAAAAGTCCAAAACACTCCTCAGTTCTCACATCCATCGACAAGTAAGTTAACGATCTCTCTCCCACCCAAGCTTCGATTTTTCAGGTTCGCTCGGGTTACTCGTGCACTTTCGGACTTGGTCTTATATTCTGAAACTCATCATCATCCTCTGTTTTTCAATTATACTACCCATCTCATTTTCTGCTTCTAATGAGCTCAATATGCATGACCTAATCACTCTTTCATGTTTCCATTACGTGGAAACCACCTTGAAACCTTGTGGATGGTGTTATATAAGAGGTGTGTACGTTAAACACTATGTTTTATTAACCATTCACTCATTTATCAAATTCTGAGGCATTTAAATAGATTGGGTTGTGTCAAAATTCAACGATAGTTTGATTGAGTTATATTTTTTGCTATTTTTTGGTTTTCATTATATTTGAACCTCACTGTTGACATTGTTTTAATTTAGTTTTATAGGTTTCTACTTTACCTGTTTCATGAAATTTCTATATTTTTTTTATATGGAAACTAGAACTGGCATACTGTTGGGTTTTTGGTTCATGTGTGTTCCTTATAAGTTTTTATCGTTTTCTTCGATATGGTTTATAAAGTGTATCATGTGTCCAGTGGTATCTGCATTTGATTATCTCGGATAATATGTTTTATTTGTTTTGTTTGGAACAGTTGTCAGGCTATTTTAAATGCAACTTTTCTATTGCCCGTATGAATGCATGATACACTTATTTTACATATATTTCATCGTATGATTAGTGTCTTACAAGAGCGTGCTCAAGTGATATTTGAACCTAAGTTTATGATGCGACTTCGTACTGATTCTATTATCTATGCATCACTTCAGTTGATCTGCCGAAAAGTTTCCCGTCAATATCCATCAACTTAAAGTCAGACGTGGATATTATGAGTATGCTTCCCCATCAGTAAGCTTTTTTACTGATACTAGTGAGATTTTTGTAGATGTGAAAAATCCAACATACTTGTGCACTTTAATAGGATTATCTTTTTAGTCTTCCTGGTTTCTCTCATTCCGGAGGCATTGCACCTTTTTCATTCTCTTACAAATTCAGGATCGTGTGCAGGATAAAGGGAGTGTTAGAAAGATTCCAAAAAATAAAATGCCTGTAATTTGCTTGCGAAATGGCGGTCTTCCTATCCCAGATGTTTTAGACATTTCCTTAACAAGTTCAAGTACCACCTCAATGATGACGTTCGTAGATGTCTTTTACTTGTTTTCATGACTGGGCGGAAACATTCTAGGCACTGGACCTAGTATTTGATTGTTATCATATTCTGAGATTTAAAATGTTATCATTTTGGTTTGTGCAAGTAGGAATTGTGTATTAAATTTATTGGAATGTGTGATTGAGTACTACACTTTTACAGATGTTCACTATTAGTCACAACTTTGGTAAGCTATTATGGTTTCAAGTCCTTGGGTTATATTGTTGGATTTGTTGTTGACAGTGTGATTGCCTTGGAATTAAGTAAGTTCTATGAGTATTTCCATTACCAATCAGTTCAACAGAAGATATGAAGACTATACTTAGCTAATAAGAAGACCTTTTTAAGTTGGTGTTATTTTTGTAGTCCTGTAAGATCAATCGAGTCACTGTAGACCTTAAAGTTGTACTTTGCTACCAAGAAAGGCATGCAAACTTGTTGCGAGTATCTTTTAATGCCAATTGAGTCATTTATAGACCATGCTTTAGTTGATACAAACATATATCTCTAAGATTAGACGTGTTTTAGTTTTACTGACTCATGTTTTTCTTGGTCAGGCCACTCATTATTTTCAATAACCTCTTTCTTTGTTATTTTAATTTACTGGATGTTCGGAGAGGTGATCAGAAGTTTTCAAGTGTTGATTCGAATTGATACATGGTTTGCATATTCTTGGTCTGGAACTAAGCTACTTTGTAAGTTGCCTCCATTGACCATCTCGTTATCTTCGCCCGACATTTTGGTTCTAAGACTTATTGTAATCTCTATGCCTGACTTCTTGCAGCCTAGTGAACAAGTAGCAGGCCCGAACAAATGCAATATGAGATTAAGATCGAGTTGTCTCTAACGCCATACGGGTATGACTTTTATCTATTTTTAGAAGGGAAATGGGTTGTGAATTTTGAGCAGTAAGATCTAGTGTAGTTCACTGTCCTTGCTACTGTATTGTCTTGTAGATTTCTTCTTGTATCTTTTGGTCAGTAGGTATGAACCATGTGGAGATTTTATGCCTAGTTCACTAGTTCATAGTTTGGTTAGGGGATATATTAAGGACATACAATATTTACACAAGTACGTACTAGGCATGATCTACAATATCTTTTTTGACGAGATTAGTGTATACTACAAATACAAATGTAATGTAATGACCTTAAAGTAATACATGCTTATCTTATTATCCATATGACATCTGTGTTTCTATGTGAGGTACTTGTGTTTTAGTCTTTGGTTGCTTACTTGTTTTAAGATGGTAGTCTGACAAGTATGAGTAAATATTATTAATTTGTACATCTTATAATTTTTTCGATCCAAAGCATATATTATTGTTTGATGAACATAGTAGGCAAATTACAATCGCTAGCTTCTTGTTATCATTGTTTTTTTCTCTTACCCGAAATTCCATGTTGTTTAATTCAAACTCTATTGGTTAGTGTCTGTTTTTTTCTTTCTTTCTTCTTAGAAGCTTTTGGCCATTGGCAGATTATTGTTTTTCAAACTATAAAAGGTTGGGAATTTAAACAATTGTTACAAGCTAAGTCATAGTGGTATTTACTTCTTAGGTCCATACGTTTAACTTGAAAAAAATATTTTCACATTCATTGCTTACGTGAGTGCATTTTTGCTTCGTTAATGTTTTAGATAAGTTTACTTATACATTTTTTTCTTAATTTGTTGTACCAGATTGATTGATCAATCAGTTGCCAATAGACTAACGAAGAAAATTACCTGGATGGATCTTGTTCAAACGGCAAATCTCACGGATATTTGAGAATTTTGCTAAAAATCTAGTTTTGACGATTATGTGATATGATGTATTAGCACTTTTTGTAATGGATTATGTTAATTAATGAATTATACTTTGTTACTTAATCATTGTGCTTTGAAATATGGTTATCAAGTTATCTACATAAATTGAATTTTGAAAATTTTGCAAATTCATATGAATCAAAATATTTTGTATAATTCAGGCGGTGCCAGCCATTGAAAGAAGTAGGACATTTCAAACTGGTTTAAACAATTAGCAACACATCTAGTGTAGCAATTGGATAATTTATAGCGACGTTGAAAAATGCAGCTAAAAAGTTAACTTATAGCGACACCAAATGGTGCAGTTAAAAAGCCATTTGTTTACAACGCCAAAAAGTGCTCCCAAAAGTAGTTTTTAGCGACGCTAGTCGTTGCAAATAGTTTAAAACCCAATTAAATTATGAAAAATGAAGTAGCAATGCACATATAATATTAGCAATGAAGTGTGGCGTTGCAAAAAGTTAAAAGTTTTTGCAACGCCATTATAGGCATCGAAATTTAGCTTTTGTGACCCACTTTTTTGCAGCACTTTTGCGACGTCATGTTTGGCGTTGCAATTGATCAGTTGCAACGCTTTTTGGAACTTTTAGCGACGGGGTATGGCGTTGCAAATGAGCTTGTCTGTTGTAGTGACTATTGATTATTGATGTTGTTGGTTAAAACATCTTTCTTGCTTGATTATATTATTGTTACATAGTCATATTGTTATTATTTTGTAGGTGTATGAAGAACTTGAGCGGAGATGGAATGCCTTTTGTTAAGTGAATCAACTTAGGTTAAGATGATTATGGTTTGTTAGCTAGGGATTATTTTCAGAAATTGTTTTGGGTGTAACTTGTCTTTTTTTAGATGCCTTTGTAAAGGTTTTGGATTATGTCGTGACACTTTGGTTACGAAGGTTACCAGGGTCTAGGTTTATGGATGAATTTAAATTGACTATGATTTGTATAGTTAGTTTGTTTCAGTGAACGAGCAAAAGTGCATTACTTAATGTGAACGGTGATAAATTTCCAATTAATGAAATGATTCTTTTTTATTGTTGCTACCTTAAATTGTTTTGAATATTTTGTAATGCAGGTTTAGTGATAATAAAACTGTAGATTATGCTCACTGTATTTGCAAGTAATCCATACTGTAGTAGGTTATTAATAAATAGTAATAATAAATATATTACAATTTTAGTTTTAAAACAAAATTGATGTTATCTCGCTTATATGAAAACCGTCACAACTAATGACCAGATTGTGTCACTTATTGGCCCAAAAACTTTCTAGATCATTGCTACTAAAAAACAATACAACAAAGTTTTCTTCTAGTGAAGCTTTAAAGCTATTTCAGTGTTGCTTTTTGGTATGAAGTGACACAACTAACCAGTTTTTTGTGTTACTTTGTAAACAGAAACCGACACAACAAATACATTTCTTGAGATGCTTTTGCGAACTTCTAGTGACGCCGGCAGATAAGACACTTTTATCTTAATCAGAGAAGTGGCACAAATCACTTTTTAAGACACTTTAAAAGTGACTCGTTAAGTACTTTTTTTTTAGTGCAAGATTTACAAACCCTTTGAAAATTTATATTCGTTGACCAAATTATACACTCATTTAATTTATTAAACGTGTTAAGTTGTCTTTATTTTTGTATACTGAGAAGGTGAGAAGAATAATTTATGTCCTTAACGCTAAGGGGCAAATAATGCATCGCCCATACATGTGTACACCGCAAACTATTTCTAAACTTTCTCTTGTATTGAATTGGGTGAAATAAAAATAAAAATAAACTTTTTTTGTGCACGGTGCACCACATTTGTTGATTCCAAAGGCTAGGTGAGGTCTCATCTCCAAAACTCATATAATAAAATTGACCATTCACATAATTTGATGGAGAAATTGACAATTACTAAAATCTTTTATTCGTTCATTTAATTCATACTACCTAAGATTTTAATTTGGTAAACGTGAAAGATTTTAATTTGGTAAACGTGTTAAGTTGTCAGTTGTCTTTATTTTTGTGTAGTACGTGAGATTGTGAGAAGTGGCGAAGAATAACTTCCGTCCTTTTAATGATGAGGGGCAAAGAAAGCATTATTTCTAAACTTTCTCGTGCATTTGAATTGGTTAAACAAAACAAAAAACGAAAACCAAGGAAAAAATAATAATAAACCCTTCTCGTGCTCCACATCTACCATAAAATCATTGACCAAAATCATACATTTACCACCTAAGATTTTAATTTATACAAGAGAATTGCTAACGTCCTGATCCTTTCTTGGGGTAGGACCATTCTACCCCAAGAATACTGAGAAGGTGAGAAGAATAATTTATGTCCTTAACGCTAAGGGGCAAATAATGCATCGCCCATACATGTGTACACCGCAAACTATTTCTAAACTTTCTCTTGTATTGAATTGGGTGAAATAAAAATAAAAATAAACTTTTTGTGCACGGTGCACCACATTTGTTGATTCCAAAGGCTAGGTGAGGTCTCATCTCCAAAACTCATATAATAAAATTGACCATTCACATAATTTGATGGAGAAATTGACAATTACTAAAATCTTTTATTCGTTCATTTAATTCATACTACCTAAGATTTTAATTTGGTAAACGTGAAAGATTTTAATTTGGTAAACGTGTTAAGTTGTCAGTTGTCTTTTTATTTTTGTGTAGTAATTGAGATTGTGAGAAGTGGCGAAGAATAACTTTCCGTCCTTTTTAATGATGAGGGGCAAAGAAAGCATTATTTCTAAACTTTCTCGTGCATTTGAATTGGTTAAACAAAACAAAAAACGAAAACCAAGGAAAAAATAATAATAAACCCTTCTCGTGCTCCACATCTACCATAAAATCATTGACCAAAATCATACATTTACCACCTAAGATTTTAATTTATACAAGAGAATTGCTAGCGTCCTGATCCTTTCTTGGGGTAGGACCATTCTACCTCTTAAGAAACAAAAAAAAGTGACCAAACAATTGTAAAACAGGTTATTTCTAATTTTTATCTTTCCCCACCTGCAAACTCTCTCTCTCTTCTTCCTTTCTATTTCTTCTTTTCCACCATCTATTTTCTCTCTAAACATCACCACCTACCTCCTCAATTGGAACTACCAACATTGGTAAATTGATATAAATTAAAGGAGCTAGAACTAAAAAATTTCGGATTGTTTCTTCCATCATGAACATTTTGAGTAGAATTATGTGGTAAATACCTAAAATCTTTAGCTCTTCTTAATATTCCAACATTCCATACAAAAATTCGGGTTTTTTCTTGTTTGGGACATGATTCTTTAGTTCACTTTTGTGTTCTATTGTTTCTCTTTTGAGGCCTTTATGAGCATTCATAATTAGGAATAAAATGTAGTGGGTTCTCTTTATAACCTCAATGATTAATTAATGGTGATAGATGACAAGAATGGTTCAAATGTGTTTATAGAATACGGTGGTGGTTGGAGGCAGTGACAATGGCAGTGGTTGGAGTGGTGGGGGATTGATGGGTGAAGAAGAAGAAGTAAATTAGAGAAAGGAAAGAAGTTAACAAAAAAGAAAGTGAGTCAACTCACTATAATTTGTATTGGTCCGACTTTGTGAATAAAAATAGAACCACTAGAGTAGGTAAATAAATGGGTCACTTTTTTTTGTTTCTTAAGAGGTAGAATGGTCCTACCCTAGAAAGGGTCAGGACGCTAGCAATTCTCTTTATACAATACTAGGGTTTGCCCGTGCCCTCCGGCACGCATGAACCGGCCTGTGGCACCACCTTTGAGCTTCTGATAGTAGGCTAATGTACCACATATCCAGTATAAAATTTTTTTGAAATCTTTTATCAGTTTCCAAAATTTTGGAGACACCTAGAAATTTATAAATTTGAAAGAGAATTTGTAAACAAAAAATTACTGATCAGCAGATCCTAAACATAAACAAAATTCAACAACCAGGTGTGGTTGGAACTTGATGTATGCAATGAACAAAGCATGTCAAACTACATACCAAATACAATGTCTTAAAATGATAGGTTTCATTTCCTCTTCATAAATAATGAAACAGTCCAACACACACGCACTTATCCAACTAATTCACATGTGAAGGTAATTTATCAGCTTGAGTTCTGCGCTTCTGTAGCAATTTAAATTACTCAAGATTAACCTGGATTTCAAAAAGCAATAAAGATATATTAATGCCATACTATACCAAAAATTTATTTATGTGATAAACTACCCAAAACTAATGAACACAGATATAGAAGAAATGCATACACCACACACAAAAAGGTAGAATTTATTCCAATTACAAATACGTATTATGGAATTAGCTGATTCAAGTACAGGTAAGTTCTAAAGTGGTCAGCAATCCACCAGGTTTTTGTTATCTACTTGGATCAATGCAACAAATTTATTCTTTTCTAATGTTCTGGTAAGTGGGTGCTAGTACAATTTAACTCAAAGGGAAATACAAAGGCAGATACCAGTCAATGCAGACATAAAAAGAGATTTACATTTGGTAGAACTGGTAGAAAGCTATAGAGGTTGAGTAAAAAAATTGCAAATAGCCATTAAAGGACAATGATCCAGTTGAAATCAATAAGTTTAAGTGAAGCACATACTAGACGTGAATGATAATGGTATGGCCAGATAAAATATGTCTTTGATGGTAAATCTCAACAAAACAATTAGGGCTGTAACGTAGTACTTCACCTGCTACACGTCCCATCCCTTCGAATAGAATCCCCTTTGTAATAGTGAGGGTTTGCAGCTTTCTCGAGTGAATGGGATCAATAAGTGTTTTCTGCAAAATAAAGGACCTCGTATTGTCAATAAGGAACTAAAAAACTTATTACCAGCAAAAAATATTGTGAGATGGCTTTTTTAGTACACTTTCAAAAAGCGAGCTTCAAATAAAATATTGCTCTAGATTTTCTTCAAATCATTCAGTTGAATGTCATTACTTACATTGTTCAGGCCGACCTTATTGATATTGATAAAGCTCAACCTTTTACGAACTTGGAGATTTAACAAAGAAAGGATAGTTCTAATTTTATTGTGAGATTGGCTAAACAACAGTGTCGCGTGACAATCAGTTGGACGACTGGACCAGTGTTCATGAAAAACTTTTTCCAATTTCCTCTAGTATTTACTCGTGTAGTTTTTTTTCATGTGACCAAATCTAAGCTGCATCAAATAATTTCTTGATCTAATAATTAACCTCCAGGGAGGTAGGAGTACTATCTTACGAAAAATGATGATTATTATGGAAGTCTAGGAGCTTTTAGGAAATCATCGTCTTTTGTGAGGTTGCGGATTAACATGTATGACCTTGGGTAAGTTTATGGGAACTTGTTCATTTGGATTAATTCTTGTTATTATATGTTACAATTCAGCCACCAGTATATTCAAAGTCGGAAAACTAAAACTTATCTCCTTATAACCATTAAACAGAACCAAGGACTCCCACCCTTAATAGAGAAGATACATTCTGCAATCATACTCTCCTCCCCTCCCCCATTCTCAGATTTAAGTAACATTAGCTAACAACATTTGGTAACAATAATGTTCCCAGCAAAACAATGTGACAGTGTCAAATGTTAAAACATATGGTATTTTGTTTCACCCCATGTAATTATGAAACGAAACCAGAGTCTAGCACCTTGTCTATTCCTATATTCATGATTAGGCATCCCACCAACTATTTACTTACATGCATAACAAAATTCAAAGAATTACATCAAGACATGTTTCATGCATGTAGTACCTCAATTGCATATCCAATCTCTTGCAAAAAAACTGCCACATTGACCATCAACAACCGCCTCGCTCAACCGATAAATCAAGAAAAACCGCATACTGAGATAAACCATCACAATTAAACATAATCAACAAACCAAACACAAGAATGTAAAATAAGATGAACCAGAAAAAGCATTACTAACCAAAGCCAGCTGAGGTTTCCTAACTCCTGACCTCACAAAAGGTCTACTCAAGTTCAACTGAGTAATATCCTCTTTCAAACTTATCCAACAATTTCAAGGCTCGAATCGAATACCATCTCCAAAATCCAATCCACCAATCTCCTTAAAACTCACCAACTCCCCTCTATCCCTTACAACACCAAACTCATAACCAACTCCTGATTCCTTACAACACCAAACTCATAACCAACTCCTGATTTCTCCATTACTTAACCAGGTAAAAACATTTGAACTAAAACAACAACAAAGAAAAAAATAGCCACAGTACATATCCACTGAAGATAATCCACCTTCTCAAACATCAAAAAACGTGAAAATCAAGATCCAAACTTTGGTAAAAGAGAAATAAAGGAAGAGGAAGATAAGAAGAGGAGAGAGTAGCATACCTGACATAGGTCAAGAGTGGCGATTGTAGATCTGAGAACAGAAGAAGAGAATCGAACCTAAAAGATTTTACCCTAAAGAAAATGATATTGTGGAACTGTACCTAAAGTTAGAGAATAGCACACCACTTAGGATAGCTTGAAACAGCCATGTCATAACTTGGTAAAAGACAATAACAACCATTGGATTGGGCTCTTTGAGCCCCACACCATTGTGTTTTATTAGATAGAGATTCCACTTATAATGTTTTATGTGGTGAATGTGACTCACCTGGGCAATAGTCCATAGTTTATCTGGAGCATGTGACTCCCAAAGTCCAAGGGCAACTTTAATTTATTTACGTGACTCACATGGGTAACTACTGCTTATGTAAGCTTAAAGCAGGCAGATAATCAGGGAGAGCTGTGCATAATTGCATATATTATCTTATTGATAGGAGGCGATCATTTAGTAGGATAATATTAGTCAATACTCAATGGGGCCCATACTCAATACATCTAAGGTTGTCCTGGAATTCTGGAAAGCCTCAAGTGGCTCACTGGCTCCTAGAATATTATTGCCTCTGCTAGTAATTATTTATTGGTACCAGAAAGTATTCAGTCATTAGAAGTTAGAACTACCTTCTTATCTCGACCTGTTAACGTAATCAAAAACATAATATTTTGTATTCCACCACCATAAGACTAGCAATATTTTAAAAAGAAATCGCGTATCAATTCCATTACATTTTCACGCTTCCAATTACACTACATTAATTTCCAGAACAATTGGAATTTTTATATGCTACCAGGACAAGGATGGCACAAATATAATAATATTCGGGTTTTTTTAGACTTTGGTACTCATTTTTAGACCAATATTAAAAAATAGTACTAAATTTCAAAAAAATTAAGAAATAGTACCACTTTTTTTTTGACTGTCAATTGACCGAGTTGACCATAGTCAATCTATTAGTATTTTCAAAATAACAACATTACCTCTCATCGTGCCTCTCACGTGTTTTAAGTAATTAGATTTTGGTACCAATTTTTAAAAAGTAATTAGATTTTGGTACAACCTAATTAAAGCCAGGCCTTATTTTACCCGCCCAAGTATAAATTAATTGGATCAGCACCCACTAATGTCTCATGACGATAAGTTAAGTTGCTTTTAGTGTGCTGCATCGAAAGCATTGTTTTGTAGCACTCATCTTTTTCGATACTCACTTTAAAAAAAAATAATAATAATAATCTTGATTCAGGTATACTTTCTTCTTTACTCTCTTTTTTAGTTGACAGCCACACACACTATTGTACCATGTTATTCTCGTCAAGAAGTTCAGTGTTGCACTTCAGAATGGACAACCTAGGAGATCTTATGTAGCCTTCAAAGCCCTCAACCCCCATTCCTCTTCCTTATCGACGTTTTCAATTCATTGCTGGAACTCACACAATTCTTGTTTTCGACAATCTCAGTACTGCATTTCACAATGGAAAGCCTAGGAGATCTTCTGCAACCTACAGACCCCTCAACACAATTTACCTTCCTTTCTATTTTTTTCAACCCACTACCCAAATTCTTGTCGAAAATCTCAGTAGTGCACTTCACAATGCGCAACCTAGGAGACCATCTACAACCATCAACCCCATTCCTCATTCTTATCGATTTCTCCGATCCATTACTCAATTTCAGACATTTCTTCTTATCATCATCCCCACTAGAAACCCTAGAACCTTTAATTCCCACAACATTATCACTCTTTTTAATCAATTTTTTCGATATCTTAGATTTAACACACCCAGTACTTAAATTTCTTATAGAACTCTCATAAGCTTGTTTGCAATATATGTTTTGAACTGATGAGCTAATAAGTGGAGATTTCATAGAATAAGATACCAAAGAATAAGTATTGAGATTTCATATACCCAGTACTTAAATCAGTGTTTTCACTTTATATTATCTTTTTATTTTTTTGGGGTTTTTTAAACTTTGGTATCACTTTTTAGACTGATATTATAAAATAGTATCAAATTTAAAAAAAAATAAGAAAATAGTACTATTTTTTTTTCTTGACCGTTAGTTGATTGAGTTGACTACGGTCAAACTGATAATATTTTCAATATGGATTGAATTTTGATTTTGACACGTATTTTTTTCTTTGCAAACAGTATTATGCATACTGTGAAAACCACATTAAGGATATTGTGGACATTATGAAAATATGAACAGATTGAAATAGTTTGACTTTGGTCAACTGACGGTCAACTGATAGAAGTGGTATTATTTCCTAATTTTTTTGAAATTTAGTACTATTTTCTAATATCGGTCTAAAAAGTGGTACTAAAGTCTAAAAATTCCTATTTTTCCCATAATACTCTGAAGTCTGAAGTACAAAAGTGTTTGGGAACTGATGATTCATAAAATCAAGAAATTGGGCCTAACACCCAATTTTGGAGAAAATGAAGTCACAAGGGCACAGTTTTTGGTGCGTAACTCACAAGGGCAAATTCTAGCAATTAGTAACTAACGAACCCACGATTTCAAATTTAGTAATCCTCAAGGACAAAATAAGTTGGCCCGACCATTTTACTTTATTTAAATGTCAGTTATACCCCTTCGTGAAAATAACCCTCAAGGAAAAATGACCCGGATTTAAAATAACTATTTTCCAATTTTATCCTTTTTGTCATTTTACTATGAATAATAAGTGCTCATACTTTCTGCTGGTGTATGAACAATGAGTGTTCATATCCAAATAGGTGAATGTACCTTGTACAATATATTGATGTATGAACATTCACCCATGAACATTGAATGTTCATACCCAATGTTCATAGTGAACATTGAATGTTCATACCAAAAGGACTATAAACATTCAATGTTCATACCCAAAGGACTATGAACATCGAATGTTCATACTCAATCAATGTTCATACCTAAAGGACTATGAACATTGAATGTTCATATCAAAATACTATGAACATCGAATGTTCATACCTAAAGGACTATGAACATTGAATGTTCATATCAAAATACTATGAACATCGAATGTTCATACCCAAAGGACTATGAACATTGAATGTTCATATCAAAATACTATGAACATCGAATGTTCATACCCAAAGGACTATGAACATTGAATGTTCATACCTAATCAATATTCATACCCAAGAACTGTGAACATTGAATGGTCATACCCAAAGGACTATGAACATTGAATGTTCATACCTAAGGATTATAAACATCGAATGTTCATACTCAATCAATGTTCATACCCAAAGACTATGAACATTCAATGTTCATACTAAATACACCAGGTCGTTCCGTCTGGGCCGGGCTGTTAATTATTTCGTATCAGGGGTATACTTGACATTTTATCTACCCGATCCGTTTTTTATTTCGCGTCAAGGGTATACTTGAACTTTCATCTACCCGGTCCTTGTGAATTACAAAAAAAAAAAAGTGTCCTTAAGAGTTACTTTTTTGACATTTTTGTCATAAAATTGCATCCTTCTTAGAAATATAATGAAATTGACTAATAATTAGACCTTGTAATTTCCTCGACTTTTCACCATTATCTATTAGTATTTTATAAAAGATCACCGTTACCAAGAAGTCTATATATTTTATGGATCTTGCAGGCATACTTAGAAGTTTCATTAGTTATCAAAGCTATGGATTCAGTTCACCAATACGTAACCACTCCAGTAACGGTCACTCTGTTTGTCTTTTTGGTTACTCTCTCCTTTCTAATTACGTGGAGGTCAAGGTCTGCTTCCAAAACTAACACTTGCAAAGAAGCACCGGAAGCGCCTCATGCATGGCCAATTATTGGGCACCTCCATCTGTTAGGTGGGAGCGAAGTACCAGCACACAAGACATTAGGATCCATGGCTGATAAGTATGGCCCAATCTTCACGATTCGTATTGGTGTGCATCGAGTATTGGTGGTAAGTAATTCGGCGATTGCAAAGGAGTGTTACACTACTAATGATAAGTTTTTAGCTTCTCGTCCTCCCTCAACATTCTCAAAGATCGTAGGGTACAATGATGCCATGTTTGGGTTAGCTCAATACGGACCGTATTGGGTTGATCTACGCAAAATAATCATATCAGAACTCCTCTCAAGCCGAAGGCTCGAACTATTAAAGCATACGCGGGATTTTGAAATTGATACATCTATTAAAGAACTATACAAGGTGTGGACGAAACACGATAAGACAAAAGCTCCACTCTTAGTAGACATGAAGCAATGGTTTGGAGACTTGACTCTCAATGTGATTCTGAGGATGGTCGTGGGGAAGAGATACTCTGCCTCAAATTCTTCCGGAGATGAAACAGAAGCAAGGAGATGCCAAAAGATAATGAGTGATGTCTTTAGGTTGATGGGGACATTCATTATCGGTGATGCACTTCCTTATCTGAGTTGGTTAGACATTCAAGGATACAAGAAAGAGATGAAGAACACAGCAAAAGAACTTGATTTGATTTTTCAGGGATGGCTGGAAGAGCGTAAGAGAAAGAGACAGTCCGAAGAAGTGAATCAGGAGCAAGTTTTCATGGATATATTGTTGTCCATACTTGAACACACAAAGATATCATCTGAATATGACAATGACACCATCAACAAGGCTACTTGCCTGGTAAGTAAATTTTTGCTCCATACTTCATCACGTAATTCATACACGAACTTATCCTGTGTTCGAGGTATGCTTGCTATTCCAACTTTTTCTACATGTCCATTTCTTATATTATTTATATTGTTATCATTATTATAATTATTATAACTTCATGTCCGAAAATTACATACTGCCGTTCTAGCCTATATATTGTTAGAAATGCTAAAAAAACAACATTTTTTATTTATTTTTTGCTAAGGGGTGTTCGTTTTTTCGCTACTTATATAAGTGTTTGTTTACTCATAAGTTTCTTTAAGTCAAGTTTTGCTGCTTATTCTTTTGATACTTATAAGTAGCAAAAATATACCATAAAAATGGTCTACCACTTATAAGTAGCTGAAAAATAAACACAAAAAAAAAAAGTGGTCCACTACTTACAGTACGAATAAGTAGTTATCACACTTACAAAAACCAAAAAACAAACACCCTCTAAGCTAGCAATTTGTATACATATGAAAAGGTGTTACCTGAGGTTGGTTTAATTAGAAGCATGTTTCCTAATTAACCTATTTCAAATCTATAATAAGTGACATCAGGAGATTCCCATTTGGAGATCGAATTGGGTTTGCCTATATATACCACTTGGTTCTCTGTTATTATACTAAGACGGTCGATCTTGCAGCTTGATCAGCAGCAAAGTTGACTTCACGCCAAGCACTTGATACCACCACATAGCTTAGTCTTGACTTACACCTTTCCCACCAGGGGCGGATGCAGGATTCAACAATAGGGGGGGCTACTAACACTAATTCTCACTTTTTTTTTTTTTTTTTTTTTTTTTTTTTTTTTTTTTGGAGTGAATAGTTACCACTGTACTTTTGGGTTTTGAGCAAAGTTAGGGGGGGCTACAGCCCGGGTCAGCCAACTCATAGATCCGCCCCTGTTTCCCACCTTGGTCACACTTCTCATGGTAGTTCTGAGGTGCCAAAAGCCATGACGGCAACCCTTCAATTTGACTTTATCCATATATAGTTTATCCCATCCATTACTTAGTGCAACTTCGACACTCTCTATAAGTCCCACCACTTCTGCCACATAGCTTGTGTTCACTCCTAAATTCCTACACAAGACTTGAAGAACAACACACTCACTGTTTCTGTACGACTCCATAGCCAGCTGGGCCTTGGATTCTCTCAAGATGTAGCAACTATGTTAATCTTTATATTCCTTGAATCTAGAGGATCCCATTTTCAATCTTTGATTTTTGGTACTCTAGGTAGCTTTAGAGCAAGACCCCACTTCTGAAGCACTTCCCCATCAATAGCCCAACTTGTATCTTTAATTTGGACAAACAATAATTTGTGTACCATTTTTCTTTTTTCGCTACAACACACCCATATATATATATTATAGAATTAAAGGGATACATTGAAAGTATGAGCAACATTTTGGTAGAGTACTCATGACAGACGAGCTATAAGCCCATTTAGCTAGATCATGAGTCTTACCATTAAAATATCTTCTTAACCATTTGAAACATGAAAAATTAAATTTACAAGCAATTCTGATAATTGCTTTAATAATGTTTTGTAAAGACCAAACAATACTAGACTCCTGGGAGCTCAAACTGTTGATGACATTGATGTTGCCACCCTCAAAAAGAAATTTTCCTCATCTAAAGTGTTTTGCCAGCTGCACTGCTACCTCGGCTGCAAGAAGTTCATTCTCCTCTGGTGACTTTGTTGTGAATCTCCTCATTGCAGCAACAATTAAAGCTCCTTCTTCATTCCAAACCGTAGCAGCAGCAACTCCTGATAATAGAGATCTCTTATTAAAAGCACCATCAAACCTAACATTTACATAATCAGGCATGTGAGAGAGGTTAAAAGTAGATATATTATTAATATTACTAGTTGATGTAGAAGCAGCACGTGTGCTATGTTAGTGTTTATATATATTCTTAAGTGTAGTGTTCGAGTTAATAGAAGAAGTAGGGTTTAGATTCTCTTTGTCAAAAGCTTTGAGTCTTCTTTCCCATTGAATCATTGTAGATGCTAGTATAGACCCCCTATTAGCTGCTCCTTTGTCAAACTTCTCTAGATTCCTATTATCCCACCTAGTTTGCATTAGAGAACATGCATACACACCTAAGTTTGCTATGTCAGGGACCTTGCTTTCACACCATTCTATGATCTCATCCACCCATCTTCTAATAGGCCATCCTATATTTGCCTCTGTTCTTAAACAAAAGTGGTGAAGCAAACCACAAAGCTTTTGCCCAATCACATTCAAAAAATATGTGTTCTACAGTTTCCTTATTCTTGAAGCAAAAGCCACACATAATATCATTGTTTTTTTTTTATCATTTTCTATATATTTTCTCCAGTTGGCAGTATGTCCATGTATAATTTCCACATGAAAATTTGATCTCTAACTGCCGCCCTAACTCGCCAAATTCTTATGATAGTTTTTGCTTGAAAAGTAGAGTCATCACAGTCCTCTCCATCCTTTGCTTTGAGCATATGAAAAGCAGATTTGACAGAAAATTTTCCTTTAGCAGTAGGCCACCAGATTAACTTATCCTCCCCTCCATCCTGTGGTCTTTGGGTGATCATGGAACATCAGCCAAAGTTCATTGAAAACAGAGGTATGAGCACCATCCCCAATGGTCCAGATAGACCTACCTTTTATACACAAGACCAAAACTTTTATTAACCCCTCTCCAGAAGTAAGAGGCATTAGATGGCCTGGTAATTTTTGTTTTGTCCCCATACCTTTTTTTCTATAAGCAGCATAGAAATTTTTAAACCATATAGAATTCTTATCATTTAAAGCTCTCCACCTCTGTTTGACCTACAAAGCTTTGTTCATATCAGAAAATTTCCTGAAACTTAGTCATCCAAGGGACTTAGGCTTGCAGAGTTTATCACACTCAATAGTATGGATACTCTTGGATTCATCATGTCCATGCCACGAAAACTCCCTACACACTTTATCCATATTGTCACATACAGATACAGGGAGGGAATAGGATGTCATGGCATAAAGAGTAACGTTGTAGCTTGAGCTACAACTTGGATCAAAACTGTTCTGCGAGCTTGAGATAAAAACTTGGCTCTCCAACTTTTTATTTTATATATGTCCCACTCACAACTCACAAGTAAGTAGGTTGTATGCTTATGTACGACTTCATTAAAATTAAAAGGCACTTTCATAAAAATCTAAATATTTTTCTTCAAAGTCAGTTTTCCAAGAGGCCGGACAATTCCACCACATACTAATTGACGACTTAAATTAGTAAAGTATTTCATTCGATTTTCAACCACTTTAAGCATTTATAAATGTTAATTCGATCTTTATTTTGATTCACTTTCCAATAATTCCTTCCAAATTATGTTATTTTTTGAAGGTGAGGATTCTGTTATATAACATCCAATTTTGTTATCCAACACATGTTGTGCTCGAAGAATAATTCACGCCAATAGTGTCATTGATCTCATTAGTAACAAATACTAATTTTTTTTTATGTGCGTCTGATAGAGATATTGAACAAAAACAAAAGTCTGAATGGAAATGCTATATCTTGATACTCAAATTTCTAAACGTGAGAATTGAGATGGGGCGTTGGTTTTATAGTGAAATTAGTTTTTATCAGTGTAGTCAAGGGCGCAAAGAGGCGCGCGATTAGGGCGTGAGGCGTGGCAAGGCACACTTTTGTGCCTCGCCTTGATAAAGTGTGGGAGCTAACATAAGGCGTGTGCATTTTGTACATTTTTGCGCCTTTTCTTGAGGCACATAAGGCGTGCGCCTTATCAACATTTACAATTTTTTCGTTTTTTTGTAAATTTTGTTATATGTGACACATTTACACTAAATCTAATTGTTATATGGTACAAGAAATTATACAAATATAATAAATTTTATCTTGGAGTACACTCTAAACTTTAATTTTGACTAGTTTTTGTTAAGTTTTATAGATTGAGAGAAGACACAAAGATAAATTAAATGAAGTTTTGCGGGATTATAAAATTCGAATCATGTGTTCTATTTCGTGATGAACTCATTTGGCTCAATTCAATTAGTTCACTCTTTTAGTTTATTGAAATTGAGTTAAATTGTATTAAAAAATAGAGTTCGTCTACCACGAGGATATCCCTATAGGGACGCCAGCCGAGACCGTTGGATCCGAGATCTAACGGTCCGAAAATAAAAAACAAACCCATATTCTCTCTCTTCCTTTTTGTTTTTGATTTTCGGACCGTTGGATCCCTCCAACGGTCTCAAAACACTCATCCCTATAGGGATGTCCTCGTGGTAGCCCATATCTAAAAAATACAAATTTTATTATGCTAATGTGTACAATCATATAGAATTAATTTAAATATTTGACTAAACAAATTATTAATAATTTATGTCATATTTAATATTTATTTTATTTATTTATTTGTTATATATATTTTTTATTATTGCACGTCTCACTTTAACAAGGCGTGCGCCAGGCCTCGCACTTTGTGCCTAAATCACAAAAAGGTGTTGCGCTTCAATGCCTTGGCCTTGACTAGACTGGTTTTTATTATTTGCATCGGTTTCGTGCTTTGCAGACTATTGTTGCAGGTGGAAGTGACACCACAATGGTTACTCTCACTTGGACCCTTTCCTTACTGCTGAACAATAAACATGCACTGAAGAAGGCCCAAGATGAGATGGACAAACACGTTGGAATGGAGAGACATGTGGAAGAATCAGATATGAAGAACCTCGTCTACCTCCAAGCCATAGTCAAAGAATCATTGCGCTTATACCCCGCCGCTACACTATCAGCTCCTCGTGTGGCCGACGCAGAATGTGTTGTAGCAGGCTACCACGTCCCAGTAGGCACCCGCTTACTAGTGAATATTAAAAAGATTCAACGTGAGCCATCTGTGTGGTCTAATCCATCTGAGTTCCGACCAGAGAGATTCCTCACTAGTCAAGTAAACATGGATGTAAAAGGCCTGCATTACGAACTAATACCTTTTGGAACTGGTAGACGTGCATGCCCAGGGATGTCATTTGCGCTGCGAGTAGTGCCATTTATCCTAGCTCGTTTTCTACATGCGTTTGAGCCCACGACTGAAATGGATATGCATGTGGACATGACTGAGACTGGGGGACTTGCTAATGTCAAAGCAACGCCACTAGAAGTATCTATCACTCCACGCCTTCGTCCTGAGATTTATGGTTAATAAAAAAAAATCCCAAGAGGAACGAACTATTGCAGTTATTGCTGATGGATTATTTCAAGTTGCAAAATGCACAAATAAATCTTACCAAAAAATTTGTAAGTGTGCATCTGTCTAAGCAACAATTTTTTTTTTTTTTTTTGCTAAGTATATATATGATTTGTAGTAATTACACAAAAACAGGTGGCGTATAAGAGATCTCAAGGCAAAATAAAAACAGTAAAAGAGATGAAAATATGAAGGAAAAATGAATGAAGACATTGATCAATTCTAATTCAAATAAAAGAGACTAAAATTTTACAACATAGTGTCACAATATAATTAAAGATAAAAAATAGGGTGAACTAGTATTACCCCCCCACTAGATGAGCCAATTAGGATTTCCCCCCCACTAGATGGGAAATTAGGGTCTCCCCCCTAAATACACACAAAAAAATTTCGGTCAACCCACTTTGACTTTTTTTTTTTTTTTGTGTGTATTTAGGGGAGACCCTAATTTCCCATCTAGAAGGTGTTAATACTAGTTAACCCTAAAAAATATTAAATTGTCAATTTCTCTATAAGTTCGAGCTTATGTAAAAGGTCAATTCTATTAATATGAGAAGAGGCTTGAGAGAGAAATAGGGCTGGTGGAATAGTCTTAACACTCCCCCTCAGCGGGACACGCTGGAAATAAACACAGGTGGGCATTTTTTTGGTTTTTGTGCAACTTTCACCTGAGACTTGAACTCAAGACCTCTTATAAACCTGAGTTTTGATACCATGTTAATTGTTAATTTCTCCATAAGCTCGAACTTATGTGAAATATAAATTCTATTAATATGAGAAGAGACTCGGGAGAGAAATAGGCGGGTAGAATCATCTCAACATAAAACAAACAATTGCAGATAACTTATCCATCTTCAAGACATATCATTAAGAACCCCAAGATATATATATATATATATATATATATATATATATATATATATATATATATATATATATATATATATATATATATATATATTTTTTTTGCTAGAGGTAATTGTATTGATAGCAAAGAATTAGAGTGTTACAGGAAAAAATTAAAGGAAAAATAAAAATACATCAAATTACATCTCAATTAGTAGAGTATACCATAATTAGCATGGACATTTAAATTGGACCAGTCTTTTTTCTACCACTAAATACTCTTGATAAAATATTCAAACAAATTATCCAATGCCTTTAAAAAGGACTCCTTCGTCATTTCAATCTTTACTACCGTTTATACCCTTAAGTTGATATAACACCCTCAAGGACTTTTATGTAAATTTAAGTCGAAAATCAACTACACGCCACTATTCAATTGTTCGCGAGTTAAGTTTCACATTAATACCAAATTTATTACCATTTTATACCGAATTTAATTGCTAGGAAACCTAACATCTTTCTCTTTCTCTCTCTTTTATGAGTTTTATCTCTCTCAAATCTCCCCTCATTCCCTCTCTCTTAAAAAAGCTAAAAGCCAAAAGGAAAAATAGAGATCCCCTCTCTACTACCGATTATATCTCTCCACTGCCTACACTGCCGACAATCCACAAATTATTTCTGATTGTGTGGAGAGACGTTTACAGATCTCGATTATTTCTAATGAACGATACCCAACTATCACTCATATATTGCTCAAAAGGTCTCTCTCATCTCTTCCACGTTCTAAATAAGCCTTATTTTTTCCATCTGTCAAAACTCTGTTGAAGGGAAAGAAAAAAGAAAAAGAGTTTTCTGTTCGTGGCATCTGCAGCTTTTGGTATGTCTTCACGTGTTGATCCGCAAGTGTGTTTATGTTAATAATAGCAAGGATGAGATTCAGAAGTTGTTCCCTCAAGAGGTCTCACCAGAATTGCAAAGATTACTTACACTTTTGCTACAAAAGTTTCAAAAAGAATGGAGAGATGATGCTGCGGTCAAGTATCAGGTTTTAGCATTTTTTTTTAATCTCATTAAAAATCATGTAATTCATTATGATATTTACGTGGGTCTTGATATCCCTGATCTCATACACGATGCAGTTCTCCTCATTAGATAATATACTCGACAGGTGATCTTCATCGGCTTAGCTCTATGTTGAACTATAAAAGTTTTAGACTGAGGGTCCTCATCTGATTGTGTGCTCCCCCTTCTATATTTCTAGCAATCTTATGATGTTGGTAGGCCTGAGTAAAGTTTTGTTATAGCTAATGAAAGATAAAAAATGTTGGGAGAAAAGAGAGTATGTCTTAATTACTTTTGGTCTTCTCTCACACTATTTATATATGAAAATAGTCAGTTTACATTATGGGGCGAAGTGTCCCACCTATTGGTTAGAACTCTAATAGCCTGGACACTTGAGGGATCTGGAGTGCAAAGTTACTCACTGCCTCATTATTGATTCTTAATGTTTGCTTAGTATTCTGTTTCTATTTGAAATAACTGGAACATGATTAAGAATCAATGTGCTTCTAGAAAGGACATTTAAAATTTTAAGACAAACTTTGGATTAGCTCAACTGTGATTTCTTATAACGTTATCTAGGTGTATAGCATTGTTTAGGAAGTTGGCAGCTGAACCAGTTCTCAAATTTAAGTTGAATATTTTAAGGTCATTATTCCCCACTAGAAAGCAATGGCTTAGAATTTGGCAAACCAAGAGACAAAACTTGCTGAGCCGCTTGCCATTATGAATTTGAAAGCAATTCATTTACGTACACTATTAACTTGAAGGTAATTTGAGTTGTTGATCATTCTCCAAGTGATTGTTGGTGATGATAGATTGAAGGGAGTGAAGCCTAAACTTGCAAAAAGAAGTTTGATTTCAAAGGTATAGTAAATACTGATCGAACCATCAATCACTTCTTCATTCTCAACATCTAATTTTGAATAATCAGTGTTTAAAACATGATAATATCCTTAGATCGAATCATCAATTGCTCTCACTCTATCTTCATAAGGATCGAATCATCAATCGCTCTCACTCTATCGTCATTCTTCAATCTGTATAGAGGTAATCAGTTGTGTTTTTTATATTCTAATTGTTAAGCTACAATATTTTTTGGTTCCGGGTATCTGGAGAACTGATAGGGGACTAGGTATTTTTTAAATCAATACCAAGTAAATCATATTCAATATTATTTTATTGATTCCTAGTCATCCATCACCCAAGTACTTAGATTTTGTTGTGGTTCAGCCAAAAAAAAAAAGGAAAAAACAGGGGCATGACATTCCTACCGTGGTGGTGTAATGGACTAATGGTTTGTAAGGTTTTCTCCATAAATGGGAACATTTTCTTATGATTGTTGCTAAAACGAAGGTGGAGTAGGTGCTGGCACCCGTTTCACCTTGGAGTATATTTGTTTTAATCAGCATCCGAAAATAGTCCTACAATTCTTGAAAAAAGGTTGGTTTGATGCTCAATTCGATCCTTTAGAGAAGTAGAAAGTTTTCAGGCTTCTAATTCACAGGTAACTTTTGATTACTTTTTGGTTTTTGAGTTTTGATTTTGTTTCCCTTTATGTAATTGTCAAACACGATGTAATTGTAAAAAGATAATTGTTGCTTCTGATTCACAGGTAACTTGCAATTTCTTTTTTGGTTTTTAAGGTTTGATTTTGTTTCCCTTTATGTAATTGTCAGACACGATGTCACTGTAATAAGATAACTATTTAAAAAAGAGTACCTAAACTGTTTGAACAAGGTAAGCTAAGTTGTACTAACTTATTTTTCAAAGTACCTTTTCATTATATCATTTGTGTAGAGTAGCAACCAGAGTTGAAATAGAAGTCAAGGAATATTTTGGATTGTTTTATGAAATGTTTATTGTAGTGGATTTATGATTAAAATGCCCATAAATTTGTGTGATGTCTATTAGACATTTTGTCTACAAAACTTGATTTGTTTGTGTTTACTTTTGAATAAATAGGTGAATGAGGAAGCATCCAAAAAGGTTCTTAAAGTGGAGCAAAAGTACAATGGAAATGGGGGCATTGGTTACTTCACGCGCGCAATTTGTCCACCATCCTTTCGTTTACGAACTTTTACGAGGTTTGCTTCTTCTTAGATATAAGTGGATTGTAAGTTTGATAGATCTGTTTATGTACCTCTTAAATGTTAATACACTTATATAATGCATCTTTCCATTATTAGAGACTACACTGATTCATCTTCACTTATACATGAGGTTTTATTACGCTTTATGGGTTCTATATATACAACAACTTCTTGCTTGATGTAGGTTTTAAGAACTTAGGTTCTTTAGAAAAGGGGGATTTTAATTATGTGGATTCGGGATACTCAATACCTTAGTAAGTTACTTTTAGTCACCCGGCCTCTGTAGAGATCTATAATATAACCGTTGAATATATGGTCGATCATAATATTAGAGAAGAAAGTGCCAGTCATGGAATTATGCTGAAACTACTACACCAAATATTGCGGCTTTGCTATTGATGGGTTGGAAGATTACCTATACTTTCGTTCAATGTTGGTGAAACCGGATCTTTTTGTTCCGCGTTTGGTTAAATAGATATAATGCATTGTTTGTTATGGAGGTAAAAGTGGCATTTAGAATTCCAAGTAGTACAAATGCTGGTTGGTTCACATGTTAGGTTTTCACTATGTTATTACAAAAAATTTGCATTGTGATTAATATATTTTATAACTATTCTAATTAGATGCATTCTCTTGCCCAACATTTATTTCAAGACATCCATCATGGACAACTCTTCCCTACTGGATTCCGTTATATTTAATGACAGCAAGGACACGATGCATGTTCGTCAGGAACAATAGCTAGCGACAAAGAAACCAATGCCAAAACATATCTAAGGAACATCTTTCCTTGCTTAGAGAAGCTGAAGTACCAACTTGATTTCTATTGTGGGGTATGTTTTTTGATGGAAGCCGAAATACCAACTTGATTTCTCATAGTTTTCTAGGTAATCGAGGTTTTCATCTAGCGCATATTTATATTATTTGTGTGTGTAGTTAATTCGTATTGTTCTCTTTGTTGTCACGAAAATGTTGAGTTTTTTGCCTCTATTTGTGACCTCTTCGAGAACTCAACATGCTAAAGATCGAGTTCATAACCTATCTCTTAATTTTGTGTTTAGAAGGTATTAAGATAAGTTTTTTTTATTATTATAATTAAACTAATCTAATCATAGTACTTAAGAATTTGAATTAAGCTCGATCTTAATTTTATTTGCTGCTATTTGTTTCCAATACGTTGTGAAAAAAGTTGTTTTGTAGATTACAATATCTACTCTACTTTCTAATGAAACCAAGTACAATCATAGTTCGGGATTTCGGAATTATTGGAATTCCGACAAATCCAAAAACCAAAATTCATAATATTTCAACCCATGTTATATTCGGAATTTAAAAAAAAATCGGAATTATCAATATTTCTACTCTATACTGTTTTTTCTGGTTTTTTGATAAACCGAAATGTTGGGCAGAATTCTGATATTCCGTTCGGAATAATAAACACTGGGTACAATACTTACAAATCGGATGAGGACCTCATTTCTACTGGCTCTCTTTGGAAGATTCAATTTTCATAGACTTGATGGTAATATCTTTTCTAAACTTCCAAAACTTATATGAAGTCATGTGTTATGTTATTTCCATGTTGTTTTTTCTATACATTCTCTTAGTTACCAACATACTTCAAATAGAATATAAGAAGTTTGAGTGTTAAATCTCCTTTTTGCTCACATTCAATTTTCTCTTCATAGTTTGAGTGTGATGTCAGGTTACTTTCACTAGCAACTTAGAGCATCTTTAGCAGTGATATCAACCTAGCATCAAGAATTTGGTGTTTTTTCAACTTCAGGAGAAGTACATGTTGATGAAAACACCAAAAAAACACCAAACCAAACACCAAATCGACCAATATTTGGTTCCAGGTTTGATGTTGTATCAAATCACTTACGCGGTTTGAGAAACACCGCGCGGTTTTGGCAAAACCGCGTGGGCTTGGGCTGCTAAATGGGCTTCTATGGCGCAGTTTTGGCAAAACCGCGTGGGCTTGGGCTTCAATGGGCGCGGTTTTGCCAAAACCGCGTGCGTTTTTTCTGAAAATTAGAACTGTGGTGCATAGAACTTGAAAAATTATGAGTTGTGCATAGAAGTTAAGAAATTAACAATTGTGCAATTGAAGAAATTAAGAATTGTAATTCAAAATCGAAAAAATTAAAGAAATTAAAAACCTATGATTATGATTATGCAGTCCAAAATCTATGATTATGATATAATCATATAATATCCAAAATAATCCAAAACCTATCATATTACATCAAATTTATTTAGCTCTCTTCTTACGCGCCTTAGCACTCAATCCCTCTCCTCTCTCTATTTGGACATTCTGAAGCTGCTCCTCTAAGTTCCTAATCTGAGAATCATGATCTTCTTTGTCTGCACGGAGGTTAACTACTTCAGCCTGAAGTTCCTCATGTCCCTGATGTTGCTGCGTGTACACTTGTTGCATATCCTCATACGTTTTCCGAGTCTCATCATACGCACACTGGGATTGCTGATATGTCTGAGAATATGCCTCATCTCTTTCTTGGCTATAATGATACAGGGCAGTCCTCATCCCATCAAACATAAGAACCTGGTTCTCATATCTTTCTAGAACCTCAACCTAAAAATCCAAGAAAATATAGTGTGAGTACATATTATATATATAATGAAGAAGATAAATAAAACAATTAAACTTACCATGGTATACTGATCAATATGCGGCTCTAACTCAGAGAAACGAGCATGAGGCACCTCAGGAATGGAAATATAAGTAGGCTCCCCATCAGGTCCACACACAGCAAACATCTGAGGATTACTGGCAGACACAGGAGCTGGATGACATGTATTCAGAGGTTGTGGGTTGTAAATAGGCTGTGGCAGATGAGGAATACGTAGCTCACGTCTCATCCCTTCCAGGCCCACAAACTTGAAGTTGCTAGCCCGACCAATAGGAGGCAACAACGGACCCATGGAGACACGGTTCCACCATCTATAATACTGATCAGCAGTCTGCTCAACAACAAAAGAAGATGCATCTGGCCAAGGACCACAACTAGCATGAACTTCATGAATATGAGTTCTACCCCATGACTTCGCATCACTAACATCTGGCATGGGAGCACATGGAACTCCATAACGTCTAGTCATCTGCCTCCAACATCTGCCGCCACAGTACCAAACCTGACAGTCACGAGCGGCAAAAATAACTCTGTGACGTGACAACACACAAGCATGATGTACAACTGGATCGTCAAAGGCAGTAGACAAACGCCAAGGTCTCCACTCAATAGATGACAATGATCTAATATCAATCTGAGCACGAGCCATACAGATATTATTCCTAATTTGCCCTTTGTTACGAGTCAAGTGAGGCCCTGACCAACTAGCAAATCTAGGGCGAGTATCAGCAATCATGTCTATGTTAGGACAAAGACATCGAAAGTACTCATAAAACCAAATCTCTAAAAGTCCCGTGAATCCTGCAATCTGAGGACTTCTACTTCCGAATGTCTGTGAAGCTTTATCTAATGCCGATATCAATGTGGCATATCTCGAGCTACCCAGTCATAATCTCTCATAGTATGCAAATCAGATACATAAGCATAATATCTCACCGCATTACCCGGTAATGACCATTGGGAAACAAAACATGCCCAATAAAAAAACATAAAAAAAGCCCTAACATACTGATCAGCACCCTCACTACCCGGTAGAACAGTCAAAGCTAACTCCGCTTGTGTATCAGGATGCAAGAGGGGTTCCATATATGCAGTCTTAATATGAGATAGCTTAATCCCAGAAGAATCATAAGCATCTGCACCCAAATGAGGAAAACTCATAAGCATACTATCCATATTCTCATAATTTGTATGTAAAGGTATCGGTTGGCTTATATCGATACTCAACCCAGAAATCATAGTGAAGTCTAGTGGTGTGAACCCTAACTCCACACAAGGGAAATGAAATGTATGAGTTCTATTCTACCATCTTTCTACTAAAGCTATGACCATTGCCCAATTAGCCTTCTCATAATCCGCATCAATCAAAATACCCAAAGGTGTATACAAAATACTATCTCTAATATGTACAAACTCATCCAAACTCCTAATAACCTTCCACCACTCTCTAACACCAAGTAAAGCCGATCTAACTCGGTAGTCAATAACATGCTGATATTATAAAAAAAATAATAATGCGTATAAGATAAATAATTAATTGGTCCAACTCAACTAATTAATATTCAAAATATTTAATCAAAACTAATTAATTACCTGAGTATTAGTCACTGCACTCGACACGTGTTTTGGGTCACGTGTAGAAGACACAACTTCCATATCAAGTGCTTCTCCAGGTGGAAATTGCCAATCGAAGTCGTTCATCTGATACTCCAGTACATAGAGGTGTCTATCAGTCGGCGCGACATCCTCGGGTTCTTCTCCCCCACCATATTGTACTTCCTCGGATTCTTCTCCCTCATCGCCAATGTCATTTGTGTACTGTCAATCATCACCGTCGAAAGGTTCAAAAGGATCCATATAAAATTTCAAAAGTTTAGGTAGTTTTTTTTTTTTTTTTTTAAAGAGGGTTTATAATTGAGAAAAGAGTTGAAAGTGATTGAACCACACAGCTTTGGTCCTGATTATATAATAGTAGCACGCGGCTTTGAGAACACCACGCGGTTTTGGCAAAACCGCGTGGTCTTGGGCCTGTTAGTTGGGCTTTAGTGGCACGGTTTTGCCAAAACCGCGTGGGCTATATGGCGCGGTTTTGGCAAAACCGCGTAGTTGCTTGGTGTTTTTTTGATGTTGCTCCTAAAGTTGCTTGGTGTTTTTTTGGTTTGGTGTTTTTTTGGTTGCTCTCCTAAAGATGCTCTTAATGCTCATAGCTATCACTCTTAGGCAGTCTAAAATCCATGTTATCCGAGTTGTTTATATTAGTTTTTACTTGACATTGCACTGAGTTTCAGGACACTTTTTGTGTGAACCATTTTATAACACAATTATTCACCAAACCGCCAAACCGCAATTATATGGCTTTGACATTACAGTGAGTTTAAGTGGCGATTATTTAGTTGATATCACGTGTAGAAAATAGTACTACCAATGACATATTTGTATAATGTGAATGACACAATTTGTTTGGTTTGCAGAATTATAATTTTGTAACGCGAATGACAAGAAGCATGACATGGTAGTGGGCGGTACGATTCTACTATTGGATAATCAATTGATATAGATGTTGTTTATCATACTTAATGGCTTATTAAGAGTTGTATGCCCTTTTTGGTTTCAATTGAATTCAAAGAGTTCATTATTGGAAATAGGGCATGCTTATACACCCGCTCACTGCTGACATTAATCATCCTCAATAGCATCTACGCATAAGCATATATCTCATTGTCTTCATTATGTGAAAAATCCAACAGCGGCCTTAAGGTATTTTGCTTAATTTGTCTCACATGAAGCATGCTATTTCTTTTTGATATTTTAGGATACCCAAGCCGTCACCATTTTCTCTTCATTAAGTTCAAATTTGCAAATCTTTTTTTTTTGGCTCTTATCAATTTTAGATTTGCGTCCTTCATTTATATATTTTTTGACTAGAAATGTAAACTACGTTGGATATCACATATATTATGAATTGTCGGCCAATGGGTAGAATTTGTTATCCTATTTAGTTCATGCTACGATCTATTCAGTGTCCTTGCTTTAATGTGATAAATTCTCATCTCTATTACAAGACCTCACATTAGCTTATCAATCTGTAGATCCCATAAAGGGTTCAAAGTTTCAGACGAGTTGTGGGTTTAATATTCTTATATAGTTCATCTGCCATTCTGGGTTAACTTGGCTTGGAGAGGAGTTCATATGTTGCCCAATTAGGAAAAGTTATGTGATGCACCTTAACTTCAGCTTGATAATTTTGTGATCAGCATACTTTATTTGGCTCTCTTGATACCATTTTTCGGTATATTTCTCTTTTATCCATTTTTTCCTTTGTGTAAGTACTTTCCTCCTAGGTTTTGTTGTCAATAACTTCTTAGTATATGGAGCAGAGGGGTGGAACCAACAAAGGATGGAACCAAGGGGGCGCTAGGGGTATTTGACTATTGTTCTAATATTAGGGATCAATTGTGATTGTAATTCATACACTTCAAGAGCACACACCAAACTCCGTAGAAGAAATTTGGACTTTGGCAACTCAACCTGGTATGTTGCTTACCTTCTTATAGTTGCCAAAACATTGTTCTTCTACGACATAATCTAAGTACTAGGTATGCTTCAATTATTTAGTTTTTGATGTTTATAGTTATAACATGGATTGACATTTTCTAGGCAATTGCAGCAACGAAGTTCTATTTAATTTTTTTGCTTATTAAAAGAATGAGCAGTTAATATACTCGGTATCAATTTGAAAAATGAGTAAACCCCACTAGCCTTTTTATGGTATTAGTTTGGTATAGATATCTTCATGTAGGATCTTTGTGATCTATAAAGTAGAGAACAATAACAAGAAACAAAAATAAAATTGCATAAGGGTATTGGCAAACGTGAAATAGTTTGACTAATTTTTACCATTTGTCTTACAAGTAGGAGATTCACCATGCATGGATAATTGAACAACCAACCTGTGGTATGCTTGCTAGCATAACCAAATGATCCCACTCTACACTGGTTGCTGAATTCTTTTTTGCCGTAATTGAATACACAATAGTCATGAAAGGTAATTTTTCTCCATCCCCATACTAATATGTGATGATATTTACCTTTTTGCTATATTAGAGATTTGAATCTCTTCTTTGGCCAAAGTGTGAATTCAAATATATTTTTCCTTACTCACGATCTTCATGTTCATATAATTTGGAGTAGGGATTCGAACCAACCTAAATTCTAGGACCACTTACAACTTGGTTTTACTCTTTTAGGAAACTAGTGAGTAAGTTTAACTATGATTGTATAAATACTAAATACTTGGTTTCTTTACTACACAAAAATTTAAAACATTAAGTTACGTAAACATGCAACTAAGACAAGATAAAATTTTAATAAAACAAAAGTGGAGAGCTAATTTGCCTCATGTGAAGATAACTTTTGTTATTTGATTTTAGTAAGTGCATTTTAATCTTCCTAGAACTCATAAACAAGTCCTAATAAAAGAGAACTTGATCCCTAACATATATGACTCATCTCTAAGCTCATACATGCTAGCATGTAGAACCAAAGCAATGACTTATCTCTAAGCTCATCACTTTGATCCCTAACTAGACTCTATAGTCTATACCAACTATCATTTTGGGATAGGATGTAGGTCTAGTTGTTCTTCCTATAATGCTTACTAAACCAAATAACAAAGATTTTCTCTCACATGAGTATTATTAACTCCCCACAAAGGGAAGGTTTAGCTCATGATCCTTGGGCTAAAAAAATGAGAAGTACAAATTATAATTGTAAAAGAAGAGAGAACTAAAAGAAGAAGAAAATATATAGATGAACTCACTTACATTTAGATTTTGTTTTTAACTAGAAGAACACAAGGTTACCTCCATTAAAACTATTACAAGCTTTCTACCAAAACTAAAAACTCGAATAAAACTAAAGCTAAGGAACTAAAATAATACATGGTAAAGGAAAAGAAGTCAATGGAGTAAATGGATTGTCTCTCCCCCCCCCCCCCCCTTGTTTTGTTTTCTTCTCCATATGAGAGAAATCTCATTTCCTCCCACGTGAAACACCAAACCACATTTACTTCATTTTTATCCACCACATTAAAACAAAGTGACACCTTGCTTTTTTTTTTTCACTATTAACACCTAATCTAATTAATTACATGCAAGGTGTCAACTTTGCACCAATAATTTGGCATTTTTGTCTTGACATGCTCCATAATTGATGACTCATCAAATCTTGCAGGCCCGTATAGTGGGTCCACGTGCAATCCAATGGCGGTCCAGTCTTTTGGCAATTTTACAACTTCCCGCCTATATGTAGAGTTCATCGCCCTGATTGTCTGAGCAGCTCACTTGTCACATTCGGAGTCATGGTTCAAGAGGTAGGAGCTTCGGAAGTTTGATGCTTCTGTGCAGATTTGTTGGGATTTACATGGCTGATTTGGAAGAATTCATATATACGTTGTTCCCCGTGCTTTAACGCAGGTTTAACCAATATTTTCATGTTTACTGCGAATACCTGCAAAAGTACGAAAATATATTTATTTCATGATTATTAAACACATAATTAACCAAATTTATATGTCTCAATGGGGTTTCATATTACAGTTTTTGGTGCTTATCACACTACCCCCAAACAGCACTTTGTTTGTCCTCAAGCAAAGAAGAGACATTAAAATAGATAAGTGGCCAAAATGTGTAGTCCTAACTAATTCTCGTTTCACAGAGTGCGGTTGCATTGACCATATGCAACAAGGCATTAAACTACTAGGAATTCCCTAGTGGACGAGTTATAGCCTCGTGAGAGTTTTCTAGATAAGATACTCACAAACTTCATTTATACTACAACGACTCAGTGACAAAAACTCGTTTCCTAAATTAATCTCAGATATCCATACATCTCCTTAGCAGGGAACGAGGATTGATTTCTTTGAAACTCAAGTTAATATGCATTCAATAATTAAAACATCTACATATGATAATGCATACAGTGAACTTTGCATTGAAATGTACTAGCAGGGCCGTTTTTGGATCCTTTGGAGAGCGTACCTAAATGGGTTCTCACAGGTATGTGTCGAAACACAATTCCACTCAAAACTTTACCACTTAGGTTTTGTTAACTCCAATGTGCAGTGGGCACACATTTCCTCACATCTCAATGACAGTCAGAGGAGCCGATGTCGATCAATCACGTCTACTACTTATTATCACACCACCCTACTCCTAATTGAGCTAGAGGTCTTTATTAGGTATTATGGGGCTTAGGTGATAGTGTACAAGAAAATGGAAATGGATAATAAAAATTTACGAGTATGAGAGAATAGGGTCTTTAAGATATTTATACTAGAGAATTTCTTGTTTTCTTTTCTTCTTCTAACTGAGTTTTCCAACCTTGTTCTTAAGCCTTTGGATACTGATGATTTTTTTTTTTTTTTTTTTTTAAGAACATGATTATATTTTTCCTTCCTGAAGCAAGTAACTGACTTTTATTTGGGACAAGTCTTTCTTTTTATTTTTCCACATTTCATCATATTTCTTATACTCATCACTTAGGTACGTTATTTTATTTGGTTTAATAGATGGGTAAGGAATTTGTAACGCCCGTATTTAAAATACGTATTTTTTTTCTATTTATTAATTAATTAAATTATTTATTTAAAAATTGGCTCGATTGGATTTGGGATACGTGGGCCTGATTTCTGGGCCCGAGTCTGTATTGGGCTTGGGTTTCAGACCTAAGTATATAATCACATTGTTCTAGAGAATAGGGTTCGAAGAAAAATAAAATAATAAAAATGGCGGCAGAGCTAGAAACTCGTTTGCTGGAGGGGGGAGCGCGACGATTTGGACTAGGAGGATTCGTAGAGCTGTTAATACAGGTGAGTAGTTATGTTTTCCTTTTCATCGGAACTAGAGTTTGACATCTACGGATTTAAAACATTTGCTGCGAATAAAAATATTTACTGTCGAGTTTTTCCGCTCAAATTATATGTGCTGTCACTATTCTTCTTTCGATGTTCTTCTGATTTCGCTGAAGTGTTAAACTCGTCAGATTGTTAAGCTTGTACTTATATATATTGTTTGTTGTTGGTAACTACTGAAATTATTAAAACTGCCGTTGGAACTCTGGAGATTTGTTAATGGCGGCGCAAGCCCCACAGAGATTTCGGCCTGTGTTTGGGTTAAACTCTTTTTGTATTTCGATGTTGAACTCTGCTCTTGTTGTGGTTTTGGTGGAATGGTGTTTGGTTGTAGTGGGGGGTGTGGGAGTACTGATTGGACGAGGCTGTTAGAGCTTGAAAGTGCGTTAATGGCGGCATTAAGAAGAATCGCCAGTAAAAGTATGTGAACTGTGATTGTTGTTTTTATGTTGATTGAAGGTTGGGGTAGAAAGGGGTTGAGGTTTGGGTATTGATGTTTGTTTGAGTGCTGTCGGGGGTGTGGTTGGAAGCTTGGAGAAGCCATTAATGGTGGTGCGATTTTAGATCTAGTTTTGAAGAAATATATGGATCAAATGATTTGAGGTGTTTGCGTTAATTAAAGTTGTTTGGGTTTTAAGGAGGAGTCGAACCGACTTGATAAAGAGGAGAGTTGGTGGCCGGCGCAATTTGGTGGCTGGTGGTGGAGGAGGTTGCTGTAGCTGATGGAGAAGATGATCGGTTTGGGCCTTGGGTCGAACCAATCAGTTACTTGGGCCGGTTTCGGTTTTGGGCCTTAGCTTTAAATTGTTGGGCCAGACCGGTTTTGATATTAGTTAGTGGGTTGGGCCATTTTCTATTTGTTTAGTTTGGGCCAGTTTAATTTAAAGTTTTTGGGCTGGTTTCAGTTCAATTTTTGGACAGAACCACTTAACTGTTTTGGGCCAGTTTCTAATATTGTTTGGGGCCAGTCCTTAGGACTTAATAGAGATCCAAATGGGTCTTTCAACATTTAGACTTTCGGGTTCTAAGGTTTGGGCTTGGCTAGTGGGTCCGAACCATGACCTTAGCCATGAGCCCATGAACCATGCACCTTTGACCTTAGCCATGAACCATGGCTATGACCATGAACCTGTTGAACATAGAAACGACAGTTTGACTTCGACCATGATGTGTTGACTTTGACAATGATGTGTTGACTTTGACTTTGACCATGACCGTTGACTGTGGAATGTTGATTTTTTTTTTTATAGTTTTTCATATATTTAAGAATATGGACAAATGTAGTAATAATATATTGTCGAAAATTATATAACATTGTTTGTCATTATCTAATTAAGATTTGACGTGAGTAGTGTGTAAATCATATATATATTGGGCTTTGATTGTGGACTGTGGACTGTTAAATTGTGCTACATTTTATGTTGTAAATTGTAGGGACAAATCAAATGCTAAAATGTTATGGAAGCTTGTATATATTTGATTGTCATTATCTAATTAAGATTTGACATTGATATTGGGACATTATATAATATGTTGGGATATATATATATATTAAATGCAATAGTTGTGGAGAAATAAATGTATAGACACTCCATTGTTTTATCTGTGAGATGCTAGTAGAGTGTTTGTGGATATTTTCCACGGGATTGTAGCGTAGTGCAATAATACATTGGCACGTGAAAGAATGAAAGTGGTTCCGAGATATAATTGAGATATTTCTAAATATTGTGGCTTAGTGCAATAAGGTAATTGACCGCGACGCGTGATATAGTGGAATGATTATGAGTCATAAATGCATGACACTGAATAAATGCACGCGAACGAAAATCCTAGAACCTGACTACCACAACTTATGTGATTTGCCCTATGTGGGCGTATGTGATATGATTGGCCCTTGTGTAGGGTGTATATATATGAGATGTTGATTGACCCATGTGTTGGGCAATCGAAGCGAATAGTGGCTTGATTATTCCGTTCGCAAAATAGAAGCGAGACGCCGCGATATTTTATGCGAATAGTGGCGATGCGATTTGCATAATGGCTTCCGTGTGAGGGTTACCTGGTGTGCGGCATCCCGCTCAGGGTAGTTACGCACGGAGTGGTTCATTATGTAAGGGGAGGCATGTGGATGTACATGTTCGGCGTTGGGAAGCGATTGTGGTAGCCAGGGAAACTAGGTAAGACATAGATACGACGTGATTTTAGGGACACACAAAGAAAGCCTTAATTAATATAATTATGGTAATATGTTGGTTAATGATATATCTTTAGATAGATGATTGTATATGCTTGGCTGGTTATAGTTTAGTTAGAACCTAAGGCGCCTCGTGGAGGAACTAAATGCCTTTTTATTATGAGTATAGTTTGTTGTGTGGTTAGTGGGAAGTTAAGGCGCCTCAGTGGAGGAACTACCTGCCTTAGTTATTGAACTTAAGGATGTTGTATTAGTCGTGGAAAGTTAAGGCGCCTCGGTGGAGGAACTACCTGCCTTAGTTATTGAACTTAAGGATGTTGTATTAGTCGTGGAAAGTTAAGGGCCTCGGTGGAGGAACTAACTGCCCTTATGGATTGTGTATGTATATGTATAATTATATGTTGTATTTTAGAGCTACTCACACCAGCATTTTTATAATCAATGACCGATTTGCATGTTTGTTTATCGGGTGTGTTCATTAAATGAACATAGTTGATAAGTCTTGACAGGTTTAGTGTTGAAGAAGATTGGTTGCTGCTTGTGGTTTGCGTTAGCGTTGCATCTCAGGATATGTTTTGTTTTCCCATGAGGTGATATAGATTTTCAGTCTAGACAATGTTTTTTTTGTATTTTCTTTTGTAAATTTTTGTAATGAAGAGGACTTTTGTTAATTCAAAATTTTTATTGGTTTTTAATTATCCGCATATTTAAACTGTTTATGGGTTTTTGGAAGTTGAGAGTGCGTCACACCTCGGAGATCGAAGAGTCGGGAACAAATATTGTTTTTCCGAATTCTGTCGAAATTCGGGGTGTGACAGAATTTTTGGTGAAAGTGAAAGGTTTGATGAAAGGTTTAGTGGAGTGACTAGCGGTAAAATTTGTAACATGTAAGAACTTTTTTAGCTATGTCGATCCAAAGAAGGCCTAAATTCTTGCCTAGGGTTCGGGTGGTGATCAAGTAAGTAGACGCGTGATTTTCTCTAATCGGAAAAACTACTCATCTATGTCATTACTCACATATCACACATATCGAGGCTTTTTGGTTAGATTCTCACAGGATTGATCGTTTAAGTAACTAACCGTTGGTTCCAGAAACTTACTGCTATGTACAATCGATGATACTCAGTGCATGAATGTTCATGAAAAGATGTATAAACTATTGTATACGTATTATCTTAAGTTTCTTAAAACAAATCCTAATTCGGATACTAATGTGAGATTTCTAGACAATTTTCATCATTGAAAAGGAAACAAGACTTTGTCCCTAAGTACAATTATTAACCAGAAAATAAAAACTATATACAGGCTACAATTTGCCTAATTTTTGCTCTGAGGTTAAAAGCACCCCAAAAACAGAATGATGCTTAGTCCTCGAAGTATCAATAAATAAAAAGAGAAATTACACGAGAACCGCGGAGCAAAATTAGGGCTAGATTCTTTGGAACAGAAAGGTTAGAGAACATAATATATTATACAGAAAGGAACAATGAAATTAATAATAGCACACAAAACATATCACACGAAATAATGAAAGACAATAGCACACGAAACATAATTTTTAGCTAGATATATGTACAATGGCAAGCTCAAATTTACCATCCACCAGGATGTGTAGGTCTGGCATCCTCAATAAGGAAATGCATTTCCTTAGCATCGAGTCTGCCAAATTTCTGCCCATTCTTTGTCTACGGATTTCCTCAAATGTTTCTTCATATTTTCATCCGTTGGATAACAACGAACATGCCTCAGGTACCGAGCGGGACGCTTCCATTGCCTAAACCTTAATGAACGAATGATTTTGTTTGCTGGGCACATAGAATCTACCTTGACCCAGTCATGAAAAGTACCTGCAAACTGTGGGAAATGTGTCTTCATGATTTGGCAAGCGGTTACAGGTAAAAGAATATACTGATCCTGAAAAGTGCGAGCTCGTTTCAGGTTGGAGATAACATAACCTAAGATGTTAAATAATGTATGACCTTGAGCGATTAATGAATAATACTAAGCAGGCAGCCTCATTGGTAGTAGAAAAATGCCAATCTCCCATGATGTTTAGGAGTACAAACAACATCGCAGTCCCCATGTTCATGGTCATGCTTGCTAAGGGAATGGTGATGTCGCGCCATGGCACATAGCTAGCTCCTTCTCGTTTAATCTCAAGACCATCACCGTAAGTTTCGCGAAACACTTGCCACTGAAAGAAACGGTAAGAATTATGATAGTTGTAATGCCATGATGCGGCCAGTTCGTGATATGGAAGATCCAAAGTTAGGGCAAGCTGTTGTTCAGAAAAAATATGATGTGTGTCACCAACTAGGATTGTGAACCCGTCTAAGTAGAAGCCATGCGCATGATTGAATGCTGGTGTGTCCTCCATATTAGCATAAAAGTATGTGGCCAAACTCGGAGAATAAGTTTGGTCAGGTTGAAGAACTAGGGAAGACCACCCAATGTTAGTGATGTAGTCACGGAAGAGATGGCCATAATTATTGGAATCCATCATAGACTGAAAGGATTGCTCAGGAATGAGTTTTGGAGGTGTCATGTTTGATGAAGATGTAATGTTTGATGAAGATGCAATGTTTGATGAAGATGTCATGGTGGATGAAGTAAAGAAATGGGCAATGAGAAAGGCAATTGGATGGATAAATGAGTATGGAAGAAAATAAACCCTCCTGTAATGACATTGAAAATCACATGTTAAAATTAGTTAGTCACAATGTAAATAATTCTAGCAAGCATTTCTTACAAAAGAAGGCACAAAGATAAGAACAAAATTAATAATACGACGAAAAACATAATAATATATATGATTATTTATTTATTCACTTAGTATTATTATTCTATTTTTATTCAATAAGAAAATCATGGATTATTATGATGCTCTTTGGAGACGATATATCGTGGGTGCACCACAGTGTTTAGTTCTTCAATTTATTGTCTGAGCTGCATTTGAATGTCCCCTTGGCTGGCAGAGAGTGTAGTTTGATTCTCCATTAGGAGAGCGTGATTTTGTAAGGACTGAGAATGATTTTCCAAGATTTCCTCCTGTTCAACATCATACATTGCTTGACGTTCTTGGAATTCCTTAAGAGTTGTAATGATGATATTCTGACGAGCGTATAGTTCCCGCATGCCGTGATGAAGAAATTGAATGCCTTCCATGGGATTAAAAATGTTTATCATGGCATTTTCATCAAAGAAAAGTTGAGTTTGAGCTTGGTCGGATTACGTTCATCTGTCAAAGTGTTAGGAGTCCAAAAACCAACGGAGTAGTTTGTTTGGAGCACACTAATATTTGCTCTTTGAAGGGGTGTCTCTGGAGAAATTATTGGATAACCCCAACGCATCATAATCTGCGTGACTAAAGTAGGTAGAGGTGCTAACCTTTTTGTTTTCCTGGTGATCGCGTTCCAGAGGTGTTGGATTAGACAAAAATCATCCCTTTGAGTCTGCAAAACCCAAAGTAGGTGAAGTTGAGACTTTGTGACTTCTGATTGGTGTGATGTACCTACCACATTGTGTCCCAACCAATAGAGCACAACTCGTTGATTCTGTTTCAAAGAGTGTTGAAGAACAACGTGATGTCTATTTCCGACTTCGCCATGAGATACGGTAGCTCGTAGTAAAGTTTTGATGGAATCAAATGATGACTTTGGAAAAAGGAACTCCTGGGTATTCATTGGGATTTGAAGTATGTCGGAGATAATTTCCCTAGTCAATTCCAATCGTCATCCATAGGCATTGAAATAGCATTTTCCATGTTCAGTTCCGCTAAATTGATAGAACATCATAACCAATTCTTGGGAATAACTAGCTGCTGAATGATATAGAAGAGGCGTCCATCCTCGGCGATACAATTTCGGTGTCAAAAATAAGGAGAAAACCGGCCATCTTCAAAAAAATTCAGGTAGTCTTTCTCAGGCGTTATTTTTCTTGGTTGATCCATTTGGAAGTATTACGGAGGGAAGTATAGTGAAGAATGCTTGAAAGAGAATGGCTAAAAAGAAGTGATTTATAGGCAATCTATGAGTTTGTACCAATTAAGATTCCAAGTTTAGTTAAATCCAAAATTAATATAGAAAAACACAAGTGACTCATGTGTTGTTGTGACACCGACCTTTATGAACAACAACAATGGGTATCCATAGTAACTCTTTTCATATCAGATTTCCACAAACAATTAATGAGATGTTAAAATGATAGAAAGTATGGGGGAAGCTTTCACATGGCAATTAGACCTACCCATAATTTCAGAATTTATGATCATACCTCAGTAATAGAATATGGATAGAATAATCGAGTTGCGTGTGTGCCAAGTGTTATGCGTACCGTATAGCGTGCGCGATCTTCTCTGAACACCATGAGTAGAGATAGAATTATTTTGGTGATATTTAGATGGTAATTTCTTTGTTATGGTTTTCTTAGTTGTTTTTTTTTCAATAGGTAAAAATATAACTAATACACACAAATATTTAATACGGAACTTCTCCATTTAATACGTTACCCGAACAAATGGTGGATAATTATTTAACACACCATAGTAATATACAAAGCGACAAAGGGAAAGAAAGATGTCAGTTACATAGATCTAGATATTTTGGAGCATGTTATGCATGAGCGACAGTAGAACAATGATAAACACGGTTATCACGAATATTGTGACAGCCCATTCACGTTGCTCCTTTTCCAATCGCTCAAGTTGATTCATTATGTTGAAGAAAATGAGAATTTGTGAAGAGGAATTTGTGAAGAGTGAGAGAAAGGGATGAGTGAAAATGGAAGAGGAGAGTTGGATTTATAATTAGAAATCTGACCGTTGGGCATCTGACCGTTTGGATCAGTCCGTTGGGTTTTGACCGTTGGGCTTTGAGAGTAGGCCCAGTGCATCAAGGAACAACTAATATATTACGAAGTACAATAATTTCATATCATAAACAATTTCTCATTCAAACCGTCTGGAGATACAAAATTATGAGAAATCAAACGATATATAATTTTTTTTATCACTAGAAAAATAAAAATACAATGCATAAGGGAAATAAATAACATAGTCATTTCTAAACCAAGGAAAATAAACAACTACTAGGAATCCTCAGGGTTAGCAGAGGACGAACTCCTGGCTGGGCTGACTGGTTTGGAATGTGGCCCAAAGACTATAGCAGTTGATCTTGGAATTGTTGCTGATTTTCCATCATCATTATCTGGAAACGACCTTGGCGATTACGCATTTCTTGCTGGAAGTCATTTTTGGGAAGTAAGCATCTCTTCCTGGCGAAGAAACATCCTGCGCATACTAGTGTTCATGTGTCTCAAAGCTTCCATGGGAGTGCTGATTCGGCGCATGGTATCCTCATTATAACAGTTGGGTGGTGAAGGAGGAGGAGGCGGTACATTATCACGCTCGATATCATCTCTCGCTATAGGGTCCCAGTGATCCATGACACAAGTCTCGAAAATTGCAAAACTTTCAAAAGACCTTGTTGGAGTTAAAGGACTAGTGGACTGGAACCCTAAGTTAAGCATAAGCTGAGTAACAAGCACAACAAGAGGAGCTGACCTGGTTGACGCAGACGTAAGAACATGGCCTAAGAAATGGACCATACAGAAGGTATCCTTCTTCTCCTGGAGGATCCACAGTAGGTGTAAGAATGTCTTGTTCACGTCAGACGTTTTTGAAGTTCCAATGACGTTGTAAGCCCAACCGAGTAACGGCCCGGTTGGTTACGTCGCGAAAGTGTTAGTACCGCGCAGTTTGAGGTAGCATTGTAGTCGCCCTCGAGAAGCGTGTCAAACATAAACTCCATTGTATTTGGATACTCCGAAATCAGCAGTGTCACACTATCGGAGTTGATTGGAATATTCGTCGTTGTCGATATCAATTCCAACGTGAGTTCACGTTCCAACCCATCCGCCGTAATCCAAAACTCATTCCCCCGAAATTCCCCCGAAAACCTCCATTGTTATAGAATTTCAACACTAAATCTTTGGAATAATGAGCTAGAATTCGATGCAAAAGATATTCCCACTCTCTACTAGCAATTTCCCCATCGAAAAAGGGATGAAACATCCCGAAATTATAGAGATTTGCAAAATTTCCCTCACCTGTGATTCTCCGATGTCCAGCCATAGAGGGATTGAGATGAATTTCTGAGGTTATATATAGGATGTGTGGAGTGAGGGGATGGTTCTGGTTGAACAGGATCGGAGTTGGTTTGATTCGTACCGCGTGCACGAGTCAAATTTAGTGTAGCAGTACTGCGTGCACGAGGATTGCTATGGGGGACCAAGATCCAGATTTCGGGGGGGAAGAAAAGTGAGGGGCTGACGCGTGGGACACCTCGCGTGTTGGGTTTTGTGACCAGACTCGTGATTTGGGTCGAGTTCTAATTTTTGGCCCAAGCCCAATTGATTTCCAGAAATTCCCCTTATGTCCCGAAATGTCCCAAAATTTCAAACGTGGAATTTCGATTTGTTTTAACTCCAAATTGAACGAATGAGATATCAAAACGGTCGGCATTAAAATTGCCATCCACTGGAATATGACAAAATCACATTCAAACCTTTTTATTTTTATTTGGGGGTGTTTGAATCTTGTAAAAGAAACGCAAACCCCCACTTATTTTTTTTATTTTTTATTTATTTTTTTAAGGAAGTTTATTTATTTACAAATTTTATATACAAATGTACAAGGGGAGATGAACGTGTTAACAACATCGGATTTCAAGAAGAAAATCATTACTGTAAAATCAGGCAACTGTCATGTCGGCTCTGGGACAAACCCAATCCAGCCAGACTGTGGCTTAACCTTTATGTTTTGGGGGCCTAGGGTTCAGGACGGTTCCATCCCTGACCAATGTGCAATAGTCTAATAATAATATTACCCTTAGTACATATGGTATAGCCTCAAACCGCCCCGAACTGTCATCAAATAGAAAACTATTCGGGGTTGGCCTAGTGAAATCCATTGCCCGTGCGAACGAGGGACCATCCGATGTTGCATATCACGACTCTCTTTGTACACAACACTTAGTGCAAAGGTGAAAATAAAAGACGCGAGTATAAACAAGTTGAGTCTTTTAACGTCAGATCCTCAAGATGAATGTGAGTTTTTTAACGTCAGATCCTCAAGACGAATCCCAACCTGTGGGAGCAATGGGACGACGACGAAGTTTATCCTGCTGAGCTGGTGTCAGACAATAATATACCTTATACCAGCTCATATTGGATAGTAGATCAAGACCTGGACAGAAATGTGTTTGACAATTCATACACCACCCCATCCTTTTCACCCGTCGCTTTCGAGCAAAAGTACTACGACCATTACTTATTCAAGATGGGTGAGATTTACACCAAGTGATGAGCTGAAGTTCGCGAGGAAGAGAATAGAAAAGGGAAGAGAAGGAAGGAGTTGAAATTTTTGGTACCCATTGTTTACCAGAAGGCACGTTTGCTGGATTAACAGAAGACATTTATACTCAGTTTTGAAGTAGAGTTTTTGTGGACTAAGGTTCTGGCGCTTGCAACCATACACTCTAGGGATTTTAGAAAAGAAAATAGAAGAGGGCCGGCTACCCTAATGGCGTACTTTTCCTGTTTATATCACATGGAAAGAAGTACACCAGTGAATCTATTAGTCTGTGTAGACTGGATCTTTGAGAAGAGTCTCTTCGACATCTAGAGAGCACAACTCATGATAATGTTTAACGCGTTGGCCATTTACTTGAAATTCGCTGTCATCATTTATGTTTTTCAAAGATATAGCCCCATAAGGGGTTACAGCAGAGACAATGAAAGGACCAGACCATCGAGTTTTTAATTTTCCTGGAAAAATGTGTAATCTTGAGTTGTACAACAAAACTTTTTGACCAACTTTGAAATCTTTTCTCAATATGTGCTTGTCATGCACTCTTTTCATGTTGGCTTTATAAGATTTAGAGATCATAGGCATCACTCGAATTTCCTCGAGCTCATTTAACTTCAATTTTCTCTTTGCGCTGCCGTGATTAGTATTATAATTGAGGCTTTTGATGGCCCATAGAGCACGATGCTCAAGTTCAACCGGCAGGTGACAAGGTTTTCCAAAAACGAGGCGATAAGGAGACATCCCTATAGGTGTCTTAAAAGCTGTTATGTATGCCCACAAGGCATCAGATAATCGTAGAGACCAGTCTTTTCTAGATGGATTAACAGTTTTTTCCAAAATGGATTTGATCTCTCTATTAGAGACTTCTACTTGGCCACTGGTTTGAGGATGATACAGAGTTGCCACTTTGTGCGTGACTCCATATTTCTTTACTAATGATTCAAAAAATTTATTACAGAAATATTTTTCCCCATCACTAATAGTAGCTTTTGGAACGCCAAATCGAGAGAAAATATTTTCTTTTACGAAAAAAACGACAGTTTTATGATCATTAGCACGACATGCCAATGCCTCAATCCATTTTGACTCGTAGTCAACTGCTACCAGTATGTAAAGGAAACCATGAGAATTTGGAAAGGGACCCATGAAGTCGATGCCCCATACATCAAAGATTTCCACAATTAAAATGGAATTTAAGGGCATCATGTTGCATTAAGTAATGTGTCCTAGCTACTGGCAGCAGTTGCATGCTTTGCAATGCTCATGTGCATCTCTAAACAGTGTTGGCCAATAAAATCCACATTGTAGAACCTTGGCCGCTGTTTTCTTACCACTAAAATGACCACCACAAGATTGTTCATAGCAGAAGGATAACACGTCATTGTGTTCCCAGTCGAGAATGCAACGACGGGTTAGTTGGTCGGAACAATACTTGAAGAGGTAGGGATCATCCCAGAAATAAAATTTCATAGTGGATAAGAACTTTTTTCGGTCATTACGAGACCAAGATGAAGGGACTTCCTCGGTAACTAAGTAATTTACTATGTCAGCGTACCAGGGGGACAAAAAAAATGGAATATAAGTGTTCATCCGGAAATGAATCATAGATAGGTTCTATATCAGTATTAATATCAATATCACTGACAAGTTTTGATAAATGGTCTGCAACTATATTTTAGCAACCTTTTTTATCTCTAATTTCTAGAGTAAATTCTTGCAAGAGGAGAATCCAACGGATCAACCTCTGTTTTTCATTTTTTTTCGCTAATACGTAACGAAGCACCGCATGGTCAGTGTAGACAATTGTGGAAGAACCCACTAGGTAAGGGCCGAAACTTATCCAAGGCATATCTGTGCGAGAAATTCTTTCGGTGGTGGTATAGTTACGTTGAGCTTCATTAAGGGTTTTACTTGCGTAGTAAATGACAATTGGCTTATCTTCTCGGCGTTGCCCTAGTACAGCTCCAATAGCATAGTCACTCGCATCACACATTAATTCAAAAGGTTTAGACCAATCAGGTGGTTGAATTATAGGAGCGGTAGTTAAGATGGATTTTAAAATCTCAAAAGCTTGTTTGCAATTGAAACTGAAGTAAAAAACGGCATCTTTAAGCAAGAGATTGGTTAAAGGTCGAGCAACCTTTGAGAAATCTTGAATAAATCTCCTATAGAAACCTGCGTGTCCTAAAAATACGCGAATGTCGCGAACTGTTTTTGGTATAGGAAGTGAAGCAATTTTTTCTTTCTTAGCTTTGTCGACTTCGATTCCGTCTTTTGAAACGATATGTCCTAAAACTATTCCTTTTTTACCATGAAATGGTATTTTTCCCAATTAAGAACAAGGTTTTTCTCTTCACAACGTGTAAAGACCTTTTCAAGATTTGATAGACAACTATCGAAAGAATCTCCATATATTGAGAAGTCGTCCATGAATACTTCCATAAAACGTTCAACCATATCACTGAAAATGTGAAGCATGCAGCGTTGGAAAGTACTAGGTGCATTGCAAAGGTCGAAAGACATTTGTTTATATGCAAATGTACCAAAAGGACAGGTGAACGTAGTCTTTTCTTGATCAGCAGGATCTATGACTATCTGAAAATATCCTGAATAACCATCAAGAAAATAGTAATACGCATGACCGACTAACCGTTCAAGCATCTGATCGATGAAGGGCAGTGGAAAGTGATCCTTACAAGTTACTGCATTATGTTTGCAATAGTCAATGCCTATTCGCCATTTCATTGGAATACAAGCGGAGATGCATTCATCTTTATCATTGCGCACAACTGTAATGCCAGATTTCTTTGGAACAACGTGTACTGGACTCACCCAAATACTATTAGATATAGGGTAAATAATACCTGCATCGAGTAATCTTAAAACTTCCTCCCGTACCACATCTTTCATGGTTGGGTTTAGACGACGCTGCGGTTCACGCGACGTCTTAGCATTTTCTTCAAGATGTATGCGATGGGTGCATACATTAGGGTCAATGCCCTTAATGTCATCGAGGGACCATCCAATAGCAGAATGGTGTTGTTGAATGACATCTATTAAATGGGATTCTTGATCATCAGTTAATTGAGATGATATAATAATTGGATGACTACCATCTGGATCAAGATGTACGTATTTTAATTCCGAAGGAAGAGGTTTTAAGTCAAGGGCGGGTGGAGTGGGTATTAAAGATTCTTGAGGAAAGTCATTGTCCATAGAGTAAACAGATTGATGTTCATCCAATTCGCTGGACATCACGGTCGTAGGGTCGAATAATGGTATTGACTCTAATAACTCATTTACTTCTTGTGTATAATCATCGTCCTCAAATTCAGAATTGCTAAAGGAAAGAAATTGGTATACTTCATCTTCAGGAAAAGTATTTGTTAAATACTCTTGCACAATGCTATCAACCCTGTTCACCTCACCATCAATGTCAGGCTCTAGAATTTGTTTCATCATCTTGAACACATTTATCTCGACCGAAAGATTTTCAAAGGACATGGTCATGGAACCATCCCTACAGTTAATAAAAGCATTAGCAGTTGCTAGGAACGGACGTCCTAAGATGATAGGAATGGAATCACATGCAATTTCTGTATCCAAAATAACAAAGTCTACAGGATAGAAAAAGTCTTGGACTTTTACAAGGACGTTTTCCACAATTCCTTTTGGATACTTAATGGAACGATCGGCTAACTGTAGAGTCATGGTGGTAGGTTTCAGCTCATGAAGACCTAGTTGTTTAAATAAGTAATATGGAAGTAAGTTCACACTAGCTCCTAGGTCTAGTAGCATAGTAGTCGTATATTTGTCACCTAAAGGTGCATGGAGCAGATTGGTCTACCGGGGGTCCCTTGTATTTGACTATACCATTGTGTTGTGATGGATGGAAACCGCTGTTGATGGAACGCTTGTTGAGGAACATTAGTTCTCCTTTTTGTGGTGCACATATCTTTCAGAAATTTTTCATGTTTTGGCAATAGCTTTAAGGCATCGAGAAAAGGTAAGTTAATTATCAAATTCTGAAAAGTCTCTTGAATTTCAACAAAATTCTCATCAGGTTTATTCTTTGCCAAGCGTGTAGGAAACGGTGCCTTAGGGCAAAATTTGGCAAAGGGGTCTGCTTGCTTGTTTCCTAAATTCTGAGATGTTGACTTTGTTGTATTTGGTGAATCCTCCGTAGGTTCATTATTGGAAATAGATTCATTTGAACCACCGGATTCCTTTGGTTAATCATCTGGCATACGTATTTGATTGTCTACAGTTTTTCCAGATCGAAGAGTAGTGATTGCGTGCACCTCACCTTGGTTGGGAGTACTTGTACCAGGTGCATTGGTGAGTTCAAAGATAGTGTTTGCTGGCTTAGGGTTTGGAACTGCTTGTCCAGGAAACATGCCTTTCTGACTCTTTTCTTGCGCCAATTGTTGAAGTGATTGTTGGATAGACGTTAAAATTTGAGATTGTTGGTTCATGTAAGCTAAGAAAGTCTCACTTGTCCTATCCATAACGAGTGGTGCAGGTTGTGCAACAAGTACTAGATCACGATTATTACTGAGAAGTTGTTGATTATAGTTGGGATTTGGATTGGCTGGAACAAGGCTGCGGTTGGTTTGATAGTTAGCATCCGAAGTATTTTGGAATTGATTCTGACTTTGTTGGTATTGTTGATTATTTCCTTGGCGGTATGGAATAAAGTTGTTGGTTGGTCGAACAGGTGGATTAGCGAACTTGGAGGAGCCCCCAGCTGTTGGTTATTCTAGCGCCAAGCGAAATTTGGATACTGTCGCCAAGGTGCATTAGCAATGTTGAATGCACATGCCTCTTCTGATGGTTGAGAAGGGGAGGCATATAACAAGAGACAATAAGCATCAAGATGGTCAGGACTGAGACAAAGAACACATGGGGATGTGTCAACGTTCATGACCTGTTTTGGGAGTTGATCGTTTACTTGAACTGCAAGGGCATCTACTTTTTTAGTTAGGGATTCTATCAAATTTTTTAATTCAGGATTGGGTTTTACCTCAAAAATAGATGTAGCTTTTGTAACAGTATCCTTTGATGACCTAGACGATTCAGTGTTACCCCAGTGTGTACTTTTTTTTGCTTATTTTTCAAGAAAAGTATATGCTTCAGTAGCTCCTTTGTCCATAAAGCAACCGCTGTTCATTATATCAAGAGTTTCTTTTTGATGATCAGAAAGTCCATTAAAGAAGGAACGAACAAGGACGACTTTGTCTAGTTGGTGATGAGGACATTCTAAAAGAAGATCAGTAAAGCGACTCCATGCTTCCGTAAAGGATTCATGAGGATTTTGATGAAAGAATTGAATTTTCTGGAGCATTTCAGTAGTTTTCTTTTGAGTGTAAAATTGAAGCATGAAGGCTTGAACAAGTTTATTCCATGTGTCTATGGATTATGGCTATTGTCCTGCAAGCCAAATTGACGCTTTTTCTGCTAAAGTGAATGGAAATAGCCGAAGCAAGAGTTGTTCCGTAGAGACAGCTGGATGGTGAAATGTTGTGGCCACTTGTTGAAGCCTACGAAGATGATTGTACGGTTTTTCGTGATCTAAACCATGATATACAGGTAACAAACTAAAAACGTTTGGTGGGATACGAAAATCACTGACAATGTCCTCAAGTTTGATGCATGAAGAAGGTCCTTCCTGTAATGCAGTATAGAAGTCCGACAGGGGCTTCTCAGCTGGTACAGGATCGTCGGCCATAACTGCAAAAGTTAATGGCGACGAAGGAACTTGATGAAGGTAATTAACAGAAGAAGAACAATTTTTAGGTGAGAACTTACGCAGTTGCTTATCGTATTTTTTTCGACGATAGGTATGTTCAAATTCTTTAGTCGAACCAGACCTTAATTGACAGAAGGAACTTATTATTACTTGAATTTTATGATTCTCTTAAAGATTTTGGAGTTGAACAAGGTAGGCCTAAACTGCTGCTAATGTAGCAGTGAAGCGAGGAATACGTGTGTATAAACCAACGGCCAGGTTACAAGAGAGATATGAGGGGAGGCTTTCCGTACAAGCACGGTTCTAATTAAGTAACCTCAATCTTTCAAGTTTCCTAGACACTATTGAAATATGATTAAGATTTATGAAATTAAAATTTATGCAAGGTCGTTCTTAATTTTTTTTTTTTTTTTTTTAAGATTTATGCAAGGATGAAAGTACAAGCATGCAAATACAATCTACTCATACAATACTAGATGCAGTAGCATGTGAAGATACTCTACTCATACGTATAGCTATACGAATAGGCAAGGTTGTATCATTGATAAATACTTCCATACGTACAGGTAAATATACATCAGTAATATGTATATGTACGCTAATCTGTAGATCGATATTACGTAGACGTATATCAACAGTAACAGGCAAATTTGAATCACTCATATGTATCTAAATATAGTAGCATGCGAATATAGTATACGTACGCATTTAAATACGACAATGCTAAAACTAAACATGCAACATATTATACATAAACTAAAATACGACTTTTGTATTGCATAATAAATCGATTTCGGCAATACTCATTGAGATTGCGAGTGTCATATAGAGAGTAGCTTCACCCTGTAGGGTTTAGAAACAACTTACCCAACTCATATTTTAACCCTCGTTGGAATGTTCTCCTCTTTCTTGACAAAATCGAAGTATTATACAAGACGTGTACTTATACGTAGAGAAATACTAAACATACAACAATAGACACTTATACGTAGAAAGACAGATAACCATGCAAAACAATACCATTTATATGTATATATACATTAAGATGCAATTCATGCCCAGTTAATCGTATGTAAATATTTACAGGTATATGAACATAATTCATGCATATTTCTAGGCTAATACGTAAATAATAATCCATAAACTAGCACATAATAACTATGTACATGGCATTCATGCAAAAACAGTAAAAATTTGGAACCTGTAGCGTCCCTCTAGTCCACCTTAGAAAATAAAGAACCACTCGGTCCAACCCGTGTGTACCCAATCTCTAAAGGGAATTTTTAAGTAGCTGTTGTAGGTTCAGAAACTTAGGCCCGGTTTTGTACTGTATATGTCCAGGAGTTGCGTCTATTAAAAATTTAACAAGAAGCGGAAAAATCAACCAGTAGCGAGGTTTAGCTAGCGGGGCGATTCAAAATTATCAAGCGCCGAGTAATAATCGTTCGAAGCAGGCTAAAATTTTCATAGAAGTCTTATGTCAGGGTGTAGATTAGGCTCCAAGTCCTAACTTTTGGATCCTGTAAGCGAAACAAAAAATAGTACACGGATCAGTAGCGAAACGAGAAAAAAAACACGAAACGAACCAAAAACGAACAAAAACAAAATAATGGAAGGTTAAGAGATGGGGGGAGGTTCCCCTTGGAGCAATTCCAGCTTGTAAGGGAGGATCATTTGGTCCTTAGGATGGCAGCGGCGCCATTTTGATATTCACCTTTTTGCTATATTAGAGATTTGAATCTCTTCTTTGGCCAAAGTGTGAATTCAAAGATATTTTTCCTTACTCACGATCTTCATGTTCATATAATTTGGAGTAGGGATTTGAACCAACCTAAATTCTATGACCACTTACAACTTGGTTTTACTCTTTTAGAAAACTAGTGAGTAAGTTTAACTATGATTGTATAAATACTAAATACTTGATTTCTTTACTACACAAAAATTTAAAACATTAAGTTACGTAAACATGCAACTAAGACAAGATAAAATTTTAATAAAACAAAAGTGGAGAGTTAATTTGCCTCATGTAAAGATAACTTTTGTTATTTGATTTTAGTAAGTGCATTTTAATCTTCCTAGAACTCATAGACAAGTCCTAATAAAAGAAAACTTTATCTCTAACGTATATGACTCATCTCTAAGCTCATACATGCTAGCATGTAGAACCAAAGCAATGACTTATTTCTAAGCTCATCACTTTGATCCCTAACTAGACTCTACACCAACTATTATTTTGGGATAGGATATAGGTCTAGTTGTTCTTCCTATAATGCTTACTAAACCAAATAACAAATATTTTCCCTCACATGAGTATTATTAACTCCCCACAAAGGGAAGGTTTAGCTCATGATCCTTGGGCTAAAAAAATGAGAAGTACAAATTATAATTGTAAAAGAAGAGAGAACTAAAAGAAGAAGAAAATATATAGATGAACTCACTTGCATTTAGATTTTGTTTTTAACTAGAAGAACAAAAGGTTACATCCATTAAAACTATTACAAGCTTTCTACCAAAACTAAAAACTCCAATAAAAACTAAAGCTAAGGAACTAAAATAATACATGGTAAAGGAAAAGAAGTGAAGGGAGTAAATGGATTGTCTCCCCTTGTTTTGTTTTCTTCTCCATTTGAGAGAAATTTCATTTCCTCCCACGTGAAACACCAAACCACATTTACTTCATTTTTATCCACCACATTAAAACAAAGTGACACCTTGCCTTTTTTTTTTTTTTTTTTCACTATTAACACCTAATCTAATTAATTACATGCAAGGTGTCAACTTTGCACCAATAATTTGGCATTTTTGTCTTGACATGCTCCATGATTGATGACTCATCAAATATTGCGAGCCCGTATAGTGGGTCCATGTGCAGTCCAATGGCAGTCCGGTCTTTTGGCAATTTTACAACTTCCCGCCTATGCGTATAGTTCATCGCCCTGATTGTCTGAGCATCTCACTTATCGCATTCAGAGTCCTGATTCAAGAGGTAGGAGCTTCAGAAGTTTAATGCTTCTGTGTGGATTTGTTGGGATTTACATGGCTGATTTGGAAGAATTCATATATACGTCGTTCCCCGTGCTTTAACGCAGGTTTAACCAATATTTTCATGTTTACTGCGAATACCTGCAAAAGTACGAAAATATATTTATTTCATGATTATTAAACACATAATTAACCAAATTTATATGTCTCAATGGGGTTTCATATTACAGTTTTGGGTGCTTATCATGTGACCTACTAGCAATCATGGTTTTTGGTTAATCAAGTGGAATGGGTCGTAGTCAATCAACGTTGTCATACTAAGAATTGTGAATTAGTATGAGTGACTTAGCTTGCATTCAACATTATTTTACTTAGATTCAAGCAACTACAGGTTACTTGTTTAAACATAGGCAACTACACCTTTTCATTTTAGTAGCCAAAGTTGTTGTTTTTTAAGATTTTATCATTGATTAACTAATAATGTGTGTGTGTGTGTGTGTGTGCATATTTTTTAGTTCCAAGTGTCTCTGATGGCAAACCATTTCCAAGATAGGATGTACCATATTGTTTTAGCATTCCAATTTCAAAGGCATAAATGGTAAGTATCAGTTAGATGCGCTTCTTCAATTCAAAATTTCCTACTATAGTTTGTATGCAAAAAAATAAATGATAGTTCTAATTAAATTGCAACTTTGGTAGTTTGGTGTCATGTCAAGGAATAGGTGGAGAATTATAGTTCACTAGAATTGTCCTAGCATGCATAGATTGTCACGGTGGAATCTGGATTAGCCTCTATGTGCTTACCTATATGCATATCCATAATGGAATTTTATTAATCTATGATACTAAATTTTGGCCCTTTAAGCTTAATAGTTTATTATGCAACTTGACAACATTAGTGGTATATCTAGCTCAGCGGACATAAACCAACTAGCTAATCTAATAATATTTTAACATACTAAATTAGCGTTGTATCTTATGTAGTAATGTTATATATTTTTCTTGAGTCACCAACCTATTTTGGGGCGTAAGGATACTGTTATGCATTCCATTGTCTATTGATTGTTCTATTGTAAATTCTGCTTTAGTATGCTACCGTGTTATAGTTGTGAAGTGCAATGCACTAGAGTCAGTAACTACTACTACCCCAAAACTTTACCATCTTACGTAGTGGAATATGGTTTGTCAAAGGGACTTTTCTGGTACCGAGATATGCTTATCTTCCATTTGATTTTACTTAATAGGTAGTTATCTTGAACCACCAAAGATATGAAAAAATTCAACGAGCAAGGGGCATGGAACAAATCTTGCTCGAATTGGAGTAGATTTTGAGGTTTGTACAAGTTCTCTTTAAGATTTTATAGTTAATACATATAGAACTAAAAGTTCCGGATAAATTTTGCAATCGAAAAATAGATATGTTTTAAAGTACATCCTTGCTGTTTAAAGTGTATTTGGGATGATGACTTTGTTAATAGATTCAAATGATTTAGTTATTTATATATGAGTCTTACAGATGATCATTGTTATCCCTCACTTCTAATTAGTTGTTTTAGTTGGCTTGAACTTATTGCTACCTTTGGCTATATAGTTTAACGAGAATTCCTAACTGTACCATTCTCGTAGTTGACTTGCCTAGGGTAAGGTTTTTTGGTTCTTATATTTATTGTTATGTTTCACATGCTTAGTTGTTATTACATTTTACAAAATTTTCTTTGTGTTTAATACTAATTTGCCCAGTTTGTGTTAATTGGTGCAAGAAATTAATGAGCTTCTTCCTGAATAATTTAGTTGGAAATCTTAATCTTGCTTAACCCTTTTATCGACAAGCGTCTCGGAAAACTTGGGCATTCCACTTTGTGAGTTACATTACCTGAAGTAAAAGGATGCACTTTCTGACTTGAAATTCGAAATGTTAAGTAATTTATTGGAATCTTGTGACTAAAAAAGTGTTGCTTATACTCAGTTGCATGTATGCGACTTATTGAGTTGGCGGCTAGCACTCCTCCAATTAGTACTATACATTAATTTATTAACAGTAAAACCTTGAAGTTTTATTCTCATATCAATCGTCTCTTGGTGGGGGAGTTGAGGATGTGCTCATGTTTGTTTGTTTTGTTTTTTGTTTTTTGTTGAACTATGCTTCAGTATAATGTGAACCTTATGCTAATGATTTGTCTTTCATTTTTTGAGCTCTTGGTGACAAAGTGCTTTAATCAGATTTTCTTCTTTGGTGGGTTGAGATAAATTCGGGGACTATGGAGATCGTTTGGGCTCATGTGAATTTTAAGGTATTGTCTATTGTTCGTTGTGGGTTAGCACCACTTTATTACTGCTTCAATAAATATTTGTGATGGCTATGCCATGGAATAGGAATCGACAATGGCAAATAGTCCAATACAATGCTTTTTTGGCAAGAATATATTCCTCAAGTACGCATTAAAATGAAACTTTTTCTTTTTGAAGCAATTAGAGGTTTGGCAGACCTCAACCTGTATTAAGAAAATTAGGCTCTCAAGTATATTTTTCCTTGTGCATCCTCCTTTATAATTTTAGCGAGGGTCCCATCAATTGGAGGCAAGAAGTACATTACAGAATCATCAAGAGAGTTACACAGCGTAGACAAGTAGTCAGCTACTTGATTGGTTTCCCTGTAAACATGTTTGAAAGCATAAAAATGAAACTTAAATGTGCATATGTTATACAGTTCCCCACTTATGAAAAGCAAATGGAACACAATTATAATTGTACTACAATAGAGTTGCACCACTGCAAGTCTGCGTGATGCAAATAACTGCTCAGAACTACCTAATTGTTGATTTATTGAAAGTCCCCATTTCTTTTATATTGACTTAAGTGGCTGCCTTCAACTAAAAAGCTTTGCGCGCACTTGGAGGTTAATTTGTTTCACACTTTTTGCTAATGTTGACATAACCAATTTTAGGTAACAAGATATAATTGAAAATGGGATTGGTATAGTATATCAGGACAATAAGTAGATCATTGTGGAATCATATTGTAGGGGAGTAATATCCTCATTAAGGAATATTGTGCACGCGTGAAGCATAAGCAAACTCAGGACATCGACCTCCAAGACCGATCTATGAGCAGCTCCCTTCATGTAGGTGGTACGCTTAAGCTCGTTCAAGGATGTCTCAGGACGAATAAAATACTGGAGACATAACGCCTCAGATAAAAATACACACCACCAGATGTAATCATTACCAAAATCTTACTTATACTTCCCACCACCGAGAAATAGGGACTACCGCACCAACTTCCAATCAGCACACAACTCCTACTAAAACCAACCTAACACACATTCATAATCTCCACCCTACATATGTATAAAAGAGTTCACGTGTCTGAAGGATCAACACACCCTGAGGCCTATAAATACCACCTACTTGAACTACGTGAGACCTGATTCTTCTCTCCCCTTAAAAACCAAGAGAAGATACGTAGGCAGCTCGCTCATCAGCGAACTCGGTCTCTCCAAAACCTAAACCCATCCTCCTCTCTTCATTGCATCTAAAGAAAAACCAAAACATCCATTTACATTGGCGCCGTCTGTGGTCTCGATTACTTGAGAAACTACTCTCACACTACTCAAAAACCAACAATTCTCAAGCCCACGAAGCATGGCAAGCCTCGAAGCTCAAGTTCAAAACCTCGCAAACTAGCTGGGGTTAACAAACGAGAGCATTTCCTTGCTCAGGCAAGAAAATGCTGCTTTACGAGCACAAGTAGATGCTTACCAACAACAACCAGTCGTTAACGTCGTTGAGAATGGAATCAACGAAGTTAATCAACAGATTAACGAATTATTGTAAAGGATCGGCCAGAGTGCAGTAAAAAAGGATGCGACCCAGATTGTTCAAAAAATCCTCAAGACATACCGCGCATCTCCGTTCAGTGCCAAGGTCCTCAATAAACCCTCTCCACAAGATTTTATCCAGCCACGTGTCCCAATGTACGATGGCATCACGTGCCCAGGTCAGCATGTGGCTTGACACATTCAAAGTCTAGCGCTCTACAGTTCACCCGAGTTTGATCACCTTCACTGTCGATTATTTCCAGCCAGTCTCAAGGATAGCGCACTTGATTGGTTTTTCTCACTTGAGTATGATTCTATCAAAACCTTTGAACATCATACTGATCTGTTTGCCAGTCAATACGTGCACAACAGACGGAAGAAAGCGGATCTTGACTCATTGTTCCAGCTATCATTCAGGGAAGATGAAACTATTCGCCAATTCTTAGGACGGTTCAAGGCAGAGCTGTTATGTATGGAAAGCGGCCTGAAAGAGTCTTTTGCCACACTGGCATTTTCTAACGCTGTCCGAGCGCGTATACCGACCTCTCCAGATCATTGATGAAAGAACTCCCAGAACTTATTTGTCCGAATGCGCTTTCGGGTAGACAAGTATATTAAATTGCAAGAAAGTTTGAAGCTCCATGGCTTAACCGAGGACCAGGAGGTGGCACGATCTCGATCACACCCAGCGTGCCCAAGAAAGCGATCTAGGTCGCTTGCACCAAAGGCAGGTACCCAATCGGACAACAGCAGAGAGTTCGCTATCTTGACACGCTCCCCCAGTTACATACTGGACAAGATCCAGCGAGCTTCATATTTCCGACCAGATGTGAGGCAACCAATAGATCGACCTGACAAGCCCTACTGCGCATTCCACAAAGCAAAATGCTATGAACCCAATGTGTGCTGGGGGCTTAAGCACTATCTCCAGGACCTCGTGGAAGCTGGTCATATAAAACAGTACACCAACATTCTTGACGGCGACTTGCGCCACAAACTGATTGCTCGCCGAGTACACAGTCGATCTCCACCTCGCCGTAACCACCAAGAGGTTCAAGCTCACCCTCAAAGCAGAGGGCGCCCCAGGCCGTTCGCCCGCCAGCAATGTTTAAAATAAAGCACTTTCGTCAGATCGCGACAATGCTAGAACCATTCATATGATTACTTTCCCAGACGATTCTGTAACCTCCTCCAAAGAGAAAAGACGTCGTCTCGGCGCTTTTCAGGAAGTGTATCATTTCACGTCCCAGGAAGCACATGCCCCGCAAAGCTTAGGTCGCAACATAGGAGATATCATTTTCACAGAGGCCGACCTCAACAAGGTCTGCCTCCCTCACAACGACGACTTGTCGTCCATGTCAAGATTAGCGGCGGAGCCCAAATCAAGCGTCTTGATCGACTTCGGGAGTTAGATGCGACATTTTGTTCAACCACACCATTCAAGAGATGAGCTTACCCAAATCAGTCCTCATTGATCCGATTGCCCCCCTTTACGGGTTCAATGGTTCGGGGCGAATAGACCCGGCCGGTGACATCATACTCTCCGGTATCGGTAGGGTCTCGAAGACAAAGTCACCGCAATACACGCCGCAGCGTTCTAGACATCGATCGTCCCTCAATGCCATACTAGGGCGGCGTTGGATCCATCAAATGCAAGCTGTACCATCAACATTGCATCAAGTTCTCCGTTTTCCAGGCCCTAGAGGAATGATGGAACTTTGCAGCAATCAGCTCGAAGCGTATCATTGTAATCAAATCCTGTCAGCAAGTAACACCACCAGTGTACCAATCCACACAAAGCACGAGCCCACCAGTTATACAATGGTAAACGACTTAGTCGCCGGAGTCAAAGTCCAAACTGCTAACGGCTGGGGGCTCCGGCAAGAAGACCTTCTCTCGTTGGGGGCGCCGCAATCGGCTCCACTAGTCGTTCTTGCACCGGTCAAAACCTCGGGGCGTCAATCAAGTATCGTAGTTCCATCGATCAAACCCCCGGAGGTTTCATCGATGTTGTCGTTACCACCATTTACGACCCGTAAGGCGCCCATCAAGTATCATGCAACCAGCCCGGTTCCGGAGATCGCCTACCCCAAGTATCGCCGCCACGAGGAGGTCGCTCCAACTTCAGCTGTCAATCACACCGTCTCTCAAAGTGATAAAGCATTCCTAGAGATCGAATTGCCAAAAGACACATCGCCATCAGACGCAACATCCCAGCTGCAGAAAAAGAGCGTGTGAATCTAGGAACAGAGGACGACCCCAAGTTCGTCTATGTAGGGGCTAATCTTGACCCCACAGTCAAGGCCCACCTTGTAAACTTCTTATCCATGAATAAAGATGTTTTTGCTTGGTCGTATATAGATGTGCCCGGAATAGATCCTAATGTAGCATGTCATATATTAAATGTAAATCCCAATGCTAGACCAGTTCGCCAACGGCCTCGTCGACTATCCCTGCGATTTCAGAAAGCCATCAACGATGAGGTCGACAAACTCAAGCAAGTCGGTTTCATCAGAAAGGTAGACTATCCAGACTGGATCGCCAACATCGTCGCGATCCCCAAAAAGAATGGAACAGTTCCCCTATATGTCGATTTCACGAATGTCAATCAAGAAACACCGAAGGATAGTTTTCCCCTACCTCGCATTGACTGACTTGTCGACCAAACCTGTGGTCATGAATTTGTCTCCTTCATGGACGCGTATAGTGGATACAACCAAATCCCACTCACTGAGGAGGATCAAGAGAAGACCTCGTTCATTACAGAGCAAGGAATTTATTGCTACAACGTCCTCCCGTTTGGCCTTAAGAACGCTGGAGCGACGTATCAACGTCTGGTAACTGACATGTTCTAGGATATGTTAGGAGATACCATAGAAGTTTACATCGACGACATGGTCGTCAAAAGCAAGAAAGCAGGTGACCACCTCACTCACCTTGAGTAAGCGTTCTCTAGGTTACGTCAAACTCGAATGAAGTTGAACCCAGAGAAATGCCTCTTTGGAGCGTCCTCCGGAAAGTTTCTAGGATATTAGGTGTCATAGAGAGGGATCAAAGCAAATCCAGACCAAATTCGCGCGTTCTTAGACATGCCCGATCCACAGACAAAGAAACAGATACAGAAGGTGTCAGGCATGGTCGCTGCACTCAACCGATTCACATCCAGGGCATCAGACAAGTGCCGACCATTCCTACAACTCCTCAAAAAAGGCGAGCAGTTCTCATAGAACGATCAATGCCACCAAGCATTCGCCACTCTCAAAAAGTACCTCACCACACCTCCCGTCTTAGCCAAACCAACAGATGGAGAAACACTAGGGCTTTATCTAGCAGTATCAGACTTCGCCATCAGCTCAGTTCTCTTCAAAGAGGAGAACAACTCAGAAAAACTGATCTACTTTACTAGTAAGACGCTCACGCCAGCTGAAAAGAATTATTCTTTCATTGAAATAGCCGTACTTGCTTTGTTATATTCGGCAAGAAAATTCAGGCCGTACTTTCAAGCACATCTGATCAAAGTACTTACCGACCTCCCCTTGAAGAAAATCTTCCACAAAGAAAACAAGACTACTCGTATGGCAGTATGGGCCGAAAAGCTCGGCGACCACCACCTAGAGTTTGTATCTCGAACTTCTCAGAAAGGTCAAGTCGTCGCAGATTTCCTAGCAGATTTCCCTCTCGATGACCCAAATTGGGAACCAGAAATGGAGCTCGCAGACACAAAGGAACATATCAAATCAATCTGGTCTCTCTTTGTAGATGGCTCTAGCAACCCTGGAGGGAGTGGCATCAGGGTCGTCTTAGTGTCACCCGATGGAACTATGGTTGAGAAGTCAGTTCGAATCGACTTCGCAACTTCCAACAACGAGGCGGAGTATGAAGCATTGATCATGGGACTTCGTATAGCGCTACAGCTCGGTGTACAAGAACTTCAAGTCTTTAGTGACTCGCAACTGGTCGTTTGCCAGGTTGCAAAAGAGTACACTACCCATGAAGGTAACCTTTCGAAATATCTTCAAGTCGTTCATCATTTATTGCCTTCTTTTAAGAAAGCTACCATACATCATTTTTTGTGTGACAAGAACCGTCATGCAGACAGTTTAGCTTACTTAGCCAATCAAACACCGGTGCGTCTCAAGACAACTACTCATTGAAGTAGTGAGGTACTTTTGAGAGTGGCTTAACGCTTGGTGGCATCGATCGCTCCATTAGAACCGCCGCTTTTCGAGGAGTCAGGAATGGTTGGCACTTGTCCGACGCCCCGATATGAATCGGCTGAGTGCAGCCACCATGCCCGCGGCAACTTCAGATTCGCTTTGTCCGCTGATCGGCATGTCCAAGAACGCCCAATTTGTCCGGATTTGCTTCGATCCCTCGCCGCGACACCGATATCCTAGAAACTTTCCTAAGACGCCCAAAGAGGCATTTCTCTGGTTCAACTTCATTCGAAGTTCGTATTGCTCGGAGAACGCTTTCTCAAGGTGAGCGAGGTGGTCACCGCTTGCTTTTGATGACCATGTCGCCGATGTAAACCTCTATGGTATCTCCTAACATATCCCCGAACATGTCAGCTAACAGACATTGATACGCCGCCCAGCCGCTCTTAAGGCCGAATGGGAGGACGCCAGTAGCAATAAATTCCTTTGCTCAGAATGAATCCAGGTCTTCTCTTGATCCTCCTCAGCCGAGCTGGATTTGGTTGTATCCACCGTGACGCCCATGAAGGAGCTCAGCCTACCACCACAGTTTTGGTCGACAAGTCGGTCAATGCGAGGTAGGGGAAAACTATCTTTCGGTGTTTCTTGATTGACATTCGTGAAATCGACGCATAGGCAAACTGTTCCATTCTTTTTGGGGACCGCGACTATGTTGGCGATCCAGTCTGGATAGTCTACCTTTCTGATGAAACCGACTTGCTTGAGTTTGTCGACCTCGTCATTGATGGTTTTCTGAAATCACAGGGATAGTCGGCGAGGCCGTTGGCGAACGGGTCTAGCATTGGGATTTACATTTAATCTATGACATGCTACATTAGGATCTATGTCGGTGATAAGAGCCCAAAACTGTAGTTTTAACCCTTTAACAGTCATACTTTTAGACCAATTATGTGAGTAATAATTAAGAGTTAACATTCACACGTTTTTATGCATTTCAGGCTTCAAAGTCCATTATGTGCAGAAATGTGCCACTTTAGTGAGATAAAGGAGCAAAGGTCGGTTACTAAGGAGTTCCGTGATTAAAGGCCAAGTTTCGAGAAGACAAAGCCTTTCTAAAAGCCCGGCCAAAAGTGAAAAGTCGACGCGGGCCTAAACAAAGACACAAAAAGTCACAGAACTTCTGAAGGACATATCTTTGGACTCAGACCTCGGAATGGGGCCTACCTTATGTCAAAACGATCGACTCGGAAAGAGCTTTCCAATGGTCTAAGACTTGACCCAATCAGAGGAGCAGAAGTGGACGGAAAGTCTGTTGAATCCAACTGCAGCTGAAGAGGCCTTTTTGGACTGAAAGATTTGGGTTTTGGGCCTGATTCTCTGGCCCAAAACATGGCTCCAAACCCATGCACGATTTTTGGATCTGAAAGTATAAAAACAAAAGCTTAATTCTTTGTTAATGGTAGATTTTTAGGTTAGAAAATAAAGGTAGCTTAGAATAGAAAGTAGCCATTAAAATAGCTTCTAGATCTAGTTTTTCATGTAGATTAATTAAGTTTAGTTCCATTTCAATTATTGTATTAGATTAAACCTTTGAATCTTGTTCTTCATTTTGATTAGATCAATAAAGTAGTATTTTTATCAATTTCGATTTTGTCATTTCCATTTCTAGATCTAATTTCAATTCATGTCCTTATTTCATTTGAGTCATTAAATTAGATTTCATTATTGTTTAATTAAGTAAATTTCAATTCTTTATATCATGTTTAGTTTAAAAGTAATCGGAAATGATTACAGAATGATTCTCGCTAAACCTCCATTAGAGGGGTTGAGAAGCCTTGATGAAAGCTTGATTCGATTAACATAGATTCGTCGTAATTTTCTTTCCACTCTAGAAACGTTTAGTTCACCATGAGAATGGGTTTAATCGCTCACATGCTAGTTATTAATTGGTAGAAATGCCATGTGTAATTAGGGATTAGGAAGAACCAATTGTTCTCGCAAGCGCTCAATTCAGATTACGACGATTTGTAGTTAATAGGATTAAGTCGAGTTAAGGTGGAATCAATTCCCCTCTAACTCCTTATCATCGAATCAACGTAGCATTCCCTTAGTTATTCCCATCGTCGACTAGTTGCAATTCGTGGGTAGTTGCATCATAGTCTAGTTGCCTTTTTCGTAAATCTCTCATTAGACTTTAAGTAGAGAGTACGAACACGTGAGAACACAGCATGCGGAAGGACTAGGAGTGGAACGAATCTTCTATTCCAACTCTACGTCAATAGATTTGAGAGTAGAATCTTTGATAAATATAGACCGATAAGATTAAGTTTAGTTTTACTTGCGTTTAGAGTTCATCGCTTTATTTCGTAGGTAAAGCTATTCATTTAACCATTATCAGTCGGGCACATCTATATACGACCAAGCAAAAACATCTTTATTCATGGATAAGAAGTTTACAAGGTGGGCCTTGACTGTGGGGTCAATATTAGCCCCTACATAGACGAACTTGGGGTCGTCTTCTGTTCCTAGATTCACACGCTCTTTTTTTGCAGCTGGGGGTGTTGCGTCTGATGGCGCTGTGTCTTTTGGCGATTCGATCTTTGGGAATGCTTTATCACTCTGAGAGACGGTGTGATTGGTAGTTGAGGTTGTAGCGACCTCTGTGGCGACGACAACATGGGTAGGCGTGATCTCTGGAACCGGGGCTGGTTGCCTGATGCTTGATGGTGCGGCTTTCGGGGTCGTAAATGGTGGCCCAACAACATCTGATGCGACCTCTGGGGCTTTGATCGATGGAGCGACGGATACTGGATTGACATCTGAGGTCTTGGCTGGTGAACTAACGACTACTGGAGCGATTGCGGGCGTCTGAACAGGAGAGAAGGTCTTCTTGCAGGAACCCCCAGCGCTCTGCGGTGTAGTTCGGACTTTGACTCCGGCAACTAAGTCGTCCGCCATTATATAACTGGTGGGCTCGTGCTTTGTGAGGATTGGTACACTGACGGTCTTACTTGCTGACAAGATTTGATTACAATGATACGCTTCGAGTTGATTGCTGCGAAGTTCCATCATTCCTCTAGGGCCTGGAAAACGGAGAACTTGATGCAATGTTGATGGTCAGCTTGCATTTGATGGATCCAACGCCATCCTAGTATGGCATTGTAGGACGACTAGATGTCTAGAATGCTGAAGCGTGTATTGCAACTGACTTTGTCTTCTCGAGACCCTACCGATACTGGGAGTATGATGTCACCGACGGGGTCTGCCCTGGAGCCATTGAACCCGTAAAGGGGGGCAATCGGATCTATAAGGACTGATTTGGGTAAGCTCATCTCTTGAATGGTGTGGTAGAACAGAATGTCGCACGAACTCCCAGGGTCGATCAGGACGCGCTTGACTGTCCAGTCGCTAATCTTGACATGGACGACAAGTGCATCGTTGTGAGGGAGGCAAACCTTGTTGAGGTCGACCTCTGTGAAAATGATATCTCCTGTGTTGCGACCTGAGCTTCGCGGGGCGTGTGATGCCTGGGACGTGAAATGATACACTTCCTAAAGAGCGCCGACACGACGTCTTTTCTCTCTAGAGGAGGTTACAGAATCGTCTGGGAAGGTAATCATATGAATGGTTCTAGCATTGTCGCGATCTGACGAGTGCTATTTTCACTCGTGGCGAGAAAGGTCTCTGGGACGTCCTCTGCTTTGAGGGCGAGCTTGAACCTCTTGGTGGTTACGGCGAGGTGGAGATCGACTGCGTACTCGGCGAGCGATCAGTTTATGGCACAAGTCGCCGTCAGGAATGTTGGTGTACTGTTTTATATGACCAGCTTCCACGAGGTCCTGGAGATAGTGCTTAAGCCCCTAGCACGCATTGGTTTCATGGCATTTTGCTTTGTGGAATGCGCAGTAGGGCTTGTCAGGTCGATCTATTGGTTGCCTCACATCTAGTCAGAAATATGAAGCTCGCTGGATCTTGTCCAATATGTAACTGGGGGAGCGTGTCAAGACAGCGAACTCTCTGCTGTTGTCCGATCGGGTACCTGCCTCTGGTGCAAGCGACCTGGATCGCTTCTTGGCACGCGGGGTGTGATCAGAGATCGCTGCCACCTCCTGGTCCTCGGCTAAGCCATGAAGCTTCAAACTTTCTTGCAGTTTAATATACTTGTCTACCCGAGCGTACAGTTCGGACAGCGTTTCTGGGCGCTCTTTCATCAATGATCTGGAGAGGTCGGTATTACGCACTCGACAGGCGTTAGAAAATGTCAGTGTGGCAAAAGACTCTTTCAGGCCACTTTCCATACATAACAGTTCTGCCTTGAACCGTCTTAAGAATTGGCGAATGGTTTCATCTTCCCTGAATGATAGCTGGAACAGTGAGTCAAGATCCGCTTTCTTTCGTCTGTTGTGCACATATTGACTGGCAAACAGATCAGTAAGCTGTTCAAAGGTTTTGATGGAATCAGACTCAAGTGAGAAAAACCAATCAAGTGCGCCATCCTTGAGACTAGCTGGAAATAATCGACAGTGAAGGTGATCAAACTCGGGTGAACTGTAGAGTGCTAGACTTTGAATGTATCGAGCCACATGCTGACTGGGGCACATGCTGCCATCGTACATTGGGAAACGTGGTTGGATAAAATCTTGTGGAGAGGGTTTATTGAGGACCTCGGCACTGAACGGAGATGCGCGGTATGTCTTGAGCATTTTTTGAACAATCTGGGTCGCATCCTTTTTAATTTAGCGCTCCCGCGATCCTTTGTGATAATTCGTTAATCTGTTGATTAACCGTTGATGCCGCTTCAGCGACGCTAATTACCGGTTGTTGTTAGTAAACATCTACCCGCGGTTCGAAAAGCGAAAGATTATCTTGCCTGAGCAAGGAAATGCTCTCGTTTGTTAAACCCAGCTGGTTTGTGAGATTTTGAACTTGAGCTTCGAGGCTTGCCATGCTTCGTGGGCTTGAGAATTGTTGGTTTTTGAATTGAATGAAAGTGATTTCTCAAGTAATTGAAACCACAGACGGCGCCAATGTAAAGGTGTGTTTTGGTTTTTCTTTACATACAATGAAGAGAGGAGGATGGGTTGAGGTTTTTGGAGAGACCGAGTTCGCTCATGAGCGAGCTGCCTACGTATCTTCTCTTGGTTTTTAAGGGGAGAGAAGAATCAGGTCTCACGTAGTTTAAGTAGGTGGTATTTATAGGCCTAAGGGAGTGTTGATCTTAGAGACACGTGTACCTTTTGCACATGTGTAGGGTGGAGATTATGAATGTATGTTAGATTGGTTTTAGTAGGAGTTGTGTGCTGATTGGAAGTTGGTGCGGTCGTCTCTATTTTCCGGTGGTGGGAAGTACAAGTAAAATTTTGGAAATGATTACACCTGGTGGTGTTTTTATCTGAGGCGTTCTGTCTCCAGCCGTTTGTTCGTACTGAGACATCCTTGAACGAGCTTAAGCGTACCACCTACATGAAGGGAGCTGCTCACAGATCGGTCTTGGCGGTCGATGTCCTGAGTTCGCTTATGCTTCGTGCGTGTGCAATATTCCTTAATGAGGATATTACTCCCGTATAGTGGAGATACGCATGATCCATTGAATCCTATCTTTAACTTGATTGCACCTAGCTTTAGCTTTCCAATGAATTCTCCCTATTCTAAATGCTTGAACGGCCGTTGAATCTGATTCGATCCATAACTTAGTCATGCCCAATTCAACAGCTAATTTTCCAATATAGTGCATTATGGCTTGTGTTTCCACAACATAATTGTTCTCCACACCTAAGCCACCAATAAAAACACCTATGATGTTATCACTGTTGTCTCTGAATACACAGAGTCCCCCGGATTCCCCAATGATGAACAAACCGTCCGTATTAATCTTTATTATGTCGTCTGGCGATGCAGTCCAATAACGTTCGATCATAATTGGTGCTCTTCAAGGCTTGCATTGCAAGTTAAAGTTGTGTAGAACAGACAAGTCGTAAGGAGTATTGTGCATAGTACTTTTGGTTAACCTGTGAGCTTTCTTGACTGCCTTTCTCATCTGAATGCAAAAGAAACTGTAGTTGGCGTTCCCAACATCATACAAAATTTTGTTTCTATTTTTACAAATGGCCACTAAGGAAGTAGTGGCAGCAGCCTTCCATAAATCCTGAATAAGAAGGCTTTTGTCACTGCAAATGGAGAATTGGAGATAAGTTGGTTGAAAGATGTCACGTGGACCTGCAAGTGGAAAAGCTTTATGACATGCAACCAACACTTATCAGCAAAAGGGCATGTAATGTGCTCTTGAGTTTCACTGTCCTTTGAGCAAACACAAGATTTAGAAGCTAGCTTGAAGTTCAACCGTTTGAGCATGTCGTCAGTTTGCATTGCACATGTGCAATTTTCCATGTAATGCACCATGTGCAATTTTCCAAGCAATGGCAGCTGTCCTCAGATGAATCTTTGCAAACCAGATGAACCTTGACCACAGTAGGATCGAAAGCTTTTGTCTGATGTCTTCATGTGCGAATTGAATATGATGCTACAGTGAAGTTGCCCGAAATTGCATCAAACTACCAAAAATATAATGTAAAGTTCTAGCAAAGTATATATACAAAAATTCATCATCACATGTTCTCAAGATGCAACCAAATAAAGCACTTAGAATATACACATAAGTTTCTGAGAGCATCCCAAAAAACTTCATCTGTGAGCAGGAGGGGGGATCGCATTCAAATTTTGGAATGTTTGAGAGGCCGGTGTTGATAAATAGAGATTTCATAGAGACAACATCTTGCTACCGAATATGAGTGGCATAGCCAACAGCTAGGTACCGAGAAAGGAGACATTTTCGGCATTGGAACACCGAAAATGAAAAAGTAACCTGACAAATTGTTTTTCCAGCAGCGAGTTACCGAGCCAAGCATGATATCTCGGTATCCAGATACTAAAATTTTATACCCACTGTAAATGATGCTTTTGGTAATCCTTACAAATACAGGTTTAGTGAAGGGATTGGGATGATTAGATAGGGTTAACCGAGTTCGTATGGACGAACTGCCTACATATCAAGTTCTCTCTGCCGGGAGAGATTTGAATCAGGTTAGACGTAATTCCTCATCCTCTTTATATAGGCAAGGGGTTGCGCCTCCGGCTCTCACGCATCAGGTCAGATCCAGGTCTTTAGGTCACTCCCGATCCATGATGACGAGTTATTACGAAGCGTGCCTAAAGCTCCGGTCTTGATGGTAGTAATAAAGACATACGTTACCGACCGTTGAGATAAGTGAGAGTCTGGGAGATTGCTACCATGAGAGATCGTCCGTGTGTAGCGAGTTACCATGAAGCACCCTTGTGTGACGAAGACTTCCGGGTCGATTGACTACAGATTAGTCAGATCGCTTACCGTAGTTGAGTCGCTATGAAGCGAGCTATGAGGACGAGGATCGAGGGTTGATCTGCATTCATGTTTGTGTTGGATACGTGCTTGATATTCATTAGATGTGAATATTACTCCCTCACATTGCCCCATCTCAGTAGGTCGTTTTGTTCGTGTGAGCGATCTGCTGAAAGATTTAAGCTTGCACGTGGATGGCACATGGTACGTTTGATTTGAAAGGCTGCAGCTGAGGCGCCTCGTTTTGTGTGAATATGTGGCACGCTAGGGTTAGATAAAATGATTGTGTTTTATTTTCGAAAAACGAACCGGTGGGTGGCTTGTGATGTTCGCCTGAAGAGTTGTGGGACTCCTCATATGCTTCGCTGGAGAACGAGAGCTAAGGTTAGTTTCCGCCATTTTTGTTCCTTGTACTTTCCTTTCTGTTCGCTTTCCATTTGCTCAGTTTCTGGTTTTATTCTTGGTTGAGTAGTTGTCGTGGGCTTGAAAAGAGGAAGAACAATGTCTAATTCTGATGATACCCGATCTGAGGAGGTTAGGGAGGTTGATTTGAGTGAGGAGATAGAGGATGTTGATTCTGAATATGCGGTCGCTGTGGCGAGCAATTCTGGTGCCTCATCCTCTAGTGGTTTGCCTCCTAGGGTAGTAGATAAACGAACCCTGAAAAGCTTTGGTGAATTGAGGCGTGCTTACGATATTTGTGTGAGCGATTTGGAGATTCACGAACTGGGTGAGGACGCTGCTGTTTTAAGTAGCGTGTTCGTCCCCCGTGATTATGGTGTGGTTATCTGCGAGTGGCAACTAAGAGCGGGGTTGAGATTACCATTTTCTCGGTTGACATGTGAGTTTTTAAATTTTTGTGAGAAAGCGCCCTGCCAATTCATTGGGAACACATGGCGTTTACTTAGGGTATTCGGTCTTTTGAATGAGAGTGGCGAATACAAAATTGGTGTGGTGGATATTGTTGAGCACTTTGTTGTAAAATGATCTAGCGCGAACAATTTTAGCTTACAGACTTTGACTGGAAAGTCTAGCGTAGTGGATGGGGTTAGTAATGAACCCTGGGAGAGGAGGCCTTTTTTGATAGTTGGGAATTATTGCACCTTTGTTTGTAGTGTGGAGACTAGGGTTTGTAATTTTACTGGTACGTACTAGGTTGTATGTTGAATCATACCTTTGTTTTGTATGTTTGACAGGTATGTGTTTAATAACGAACTGACCTTTGACTTTCTTATGTTTGCAGAGGTCGCTATTACCAGAAAGAAAGGTTGTAGTGTGATAGAGAAGTTCGCTTGTCTGACTCGTGTTGAGAAGCGAGAGAAGTTGCCTAAAGTGGCTAGTTATTTTGTGGAAAGAGGAGGATGCGGGATCAGGGCAAAGAGGAGGCAGCAGAAGAAGAGGTCCAGAGGTAAGGGCGTTACCCAGTCATCTAGTAGTTCGAGCATGGAGCGGGAAGACAGTGGGATAGTGAGTAGGAAGCAGAGGAGGAAAAATGGTGGTAAGTCAGTGAAGGAGCTGGTGGTAGCGGGAAGTGACCTGAAATGGATAGGTCTGCTACTGGTGGAAGGGGGAGAGGATAGGAGAGCTTCCCCGTTGATGTGGAGGACATCTCATTCGTTCCTTGTGAGAGAAAGAGTTCCCTAAAGAGGAAGGATGACGAGCTTGTTTCAAGGGCTGCGAAGGTCGCTAGAGCGGCTGAGGTTGTCCTCAGTAGCAGTTCTGGTGTTGCTAGTGGGGAGCGAACTGGGGTGAAGACAGCTCGTTCTTCCCGATCTAGGCCCTCGGTGGACTTTAGCGTTTTGGGTCTCGGGGATGCTGGTACTGTTGCTGAGAAGGTGAAGGAGAAAGCTCCTAGCTAGTGCGAAAGTCGGGAAGGGTAATCTTAGTTCTTATGGGGATGACCTGGAGCGTAACCTCATTTATGTCCACGAGCGAACTGGCCGGGAGGTGACCGTGAAGAGGTCGGACTGCAGCTATAAGTCTGCACCTGTAGCGTCATGTTTGCTGGAAGGTAGGGATTATGCTTGATGGTGATCGGAAGGATCTGGACTCGAAGGATCTAGATGAGAACTTGCGAGCGTTGGACCGGGCTCACTACTAAGTAAGTGTCAAACCGCGACCTGAAGATGAGGCTTTGTTTGTACGAGCTTTATTTGTGTTTCTAACCGTGTTCACTTGGCTGCAGATTATAGCTAGGTACCAAAAGATGAAAACTGCTATTCAGTTTGCTGAGATGGAGAAAGGTGAGCTGGAGAAGCTGAGGGATGAGCTTGTTAGTATTTGTGAGGTGCAACAGGCTGAACAGAAAGAGTTGAAAGACCTAAGGGGCCAAGTCGTTACCCTTTCCTTGCAGAGCACGATCGCAGAGAACCGGGCGAGCGACCTAGAAGGGAAGTTGACCACGACAAACGATTTCGTTGATAAGTGTAAGAGCGTGGCAGTAGAAGCTAAGGAGGCGTACGAGCGTATGTTCACCAAATTAGATGAGCTGGAGGACATGCATGAGCAGCTGGGGGTAGAGCATGAACAACTCAAGGAGGAGTATGCTCGTGTGGTTACGGGCTAGAAGGAGGTCGCTTCCACCGTAGATGCTAGTGTCGTTCGCGCTATGGTACCCGTTACTACTGCTCCTGTTGCTGATTTGCTTAGGGAGACTGCGGTGGGAACGACCTCTGAAGTCCTTCCTGTCTTGAGCTCGCTCCAAGTTGCCTCTGGCTCTTTACTGGATCCGCTTCAAGTTGATGAGTTAATCCCTCCTTTGTAAGAGTTATGTTTCTTTGATTGGTCTTGAGCCTGATACATTAGAACTGATAACCTGGGGAAACCTGGGCAGTTCGCTTCTATGATGTGTTTTGAACAAGGTTGAACGAACTAGTTTCCCAGATTGTTCTGGGCAGTTCATTGTGTGACGAATGATGGCTAGCCGAGTTGGTTTTCTGGGATGTCCTAGCAGACGAACTGGTTTCCTGAGCCTGTTCAGGCAGTTCGTTCCTTTGCCTTTGTGAAATGCATGTTTTTTCTTGTTGCTCTTGTCTTGATGCCTTGAATATATATTGCCTGATGTTGTTGCATTGTATAGCGTTGCGTTCTCCAATTAGTAGGAAGTACCCAGGCTATGTAGCCCTTAAGCTCAAGCGCGAAACGCCTTTGCCCTGTAATAGCGCTTTTTTTATTGATCGAAGTGCGTGTCTAACGCCAGGGCTCCACTAGTAAAGATTGCTAAGACTATGCAACTGGTGAGCTCGAGTGAGCGTTCTTCATAGTATAGCGTTCTGGTTTAGAGTGGGCCTTAGCACGTGTATGGCATGCGTGAGGATTTGAACCGTTTGAGAGAGACAGAAATGGTAACCTCCCTATTTTTTGGAATTTGAAAGATGATGGGGGTACCCGGCACGTCAGTTAAGGTTTCAATGCATTTATGGTATGTCTTGGGAAGTGAAACGGTTCACCCTAAAAGACTTTGTGTGAGAGGTTGGGGGTACTGGTTCGTCACCTTCCTCAACCTTGCTGCCAATGTTCTTGCCAAAGCTCCCTTCGAAGCTCTTGCCCAAGTTCTCTAGCATTTCGGGTTTGTTCCAACTTCTCTTCATTTCTCTTCTTTGTGATATGTAAGCTTAGTACGCTCCTTTTGCTGAAACTTGTGTTGTCAACGGAGTGTAGAATGTCGAGGGCAGATGGTGATGATTTTGACTCTTTGGTTTCTCTAATGGGAGGGGTGAGGGAGACCTCTCCGCTCATCTTGGAGGAGATTGAATTCTTGCCACGCCGTTCATGCAACCTGGGTAAGTGGAGGCAGTCTCTTCTGACACGAGGGTCACAAAATGATCTAAAACTATGGGCTGCCCTACTTTTGGTTCGCGCCAGCGAACTGGAGGTGTGGTGTTAAGGAACCCACGTTCAAGGGGTGGAGCCGGCCTGGGCGCTCGTGATCGTGTTGTGGCAGGGAAGGGAAAAGCTATTACTGGGGAGTGCTCTGGGGCTGGTGTGTTAAGGGACAGGATGGCAATCTGGGGAGACAATTCGTCTATGCTGGGAAGACGGGGAAGAGGCATGCAGTAAAATGATCTGACTGTAGCCTTGGGTCGGCACCCATAGCGAACTGTCTTTTGGAAGGTATTGTCTTGGATGGTGATAAGGAGATGCTGGAAGACCAAGATTTGGATAAGACTATGGAGACCATGGATATGGCTTGCTGTTTGGTAAGCTTTTACTATTCTCTGGTTCCTTTTTCTTTTATTGGTTGGAGTAACATGTATGTTTTTCGTGTAGTTTCTTACTGGGTATCATAAGTTGAAGCATACGGCCTGATAAGCACACAAAACTGTAATATTAAAACCCGAGAGACATAGTGTTTAATAATCATGTAATAATTATATTTTCATACTTTTGCAGGTTTCCGCAATTAACGTGAATATAATGATAAAACATGCATCGAAGTACGGGAATACTAAAGTATTTGAAGTCTTCCCACTCAGCCCCAGTAAAGCCCAACAAAGCCTGACTAGAGCCGAAGTTTCTAAAGGAACAAAACCAGTGCAAAACGGGTCCACATGTAAAGAGGCAGCAAACTTCCGAAGTTCACATCTTTCAAACCTGGACACCGACTTCGGCTAGTGAACTGCCAGAGCAACCAGGGCGGCGAACTCTACGCAAAGACAGAAAGTTGTAAAAACGCCAAAATCGGCACCGCCACTGGACACACCACGTGGACCCACTCTACGATCCCAAAAGGCATGACGAGTCAGCATAGGCAGGTGGCAAGTGATGGTCACAATTTTGTGCCACCTTACAAAAGGAAAAGACATGTACCAAAACTTTGAATTTGGCAAAGGACCAAAACATAAGGTATAAAAAGACAAAGAACCAAATTAATTCATATGAAGCCAAAACTTTGTATTCCAAAGTTTTGAATGTCTCAATTGGAGAAAAGGACAAAACCAAATTAAATGGCTTCATGAGGGAGACCATCCTATATATATGTGAGGGGGTCTTCAATATTGCTCCTTTAGCCTTGCTCATTAGTTAGTTAGCTTTAGTTTATCGTTTGTAGCTTCATTCCAGTAGGTACTTTACATTCCGTCATTTTTTCTTCCAGCAACTTCAATACTGTAAGTTCTTTCTTCTTAATAAAATTCATTTCTTTTCAAGTTTAATTCCTGTTCTGCATTTACTTATTTATTGTATATAGCAAGTTTAGTTATTCCTCCAATGACCATGAGCTAATCCCCCCCCCCCTCCTCAGGGGGAGGGTTATGCTGCTCGTATAAGAATCTGGATTGACACTCTAATGTTCTATAATCATTACTTAGGAATTAGGTGTAGATTATACATCCAGTCCCAAAATGATTGAGACTGTACAAATTTGGAGTGCTGATGCTCCAGAACAGTCTCGCGAGAGACCCAAAATGTCTCGCGCGCGACTCTCTGGTGTCAGACAGCTCTCCAATTTGTCCAGCTGATGTAGAATCGAACCAGGAGCTGAAATGATATTCCAGAGATGAAATATTAGTTCAACTCCTTATGCTAGTAAGATGCGCTCAGAGATGTGTGTATTTTGCTAGGGATCGATACTCGACGTCGTCTCAGATTTGTCTATGAACTCGAGACGGATTAGAGCTGTAGTGATGTGGTAGTATAAACTGTTGAAAATGATTCTTGCATGAGTACGATTAACCCTCTCCCTGTTTCTTTATCTTTATTTATTTACGTCGAATCACCGTTAGTAATTTACATTACTTGCATTACCGTTAATTTATTTAAACCAACTAAAAAACCTAAAACCCTACTCACCAAAAGTTGTAAATCCAGTTGTACACCTTGTCGAGCCCTAAGGTTTAGACGATCCCTTACTTGACCTATCCTACCAAACCCACGTGAGTAAGATAACTTGACTAAACGGACGACTATACGGACTTTGGACTTTGGACTTTGGACTTTGGTCTTCGGATTGTGGACTTCGAACTTAAGCATAAAACCAAAACGTGAAATTTAACGTTATATCCAGGTCTCGCGCGCAACCACCACAGCTCCGAATCCAATTCCCTTCCGTCAGCAACTCCAAATTCTCCCCCTCATCTCAAATCAATATCCATCCTCTTCATGCAATCACCAATGGCCGGAAACAGGCAGATTTCGGTGGAGAAAAATTTTGGTTCACTATTTGAAAATGGGATGCTTGCTCCATTCTTCGATACGTAAATACACTCTAGAGGATGGGAGTACTTGTTGTATGCCAATGGTGGGTTATATTCAGAGGATTTGGTGATAAAATTTTACGACAATGGTAGCTTTAATGGCGACCATTTTTGGGTTACCGTCGACGGTGTGCGCCACGAAGTTACACCACTTTGATCTCCGGGATAACAGGCATACCTCTGGTTAACCACGTGCTGACTCAGCAATAGTCCGTGTACCCACGGACTTATGATCTAATGCTCGACACGCTAATCGAGGGCAAGTACAATATAGATGGGAAATGCGCGTATCAGCGCTCGGTACAACGAAACCAGCTGTCTGTGACTCAATGGCTGGGACAGAACGTCATTGGCACCTCGAAGCCATCGGACATCAACAAGACATTCCTCCACCTACTCTGGATCCTCCAGGAGTGCAAGGGTAACTTCTGCATAGTTAGCTTTCTTTTTTATATCATTACGCATGCCATTCTCAGGTCAGCCCCTCTTGCCGTTCTTGTAACGCAAGTTATGATTAATTTGGGTTTCCTGTCTGCCACCCCGTTACTCCCTATGTCACTATATGAGAATATGCTTGTTTTCAAGAAATGCATATTGGCCCCCTGGGAACCCACAGCACCAATGGCAGCTGAGCATGCTAACGTAGGTCCATCTCACCCACCCTTCTTTGAAAAGACTGCTATGAGTAAGATGAGCCATCCTATGGATGCCTTACGTGCTATGAACAGTGGCATGAGAGATATGTACACTCGCCAGGTATCGATGAAACATACCTTGGGCGAGTTAAGGATAGATATGACCACTCCACAAGTCGCTAACAAACAGCATGGGCGAATTTCAACAGGAAATGCGAGCTTCCATGAATGCATTTCAAGAGCATATGACTACTCGCCAGAACCAGTTTCAATGAATGCTCATGGCGAACCAGCATCAGTTTCAAGCTCAGGTGATGGATACTCTAGGTGATATCCAGGAGCAGTTAGCCTCCACAGGAGCTCGTCCTGCACATCGTCGCAGGACTCCTGGTTCTTCTTCTGCAGCCCCTGAAGATTCTACTGCAAACCCCGAGGATTCTCAGTAGCCTGTTTATTTTCCCGGTCTTGTATATTATTTATGTCGGATATTTTTACGTGTTTGCATTTTTATTTTCCAACCTAGGATGTCTCATTTATTTCCCACATTTTCCAAAAATTTCTTCTTGTCAAATAGTATATTAGTTATCTCCAATATTATATTATATAGGTAGAAACATTTATAATAATATTAGTAATAATAATTTATATATATATATATATATATATATATATATATATATATATATATATATATATATATATATATATATATATATATATATATTTAACGTCACACTCAACGACAAATTTTACCATCAACCAACGTTTTGCAAAACAGTCAGAAAACGGTCATGAAAATGCACTAAAAACGGTTAGAAAACGGTCATGAAATCACATCCTAAAAATGGTCAGAAAACAGTCATGAAATCACATCCAAAAACGGTCAGAAAACGGCTCAATTTTCTTTCTATAAATAAGTTCAACACATCCTTCACATTCACTCCTTTCATCTTCTTCCCTCTACACTTCTTATTCTAAATATCGTTTTTTAGTTCGCTACAAATTTCAAGTTTCATGGATGCACTAGAAAAGTTTAAGCAGCAGCAGATTGAATATGCTACTCAAGTCTTCATGCTCGGTTGTTTAATTATAGTAATGTTGTTAATGTGGCATATAGTTTTATCTAATATTTAAGTTTGTATTTTATTTCAAGTGTCATTATGGTGTGTTTTCACATCTATGTACGTTGTTACATCTTATTGTGATATTATATCTACATCTTTCTTGTCCTTCTACTTATGATATTTATGTAAAAAAAAAAAAAAAAATGCACTCCTTGTAGTCACATGCCCCATTCTTCCTATCCACACTACATCCATTTTTGCGCCATGTTTCAAAAAATACACGTGGTCTAACTACCCTTTGACACCTCGATTCGTATTTTCTGCATCTTCAAATTAGTGCCTATTTATAGCAAGGATATATAGACACCTAAAAAATTCAACTTCCCCTTTCCTCTAAATTTTCTTCACCACTCCATCTTTAATGGCCCTCACCCGAATTTTCGTGCCTGAGCAAAATTTTATGGAAAATTTCCAAAACGGTCTTTTTCAACCATTTTTTGGCACAGAAATTTTACGTCGAGGATGGTACCCTCTACTACATCATAAGCAGGCATTTTATTCCAGAGAATTAGTCCTGCTATTCTATAAACACGGTTATTTCCAAAACAGACAATTCTTTGTCCGTGCAAACGGATGCGAACATGAATTGACTATGGAAATCATCTCTAAGGTACTTCAAATTCCCATTACAAACCAGGGGGTACACCTTCAAGATTCACCATTCGACAATATTAGGCATCTGATGTTTGCAACTATCCTTTATAGAGAATACAACCGGAAAAACCATATTGTTTATCAGCGATCTTTGCAAAGAAACCAATTATCTGTGATCCAATAGCTAGCTCATAATGTGCTCGGCACATCCAAGACTTCCGAAATAACAAAACCCCTCCTCCATCTACTCTGGGTCTTGCAGACTAACTGCAATAATTTTTGCATTATTAAATTTCTCTGGAACGCTATCGCACGTGCCAAGAAAAAGGCAGCTCTTTTGCCAACCATTGTGACACTTATCATGATGCGTTTGGTTTTTCTATTACTGCTCCTAATACACCTCTCAGAGCAGCTAACATTCTCACCATTCACTTAGTTTGTAGGGACGGTTTCTGGAATCCCGACGTTGCAAAGAACCATGTCGGTGCAGAAACCGATGAAAATTGTTCTGCTGACATCATCTTTACTGAAAATGCATTATGCAATGTATTTAATCCTATGGAAGGCCTTCGTTTAATTCACCAAGGACTGATGACATTATACAAACGACAGAACATTATCATCACCAGTCTTCTTGAATTTCACGACCTGCAGACAATACAAGAAGAGGAGAAATCACAATTCTTGCCGCGGCCACAACCAGTTCTTGGCAAATCACACTCTCATAATGGAGAACCACGAGATTTACCGGACCGACGAGCCGAAATGTTGCAGCGGGCATTTACGCGGATTGACGGCATCGAGAATCTTATAAATAGATTTCTCTCATAAAAGGATCCTCGCCGTTACTTAGGCCCATGACACAATTTAAATTTTGCAATTTTATATTCTTTGTCATTTTCTTTTTAGTTTTTAAATATAGTGCAATTTTCCTATGGTAAATAAATGTAATTTGTTTTAGTTAGTCATTTCCATCGTATTCTCATTTTTGGTTATCTTTGTCTACAGGTGGTATCTTTCTTCACACGTCTTCTACAATGGCATCTCCAAAGATTATTCCAGAACAATCTTTCCATTGGCTACTGAATTCTCCTGCATATGGACATCTTTTCAGAGACTTCGTCACCTGAGTTGGTTGGAAGTCCTTGATACTACACCCTGAGCAGACATACTCTCCAGGTTTGGCAACTTATTTTTACAATCATATGGAGGATCTACCTGCTGATGGTTTCGTGTCGAACTAATTTGCAATCCGTATTGGTAACAACTGCCACCCTTTCTATGAGCCAGCAGTTGCTATAGCTTTGGACCTTCCTCTTTTTCAGCCAGACATCCCCATTCAATACATGATAGAAAACAACTTTAATAACTATTCTTGGAAAAAAAATTGCCGCACATTATGGCGATGGCCTTGCCCAAGTCATTGAACGTGCAGAAACTGGCCGATGGCCAGACAACACTATTCCACTAGCCAGTATGACCATGAATGTTGGAACTGCCATGTTATTTATTCTTTTGAACATAATGGGGGATTGGCATTTTTCCACTGCCTCAAAATCAGCTTGTAAGACGTTCCATGCCCTAGCCCAGCAACATACCGCCTTCGACATCACAGACCTAGTAATTGAGAACCTTAAAAGGGCTCGGTCTTTTCGGCAGCACTATATCACTTTGCCAGTTACAGCATGCAGGATAATGAGGACGTACTTCCCACAGTTTGCGGCCATGTTTTAGGACTGGGTAAAGGTAGACTCTATGTGTCCAACAAACAAGATAATTCGTTCTTTGCGATTTCAGGTATGGCGGCGCCTTGCAAGGTATCTAAAGAAAGTTTGTTGCTTCCTTGATGACGATAAAATGATAGCTCACCTGGACACTTCAAGGAAGAAGAAGTGGAGCGAAGTCTAGAAGGCTATGATAGATTGGCGTGACGCAAAGGAATGACATTTCTACAAAGACGAAGCAAGGATGGACCATCCCCCAGTTCGTAATGGGGGCAATGTGAGTTGATGTACATATTTGTTTTATGTTTTGATATGAAAAATAAATAACCTAACAGTGTGCTTTCACTTTTATGATGTATAATATATAGTGTGTTACAATAAATTTCTGTGGAAGATGTCAGCTATATTTTTGCTCAAAGCCTCTCAGGTATATTCTTTCTTCCTCTTAACACTTTGAGGACCACAAATATCCATTTGTTTGGGGTGGCGAGAACCTTTTGCAAAAATTAAGCATTCATAGTTTTATATAGTTTTATTTTATGTCTAAATAAACGTATTTAGTGACAAATTCTCGTTTCGTTTTCTGTGATGAAAAATATTTAGAAATCTCACCCTAGCATTTGAATTAGGACTTGTTCTTAGAAACTTGAGTTAATATGTATGCAATAGTTTTTACATCTTTTCATGAGCATTCATGCACTGACTATCATTAAATGTACACAGCAGTAAATTTCTGGGACCCACGGTTAGACAACTTAGTTTCCATATCCTGTAAGAATCTAACCAAAAAGCCTCAAAATGTGTGATATGTAAGTAATGACACAGAGGAGTAGTTTTTCCTAATAGAGAAGTTCACACGTCTACTTGATCACTACCCAAATCCTAGGCAAGAATTTAGGCCTTCTTTGGATCGATATAGCCAAAAATTCACACCTGTAAAAAAAAGCTAGTCGCCCCATTGAACCTTTCATTAACCCTTTCTATTTCACCAAAAATTCATTACCCATCTATTAACCACAAATAAATAAGCCTACCTAGATGATGAGTATGAGAAATAAGATGAAGTGCGGAAAAATGAAGAGAAAAAACTTGCCACAAAATCAAAATCGGTTACACCTTGAGGAAAGAAAAGAAAAAGAAAAATAGAAATATGTTTCCAAAAATCAAAAGAATTATAAAAGTTAGAATTTCCCCCAAAATCAAATCAAAATGGAATACAAAAGCTAAAAAAAAACAAGTATGGAAACCCATGTTAGAAGTAGAAAAGAAAATAAGGATTTCTCTAGTATAAATATCTCGAAGGCCTTCTTCTTTCATACTTATCATTTTTGAATTTTCCATTCCAATTCCCTCTACACTACCACCTAATCCTCATAAAACCTAATAAAGACTTCTAGCTCAGTTAGGAGTAGGATAATGTGATAATATGTAGTAGATGTGAATTCTCGACCTCAGCTCCTCTGACTGCCATTGAGTATGTAAGGAAACGTGTTCCCACTGCACACTGGAGTTAGCAAAACTTGAGTGGAAAATAAAAGAGAAATTTTGTTCAGACACATACCTGTGAGAACCTACTTAAGGATGCTATCCAAAGGATCCAGAAATGGCCCTGCTCGTACATTTCATTATAAATATCACTGCATGCATGCTCATATGTAGATGTTTTGATTATTGTATGTATATTAACTTGAATTTCGAAAGAATTACTTCTTGTTTTCCCCGCTAGTGAGATGTATAGATATCTGAGATTAATTAAGGAAACAAGCCTTTGTTACTGAGTCATTATAGTATAAATGAAGTTTGTGAGTAACTCGTCCACTAGGGAATTCGTAGTGGTTCAAGGCCTTGTTGCATACGGTCAATGCAACCACACTCTGCAAAATGAGACTTAGCTTAGGACAACACATTTTTGGCCACTTATCATTTTAATGTATCTTCTTTGCTTGAGGACAAGCAAAGTGCTGTTTGGGGGTGGTGTGATAAGCACCCAAAACTGTAATATTAAAACCCGAGAGACATAGTATTTTGGTCAATTATGTATTTAATAATCATGTAATAATTATATTTTGTACTTTTGCAGGTTTTCGCAATTAACATGAATATAATGATAAAACATGCATCGAAGTACGGGAATACTAGAATATTTGAAGTCTTCCCACTTAGCTCTAGTGAAGCCCAACAAAGCCTGAATAGAGCCGAAGTTTCCAAAGGAACAAAACCAGTGCAGAACGGGTCCACATGTAAAGAGGCAGCAAACTTCCAAAGCTCACATCTTTCAAACCTGGACACCGACTTCCGCTAGTGAACTACTAGAGCAACCAGGGCGACGAACTCTACGCAAAGACAGAAAGTTGTAAAAATACCAAAATCGGTGCCGCCACTGGACACGCCACGTGGACCCACTCTGCGGGCCCAAAAGGCATGACGAGTCAGCATAGGCAGGTGGCAAGTGATGGTCACAATTTTGTGCCACCTTGCAAAAGGAAAAGACACATACAAAAACATTGAATTGGGCAAAGGACCAAAACATAAGGTACAAAAAGACAAATAACCAAATTAATTCATATGAAGCCAAAACTTTGTATTTCAAAGTTTTGAATGTCTCAATTGGAGAAAAGGACAAAACCAAATTAAATGGCTTCTTGAGGGAGACCATCCTATATATATGTGAGGGGGGTCTTCAATATTACTCCTTCAGCATTTTATGCTTTAGCCTTGCTCATTAGTTAGTTAGCTTTAGTTTATCGTTTGTAGCTTCATTCAAGTAGGTACTTTACATTCCGTCATTTTCTCTTCTAGCAGCTTTAATACTGTAAGTTTTTTCTTATTAATAAAAGTCATTTCTTTTCAAGTTTAATTCCTATTCTGCATTTACTTATTTATTGTATACTACAAGTTTAGTTATTCCTCCAATGACCATGAGCTAATCCCCCCCCCCCTCCTCAGGGGGAGGGTTATACTGCTCGTGTAAGAATCCGGATTGACACTCTAATGTTCTAGAATCACTACTTAGGAATTAGGTGTAGATTATACATCTGGTCCCAAAATGATTGAGACTGTACAAATTTGGAGTGCTGATGCTCCAAAACAGTCTCGCGAGAGACCCAAAATGTCTCGTGCGCGACTTTCTAGTGTCAGACAACTCTCCAATTTGTCCAGCTAATGTAGAATCGAACTAGGAGCTGAAATAATATTCCAGAGATGAAATATTAGTTTAACTCCTTATGCTAATAAGATATGCTCAGAGATGTGTGTATTTTGCTAGGGATTAATACTCGACGTCATCTCGGGTTTGTCTATGAACTCGAGATGGATTAGAGTTGTAGTGATGTGGTAGTATAAACTATTAAAAATGATTCTTGCATGAGTATGATTAACCCTCTCCCTATTTCTCAAATCGAACCAGGAGCTGAAATGATATTTCAGAGATGAAATATTAGTTCAACTCTTTATGCTAATAAGATGCGCTCAGAGATGTGTGTATTTTGCTAGGAATCGATACTCGATGTCGTCTCGGGTTTTTCTATGAACTCGAAACGGATTAGAGCTGTAGTAATGTGGTAGTATAAATTGTTAAAAATGATTCTTGCATTAGTACGATTAACCCTCTCCCTGTTTCTCTATCTTTGTTTATTTACGTCGAATCACCGTTAGTAATTTACATTACTTGCATTACCGTTAATTTACTTAAACCAACTAAAAAACCTAAAATCCTACTCACCAAAAGTTGTAAATCCAGTTGTACACTTTGTCGAGCCCTAAGGTTTGGACGATCCCTTACTCGACCTATCCTACCAAACCCACGTGAGTAAAGTAACTTGACTAAACGGACTACTATACGGACTTTGGACTTTGGACTTTGGTCTTCGGACTTTGAACTGTGGACTTTGGACTTAAGTATAAAACCAAAACATGAAATTTAATGTTTTATCACAGCCCGAGTGATGGAAACTGTGGAAAATGATGTGGGCAAGATGAAATATGACCTATTGAGCTTGCAACTTTCTCGAGAGACTGAGAGGAAGGAACTCGTTAAGTTGAGGAAGCTGCATTAGGACACTGTGTCCGATAAGTCATTGCTGGTCAGTTCGATGGTTGACTTGCAAGAAAGATTGGGGGCAGTAACTGAGTATGCCAAGTAATGCAAGTCGGTTGCTCGTCATGCTCAGTAGGCATATGACAGAGTGTGCCAAGATTACGCATTGTTGGGGGAAATGTACTTTGAATTAAAAGGAGAGCATGAGTGTGGGGATCTAGCTACGAGTGTGTTTGTCGTACCTGGAAATGCTAGTAATGCTCCTGCCGACCGAGCTACCGCGCCTGCTGAAGATAAGCATGTTACTCCTGATGCTTGACTATTGCTTCCATATTTCTTCTTCCTTGGTGAGGTTTCTTTAAATGTTTTTCTAATTTGTGAACGGTTGTAAAACAATAAAACTGGTTTTCTGGGCTTGCCTGGGCAGTTCGCTTCTTGAAATGGTTGGGGCTCAGCCCAGATACATTAAGATATGATAACCTGGGGAAACTTGGGCAGTTCACTTTATCTATTGCTTTAGCTTTGAGATTGGGATGAACTGGTGTCCACATAATTAGCAGTTCGATAGCTTTAAAGAACTGGTTTCCTGAGTGTGTTCAGGCAGTTCGCATTTGCACTTATGAAATGCATATGTACTTTGAAGTATGATCTTACTTTTGTCTGAATGCTTGTTGCATATACTTTCGTAGGCATATGACCTAGAAATGTATATCCCGTTTGTCTAAGGAGACATAGGGTATTATGAAGTGTTTGAGCTTGTGTGAGCGTTACAGCTTAAGTAAACGTGTTGCTCGTAGAGGGTGTTTTGCACTTATCTAATTGATAAGAGCCCAAAACTGTAGTTTTAACCCCTTAATAATCATACTTTTAGACCAATTATGTGAGTAATAATTAAGAGTTAACACTGATTACGTGTTTTTATGCATTTCAGGCTTCAAAGTCCATTATGTGCAGAAATGTGCCACTTTAGCGAGATAAAGGAGCAAAGGTCGGTTACTAAGGAGTTCCGTGATTAAAGGCCAAGATTCAAGAAGATAAAGCCTTTCTAAAGCCCGATCAAAACCTGAAAAGTCGACCTTGGGACAAACGATTACACAATAAGTCAGCAGAACTTCCGAAGGCCGTATCTTTGGACTCAGACCTCGGAATGGGGCCTACCTTATGTCAAAACGACCGGCTCGGAAAGATCTTTCCAATGGTCTAAGCCTTGACCCAATCAGAGGAGCAGAAGTGGACAAAAAGTCTGTTGAAGCCAACTACAGCTGAAGAGGCCATTTTTGACTAAAGAAATTGGGTTTTGGGCCAGATTCTCTGGCCCAAAACATGGCTCTAAGCCCATGCACGATTTTTAGATCTGAATGTATAAAAACCAAAGCTTCACTCTTTGTTAATGGTAGATAGTTAGACCTAGATTAGAAATTAGATTAGTAGCCTCCATTAATTAGTTTTAGATCTTAGATTTAGAATTTCATTCCCTGTTTTAGATTAAAACTTTAAATCATTATTCTTCATTGATTAGATAAATAAAATAGTTATTCTTGTCAATTTCGATTTTTGTCATTTACAATTTATTAGATCTAATTTCAATTCTTGTTATCATTCAATTCTTAGTTATTAATTATATTTCGATTATTGTTTAGTTAAATTTCATAAAGTTAGAATCTTTGTAATATGTTGTATTCAATTTCAATGGGAAATGATGGTTTGATGAATCAAGGCTAAAACCTCCATTAGAGGGGTTGGTGAAGCTTTGATGAAAACTTAGTTGTATAGTGTAGAAGCGTTGTAGAGTCTATTCCATTCTAGAAGGTCGTGTTTTGCCATGAGAATGGATGGACGACCTCACATGCTAGTTATAATTGGTAGAAATGCCATGTTAATTAGGGATTAGAACGAGCAATTCTTACCGTAAGAACGTAAGAATTGGATTACAATAGTCTATTCTAGGTGATTAAGTTGAATTCCCCTCTAATTCTTTATCTAGATTCAAGAACATTAGTATTTCCATATATTTCGTAGTGACATTCAACATATTGCTTTTCATATTGCATCGTAGTATAATTCCCCTTCGTAAAGCTCTCATTAGACTTAAGACCGATTAGTTAACTATGAAATCATTCCATGCTAGAGAACTAGGAGTGGAACGAACTTCCTACTCCACTATATCTCATAGGATTGAGAGTAGAGAAACTTTGATAAGCATATAGGATCGTAACCAGTTTTAGTTTACTTACGTTTTGAGTTCATCGTTCAGTTCGTAGGTAAACTATACATTTTATGTTTTATCACTAATCTTAGGAATATAGGTCTCCAACTGGAGAGAAGTGTTAAGGCTAAGTAGCATGTGGGCTATGTAGCCCTGAGCTTGAGTGAGCATTTAGTCATTCAGAATGTTTAAGCTTTGTAGAGCGTTTTAGTTCATTTGAATGTTTTGCTCTTAGAGAGCGTTCTGCACTTAGTTGACCCTAGAAATATAGGTCTCCAACCAACGAGAAGTGTTAAGGCTATGTATCCCTGAGCTCGAGTGAGCGTTTAGTCATTCAGAACGTTTAAGCTTTGTAGAGCGTTTTAGTTTGTAGATTTGTCAGCATTGGTATACTGCAGTTCATTAATGCTAAATAAACTATATGGAAAATGCTAAGAGAAAGAATTCATGGAAATGGAATTTTTATTAATAAAACTTCTTTAACAAGAAAGTATTCCAAGGACGTGGAAGTGCCTGTCCATCTTGGGTTTTGATCCAATATGCTCCATTGCCAACGACTCATTCCACTATATAAGGGTCTTCCCAAGTCGGTGTCAGTTTTGAGTCATCCTTAGTCTTTTTCAAAACTAGGTCGCCTGGTTGGAAATTGCGAGGGTTAACTAGCTTGTTGTATGTCTTCCTCAGAGTTTGTTGGTAGGATGTCACTCGAATGGCTGCTAGGTCGCGTCGTTCTTCAAGTAAGTCGACTTCACGAGCAAGAATGGAGTCGTTCTGTCCAGACTCGACGATCTCCAGACATGTGGAATGCCCAAGGGCTGGCAATAATGTTAATCAGTTCACGAGCTGGCTGAATGATGTTGTGGCCAAATGTTTGGCACTTAATGCATTTCAGTACATACTTCTTGGCGTCAATCTGCATTCGTGGCCAGAAGTATCGTTATGAGATCGCTTTGTGAGCCAGAGAGTGACCTCCTGCATGGTTTCCACATTCTCCCTCGTGGATTTCTGCGAAAATTGTCTGACCCTATTCTGGGCTTATGCACCTCAGATGGGGTCCTCTAGTGGATTTCCTGAAAAGCTTGTCGTTGACAAGGCAGTAGTGACTTGACTGATATTGAACCTGTCTGGCTTTTGTGCGATCTTTTGGTGATTTTCCAAGCTAGATGTAATCTATAAGAGGTTGCATCCATGTCTGACTCATCTGAGTTTTAGAGAGTGGGCATAGGTCCATAACTTCTAGGACGTGCTCATTTTGGTAAGCAGGTAGGTCCACTACCTAGATAAGAAGTTTCCTTGGGTCACAATTCGGTGTTTCGGTTATGAGGTATGCCAAGCTGTCAGTGTGGCGATTCTCGTCCCATAGGAAATGTTGTATAGTGACTCTTTTGAAAGACGGTAATTACTTATCTACAACTTGAAGGTACTTGGACATGTTACCTTCATTGGTGGTATACTCATGAGCGACCTGGCGAACAACCAATTGTGAATCGTTAAAGACCTTAAGCTCCTGAACATTGAGCTTTAACGCCATACAGAGTCCCATGATTAGGGCTTCGTACTCTACTTCATTGTTAGAGGTCGCGAAATCGATGCGAACTGACTTTTCCACTATAGAGCTATTTGGTGATTCTAGGACTATGTCGACTCCACTACCCCCTGGGTTGCTAGCTCCATCCACGAATAGTGACCATACTGATGGGTCTAGTTGTTTAGAAGTCGGGGCGTTCTCTTCTGGTTCCCAGTTCAAGTCGTCAACTGGGAAATCTGCTAAGAAATCAGCAACGGCCTGCCCTTCTAGGAGGTTCTTGGAGTGAATTCAATGTGGTGTTTACCGAGCTCTTCTGCCCATACTGCCATGCGAGTAGTCTTGATGGCTTTGAGAAGTACCTTCTTTAGTGGGAGGTCGGTGAGCACTTTGATTGGGTGTGCTTAGAAATAAGGCCTGAACTTTCTTGATGAATAAAGTAGTGCTAGTACTGCTTTTTCAATGTGTGAGTAGGTCTTCTCGGCTGGCAATAGTGTTTTGCTGGTGAACACTACACCATAATAGGATATTTGCAACACGCACATTTTTTGATTTGCAACGGTTATTTAGCGTTAGTAAGTTTCCAATGTTAAATAAGTGTTGGCAATGTTGTAAAGCGTTGCTTTATTTGGGTGAATTTCCGGAATTAATTGCTAACGCTTAAAAAGCGTTGGAGATGTGTTACAAATTAAAAACTTGAAAATTTCGCGAAAGAGGGAAACGAAAAAAATCGAAATGTAAAACATAACTTTCTTTCTCTCCTCTCTCTCTCTCTCACCGCCCCATTTCAAGATCCCTAAAATCATCATCTCGATCCAACTAATTTTTGCACTCCTCAAAACTAATTTTTGGTGGATTAACTTTAAAGTTTAATTTTCGGTGGATTAATTTGTCTCTCTTTCTTCAAAACTTTAAAGTTCCAGTTGTTATTCAATTTCTAGAGAGAGGATTCTAACGCAGTCTGAGTTTTCTGAGGATGAGCCCCTTTTAGTAGTTGTGATAAAGGTAAAGTTACATTTTGTCCTTCAACTTTGGGTTATGTGATAAACGCATGGTCATATACTGCTCAGAAACAAACATCTAGACTTAGTATGTCGTAGAGATCGAAGAGAGAGAAGAGATTGAGGAGTATCAGGAGAGAAATCTCAACTCCTTACTACGACAAACAAGAAGCCACCAAACTAGCCGTTCAAGAAGCCGCTCTCGCCGCTCCAAAGCTTCCCGCTCGACCTTCCTCAATAACAACATCCACCATGGGTAAAGTTTGTCTCTTTTCTGTTTATGCTATTGTTTTTTATCTACTTGTGTCAAAATTGGGTACCTACAAGTGATTATTTAAGCTTATTATTATTATTATTTCTGTCAAGAAGAGAAGAGATGTTAGTTGATACACGTTTCCTTCCTTTGTGTCTGTGTGTGTGTGAAAACAAACAGTCTTAACTCTTGATTTAAATGGGAAGAAAGTTAGTAGCTTTTTCGTAGAAAGTACCACTACCCATACAATCTGCAGCTCTTGAGCAACACTGGAACATAGATTAACAACTTGAGAATCAGATTTCATGATAATATTTGAGATGAAGAGTAGTATTAAAGTCTCCACGTAAAATAGACAAGCACAAATGCTACTGTAATTAAGGGCATTAGGATGAATGCTATTGTAATTATGTTTCTATACTGACATTGCATTTATACTTATAGCTTATGTTTTTTGTCTCAACAGATGTGGATGTGTTTGAAGATGGACCCTCACATGATCACATTTTTTGCTCTCTTCTTTCCAACTATTCGCTACTTTCTTGACAGATTCATTCTCGAGGTAAATTTTCATTCTTTTTTTATTTTATGTAATGGGCTTGTTAGATTTATTGTTTATTTGGTTGTTTTATCTTGTTAATTGATGTGGGTAGTTGTTTGTTTAGTATAGGTTTAGGGTGTAGGGTTTTATGAATGCTATGTTACTTTTTGATTGTGTAGCTATAGTAATGTTTAGGTATTACATCATGATTTTGTCTCCTAGTTTAGTAGAAACTTTGGGTACTTTATGGTATGGTGAATTTCAGCTATAATGACTGTATTTTGAGCTGCATTGTGTTTGATTAGAAGTTTGGTGAAATTTTAATTGATTTATACCAACACTTTACTTGGGGAAGTGAAAAAAGAGTATGAACTCATAGCGAGCTTCTTTAGAGGGGGCAATGTATTGGGTAGGAAGCAAGCTGTGAATTTACATTAGTGCATTATGGAGATAATTAGGCGATTACAATCTTACCGGGAGAAGCGGTTTACTTGAGGGAAGATTTTGGGATGGCGAAGGTGGGAAAGCCTCGTGCTATTGAGATCTGATAAAAGCAGATGTACTTTGTGTGCGGCATTAAATAGGCTCATGAATCAAAATCCCTATTGTAAAAATTGGGGAAGCTTCACAAGTATGATTTTGGTCAATTCGGTTTGCAATCTTCTTATCCTTTACTATACTAAACCTTCTTTTAGTTCCTTCTAGATATTCTCATCTTCCAACAAGCGCAAAGAATACCATTAAACTTCGAATAGCTCTTACACTTACAACTAGTTGGCGGATTTTTCCACGCTATGCTTGATTAAATCTTATAAAAGAACCATGTCATACCAAAACAAAATTTTTGCTTGCCATATATTTTTTAATGAGTTTTGTCATATCCTCTCCTTAAGAAACATATTCATGAAGGCAACCCGGGGATCGAGTGTAGGGTGTGTTAGTTAAATTTTTGAAAAGCAATTTGGGTGGTGCAAATCGTTATAGTTTCTGGCATTCTTCGTTGAATCATTACTTATGTTTTGGTTGATTGAGTACTAATGTTTTTCCTTTTGATGTTTAGTTGTGTGCTAGACAATGTAACTTTTGAAGTGAATTCTTCCACTGCGTGGGTCTTCAGATGGTCAATGCCTCCCTATTTTTATTTTTATTTTCATTTGCACCTTCCCCTTTACTTGCCAGTTTGTGTGTTTTAAATTCAAGCTAGCTTAGTTTTGTATTATATCTTGCAACTTATTGCTTTAAATTCAGATGGTATGATGGCTAGATGGCTAGCTTGGTTGACACTTGCCAATTGTGTTATGGTTTTAGATTGTGTATGTCTTTGTTAGTTTTGCGGTTTGATGTTTTTTCACTTTAAGAAATAATAATTTAACTCTTTGTGTTATCATGGCAGAGGGAAGGGTTTATGTGGAAATAGTGACCAAAAGGTTCTTGTTGGGTTTTGTGATGAGCAAAAAGGTAGTTTTCTTTGCTTTATGATTCTTATATAAGTGATATCGTTTTCCTGATTATTTTTAATAATTGCTCTGTTTTTGTTTTTTTTTTTGCGAACTTATGTAGATCAATTTACTTCGGAGAACAGCATACCTTTATCTCCACAATGGTTGTATGCTAAACCAAGCGAAACTAAGTTGGGACTTTCTGGCGCGTCGGGGGTAAGAATTCCTTCAAACTTTTTTTTTGCTGTTGTTGAATGAACATGCATCTCGAACTGCTCATCTTGTTTTATACTTGAGTTTAGAAATATGCTTCTAGATACAGTTTGGCTGTCCACTGTGGCATTATTTTTGTATTCAAAGTCACGTGGCAATGCACTTCTATTCTTTAATCGCCTTTAAACGAGGCATCATAAGCATGTCTGTTTAAATGCCAAATGAAAATAAGTTATCAGCAATAGTTAACTGTCTAATAGTTCATTTAGTTAAGAGAAATAGGCCCTATAGTTAATTGCCACTCTGCCTTGGCAAAAGGTAGACACCTGATTCTTTCCAGTGGTATTTTCCTTTCGGCAACATTTGACTTGACTCTGTGAAAAAGTTGTAAAGTGCATCAGTAATATATGTCTCTAAACTTTTGAGTTGTAGTGGTAATAAAAGATTGTTTTCTATTGATATATTGTTTCCATGCTTATTTGGTTGTTACTCAAAATTTTCCCTGATCATTTCGATATTGTTATTAGTTTTAATTGTTGTATATTTCATTGGAGACCATAAATAGTTCATTGCATGCTTTTATTTTACAATCTAGTATATGTTGGAGAATATGTTTTTAATCATACTTTCTTAGTTGATTCGTATATTTTTTAAACATAGACTTGATGCTAGCTGACAAGTGACTAAGATGGAGTTCTTGATGTGTCAATGATATCCGTGAAGCGTTTGGTCACTCTTGGGATGGTGTTTCTGCTTTTTTTCCTTTTTATTTGTTTGAAATTATGTGCCCCTAAATGATAGTATTTAGGCTTTGATTCAATGCTCCCAGTGGTGGACATCCGGTTTTCTTTGTGGTGTTAATAGATATTGTTCTCGTGTGTTAACCTAATTTCTTTTTACTATAAAATTTTAAATTATCGTTAAGATCATTGTCTTCTTGTTTTGAAGCAAAATAATTATTTGGATAATGTTATTGCCTTCACGAATCTTTGTAGAACTTCAGTTTTGTTAGTATTAAAAATGGAATAGGATGACTGATTTTGTTTTATGATTTTTAGCAAGTAGTATTCTTGAAATTACTTCGTGCAAGTTTTGTTCACGGTTTTATAGTTTACTAAGTTTGTCTAATTTCTTTGTACTCATGATACTATTCTAATATGTACTTGCAAGACATCGTGCACCAAATTCTATGCCCCTTGGTAACTCCATGGATTCCCTTGAAAAGAGGGTTGGTGTTTGGATGGATCTTAGGACAAGAAAGAATGGAAAAGAGCTACTCCCCGAGATTGAAACCCGTCATCGATGGCGGAAGAGGAGAGGGACACTAGCCTATTAGGTAGAAGAGAGCATGAAAGATGATCGGCGTCTTGTGATGGTGGCTCGGGTAGAGAAGGTACTTGAAGTTACGGTTGTGTTACACAGATCCCTTGGATTTAGACATTGGTGCGTGATTGCAAATGTCTCGGATAAATGCTATAAATCGGCAACAGAGGCACTTGCCTAATTCTAAGTGTGGGCGAGGACCGTGAAGAACCCAAGGTAAGGTTTTCTCGGCTAGTTGAATGGTGTTTTAGTGTTATCTATCGGGCGTGTTACACTCGGCCAAAAGTTAAGTTTCTTCAGATCCCAAGAGTTTAGTTGTTTAGCCTACATTTATTTCTTTTTCATTCCAACTGTGCCATCCTTGGTAGTCCGCGGTGTTTTAATTTTTCTTTGCATTGCTATTTTCTAATGGCTATTCATTGTATTGATAATCCGAATGGGAGAGTGCATAAGGAGATGTTCTTTGTTGGGCGATGGGTCGGTATGCGTGGCGGTGTTTCCATGGCGTGGAAGGGGAATGAGAAGGCGTTGACCTTTTGGGGTTTGAAGATGCCAATGACTTCTTAGAGTGAAGGGTAGATTTTGAAAGCAAGGGTGGTTTGTTTCTTGGGAAGTTTGCTTTCTGTCCTTAATTTTGTTTGCTTCAGTTTGGAGTGAGTTTGTAGCTATATATATATTTGTGTAAACCATCCTTATATGTATTCATTGTTTATTGTAGGTTTAGCTGGTCTCGCTACAAAATATGAGATTTTTTTTGCATCAGCAACCCATCAGCGACAGTTTATAACCGTTTCAAACGAATTTTAAATTATTTTTTTTTAAATTAAATAACAACTTTGCAACGCTTAGAAACCGTTGGTAATATTTTTAACAACTTTGCAACGCTTAAAAAACGTTTGTGAAATAAAAAACCGTTGCAAAAGGTTTTAAATTTGTGTACGAAATATATAATAAGCGTTGGAAAATTCTGTTTGCAACGCTTAATAACCGTTGGAAATTTCTGTTTGCAACGCTTATTAACCGTTGTAAAAATTACCAACACTTTACCCACGCCATATTTGCAACACTTAAAAAGCATTGCGAAAATTATTAACAACGGTTTTTTGCCGTTGCAAATAGCCTGTTATGGTGTAGTGGAAGTAGATAGGTTTCTTAGCGTTCCGTTCTTCTTTGAAGAGAACTGAACTGATAGCAAAGTTAGAAACAGCTAGGTACAGCCCCAGCGTTTCACCATCAATCGGTTTTGCCATCACAGGTGGTGTTGTGAGGTAGTCTTTGAGGGTGGAGAATGCCTAGTGTGGCATTGTTCATTCCATGAGAACTATTTGCCCTTCTTGAGAATCTGTATGAAGGGTCGGCATTTGTCTGACGCTCTCGATATGAATCGGTTTAGAGCTACCGCCATTCCTGAAAGTTTCTGTATCTACTTCTTTATTTTTGGATCTGGCATATCCAAGAACGCTCGAATCTGGTCTAGGTTCGCTTCTATCCCTCGTTGAGATACTTGATACCCCAGAAATTTCTCGGAGGAGACGTCGAAGAGGCATTTCTCTGGGTTGAGCTTCATCTGAGTTCGCTTTAGTCTGAAGAACGCCTATTCGAGATGATCTCCAAATTTCTTACTTTTTATAACCATGTCGTCTATGTAGACTTCCATGGTATCTCCTAACATGTCTTGGAACATTTCGGTGACCAATCGTTTGTAGGTCGCTCCAACGTTCTTTAGGCCGAACGGGAGGACATTGTAACAGTAGATGCCCTGTTTTGTTACAAATGATGTTTTCTCTTGATCTTCTTCAGCCAGTGGGATCTGGGTGTAGCCACTGTAGGCGTCCATGAATGACATGAGTTTGTGGCCAGCGGTTTGGTTGACGAGTTGGTCAATTCTTGGTAAGGAGAAGTCGTCTTTAGGGGTTTCTTGGTTGACATTGGTGAAGTCGACACATACGCGAACTGTGCCATTTTGTTTTTGGTACTGCTACTATGTTGGCAATCCATTCAGGGTATTCCACCTCTCTAATGAAGCCTACTTTTTTAAGATTGTCTATCTCATCGTTTATTGCTTTTATAAACCTAAGAGATAGTTTCCTAGGTCGTTGGCGAACTGGATTTGCATCAGGGTTAACATTTAACTTATGGCATGCAATATTGGGATCAATTCCAGGCACATCGATATACGACCAAGCAAAAATATCTTTATTTAATGATAAAAAGCTTACAAGTTGTGCCTTGAGAATAGGATCAAGGTTAGCTCTTACATAAACAAACTTGGGTCGTTCTCAGTTCCTAGGTTGACTTTTTCCTTCATCTCGGTCTGAGTAGCGACTTCAATGAGCTGAGTGACCTCTGGGGTCTTGGTCTCTTGCGGTGCCTCTTTCACTTGAAAGGGTGGGGCGACCTCTGGGGTCTGGACTTCGGGAGGGACGTGTTTGACCGAGCCCCCAGTGTGGTCTTTAGTGAGGTTGCTGTGGGGGGTATTGGTCAAGGTCTTGACCTCAGGGATGAAGCCTTCTGCCAGCTTGGTGTTGGCGATTTCGCCTTCAGTTTTGAGTGAAGCCCCAGCGGGTTTGCTAACTGAGTGGATCTGATTACAGTTGTGAGCATTGAGCTGGTTACTGTGGAGCTCCATCATGCCTCTGGGGCCCGAGAAACACAACATTTGATGAAGTGTTGAAGGGACTGCTTGCATCTTGTGGATCCAACGGCGTCCTAGTATAGCAGTATAGGACAAGTTGACATCCAGAATGCTTAAGCGTGTGTTGGTGTTGACTTTGTCTTCATGCGATCCCACCGAGACAGGTAGAATGATGTCACCTATTGGATTAGCTCGTGACCCGTTGAAGCCATAGAGGGGGGCTATTGGATCGACCATAACTGATTTGGGCAAGTTCATCTTTTCAGAGTGCGATAGAATAGGATATCGCACAAACTGCCTGGATCGATCAAGACGCGTTTGACAGTCCAGTCGTTGATTTTGACATGGACTACCAAGGCATCATTATGTGGGAGGCACGCCTTGTTGAGGTCGGCTTCAGTGAAGGTGATGTCTCCTGAGTTGTGGCCATTTGTGCGAGGGATGGGGGCCACTTGTGAGGAGAACTGGTAGACTTCGTGTAGGGCCCCCACTCGTCTCCTTTTTTCCCTGGAGGACGTGACCGAGTCGTCTTGGAAGGTGATCATGTTGATGGTTACATTGGTGTCTCATCGGAGGAGTCTTGTGGCGGCTTCGTGGCGATGATGCTCCTTTGAGCGATCCTCTTTGCATGAGAACGAGCTCGGCAGCTTGGGCGTGGTGGAGTACAGCTTCTCTCTCTGCGAGCCATGAGTTTGTGATGCAGGTCGCCATCGGGTATATCAGTATAATGTTTGAGATGTCCTGCCTCGATGAGGTCTTGAAGGTAGTACTTGAGCCCCCGGCATTCGTTGGTCTCATGGCACTTTGCTTTATGGAAAGCGCAGTACGGCTTCCTTGGTGTGTCCTCTAGCCATTTTACTTCAGGTCGATACGTATTAGGCCGTGTTTTTTATTTTCTCTAGTATGTAACTTGGAGATCTTGTAAGCACAACGAACTCTGTTTTGGTTTGGTTTCGGTTGCTGGTTTACTAACCCTGTTGCCTAGGTCGCTTGTTGGAAGGTGGGGCATTATCTGAGATCGCTGCGACCTCACTTGCAGTCTTTAGCCTTTCTTTTTCAATGCCTTCAGCAAGCTTGATGTACTTCTCCACACGTGAGTACAGTTCGGCCAGTGTTTTAGGGTGCTCTTTCATTAGCGACCTGGACAGATCAGTATTTTTCCTGATCGCATTTGAGAAGGCTACTGTGGTGAATGACTCCTTGAGGCCGCTCTCCATGGACAATAGCTCTGTCTTGAAACATCCCAAGATGGTGCGAATTGGTTCGTCACTCTTCTGAGACAATTGGAAGAGTGAATTGAGGTTTTGTCTTCACTTCGTTTGTGGGCGTCTTGGCTAATGGCGGTCGATGAGTTTCGAAGCTATCGATTGAGTTTGGTCCTAGCGAGTAGAACTAGTCGAGAGCTCCGTCTTTTAAGCTTGCTGGGAACAAGCAATATTGCCAGTGGTCGAACTCCTGCGCACTGTAGAGTGCAAGGCTCTGAATGTAGCGAGCTACGTGCTACCATCGTACATTGAGAACCGAGGCTGAATGAAATCTTGAGGGTAGGATTTATTGAGTACTTCGAGCATGAAAGGTGATGCCCGGTACGTCTTCAACATCTTGTGGATGACCTAAGTGGAGTCCTTCTTCCCGGTGCTCTATTCGATCCACTGGGAGAGGCTGTTGATCTGCTGGTTGACCTCATTGATCCCGTCTTCAGCAGTAACCCCATTCGGGTTATGCGATTCGACCTGGATTTTGAGAGCGGCGTTCTCCTGTCGGAGCTGGGTGATGCTGCCGTTCATGGCTTCTATTTGGGTATCCATAGCCTTCATTTGATCTTGGAGGTTGTCCATGCTTCGTGGGCTTGAAAATTGGTGATTCTAGGAAGATGGTTGGAAGAACTATAAATTTTGAGTAGATGAATTTTCAAGAAATTCGATCCACAGATAGTGCCAATGTAAAGGATGCTTTTGGTAATCCTTACAAATACAGGTTTAGTGAGGGGATTGGGATGATTAGATAGGGTTGACCAAGTTCGTATGGACGAACTGCCTACATATCAACTTCTCTTTGCCGGGAGAGACTTGAATCAGATCAGACGTAGCTCCTCATCCTCTTTATATAGGCAAGGGGTTGCGCCTCTGGCTCTCACGCGTCAGGTCGATCCAGGTCTTTAGGTCACTCCCAAGCCATGATGACGAGTTATTACGAAGCGTGCCTAAAGCTCCGGTCTTGATGGTAGTAATAAAGATATACGTTACCGACCGTTGAGATGAGTGATAGTCTGGGAGATCGCTACCATGAAAGGTCATTCGTGTGTAGTGAGTTACCATGAAGCGAGCTCGTGTGACGAAGAGTTCCGGGTCGGTTGACTACAGATTAGTCAGATCGCTTGTCGTAGTTGAGTCGCTATGAAGCGAGCTATGAGGACGAGGATCGAGGGTCGATCTACATGGTCGATCTACATTCATGTTTGTGCTGGACACATGCTTGATATTCATTAGATGTGAATATTACTCCCTCACACCCACTATATAAGGGAATATATAGAGAGAGAGAGAGTGTTATAACTTTTTATTTGTGAGAAAGTTAGAGAAAACTTCTCTAGGATTTCCTTGAGAGAGAACAAAAGAGAGATTTGTGAGTGCATTCTTTGTGAGTAAGAGAGATCATTTTAAGTGAGTGAAGTGAGAGCTCCTCTCTGTAATCCTCTATCTTGTTAATCTAGTAAATCATTGACCTAGCCATGTGGATCTAGGCACATTGCCGAACCACGATAAATCATCTTCTTGTGTGAGTGTGTTCTTTACATAATCTCTACACTAGTTTATACTTGTTTAATTTGTTAATATTGTTGATTAGGTTTATTGCTTGAGTTATTAGTTGGAACCTTTTGTCTTGCGTGAAAGATCACTCCTTTGGTGGTTGATCTAATTGTTGTTGCACGTTTCCGTGATATGGCACAACAATTGGTATATATCATAGCGAGGTTTAAGACCTAGGGATTTTGAGTTTTTGGTTAAAAACCATAGTGCTGAAAATTTGATAAAATTCCCAAATGAAGGTTTCTTGTGAGTTACTTGTTGTGACTTGTAGAAATGGCTCCCAAGATCTATATGAAATGCGGTTTATTTGAAGTAGAGAAGTTTAATGGGAAGAACAACTTTGGGATTTGGCAAGTCGAAGTGAAAGACATCCTCATCCAACAAGGTTTACATAAGGCTTTAAAAGGGATTAAAGCAAAGTTAAATACGGCAACTATGACCGATGATGACTGGGAAGAGTTCGATCTACAAGCTTGTTCATCAATCCGATTATGTCTTGCTAATGAGGTTATGTACAATGTAATGGGTGAGAGTACCGCCACCGGTATTTGGCTAAAGTTAAAGTCAATGTACATGACTAAGAGCATGATGAACAAGATGTACCTTAAGAAGCGTACAGATCAAAATCGAAATATCCGCCCTTAAGATTCGAAGGCTCATCAAACAACGATCGTGTTTCCAAGTTTTTACTTCCACCGTTCATTTTCTTCTTTCAAAGATAACAAAGTCTTGTTTATAACACGAAAGGGTAAAAGTGGGATTTAAATAAAAGAAGAAAATTGAACCAATTTATTTTGTTCTTGAGGGTTTTTTTTATTTAAACATTGGGTTCGTGGGTTATTAAATCCTGAGATATGGTTTTGTGAGTGATTTAGAAAAAACCCTGTCCTACAGAGTTATTTTGACGCAAAATTGGGCCTTCAACCCAATTTTTTGTTAGAAAATATATGTTGACACCTCTAACTCACACCCCGAGTTGACATTCCTACCAAACATTGTATTTCCACAATGAATTAATGGCCGATTTTTTGTGGATATAATCTTCCCACCATAAATATATATGTTCTACACACAAAAAAAAAATCAACTCAATCTACACAATAGATTATGCGAAGATATAACAAAGCTAGTTTTTTTCTTTTTATACTTCACCGGGAAAAAAAAACTTATTATACGGTCATGAACCAATTAATTATGCTTCTTTTGTCCTTAGATTCAAAAACTGTTGTCCGTGTTTGGTCTAAATGTCCAACAGACAGACCACCACGATCCATCACATGAATGGTTCCAACTTCCAAGTTTAATTTTGTCTTTAAGAACATAGTTTATAACTTGTTGGTAACAATTTATGCAACAAGAACAAACTGTGAAGATAAAAAGAAGGCTGGCTAAGGCACGGATCAAACGCTTTCTTTAAGGTTGTTTCGTGTCTGTTCCTCTTTATGCAGACAAAGCGCATCAACCTCCAAGATACAACAACCAGTTATACTCTCCTTTGTTTACTGCAGATAAACCAAAGAAGAAAAGGAAGAACCACGATACTGATCTTATGATTGCCCAAAACGTAGTGTAGAAAATAGTTTTTTCGCTCATGCTATAAGCTGCTGATAAAGGAGTATGTATATAGACAAGAAACGTGGAGCACTAGTAGATCCGCATTTTTATAGGGAACTGCTTCAGTTTCCTAATAAGGATTGGATTCTATAAGTCCACTACGTTTCTATTTCCCAACCCATATCCAATTATGTTTCCAACCCTATTGAAAAAGTACTCAAACACGTAATGTTTTGTGTTGTCGTTGTTGTGTTACGTATCTTTTGCAAATCTTACTTAGCCTATTAAATATTGATTAGTATAATGGCTAGCAAGGTATCAATCCTACTCTAAATAACTAGTTGATGATAATATAAATTCCTAATCTAAGTTACTCTAATGGATACAAGTAAAAGATGTGGCTAAGTAATGATAAATATATAGTTGATTTGATTTGAGATGTAAACTATGCATAAACTAAACTAAATTAAATATATGAATATGAATCAAGAGAGAGAATATCTTGGGAGAGATGAATCCACAAAAATCATAGAATTAGTCTAATAGATCTACCTATCATGTTTAATATAAATCACCAATAGAAACTCACCATACCTACAAACCTTATGCTCATAACCATAATGATAATATGTGGCTTTCAACGTGCTTTCTATCTTTCTATCAAATACTTCTTCAATCTCCAATGATATATTATATCTAACCAAATTGTGCTTTAAGTGGCATTCAATATACAACTCTAGGTGCCATAAAAAATCCACATGTGGTATTAACCATACAACTAATTGAGGTGCCATAAAGAATCCAATCATCACACTATATATATATATAACACTAAAAACTAGAAGAAAAGAATCTAGGGTTTGTGATTTTTGGCTCTACACAATCATGAATTACCCTAAGACCTCCTAACCTCCACATGAGCATTAGATCAATAGATGAATAAGAAGAAACTCAATGAGGGAGATTAGCTCCTCATACTATGCTATGAACACAATATGAAAAGGAATAATCTTTATAGCTATTAATGGTGAAAAGGTCTGAACTTTCTTCTCTCTTAATTCTAGATCTAAGATGCAAACACTAAATTTCCTAGATGATGTAAACTGAGGTTTTTGTGCCTTATATATTGGCTTACATGCTTGTCTAGATAGAGATCTGAATCCTATATTTATTTGGTGTTAAACTCTCTGTAATCTTTCTAGAAGCAATTCTGGAAAAGTTAGATTCGTTTGCACAAAAGTAAGACATGGCCCACTTTGCCCTGCAGGCTATTTTGCAAGCTGCAGCTTCTAACAGCTTTTAGTTTCTTAATTCTTATGAAACTCTAACTTCTTTTCCATGTTGATCTCCTCTTCCTATGAAGTCAAAATTAAGGCTTTGAGATTAGATTTAAGACTCTTCTAACTCAATTATTATCCTCTTTTAGAGTCCCATTAGGCTTGGCACTTATGAAGGCAAATATGACGTTTTTGCCCTAGGCCTTTAGCTATAATTCCTAGTGACTCCTTTTTTACTTGTTTGACTTCTTTTCCCTCCATATTTCACATTTAGGTTCTTTGACCTGCAAAAACTCAAATTGCATCATATTAGAATATTTAAATATAAAATGGAGACTAACATACACATAATTAGGGTTATAAATCATTACTTTTGAGCATTTATCACCTATCAAGAAACAGGTTTTACCAAAAAGAAGATAAGGGATCAAAGAGCCCAAGCCCAAGTTCACCTCTTGTTTTATTCAAAATAACACAACAATCCCCCACTTATTTTTGATAAAAACAAAATATAAAATATATTTAAGGGCAATCAATATCAATATCAACATGTTATGCATAGATGAAGGTGTCCGAGACTTAAACCTTTACGTAGTGAAAATTACTCAAAGTATAAGAGTCATAAGTGACTAAGTCTTAAACTTAGGTCTTGAGTATACAATAAGTTATAATCAGGCATAATATATCCAGTGTTCTCCTTTCATGTTCTGCACATTAAAGGCCCTGTGCTCTCTTCCTGGATTCGTGAATGATCTAAAGAATCAGCCCTCATTCTCATAGATCGAAAGCGGCCTCTATTTTCACAGTCACTAGGTGAGTCTATCAAGAGTGCTCTTGTTGCTATGCACTCCGCCCATAAGGACCATAGAACTTCATTAAAAGTTTTCCCAGAAAACTCAACCTTTGTATTCACTTCAGGATATCATGCATTTTATTAATCAAACATGGAATGATTAATAAACAACAATGCATGATTCATCACCAACATTTTATGACTTGTTCTTCCCTTTGAACCTAGTTCTTGGGATCTCCAGTCCCTAGGTTGGGTTACCATCATAGATGTTCATCTTTCAATTGGCTTCAGTCCCATGCTAGTAGAGCAGTCCATATTATATCTCTGTCCAGAGCTTTGGTATGTGAATATGCAAGGTTATCTTCAGATCTCACAAAATCAAAATGATATGGACTATCCCAATTATAGCTGTAATGTTATCAACAAAGTATCATTGTAACTAATACAGTCTATCTTATACTAGTATATGAGTAAGAAAGCCTAGTACTCAACTAGCTTCTTCACTCGTACTAGCCAAAGCAATAATCTCATACTCCATAGCATACTATGCTATTATGGTCTGTTTCTTGAATTTCCAAGATACAACACCTCCACCAATGCTAAACACATAGCCACTGGTGACCTCAGAGTTTTCTGAAAGGATGTTACAATCCGAATCTATTGCTTGCTAGTGTACCTGCAAATAACACCTACTGCATAGGCAATGTCAGGTCTTATACAATCTGTAGTATATCTCAAACTACCAATGATACTTGCATATTCCTTCTGATTCACAGGTTCACCATTATTCGCAAATAATTTAACACATGGATTAAAAGGAATACTCACAGTCATGCAGTCGAAGTAGTTATACTTCTTCAACATTTTCTCAATGTAGTGTGGTGATCGACCATATGCCGTCGGGGCGATCTTGTAATTTTGATTCCCAACATTACATCAGCCTCACCTAAGTCCTTCATATCAAAGCTAGAAGACAACAGGTTCTTGGTTTCTTTCACAACATATAAATTGGAACCAAAGATTAGTAGATCATTAACATATAAGCATATAATAACACATATCCCATCATAATACTTATGATAAATGCACTTATCACTTTCATTTATCTTGAACCCACTGGTAGTTATAAAGTTATCAAACTTCTCATCCCACTTGTTTAGGTGCTTGTTTCAACCTATAAAGTGACTTAAGTAATCTGCATACCTTTTTACCATTACCTGGTTCCACGTAACTTGTTGGCTGATCCATGTAAATCTCCTCTTATAAATCCCTGTTTAGAAAGGCTATCTTAACATCCATCTGATGAATAACAAGATTATGAACAGCAGCAACAGAAAAAAATACTCTAATGGATGTTATCCGTGTAACAGGTGAATATGTGTCAAAGAAATCAAAGTTCTCTCTCTGTCTAAAGCCCTTGATAACAAGCCTTGCTTTAAACTTGTCCACTGAACCATCGGTTTTAAACTTCCTTCTTAAAACTCATTTGATTCTTATAGTTTTACGCTTTTACAACCAATAGGCAAATCAACAAGTTTCCAAGTTTTGTTTTCCATGAGAGAATCAATCTCTCTTGAATGACTTCTCTCCAAAACTCGAAATCAAAAAATATGAGAGCTTCTTCAATGGAGGAGGGATCTCCTTCCAAAGTACAGTGACAAAGTCGGGTCCCAAAACCTTAGTGACCCTAAGCTCTTTTATATCTTCTAGGTTCATCTTCTGTGTCCACAATCTAGATATGTCAGTGTCAGAAACATCAATATCCATGGAGGATACTACCCCCACTAGCTAGCACCCCCACTATTTCTAGATAAATATGGAAATCAATCTTCAAGAAACTCAGCATAAGATGATCAACAAAAACATTTACTCTTCATATCTAGAAAAACATAGGCATTGCTCTCCATAGCATTGCCTAGAAAAACACACTCATAAGCTTTGCTCTCAAGCTTTAAGATCTTGGGATCATGCTTCCTTACAAAAGCCAGACATCCCCATGTTTTGTAGTAACTCAAATTAGGCTTCCTGTTCTTCAATAGCTCATAAAGTGTAACTTTTGTATTAGAATTAGCAATTCTATCCAATATATATATAGCTAACAATCAAAACAACTTCATCCACAAATTTGAGGGTGCTCCAGAACTAAGCAACATAGCAACAATTAATCCCTTTAAGCGTTTTGTTCTTACGTTCATCTACTCCATTCATTTCAAGTGAATAAGGAGCTGTCATCTCATAAAAAATTCCGTGTGATTGTAAGAAAAAGATTAAAATCAGCATAACCATATTCAGTACCTCAATCATTTTGAATTACTTTAATGTTCCTATCATGCTGATTTTGAACCTCAAGTACATAAGTTTTAAAAGCATAAAAAACACCACTTTTTATTTTTAGCAAATAAACATATGTAAATTTCGAGCAATCATCAATGAACGTAATATCAGTGACCTCTAGTCAGAACACCTTCAAGCTTACAAATATCAGTGTATACCAAGTCTAGCAGATTTATACTTCTTTCAACTAACTTGTGACGCTCTTTTGTGATTTTGGCTTTAGTGCAAAATTCACCGTGTACAAAATCATCATCATTCAAATTAAGAATTAAACCAAGTATGCTCATGTTCTTAACATATTTCCTATTAATATGACATAATATACCATGCCAAACATTAACAGAACAAGAAATCATGTAAGTAGATGTATAAGATTATTAAGATCAACAACATCCAATTCGGTCCATACAACTAACAATCTCCACCTTGGACCGAAACTGGTCTAACTGAACCATCGGCTTTGTCTTACCAGTCAGGCATGACCAGGGCAAAGCCTAGGGACCATCCATGGTACCCTCATAGATGTCTCACCCCAGACTGATATTGTCCCCAACTTTAGCCATCACTTGGCCCAATCCTCAGTTGGACCTCATCTAAGGTGTGGAGTTCTATATCAATAGAAGTGTAGCTCCATTACTACTTGATGTGGGATCAACAAAGTTCAAAAACTCCTTACATGCATATCCCTTACCAACAAAGACACCAACCTTGGTGATCATATATGTACAAAAGAGAAATTAATCTCAAACAATTATATCTAGTCAATGAAAAAACTTTCAATGCATGTTAACCAACACCCAGTGCCACAACATATTGACTAGATAAATAACTATAACATATAGACTTAGGTTTTAAATTTCCTTAAATTAAAAACCCTAGTATGTAATTCTATGTTTTAATACATCTCACAATATAAAACAAAGAATTTCAAAGATTTGATCAGGAGTACGATACCTAATCCGATTGAAAAATTGGATTATCACGCATGTTTCGTTATTCAACGGGAAATTGGCCCATAAAGAACTGTAAAACTGAAACATCTCTGAGTTAGCTTTCTAATGCAAAATGCGGATTGTGAATCCGATCATCGAGCAAAACGTTATAGCCGGTTTTGTAAGAATTGTCCTACCATTCCGAATTTCGAACTATCCTTTTTTTTCCAGATAATCTCCAAATCTCGAACTCAGATGTTGCTCACAAGTGGAACCTCTCTCTGAAGAGCTTCATCAAGCTCTTGCTTTTCACCAGGAGTAATGTCTTTGGCATACAACTGAGCCAAACAATTCCGTATCCTTCCATGTTTCTCAATCTTCTCGTCAAGCTTCTCTAAGAAATCTAGCTTTTGTAGACCTAATTCTGGATTCCAGCGTACTTTCCTTTGATCATGTGCACGCCTTGAACCTTGAACTAGTTCTAGAGGAAAATTAGTAGGAGTAAGCTTGAGATGAGATGCAAGGGAGTCACGCTTTGATCGACTATTTGGCTTGCCCCTATCAAAATATCGCTCAGTCTCAGTGTCCTTGAATTTTGTTTGGGATGCCTCTTCAAGATAATATGGAGAAGATTTCCAATAGTTCTGGAGTCTAAAACTCCTATAGATTAAGGTCATCTCTCACGACACTTTACTCTTATCAGGCAACTCAACATCTGGGAAAAGGATATAAGGCACTTGTGCGGTGTAACCACCAGAAATTCCAAGGTCATACCCAAAAAGCAACCCACCGAAGCCAGCTATAATACATGTGATCACTACGGACCATGTCAGGGTATTGTTTTTCATTAGAAGAGGATGTGACCATACCACCCGCCATAGTATCTTCAACTAGGGAAAACTTGAAACTAGGAACGAGAGAGAGAGAGAGCAAATATCAAAGTATATTAAGTCCCTCTTCCAGCAAAACTAATCCTCTGTTCTTTTTTGACATCGCTCTGCCTACCTCATAATCGTCTTAACCCATAAACGAAAACTAGGAAACAAACCTTAACCTTTCTTCGTATTCATTGTCAAACAACCTTAAAATTGTTGGTAACAATTTCTGCAACAAGAACAAACTGTGAATAAAAAGAAGGTTGGCTGAGGCACGGATCAAACGCTTTCTTTAAGGTTGTTTCGCGTTTGTTTCTCTTTATACAAACAAAGTGCGTCAACCTCCAGGATACAACAGCTAGTTATACTCTCCTTTGTTTACTGCAGATAAACCAAAGAAGAAAAGGAAGAACCACGATACTGATCTTATGATTGCCCAAAACGTAGTGTAGAAAATTGTTTTTTCGCTCATGCTATAGGCTGCTGATAGAGGAGGATGTATATAGACAAGAAACGTGGAGCACTAGTAGATCCGCTTTTTTATAGGGAACTACTTCAGTTTCCCAATAAGGATTGGATTCTACAAGTCCACTACATTTTTGTTTCCCAACCCATATCCAATTCTGTTTCCAACCCTATTAGGAAACAAGTTTTATCAAAAAGAAGATAAGGGATCAAAGAGCCCAAGCCCAATCCCAAGTTCACCTCTTGTTTTATTCAAAATAACACAACATAACTTTATATGCCAAGTGCACGCTCTGCCAATTTCTATATATGTACCAGAGAGTCGTTGATCCAAAGTTCCAAGCCTAACAAAACCCAAGGGAATATAACAACCTGAAAACAAGAATAGTGACACGTGAGTACTCAAAGAATGGTGGAAAATTGTCCAATAGTTGATTGCGGGTTGTCCATAAAGTGCTTGTGGTACAATAATGATTCTGGTAGGTTAGTTAGTTTACATGCAAAGAGTCGGTTATAAAGGATGTGGGAATCACAACTCTACCTTTGTCTGTCTTTGCATGATAAGTTATCTACACAGATAACTTGTATTTGAACTCACTTCAACTCCAAACAAATTCTAAATATCAACTACAACCTAGCTAACATGTCCAACTCTCTAAACAACTATTAACAACAGATAATAATGTAAAGAAGTAAAACGCATACCACAACACAAAGATATACCGTGGTTCGACCAATGGTACCTACTTTCACAAGAGTTAATCCTTTTATAAAGTGGGAAGAAATATTACAATCACACTTTTCAGTCTCTCACCTTACTAGATCACTCCTCTCTCTTTACAGGCTTGTTTCTCTATAAAGGTTATCTCTCAATCTTGATTGCTTTCAAGATTGGGTTTTCTCTCTCTTGTGTTGCCTTGGTTCGTGTGTTAGGTTTTGTCAAAAACCCCAACTTATATTGCAAACTCGCGGTTTCACAAAAATAGAATTCTACCGAAAATAGGCATGGGCGCGGGCGTGCCTTGGGCAAGGCCAAAGTCGAGCACGCGCACCCTTAAAACATTGTAAGTTGTCCACGGCATGAAGCGTCGCGCAAAAGCAAGACCAAACTGGCGTGGCGTGCTTCGCCCTTCTTCACTTGGACTTAACTTCTTTTCCTCCTCATGTGAGGGATAACTCCAACAATCTCCCCCTCCCTAACAGTGAGGGGGGATACCTCTATGCAATTTCTAAATCAACAGGAGGAGTCTGCTACCATTCCGGCGATAGCACAGCAAACATCAAACTTACCTTTTGCTAAGACTTTGGTCATCTATCCGACCCATTCTTGTCGGTATGGATCTTCTCAATACACAAATACTTGTCTTCGAGTACTTCTCTAATAATCCAATGATAGCGCACATGTATGTGCTTGGATCTAGAATGAAAACATAAGTTTCTGAGAGCATCCCAAAAAACTTTATCTGTGAGCAGGAGTGGGGATCGCGTTCAAATTTTGGAATGTTTGAGAGGCCGGTGTTGATAAATAGAGATTTCATAGAGACAACATCTTGATACCGAATATAGGTGGCATAGCCAACAGCTAGGTACCGAGAAAGGAGACATTTTCGGCATTGAAACACCGAATATGAAAAAGTAACCTGACAAATTGTTTTCCACCCAACGAGTTCACAGAGCCAAGCATGATATCTCACCGGTACCCGGATACTAAAATTTTATCATATATATATATAAGGGAATATATATATATATATATATATATATATAGAGAGAGAGAGAGAGAGAGAGAGAGAGAGAGAGTCTTATAACTTTTTCTTTGTGAGAAAGTTAGAGAAAATTTTTCTAGGGTTTCCTTGAGAGAGAACAAAAAAGAGATTTGTGAGAGTATTATTTGTGAGTAAAAGAGATCATTCTAAGTGAGTGAAGTGAGAACTCCTCTCTGTAATCCTCTATCTAGTTAATCTAGTAAATCATTTATCTTGCTATATGGATCTAGGCATATTGCCGAACCACGATAAATCATCTTCTTGTGTGAGTGTGTTCTTTACATAATCTCTACACTAGTTTATACTTGTTTGTTGATATTGTTGATTGGGTTTATTGCTTGAGTTATTTGTTGGATCCTTTTGTCTTGCGTGAAAGATCACTCCTTTGGTGGTTGATCTAATTGTTGTTGCACTTTTCCGCAATAAAGAACAACAATTGGTATATATCAGAGCGAGGTTTAAGACTTGGGGATTTTGAGTTTTAGGTTAAAAACCATAGTGTTCAAAATTTGTGAAAACAATGTGTTTGATAAAATTCCCAAATGAAGGTTTTTTGTGAGTTACTTGTTGTGACTACTAGAAATGGCTCCCAAAATCGATATGAAATGCGATGTTTATTTGAAGTAGAGAAGTTTAATGGGAAGAACAACTTTGGGATTTGGCAAGTCGAAGTGAAAGGCATCCTCATCCAACAAGATTTACATAAGACTTTAAAAGGGATTAAAGCAAAGTCGGCAACTATGATCGATGATGACTGGGAAGAGTTCAATCTACAAGCTTGTTCATCAATCCGATTGTGTCTTACTAATGAGGTTATGTACAATGTAATGGGTGAGAGTACCACCGCCGGTATTTGGCTCAAGTTAGAGTCAATGTACATGACTAAGAGCATGACGAACAAGAAGTACCTTAAGAAGCTTACAGATCAAAATCGAAATATCCGCCCTTAAGATTCGAAGGCTCATCGAACAACGATCGTGTTTCCAAGTTTCTACTTCCACCGTTCATTTTCTTCTTTCAAAGATAGCAAAGTCTTGTTTATAACATGGAAGGATAAAAGTGGGATTTAAATAAAAGAAGAAAATCGAACCAATTTATTTTGTTCTTGAGGGTTTTTTTTTATTTAAACATTGGGTTCGTGGGTTATTAAATCCTAAGATCTAGTTTTGTGAGTGATTTAGAAAAAAAACCCTGTCCTACAGAGTTATTTTGATGCAAAATTTGTCCTACAGAGTTAATGTTAGAAAATATATGCATGCTAAGTTGACACCCCTAACTCACACCCCGAGTTGACATTCCTACCAAACATTGTACTTCCACAATGAATTAATGGCCGTTTTTTTGTGGATATATAATCTTCCCACCATAAATACATAAATATATATGTTCTACACAAAAATAAAAAATCAGCTCAATCTAAACAATGGATTATGGGAAGATATAACGAAGCTAGTTTTTTTCTTTTTATACTTCACCGGGAAAAATAAACTTATTGTACGGTCATGGACCAATTAATTATGCTTCTTTTGTCCTTGGATTCAAAAACTGTTGTCCGTGTTTGGTCTAAATGTCCAACAGACAGACCACCACGATCCATCACATGAATGGTTCCAACTTCCAAGTTTAATTTTGTCTTTAAGAACATGGTTTGTATGCCAAGTGCACGCTCTGCCAATTTCTATATATGTACCAGAGAGTCGTTGATCCAAAATTCCAAGCCTAACAAAACCCACAGGAATAGAGCAACCTGAAAACAAGAATAGTGACACGTGAGTACTCAAAGAATGGTGGAAAATTGTCCAATAGTCGATTGCGGGTTGTCCATAAAGTGCTTGTGGTACAACAATGATTCTGGTAGGTTAGTTAGTTTACATGCAAAGAGTCGGTTATAAAGGACGTGGGAATCACAGCTCTACCTTTGTCTGTCTTTGCATGATAAGTTATCTATCATTGTCAATGGAGGCCTAGGGAGAGTGCAAAAAATAAGAAGAAAATAGTTTTGCTCTCTCCAGTTTTGCCTTTGGTTTTAGTCATATATTTTCAATATGGCAACCAAGGAAATTAGCTTGGAAGAGATCAAAAATGAGAATGTCGATCTCGTACGTATCTTTTTCTAATGCCGTTTTTCTTTTTTGTTATCAGTTTCACATATCTGATCATGCATTTTCAAGAAAACATCTCCCATGAATGAAAAGTTGATGGAAATGTGGACTATGAGACACTTTTTTTGAAGTTCAAAATGATTGAAATTTGATAATGGTGTTAATGTAGGAGAGGATTCCGATCGAGGAGGTATTTGAGCAGCTGAAATGTACGAAAGAGGGCTTGTCACAAGCAGAAGGGGAGCAAAGGTTCATAATTTTCGGCCCCAACAAGCTAGAAGAGAAAAAGGTCAATTTATTCGTTATTACCTATTTTTCGTATGATCTTTAAAAAAAAAAGGTGGTTTGATCTAATTATATAATATGATTTTATTGAACTCAAACTATTTGAAAATTTACAGGAGAGCAAATTTCTCAAGTTCCTGGGATTTATGTGGAATCCTCTATCATGGGTCATGGAGGCAGCTGCTATTATGGCCATTGCATTAGCAAATGGAGGGGTAATTAACTGATTAATTCACCAATTAATAATAAAATAATTGCCCAACTTTATTTTTATGACGTCAACCCTTTTCTTTCTCTAATGAATTTTTAATTTCAGGGCAAACCTCCTGACTGGCAAGATTTTATTGGTATTGTGGTGTTGCTCATCATTAACTCCACAATCAGTTTTATTGAAGAGAATAATGCTGGTAATGCAGCGGCTGCTTTGATGGCAGGTCTTGCTCCCAAGACCAAGGTAATTCATAATGTTCCTAGTTGCATAATGCATGTCTAGTGAGTTTACAATTTGTCTTCATAGTCAATTTAAATGATCCTTGTTTTTTGTCAATATAATTTACAGGTAAAAGCATGTCAAATGTTAGAACAAATCATTTTTTTACTTGCATAAGCATTGCATATTCGCTGAAAAGCTTCTGCCGTCTTACATGATTCATATGTGATGTTTACAGATGAACAATTAAATTATTTTTGACAATGCTTCGAACAGTAGTTTTAGAAATTCTACTCGACGCCCATTATATTACATATTCCAAGTTTGAATAGTGTCACCCGTCAACATTGTGAATTTGTGATGATCATATAGTTTCCTAGTGTGAGGGCGTTGTGTGTTAAACAAACATCCTAAGAAACTCTAATATGTTTTCTGTATATGCATCTATATAGGTGCTTAGAGATGGAAAATGGAGTGAACAAGAAGCATCCATATTGGTACCAGGAGATGTGATAAGCATTAAACTGGGAGATATTATTCCTGCTGATGCTAGGTTGCTTGAGGGGGATCCTTTAAAGATTGATCAATCAGCTCTCACTGGAGAATCTTTACCTGTTACAAAGAGCCCAGGTGATTCAATCTTCTCTGGGTCCACTTGCAAACAAGGTGAAATTGAGGCTGTTGTTATTGCCACTGGTGTTCACACTTTCTTTGGAAAGGCTGCTCATCTTGTGGATAGTACTAACAATGTTGGTCACTTCCAAAAGGTAAGTATGGATTTCTCAATGATGAATATTTACTATCACCATTTTGGATTTTAATAAATAGTCTTATTTTCACTGTTTTGAATACAGAAAAAAAACAATGTTATAGTTGACAAAATGACGATTTAGTTTCAGTATTCAAGCTTATAATGCAAAGTATGACGTGATCATTGTTGTTGATGTTGTTCAGGTGTTGACAGCTATTGGTAACTTCTGCATTTGCTCAATTGGTGTGGGAATGTTGATAGAGATTGTAGTCATGTATGCAATTCAGCACAGAAGATACAGAGAAGGAATCGATAATCTTTTGGTACTTCTCATTGGAGGAATTCCCATTGCCATGCCAACAGTTTTATCTGTGACTATGGCTATTGGGTCTCACCGCCTATCACAACAAGGTGCTATCACTAAGAGAATGACTGCTATTGAAGAAATGGCTGGTATGGATGTCCTTTGTAGTGACAAGACTGGTACCTTGACACTCAACAAGCTCTCGGTTGATAAGAATATGATTGAGGTATAAAAACTTAAAATATAAACCCTACTAAGATTATAGGTAAGTTTGTGGATCCTTATCTAGCATTGTAATTACCTTATGCAGGTATTTGTCAAGGACTTAGATAAGGAATTTATTGTCTTGACTGCTGCAAGGGCTTCTAGGGTTGAGAACCAAGATGCCATTGACGCCTCGATTGTTGGCATGTTGGCTGATCCTAAGGAAGTAAGTAAAAAGAACAGTTATATCTGAACGACATTCTGCACGTTGAGCCATTTTACTTTGACTATCCTGAACTAGTATATTGCATCCAAATGATCGAGTATGAATAGCTAACGACGAAGTAGGAATAGAAAGAGGGGAGAACTGATCGAAATGAGAGAAAGAAAAAAAGACAAGTATTCAGACTTAATTTTCACCCCTATTAGCTAGCTACTATAACCTCGCTGCAGTTGGTCGTGATAAAAGCATAACAAAACATCTAGAAGATATGGTGCACAGGACATAGTTCTGGACCTTTGATTCTTACAAACTTTATCTTTTACTTCAGGCAAGAGCAGGAATAACTGAGGTGCATTTCCTACCCTTCAACCCAGTGGACAAGCGTACTGCCATCACCTACATTGACTCTGAAGGCAATTGGCACCGAGCGAGCAAGGGAGCACCTGAGCAGGTAAGTTTTGTCTTACTAACAAGTACAAAAGACAACTATACCGTTCTGCCTTTGCATCTTTTTCTTTCCAATAGTTACTTACATAATATTGGTACTTGTATTAGATCATCGAGCTTTGCAATCTTCCCGGCGAGGCGAAGAACAGAGTTCATTCTATCATTGACAAGTATGCTGAACGCGGTCTCCGGTCTCTAGGTGTTGCAAGACAGACAGTCCCTGATAAGACCAAAGAAAGTGCAGGATCACCATGGGAGTTTGTGGCTTTATTGCCACTCTTTGACCCTCCAAGACATGATAGCGCAGAGACTATTCGTCGAGCCCTCACCCTCGGCGTTAACGTCAAGATGATCACTGGTGACCAACTTGCTATTGGCAAAGAAACCGGTCGTCGTCTTGGCATGGGCACAAACATGTACCCCTCCTCCTCCCTCTTAGGCCAAAGCAAGGATGAGTCCATCGCTTCAATCCCCATTGATGAGCTTATTGAGAAGGCTGACGGCTTTGCTGGTGTTTTTCCTGGTAACTGAAGAGCTTAGCTAGAATTATACTCCTTTCCTTAAATGTCCATTTTACAATGCTTTCTTAGGTCTCACATGATATAATGTAGAAAACCGCATAGCAAAATCTGGACTAGATAATAGCTTTCGAGGGTTCAGTTGTGCAATGAAAGAAAGCATTGAGGAGGCAAATTAATATTGTCTCCTTTATGCTGTGATTTCACAACAGTGCTTCTAAAAAGACAACTTGAACGCTTTAAATTCCAGATTTGGCTCTGCAATCTTATGCATCACACCAACAAAGCCTTAAATCCAGAGAACAGTGAAGCTAACGTGTACCTACTATTTTATACACAGAGCACAAGTATGAGATTGTGAAGAAACTGCAAGAGATGAAGCACATATGTGGTATGACTGGAGATGGAGTAAACGATGCCCCCGCATTAAAGAAAGCTGACATTGGTATAGCAGTTGCAGATGCTACAGATGCAGCTCGAAGTGCATCAGATATTGTATTGACAGAGCCAGGACTGAGTGTTATTATTAGTGCGGTGCTGACAAGTAGAGCCATCTTCCAGAGGATGAAGAACTATACGATCTACGCAGTTTCAATCACTATTCGTATTGTCCTAGGCTTCATGCTCATCGCCCTTATCTGGAAATTTGATTTCTCTCCATTTATGGTCTTAATTATCGCTATCCTCAATGATGGAACTATCATGACCATCTCCAAGGATAGGGTGAAACCATCCCCAATGCCTGACTCATGGAAACTCAAGGAAATCTTCGCAACTGGGGTCGTCCTTGGAACCTATCTTGCTGTCATGACAGTTATTTTCTTCTGGATTGTTAACGAGACAGATTTCTTCTCGGTATGTGAAATTTAATTCAACTTCACTCGTCAAAATCTACTACTAATGATACTATAACTATTATTATCTTCACAAACGTGCAGGACCACTTTGGAGTGCGCTCAATTAGGAACAAACCTGATGAGCTCACTGCTGCTCTCTACCTTCAAGTAAGCATAGTAAGTCAGGCACTTATCTTTGTCACTCGATCCAGAAGCTGGTCCTTCCTTGAACGCCCCGGTATCTTGCTTGTCTCTGCCTTCATTGCTGCTCAACTGGTGAGTATGTGAAGTTTGCGTAAATGTGTAACTATCCTACTACAAGAAAAATTTTGGTAAAATGAAGCTTTTGATTATGTTATTTAGTATGTCATACTAAACCATCGATTTATTTATCTAATTCCATTTTTTGCAACTTGGTTCCAAACGTTGAAGGTGTAGTTATTTTGTTAGCTAAAATATGATTAAACAAGTTCATGATATGATTATATATGTGTTCAATGAAGGTGGCTACAATCATCGCTGTGTACGCAAACTGGCGATTTGCAAGAATTGAAGGTATCGGATGGGGATGGGCTGGGGTTATCTGGCTATACAGCATCATCTTCTACTTTCCTCTAGATCTCTTCAAGTTCGCTATCAGATACAGCTTGAGTGGAAAGGCATGGGATAATCTGCTAGAAAACAAGGTTCACAATCAACTCTGCCATCAGCCATTTACTCAATTTCAGCAAACCTTTATATTCTATAGTTGTTTGACAAATTTCATTGGTATTTCAGACTGCTTTTACAACTAAGAAGGATTTCGGTAAAGAAGAAAGGGAGGCACAATGGGCATTGGCTCAGCGCACTTTGCATGGCCTCCAACATCCAGAGACATCATCAACACTATTCAATGAGAAGAACGGGAAAGATTCTGAGATCGCTGAGCAAGCAAAAAGGCGAGCTGAGGTTGCCAGGTAACAAATCCGTGAAGCTAATTGTTTGTAGTAATAATATATGAAATTGTGATTGTTGATGAGAAGTAACAAATCAGATCATTGGTAATAAACTGCCATTCACATTTAAGTTCATCTCACTCACTTTCATGCCTACTATACTGAATGCACAAGAAAAAAGAGCTTTAAGAATTTTAGATCACATGCTTTAGGGAGTTTTATTTGGTCGAGACTTACTCCCTAGTTTGTGTCAGCAATTGTTTATGTACTTTCTAATGTTTTTGTAGGCTGAGGGAGGTTCTTACGTTGAAGGCTCATGTGGAATCAGTTGTAAAGAAGAAGGGATTGGACATTGACACCATCCAACAACATTACACAGTTTAAGATCAGGCTCAAGAAAGCAGATACAACATATATGATAATAGTTTATGGAGAACAAGCAATAAAGATAAAGGAGAAGAGAGAAGGGAATGTAGTTATGGTCTTGTTCTCTGCCGTTTTCATTTCCGTGTTCATTGCTTTTACATTTGTTGGGGGTTGAAGTGTACATGTTGTTGGAAATCAGGGGAACATATGGGCTGGCTAGTTTAGAGGGTTATCTAAATATGAAGTATAAATTTAGTTAATTTTTATTATGGGATTATAAATTTTGGCTTCCTCTTCTCAAAATTTTGAAGGCTTCTTTTCGTTCTTGGTAGTTGAATATAAATGTGATTTGTGTTCAATCTGCGTAATGTTTTCAATCTTATCAAATCTCATTATTTACATTTCAAAGTACGTGATCAGCAAAGAACATATAAAAGGACAGGAGATTACCAGGTCTTATCTTTGTGATACTGGAAGAAGTTTGAAAATAACTGACATTTCAGAACTGATGCCATTGGGACGTTCTGAAGAGTATATTCCGAAATGATATTCCATTTAATTGTTTTATCTGCTTACAGTCAAGACTCTAGAATGCTTACGAATTATGACCAAGGAAAACCGCAAAATAAATCCTTACAGGATTTTTTCCATTGGAGTTCTTATGCAGAATAGCTACTCTAGAAGCTTAGCACTTACGAAAAAACAATCGCTAATGTGCATCATGCATTTTTTGTCAGACTTCTTTGTATATAGAGGTTGTTGCTTCCAGATGGGCAGTAGGCATACTTGTAGTGAAGGGAAGAACAACAAGAAATATTGGTTTCACGCATACAAACAAGATCAAACTCCACAAGCGTGTACAAATTGCTGCCTTGTGAAATCACACTTTGGAGTATGAAGAAAAACTAATACAAGATGCACGATAAGAGAGTAGTCATACATATGAATATGCATGTATATTCAAGATATCACAAGTACCCCGACTAGGTCATAGCCAGTGTGACATGTAAAAAATAAATGAAAAGAGCAAGTAATGCATTCAAAATGTCCACACCAAACGATGGGCAAGTCCATTGCAGAGTGCTCCAAAGGAGAACCACAAAAGTTGTCCTGAGAGAATCACAAATAACTTCCATAGTATGTCAAAAAAGGGTGGTCTTCAATGCTCCCACTTCCCAAAATTTGGAAATTAGATCTCTACAGCAACTCTGATTTATTTTGCAGAGAAACAGGCTTGCAGCGTAGGGCTAGGCTACTATCAACTGGTTAACTTTCAGACTTGCAGCTTTACTCAAAAATAACACAAACTTTAGATAACCAGGTCAACCATTTAAACTTTGAAACGATTCTACCTAGTTTCTCTGGTGTCTTACAAATTACAAAATGCTACCTTGGAATAAAAAGTACAAGAAAAGATGTCTTCATCTACAAATGAACATTCATCTCATGTTTACTAGCTTTGAGTCCATAAGTAAATCTGTCCTCCGCTTGTTGCTGCTGCCAATGTCCCAACTTTATAGGGGTGAACAGCAAAGCGGCATGGTATTGCAGACATGTCAGAGCTCTGCAAAGTCGTTATGTCTCTGTCAGTTGAGATGACATCCACTGCCCTTTTCATGTTTCCAACGAACAGATAGGAATCGTCCCATCCCCATATCGCTCTGTAGTGGTCCAATGAAAGGTAAATGTTATAGGCATTTTATGATGTCAAACATACATGTAAGAGAGCTACATTATCAAGTAATTGACATAATATTCTTGGGGTGTGTGAATATGGCGGTAGTGATTTGCCTCATGATTATTGAAGAGGAACTAAAGGTCCAACCTGACAGAAGTGCTCTTGATCTGATCAAAGTTACTAGCAAGAAACAATCTACAGCATTTTGGTCCGAGAAAGGAATGATTTATTATTTGAATTGAGTCTTTAAATTGCAGGAACATAAATATAATAAACTAGCGGGAAGCACCTCAATAAATGATCTTCAAGAAAAACGTACCTGAAAGAAGAAATCCATCTCCCAGTATGATTATTATGAAAAACCATAGATGTGTTCATGAAATCAGCTCCACTCAGTATTCCAACATGGTCGTCGAGACTACAAGATAATAAAACAGAGGATCAGCATACAGCTTCCTAATGTTATTTCCAAACAGCATTTTTCCAACTTTATATCCATAGGCATCTAAAGAAAACGTAAGATTGCCCTCTCATTTGACCTTACTGTTAGACTACGGAGCTCCAACTTGAACTGGTACGTGTAAAATTCATGAAATTCAATGCATGTCATATCCTACCTTACCTTGTTATGTGGCAAGTGGGACATTATATTCAAGAGAATCAAGACGCATCTCATAAAAGATGAAGGACGAAAGCACAGATTTGTCCTCGTATAACTCCACAATACTAAAAATATGTGCATTAACAAAACTTTCCCTACTGTAGAAGTGATTCACAAAGTGACAGCGGTGGAAGTCATCTTTGAACCAACTAGAATGGTCTCACAACCCTTAATCCTTGAACCAAATCATAGTATCAACTCACCTGTCGTATTTGAAGTTTTCAAAAACATTATGATTTATTTTAGATTGTTTGACAACTAAATAATAAAGATTGGACCTAAACTCATACATGAAAAGTCCTCATCAATAGGTGCAAGAATGTTTATTTTATCTGACAAGAGCATAGACTTTAGGAGTTTAGGCCTACATACCACCAGATTAAATCTCAAGGTGAAAACAACAAAGGTCTATGTACTTACAGCTTAACAAGATTCCAATAATGTCGTGTACTTCACAGAATATTAAACAAACAATATAAACGTTAAGTACAAACCTTGTAGTCGCGAGACAACTTCCAGTAGGTGAGAAGTACGCGGAATGAACGGCCCTTTTATGATCAACAATCTTCAAGTATTTCGGTCTGTGTGCATCTGTGTGTCTCAAATCCCATATGCAGGCACTCCCATCTGTAGAACTTGTTGCCATTAAGTTTGTGTTTTCAGGGTTGAAATCTATGGTGTTAATTCTACTATCATGTAACATCCATGAACTGGACGATTTTCCAACTCTTGTATCCCAAAAATTCACCATACCATTATTACCCTCACTAAAACATAACCCGTTCGGGTCTTGTGGCCGTTGAGAAAGAGAAAAAATGGTACCATCAGTTGAATAAACTAGATCAAAGGATTCCTTCTCAAAATCCAAGAGACGGATGAACCCATCATAACAGCTTGAGAACACCTGTATACCAAAATTGAGTACACATTCATTTCTACGGCTAAAACAGACCAACTCAACATATAAAATTTAACAATCTAGTTAAACAGGTTTTCCAGTAACAAAGGCTCAGACAACAGCATTTCCAAGTACAGGTATGATAGTAGTTAACAATTTTGCTTACCAAAATTAGCTAGTCTCAAAGGTTTCACAGTTTCACTTATCATAGTAATCACTAATCAATTATTTGATCTTTATTTGCTAAACTTTTAAGATTATAACCAATCATGGGGATCTCTACTACAATCTAATGCCAAATAAACAAGAAGAAAATGCAAAGTGTGATAATAATAAAAAAACCAACTTGATTCAAAATAAACTACAACTTGGGCGTACCTTTGACAACGAAAAGGGTTGAATTGAAAACCCAGAAACAGGAGCCCTATGAGGTTGATACAAATAAATCCCATCATTTCTCCCCTCATCTTGTTCACTCTCCACATCCCAAAACACAACATTCCCAAATTTATTCCCCGCAACAATCATTGTCCGATCTTTACAAGGAAAAAACTCCACATTCAATATCTTTCCAGGCATAACTCGCGCAATATTCTCCGGTTTCAAAATCATTGACCCCAAATCCAAACAGCCCTCATTTCCCACAACAACACCGCCACTCTTTACATTCAAAGGTGCATTATCAGACATATCTTTAACAGTGTCGATAAGAACTCGGTCAGATGCCGATGAGTCATCACCCATGTATGCTTGTTTCATTGTAAGTGGGCCTAGTTTTGTAAGTATAGATTTTGGCGGAGGGGTTTTTGGGGAATTCTTAGTAGGGGAGGAGAAGTTGTCGTCTTGGAAACTGGTTTCTGGCGGAAGACCTTGGGATCGAAGGGAGCGACGGATTACTATTGGGGCAGTTTTGGATTTTGGTTTTTTGTCTGGGCTTGTTTTGTATACTTTGCTTTCGTTTCTGCAATTGTTAAAATGGTAGTTATAATTAAGTTAAAGTTGTATATACAATATGGAGAGAGAAAGAGAGATACACTTACCTGAGACGCTTGTTGTTGGTGGAAGAAGAGAGTTGGAGAGCTTTGGAATGGAGTTTGAGGGAACTCATCATTTCGTCGTTTCGTTTTATGTTTTCGAGTCGCTTCCGCTCGTACTCTGTTAGAGATTGAGACGCCATTTTTATTAGAGAGACTAGTTTGTGTGTGTGTGTGAGAGTGAAATGAGTTTATTTCTTTTTTGGGAAGTTGGAAATGAGATAATAAGTGGGGTAACTGATTAAAGCGGGAAATAAATGTAATGGCGGGAAAAAAAACAGAATCTTCTGGTGTACAGTACACTTCCCTTTTTAGTGCTCATGCATGAGGAGTGACCAAATTGGCGCCAGCACCTAGGTTGAGTAACTCAGTAAGGGGATCTCTGATTTCCCTGTATCACATACTAATGTCATTATTTTTTGACAAAACAAATTTGTACCGAGTACTGAGTACTCGGTGTAATTCAAGTCTGGGGGATGTTGGAAAGGTGGCGTAACACAAAAAGGAGGAGGCAATTCAACAACAGTTTTAGAGTCTTCAGATTGGGTTGACATGTACAACTATATATACAAGTGATTAACCATACTTCGTTAGCACTTGGGTTATTATTAGGAAAAGCTGGTAGTCAAGAGCATTCCCAATGCAAGTGAATAGGAATTGAGAATTTTCACCTCCAGCTAAAAAAACCCTCGCCCAATGCAAGGGTGACTATGGGGGTGAGTTATTCACTAAGCCAAAACGAGAGTGAAACTTGCGACCGAGATAGTAGCTGAGTTGGGTACTTCGGACGGAATGTTGTGTGTTTTTTTTTTAAAATTTTTTCAGTTTTTTTTTCGGACGGAATGTTTCATTCCGTCTCGCGTGTTTTTCGACTTTTTTTTTTAAACTTCAGACGAGATGTTTCATTCCGTTCGGCACGTTTTTTTTTTAATTTTTTACATTCAGACAGAATCAAACATCCCATCCGAAAATAATAATTACTTTTGTATTGGGCCGTCTCACCTTGTTTTTCACCAAAACAGTAGAAAATAAGAGAAATTGAGTCTACGTGTAGGTGAATATTAGCGACTTGCATTGGGAATGCTGTTACGGAGTGGGAAAATAATCATATGTATAGTTAACCAAATTTATTATTGTGTCAAAATGCGTTGGATACTTTAGCTGGATGGCCGAAACTTGTGATGTACATCGAAATTCAGAGGTCCATTAATGTATGAACATGTTGGGCCTGCTATGCTTTGAAGCCCAAAGTCCACTACAATTTACTTCTACACTTCTACTAACCCCTTCTAATGGCTGATCCCATTTTCTCTTGTTATTCCAAACACAAAAACTGACAAAAGAAAACAGCTTTAGAGAGCCATGAAGTTTAACAGAGCGTTCACTCTTCACAAGCTCTCAAATCTCGATGCTATTATTCAAGGTAACAACAAGTCTCTCTACTCATCTCTTTCTTCTTCCATCACTCACTTAGAAGCCCAACCTCAAACTTCCTTAGAAACATTGAATAATGATCCCCAACTTAACTTTTCTTCTCCAACTTTGATTAAAAACACTCTCTTTGAGTATAGAAACAAGCCTATTGAACTTTTAAAGTTAATTGACAACTTGGGCACTGCTCATTTTGATCTGAACTGCTTTTGTTTAGCTGTTAGTATACTTTCTAGCCTTAACTCACCTCAACATGCTATACAACTAATGAAGAAAGGTATCGAAAAAGGGTATGTGAAATCGAATAATGAAGTTTTTAAAGAGTTTGAGAGCTTGGAAATGTCGAATACTACGACATTGGTTTACGATATTTTGATTAGTACTTATTGTAAGTTGAAGAAAGCTGAGGAAGGGTTAGAGTGTTTTTATTTTATGATGGATAGAAATGTTGTCCCCAAGATTGAAACTTGTAATGAGTTGTTAAGTTTGCTTTCTAAGCAAAATAAGACGCAAATGGTTTGGGTTTTGTATGCTGAGATGTATAAGTTGAAGATGAAATCGACTGTTGTGACGTTTAATGTAATGATAAATGTGTTGTGTAAAGAAGGGAAGATGAAGAAAGCGAAAGTGTTTATGGGATTTATGGAAGATTTGGGGTTTAAACCGAATGCTATTACGTATAACACGATTATTCATAGGTATTGTTTGAATGGGAAACTTGAATCAGCTCAAGAGATGGTTGGGTGTATGAAGCAGAAAGGTGTTAAACTGGATTCTTATACATTTGGGTCAATTATAAGTGCGCTGTGCAAGCTGGGAAGACTTGAAGAAGCGGTGGCCTTGTTTGAGAAAATGTCTCAAAACAAGTTGGTTCCGAGTGCCGTAACTTACAATACTTTGATTGACGCCAGCGTATTGCAACAAAGGGAATTTGGTTATAGCATTCAAGTACAGAGATGAGATGGTAAAAAAAGGTATTCATCCTACTCTTTTGACCTACAATGTATTGATTCATGCGCTGTTTATGGAAGGAAAGATGACTGAAGTTGATCGTTTGATGAAGGAATTGGAACAGAAAAACATGGTGCCCGATAATATTACGTATAACATTTTGATCAATGGGTACAGCAAGGAAGGGAATGCGAGAAAAGCCTTTGAACTCCATGAAGAGATGTTGAGTAAAGGGATTACTCCTACAGTGGGTACTTACACATCACTTATCTACGTTCTTGGTAAACGGAAAAGAATGAATGAAGCAGATGAGTTGTTTGAGCAGATTAAGAGTAAAGGATTATCTCCTGATATGATAATGTTTAACACCTTAATAGATGGTCATTGCATTAATAAGAATATGGAGCGTGCTTTCATGCTTTTGAAGGAAATGGACGAAAAGAAGGTTGCTCCTGACGAGGTAACATACAATACCTTAATGCAAGGGCTTTGCAGGGTGGGGAAAGTTGAGGATGCTCGTGGACTTCTTAACGAGATGAAGGAAAGGGGAATTAAACCTGACCATATTAGCTACAACACCCTTATTTCTGGTTATAGTAGGAAGGGTGATATAAAGGATGCTTTTTCGGTTCGGGATGAGATGGTGAACAAAGGTTTCAATCCCACTCTTCTGACATATAATGCACTTATTCAAGGTTTGTGCAAGAACAAGGATGGGAATCACGCTGAAGAACTGTTAAAAAGAAATGTTAAGCAAAGGCATCACTCCTGATGACAGCACCTACATATCTTTAGTTGAAGGGATGGGAAAAGATGAAAACCTTGTTGAGAAGTGCCAAGTTTCATGAATTGACTGGCTTTTTCCTGAAACTTGGTCTTGCCAAATTTTTAGTAATGGCAATGACAGTTTACAGTTGTTCTGCTACTACAGTGACCATTTCTCATCTGTTGCAACATTCACGAATTTGGATTATCCCGAGGAAAATATGAGAAAGCATTTTGGTGAGTACATCCATTCATCCTTTTTTTCCTTTTATTTTTTTAATTATTTATTTAATCATGAAAAGTCTATATATTTTATTTGGATTCATGTATATGATGAGTCTAATATATTGGAGTATCTGGTTTCACATGAACAATGGCAATGTCACCGAAACAAAGCGAAACTATCTGATAGTTATATATAAAAATTTACGTTTCCTTTACTTTTTTCATCTCTATAATTTTCGTTCACCATCTTTTTTAGAACTTGGAGTTTAGGAGTTTTGGTTCTATTGCTTGCCTTGCATTCTTTTTGCTAAGAGGAGAAGATGTAACCATGTTATATCAGTCTACTGATAAAAATAAAAGAAAAATAGAAGACCAAATTGCGTCAGAGAGCTCTTATAACCCTTTGGAATGTTACTCTGAAATTCCAGTCCCATGCTGGGACAACCGAAGATATACCAATCTGAGTGACTAAATGTCTCTTTCCAACAACATCCATCATAACGAAATTCTTTCCTAATCCATCTCAAGACTGCTAACTATGTCGACCAAGTAAACTTGCCACAAACACTTTCCTGCACACTTCCCTAGCAATTCAAAGCCACAGTTGATGTTTATCAATTAAGTGCTGAGAGCCTGAGATAAAGTAAGTCCATGCAGTGCTTGAGTCACTTGGAATGATTTCCTTGAATCGTACATATTTGTAAATTCTCGTCGCTCTGATCATGTCCTTCTCAAAAAGAAAATTTATCACTGAGATCATCTTCTGTAGATTGTGTGCCACAGCTAGTCTGTTACAGGCTGGACAACATTTTCATACAAACTATCTACAGAACTTGTAAGCAATTCCAAATCTTATTGGAATACCAGTACTTAATTTTAAGTTGAGAATATATCATTGGTTGCCGTTTTCTTGGAGTTAATCACTATTTTTGGCAGTTTAGCAAACTGCTAAATTTTGTGCTTGCCATTTTCTTAGAGATGAACTTCTATAACTAAACCACTTATTTCCTCTTGTACTCTATCACTACACACAAACTTTCAGCATCATAATATTCTATTAAATACTTCTCAAAGTTTCTTTCTTCCACAAATATGTTTGGTACAATGAAAGCATTGATGACGTGATGTTCTTTCTTCCATGCAAGTTATCTTCCTCCTGGACAAACATATGGTAACTTTGCAGAGCGCCCATTTTTTCAATTCCAGGAAAGTTGAGACATTGGCCTGAGCAACAAGCATATGTGGTTGGATATAAAGCGAGCAAGTATGAGAACAGCCAATGAGGATGATCAGGTGGAAGAAGTTGTACTTTTTGTGCTGGTGCCACATTTTTAGAGATGGTATTGCAAACAGAAGCTGAACTTTGTGCAACTTAGTCATGTTGCCAGCTTTATGCTTGTTTATTCCAGTTTGCTCCGTATTCACTAGGAAGTATGCTCTTCAAGAGAATTGGCGATTCCGAGCTTTAAAAGTTCATTCAACACACAAGGATCATATCACGGGTAACTAATGATGCAGTGCACCCTAAGGCTGAATGAAATTATGTTCAACTCTATGGTGGTCGTTAAAACTGATTGAAAGATTGTGAAAAGCAACCAGAGAATAGGAATCTCTTCATGGCGTTGAAATAGATCACTGGGTAATGCTGGAAATTCGAAAGAAACCATCATTCTGAGATTTTCTCTCATGAGGATTATTGACTGAACAGAACAAATTTTCCTTTATGCGATTTTATCATCTCAATTTCCCCCCTCTTTTAGAAGTGGTAAGCTTTGGACTTAAGGCAAGCAAGCTCGCTCCAGAAATCAGAAGTCTCTCACTCTCTCCTCTTTGCTAGCTCATAGTTAGTGAATGTTAACTTTGGTAAATTGTTTGAACGTCGACAATTCTAAGGTACGCGAGTACCTTTATAGTCTCACTAGTCAAATTCATAATCGGGCAAAAACCATGATGCTTATTGGGTTAGTTATATTTTATTAGGACCAAGGCCTAAAATATCGAATTCGGTGAATATTTTGATGTATCCAAAAATTGATATATATTGGATATATTAGAAATATCTATTTTTTTGTTGACTATTAAAAATTTTGTTTTGTATGTTGTTATATTGGAAATATCGTAAATTATATCGGAAATATCATCAATTATATCGGGAATATCGTTAATATATTTGTCAAATTCAACAATATTTGGTCAAAGTCAATAATATTAATCAAAGTCAACAATTTATATCGTATATATCGGTTGATATATATTGTTATATTGGAAATTGTGATATATATCGAAAAAAAATTCAATATTCAGTTGAGATATATTGAAGACATCTATATCGGTGTACCAAAAAATATGATATATATCGGTAATATATCAAATATATCAATGATATTTTGGGCATTGGTTAGGACCACGGCATAGCAAGTCTTATATTTTCCCTTTTCGAGAAAATGGCCAAAAAATATATTGAACTTTGGCACTTGGTTTTAAAAGAGACAATGTACTATTCAAATTAACATTGTACTTTCACAAATTTTCAATTTAGGCATTCCGTCCAATTAATTGGATGTCATTATTACATGGACCGTTAAAAATTTCTCCAATTCTAATTTGTCTATGTGGCAGTTGTTTAGACCATGAGTGCCATCATTTTGACACACCAACTCATCAAATTACAATTAATATATCGGTTAAACCAAATTTTGAGATCCAATTAATAGATGTTGTTCATTTACAATTATCAAATTACAACTAATTAGCATGAATTCAGTGTAAGAGATGCAAGCTTATCTAGTTCTCTTCTAATAAGAGCACTAGTTGTAAATTCTTCAAATTTGAACTCTGTGTATTCATAAATCTGGCTTCTTATTGAAACCAACCAGTCTTTTTCTTTCTTTGTTGTGTTTATAAGTTGTAGTGAGTAGTGCTCACTAAATTCTCCATCAAATGCAAAACAACAAACAACAAAGAGAATTAAAACCATACCCATTACTCAAAATTGAATAATTTTGAATGGAAAACATCAAATTTTTGTTAATACCGAGAACTAGAAAAAGATTGTTTTGACTGTGTTACAAAATATTTTTAAATTTTGAGATCTTGAAATTTGGTTTAACCGATATATCAGTTGTAATTTGATGAGTTGGTGTGTTGAAATGTTGGATGGATGCCACCTCATGGTATAAACAATGCCACATAGACAAATTAGAATCGGAGAAATTTTTAACGATGTAATGTAAGCGGATCCAATTAATTGGACTAAATTGAAACTTTGTGAAAGTACAGTGTTTTTGAATAAAAAAAAAGTACGTTGACCGTTTTGAAATACAAAGTTCACTGTATTTTTTTTTGAGCTAGTCTTCAGTGCGCGAGATGTATGGCTACGCACAATTCCTGACCACATATTTTCCAACCCGTAACCGGTAGCCGAAGTGCCCACCTAAGGGTAGCGTTGGCATTTCACATATTTTCATTCATCCCCAATTAATCGTATTTTCTATTCTTCTCAATTAGATTGCGCGCCCAAATCTTCTCACCCCTTTCACCTCTTCTTAAATTCATGGTCAATCATTTATTTCTTTCACTCTCTAAAGTTTACAAAGCGGAAGTAGAGCAAAAAGAGTGACAAAGAACCAACAACACTACACGGCTTGAATACGCTCAACATTGAGGTTAGTTTATCATCCAATCAATCAAGTCGATTTAATCTTTCCTCTTCTCTTTAAGGTACATTAGAATTTTTCATATTTAGGTCGCTTGTACTAAAAAAAAAGTTTTCTTTATTTAGGTAGGCCCTATGACCTAATCGAATAAGGCTCGATGATGACGAAGAGTTTCTTAGAAGTCTATGTTTCAAAGTTTTCATGATGATGAAAGTGATTCTCTGGATGTGGAATCAACTGTTTCCCTGATGGAGAATGAAAATATTGACAGTAGTGATAGCGATGCTGAAGAGTCTGATACATATAGGGCTTATATAGAAGACAAAGCAACATTTTTATCTATGCAGTTCAAGACCTCGGACGAGGCCTACACTATTTATAATGAGTATGCCAAATCAGTTGGCTTCAGTGTTCGTAAGGATGTTCATAGAATTCATCAAAATGGAGTTGCTATTAAGCAGAGATTTGTGTGTTCAGCCGAAGGAGAACGACATGCAGATAAACTCCAACTGACGGCACCCAAAAGAACACCCAGACATGTCACTAGGTTCAATTGTAAAGCCCGCATTGTTGTTGTTTTTGATTCTGAAGCAAAGTTGTGGACTGTGAAAGAGTTTATTGGGGAACACACACATCCACTTGTACCGTATCCGAGTTCAATGTTTCTTCGGTCACATAGAAATGTGAGTCGAGAAGCGTTGGAATTTGCTACATGCCTAAATGATGTCGGTGTTCGTAAATGCCAAGTGATGGGTCACTATGCACATATAGCTGGAGGTTTCCTTAATGTTGGTTTTACGAAAAAAGACTTGTATAACAAAATGGGAAAAGAGAGGAGAAGTCGCTGTATTGATGGCGACGCCAACACACTGCTTGCCAACTTAGAGGACAAGGTGAAGTTAGATCCTTTATTTCATTACAACTATGAGTTAAATGCGAAAGTGGGCAGTTGGTCATTGCTGTTTTGGGCGGATTCCACCTCCTTTGGATTCAGTAGCTTTGGTGATGTGTTGTTGTTTGATTCAACGCATGTGAGCAATCGGTACCAGATGCCGATCGTTGTGTTTGGTTTGGAATCAACAACCACCTACGACTATAGTTTTGGTTTTGCTTTGATCATAAGTGAGTGCGCGGCGACACTTATAAGTGGGTATTGAAATCATTTATTGATGCAATGTGTGGTGAACACCCTAAATCGGTCATTACCGATGGTGACGCAAATGATTCGTAAAGCTTTGAAATCTATTCTTCCGATTCGAAACACCGGGCCGTGCTCTTTTGGCACGATTGAAAAATTGCATCACCAATGTCAAAATCCCTGGATTTGCAAATGAGTTCAGCTCTATTATGTTTATGAAATGTTCTCGGGAGAGTTCAAGAAAGGTGGAGACAAACTAGTGGAAAAATAAAGTTAGTCATAACACATGGGTGATGAAGGTACGTAAGAAACGGGCGAAAGGGCGTAATCGTATCTTCATGGTGAGTTCTTTGGGGTTGCGAATAAACCAACGCCATGAAGTCTATTAACTCTGTTATAAGACATCATGTTAAGCCCGGATGCGGCCGTTTGAGCTATTTGGGAAAATGGAATTGGCGGTTGCAAATATCCGTCACCGAACACACGAAGAAGAGGTAAGGATCGCAACGACGAAGCCTTTCATTGGTAGCCACTTGATTGAATATGCAAAGCGGTGCGAATCCATCTATACTCGAAATGCTTTTCTTGCTTTTAGGAAGCAGTTCAGAGGAATCGATGTACACCGCAGAAGATAAACGTGATGTGGGTGACAATATTCGTATACACCATCACCGCCATCCGAACAGCAAAAAGACGAGTGTGGAATACAACCTTTTAGAGCGGGGATGCTAGATGTTCATGTGGGCTATTTCAGTCGTTTGGATTTCCATGTAGACATATCATTTCAGTTTACAAACACGAGGACCTTCGAAATACCCCCCGTGAGCTGTTTTTAAGGAGATGGACACGAAGTTGCTAAATCTGTCATTCCAAATAACGATCCAAGTTTTTCTTCGCAGTCGCTTCCATTATTCGTCACAAAGAGCTTATAGGAAATGCAAGAAGATATGTTTGTGGGCCTCTCAAACAGCCAAAACAAAGAAGTTTTTAAATCCATGTTATCATCTTTTTCTAGAGCTTCTGAAGGCAGTCCACAAGTTCCCTTTGAAATGCCTTATATTCCACCAGAAAGTGGTACAATGGATGGCATTCCGTCTTCTAAAGGCACCGCCGAGGTAGAGATGCCTTTCACCCCACCTAAAACCGCCCATCGTCCATTTGTTAATGATCCACCACACGTAAAATCGAAGGGTAGGCCGCATAAACGTAGTAGATTGAAAGGTCAGAATGAGACAAGAAAAAAGAAGTGTGGCCACTGTGGTATCGTCGGGCACACAAGGCCCACATGTCCACTTTTGCATCCAAACGATGGGGGTAAGTTTCTTATACCGTTGCCATATTTCACTTGTCTGTTAACATTAAATAGTTACAAAAGTTTGTTGATTCTGATTTGTATTCGTCAATATCTTTCTTGTGGTGCAATCGCTTTTTCACGTGTCCAAGTGCTAAAGCGAACTATGTCGAAATCTTCGCAGGAGTTGCCGATGTGAGTGAGGATGATGACGGGTTAAATAGAGATAATCGGATGTAAGTGATAATTTTGCGCTGCTATCTTCTTTTTATAAACGCAAGAAAATGTTTCTTGTTTGTTATTTTCATGGGGTTCAAAGTAATGTTGCTTGTTTGGTGGGCGAAGTGGAAGTTGGTAATGAAGCGAGGATCTCGAAAGACCAAGCAATGTAGCAAGTGTCGATCTACACGAGCACACAAAGTGTAGGTGTCCCGATTTGGAAGGTATGACACAATTTTTACCGACGTAATTTTTCTAGTAGGGAGTAAACTAAACTTAGAGTGTACCGTTAGAGTGACTATTTTTCTCCCCGTTGAACTTATAGCGTTTCCCGTGGATGAGGTTGGGAGGAAGGTTTCGGAGAAATTCAATGTTGGAAAGTTTTATAGTGACGACGGGAGAGTCTTTTTCCGTATTACGGATGGTTGACGTTAGGAAAGAGGAGTACAATGCTGCTAAGCTTTAGAGCAGTTGTTGCTAATCTTCTAACAAGTTTTTGTAAGCATTTTTGTAATATCGCACAATGGTGAAGATTTCAAGATTGGCTTCTAAATTATTTTGTAGCGGTATCTATGGTGTTATTTTCTTATTTTCTTTGGTTTAATCAATGAAATAGAGCAATAGAAGAAGCTATATTGACAAGCATTGTTTGTATATTCTGTTGTTTCTTATTGTTGGGATGTTGGGGTTGTCCTCATCAGCGCAGACATATGTGTCAGTTAGTGTGACATTGATATGTTCATAAATGGATCCGTTCGTCTTACAAATAACGAGGAATATGCCATAAACAAGAATAACATAACATTCTGGTATGACATATATAGTGTCATATCTATCAGTGAGTATCTAAAATTATCTGACATAACTCCTAGGAGGTCGGAAGATCTAAAATTATTGTGAATATACCTGCTGGTTCCTCCTCGTATGATGAGGACTTGCCTGATTAGTACTAATTACAGTAATGAGATTAAGAAACCAATTCTTGGTTGTAATGCGTGGGGAGAAAGGGACTATGAACATCTCATTATTCATAGCTACCGAACTATGAACAATTCTACTTTCCGGTATGTTTCTCAGATATCAGACGCGTTACTTAACAATCAATGTTCATAGTCATGAGCTATGAATATTCTTTGTTCATACCACAATTCGACTATGAACAATGATTGTTCATAGTTCGGGTAATATGAACACTCAATGCTATGAACAATGAGTGTTGAGCTAAGAACAATGAGTGTTCATACCACAATGGACTATGACAATGATTGTTCATAGTCATGAGCTATGAACATTCTTTGTTCATACCACAATTGGACTATGAACATAACGTATAGGGAGAGCTTGCAGAGGAATATATGTCATATGTTAACACATAACATTCTAGTATGACAACAAATATAGTGTTATATCTATCTGTGATTCTTATGATATACTACCGAACGAATATATTATAAAAACTCACATAACATTCGAGTATGACATATATAGTGTCATATAAAACTCACATAATATATTAGCGATTCTAGCGCTAATAATACTACCAAAAGTATAAAACTCTTATTAGCATATATTATAAATAGTGACATAAAAATTGAGTATGACATATATAGTGTCATATCTATCAGTGAGTATCTAAAATTATCTGACATAACTCCTAGGAGGTCGGAAGATCTAAAATTATTGTGAATATACCTGCTGGTTCCTCCTCGTATGATGAGGACTTGCCTGATTAGTATTAATTACAGTAATGAGATTAAGAAACCAATTCTTGATTGTAATGCGTGGGGAGAAAGGGACTATGAACTATGAACAATTCTACTTTCCGGTATGTTTCTGTATACTGTACGTACTACGAACAATCAATGTTCATAGTCATGAGCTATGAATATTCTTTGTTCATACCACAATTCGACTATGAACAATGATTGTTCATAGTTCGGTAGCTATGAACACTCAATGCTATGAACAATGAGTGTTCATAGTCATGAGCTATGAACATTCTTTGTTCATACCACAATTGGACTATGAAGAACAATGAGTGTTCATACCACAATGGACTATGACAATGATTGTTCATAGTCATGAGCTATGAACATTCTTTGTTCATACCACAATTGGACTATGAACATAACAGAAGGTTGGAGCTTTGCAGAGGAATATGTCATATGTTAACACATAACATTCTAGTATGACAACAAATATAGTGTTATATCTATCTGTGATTCTTATGATATACTACCCAACGAATATATTATAAAACTCACATAACATTCGAAAGTATGACATATATAGTGTCATATAAAACTCACATAATATATTAGCGATTCTAGCTAATAATACTACCAAAAAAGTATAAAACTCTTATTAGCATATATTATAAATAGTGACATAAAAATTGAGTATGATATATATAGTGTCATATCTATCATATAAAACTCTTACTAGCATATATTATAATTTCATATATTAGTAACATAATATTCGAAAGTATGACATATATAGTGTCATATCTATCCGTGATTAGACCCAACATATAAAACTCTTATTGACGATCAAATAAAAACTGAAATAAAACATTTGAGTATGACATTTATGAGTATAGTCATATCAGTGATTGTAACGCTTATGACATACTACCAAACGTAAAACTCTTATTGAATTAAACAATTGGACCACCCATAAAGTATGATATACTTTCTGTTTATAGAATATGAGTATGATATACCATAAAGTATGCTATACTACATCCTATATGACATTTTTATAACATATATCCATGCTTTTACAATGCAATACCGTAGTAGGTCACGCACCTATGTTACTCTTAACATGAGTAAAACTCGTCACACCCGATTGTCTCTCTACACACGCACGCTTTATTCCAAAAAAAATGGTGCTCTCTCCACACCCCATTTTTGTTAATATGACAATTATAACCTTAAATAACTCTCTCCACACCCCATTTTTATTAATATGACCATTATAACCTTAAAAACTCTCTCCACACCCCATTGTAATTCAAACGAGCTCTTCAATCGTACTTACTACTCCCTACCTAACACTCCTACCACTCATGCTCTCTGAAATTTCTCCCCCTCCTGTTGTTCTCGTGAGGTTAGTCTTGAGTCACCCACAAAATTGTTGTTATTCCCACCAAATTTTCACTTTAAGAATGGACTCATGTGTCCGGAAGCAACGTTCAAGATAAATTCTCCGCCAAAATCAAAATGATAACTTTGATTAGTGTTAAAAGTGACATGGAGTCAGCTTTTAACACTACTGCAATCAAATTATTATTCGATGATGAACTTTACAACAATGTTGAAATTAGCTATCCCGATATGACCGAATCATTTACAACAATTGAGGTAATAATGTAATTTGAAAGCTTGTATTTTTATTTATTTTATCAATAACTTAGCAAAACAATTTTCGTCAATAGTATCTAAGATCAAGGGTTTACGCGGGTCTTGAAGATCGCCACTCGTTGATCCGATGGTGTTCGGCCAGTTGGTATGATCAGTTGGAGTTGTGGTTGTGATATCAAGGTCCGATAATTCGACTTGGGCTAAGACCTAGAGTTTTCTTGAGTTGCAAAGGAGGGAAAATTTAGACCATCCGAAAAGCCGAAAAATATTGAACAAAAAACCAAAGAATATAGGCAATCCAGAAGAAATGTGGGTCATCCCATTTGTGTTGAAAGGGGGAATTACTTAAACGGCGGTGGATGGATACCGAAAGTGTTATGTGTGGAACTCATAATCATACTATTGGGGAGCATCTTATAGGTCGTGGCATTCGGCTCTGGAGGTTAAAAAGTCAAGAAAAATTGATTGTTCAGATTTGTCTTTGAGTGGTGTTAAACCGTGATATTTTACCCCTCTTGAAACAGAGAGATGACAATAATTTGTCAAACAAAAGCACTTTATACAATTATCGTCACAAGAATCAGTTGGTTCGGTTGAGTGGAAGAAACCAAATGCAAGAATTTCTAAGAAATTTAGAAGAATTTGGGTACACAGAGTTTCATAGGGATAATCCAGTAACAGGTGAATGTAGAGATTTGTTGTTTGCACATCCCCAATCAATTCATTTGGCAAAGTGTTTTCCCGAGGTCATTGTCATGGATTGCACGTACAAGACGAATCTGTTCAAGATGCCATTGTTTGAAGTTGTTGGGTTCACATCCACGATGAAGACATTCTGTATTGCTTTTGGGTATTTGGAGAGTGAGAAAGAAGGTTCTTACCTATGGGTTTTGAAGAGGTTGCGTGATATTCTGGACTACAAAGCTACTTCTGTAAAGATAATTACGACTGATTGTGAGTTGGCACTTATGAATGCGATAGCTATAGTGTTTCCTGAAGCTGCACACTTCTTGTGTCGAGTTCACATCAGGAGGAACATCGAGACAAAGGCCAAAAAAACATTTGAGAAATTTGTTGAGTATGAACAATTTATGTTTATGTTCTAAAACAGTTGATAATGACAACTCGTCTTGAAGTTGAGTACTTGGAACACCTACGTTGTTTTAAACTTGAGTACGGAGATCATTATGGTGTTGTGGAATACATAGAAGACCAGTGGCTTTCGAAGTACAAAGAAAGGTTTGTCTCGGCTTGGATAGATCTCCATATGCATTTTGGTACTTCGAGCAGTAACCGAATTGAAAGTATGCATTCCTCTTTGAAGAGGCATTTCGCGTTCTAGCAATAATGGTAATGGTAACTTCTGCGAAAACTTTAATTTGATTAATAATCTCCTCGACAAACCAAGTGACGTAAATTGAAAGTTCTTTTAATAGGAGCTTGAATCTCCTGGGATCGCCGTTACAAAACAAAACACATATGTGCAACTTAGAGGGTACATTTCTAGAGATGCATTGGATTTGATAGCAAAAGAGCTAATAAGGTCCGTTAGAGTTGGGACGATGAAATTCGTTGTCGCCAGTGTTTACAAGAGTATGTATGGGCTTCCTTGTCGCGCATGAGTTATGTGAAATTGTTCTAATTGGTAGGGGAAGCATCCCTTTATCTTTGATACACCCTAGGTGGAGACAGCTTAGTAGCACTCGATTGATCTTCCTAATGGGTCCTTTGATATTCAGCCCGAAGCTTGCAGATTCGAAGAAGTTTCAATTAGCTCTCAGATGAACAAAAGGTTTTGATGCTGAAAAAGTGTGTAGAACTAGGTGATCCAAAGGCAACTTTCAGGCGAGAGCCTCGGGTCAACACCAATGTGAGGGGTAGGCCACCTGGAATAAAAATTGGTGTGAAGACTTGTAAAGATAAAAGGGACACAAAGAGAGAGCCTTCAGCTTTCGAGTATGCACAAACAGTTGAGGAACAAATTGTAACTCAAGAAAGCAAGAATAGTAAAGCCAAGAAGTTGGTACCATGCAAAAGAAAACCAAGAAGAACTCATATTCAAGTGTTTGTAGATTTACCTGAAATTGAGTCTAAATGGGATGATGGGCTACGTGACTTAAATCCATTGATACGAGACTTCATTGTGGATTGGCAAGATGTTGAACCGAATGGACATTGTGGATTTAGCGCGATTGCACGATGCTTAGGGTCTAATGGAGGTGATGCATGGATTACTGTGAGGGCTCTTATGTTGACAGAGTTGATTTCCCATGAGGCAGATTATACTTCAATGATGGGTGGAGAAGAACGAAAAGAAGCGATCAAGACAAATCTACGATGTACGCTTCCATATCGATGAACCCCAAAGAATGGTTTGAACTTCCTTCAATGGGATTTTTAGCCGCTAATACTTTTCGAAGTGTGTCCTTGTCGCCATTGGGAGAAAGAATGTATGTCATACTTTCCTTTGTGGATCTCCCCGATCCAACTCGTGTCCGTGATAGCGCAATAGGCCACATTGGAGGAGGCACACATTTTGTGAAACTTCGTGCTTGAAGATGATAGTCCTATTCCGCCACTTGCTCCGGGGTGGGAGTCATTTGCATGGACGAAGCTTGGGATTGGGCAACTATAATGGAACCAAGGATCGTGAAGTGGTATAAAAGGGTTCCAAAAATGTTATGGATTTAGACCTTTCAGTAACTATCCTTGTACCGACGGGGTTTTTGGCTTTAATATCTATTTTGTGTATGTGTATATACCGTCATAAATTGCGAATGTATTAGAATATGCCGTAAATGGTATTAACTAGTTTTTGTTAAGTGCTCTAAAATAACATTAAAATGCAAGAATATATATGGTAAGTGCTTTGTCGGTTTAAGGTAGGAACCAAAGGCGATCGAGCCGGGTGAGCTTTATCACTTGTGTTGTGACAAAAACAACACCGCCTTTACACAGACAAAGTGAACGAGGGACTCATGGGTTCTAGAACAAGCTATCTTAATTAAGTAATAAGAATTCGTGGATCGGGCGAACTAGCAAGGATATTCCCGTCATACATATCAATGCAAAGAGATTTTTTTTCTTTGTAAATAAACATAAGTCGAGTATGTTTATGATGCTCTCTGCCGGGTACTCTAATCTCGTTTTTATAGCTAATTTTGGCACTTGTTTGAACTTGCATTAATTTAGTGAATTGGCAATGGAACGAAAGCAACCCGTAGTCCAATACACATCTTAATCTCGACAAATGTTTCTTAATCACGCTTTGCACAAACTTTTGTTTTTCAAACATTCTCTTACAACATTTTTTATAAAGAAAATGTAACGGTGCCACCAATTCCCATTGTTGACAACTCCTCCACTAGAAATTTCATTGCCAACCATCGTAGGCTTAGAGTAAGTTCATCTCTTTTCATTTTGATTTAGTTATGACATTTTTCATGCTTGTCGAGTGAGCGGAGCGAACGATCTTTGCGTTTGCAGGGTATGCGGACAAAACAAAGTTGGTTGGTTTCGTCTCGCCCTCAACTTCTCTCTCATTTTTTCTTCGCCCCCAATACCCTTTCTCCTTCACCCAACTCTCTCTCTCCCCGCAGCTCCGCTCACTCCCCACTGCCATGCAGTATACTACTTGAATGTTCTTAGAATTTGTTGTTCTCTGCCAAAATTTTATAACTGGTCGAAATATATTTTATACCCTTATCTTATCTTCAATGCTACTCTATTGTCCTCCATACTACATAGTGGACTTTAAGTGTTCATACTCCTAGTGGCTCAAACAGGGGGGTATCTCAAATTGACCCATGAACATTCAGTGTTCATACTCCTAGTGGACTATGAACACTGAATGTTCATACTCTTGTTGGACTATGAACATTCAGTGTTCATACCATTGAATTATGAACAGTGAATGTTCATACTCTTGTCGGACTATGAACAATGAATGTTCATACTCTTGTCGGACTATGAACAACGAATGTTCATACTCTTGTTGGACAGCTTATACATTGTCGTATGTAAACTTTCTTTGTTATATAGTGTTGTGCTTATTCATTCAGCCATATATGTCGTGATATAAGCTCTCGCCCATATAATGTCATACTTATATGTTATGTCACTTCTTACAAAAAAGACGGTCGATATGACACTATAACTTTAAGTGACATACTTTCGCAAGGTAAAAACTCCAATCGTTGACATCACACTGCATATGTCGCATGCTTCCACAATGCCATTTCTAGTTGCATAAATTTGGCATAAAGTATGATATACTTTCTGTTTATAAAACTATCCTTAATTCTTATGTACCGGGTAGTAGACCACGTACTCTGTACTCTATCAAATTTTGCATAACATACTATACTATGTTAATTAAAAGCAGATTTACAATTATGTTTACATAATACATTCGTACCGCGTTGGGTATGTACTTTGTTATGTATGACGGTATGCTATGATATTTTCCATGACATACTATACTATGTATGTTATTTATAATCACATACATCATTATTTTTACATAGTACCTTCGTAAGGTGTTACTTATGACATACTTTCTTGGCTATGGACTATTCGGATGACATACTATCATCAACATAATGATATAGACAATTATTTGTTTATGGCTCTTTGTTTATACTAATTTTTAGTGAAGCGTTTTTAATGACATACTTTACTACGTATGAGCTAGGATTTTTGGTGAACACGGTTTACCCGTCGGTAAAGTTGCAGCTGTTTTTAGTGGGAAGAAGTTGGGTTAGCATTAGGATTTGCTGGAACCATCATTATGGTTTGACTAGAAAGATGCCTAAAGAAGGTGATGCAACCGCCGCGGCTTAAATATTTTATGCGTAAGAGTGCCGAAATCCCCAGCTTTTACTTCACGCTTATTGATCTAGATCAAAATGGGACTGCAAAGAAACTTTTTTCCTCGGGTTGATGGGAGGTCTCGAAAGTGCAGATGAGTATTTCGGGGGATGTTGTCTCTTTGATACCACATAACGCATTTAATGCATACTCTATGCCTTTTGCCCCTTTTCCGAGTCAATCAAAGATGCAATTCAGCTATTTGGTTGCGCTACTGCTACTTGATGAGACGTAAGATACATTCATATGGTTGTTTAATTAAGGCCGGCTTGCGCCATGGGTGGTCGTGGCGCCAACCGCAATCATCACTTACCAGATAGAGATGCGATGATCCGCAGCCATTGCAAAAGTGTTCCCCGATACTGGCCATCGCATCGCCTTTGGCATATTATGCAGAAATTTCAAGAGAAGCTATCCTTTACTAAAATTGATCGAGACACCGTAACCCGACTCAATAACACTATTTCTCTCCTCGTATTTTTTGGCTTTTTTTGTCAAGGGTAATTGTATTAGATAGCAAAGAAAAAAAAGATACATTTTGTGAGGCCTCCGGGTAGACCACTCCAACATACATTTCCTAAATTTTTAAGAAATAAATCTGAAATAAGTAGAGTGTTGATTCTCTAACCTATAAACAAAATTGGGTCTATTCTCCCACCATTGCTTCCGCCTTTGCTGGGTCTCTCCTCGTATAAGATTGCTGGTTTTGAAAGAAGATGGTGTACAATAATAGAGAAGAATGAGTTGTCCGCAAATCCTTGGTTGTCGAAATGTATAATATGCGGAGAAATGGGTTCCTTGTTATCTCTCGCGACACATTTTTGGTCGGTATGCATAATGACCGGAGGAGTGAATCGATGAATTCTCGTTAATTCACCAATTCAGAATTCGAAAGCACTATGTTGATGGAGTTTGTACATGGTAATGAGAGATCTTTGGCTTTGATTGCTAGGAATGAAAGAGATGCCGACACCGCGACCGGAAAGCATAGTTCACTTAATTGTGGCTAAAGATGCTTTCCTCCTTATGCATGCCGCCAAGGTCTATAATGATTAATGCATTCAATATATTTAAGGAGCAATTAGAGAAGGCAAAGATGGAGTACAAAATTGATGGGGACGAGATTGTCAACAATGGAACCGAAGCTACTTGGTGAAATTCGTGAGACCCGCGGAAGAAGTCCGCTTTGGAAAGTGAGTTTCAATAGAGGAACCTTAGGGGAGATCGTGAATGTAAGTATTTTCAGTTTATCGGTTACTTTGTGGTCACATGTTAAAGATTTTTCAGCTACTATTTAAATCGAAGAGATTCCAAGGCATTTTCTTTTGAAGCGGTGGATGCAAAAGGCACACACATGATAGAGCCGGAGTTTCATATATCGGATTAGTGGTCCGCCATGAAAACCATGAACTTTTGAGAGTGGCTCATTGTATCAAGGTTGCTTCTCAAGTGGCTTACGATGCGGGGAGTAGTGTTGAGGCTTATTCATATTTTATAGAAAAGATGGATGAAATGGCTAAGCATGTCTCAACGTTGAATATAGCTTCGAACGAAGGAGACGAAGATAATGAAGTTGAAGAGTCTTTCTTTGATACCCCACAAAAGTTATGATTGTGATATTAATGTTTAATTTGATGGCATATAGGTTTAGTGTTTAATGTTATTTGATTTCTCTTATTATAATGTTTAATTTGATAAAAATATATATATAATATATATTTTGACTTCCAAATCTTTATTTCAGATATTGATTTTGAATCCCAACATTTCTCAAACAAAAGGGAGGAAGAAGAAAGCAGAGATGGAAATCCCCGTGAGAAATAGCCCTAAACAATCCAGAAGAATGTGTAGAAACCGTGGGAAAATAAGACTCCAGAAATTGTCCAGAGAAAAATAAGACGTAATTTGTGAAATAATGTAAGTATTTTTGGTTGCTAGGTTGCTTGGTTTGTAGGTTAATACATAATCTATGATATGTTAGAAGGGTGCACATGCTTTGTGCATTTTGGTATTTTTCTGACCCTCTACTTGATATATGAAAGTGATTATGCTGTGGTTGTTCATACCTATTTGGGGTATGAACAATCACTGTTCAAACCCCAATATGAGCTATGAACACTCATTGTTCATATCTTAACATGACCTATGAACACTCATTGTTCATGTGAACAACCATTGATGATGCATTAGCCAATGCATATGTCATTGAACTTGGCATATGTGATGCGGTACAGGTTGCCAATGCATATGTCAATGAACTTGGCATATGTCAATGAACTGGAAAATCGGGCAACAAAGTCGGAAAGACATGGACGCGGCCATATTTGATCAGAAACGTCAAAATAAGCATAACCATCGCTTTGCCGTGGGCACCACCCCTCTCGGCCTTAAATCCATCGTTTAGGCATTCAAAATCACGCTTTTGCCGCTTTAGGAAAGTTTTGTTTTTGCTATATCTTTGATAGGAGAGTCCGCTTTTTATTTGGCCACTGTGTTAGTTATATTTTGATTAGTAGTTTCTTAATATATGGTTATCCCAAAACTTTCCATTTTGAAAATTTTCAAGTTTTGTGGTAATCAGGGTATTTCGCTATATAAAAGGTCGGGTAGTCTGTAGATTAGAGTTTTCAGTTTTGGTTTTGAGTTAATCATATTAAAGAGTTACCACAATTGACCATGAACAAAGATATTAAGAGTTAATCATATTATGAGCTATGAACATTCTTTGTTCATATCACAATTGACTATGAAAAAGCTGATTGATCATAGTTCGAGTGTGACGAAGTATTACTCTTATTTATAAGCCCATATAAACTCAACAATTAAGATCTAACAATTAATTATCCTCTTAATTATCGCTCCATTAATTATTTTTACATAATACATTCGTGCACGTTGGGTATGTAGATACTATGTATGTTCTTTATAATCACATATAACGTTATGAAACATAGTACCTTCAAAGGTGTTACTTATGACATACTTTCTTGGATGACTATTCGGATGACATACTATCATGTATGTCAAACGAATGATATATATACATTTGTCTATACTAATTTTTAGTGAATTTTAATCACATACTTTACTACGATAAATGCTTTGTGAGTTTTGAGATTTTGCTCCCTTGGAGCCTTGGAGGAATGAATGTTGCACGCCACAATGAATGGTACGAAGTTAGAAAAATTTTTCTAGTAGGGTGGAGTCCAATACAATAGCTAACACAATAGCATTTTGGATAGTGATGGATAAATATGATGATCTATTTTGGATGATACTTAGGCACCTAGCTTTTCGGATAAGTGTGTAACTTCTAACTTATAAATAACTATAAATAATTCCAAAATATAGTATTTGGTTGAATATGGATTTTGTTAGTTGGTTCAAATTTTCGCTTCATATGACTCTTAGGAAATTCAAGAAAAGAGGAACTGAAAAGAGAAGCAATGAAATCTCATGTAATGGCATCTAATTTAAGAGAGAGAGTGAAAAAATGACTTTTTCGTTGTGAGAGAGTTAGATATGGCATTTTCTTTCCTTTGTGAGAGAGTTAGAGAAAACTTTTAGATGGTTTCTTTGAGGTTTTTTGAGAGAGAACATAACAACAAGAAGTACCAAATCCAAAATAAATTCTAACTTCATTAAGTCATGACCCAATAATTACATAGTCATAAAAACCAAAGCACCTAATGAGTAATCAAATCCTCATGAAATTATCCTTAACAAAATTGACATTTTCAGCAAAATGGATCATCACTCTTGTCCCCACATTCTAAAATCTAAAGTATTTAGTTACTTACGACCTTCAATTTGTGTTGGGTGAGACTCCCACAGAAAAACTATTATACAAGTGTGCCATTGGTCTCAAAATCTCAAAAAACTATTATTACAAGTATGCCATTGGTCCCAAAAAGTTGAATTTAAAACCCCAAACTTAAATCTAATCTCGATAGGTCGTTTGGGACTTATTACAAACCACTTGGCCACACCGTTTGGGACTTGGTCCAAACGACCTTGACATTAAAATGTCAAGAACCTAAAAAATGTATCTTCAAATTTTTTTCAAAGTTCAAATCCCAAACGACATGGCCATACCATCTGGACTGAGTCCAAAACGATGTGGCCATGTTGTTTGGGATTTGGACTTAGAAAATTCCCCAACAATATGGCCACACCGTTTGGACTAAGTCTCCAACGATATGGCCACACCATTTGGACTTAGTCCAAAACGATGTGGCCATGTCATTTGGGATTTGAACTTTGAAAAAATATAAAGTTCTGTTTTTTTTTATTCTTAGGTCGCCGGACTTAGTACCCAAACGACCTATCCGGGTCGTTTAAGTTTGGGATTTCGAATTCAATTTTTCGGGGACCAATGGCATACTTGTAATAATGGTTTTTTTTAGATTTTTTGAAACCAATGGCACACTTGTAATAATTGTTTTTGTGGAGAGTCCGCTCAACACAAATCGGGGTCCGGCGTATCATCTAAATGGGACTCATAAACAACCAAAGCAACTAATGATCCTAACAAAATATACATTTTCAAAGACCATATACAATGGATAATCACATTAGCATCCAAAGATCCACATTCTAAATTTATAGGCAAAAACTAACTAAAGCACCCGAATGACCCCCTCGAAAGATATGCGGTTTCAAACAAACATAAAATGGATCACCACTTTAGTTCCCACATTCCAAATCATTTTTTTGGCTAGATGATATAGCAACCATTCCCTACGCCTCCAAAATTTTAACACCATGAACACCCTTTGCTTTTTTTGTCATCATCAAGGAGCTCTAAAGCTTTAATGAAAGTAATGCTATCTAGGTCGTGCACATTTTCTAATTCAAAAATGATCTTTGCTTCTTCAGATATTCAACACTAGAACCGTAATTTGTTTCTTCATATTACGACCACTTCAGAACTGCAACAGTTTCCATGCCATGAATTGCCTCTTCCATACCCCCTCTCCAAAGGATTTTTCGCGGTTTCCTAGCATTGATTGATTGCTTTGATCGTTGATCGATTCCTCTTAGCATTAGTTGATGGGACTTGAACATTGTTCATCACCTTTTGCCTTCGCTCTAAATAAAAGACATATTTACTTAATCGATCGATTGATAACCTTAATACCGACAAGAGTAATGCGACATAGAAAATGACGCCAACAATACATGTGTTTACCAAGTTACCAACTAAGTCTCAGATAGTTCATTTATCCTATTCATAATCCATAAACCAAAATGACAACTCGAAAGTGGATCACCATTTTGATCCTTACCATGGCCCAAAAGCAGCTAATTCTTCATCTACTAAGTTGTTCATCTGCTGCATTTGGGGAGGAGTCACGTGCCTCCTCCTTTCGCCTTTGCGGCTCTTGTTTGCCTCTATCCGATATATTGATTCAAGAAGAACCCGCGCTTCGTCCTAGATCGCCTAGAACGACGCGATGATACGCATCGATACGTTGATTTCTTTCTTGAAAGTTCGCACCATTTCCACTTCGATTTGTCCGAGCCATATGAAACCTGAAATAAAAAGTTTTATAACTCTTTTCGAGGTACCAATCAACCACCCTACTGCTAAAGCTCAAGATCGCGTTAAATCGCTACTCGCTTGAAGAAAGTAGTAGTGAAAGTAGTGTAATCGGTCGGGATTAATTGGATGATTTTTCATAACACTACATTTCTTTACAAATAATTATTAAATATATTTAACTTTGAAATACCAACATAATGAAGCCAATTAAGAACCCAATCAATCAATAAACAATTAAAACACTAATCAACTAAAATAAATATGATTAAAGAGTCCCGAAAGGGCTCTTCGCCAGATTTGGCTTCAACAGACTTTTCGTCCACTTTGCTCCTCTGATTGGGTCAAGACTTGACCATTAGAAATCTCTTCTCGAGCCGGGTCGTTTTGACATAAGGTAGACCCAATTCCGGAGGTCCGAGTCCAAAGATATGGCCTTCGAAGTTCTCACTACGACTTTTGTGTGTTTTTCACCGGCGTCTGACTTTGACTTCTTAGCTTTTTATCGGGCTTTAGAAAGGCTTTGTCTCCTTTGAATCTTGGCCTTTATCACAGAACTTCTTAGCAACCAATCCTTGCTCCTTTATCTCGCCAAAGTAGCACATTTCTACACATAATTGACTTTATCACCAAATACATAAAACACGTAATCGGTTAACTCTTATTTATTACTCATATAATTGGTCTAAAAGTATGATTATTAAGAGGTTAAAACTACAGTTTTGGGCTCTTATCAGGAGACGAAGTTGAGGCTTTGTTTCTATTAAACTCTCTACCCGAAAGTTGGGAAACGTTAGCAGTTTCTCTACAGGGATCAGCCAAAGATGGAATCATTTCCATGGAGATGGCTACCATGTTTATGTTGAATGAGGATACTAGAAGCAGCTCCTCTCACTTAGAGATCCTTGTCATAAAGAAATGGGGGAGAGGTAGAAGCAGAAAACTATCTCATTCTAGAGGTGATGATAGAAGCAAATCTAGGGGTGAAACTAGAACTCCTAAGGCAGAGAGACAGTGCTACTATTGTGCCACCAAGGGTCACTTTAGGTATGAGTGCAGAACACTGAAAAGGGATGAGAAGAATAACTATGTACATGAAGACATGGTAAAGAGGAACGGAAACTCAGGCAGAGATACTACTGCACTAGTCGATGATGGTCTAGTGGAAATTGTGTCAAATTGTGGTGAGTGCTGTCTTAGTACCTTATGCAGGATACAGAGTGGGTGATAGATACAGGAGCATCCTATCACGTCACACCGCACAGGAGATTCTTCACTACGTACAGCTGTGGTGAATATGGTGAAGTGAAGATGAGCAACAGTGGAGTCTCGAAGATTGCAGGCATTGGGGATGTTTATATAAAAACCAATGTCGGATACACCTTGACACTCAAGGATGTAAGACATGTCCCTGACATTTGGCTAAGCCTAATTTCCGCTCGGAAGTTAGATGATGATGGCTTTGTAAACTCGTTTGGTAACGGGATATGGAAACTGAGCAGAGGTTCCATTGTAGCAGCCAGAGGGAAGAAAACTTGCTCTCTTTACAAAACACAGGCTAGTTTATGTAAAGCAGAAGTAAATGCGGTAGAAGAAGAAGCTTCTTCCGAACTATAGCACAAGAGACTGTGTCATATGGGCGAAAAAGGCATGGAAGTTCTTGCCAAGCAAAAGGCCTTGCCGGACATCAAAGGTACACATTTAAATAGATGTACTCACCGCTTGGTAGGAAAGCAACACGGGGTTTTTCCAAAGATTCCGTCTCACGTGAAAAGGACAATGTCCTTGAACTAGTGCACACAGATTTATGTGGTCCTATAAAAGTAAAGTCCCACGGGGGAGCTTTATACTTCGTGACCTTCATTGATGATGCATCAAGAAAGATATTAGCATATAGTCTGAAGACCAAGAATGAAGTACTTGGCATGTTTGTGAAATTCTATAGCATGGTAGAAAGAGAGGCAGAGAAGCTTTTGAAGTGTATTCTCTCAGATAATAGGGGTGAGTACATTGGGCCGTTTGAAGAGTATTGCCAGAGTCATAGGATTCGTCATGAGCAGATCGTTCCCAAAACTCCGCAACAGAATGGTATAGCCGAGAGGATGAATCAGACCATTGTAGAGAGGATGAGATGCATGATGTCTCACTCAAAGCTACCTAAAAGCTACTGGGTAGAAGCAATGCGTACAATCGTACATGTGATCAACCTATCGCCGTCGAAGCCTCTGAATAGTGATTATCCAGAAAGAGTATGGTCAGGTAGAGATGTTGATTATGGATACTTGAGGGTATTTGGGTGCAGTGCATTTGTGTATATTCCGAAGGATGAGAGATCCAAGCTTTATGACAAAGCCAAGCAGTGTATTTTTCTGGGTTATGGGGATGAGAAGTTTGGCTACAAACTCTATGATCCGATTAACAAGAAGGTAATCCGAAGTCGAGATGTTTTGTTCTTGGAAGACCAAACCATAACAGATTTCGAGGAGGGTGAGAAGCTATAAGCTTTCACTAATGATCTTGTTAATTCAGAACTAGACGTTCCTACTGTAAAACGTGTAGAAGGCATTGAAAATGCAGAGAACCATGGTCTTGAAGCTCATGATGAGAATCCTATTGCTCATGGTGGGATAGAATCTATTAATATAGAAGATGCAGATGAAGTGCATGAACCACCACTAGAGCAAGCAGAAGTGCATCCTCCTAAGGCACCAGCAGATAGGGCAAGGAGGTCAGACAGAGAGAGACAAGATTCAACCAGGTATCCACCACATACGTAAGTTTTATTATCTGATGGTGGATAACCTATGTAATATCAAGAGACTCTTGAAGGTACATACAAAGAGAAGTGATTGAAGGCCATGCATGATGAGATGGATTATTTGCATAAGAATCACACTTATGAGTTAGTTGAGAAATTGGAAGGAAGAAAAATTCTCAAGAATAAGTGGATCTACAAAGTCAAGCATGAGGAGAATAATCCACACCCAAGGCACAAATCTCGCCTTGTTGTGAAGGGATTCGATTAAAGGAAAGGTATTGACTTTGATGAAATTTTCTCTCCTGTAGTGAAGATGACTTCTATCCGGATGGTATTAGGTATGACTTCAAGTATGAATCTAGAGGTTGAGCAGCTAGATGTTAAGACAGCTAGAATATTAAATCTAAGTTATTCATGTATAAATAAGTTAGTGCCTAACCTTTATAAACTGATTTGCAGTTCTTCCATAAGCTATTCATTCCTTGTTAGAACAAATTGGATTTGAGGAGGTTCTGGTCGTCCTGCCTCAACATGATTTGCTTTTGAGTAGGTATTTTTTTTTTTTTTCTCCAGATAAGGCTCTTGTAGCAAGATTTTTTTCTTGTATGTATGAATATATCAACTTGGTTTTACATACGTTGGGAAGGCAAGGTTTTCATCATGAAATTTTGTATTTGGGTAGTAAAACCATTTGATATCTATTAATTTAGTAAGTTAACTTTGATTCTCATAGCATAGGTTTTACTTTCAATGGTGTTGATATATAGTTTTACCTAAAAAAGAAGAAACCCTATTTTTTGTTCGTCTAGTTAAGATATAAAATGAAGAAGTAACATGGTTATGCATGAATTCTAGTTTGTTCACCTCGTTATTTGTCTGTATGCATTAAATAGCTAGTACCGAGCAAGCCCCTACCATTTAATAAGTAGCATTAATGTTTTATTAGAAATAAAGACTGGTCATGTAGTGTTCTTGTTAGATTTCATATCTGGCATATTCGTGGGGGATTAAAAAATGCCTTTTGATTACTTTGTTAAATGAACAATACTGTTTACATTCAGATTACTCTTTGACACATTCAAAATGGATAAGGGTTGGATGTCCAAGGATAAGTTATCTATTGAATTCCGAGTAGGGGTTCATAATTTTCTACAGTTTGCACGTGGCGGTGCTGATGAGGAAAATCCTATATGATGTCCATGCAAACTATGCGGGAATGTCAAGAAATTGATGGAAGTTGACGTTAAAAATCATTTGTATTTCAATGGCATATGCCAAAGTTATACTACATGGACATGGCATGAGGAAAGAACACCAAGTGCAGCTCCCTCGTATATGGATATAGATGAGCCTTCCCATCATCATTTTGAGTAGGAGCCTATAGAGGATGCAACAGAAATAGCAAAATTGGTTCAAGCCACGCGAGATTAGTATGTGGGTAACCCTGAAATGATTAAGAAGTTGTTTGAAGATGCTGAGGAACCTTTGTATAGAGGATGTTCAAAGTATACAAAGTTATCTGCCATTGTAACTTGTTCAATCTGAAAGCAAAGAGTGGGTGGTCAGACAAAAGCTTCACAAAGATGTTACAAATGATGAGAGACATGCAACCAAGCGAAGAGAATATACTGCCAAAAAATATACGTGAGGTTAAAAAGACATTGGCAGTGTATGGAATGAAATATGAGAAGATAGATGCGTGTCCCAATGATTGCATACTAATTTGGAAGGGGTTTAGTGGCAGAAAGACATGCCCTACATGTGGACTTTCAAGATATAAGTTAAAGGATAATATGATTGAGCAAAGTAATGGTTCGCCTGCAAAAGTTTTGTGGTATTTACCACCGATCCCTAGATTCGAAAAGATGTTCCAATCAGCAGAGACAGTGAAAAATTTAACATGGCATGCCAATGAGAGAGAAGTTGGTGGGCAACTACGTCACCCGGTAGACTCACCCGCATGGAAGCTAGTAGATGATAAATGGCTAGAGTTTGGAGCAGAGCCAAGAAACCTTCGCTTAGCACTTTCGGCATATGGAATTAACCCACATAGCTCTCTTAGTAGTAAATATAGTTGTTGGCCTGTTGTGTTGGTCACTTATAATCTTCCTCTGTGGTTGTGCATGAAAAGGAAGTTTATGATGTTGACAATGTTGATTTTGGGTCCACATCAATCTAGAAATGACATTGACATATACTTAGCACCTTTGATCGAGGACTTGAAAAAATTGTGGAAGAAAGGGGTTAAGATTATGATGCTTTCCAACAACAAAAATTTACATTAAAGGATATTCTCTTGTGAACAATTAACGATTTTCCTGCATTTAGTAATTTGTTCGATGTTTGTGTGAAAGGTTATTACGCTTGTCCGATATGTGGTGAACACACAGATTCTTGTAGATTGAAACATTGCATGAAGAATGTGTACATGGCTCACAGAAGATATCTTCCGGAAGAGCATCCGTATCAAAAGCAAAAAAAGGCATGTAATGGTAAATGTGAGTTTCGATCCGCACTAACACCACTCACCGGTGTGCGTATACGGAAGAAGGTTAAAACAATTATAACTTTTTGGGGCAAAAGTGACGAGTTAAAAAGGTTAAGAGCAAATATTGTTCATGATGATGTTACACGTTGTTGGAGGAAGATGTCGATTTTTTTTCAGGCTTGTGTATTGGAGACATTTACTTCTCCGACACAACTTGGATATCATGCATATTAAGAAAAATGTTTATGATAGCATTATTGGGACCTTGCTTAACATTAAGGGGAAAATGAAGGACGGGCTTGCTTCTCATCGTGATCTTAAGGAGATGGATTTGAGAAAGGAATTGGCACCATAAAGAAAAGGATTGAGAACATACCTGCCACCAGCTTGTTACACATTATCAAAAGCGGAGAAATTACGAGTTTGCAAAACCTTGAATGAGCTAAAAGTTCTCGAAGGTTACTCATCTAATTTCAAGCCACTTGTTTCAATGGAAGATTTAAAATTAGGTGATCTAAAATCCCACGATTGTCATGTGCTGATGCAACAATTGCTTCTGGTGGCAATAAGATCTGTGTTGCCAAAGCATGTGAGATATGTAATTATTATATTCTACTTCTTCTTCAATGCCATTTGTGCAAAAGTAGTTGATTTGCAGAAATTACGTGAAACTCAGAAAGAATTGGTAATCACATTATGTCTTCTGGAGAAATACTTTCCACCATCTTTCTTCGACATTATGGTTCATTTAACCGTATATCTTGTGAGAGAAGTCCAACTTTGTGGTCCAGTTTTCTTTCGATGGATGTACCCATTTGAGAGGTAAGTTTGCCGAATATCATTTATAGTTCAAATTATACCAAGTTAAATATAGGAAATTCCATCAATATTCCTTTTCTTTTTGTTAAGGTACATGAAGGTTTTAAAAGGCTATGTATAAGAAATCGTAATCGTTCAGAAGGTTGCATTGCTAAATATTATATTGCAGAAGAAGCAGTTGAGTTTTGTAGTGAGTTTTTATCTGATTTGGGTGCTGCTAGTACTCCACATGTTGAAAGCAACATAGCCAAGGAGATTATTTTTGGAAAGCCTCCATCAGGTGGTGATTTGGTAGTTGTCGACCGGAAGTCCTTGGAGGAAGCACATGGTTATGTGTTGCAAAATACAAATGTTGTTGAACCTTATATTGAGTAATGACATTTCAAATACATTTGAGGAGTTTATTTTTTTTTTCTATTTTTTATGTCATATCTAACCAGAGTTGGTGTTCATAATTTCTAGGGAGCATATGAAGTACTTAAGGCAAAACCATCCCCGCCAATCAAAAAGCCAAAAGTGGTTACATGATGCACATATTGGCACTTTTAGTGATTGGTTAAGAAAAAGAGTGAGTTACTAAACAACTTGAATTTTTTATTTACTAAACTAATAAGTGTAACTAATTTTATAAAGAACACAGGTTTTAGATGAAAGGAGCATCCCTGGTAACAATGTCTCGGAAACATTACGTTGGATAGCTCAAGGTCCTCATATACATGTATTGAAATATCACAATTATGTGATTAATGGTTGTCGTTTCTCCACAAAGGATAGTGATGCGTCACGAGTCAATCAGAATAGTGGAGTGAGTTTAGTTGCCACTGGAATGCAGATAGCAAGTGCAAGAGATAAAAATCCACTCTTTTTATAAAGTTGTTACTATGGTGTTATTACTGAATTATGGTTGCTTGATTACACTGAGTTCAAACTCCCAGTATTCAAGTGTGATTGGGTTGAGAATCGGAATGGCATCAAGGTAGATGGCTTAGGTTTTATATTGGTTGATCTTGCAATTGGTAGAATTGGGTACAAATCTGATTCTTTTTTTTTTTTTTTTTTGGAATTAAGCTGGGGTTAGGTGGACCACCACCTGTATTAATTAACTTTTCCTTACATACATTTGTCCACTCACATCATCATTTATAATACTTTGTAGCATATGATCTAATGGCGGGACAAAATGCATAACAAAATTGCTACTATCCTGACTTATTGAAGCTAAATAGTACGCTGCTTTATTTACTTCTCTATAAACATGTGAGAAGGAAATATATCTAAACTGTTGTTTTTTAGCCTCTATTGCTTCAATGGTGTCCAAACAGTACCACGGTGGTTTTTCCCCTTTGTTGATTATGTTGACTGCCCTTAAGGAGTCAGCTTCAACCTCCACTTCTTCGCATCCTTCCATTAAACATCTTTGTAGACAAATGTCTATTGCTTTAAGTTCCTGGAATATGACCGATTCCATTCCTCCTTTGCCAGTGAAAGCTGCTATGACCCTGCCCTCACTATCTCTCATCACACCACCATGGGCTGGGCCCTTAGCACTGAGGGATCCATCAGTATTGCCTTTTATTCGATCCTCTCTAGGTGGTATCCAGCAGCACTCTTTTGTTCTTGCGATCTTGAAAGGGATATCAACTCTGAGATGGTGGCATAAATTCCTGGTTGCATTGCAGTCTGGGATTGCAGGCTTTAGAACTTGTACATAATTCCTTACCTCTCTCTCCATCTTCTCAAAGATCGTCTTTGCTATTTTGGAAATTTTCTGGAATCTGTGTGCATTCTATTCCTTCCATATGTTGTCAACAGTTGTGCATTTTTTTTTTATAGACTTCTCCTACCGATTCATCTCTGCAGATCCTTAGTATCAATGTCCATTCCCTGTTTGATGTTCTTGAATCTGTAGAAATGCCCGGCAGCTGTTTCATTCTAGTGATTACTTCTTTGGAATATGCACACTCAAAAAAGAGGTGTTCTGAGAATTCGCTGCTACTGTTGCACAGGCAACATGTCGAAGAGTTGAGGATTTTCCTTTGTACCAACCTGTCTTTTGTAGGGATGCTGTTGGAAAATAATTGTCAGGTGGTGAAGGAGTGGCGTGGTAGTACCCATTTACCCCATACCAATTTGTGCCATCTTTTCTGCTCTCTTTTATGAGTTAAAGCTTCGTATGCAGTGTGGGAAGTGAATAGTCCGCTTTGATGTGGCATATCCATACAATTTTGTCTTTGATCATGTTTCAATTGATGTCCACTGTCAGAATTGTCGCCTTCAAGGAATGGGACTGCAAATTGGTTACTATTGCATTCCAGTCACCATTTGAGAAAGAGTGCACACCTTAGTGTCCATAGGAAAATTCCACTCTGCCAGGGCTTTTGCATCCTCGATCAACGGCCAGATGTCATGCCATAAAAGGGTATCCTCACCATTTGCTATGGTGTATCTTATGAGCTTTTTTTCTATTTTCCTGGCATTTAGTACACTCCTCTAAGTCCACGAACAATCTCTCGACACTTCCATAGACCAGAAGTAGTTTGCCTTGATGTGTTGTTGCCAGGTCCAGTCCACCCATATTGTATCTTCTCTTGTGACTAATTTAAAAATCAACCCACAATACGCACCCAGATTCCATCTATGCACATTCATTACTCCCAACCCACCTTCCTCTTTTGGTTGACAGATAGAGTTCCAGCTGGCTTGATGGTATCCCCTCTGTGCAGTTGTACCCCTCCATAAGAATTGAGTGCATATGCTTTCCACTTGCTTGAGCACTGTCTTGGATAAGATGAAAGTTCTAGCCTAGTATGTGTGAAAAGATAGCAGCACTAAGTTAATCAGCTGTAATCTACCAGTATGTGAGAGAAACTTAGATTTCCAATTGGTGATTTTAGCCGTCACCGTCTCCACTAAAGGTTGACATTCCTTGATACCAAGCCTGGCAGAAATGAGAGGAAGTCCCAAATATCTAACTGGTGGTTTAATCAGTTCTATTCCCATAACACTACTGAAGGAAGGGCTTTTTGTGTCACTTTTTAAGTGACGCAAGAAGTCACTTGTGTCACTTTTGAAACTAATTCTGAAGTGAACTAACAGCCCTCGACACATAAAGTTCTACCAAAAGTGACATTTAAAAAAAGTGACACAAAAGCCTTACTAAATGTGTCACTTTTTGTTAATAAAAGTGACACTTAAGAATAGCCTCTTGTGTCACTTTTAAGAAAGAGTGTCATAGTGCTTGTCAAAAGTGACACTAGTTGTGTCCGTTTTGGACTAGAGTGGGACATAATTTCATAAAAAGTGATATATTAAGTATACTAGTTGTGTCACTTTTGGACCAAAGTGAGACATAAGTATGACAAAAGTGACACATTAAGTATACTAGTTGTATCCCTTTTGGACCAGAGTGAGACATGAGTACATCAAAAGTGACACATTAAGTATACTACGTGTGTTACTTTTGGACCAGAGTGAGACATAAGTACGTCAAAAATGACACATTAAGTATACTAGTTGTGTCACTTTTAGACCAGAGTGAGACACAAGTACGTCAAAAGCGACACATTAAGTAAACTAGTTGTGTCACTTTTGGACCAGAGTGAGACATAAGTACGTCAAAAAGCGACACATTAAGTATACTAGTTGTGTCACTTTTGGACCAGAGTGAGACACAAGTACGTCAAAAAGCGACACATTAAGTATACTAGTTGTGTCACTTTTGGACCAGAGTGAGACACAAGTACGTCAAAAGCGACACATTAAGTATACTAGTTGTCTCACTTTTAGACTAGAGCGAGACATAAATACGTCAAAAGCGACACATTAAGTATACTAGTTGTGTCACTTTTGGACTAGAGCGTGACATAAGTACGTCAAAAGCGACACATAAGAGTAGTAGGTTGTGTCACCTTTAACATATATTATGTCGCTTTTCCCCAAAAGCGACATTAATGTACATATATTTTTTTAAAAAAAATTTCTCATTTTTGTATTCGATCATATACATTCATTTCTCAACCTGCATCCTTTACGTCATAACCAAAATCTCATTAACCTACTTTATGACAAACAATATCTACATTATCAAAACATCACAACCAAAATCACATTAACCTGTTTAAAGATGGAAACTTCCACTAGGGAAAAAAGAGACAACATTCAAAACAATTAATTTCTATTGATTTCATCGATCAAATCAAGTATTTATCATCTAGTTTGACTCCTAGCTATATCTTAGCTTGTTGTGCGCACTTCCAACACCAAAAAACCTAGTTGCCATCTATTCATCTGTTAATCGATCCATGCATCTGCATCATGAAATCCTCATTCCACTATGACTATACAAAATTAAAGAGCATGTGAATCAAGAAAGGTACGGTATATTGCACAAGTAAGAAAAAAAAATCGATAAGAACAGTATACGTTAGCAAGAGAGTCCAGTAGTAAATAACTCTGGTTCTACCATAACTTATCACATTAGCAAATAGCACTATACATATTGCATTGGGACTTATATGTAGTGCATAGGAAGAGAGGTGAGAGCCTCAGTGAGGATGGTAAGGAATGTTCATATTCGCACTTTCTTCTATCATTAGAGTTGTCTTCTTTCTGATAGTTAATTTTATACGTAATATGAAGCATCATCCAGATATCAACACATGACAATACTTGAGTAAAAGAAAATAATAATACAACCAAAGGAAAAATAAGTAGACAATGAACTACTTCAAATATAACAACATCATACAAATATTCCTATTAACTCCCTTTTATGTGTAGCAGATGATGGAGTCAGATAATTTCAACACAAACATCATCAAACTATACAATTCTAGATATATATTCTCCTTGAGATAAAGTACATACCTTAATCATAAGTGCCCAGTTAAGGAGATAGTAAATAGTGTGAAGGCTCCTCGTAAAAAAAAACACAACCTCAATTCATGTTGCACTATATCTGATGAGAAAATCAACTAACCAATGATAATAACATCGTCTTCCTAGAATGCCAAGACATAAAGCAAAAGTGTAACAAATGCTTGTAAGCATTTAGGAGTACAAGAAAGCTTGACCCTTTAGTTGGCTCACGCCTACTTAGAAATGAAGTGAAACATTTACATCCAGATAGAGCATTAAAAAAAATTTCTCTTTAATTACAATAACTTTTTTTTAAAGTGAAATATCTCTATCAAATTATAACTTCCAACAAGAATGCATGTACACAACCAAAGACTAAGTTACTCAACCATCAATCACAATCATGAATAAACCAAAGTCCTGTAAACAATTTAGGGAAGACATAATTTCCAATCCTTCATATTAAAAAAGACGGAGTCAAAAGTACTTCTAAAATAGTAAGGCATCTTATCTGTCCCACAAGTTATCAAAAATTCAATTCAGTTATTATCTAGTAAGGAGTTCGAGTGAAGCCAATCAAATATTCTCTCACCTATGCATATGTACATAGTCTTGACATAATACATACTAAGACAAAGTCCTGTGTATTTGTTGTTTATCTACAACCCTTGCAGCAAGTCCTTCCTTTGTGACCCGTTCGCATGACTCAACAGTAACTATCATCTAATACTTCAGCTAGAAACTTAATATATTTCACAATATTATTGTAGGAGTGTCTTTCTAACCCAATTCTCACACTCTTCAAATCTTGCAAATACCTGATGTTTATATATCTTCTCTTCCATTGTGCCATGTGCCATCAAACGATAAGCAAAAACTAGTTTCCTTTGGCCATACCTACAAGGAAAAGATTTTGAATAAAAAGCAACATCAGAAAAGAAACATTTTAACTGGAAATTTGATATTCAGGTAAATGCATACCTCCAAGCAATATATATAGCCTAAAGATCGTGAGTTGGATTCCATGAACCATTGACAACTATTGCACAATTTGTAGCCAGAAGATTGAAGCCCAAAGATCCAGCTCTAGGTGATTTCAGTGTGCACATGACCTCGCATTTGTAGGATTATTAAACATTTCCATAAGCTTCTGTCTTTAAGATCCCACAGTACCTAGCTCCATTGAACTTGTTTGGTTCAAGTCAAACAATGCTACTTCAGAAACATTACAACAGATTTGACATTGTCTTACAAGTTAGCTTGCAACTCTATTAAATACTCAAATATTTGAAATCCTAACAATTCTAAGTTTCACAACCCCACTTTAGGCAAGTTAATTAAGTAAGATGTCAGTTCGCTACCCCATTGGTCTCTGAGCGAGTTAAATAATAGCAAATATCGGATTCTCAACAGTCAACACTATAGGATGCCTTGTGTGTGGATCCACAACCTACAACAGAGACACCATTATTATAAAAGAGGAACTCTCAACATTAACAAATTAAATACGTACACATTATAGCGAATCATTGCCAGTCCCCTCGCATCCTGGTCATTAAGACCTCCGGCTAATAAAGTTATCTTGTGTTTGTTAATCTGTAACGCAGTAGCCCTTCCAAAATCATCAAGACATTCTTTAATAGCTTTCACCAATCCTATTTCTCCTTTACAAAACATGAGTACATCATCCGCAAAAGCTAGATGGGATAGTTGTACCTTCTTGCATTTTGGGTGATAGAGGATGGACTTGTTCAAGAGCTTCTGTTTCAGAACACAGCTGAGGATCTCCATTACTAGTACAAACAAGTGAGGGGATAAGGGATCCCCCTATCAGACTCCTCTCCCTCTTGAGAAAAAGCCTTATGGTGCTCCATTTATCATAACCGAATAAGAAGGAGTTGAGATGCACATATCAATCCATTTGCACATACTGGCCAGAAACTGGAATATCTTGAGTATGGCCTTTATGGAGTCCCAGCTGATCATGTCATATGCCTTCCTGATATCTAGTTTAATGGTGCATCTAGGAGTACCATTCTTCCTGTAATGCCCTCTGAGTAACTCATGAGATAGGAGTATGTTGTCTTGGATAGATCTGCCAGGGATAAAAGCTGATTGATTAGTCTACACTAAATCATTGATGAATAATAAAATTCTGTTTGAGATGACTTTAGATATACATTTATAAACAATGTTACATAACGCAATGGGTCTAAAGTCCTCCACCCTTGAGGGATTGCTAACTTTTGGAATGAGGCATAAAAAGTGGCATTGACACCTCTAGGGAATTTACAGAATTTAAAAGCATTAAGGATAGCATATATAAAATCATGTCCGACTGTATCCCAATAACTCTTAAAAAAAAAAGTAAAACCATCCGGTCCTGGGGCTTTGTTCTCTTTCATATTAAACAGGACGTGCTTGACCTCCTCAGGTGTGACTTTCGCGTCAAGAATGGCATGCATGCTATCAGGGATAACGTTTGAGACTTGTAACTGATTATATAATTCCTCTCCACTTATCTCGCCAGCATTATAACCCAGTAGGCCAGTGTAATACTCAACAATTGTTTTATTGCCCTCAGCTTGTTCGGTGATTGTAACCCCCTGTGAGTTCTGGAGATTCCATATCCCACTTTTTTTTTCTTTTCTTCTAGAGACTTGAAGAAAAAGGTAGTACATTTATCTCCTTCTAGCATCCATTCATTTTCTTGTTGGCTTATGATTTCGGATATCTCAATTCTAGCGAACTCGTTATACTGTTGTAGAGCATCTTTCTCCTTATGGCCCAAGAAAGGATCCATGGGCTTTGTTTGTATCTACCTTTGTATATCATACAAGACCTCCCTCGCTTGCTGCACTCTGGCATGTAAGTCTGAAAATTTTCTCCTTGCTCATGGCTTAATTCTTTCTTTGAGAGTCTTTAACTTCTGCATAAGAACATACATAGGATTAGAGAGACTTCTGTCCTTCCAGACCTCTTGCAGGATGTCGTGAAACTCCTTCTGGTCTAGCCAAAAGTTTTTGAATCTGAAAGGTGTAGCCTTGTTGTTCATATCTGTCCAGTATAGGATAATTGGAGAGTGATCAGATACACAGAGCTGTAGGAATTCTGCTTTCAGAGTTGGATACTCCACGTTCCATGTACTGTTTATTAAGCATCTGTCTATCTTCGTCATGATCCTTCCTCTACCTTCTACTTTGTTGTTCCAAGTGTAGAAAACCCCGTTGTAGTTCAGGTCATGATTCTTTCGTCTATGCCTCTCAAGTGAAGCAAGTTTTCTATGTGCCGGATCAAATCGATCCTAAATGGTCAGTCGCCCTAGCAACTCCTCAGAGATATTATGATCATGATAATGAGAATGAAGATGATGACTTCATTGATGATGGTATTGGAGACAACATTCGCACCGAAGTATTTCCAGATATGGAATATCTAGATGTGAATGACGATGAACAATCAATGTATGCACGTTAAGATTGTGAGGGGATCTGGATTGCTCACAAGCCTTCAAAGAAAAGAAAACCCCATAAATGAAAGGCCTGATAAATCATATACTTTGTTTTGGCTAATGAAACATTTCAGCTCTATTTATTTGATTATTGTATCTTTTTTTAATTTTTCTTTTCTATTAGTTCTAATAGTGTAGCTTGAATTTTCTAGTTAAGAGAATCTTGAGATGATCCGAATAAAACTAATAAAGCTTTCAGGCCTTTGTTTATATTCAATTGTCATGTTTATCTTGTTATTTTCATGTCATTGCTTGGTCATAATTAGATGCAGGTTTTTAATTTTTAATTTTGCACTTCTCTGCCTTTGCTGTTGCAAATGCTTATGGGATGCATTAGTTTACTATATTTTTGTTTAGATTGTTGATTCACTATCTATTTTCTTCCAAAATTAGAAAATTAACGGTTAATCTTTCATACACTAAAATTTCTACATAGATTTAACATGTGTTGTGCAATTTTATTTTTTCCATGTAGGTTATCATGGGTACAGAAGAAGATGGCCAATCAAATGACAACCGAAAAAGGAACGATGCAACCTAAAAATCGAAAAAGGGAAACACGAAAAGAGGAACGAGAATAATGATTGAGCTTAACAAGAAATGGGATGGAAATAAAATTAGGGTTGTCAATGACGAAAAAGGAAGGCCAAATAATCGGGCAGTACAGAGAAAACTTGCTGGTATGGAAGGTGCATTGGCAAGGTCCAAGGTACCATTGAGTGAATTTGAAACTTGGTATGATTTACCAGAACCTTTAAGAGATGATTTATGGGAAGCAATGCAGGTACGTAATCGTATAATTCTATGTACTTTATATTATGAACAATTTGTTTTTTGCTCTTCTTCCTAAAGCTAATGTCTTACATACTTTTTTATGTCTAGCAAATATTTGATATTGATCCAAATTGAATGGATAAAGTCATATCATCCATTGGGGAAAGGTGGAGGACTTTCAAGACCAATTTGACTAGGAAATATATTACTCCTTACATAAATGACTACAGCCTACTGGAGAAACCACCAAAAATTTAAGATTTTATTCGTTGAAATGAATGGGAACAATTTGTGAAGTCAAGATTGACGGATGAGTTTCAGGTATGTATAGTAATTTTTTAAACTCGGGATAAATGAAATTCAAATTGCATAGTGGTAGTTAGTTATGTATGTTCATCCCCTACTAGACTTAGTTATTGTTGTCTTTTTGAATTCAAAGGAGTATAGGAAGTTGCAATCTGAGAGGAGAAAAAAGAATGTGTATAACCACCGACTCAGTAGATCAGGCTATGTTGGTCTCGAAGAAGAGATGGTAATCATTTAGTTTTCTAAATTTTCTGTTATTAATTTTTTTTTGGTCGGTAAGCGAGGTTTTTAGAGAGGTCCCCTACCCTTTTCATAAATGGAAAAAAGCTTGTTACATCCTTATATATTGCTTACCACTAGCATCATCATAGATTATTTTCTTTACATCTTCTGAAAATGAACTAGGCACTAAATCTATATAGCTAACATTTGGAATATTTCTAGCTAGTACATCTGCTAGTTTATTACTTTCTCTGTATATATGGTTGATGTTGAATTGCTCCATCTCTTCCTTCATATTTTGAATTTTTTGGATCATCTTCTTTGCTGCCCATGGGTACTTGGTTTTCTTTTTCAGCCACGCTATAACATTTGTTGATTCTGTTTGTACCGCTATCTTACTTACTCCTTGTGTTAATGCCATCCTCATTCCTTGCTCTATGACTTGTAGCTCTATCAAAGCAATAGTCTGCATGTTTAACTTGCCTTGGCTTGCTGCAAGTACTTCTCCTCTATCATTACGTAGTACTACTGCCCATCCTCCCTCTATTCCTTGTAGAGTCTCGTCAGTATTCAGATTGTGTATCTCCTTCTCTACTCTCATTCACTTACAGTACTCATACTTTTTATGTTTTACCCCAACCTCTATCTCCCACATTTCCATGAAGTTCTGTGCTTCCGGTCCTTGCTCCATTCTTATGTTAAGAGCTAGTAGTCGTCTTCTTACATCTCCGATCACTGAGTTTACTAACTGGTCTACGTCAACTTGCTTATTCTGAAAAATCTTGTCATTTTGCGTTTTCCATATCCAGTATACAAAAGCATTCCATGTAAGCCTGCGACTATCTTGTATGCAGCCTTTACCTCGTGTAATATTTTCATCCCATTGAACCTCTTCTTGCCACGTATGGGCCATGGGCTTGTTGAAGCCTATCTTCTGAAGTAGTTTACTCCATACTGTTTGCACAACTGTACATGTATGAAAGAGATGATCTACAGTTTCAGTTTCCCGCCAACACAACACACAAACATCAGTTGCTACTTTCTTCCACTCTTTTAGTTTCTGCAATGTCTTGAGCACTCCTTTCAATGCCATCCAGCTGATGATGGAATTTTATGTTATTAATTGACTTCACGAGTTTAGGTGGCTGTCTGGTTCATGTAGGATCAGGCTATTAATTGATTTACTATCTGGTTATCAAATTAATTCTGTATGTCCGATTAGATGGCTGTAGGTCCAAGGTTTATCACCTCACCTCTTGTCCAATACTCTAGGTCCTATTATATGTTACTGCTTGTAGCAATGAATATACTCTAATCTAATACAGTTTTTTGTTTATGTTTAATAGAAAGAAGAGTTTGGTTCCTCAGTAGAACATGATGATCGGAGTGTCAAATGGCTAAGGGCTCGTCAAAAGAAGAATGATGAATTTGTGAATGATGCTACTATGGAAATTGCAGAAAGAATTGTGAGTTTTCTTGAAGTTTTTGTTAATTTATTTTTTACTTTTATATATGAAATACTGAAATGTATTAACATAATTCTGTCATGCAGGCTTAATTGAAACTGAAGGAGAAGGAGGGGAATTTAGTAACTAAGGGAAAGAATGATATACTTACTCAGGCTTTAGGAACCGCAGAGCATAGTGGTAGAGTTAGGGGGGAGGGGTGGTTTGTAACTCCAACATCATACTTTAAACTTCCTAGACGTACTTGGAAGAGAAATAGAGAGGAGCTTGAGATCCAACTACATGAAGAAAAAGCAAGAAAGATGGAAGCAGAAGAAAGGGTGATGTTTATAGAAAAGGAAAGTGCATTAGGGAAGAAAAAGATGCATAAGTCATCACCACCTGAGAATGTTGGATCTAACAGTGCTAGAAGTGATAATAGAATAAACCAACAGGTATCGACTTAGTTATGCATCTGATTATGACTTGTGTGTTACGCGTTCGATTTCTTTCTTTTTCTTTTTGGGACTTAATTAGATCGGTCAAACATACAGGTAGAAGATGGGGATACACTTAGCAAGATGTTGCCCAATCTTGAAATCAGTACACCCAATGTACTTATACTTTAAATTGATATGATTCTTATCACGATATATGCATAAGCTCTAACTCATACCCATGTTTCTTATAGGTTATTAAGTGTTCTCTGGCTTTGAGATCCAAAGGCAACATTGTTGCTAAAGGTTTACTTTCAAGAAGACTGGACCAGAAAAAATAGTCCACAACATTCCTTTGGGAGAACACAATGTACGAGTACAGATTGACTTAATAATGAAACCTGATCTCCCCCTCCCAATACCAGTACCAAGTGGTGACTTGAGCGTTATTAGCGATGCATGACACAATTTTGTGGCATGGCCAAAAGAATTAGTCATAGTTGGCAATGTGGTAAAGAATCATAGAAAGATTAATGACGTATTTGGTTGATTTACACTTGTTCATTCATTTGATTCATTATGTCGTTTTCCCCACTTGTTTATGTAGGAAGGAGATGGTGATTTTGATGCACCCGAAAAGGCTAGCAATGATAAAAAAATCAAATAAACAGGTCAACATTTTATATTTAATTTTCACCGATATTGTAACGCCCGTATTTTTAAAATACATATTTAATTATTTATTAATTAATTTAATTATTTATTTTCAAAATTGGCCGGATTGACTTCGGGGATACGTGGGCTGGTTTTGGGCCGAGAATCGTGTTGGGCTTGGGGTTTAGGACCCAAGTATATAAACACATTGTTCGGAAAATAGGGTTCGAGAATAATAAAATAATGAAAATGGAGGCACTCGTTTGCTTTCGAGCGGTGGAGCCGATGGTTCGGACTACGGAGGATTCGCGGGTTTTAATTCAAAGTGAGTAGCTATTTTGCTATATCACCGGATTTATCGCTTTCGAATATCGGTATACTATCTAATGTTTCTATTTTTATATTGTTCATTATATTGTTTTTATTCGACGTCATGTTCGCCGAGTTGTTAAAACTCTAGTCAAACACCATTGAACCGTTGAAATCCTCGCGGTTATTAAGTCGTTGGGGATCTGTCGAAATGGGATAATGAAGTGGTGTGGATATTGGTTTTAGTGAACTGTGGGAACGGTTCCAAACTCGAGGAGAGGCCGTCCGCGAGCCCAAGATAAGTGGAATGGTCCTGCTAAAGATGCGCCTTTATTGTTTCTTTGAACTTTTTGTTGTCGTGGGCTATTTTTGGTTGGGTTGATTGGTTGTTGGTCGGAGGGATGGATCGGGGTTGGATTAAGTTGTTGGTGATGGGGGGTCATGTAAGGGTGTGGGGGTGGTAGATGGGAGCTGTCGAAGCTCGTTAATGGCGGACGAAATGTCAATCTAGTGTGGAGGAAGGGCTAAATGAAATTTATAAGGTAGTCTTGTTGGTTGTCGATGGAAGGGGGGTGTGTTGATACGGTGGTTGGGCGTTGGGAGCCTTGAACAAAGGCCAATGGCGGTCGGGTTGAGTTTTTACAAGATGAGGGAATCGGGTTTTGTGGGTATGAGAAGATGGGGTTTTTCTAGGGGATCAAAACCGAACCATTTTCGTTAGTTTGGAGGGGTGGGTGGTGGTGGAGGAGAGAGCGGAGGTGAGCTAAGAAGGGAGAGGAGGAAGAAGACCCGTTGGTAATTTGGGCTTGGACTTGGCCGAAGTTCAGTCTTTGGGCCAAAAAGCTAATTAGTTCATTTGGGCCAAAATGTTTTAAGTTCTTGGGCCCTAGCTTGTTTTGTTTGGGCCCGGATTCTATTTTAAGTTTTGGGCCCGATTTTGGTTGTTTTGTTTGGGCGGTTTCTTTTGGTTTTGTTTGGGCCCGGATTCTATTTTTAAGTTGTTGGGCCTCGGTTTAGATTAAGTGGTTGGGCCAAAATCTAACTAGTTTTCTTGGACCGGTTTAATTTAAAGATTTTCAGGCCGAATCAATTATGTTTGGGCCGATCAAGATAAGTTTTGGGCCTAAACACTAGTTAGTTATTGGGCGGATTAATCCGTTGTTTGGACGGTTCCATATTAATTTGTGGACCAAGTTCAATATAGGGTTTGGGCTTGGCCAGTTGGGTCCGAACCTTTACCTTGGTCATGAGCCCATGAACCATGGACCTTTGCCCTTAGCTATGAACCATGGCTATGACCCTGAACCTGTCGAACACGGAAACGACAGTTTGACTTTGACCATGACATGTTGACTTTGATTTTGACCATGATATGTTGACTTTGACTTTGACCATGATGTGTTGACCATTGACGGTTGACTTTGACTGTTGACCATTGACTTTGACCTTTGACCGTTGACTATGAAATGTTGACTTTTCCAGTTTTTCACCTATTTGATTTGTATGGACAAATATAGTAATAAAATATTGTCGATATTATATAACTTGGTTGGTCATTATCTAATTAAGATTTGACGTTGATATTGTGACATTATATAATATGTTGGGATATATAATGCAATATGTTTGGGAGAAATAAATGTATAAACACTCCATTATTATATATGTGAGATGTTACTATGAGGTAGTATATGATTGGTGAATATTTGCCTACGGGATTGTGGCTTAGTGCAATAATATATTGGCACGTGAAAGAATGAAAATGGTTATGAGGTATATTTGAGACATTTCTAAATATTGTGGCTTAGTGCAATAATGTATTTGACATGCACGTGATATAGTGAAACGTTTATGAGTCATAAATGTATGACACCTGAATAAATTACGTAACGAAAATCCTAGAACCTGACTACCACAACTCATGTGATGCCGCCTGTGTGGATATTATTTGATATATAAGATGTTGTATATATATGAGATGTTGATTGACCCATGGGTTGGGCAATCGAAAGCGAATAGTGGCTTGATATATAAGATGTCAGATATATATGAGATGTTGATTGACCCATGTGTTGGGCAATCGTGAAATTTAATAGTGGCTTGATATATAAGATGTTGATATATAAGATGTTGTATATATATGAGATGTTGATTGACCCATGTGTTGGGCAATCGTAGCCGAATAGTGGCTTGATTATTCCGTTAGCAAATATTGGAACGAGACGCGCGATATTTTATGCCGAATAGGGGCATTACTTATATAATTGCTTCCGTGTGAGGATTTACAGTGTCTTGACATCGCATCCCGCCAGTGGTGGTTACGCACGGAGTGGTTCATTATATAAGGGGAGGCATGTGGATGTACATGTTCGGCGTTGGATAGCGATTGTGGTAGCCAGGGAAACTAGGTAAGACATAGATACGACGTGAATTTTAGGGACACGCAAGCAAAGCCTTAAATAATCTAATTATGGTAATATGTTTGGTTGGTTATATGTTTAGTTAGAACCTAAGGCGCCTCGATGGAGGAACTACATGCCTTATTTATGATGCGTATAGTATATTGTATTAGTTGTTGAAAGTTAAGGCGCCTCGGTGGAGGAACTAACTGCCGTATGGATTATGTATATATTTGTATAGGTATATGTTGTTTTTAGAGCTACTCACACCAGCATTTTTATAATGCTGACCCGATTTGCATGTTTGCTTATCGGGTGTGTTCATTCAATGAACATAGTTGATAAGTTTTGACAGGTTTAGTGTTGAAGAAGAGTGGTTGCTGCTTGTGGTTTGCGTTAACGTTGCATCTCAGGATTTGTTTTGTTTTCCCTTGAGGTGATATAGAATTTCAGTCTAGACAATGATAATGTATTTTCATTTGTAAATTTTATTAAAGAGTTATTGAAAGGAGAGTTGTAACCTAATCTTATTTGTGAATCTTTGTCATGAAGAAGACTTTTGTTTAAGTTAAAATTTTTATTGGTTTTTATTATCCGCATATTTAAACTGTTTATGGGTTTTTGGGAGTTGAGAGTACGTCACACCTCGGAGATCGAAGAGTCGGGAACAAATAATGTTTTTCCGAATTCTGTCGAAATTCGGGGTGTGACAGATATCTTCTTAGACTTCGTACTTTTAGTGTACATATATTGATATATTGATTTACTATTTTTTTTTTGTAGGGTGTGAAGTGTAGTTTGACTTTGAAAAGCAATATCGTTGCTAAAGGCTTAGTTTTCAAGAATACTCGACCTCAAGAAAAGATTAATGATATTCCCTTAGGAGAAGCCAATTTTCAAGTACAAATTGACACTGTAATCAAACCTAACCCCCCTCTCCCAGTACCGGTTGGTGACTTGAGATTTGTTAAGGATGTATGGCATAGTTTTGTGGCGTGGCCAAAAGAATTTGTGATAATCTGCAATGTGGTTAACTATTAGACAAAAAGTAATGATTATTGGTGTTTACAGGCATACACTAATTTTGTTTTTCTCCTTATTCATGTAGGAAGAAAAACTTGATTTACTTAGATCAGAGAAGGCTAGAAAGGATAACAAAGGCAAACAGGTCAAAGTTTACATTATTGTATTTTTATATGCATTTTGTACTTTTAATATATGACTTAGATTTATTACTATACTCATGCAGATAAAAGATTTTGGTGTTGTGGCTAAAAGTAAGAAGGCATTGCCTAACTTTGAAATTAGTACTTCATAGGTATTTAGCTTATTTAATATGATCACAATCCCATATATTTACTAATTGTTATTTATAGACTTTTGCATAAACTTGAGGATGGGATATATCACGTTATTCTTTCATGCATAATTTTAGATATTACACCTGAGGTAATTTCTAAAGTTTTAGACATTCCTTTGCATAATCACAAAGCTAATTATGTAGTTACTATACCCCTGTGGTTGAACTTGCTCCTCGAATTATGATTGATGGTGTTCAGTATGGAGGTGGGGGTGCGAAGAAAACTTGTTTATCTGTCGGGGGGGGGATTAGGCTCTTGTAATTCATTGGCTTATTCGAAATGTTTTTGGTGTTGTTCGTAGTTATGAGGTGTCCAAGGATATATGTTATTTGTTGGGTTTGTTAATGACATTCATCCTCCGAGAATTACAGTGAATAGTTATTGTAAATCCAATGTTTGTCCTCTTCCTGTGCTAGTGTGTAAGATTTTACAATATTATGGCGTTGATAATAATTATGACAATAAGGATTGTAAATTAATCGTTGGACCTATTGAGTCAAATGATGGTCTGCGCTCTAGTAAAGAAGAATTTTGGGATTCGGGTGCTTTACCTGCTACTACTCCTGCTCCACTTCCCGCGTCTTCTACACCTTCTGGAGGAGATGTAGATGAAACTGATGATTTTGATGTTTTTTATCTAATTTTCATGGATAAGGTGCCTCGTTCGATCCTTCCAGAGCATTATTTATGGAGGGCACTTGCTTCTGTGCGTGCTGGACAACAAGAGATTCTTGTTTCTACCCGTGAAGTTCTTGCAAGTAATGAAGTCATTCAAGGTTCTCTGCATCAGTTGCTTGAGGCTAATGGAGTGCGTCCTAACAAAGTTCTTATCAAGAATGCTTCACAGTCTAAGAAGTTTTAGTTGTTGTTGTTGCTTGATTAGTTTTTTCTGATTAGCTTCTTAATCTTGCCATGCCTGTTTTGAGTAGTTTTAATTTCTTGGATCTCTTATTTGCCCTCTCTTTGATTTTTATACACTTATTTCATATGATCACAATCCCATATACAACGTTACTCCAGCCGCCCAATTCATGTTGCGTATCTGATTTTCCCATTTCTTGGTGGTACACACACACACACATTGTCTTTTGTATGGTTTAGTGCTTTTTATTTGTTTTCTAGTAGCGTCAGTGATATAAGTCCATATCTATGTTACGCACGTCAATACTTTGATTATTTCATATAGGAAAAAGAGGAAACACTTGATGAGATGGAACGTAGTATTAGAGAATATGGCGATATGCTTGACAACACGATGGAATCATCTGATAATATTGTCATCCTTATAGAAAGGGAGCTTTTTGGGGAAGAGATTGAGCTAGGCCACTTTTCCATTGAAAAATCTAATTTGTTGGATATTTGCAGCATGGATTGGCTAAGTGTCAGGTGCATAACTACATACATGAAGTGAGCTAAAGTTGCATGTTGCTTTAAACATTTGTATTTGATTAGTAGATGTAATTATCATAACATTTTTTATTTTTATTTTTTTTAGATATCTTTATGGGAGTTTCATGAGTTCTCAAGAAAGATACACATTTGCTAATCCTTCTAACTTCACAAACTATGGGAATGATGATGGGGAGAAAGTTCAGCATTTGCAACACAGATTAGGTTATGTAAGGCGAAATCAAATTCTATTGATTCCTTACAATTTGGGGTAAGTGTTTTGTTTGTCTCTTAATCATATTTATTACTTAAATGACTATACCCTATACATTATGGATTAATTATTATCTATTTATTTCATATTGTAGGAGGCATTAGGTATTGACTAGTTGATATATCATCACAACAAGTTTACTGGTTGGATTCTTCTGGAAATCCGACTCCAATATTCAAAATAAAAGTTCTTGTTGACAAGTTATGTGTTTTGTGTATTTTCTTGTATGATTATAATCCTTTTCCTTTAAAATGCCAACCCTTTAAGCTCTCGACTTTATTAGAAACATATTCAAACTCGTATTGTCTTACATGATGCTTCTCGCTAGCATCCTCCTTTAGTATATGTTGTGTTAATGCATGTGCCCCTCGCCGAAGTGAATGCAATGTGAGCTTGAATCTCAAAATGTTTCCAGCAAGGTCTTATATGAATATGTGTATACCCAATCATTTCTCATCTAGATTATTTTGGTCAGAATATGATTGTTTTACATGTGCACCATGCGAGCTACTTGGATGGTCAAGCTTCTATTTTGCTTTTCCTTTTGATGTCTTGTGATTTTGGTCCAAATTCGATTTGTGTGTGATATAATCTATTCTAATACAATTTAATTTCTTTTTCTATAGTGCTATTAGAGCTTTCACTTATGCTGGAGGGAAAAGAATGATGGCAAGACCAAATTGGCAAGTGGTCAAGGTAAACAAAGCCAAATTTGTATATTTTTATTGCTTTTTCCTTCCAAGTAAGTATGACTCATCTTATTATTTGTCTTGTGGAGTGCCCGAAACAACCAGGAGGTGTAGAATGTGCCTACTACGTTATGATGTTTATGAGACACTTTCTTAGGGATCCTTCTCAATCTTTAACAAATAAGATAAACACATATATACTTCTTTGTCATATAATTAAATTAGAATATTAATGCCTTATAATATATTAGTTACGTTTTCTTTCCTTCTTTAATTTAGATCCAAGAGTTGGGGAAGATAGAAACATATACCAAAGATGAAATAAGAGACCTTCGTTCGGTTCTACTTGACTTTATTCAACAATTCTCATTGAGTACAACTTGAAGTGGTTAAAGGCATTTGGGAGCAAGACTTTTGGTGCATGGTGAGTATTTTCTTACATTGTTTTTCTTTTTTAGAATTTGTTTGCTAAATAGTATGCATTTGTTTTGCTGACAATCAAACCTATCATGGAAAAATGATAAAGTCAAACTCTTTAAGGTGTTCATTTTGGCTTTGTCGGTTTTGGATCATCACTTTCAGTTAGAAGATTCTGGAGATAGCTAGCTTTCAAGGATTTGGAGATTCTATTAGTTTTCTTAGGTTAAATGTTATTGAAATCACCTTTTAGCTAGTGATTATTACTTGACGTAGTTATTACTTTTATTCGTATTCAACATATAAGACTTTTTTCTTAGTAAATAAATTATTGTAAGGAATTTATGTATGCCGTATTGCTTATATTAATTGTTTTGATGATCAATGTGATGCTGGTCAGGGAAATCCTATACTATGTCCATGCAAACTATGCGGGAATGTCAAGAAATTGTTGGAAGTTGATGTCAAAAATAATTTGTATTTCAATGGCATTTGGCAAAGTTATACTACATGGACATGGCATGTTGATACAGGTCAATTTCTTCTCTCTTTTGTTTCCTTGGAGGAAGACTGTGAAAAAGTGCAAAAAAGCTATGTCAGGCGTAAAGGAAGACTGAAAAAGTGCTTTGCCGCACCCCATATGGCTTCTACTCCCTTCAGCTTCAAGGAGCCCTACGGAAGGGTGTCTGTCCCCCGAGATCTGCCTGAGCAATTTATGGTTTCTGATGTGATCTCAAATGGTAGATGGTTTAAGGCTTGTATGTTTCAAAATGAAGTGAAGTCTAGGAAGGTCTGTGGAAAAGCTAGAAAGTACGGTCAATGTACTGGTAGGCAAGGTGAAGTAATTTTTTTCCCTATGATTTGTTTAGTCAATCATTTTCTAGTTCTCATGCTTTGATTGGGCATCCACTTTGTTAGGTGGATATCGTGAAAAGGGAATCTGAAAGGCAAAGAAAGGACTGAAGACAGAACTTGAGAAAAATGTAGATGGCTGTCCAAGTACTAGTTCGTTTATGATCCCAGGGAACTTGAGAAAATTCGTCAAAGGGATTCAGAGAACTTGAGAAGCTGTGATTCAGAGAAACCAGTGTGATGCTTCAGAGTTTCATCCCAAAAAGGGCTTTTATTCAAGGTACAACATGCAACATAGACTGCAGAAGTAGCTACCATTGATGAACAGTACCATATCAACTCATACTGTGTCAAGGCCAGCTCTACCAAGAAGAATATCATGTTATCCATCTCCTAATCAGACACAGCAGCCTTCACTATACCATAATAGGTTATTACTAACAGTGAAAAACCGTTACAAAAAATATTTGTAACGCTTTTTATCCGTAACAGTTTGGGCGTGGGTAATCTGTTACAAATATTTGTAACGGTTTAAAAGCGTTACAAAGCATTATTTTTCTAACAATTATTAAGCATTTGTAAAAATATTTGTAACGGTTTTTTGAGCCAACGATTTTGCAAAATTTGTAACGGTTCAGGGGCGTTAGGAAATAATTTATGTTCAAAAAAAATATTACTTTGTAACAGTTTATAACCGTTACAAAGGGAATTGTATTTGTAAAAAAAATAATTCTTGTTTTTCTTCATTGCATGGGGACTTGCTAGACCTGCATAAAAATGCCCTCTCTCTACATTGTATACAAGGTAAATATCACAATATAATTACACAAGAAATATTCATTTATGGCTTCAGATTCCAACTTACTCGGAAATCCCAAGTTTGTACATTTAGCATTTCACACCGGCCAAATAAATTAAAATTTTAAAATGTGCAACAAGACAAAAAATACCATAACAATAGTGCAAGTACAAATAACCATCTAAATCACACTTTTAACATATAAGACTCTTCAGTTCACAGATAACGAAGAATTTAGATGGCTACAAAGGCATTCTCCCACGAGCACCGAAAGACCATGCTAGATGACATCTACCTGGTTGAGCTTGACTGTTTTGAACAACACCCTAGACAGTCTCATCAGATCACACAAAAGTTTGGGATAAATAAGCAAGAATATATGTAAACAAAAATCCAGGAGAGTCAAAGAAAAACACCCTAGTCATCATTCCGGAACATGTGCTTAGATGAACTTGCATGCACAAATGGCTCTAACGAACTCATGGGAACAAGTAAAATTGTCTATATCTAATTAAGAAATGCTCATCAATTCAAAAGATGTGGGAAAAAATGCTGATCAATTAAAAAAAGGTCTTTCATATGCTCAACCTTCTTTTTCGTTTTTATTGAAACGCCTTTGTAGACCACCTCTGAAGCATATCTAACACCACACTGCTTCGGATGAATGCATTTAGATTCACACTCCTATAAGTACCATACATAAATACCAAACATCCTAAGCTAGAATGCAATGAATCAAAGAGTGGTCAACCAATTGTACACATGCTTTGCACAAAGATGAAAAACTCCTAATATCTGTACGTGTTGGGTTACCAAGCTATCAAGTACAGACATATAATCCAAGAAAGACACAGCTTTAGAAGTTCGGAATCTTTCTAAGACCCCAAGGAATTGCACAAGGATTCGAAGTTAAATGCATGAATAAACAAAACAAATGTACAACAAACGGATTCAACAGATCCATGATCGCCTATTTTTGCTCGAAGTGGTCAAGATTGAGGTATCTAAGGATTTGATTTTAGTTCTCAAACTATTCATTAATATTTTAACTCTCTTGTAGAATTTCAAGTACCAAGAGAAAACCACAACATCCCACAACAGGTACTTGTTGAACAACGAAAGGAAAAAAATTCTTAACACTTTGCCTGCTTCTGTGTGCTCAGAAACTTATAGAGTAATCTCCCACAACTACATTGAAAGTAAGCGCCTTTCGACTCTGTTTGTCTACCACAACCACATTGAAAGTAACCAGGCATCCGTAAAATGCACGACTTGCTCCACTCAATCCACACATTATGCACCCTATGTATGACAAAATGACACTCCCACGACACTGAAATGCCTTGCCATATCTCCATAACCACGTTTAGTGTATATATACATGATGCAAGTATGCAACTTTGAGATGGAACTCATACCTTGAGTTTTTGGTTCACTAATTAGCCAAGACCAAGTAAGATCCAATATAGAGAGATTCCACCTAGCATCTAGGTGCAATCCTCTATTCCCAACAGATAGCTTGCTTTCTTTCTAAGAGGCCAAAAGAATCGCAAATTTGTTACTGCCGTTCTTATTTCCTTAAACACGTTGTAGTTGTGCCTAAGTTTGATTGTTCTGTCACAACAACACACGTGTAACATCAAGTTTACAACAACGTTCTCAATATTCATCTTTTTCAGAAAACTCTAGTATCAACTTAAACCAGTCTAAAGGTGAAAAAAAAAATAACAATAAATAAATAAATAATTGATGGTGGACCTTGGGACAACGGTGAGGTTGCCCCATTAGGGTCTCTAGCTCTGGGTTTGACTCATGGAAACAACTCATTAACTTGCTGGAATAAGGTTGCCAACATTTGACCTTACACACAACCAGATTTGGAGGGAGCCTCATGGGACAGGGGTAACCCTTTTCTTTAAGAATGCTAAATAATAACAAGCTTCGGGTAACAAATCAGCCAAAAAACTAGAAACTCAGAGTAAATAAATAAATACAAAGTAAGTAAGAGGGGGAGACTAGTGAGTGCAGAGACGTTGGGTATGATGAAAAACATACCAACGAAGTCCAATATAGCACGAAATATCTACAAGGTGTTCATGGACCTATTAATAATGTGTTTCCCTTCCAACTTCGTTGCAAGGAATGATATGATGGCAGAAAGTAGGAACCCATTAATGCAATCATAAGCATAAATAGAACTTCTTTGCCGGGCCCACACCTACAACATAAAAAATGTTGATTTAAACTCGATCACCCTAAAAGAACAAATAGTAGTAAGCAATTCAACTACCAAACAATCCAAGGACTATGCAACATACTTTCGTCAAAATTAAAGCTTCTCCCAATTCCTTCCACCTAACACTTCCCTAATATACTCTGAATTCTCCTCTAGGAGCATATCTTCCAAAATGCTAGTATTATACTTTGGTGTAGGTGGGCGTGTATCCCTTCTAACCAAATTCCACAAAAATCCAAAAATCGGTTGGAAAACGGAACTAGATAACAAATACTTTCAAATAAAATAGTTCAATCTGACCTTGCTTTAGCGTGTGAAGATTATTTCGAGTCAATTTTAGTTTTCCAATGTCAAACAACAGCGTAGCTACTGGAATTAACCTAATAGAAAACCTAGGTAGTTCAACCAGCTCCTTGACTATTACCCAAAGACATAATTAGTTCAACACTATACTCTTTATAAAATTCCAGATAAAAACAACATTGTGTAAAACAACACACCTGGGTATACAACTAAAATAGGTTTCTGTCCCTCATTTTGAAACATCTCCCATTCAATATTTTTAACCCCGGAGCATTTACTTAAATACTTCTTAATAACACATAAATACATACATCTCTTTCCATGGTATCTATGATTCAAATAGTCTTTCTCATGAAAACACTCCTGCCCACCATAAACAATATGAAAGTACTATTAATTACAAACTTCAATATTCAAATTTCACACTACACAGTAAAACTCAAATGTTTATAACAATAATACCTTGGGCAAACGAATGAAAACATCGATATCAGTATACGGCTTAGCAATCGCCTGTGTTAAATAATTGTATCCGGCTTAGCAATCATTGTTTCCGCATCAAGTCTGCAACCATGTTAATTAGAGATCAACAAGAAAAATCTATTGGGAATCCACACTAAAACTAACAACAAAATTCTAAATTCCACCGTTTTCATACCTTTTTCCCTCGAACCAAGATATTGAAACAAGATCTGCGATGGGTGAAAAAATATAACTTTTGAAGAACGACATAATTTTTATGAAACAATTTAAAATATTTAGTGAATATTAAGAGATAACCAACGCACTTGTGTTCAAATACCCCTTAGCAAAATAAACACTCCTGCCCACCATAAACAATACAAAAGTACTATTAATTACAAACTTCAATATTCAAATTTCACACTACACAGTAAAACTCAAATGTTTATAACAATAATACCTTGGGCAAACGAATGAAAACATCGATATCAGTATACGGCTTAGCAATCACCTGTGTTAAATAATTGTATCCAGCTTAGCAATCATTGTTTCATCAAGTCTGCAACCATGTTAATTAGAGATCAACAAGAAAAATCTATTGGGAATCCACACTAAAACTAACAACAAAATTCTAAATTCCACCGTTTTTCATACCTTTTCCCTCGAACCAAGAGATTGAAACAAGATCTGCGATGGGTGAAAAAATATAACTTTTGAAGAACGACATAATTTTTATGAAACAATTTAAAATATTTAGCTTAATATTAAGAGATAACCAACACACTTGTGTTCAAATACCCCTTAGCAAAATTAATTGACCCAATCAGAAATCTGCCGAAATTACCATTGACAAAACGCTACCTCGTTCTAAAACAAAAATCTGAAATCCAATTAAAAACGCCAATAATGATGACAAAAGTCAAGAAGAAAATAATTGAAGAATATTTACTAATAATAGCGAAAAAACCCAAAGAGGAAGAAGCTTAAAATAAAAATCTAAATTTTCCAAACCCTAAAAAGAGAAGAAGAAGAATTGAAGAAGAAGACAAAAAACTTACCATTAATTCTTTTTAGATTAGGTTGTCTAGGTTTGAGCTATCCACATCTCGGCCCTCTGAAAGCGAGAAAGTGAGAGAGATGAGTGAGGCCTCCTTTGGTTTTTGACTGTCTTTTATTTTTCTGATTTGTTTTTTCTAACGGTATCAATGTGTTAGCTCACCGTCACAAATTAATTCCGATAATTATCTGAAATTAAGTAACGGGAAAAATTACATAGTTACGCTTTGTAAACGTTAGTAAGTGTGTCACGGTGAAAAAACGTTACTAAGTGAAAAAGGAGTGCGTTACTAAATCACCCTTTTGGTGTAGTGCTTGATATATCGCACAAGGAAGACATATGGTGTTGGGACTGTTAAGCTCCATTTAATTCAAGCTTTCCCATAATCAACTTCTCCATTGCAAGTATATGTGCTCTTCCATAGGCATTGTCTGCAATGCAAACAAACTCATTAACCTCAGGTGCCCAAATCTTCTCATGTTGACAAAGCTATTGGTGCTACTGCGATTTGGCTAGATGCAGCAAATAAACTCTGAGAATGATGAGGAACTTGCTGCAAGGAGGCTTAGAGTTTCTTAATAACTTCCTAGACGTATGTTTTATTCTTCTTTTCATCTGTTTATTCTAAATTTCTTTTAAATTATTTTTCATAGCTTTATATACATGGTCTGAATAGTTTGTTTAGGTTCAAATCTAGAGTCTTGACATATTTGACCGAATGAAATTGTCGCTTCAGAAGGTGGCTTAGGCTACTAGAATTTGATCAGTGTCGATTTCCAGAATAAATTGACCAATAATTATCTTAGTTTCTTATTGACCCCATAAACTAGCAAGACGGAATGAAGTTGATGGTCAAAGAATCAATCTCTCGCAGATGGATGAGGGGGTGACTGGAAAACTGATAAGAGCCCAAAATTGTAGTTTTAACCCCTTAATAATATTACATTTAGATCAATTATGTTTATAATAAATAAGAGTTGGTACTGTTTACGTACTTTTTTGTGTATTTCAGGTCTTTGAGTCAAATATGTGAAGAAATATATCACTTTTGTAAGAGAAAGGAGCAAAGGTTGGTTGCTAAGAAGTTCTATGGTTAAAGCCCAAGTATCAAGGAGAAAAAACCTTTTTAAAGCCTAGTCAAAGCTTAAAAGGCAAAGTCAACGCGGGCAGAAATAGAGCAGAAAAGTCAACAGAACTTCCTCAAGCCGTATCTTTGGACTCAAACCTTAGAATTGGGCCTACTATATGTCAAAACGACTGGCTCGAAAAGAGATTTCTAATGGTCTAGTATTGATCCAATCAGATGAGTAAAAGTGGACGAAAAGGCTATTGCAATAATTTCCAATAGAGAAACCATTTTTGGACTTAAGTAATTAGGTTTTGGGCTTGATTTAATGGCCCAAAACATAGCTCCAAAGCCTATGCATGAAATTGTAAACCTAACCCTCTCCTATATAAATAGGGTTAAGGCTAAATAAAACTTGGCTACTCCCTCTTTAGTTTAGTTGTAAATTAGGGTCTCTCTCTCTCTCTCTCTCTCTCTCTCTCTCTCTCTCTCTCTCTCTCTCTCTCTCTCTCTCTCTCTCTCTCTCTCTCATTAAATAATAAATTAGTTTTCTTCTTTAGTTTTAAATCCTAGTTATTGTTTTATTAGCCTAGTCATCATTAATTCAATTCAAGTTATCCTTTAATAAAGTAGTTCTTCATTATGTCTTCTTCTTTCTATTATTATGTTTATGATACTCTCATGATTCTTAGCTAAACCTCCATTAGAGAAGTTTGATAAAGCTTTGGTGAAGACTTGATGTGTTAGTTAGAATTATTGCTTATTTAAGAGTTTCAATCTAGAGGTTAGTTTATTCACCATGAGAATGGGTTAAACTTACTCTCATGCTAATTATTAGTTGGTTAGAGATGCCATGAATAGTTAGTGATCAAAATACTTAACCCTTATTGGTTAGGATTGCAATAATCTAGACTAGCATATTAGGACTAAATCAAGGTAGAATCAAATCCCCCTAGTCCCTTCTTCTCATTCACATCTTAGTATTAAATTGTCATAGTATAAATTCACATCTATAAATATTGTTCTCACCAATGTTTCCTTGTGTTTGATTAGTTGAATTCTATTTATGTATGTCTTTGTAGTTTAAGAGTGAAACGAATTCGTACTCTATATATTGCATAAATCTGTATGTGAAAGTAAGAAATAAATAATTGATACTTATATTGCATAAATCTATATGTGAGAGTAGGAAATAAATAATTGATACTGTAAGAATAAAGTTAGAGAAATTTAGTAGAGTTTATATAGGTTATCAAGAACCCGTCATCTCTGGCATCTCAGTAAGGAAAGACCATTAGGCAGGTAACAATCTATTTATTTTGCAAGCTTCACATATTATTATATTTTACATCTATAAATGTGAGAAAACAGTAAGTATTAAGATTTTCGGTATGCAATTTCTTTGCAGAATATCAGTTCAAGGAACTAACAGTGTAACGCCCTCCAACTTGATATAACCTAGCTGGCCACTCCAAGATATATTAAGCTGGAAAGCACTCGCCTACTTGAGTGTCTCTACAATTGCCAGAACAATCGAGCAAACGGTATACATATAATGGACTCAAAACAATAACCTAAGACATGCACAATAACATAATAGATTTAAAACAAAGTATACATTTATAAACAACAAAAGACACTATTGTCTTCCATATTATACATGACTGCAACTCCATCAAAACGTTTACCCATCCCAACCACATTTACACAAAAAGAACTATAGACAACCCCTAACCTACAACTTCAACACTTTTGGGACTCACGGCACTCCGTCATCCATCTATAGCAAATTCCCCTGAAAAAGAAATAGAACAACAAACATAAGCCACAGGCTCGTGTAAGTGATAACCTACTGCCAATGCTTACCTTAAGCAGACAAAAGTCTCAATAGTAATAACCAAAGCCCAAAGCATATAAGGAGTGAATAGATAATATCATGCCTCATAAATAGGTCTTAACCTCAACGAACAATAGCATAGCCCCAAGTAAATAACCGCAATGCAATAAAATTAAACCAATCATCCACACATACGGAATTATATATATATCTATATATATATTTTACTAGATATTTTCAGGGACCACACTTGCAGCCTCCAATGAGGTAATGCCCTATGGCCTCGCAAGTGGCACACAGTAATATACACCCTCCTGAAAATATTACAAAGCTTTCAGGGGTCACTTGCGCCCTATGGCCTCACAAGCGGTCATCTTCCCCCCTGAAAGTTGAGAGGTACGGCCCTGCAGGCGCACACACGCACGTACCTCCCACTAAACCATATATACCATAATCACATATTTCCATATAACCTTATCATATATATATTCATATAGCCAATATATCCAGGATAAGAAACCAATTCCGTCCGTTAAATCATCTGCCATAATTCTTTCACTACACGTAACATCACACTAAGATATATCAATACCCAAAATCACTAAGCCTGTAGAATAGATATCAATTAAACTATCATAAAGAGTAATTCGAAATACCTAACACCATCTCTTACTACATCCAAATAACTTAATTGGTTTGGTATACCTCTATTAAGCATTCATCTATCTAAAGTAAGAAGTGTAAGTAAGAAATCACTTACCTTAAGCGGTATAGTTATGGACACCTAAAACGTGAGAAATCCACCTCTAATGACTCCCAAAGCCAACCCATGATAGCTACAAACTTTTGGTTTCTTAAAGTGGTCGGTACTAAGTCGGTAAAAGAAGAGAAAGAGAACTCTCTCGAACAGTGAAGCTAAGCTTTAATTCTATTTCACTTATGGGCCGGGTTAGTCCTACATGGGTCATGGGTAGCCCACATAACAAAACAAATTAACAAAAGAAAATGAAATTAATTATACTTTAATCATTATATTAAATACACATACAAACAAAATAAAAAAAAAATGGAGTTTCACATTCTCCCCCCCTAAGAAATGAATTTCGTCCTCGAAATTCCAACTTACGTGTGAGTCAAAAAGGTGAGGATATGTTGCTTGGACATCATCCTCTCGCTCCCAAGAGGCCTCCTGCTCGCCATGATGACTCCACTGTACTTTCAGCAAGGGAATAATTCTCTTCCTTAGTACATGTTCTTTTCTGTCAATTATTCGCAATGGGGTTTCGACATAGGAACTGTCCTGCTGCAGATCCAAGTCATCGAGATTAATGACACTTGCATGCTCCTCATCCCTTAAATGCTTCCTTAACATGGAAACATGGAAAACGTTGTGTATCTTTAAAGATGTTTCTCTGGTAACTCCACTTGATATGCCCACCGCCAACTCTTTTCAACACTCTAAAAGGTCCAATATACCTAGGTGCCAATTTCCCTTTCTTTCCAAAACGTTTCACTCCTTTTATTGGTGACACCTTAAGTAATACCATGTCTCCTATTTCAAATTCAAGATCTCTACGACGTCTATCTGCGTAACTCTTTTGTCGGCTTTGAGCTGTCTTGATTCTATCACGGATTACTGCCACCTTTTCAGTAGTTTCATGAACCAAGTCTGGTCCTAAAAGAGAAGCCTCACCGACCTCAGCCCAACACACAGGTGATCGGCATGGTCTACCGTACAAGGCCTCGAAAGGGGCCATACCAATTGTGGCCTGATAGCTATTGTTATACGCAAACTCGATTAAAGGCAAGTGCTCCTCCCAACCACCTTTGAAATCAAGGATGCAAGCCCTAAGCATGTCCTCCAGTACCTGGTTAACTCTTTCGGTCTGACCATCTGTTTGTGGGTGGAAAGCGGTACTAAAGTTTAAGTGTGTACCCATTGCCTTCTGGAAGCTCCTCCAAAAATGAGAAGTGAACTGGCTATCACGATCCGATACTATAGACACCGGTATTCCATGTAGCTTTACAATCTCTTTAATATACAACTTACACAAATCATTCACACCATAAGTTTTTCTGACCGGTAAGAAATGAGCTGACTTGGTTAGTCTATCCACAATTACCCAGATAGTGTCATGACCCCGCTGCGATCTCGGTAACCCTTCCACAAAGTCCATGGTTATATGCTCCCACTTCCATTCCGCCACGGTAATGGTCAGAAGTTTCGGCGCAGGCCTTTGGTGTTCTGCTTTTACTTGTTGACAAGTGAAGCATTTGGACACATAATCAGCGATGTCATATTTCATTCGCTTCCACCAAAACTGACGCTTCAAATCTTTGTACATCTTGGTGCTCCCGGGGTGTACAGTATATCTTTTCTTGTGAGCTTCATCTAAAATATCTCTTTTCAGTTTTGGATCATCCGGAACAACAAGTCGTCCCCTAAGTCTCAAACCACCATCTCCATCAATGGCCCAATCTGATGGGTGCTCACTTGCTATCTCAGAAATTCTTGCATGTGCCCAAGTATCTCTACCCTGTGCTTCTACTACTTTAGTCACAAGAGTCGGTTGAACTGTTATTGTTCCTGTGTAAGTCAGATACTCTTGTGTAAAGGGCTAATCTCAAATTCAGTTAAGGTATTAATCAAGTTCCACCAATACGTCATCAAGAATGCTACTTGAGCATATGGTTTTCTACTCAAAGCATCAGCCACGACATTGGCTTTCCCTAGATGGTACTGAAGCGATAAAGTATAATCTTTAATCAATTCTAACCATCTCCTTTGCCTTAGATTCAAATCCTTTTGTGAAAATAAATATTTGAGGCTCTTATGGTCAGTAAATATCTCGAAATTCTCACCAAATAAGTAATGTCGCCAAAGCTTAAGTGCAAAGACCACCGCAGCCAACTCCAAATCATGTGTGGGATAATTTTTCTCATGGAGTCTTAGTTGTCGAGATGCATAAGCCACCACTCTGCCTCAGATAAGTACAAAGACCTAAACCTTGGTGAGATGCATCTGTGTATACTGCATACCTTACACCACTCTCGGGCATGATCAGAACTGGTGCCGAAGTTAGTTTAGACTTCAAAACATCAAAAGCTCGCTGGCATTGCTCACTCCACACAAAAGGTTCACCCTTGCAGGTTAATCGGGTCATAGGTGCTGCAATCCGCGAGAAATTCTCAATAAAACGCCGATAATAACCTGCCAGCCCAAGAAAACTTCATATCTCGGAAACGGAAGTAGGCGGTTCCCAACTTAAAACTGCCTCTACCTTAGCAGGGTCTACAGCTATACCTTCCTCAGATACAACATGTCCCAAGAATTTGACCTCATTGAGCCAAAATTCACACTTCTCGAATTTAGCATACAACTTATGTTCTCGAAGTGTCTGAAGCGTCATTTTAAGATGTTCTACATGCTCTTCGCGTGTCCTCGAGTAAATCAGAATATCATCAATGAAAACAATAACAAACTGGTCCAAGAAATCTCTGAATACTCGATTCATCAAGTCCATGAAAAATGTCGGGGCATTAGTTAACCCGAATGGCATTACAAGGAACTCATACGAACCATAGCGTGTAACAAATGCAGTCTTAGGTACATCACTAGCACGAACAAGCATCTGATAATAACCAGTCCTTAGATCAATCTTCGAGAACCACTTAGCTCCTTTCAGTTGATCAAACAAATCATCTATCCGAGGTAATGGGTATTTGTTACGTACAGTCACCTTATTCATTTCTCGATAATCAACACAAAGGCGAAATGAACCATCCTTCTTCTTGACAAAGAGAACTGGAGCTCCCCAAGGAGAAGTACTCGGACGAACAAACCCCTGATCTAGGAGGTTTTGGAGTTGAGTTTTCAGCTCTCTCAACTCAATTGGTGCCATACGATACGGAGTTCTAGCTATAGGAGTGGTACCCGGAATTAACTCAATGCTGAATTCAACTTCTCTTACAGGAGGTAGGTATAAAATCTTGCCAAAAACATCGGTATACTCAGCCACAACTTCCACCTGTTTCACACTGACCATATTCTCATCAACATCTAAATGTGCCGTGTAAGCCTCTACTATGGAATTACCCCTGGCAGCCGCAACAACAATTGATTCGTGTCCAGGAATATCTAATGAGACAATCTTTGCAAAGCAATCTAATCTCACATGATACGCTGCCAACCAGTCCATCCCAAGTATCACATCAAAATCGTGCATATCCAACACAATCAGATCAATGGGAAGTTCGAGGTCATCAATCACAACTGGACAACACTTGCACATCCGATTAAGAATCGATGACTCTCCTAGTGGAGTGATTAAGGCTAAAGGTACCAACATAGACTCGGATTGAACACCAATTACAAGCATAAAAGCATGAGAAATAAACGAATGAGTGGCTCCAGAGTCAAACAAAACCCTCGCAGGTCTAGAATAAACAAGAAAAATACCTTCGATTACTGCACCATTAGCTTCCCCATCTCGAGGCATCATTGCATAGACACGGCCTTGTGGAGCTGCTGGTTTCTTATTCTCCTGAACAACTTCTTGACCGATCGCCGGCGATGGTGGTCCTCTTTGGGGTCCCTGCCGCCATGCTCTTTGGGATCCCCGAAGTTCCCGATTTAAAGTGTCCTTGGTCCGATTGTTTTACGCTCATATCGCTCTCTCTCGATCGGTCGCCGATACTCCTGCCCAATATATTTTTCAGGAACTCTACGATCTTCACTTTTATGACCAAACTTGCGATCTATAGCAATTCCCAAAAACCCGTTAACTTTCGGGCACATTGTCCTCGAGCTTGTGACCCATTCGCATCACATCTATGACACCGTCAAAGAAAGGTTTAGATGAAGATCCGATCCTCTCGCTTCTTCTCGAATATCGCATTTGCGACTATCATACTTATTGTATACTCGCTTCCTCAGATCACTACTCTCGGTTTTGGATAATCCTTAGGCCTCCGGTGCTCCACGGTAATCTGTTTCCAACTTCCTAGCAATATCAACTACTTCTCTCAAGGTTGAAAGATTTGACCCTTAACCACAATCCTAAGATCATCATTTTGCAAACCCTCTTCAAACCTGTTTTTAGCCCCTTTGATCCTCATTTAAGTGCAAGTCGGTGGCAAAAGCGGCTCCAACCGGTGAACTTGGTCTCATATTCCGAATTGACATCCTCTCTTGCTTCAAGTTAAGGAACTCCCTCGTCTTAGCAGTTTCTAAGGTGCTAGGAAAATATTGTAATTTGAAACGCCTACAAAATTCTCCCCAAGTGATATTATGGCTTAACTTCCCTCTAGTTCTTGATTTCCACCATATCGAAGCATCTTCATTTAGACAAAGGGGACGCAAGTCTCTCGTTTTCGTACCTCGAATAGTCCATGACATCAAATATATTCTCTAAATCCTCCTTCCACTCTTACGCTTTATTAGGATCTGAAATGCCTCCAAATCTAGGAGGATTCAGCTTCATGAACCTCTCCAACATCTTTTCCCAAGCTTCTCGTTCCAACCTTGGTATGTCTTGTTCAGGTTCACCTTGTACATTTTGGTTTACTTGAGTTGCTTGGCCTCCTCTCTCTAAGCTGCGCAGAAACCCTGCGGGCAATCCGTCGAAATGATCCCAACATATCATCTACCCAAACAGTCTCATTTGTCATTAGCTGCGGTATAGGGTATAGCGCAAGTCTTGGTGCCAGCCGGGAACATTAGTCCCTATATCAGAAAGACGGGCAGTTTGACCTGCTCGACTAACACCTCCTCGTCCTCTACTAGACATTCTGGATGAATATAAAGAAAAGAATAAATAAATATCAATACCTGCATTTAAAGTTAGTGAATTATGGATGTCCCGACCTACAAGTAACATAACATAAAAAAAAAATGACAACACAACACTATTCGTCCTCACTCATTTACTAATACTAATTGTGAGTCCCAAAACCTATTACCCTAATCAATTTAAGGACCTAAAAACCTAGAGCTCTGATACCACTTTGTAACGCCCTCCAACTTGATATAACCTAGCTGGCCACTCCAGGATATATTAAGCTGGAAAGCACTCGCCTACTTGAGTGTCTCTACAATTGCCAGAACAATCGAGCAAACGGTATACATATAATGGACTCAAAACAATAACCTAAGACACGCACAATAACATAATAGATTTAAAACAAAGTATACATTTATAAACAACAAAAGACACTATTGTCTTCCATATTATACATGACTGCAACTCCATCAAAACGTTTACCCATCCCAACCACATTTACACAAAAAGAACTATAGACAACCCCTAACCTACAACTTCAACACTTTTGGGACTCCACGGCACTCCGTCATCCATCTATAGCAAATTCCCAAAAAGAAATAGAACAACAAACATAAGCCACGAGGCTCGTGTAAGTGATAACCCCACTTGCCAATGCTTACCTTAAGCGGACAAAAGTCTCAATAGTAATAACCAAAGCCCAAAGCATATAAGGAGTGAATAGATAATATCATGCCTCATAAATAGGTCTTAACCTCAACGAACAATAGCATAGCCCCAAGTAAATAACCGCAATGCAATAAAATTAAACCAATCATCCACACATACGGAATTATATATATATCTATATATATATTTTACTAGATATTTTCAGGGACCACACTTGCAGCCTCCAATGAGGTAATGCCCTATGGCCTCGCAAGTGGCACACAGTAATATACACCCTCCTGAAAATATTACAAAGCTTTGGGTCACTTAGCTCTATGGCCTCACAAGGTCATCTTCCCTCGAAGTTGAGAGGTAATGGACAAGAAAGACACACACGCACGTACCTCCCACTAAACCATATATACCATAATCACATATATTTCCATATAACCTTATCATATATATATATTCATATAGCCAATATATCCAGGATAAGAAACCAATTCCGTCCGTTAAATCATCTGCCATAATTCTTTCACTACACGTAACATCACACTAAGATATATCAATACCCAAAATCACTAAGCCTGTAGAATAGATATCAATTAAACTATCATAAAGAGTAATTTGAAATACCTAACACCATCTCTTACTACATCCAAATAACTTAATTGGTTTGGTATACCTCTATTAAGCATTCATCTATCTAAAGTAAGAAGTGTAAGTAAGAAATCACTTACCTTAAGCAGTATAGTTATGGACAGCCTAAAACAGTGAGAAATCCACCTCTAACAGCTCCCAAAGCCAACCCATGATAGCTACAAACTTTTGGTTTCTTAAAGTGGTCGGTACTAAGTCGGTAAAAGAAGAGAAAGAGAACTCTCTCGAACAGTGAAGCTAAGCTTTAATTCTATTTCACTTATGGGCCGGGTTAGTCCTACATGGGTCATGGGTAGCCCACATAACAAAACAAATTAACAAAAGAAAATGAAATTAATTATACTTTAATCATTATATTAAATACACATACAAACAAAATAAAAAAAAAAATGGAGTTTCACAAACAGAGACTAAAAGAAATTTACAGTGGTTTAAAAAAGAGTATGAATTGAAGAGTAAAGAATGTCAAGAAGCTTGGAAATCCGTGCGGGAGTTGCAGAATGAGCTCATGCACAAATCCATGCACGTCAGGTCTCTAGGTACATAATGTCATGTACTCATGTATTATGGTAACTTTTCCTGTGTGTTCAAGACTAAAATTGGGACCGTATCTCCACTTTTCTCAGCATATGCTATCAAAGGACAAGTGAAGGAGAAGAGCAGATGGTTTTTACCTCTAAGTGACTTGACTAAGAAATTTAAGGTACTATATTCTACTAGTGTTATTTGCGTTCTTTCTTTCTTGAAATGAATTAAAAATATAGATTAATTATTCAATATTCAATTATTCTCAACTTCTAGGAAGGTCTGTGGAAAAGCTAGAAAGTACGGTTAATGTACCGGCAAGCAAGGTGAAGTAATTTTTTTCCCCTATGATTTGTTTAGTCAGTCATTTTCTAGTTCCCATGCTTTGATTGGGCATCCACTTTGTTAGGTGGATATCGTGAAAAGGGAATCTGAAAGGCAAAGAGAGGACTGAAGATAGAACTTGAGAAAAATGCAGATGGCTATCCAAGTACTAGTTTCTGATCCCAGGGAACTTGAGAAAATTCATCAAAGGTGATTTCTATCTTTAGTGCTCATGGCTATTGATGTTGCATTTCATAAGTCAGCTTATGTGATTTATGTAAACCCATAGTTTCATTACTCTGTGTGTAATGTAAAACATTGTTTTTCAGATATCATATATTCCCTAAGATATATTACATAAATATTCCTTTCCTTCCTCCCATATTTCGGATATCATATACTCTGTTTAGTTCCTTTCATGCATTGGTACGACATCATTGCTGAAGTAAGGTAATCTGGATATGAAACATATATACACAAAGAAGTGTTTACAGAAGGACACACACTAGAAAAGAAAACTCTTGTCATTACAATACCCATGATCCACTTCAATACCTACTACTTCCTTACAGTTATCTAGAGCGCTGGTGTTGCGCCTATCATACAAAAAAGAAAGTGTTACTGATTGCAGAAGGACACAAACTTAAGTCTGGTCATTACAGAAACAATGACCTGTCATCAACTATAAACGCCATTTAGTCGTAAATTGGATCAATTCAAAAGGTGTTTAGCTGGTGGCAGTAGAGCAACTGCGCCCCAAAGAGGATGTGTATACTTCTTGAAAATGGCTTGGAGCTTGTCCTCGCTGGCCATCGAGTGGAAGTGAGCCAACATCTTGGCACAGTCCAGAAGCTGTGATTCAGAAAAACCAGTGTAATGTTACCAAGATCAGCAGCAATCTTCACCACAAGGTATGTGGTAATGATTTTCCATGCATCTAGAGAATATTAGGATGGTTTGTCATTGAGTCTAGGTGAGTAAGTGCATGTCTGAGAAACCCGAGTTACATGACACCTCTTGGCACTGGTGCATTGCCAGACTAAAAGAGGACATTGCTTTGGTTCTTAGTGGCCAAATCTTACAACTTTGCAATGAGAACCTTGATTGTGACATACAAGAGTATTTCGATTAACCTCAGCTAATTCTTACAGAAGTAGTCAGTCAGCCTGCTCACCGAAACATAAGACGTTAACGTTTTTGAAATCCACCCTTCCAGACAAAACCAAATATAAGTTTTTAGCTCGATTGAACTTTGCTTAGTGTTTTACAGAAAATGTTCAGCTAACCTTAGCTAACTTTTTAAAAAGGTTCGTTGAAAGTTGATATAATTCCTCACGTCGGGAGATGTTTATAGACATTGCCACTTTTCTTTTCCTTTGCTTGCATGCTTTTACTATTATTTTTACTACTCTTATATATGATACAAGATAACAGACACTTGTTGGTATCAAACTAGTGTCAAAAGTTAACTTTTCTTTTAGTTTTACAAAATAAGCCATATTTATCTATGTTACTTGGGGAGAAAGGAATTAGATCAGAGGTTGAACAATGTAAAGCTTGTTATGAAATAGATAAGGACAATTTAAAAATGAACCCTTTACACAAGCTTCATACACCTGGAACACTGTACTGAGTTGCATTACAAGTATTTGTTAACTATTCATTTCTTACTTCCTAACCACTAATTATTGATTAATCACTAGATGGTTGGCGTTGTAGTTAGCAATTAGAATGTAGTAATCACATGAAAGTGGTGTTTGAATAGGAAGCACGTGAACATATTTTTGTTTCTGATTTTATATGAAGTATATTTTTCAGTTTCTTAAATTAGCTTTGTGATCGTAAGTGGGTATGCATCAAGTGGAACCTCTGCCCAAAAAGTCCAATGTGATGAATACTTTATCAATACAACAGTGAGTCATATGTTCATACCCATCAACATTTTGCCGTTGATTACTTATGAAATTTGGTGTCATAAATTTTTCTTTTATTGTAGATTTGTGTTGGAGGATTAGATCCAAGTGTCGATCTTGAAGATCTCAGGCAGACATTTTCTCAGTATGGAGAGACTACATCTATGAGAATTCCGGATGGGAAAGGATTTGGGTTTGTCGAATTTGCCAATAGGTATGGGGAATTATGTCAGCATGTATAATGAAATGCAAATTGATCACTTGCATATGGTTTAATTCTTTAACTAACAAGTGATCTTCCATTTCTTCATTATTCTTGCAGAAGTAATGTTGAGGAGGCATTGCTTAAGCTTCATAGGACAATTATTGGAAAACAAACAGTTTATCTCTCATGGTGCAAAAATCCAGCAAACAATAAGCAGGTACAATTGGTATCCACACACACACAGATACAAGAGAGAGAAGGAAAATAAAATGAAACTGACAAAATCGTTACAGAGCTGTTTTTCTTCACTGTTTCTGATTTTCACTCTGTTATCAGTTTTTGTGATGATTCTTTTATGTTTGTTTGCCAGCTGAGGGTGAATCAGGGAAATCAGTGGAGTGGAACATATTATGGAAGTCAGATATCCAAAGGATATGAGTATGCTGCTGATAAGCACCCAAAACTGTAATATTAAACCCCGAGAGACATAGCATTTTGGTCAATTATGTGTTTAATAATCATGAAATAATTATATTTTCATACTTTTGCAGGTTTTCGTAGTTAACGTGAATATGATGATAAAATATGCATCGAAGTACGGGAATACTGGAATTCTTGAAGTCTTCCCACTTAGCTCCAGTGAAGCCCAACAAAGCCTGACTAGAGTCAAAGTTTCTAAAGGAACAAAACCAGTGCAAAACGGGTCCACATGTAAAGAAGCAGCAAACTTTCGAAGCTCACATCTTTCAAACCTGGATGCCGACTTCGGCTAGTGAACTGCCAAAGCAACCAGGGCAACGAACTCTATGTAAAGACAAAAAGTTGTAAAAACACCAAAATCGGCGCCACCACTGGACACACCACGTGGACCCACTCTGCAGGCCCAAAAGGCATGACGAGTCAGCATAGGCAGGTGGCAAGTGATGGTCACAATTTTGTGCCACCTTGCAAAAGGAAAAGACACGTACCAATTCAATATTTTGAATTGAATTGGGCAAAAGGACAAAACAAAACATAAAGTTTGGTTTGATATGGGACAAGAAGACAAAAACCAAATTAAAATAGTTCGAGACAAAACTTTGTGTTTCAAAGTTTTGAAGGTATCAATTTGAGAAAAGGACGAAACCAAATTAAAAGGCTTCACGAGAGGGAACAGCCTATATATATGAGGGGGTCTTCAGTTTTTATTTCTTCTTTAGCCTTGGCTCATTAGTTAGTTGGTTTTAGTCTTTAGCAGATAGTTTAGCTTTCCATTATGCAGTTTCATTCCGTCAATTTCTCCTTCAAGTAGCTTAGCAGCTTCAGTACTATAAGTTCTTTCTTCTTAATAAAAGTAATTTCTTTTAAAGTTTAATTCCTATTCTGCATTTACTTATTTATTGTATACAACAAGTTTAATTATTCCTCCAATGACCATGAACTAATCCCCCCCCCCCCCTCAGGGGGAGGGTTATGATGCTCATGTGAGAATCCGGATTGACACTCTAATGTTCTAAAATCACTACTTAGGAATTAGGTGTAGATTATACATCCGGTTCCAAAATGATTGAGATTGTCTAAGTTTGGAGTGCTGTTGCTCCAGAACAGTCTCGCGAGAGACCCAAAATGTCTCGCGCACGACTCTATGGTGTCAGACAGCTCTCTAATTTGTCCAGCTGATGTAGAATCGAACCAGGAGTTGAAATGATATTCCAGAGATGAAATATTAGTTCAACTCCTTATGCTAGTGAGATACGCTCAGAGATGCGTGAATTTCTCTAGGGATCGATACTCGACGTCATCTCAGGTTTGTCTATGAACTCGAGACGGATTAGAGCTGTAGTGATGTGATAGTATAAACTGTTGAAAATGATTCTTGCATGAGTACGATTAACCCTCTTCTTGTTTCTCTATCTTTGTTTATTTACGTCGAAATCACCGTTATTAATTTACATTACTTGCATTACCTTTAATTTACTTAAACCAACTAAATAACCTAAAATCCTACTCACCAAAAGTTGTAAATCTATTTGTAAACCTTGCCGAGCCCTAAGGTATGGACGATCCTTTACTTGACCTATCCTACCAAACCCACGTGAGTAAGGTAACTTGACTAAACGGACGACTAACGGACTTTGGATTTTGGACTGTGGACCTCGGACTTAAGTAAAACATAAACCTTAAATTACTGTTTTATCAAATGGTGTCGCTGCACGCTGAAGGACTCTGAACATTTAACGTAATAACTGGAATACATCAAACAAAAACCCCCTCCCCTACCCCCTTATCTTTTTTATTTTCATTTCTTTTGCAATACTAACGTGTTACGTACCTGTTTGCCCCAACTTTTTCTACTAACAAATATCTGTAAACCAGATCTTGTTTATCATTATTAGCACAGTCTAAGTATTTCGTAGGAAGTTGCAGTACTGAACTAATAAAAGAGTCTCGGACGAGACTATATTAGTAGCGCGCGAGACTAACCTGGAGTATCAACACTTCGGTTTTTAGGTACAAGCCACTTTCCTTCTCAGTACTATTTTGGACTCTCTAGTCCTGTTTATCCACCATCCCGTAAGTTTACGAGCTCAAGAGTTAATTCGATCGTTGTACGAGGAATAGCAGGACGCCAGGTTTCGAATTCTTAAACTCCTCAAACTTTGTCGAGGATATTATTTGGTTGTTTACTATAACCTGTTTTACCCCGCATATTTGTGCGTTGGCATGAGAACTCTTTGCATGTAAATGTGGTTCATCATTGCATATTCACGTTAATACGATTAATATGATTCGAATATATCTGGATGTATGCGTAATTTCAAACCACCTGCTTAGATTATTTTTGTATGTGTATGTTACATCAACTCACATACGCGGTATTCATTTGCATGAGTTCATTCTCGACATTCCCCTAGCCCACATATAGTTGAACGTATCGGTAGCTATAGATTATTACATGCGTAAGACATATTTCTATTCACATATAAGTAATATAGAGTTACATGTGTAGACTTCCTGTGTAAAACTAGCATGTGTTAATCGTATGTTTAGTTTTCTATTTTGGCATCTATCGTTTTTAATTGCATGTTTCGTAAACATATCTCCATAATACATTAATTACGTAAACTAAAAAATAATAAAAAAAAATAATATTTAAAAAATAAAATTTAAAACACAAAATAATAAAATAATAATAATAATATAAAATAATAAAATCCTAATAATAAAAATTTCAATATAATAATCTTAATAATACCCCGCATAATACACCATCATAAATCATCATCCTATTCCATCAGTGTCTAGCAAACGTGAAAGATTGAGGTTACCTAATTAAGGAACGTACTACCACGAAAAACCTCCCTCAAATCTCTCTTGTGACCTGGCTACTGGAGTATTCACACGTTATCCTAGCTTACCTGCTCAAGTTAGCAACAACTTAAGAAGACGTGCTTCACCTCCCTTCTTCCTTAATTCTAAATCCTCCTGTCATAATCCGTTCTTTATGAGCCTAAAATTAAAACTTGTGTTTGTATGAGACTACGGTCTGGTACTAATAAGGAATTAGAACTTACATATCGTCGTTGGAAATACAATAATCAACTGCTTAAGTTATCTCCTAGACATAATTCTTCCTCCGTAAACCAACCTTGTCAAGTATCTTCGTTGCCATTATCTCTCTTAGTTATGGCCCAGGAAAATTTCACAGTTGAGAAACCCCTTTTGGATTTCTATACTTCCTTACGAGAAGGACCTGCTTCCTGCATTAAACTCGATGAGATTGCAGGAGATTTTCACATTCCGCCAAACATTTTCGATTTGTTACTTGTTTACCATGGTCTAGACCATGAAAAGCCATACAATCACCATCATCGGATGCAACAAGTAGTCACCAATTTCCGCCATCTAACTGTTACCAATGAACAAGTCTTGCTTAGATTGTTTCCCTTCACCTTAGCTGATAAAGCTTCAATTTGGCTCGCAGGGGAAGCGCCGCAATCCATTGACACATGGGCCAAACTCGTACAAGCATTCATAATAAAGTTCGATACTCAGAAGAAAACTACAGAAATGTTTCAGAAGATTCAATTCTTTCGCCAGCACCCCATGGAATCCTTTTCGGAAGCATGGAGTAGATTTACTAATCTGCTTCTCGAATGTCCCCATCATCAACTCGACACTGCTGTTTTAGTCCGTTCATTCTTTAATGATCTCTCTTACCATCAAAAGAAAACATTAGATATCATGAACGGTGGTTGTTTCATGGACAAAGGTGCTACTGAAGCATACACTTTTCTTGAGAAACAGGCTTCACAAAGCACCCATTGGGGTAACACTGATTCTTCCAGATCTTCTAAAGACACTCCTACCAAAGTTACGTCTATGGTCAAAGTTAAACCGGATCCGGAATTAAAAACTCTGATCGAGTCCCTAACCAAAAAGGTCGATGCTCTTTCGGTTCAAGTAAATGATAAAAAAAACCTAAACAAGTTATGGCTGCCAACGCTTCCCCATGTCCTCTTTGCTTAAGTCCTGAGCACGCCGATTCTTATTGTCCTTTGGCATACGAGTGCCCTCCCCAACCATCTAAAGAGGCTTGTGCTTTCAACATCCCTAATGCACCTTGGCGACAACATCCGAATTTGGCTTGGCCCCCCTTTGCCCAACAACAAGCTCCTCCGGGTGTCAACAACGTTCCTGTACGACCACCCGTGAACTACAATTCCTACCGTCAAGGAAATCTTCCGCAATTCCAGCAAGGGCAAGGTAATTTTCCCAACAATGCAAATATAGGGTACCAAAACAACCGCAGCCTTGTTCCCGCTAATCAAGGATATGGCTACCAAAATCAACCCGTAAACAATAACCGTGAACTTGTTCCTGCTACTCCACTGGTACAATCTACTGCCGATAAAACAACTGAAACTTTTCTGACTTACATGAATTAACATAATCAAATCCTATCATCTATCCAACAATCTCTTCAGCTGTGAGCACAGGATAAAAGTCAAAAGGGCGTGTTTCCTGGCCAAGCAGTGCCAAACCCGAACCCCACAAACACTGCCTTTGAACTCAACAATGCACCAGGATCTAGTAATCCCAGCCAGGGTGATGTAAATGCCATTACCACTCTTCGTTCTGGCCGATCCATCGACAATTACATACGTATGCCAGACGTCGAATCTACGGAAGCCGCGGCTGATGTCCTTCCAACTCCTACCTCGCAACCTATAGTGGATGAAGTTATTCCTTTCAAATCTACACCCACGTCCCTAGGGAAAGACGCCACTGATCCATATGCGCGATTCCGCCCAAAATCTTCGTTCCATGCCCATTTGGCAAAGAACAAACCTTACGAACATTTCGATGAGATCCGTGAAACCTTCAAAAATTTGACCATAAACCTACTTTTTCTAGATACGCTTAAGCATTTTCCCAAGCATGCCAAGTTTTTGAAGGACATGTGTACCAACAAACGACATACAAATGTTCCATAACAAGCGTTCCTTACTAAGCAGTTTCCCTCGATTACTAGTACAAATGATGTGGTTAAATACAAAGACCAGGTCGACCAACTGTACCATGCACGTTGGGTGACAAGTATACTGCTACCGCATTTTTAGACCTAGGCGCCAGTGTTAACCTACTTCCCTACTAATTATTTAAGCAGTTACGTCTTCATGGACTAAAACCTACCAATATGACTCTGCAACTCGCGGATCGCTCCATCAAGTACCCAAAGGGCATAGTAGAAAACGTCATAGTCAAGGTCCAAGATTTTTACTACCTAATTGATTTTGTCATTCTAGATACCGAAGTAGCCTATGACTCCATTCCTATCATTTTGGGACATCCATTTCTTGCAACTGCTAACGCTCTCATCAATTGTCGAGACGGTTCAATGACATTGTCTTTCGAGAACCTTTCTGTCAAAGTCAACGTGTTCAAATTAATGAAACAATTTCCCAATCCTATAATGGAGGGTGAGATTAGCTTGGTCGATAGTCTGGCACAGGAATATTTTAAAAACTCCTTTCCCCCATACGAGGTACACCAATTTCTTTTTTTTTGATAATCCTGAGTTTGACGATGACTCGTACATTAAGGATGTCCACGCATTATTAGAGTCAATATCACTATTTTACCCTACTGCTGCAATACCAACCGATCCAGACGAACCTGACTCGCTCTTTTCCATTGAAGAGACGGTCGCTCACGAATCCTTGATCCCCAATCCTCCAACTCTGGATTTAAAACCTCTACCCTCTGATTTGAAGTACATGCATCTCGATCCCAATGGTAGTCACCCTATAATAATTTCTTCTCACTTGACTATCGACAAAGAAGCACGTTTGATTCATGTCATTCGTGAACATCGCTTCGCTATTGGATGGTCCTTAAATGATATAAAAGGAATAGACCCTAGTGTATGCACACATCGCATACATCTGGATGACGGCACAAAAACATCGAGAGAACCGCAATATCGTCTTAACCCCACCATGAAAGAGGTGGCGAGGGGGAAAGTTTTACGTTTACTTGATGCGGGTATCATATACCCTATCTCTGATAGTGACTGGGTTAGTCCTGTGCATGTTGTTCCCAAAAAGTTTGGCATTCAAGTTGTACAAAATGAAAATGGTGAATGCATCTCCACTCGCATTCCATTAAAATGGAGAATTTGCATTGACTATCGCAAACTTAATGCCAGAACACGTGAAGATCACTTCCCTCTCCCATTCATTGACCAGATGCTAGAACGTTTAGCCGGTCATGCTTACTACTGTTTTCTTAATAGCTATTCCGGCTACTTCCAAATTGTCATTGATCCTGCCGATCAAGAAAAGACAACTTTCACATGTCCCTTTGAAACCTTTACATACAAACGAATGTCTTTTGGTCTTTGCAATGCCCTGGTACTTTCCAACGTTACATGCTTCACATTTTCAGTGATATGGTGAAACGTTATATGGAAGTCTTCATGGACGACTTTTCCATTTATGGAAATTTCTTTGACGACTGCCTATCCAACCTTTCTAAAGTGTTAACGCGTTGCAAAGAGAAAAATCTAGTACTTAATTGGGAGAAGTGTCATTTCATGGTTACCAAAGGACTTGTTTTAGGTCATATTGTTTCGAAAGACAGGATAGAGGTTGATAAATCTAAAATTGTTAAAATTTCTTCGCTATCTTTCCCATGAACAGTTCGTGATATCCGTGCCTTTTTAGGCCACGCTGGATTTTACAGGCGATTCATTCAGGATTTTTCTAAAGTTGCTCGACTTTTAACCAATCTCCTACTTAAGGATGCGGTATTCGACTTCAATTTTAATTGCAAACAAGCTTTTGAAACTCTAAAAACCGCTCTGACTACCGCTCCTATCATTCAACCCCATGATTGGTCTCAACCATTCGAACTGATGTGTGATGCTAGCGACTTTACTATTGGCGTCGTACTAGGCCAACGACGTGATGACAAACCCGTTGTCATTTACTATGCTAGTAAAACTTTTAATGACGCTCAACATAATTACACAACAACTAAGAAAGAGTTCCTAGATGTTGTCTATGCTTTGGATAAGTTTCGCCCTTACCTAGTTGGATCATCCACCATCGTATATACTGACCATGCCGCACTTCGGTACTTACTTGCGAAAAGGGACGCAGAACAACGATTATTCCACTAGATCCTTCTCTTGCAAGAATTCACCTTGAAAATCAAAGACAAAAAAGGAACCGAAAATGTCGTGGCCGACCATTTAGCAAGGCTGGTTAGTGACAATGATAGTGATTCTGAAGCCATCTGTGATTCCTTCCTAGACGAATATCTATACTCTATTTTCTCCTCTCCATGGTACGCAGATATCGTTAACTACCTAGTTACTGAGGAAGTTACTTCCTCTTGGTCGCGTCCTGATCGTAAAAAGTTCTTATCTACTATAAAATTTTATTTTTGGGATGACCCCTACCTCTTTAAGTATTGTTCCGACCAACTCATTCGTCGCTGCATTCCCAACTGGGAGCACACCGACGTATTATCTTTTTGCCATGAACAATCTTGCGGTGGTCATTTCAGTGGGAAGAAAACTATGGCCAAGGTGTTACAATGTGGTTTTTATTGGCCTACCCTTTTTCGCGATGCACATGAACATTGCATAGCTTGCATTCATTGTCAGCACCTAGGTCGAATTACCAAACACAATAAGATGTCCCTTAATCCTATCTTAATTATGGAAATTTTTTATGTTTGGGGCATTGATTTTATGGGACCCTTCCCTATTTCTCAATGTTTTCTCTACATTCTAGTCGATGTAGACTATGTGTAGTGTCCAAATGGATTGAGGCATTCGCATGTCGCTCAAATGACCATAAGACTGTCGTGAAATTTGTAAAAGAAAATATTTTCTCTTGTTTTGGTGTCCCCAAAGCTATCATCAGTGATGGGGGTACACATTTTTTTAATAAAATTTTCGGGTTTTTAATGAAGAAATATAGAGTTACTCACAAAGTTGCTACTCCGTACCACCCACAGACGAGTGGCCAAGTGGAAGTCTCCAACAGAGAGATAAAGTCCATTATGGAGAAAACTGTCAATCCATCAAGAAAAGACTGGTCTCTCCTCTTATTGGATGCCTTGTGGGCATACCGAATAGCATTTAAGACACCTATAGGGATATCTCCTTACCGTATTGTTTTTGGAAAACTTTGTCATCTGCCAGTTGAACTTGAGCATCGTTCCCTTTGGGCCATTAAAAGCCTCAATTACAATATCAACGCGGCAGATGAGAAGCAAAAACTGCAATTAAATAAGCTTGAGGAGATTCAGAGTGATGTTTATGATCTCTAGAAATCCTACAAAGCTAATATGAAAAGAGTGCACGACAACCACATTTTGCGTAAAGATTTCAAAATTGGCTAAAAAGTTTTACTGTACAACTCCAGATTACACATTTCTCCTGGTAAATTGAAAACACGATGGTCTGGTCCTTTCATTATGTCTGATGTGACCCATTATAGGGCAATCTTTTTGCTTAATCCAAAAGATAATATCGAATTTCAAGTAAATGGACAACTCCTCAAACATTACCATGAATTATACTCCCCAAATGTTGAACAGACTCTTCTTCAGGATCCAGTCTACATAGACTAGATGTTTCATTTGGCATATTCAATCTTGTTTCTGTTGAGAGTACGCCATTTTCGTAATCGGGCCATTTTCGTAATCGGGCCATCTTCTATTTTATAATCTCAAAAGTTCTTTGAAGTGTGTGGTTGCAAGCACCAGAACCTTAGTCCACAAAAACTCTTTTCAGAACTGAGTATAAATGTCTTCTGCAACGCGAGCAAATGTTCCTGCTGGTAAACGATGGGTACCAAAAATTTCCCCTCCTTCCTTCTCTTCCCTTTTCTACTATCTGCCTCACGAACTTTAGCTAATCATTTGGTGTAAGTCTCACTCATCATGAATAGGTAATAGTCGTAGTACTTTTGCTCGTAAACGACGTGCGCGAAGGATGGGGTGGTGTTTGCATTGTCAAACACCTTTCTGTTCAGGTCTTAACTTCCTATCCGATACTAGTCAGTATAAGGTATACTTTTGTCTGACACCAGCTGCGCAGGATAAACTTCGTCGCTGCGCCGTTTCTCCCATGGGTTGGGAATTGTCTTGAGAATCTGACGTTAAAAGACTCGATTCGTCTTGAGGATCTGACATTAAAAGACTCACCTTGTAGATATGTATATATTGTTGCCTTTTAAAAATTCCCCTTGCATTAAGTTGTGCACATAGAGATTCGTGTTCAACCTCGAATGTTGCATACTTGGAAATCGTACGGGTAATGGATTCCACCAGACCAACCCCTAGAATTGGTTACTTTGAGTTCCCTTTGGGGCGGTTTGAGGATAGCCGTATGTAATAAGGGCAATATTATTAGACCGTAGCGCACACGGTCAAGGATGGTACCGTCCTGCCCCTAACCCCATAATACATAGAGGTAAAGCCACAGTTTGGCTGGATTGGGTTTGCTCAAGAGCCGATATGACAGTTGCCTATGAATTTAGATGGTGACTCGTCTGGACATCCAGTGTTCTTCACGTAGATCTCCCTTATATATAAAGAAAAACTCTGTTTATAAATAAAACATCCCTCCTTCTTTTCAGAAAAACTGTTGTGACCTTTGAGAATGACTCATATAATTGGATGGCATTTTTTATGCCGACCATTTTGATAGCTCATTCATCCAATTCGGAGTCCGAACGAGTCGTGGGTGAGCGTTTAGATTTTTTTAGGCTTAAATTGGGCTTTAGGCTTGATTTGGCCTTGGGAAAAAATTTTGGCCCAACCAAATCTTGTTATTCTCGGCCCATTTAAACCCGAGACACCCATCCCATGCGTCACAATTTCATTTTTCTTCTTCCCTAAAATCCGGATCTTGTTCCCTCACGATTTAGTCTCGCACGAGATAGGCCCATGTTAAAACCAAATCTCGCGCGCGGGACCCCCACATCTTAGAATCGAATTCCCTTCTGTCAGCAACTCTAATTTCTCCCCCTCATCTCAAATCAATATCCAGCCTCTTCCTATGATCACCAATGGCCGGAAACAGGCGAATTTCGGTGGAGAAAGTTTTTGGAGCTCTATTTGAAAATGGGATGTTTGCTCCATTCTTCGATACGAAAATACACTCTAGAGGATGGGATTATTTGTTGTATGCCAATGGCGGGTTCCATTCAATGGATTTGGTGATGAAATTTTACGACAATGGGAGCTTTAATGGTGACCACTTTTAGGTCACCGTCGACGGTGTACGCCGCGAAGTCACACCCACTTTGATCTCCGAGATTATGGGCATTCCTCTGGTTGACCACGTGCTGACTCAACAGCAGTCCATGTATCCACAGACTTATGACCTAATACTAGATACGCTAATCGAGGGCGAGTACAATATGGATAGGAAATGCGCCAGATCGGTATTTCGGGTGCGGAACGGAACCACCGGTCGCGGACTCAATGGTCGAACGTAACGTCATTGGCACCTCGAAGCCATCGGACATCAACAAGACATTCCTCCACCTACTCTGGATCCTCCAGGAGCGAAAGGGTAACTTCTGCATAGTCACCTTTCTTTTTGATATCATTACACATGCCACCCTCAGGTCAGCCCCTCTTAACGTTCTTGTAATGCAAGTTATGATTAATTTAGATTTCCTGTCTGCCACCCCGTTACTCCCTATGCCACTATATGAGAATATGCTTATTTTCAAGAAATGCATATTGGCCCCCTGGAAACCCACAAAACTAATGGCAGCTGAGCACGCTAACGTAGGTCCATCTCACCCACCTTCTTTGATGAGACTGCTATGAGTAAGATGAGCCATCCTATGGATGCCTTACGTGCTATGAACAGTGGCATGAGAGACATGTACACTCGCCAGGTATCGATAAAACATACCTTGGGTGAGTTAAGGACGGATATGACCACTCGCTACGAGTCACTGACAGACAGCATGGGTGAATTTCAGCAAGAAATGTGAACTTTCATGAATGTATTTCAAGAGCAAATGACTACTCGCCTGAACCAGTTCTAGCGAATGCTCATAGCGAACCAGCATCAGTTTCAAGCTCAGGTGATGGATACTTGATAAGAGCCCAAAACTGTAATTTTAACCCCTTAACAATATTACTTTTAGACCAATTGATTAATAAGTAAGAGTTAGTACTGTTATCGTGTTCTTGTGTATTTCAGGCATTGGAGTCGAATATGTGCAAAAATGCGTCTCTTTTGTGAGATAAAAAAGCAAAGGTTGGTTGTTAAGAAGTTCTATGATAAAATGCCAAGATTCAAGGAGAAAAAGCCTTTTTAAAGCCCGGTCAAAGCTGAAAAGTCAAAGTCAATGTGGGTAGAAACAGCGTCCAAAAGTCAGCAGAACTACCGAAGGCCGTATCTTTGGACTCAGACCTTAAAATTGGGCCTACGTTATGTCAAAACGACCGGCTCGAAAAGAGCTTTCTAATGGTCTAAGCTTTGACCAAATCAGACAAGCAGAAGTGGACAAAAAGGCTATTGAAGTCATTTCCAACTGAAAACTCCTTCGTGGACTGAAGTAATGAGGTTTTGAGCTCAATTTTCCGGCCCAAAATATGGCTCCTCAGCCCATGCACGAATTTGTGGATCTGGTCTCCTCTATATGGGAGACAAATACTTAGCTCTTAAGCATCTTAGTTTTTACTTAGCAATTATCCAATAACTTAGTTTAGATCTAGTTTTTTACATGGAATAGAATTAGTTTTTAGAACAAAGAATGAATATTATTTATAATCAGATTTAGTTTTATAATAAATTATTAGTTTTTTATGTCAATTTATTTTATTGATTCAATTCTTATTTAGCTTTAGTTATCTTAAATTCATAATTAGTTTGTCTTAATTTGATAATTAGTTAATCATAATCTTAGTTCTAAATTAGTTTTAAATCCTGTTTTAATTCATTTTGAATCTTAGACTATTTTTAAATTAGATTTATAAAGTTTAATCATTTATTCAGTAATGAGTTGTTCTAGTTGTTCTCGTTTTAGAAATGATAGTATAATAATTCAAGGCTAAAATCTCAATTAGAGGGGTTTTAAGAAGCCTTGATGAAAACTTGATTGTTGTTAGCGTAGAATAGTTCGTAATATTCTATTTCATTTTAAAAAGTAATTAGTTCACCATGGGAATGGGTTTGATTACTTCACATGCTAGTTGCTAGTTGGTAGAGATTACCATGAACAATTAGGAATTAGAAACACCCAATTGTTATGTGAAAGCATTGCAATTCGGATTATGACATTTCTTCGTTAGTTTATTAAATCGAATCAAGGTGGAATCAAATTCTCCTAATTCCTTATCATATTGTCAATTTAGTATCTCCGTAGTTGAATTATCATATCTTGATTAGTTGAGTTACCATTGTAGTATAATTTCCATCGTTACTTTCATTGACTTGATAGACTGATTATCGTAGTTAACATTGAATTCTAAAGAACTAGGAATGGAACGAATTCTCTACTCCAACTATATTGAACGATAACGAGAGTAGAAAACTTTGATAATATAAGCCTGAAAATAGTTTTAGCTTTACATTTGAGTTCCATCGCTTATGTGTAGGTAAAACTATCATTTTACCCTTTTATCAAATGGCACCGCTGCCATCTTAGTTCTGTTTAGAATTGTTTTCGTTCGTATTGTTAGTCTTCCCAAAGTCCCATTAAACCCACCCACCCTTGTTTGGTTCAGAAACTAAAAAAAAAATCCCAAAAAAAGCCTGAGAGCGCCCCGCGCCCATCCAAAGCTAAGTTCGAGCGCCCCCTGCACTGAAACGCCTGTAACTCGAGTTACAAAGGAGCGCAACCTGCGCCCTATCTAGGCTATTTCTAAGTGCGACCCGCGCCCTTTTCTGAGCAGCCCGAATTTCACTGGTTAGTACAAACTTCCATTTCTTCAAGTTATTCAGTGTTTCTAACTTGTTAAACACACTGAGCTAGCGTATACAAGACGTTATTCATAAGCGAAGCAAGGAGACATTCAGGTACTTCTTTCTTCCACTCCTCGCATCTCCTGTTAGAGGATTTATACTAGCATATTAGGATTATTTTGACTGTTGTCGTATTTCTTTAATATTGGACTTAGCCTTGCATGAGATTAAGGTCAGGTAGAGAAAAAACGATTAACGTAATCTATCGTGAACGTCAACACACACATATATCTAGTATACCACACACTACACCTGAAATAATGGCTGAAGAAAGAGAGTCTCCTCTCTCTGACTTTTTCAAAGCCTTGAACAATAACCCGAAATCTTGCATCGTTCTTGCAGACGCAGTGGGGGATTTCCGAATCCCCCCAAATATATTTAATTTGTTACCCATTTTTCATGGGTTAGACCATGAAAAACCTTATCAGCATATGCGTAGGATTGAACAAGTCCTTACCATATTCCATCATCCTACGGTTAGTGCAGAACAAATTAAACTGAGTGTGTTTCCTTTCACCCTAGCTGACAAGGCGGCGCCTTGGTTAACTGCCCAAGCGCCTAATTCTGTGGACTCATGGGCCAAACTTGTTCAACTATTTATGGAACATTTTACCCACCATCGAAGACAAAATGAAATGCTTTCCAAGATTCATTTTTTTCGACAGAATCCTCATGAATCATTTTCAGAGGCTTGGAATCGTTTCACTGACCTTCTTATAGAGTGTCCATATCATAACCTTGCGAAAGACACGTTAGTTTGTGCCTTTTTCAAGGGACTTTTACACCACCATAAAGAAGTCCTTGATATAATGAATGGGGGTAGCTTCCTTAATAAAGGAGCCTCAGAGGCTTATAAGTTTTTAGAAGATCAAACAAAGCGTAATAATAATTGGGGGGATAGTGACGATATCCCCCGCTCCGCTAGTTCTTCAACAGTTAAGACCACCGGTATGTTTGAGATTAAACCCGATCCTGAGCTTAAAACTTTAATCGAATCTCTCACTAAAAAGGTAGAAGTTATTTCTGTTCAACAAAAGCATATCCCCATCATGAATGTCAACTCTAATCCATGTAATTTCTGTTTGAGTCCTGAGCATCCCGACACCTATTGTCCTCTCGCCTATGAACAACAAACATCACAACCAGATAATGTTGCTCAATTAATAGCTATCCTATTATTAAACGCCCCTTGGAGACAGCATTCCAACTTCAGTTGGAGAAATAATCAACAAGTTACACCTCCAGGGTATAATAATCAAAATTTAAGGCCAACAAACAATTACAACCAAGCTCCACCGAGACAAGGACAAGGACAAAGGAATTATAATAATTATAACAATAATACTTATAATGCTAATAGAGGTATCGCTCCGATTAATCATAACTATCACAACCCACCTGTTAATAATCAACGTGACATAGTTTCTGTCACACAACCTGTAACAAACACTCCTCCACAACCGGATCATTTCGACGCCTTTATGCAAACCCAACAACAAATTTTACAGTCCATCCAACTTTCCTTACAGCAGTTAGCCCAAGAGAAAGTACAACCCAAAGGTGTATTTCCAGGTCAAGCGATACCTAATCCTAAAATAGCAAACACAGCCTTTGAGGTAAACGGTAATACTAGTAAGGACAATGTAAACGTAGGTGAACTAAATGCCATCACCACTCTCCGTTCTGGCAGAGTGGTTGATAACGCCATAACTATGCCTATAGTTACCCCACCAGTAGTCCCTACACCGGATATTGAACTAGATACCGAAATAGAAACTGAAGATCCTACCCCTGTAGACGTACCAGTTAAACCACAACCTAAGAAATAGAAAGCCAAGGTTAGACATCATGTTGATCCATATGCTAAATATAGAGAGAAACCACCGTTTCCCTCGAGATTAGCAATGTTAAACAAGGATACAAACTTTGACGAGATTAGAGAAGTTTTCAAAAATATAACGATAAACCTACCCTTTCTTGAAGCAATTAAAAAATTATCTCACCATGCTAAGTTTCTTAAATAGTTGTGCACTACTAGGCGTAAGACAAATATTCTCAAAGATGCCTTTTTAACTGAACAGTTTCCAACTTTATCAGAACATAATTGAATCGTTAAGTACAAGGACCCTGGTCGTCCTACTGTATAATGCACCTTAGGAGATTCTCACATGACAACCGTGCTATTAGGCCTGGGGGCAAGTGTTAACTTACTCCCATATTATTTATATAAACAAATAGGTCTACAGGAGATGCAACCTACTAAAATGACGTTGCAATTAGCGGATCGGTCTATTAAGTATCCTAAGGGTATGGTGAAAAACGTGTTTGTTAAGGTTCAGGATTTCTACTATCCCGTTAATTTTGTTATCCTCGATGCAGAAGTCACTAACGACTCTGTTCCGATCATCTTAGGGTGTCCCTTCTTAGGAACTGCCAACGCGCTTATAAATTGTCGCGATGGTTCGATGTCCTTGTCTTTTGGCCATCTTTCTGTTGAGGTAAATGTTTTTAAAATGATGAAATAGTTACCAGATTCATCTGTAGATGGGGAGGTTAGCATGATCGATAGCTTAGCTCAAGACTATTTTAATAACACGTTTCCAGAAAACCAGATGCATGAATTTCTTTCCTTTGGAAGTTCAGATTTCACTGATGACTCCTACTTAGAGGAAGTCAATGCCATCTTCGAGTCTACACCTACCATAGACCCTTCTGTTGCTCCATCTACTGAGTTTGAAGACCTGCTACCTAAACAAGTCTTCACTACTCTAGATGAGGACCCTCCTGAAGCATTTATCGACATTCCCACCACCCCGGTGCTTAAACCTCTTTCTTCTAAGTTGAAGTATATTCAACTTGATCCAGATGGTAGTCATCCGGTAATTATATCTTCTCTGTTGTCTGCGTATGAAGAAGCACAATTGATTAGGGTAATTAGGGAACATCGTTCAGCGATTGGTTGGTCCCTAGACGACATTAAGGGGATTGACCATAATGTTTGCACTCATCATATCCATTTGGAGGATAAGGCAAAGACTTCTTGCGAACCTCAGCGTCGGTTGAACCCTGCCATGAAAAAGGTGGTTAGGGAAGAAGTTTTACGGTTACTCGATGTGGGTATCATATACACAATCTCCGATAGCGAATGGGTAAGTCCCATTCATGTAGTTCCTAATAAATCAAGGATTACCATGATACATAATGCTAAGGGTGAATTTGTTTCCATGCATGGTCCTATGAAATGGAGGATCTGTATCGATTACAGACGTTTAAATGACATGACACGAAATGATCATTTTCCTTTACCATTTATAGATCAGATTCTCGAACGTCTAGCTGGTCATGCTTTTTATTGTTTTTTAAATGGCTACTCTAGCTATTTCCAAATTATTATTGATATTGATGACCAAGAAAAGACTACCTTTACATGTCCTTTTGGAACATATGCCTATAAGCGAATGCCTTTTGGCCTTTGTAATGCTCTTGGTACCTTCTAGCGGTGTATGCTTCATATATTTAGTTACATGGTAGAGCGCTTCATGGAAATCTTCATGGATTATTTTTCTATCTATGGAGACTCTTTCACTGACTGTCTGTTTAACCTGTCTAAGGTTTTGACACGGTGTGAAGAGAAGAGTCTGGTTTTAAATTGGGAAAAATGTCATTTCATGGTGAAAAATGGAATAGTGCTAGGTCACATTGTGTCTAGTGATGGAATCGAAGTAGATAAGGCCAAACTAGATAAGATAGCATCTTTACCTATACCACGAACTGTCCATGATATTAGAGCCTTTCTAGGCCATGTAGGGTTTTATAGGCACTTTATCAAAGATTTTTCAAAAATAGCTAGGCCGTTAACTAATTTTCTTTTAAAGGATGCCATCTTTGATTTTAATTTTAACTGTAAAAAGGCTTTTGAAACATTAAAAGCCGCCTTAACATCTACACCCATTATACAACCTCCCGATTGGTCTAAACATTTTGAACTCATATGTGATGCTAGTAATTATGTCGTTGGTGCTGTGTTAGGTCAGAAACTAGATAATAAGTCCACTGTCATTTATTATACTAGTAAAACTTTAAACGATGCTCAAAGGAATTATACAACTACGGAAAAAGAATTCTTAGCTGTCGTTTATGCTTTTGATAAGTTTCATCCTTATTTGGTTAGTACTAAGACTTTAGTTTACACAGACCATGCAACCCTTAGGTACCTTCTCACAAAGAAGGATGCTAAGCAGAGAGTAATCCGATGGATTCTTCTCCTGCAAGAGTTCACATTAGAAATAAAGGACAAAAAAGGGGTCGAAAATGTAGTTTCCGACCACTTATCTAGACTAACAAATGACGATGATAGTGATTATGAGTCCATACCTGACTCCTTTCCTAATGAGCATTTGTATGCTATTTTTTTTTGCACCATGGTATGCTGACATTATGAATTATTTAGCGTCTGATATTCTTCCTGATGTTTGGTCAAGAAATGAACGTAAGAAGTTCTTGACAAGAGTTAAGCTATACTACTGGGATGAGCCCTACCTTTTTAAGTATTGTGCGGATCAGATTATTCGTCGTTGTATTCCCCAGTGGGAATATAATGAGGTTCTATCGTTCTGCCATGACAAAGAGTGTGGTGGCCATTTTAGTAGTATGAAAACTGCTACTAAAATTCTTCAATGTGGGTTTTATTGGCCTACCCTTTTTAAAGATGTCCAAGTGCATTGCAAGACGTGTGTTCATTGCCAACGACTTGTACGAATCACTAAGCATAATATGATGTCATTAAACCCAATCATGGTGGTAGAAATTTTTGATGTATAGGGCATTGATTTCATGGGTCCTTTTCCTGTTTCCTACAATTTCATTTATATTCTAGTTGTCGTGGACTATTTGTCTAAATGGATAGAGGCCATGGCCTGCCGTTGCAATGACCATAACACAGTTGTATTTTTTGTTAAGGAATATACTTTCTATCAGTTTGGCATTCCTAAAGCCATCATTAAGGATGGTGGAACACATTTTTGCAACAGAATTGTTGCGTCTCTAGTTAAAAAGTATGGAGTTACACATAAAGTGGCAACTCCTTATCATCCACAAACTAGCGGCCAAGTAGAAGTTTCTAATAGAGAAATCAAAAAAATCTTAGAAACAACTGTAAATCCTAATAGGAAAGATTGGTCTAAGCGTCTAACTGATGTCTTATGGGCGTATATGACTGCTTTTAAAACTCCTATAGGTATGTCTCCCTTCAGACTTGTATTTAGGAAACCTTGTTATTTGCTCGTTGGATTGGAGCACTGTGCTATGTGGGCTATAAAAAGCATTAACTTTAATTTTGATGAGGCGGATGTCAAGCGCAAGTTGCAATTGAATGAGCTTGAAAAAATCCATAACGATTCTTATGATCTGGCAAAGGATTATAAAGCTAACATGAAACATGTTCATGATAAGCAAATCTTGCACAAAGAGTGTATGGTAGGTCAAAAGGTCTTGCTTTACAACTCCCGTCTATATATTTTTCCCGGGAAATTAAAAACTCGTTGGTCCGTCCTTTTCTGGTTACTAAAGTCACCCCTTACGGGGTAATCACCTTGGTAAATCCCAAGGACAACAGTACCTTTCAAGTCAATGGCCATCGGTTAAAACATTTTCACGAGTTAATGTCCCCTGATGTGGAAGAAGTCCTTTTACAGGACCCCGTCAATGAGGACTGACCTTTGTTGTTTGGTGTACTTCCTTACACTTCCATATATTGGTAAGTGTACCATTCAGATAACCGGGCCCTCCTTATAGAGTGTGTGGTTGTAAGTACCGGATCCTAAGACCATGTTTAACATAATTCATGTTTTTCACTCTTGTATGTTTTCTCAATTTTTTAGTCATGTTCCTCTATGGTGTGAATTATGTCTTTATTGCTTTTTGTTTTCCTTATATTAATATGTATTCATAAAAAGAAAAAAAAAATTAAACCATAAAAATAGTAATCTAGGAAGTCTCAGGAATCTGACTTTAAAAGACCTACGTTTAAAACAAATTTTCTAAACTATGTTCTATAAAATTTGTTTGGGGGTGGTTTGATGGTCTTTCCATCCTTTATTGATCAACTTTCCATTTTGGTTGCTTATGCCATTTAATCATATTTTGATTTGAGTTAACATTATCTATGAATTTAGATTTCATTTGTTCGCATAACTTACGTCATTCACACACTTCGAGGCGTTTCCACCTTTTTATATGTCAACCACGATTAGAATAGAGTGTTTTATGGATCATTGGATTGGAAATTCTCTCCTAATCATTTTCATATCTCATTCGCAAAAGTCGGACCAGTAACAAATCGGTAATTTTAGTTTGAAGTTTGCGCGCATAAAATCGGAAATGTCGAAAATCGAATTGGGCTTGGGCCCAAATATCGCACGCACGTGCCGTGCACGTGCATCTTCCTCAAACACAAAAACAGATTGCGATTTCATCTTCTTTGTTCCGCCATTAGCACCCACCAAACCCTAACCAAAATAATAATTTAAAAAAAAAAGAAAAAAAAAAGAAAATAGAAATCCAAATACCAACGTCATTCACGCACTTCGAGGCATTTTTCACCTTTTTATATGTCAACCAGGGTTAGAATAGAGTGTTTTATGGATCATTGGATTGTAAATTCTCTCCTAATCATTTCCATATCTCATTCGCAAAAGTCAGACCGGTAACAAATCAGCAATTTTAGTTTGAAGTTTGCGCGCATAAAATCGGAAATGTCGAAAATTGAATTGGGCTTGGGCCCAAATATCGCACGCACGTGCACGGCACGTGCATCTTCCTCAAACACAAAAACAAATCGTGATTTCATCTTCTTTATTCCGCCATTAGCACCCACCAAACCCTAACCTAACCAAAATAATAAAAAAAAAAAAAAAAAGAGAGAAATCCAAATACCACCACACCAAAAAGGTTTCCCCCACTCCAAATCTTCTCCACAACATCTCCACCGCCATTATCAACAGTTTAACCACCGAAAAAATAGAAAAAAAAACAACAAATTCAAACACCACCGCGCCCACTCCAAATTTTTGAGTGAGTTTGATTCAAACTCATTCCCCACAAATCAACTCCAAACTTCAATGGCTCAAAAACGAAGACTTTTGCCGAAACAGATTTTTACTGACGACCACTTTACGCCATTTTTTAGTGACGAGATGATTAGGAGGGATTGGAATAGGTTGTGGTATTCGGAGAATGACTTCTACCACTCCGATTTGGTTTCGCAATTTTATAAGAAGAGAGAGTTGGAGGGTCAGAAAATTTTTGTGAAGATGGCTGGGGCGAGGAGAGAAGTTTCTAGAGATTTGTTGACTGATATTTTAGGCATTACGCCAGAACCCCATCTCGAAGCCACCTTGCAGGAATTCCAGTATTGATGAGAGACGTCTTGGAGGGACAGTACAATCCGAAATCACATTGTGTCCGACAGTCATCTCTATGAACCAACCAACTGGCTGTAGCTCAGTGGATTGGTAAGAATGTCATAGGGAAAGAGAAAGTCAGCGATATCAGGTTGAATTGTCTACACGTTCTCTGGATATTGCAGGAGAAGAGGTATAAATTCTACATCCTCGATTTTATATTAAATATGATTAGAGGAGTTAGAAAAAGTATTGCCGCCTTCCCTTTATTGATCACTAAGATCATGATGTCTTTTGGGGCTGTTACAAAATCTGATCGTATTATGTTAAAATTGCATTCAAATGCAACTATTTATACGGAGTGTATCCAGAAGACTTGGAGGTTGCCGGAGGATAGGGTAGTTGATTAAGATGATTAGGAAGAGGATACGGCATGTTTTGATGTCAATGCCTTGGAGAGGTGTACTTCTTATTTAGAACGCATGTCAGTGTTGCATCGTGGCTTGCGTTCCCTTAATAATATCTGTGAAGATTTACGGACTAGGCAGGTTAGAATTCAAAATAACCAAAAGAACCTTCAGAAGAATTTTGAATTGCTCAACGATGGTGGTACGGATCTCCAGGCTAACATGGAGATTATCGTCCAGCGTGAAGACAAGCGTTGGGTAGAGATGAAAGCATTTATGGAGGCACAGCGCCAGTTCCAAGTGGAAATTCTAGAATGCATGCCACCCATGGGGGGTTCTTCCTCAGAGGAGTCTATGAGGCATGAGCGTCATCGCCGAAGGACGGATGGCTCGGGTCCATCTTCATCCCAGGGCCCATCTTCATCTCGTGGCTAGTTGTTTAGGAAATTTGTTGTTTTGATGTTGTTTTCATTATTTTTAGTAGATTGATATTAAGTTGTTAAATTCAGTAGTTAAATTTGAATTCTATAGTTAATTGTTATTTGAATTTCTATTTTTTATTTAAATTGGGTTTTTTCTAAGCCTGCGATGATTTTTGCGTAAATCCCACCTTCCCAAATTGTTTGGGGGTGGCATTATTATTTTTAGCATTGCTTTTATCTAATCCACCATTTTAGAAGTAATTTTGCAATGAGTTGGTCGAGAATGTTGCTATTATTGGTGTGTCTATGATTAGATATTGTGGTAGGATGAAATTTCAATGAGTTAAGAAGTTGATATTCTAAATTCAATCTAAAAGATATTAGGTTTTGTTTTGGAATAAGGAATATGGGTTGTTTCCGTTTTAGGTTTTGGAAATATTTTGTTTCCGACAATTGCCTTAAAAAAATTTGGCAACTTTTCGATTCGTTTTAGAAACTAAAACCCTATATATACTTGATTCATTCTACACACAAAACCCACACATCTCACTTTCATCTCTCACCCTGAACCTCTACATTTTTCCTTTTCTTTTTTTCACTTTATCCTGCTCTTCACACACGGAGCACGCCCCGCGCCCAACACACCCCATTTCTGAGTGCACCTGCGCTGAAAACACTATAACTCGAATTGGACTGAATTGTGACCCGCCCCCCGACCTTCATTATATACTTCGAAATGGTCTTGGGCGTGACCCGGCTCAAGACCATTTCGAAGCGCACCTCGCTACGACCTTTCAGAGCCTCGAAATTTCTAATTTTTTGTTAGTTTTCCAGGGTCGTTTGCAGCCCTTCTAGAGTAGTTATTGTGATGACATCTCCTACAGTCATACCTAAGCAGTCTTTCGAAGACTTGTTGGGAAGTGAGACCTATGGAGGATCGTGTAGTTAGGATGGCGGCATCTACTAGTATGTGATGATGACTCGTATTTACCTTAGTTTACTGCATATTTCTACAATAATGTTAATTTCTTTTGTCAACCTGATGGAGAACAAAAATTCTCCATTGCAATTAATGACACAGCAATGGAATTCAGTAAGTCTTTAGTAATGTTGGTTTCGGGATTGTCTTTGCCTGATCCTACAAACATGTGGGGATATATGACTGATAATGCATACCTCTATGACTATGCGTATTTGCACGAGTACTATGGGGGAGTGGTGTTTCGTGTAATGGACCAAGGGCAATATAACATAGCCCTTGGTAGCCTGTCCCTAAATGTAGGCACCACCATGTTATTCATCATGATGAATATTTTAGGGGAGTACGTGGCAGTTTACTTCTGCAAATAGTACCGCTGGTGACGTTTTCCTTATTTTAGCTGAGGGACGCCGCCTATATGACATTCCCCGAGTTTTAGTGGCTAGTCTAAAGAGAGCCCATATCATGAGGCATAAGTATCTTCTTATGCCTGTTTTGGTTTGCCGCATCATGCGCAGTTGTTTACCTGAATTATGTACCCAGTTCACGGATTGGGTTAGGGTTGAAATCATGAGACCCACCAATTGCGTGGTTCGTTCATTTCAAGTTATGACTTGGCCGGGATGGCAGGTGCAACCTCATTTGGTTGCTTCTTACACCCCATCAGACCGAGTAACACTTGACAGGTTAGCACGGGTGGACGACACACGGCGAAGGGCTTGGCAAGTTATCATAGCGTGGCAGGACGCAAACGAACCGTGGTCCTATGAAGAGGAGGATGATGACGCTTAAACGATGGAGATAAGGTAAGTTTTTAGTTTCAGTTCGTGTTTGCTTATATCCCAAGCAATTTGATTCTTGTAACCCTATAACGGGTGGGACTCATATAGAGTTGCGTCTATTTTTCTTTATCTATATTAGTATATTTTAACCTTGTTTTGCAGATGTTCCAAAATTTCACGCGTTTTTATGGTATTTTTCTACCCTTTTTATTTCAATACTTTGAGGACAAAGCATGTTTTTTTTGGGGGGTGGCATAGAAACACGCGTAATTTAAGACATCTGTTAGGATATAGATATTTATAATATGCACTTGTTTTCTATAAAAAAATTTAAAAATCCAAAAATAAAAAAAATATATAAATAAAAAGTTTATGCTATACACTTAGGAATATTGGTATTGTTTCTTTCTCTATGCTCTTAATAATATAGAAGTTTCACGTTAGCTTTTGCATTAGAATAGTTTTTAGAAACTTAGGTTAATATGTAGGTAATAATCTTTGCATCTTTCTATAAATATATTGCATGAGTATCTATGATTGTTGGCAGTAAGTTTCTGAAATCTAGGCTAGAGTACTTATTCTACAAATCTTGTGAGAATATAACTTAAAACCTTATATTAGTGACATTTGAGAAATGACACAAGGGAGAAGTAAAATCCGGATAGAGAAATCACACGTCCACTTGCTTGATCACTATACCATATCCTAAGCGAGAATTTAGGCCCTCTTTGGATCGATATAGCCAGAAATTCAAACCTTATGAAATTATTTTCCGTTAGTTGCCCTTCTGAGCCTTTCTTTAGCCTTTCATAACCCGCAAATCCTTTACCCTTTTATAAAACCAAATAAAAATAAAAAAAACAGCCTACCCACTCTTGAAATGAGTTTGAGAATATAGATGAAGAATAGAAAAGAGAAAGACCTTTGAAATCAAGAATTTGTTAGTCGTTTCAAATAAGAAAAGAAAGTTTTCATCCAATTAAAAAATAAATAAATAAATAAATAAAATAAAATAAATAGTTGGAGCTCTAAAAACATAATCAAAAGAGTCAAAAGCCAAATAAAAAGAAAAAAATTGCTAAGGATAGAAACAAAGTGTAGAAGCAAAAGTAAAGAACAAGGTTTCTCTAGTTACATAATATGAAGACTCTATTATCTCAAACTTGTCCTTTTTGAATATCCATTTCCTTCATTTTTAAAACCATCACTTAATCCTCGCAACACCTAACAAAGACCTCTAGCTCAATTAGGAATAGGTTAGTGTGATAGTAAGTGGCAGATGTGTTTGATCGACTTCGGCTTCCTAGTGTGTCATTAAGATTGTAAGGTAAAGTGTGCCGACTACACACTGGAGTAGCGAAACTTGAGCAGAAAAACCAGAGTGTTTTTGGCTTGACTTTTATGTGAGGACCTACTTAAAGACACTATTTCAAAGTTTCAAAAACGGACCTGTTAGTGTATTGCATAGCATTACTCATTGCATATATGTTTATTCATAGATGATTGATTATTATGCATATATTAACTTAGGTTTCGACTTGATTATTCTGTATTCATTGCTAATGAGATGGATAGATATTGAGAATAAATAAAGAAATAATAATTTTATTTCTTAGTCATTGTAATATAGATGAAGTTTGTGAGTATCTTTACTGAAAAACTCTCACGAGGCTATAACTCGTCCACTAGGGAATTCCTAGTAATTTAAGGCCTTGTTGCATATGGTCAATGTAATCGCACTCGGTGAAACGAGATTAGTTAGAACTCCATTTTTGGTCACTTATTCTAATTTCTCATATTTGCTTGAAAATAAGCAAAATGCTGTTTGGGGGTGGTTTGATAAGAGCCCAAAATTGTAGTTTTAACCCTTAACAATATTACTTTTAGATCAATTATGTGATTAATAAGTAAAAGTTAGTACTGTTATCGTGTTCTTGTGTATTTCAAGTATTGGAGTCGAATATATGCAGAAATATGTCCTTTTTGCGAGATAAAGAAGTAAAGGTTGGTTGTTAATAAGTTCTATGATAAAAGGCCAAGATTCAAGGAGCAAAAAACCTTTTTAAAGCCCGGTCAAAGCTGAAAAGTCAAAGTCAACGCGAGCAGAAACATCACACAAAAGTCAGCAGAACTTCCGAAGGCCGTATCTTTGGACTCAGACCTGGGAATTAGGCCTACTTTATGTCAAAACGACCGGATCGAAAAGATATTTCTAATGGTCCAAGTCTTCACCCAATCAGAGGAGTAGAAGTGGACGAAAAGATTGTTTAAGTCATTTCCAGTTGAAAACTCCTTCGTGGACTGAAGTAATGAGGTTTTGGGCTCGATTTTCTGGCCCAAAACATGGCTCCTCAGCCCATGCATGAATTTGTGGATTTGGTCTCCTCCATATGGGAGACAAAGACTTAGCTCTTAAGCATCTTAGTTTTTACTTAGCAATTATCCAATAACTTAGTTTAGATCTAGTTTTTTACATGGAATAGAATTAGTTTTTATAACAAAGAATGAATATTATTTATAATCAGATTTAGTTTTATAATAAATTATTAGTTTTTTATTTTAATTTAGTTTATTGATTCAATTCTTATTTAGCTTTACTTGTCTTAAATTCATAATTAGTTTGTCTTAATTTGATAATTAGTTAATCATAGTCTTAGTTCTAAATTAGTTTTAAATCCTGTTTTAATTCATTTTGAATCTTAGACTATTGTTAAATTAGATTTATAAAGTTTAATCATTTATTCAGTAATGAGTTGTTCTAGTTGTTCTCGTTTTAGAAATTATAGTATAATGATTCAAAGCTAAAACCTCAATTAGAAGGGTTTGAAGAAGCCTTGATGAAAACTTGATTGTTGTTCGCGTAGAATAGTTCGTAATATTCTATTTCATTCTAGAAAGTAATTAGTTCACCATGAGAATGGGTTTGATTGCTTCACATGTTAGTTGTTAATTGGTAAAGATTACCATGAACAATTAGGGATTAGAAACACCTAATTGTTATGCGAAAGCATTGCAATTCGGATTACGATATTTCTTCGTTAGTTTATTAAGTCGAATCAAGGTGGAATCAAATTTCCCTAATTCCTTATCATATTGTCAATTTAGTATCTCCGTAGTTGAATTATTGTATCTTGATTAGTTGAATTACCATCGTAGTATAATTTCCATCGTTACTCTCATTGACTTTGATAGACTGATTATCGTAGTTAACATTAAATTCTAAAGAACTAGGAGTAGAACAAATTCTCTACTCCAACTATATTGAACGATAACGAGAGTAGAAAACTTTGATAATATAAACCTGAAAATAGTTTTAGTTTTACTTACGTTTGAGTTTCATCGCTTATGCGTAGATAAAACTATCATTTTACCCTTTTATCAATACTCTAGGTGATATCCAGGAGCAGTTAGCCTCCACGGGAGCTCGTACTGCACGCCATCGCAGGACTCCTGGTTCTTCTTCTACAGCCCCCGAGGATTCTCAGTAGACAGTTTCTTTTCCCGGTCTTGTATATTATTTATGTCGGATATTTTATTTACGTGTTTGCATTTTAATTTTCCAACCTATAATGTCTGTTATTTCCTACATTTTCCAAAATTTTCTGCCTTGTCAAATAGTATATTAGCTATCTCCAATATTATATTATAAAGATAGAAACATATATAATAATATTAGTAATAATAATATATATACATATATATTTTTAACGTCACACTTAACGGCAAATTTTACTGTCAACCAACGTTTTGTAAAACGGTCAGAAAACGGTCATGAAAACGCACTAAAAACGGTCAGAAAATGGTCATGAAATCACATCCAAACGGTCAGAAAACGTCTCAATTTTCTTTCTATAAATAAGTTCAACACATCCTTCACATTCACTCCTTTCATCTTCTTTCCTCTACACTTCTTATTCTAGATATCGTTTTTTAGTTTGCTACAAATTTCAAACTTTATGGATGCACTCGAAAAGTTTGAGCAACGGCAAATTGAATATGCTACTCAAGTCTTCATGCTTGTTTGTTTTATTATAGTAATATTGTTAATGTGACATATAGTCCTATCTAATATTTAGGTTTGTATTTTATTTCCCGAGTCATTATGATGTGTTTCCACACCTCTGTACGTTCTTACATCTTATTGTGATATTATACTTACATCTTCCTTGTCCTTCTAGTTACACTATTTATTTATGCTATAAATAATAAGAAAAAAATAACTCCTTGTTGTCACATGGTCCATTCTTCTCATCCACACTACATCCACGTTTGTACCATATTTTAGAAGATACACGTGGTCTAACTACCCTGTGACACCTCGATCCGGATTTTCTACATCTTCGGATTGGTGCCTATTTATAACAATAATAGACACCTCTAAAATCCAACTTCCCTTTTTCCACTAAATTTTCTTCACCACTCCATCTTTAATGGCCCTCACTCGAATTTTCGTGCCAGAGCAAAATTTTATGGAAAATTTCCAAAACGGTCTTTTTCATCCATTTTTTGACACATAAATTTTACGTCGAGGATGGTACCCTCTATTACATCATAAGCAGGCATTTTATTCTAGAGAATTGGTCCTGCTATTCTATAAACACGGTTATTTCCAAAACAGGCAATTCTTTGTCCGCGCAAACGGATGCGAGTGTGAATTAACTATGGAAATCATCTGCGAGGTACTTCAAATTCCCATTATGAACCAAGGAGTACACCTTCAGGATTCACCATTAGATAATATCCGGCATCTGATGTTTGCAACTATCCTTTACGGCGAATACAACTAGAAAAGTCGTATTGTTTATCAGCGATCGTTGCAAAGAAAACAATTATCTGTGATCCAATGGCTAGCTCATAATGTGCTCAGCACATCTAAGACTTCCGAAATAACAAAACCCCTCCTCCATCTACTCTGGGTCTTGCAGACTAACTACAATGATTTTTGCATTATTAAATTTCTCTGGAACGCGATCGCACGTGCCAAGAAAAATGCAGCTCCTTTGCCAACCATTGTGACATTTATCATGATGCGTTGGGATTTTTCTATTACTGCTCCTAATACACCTCTCAGAATAGCTAACATTCTCACCATTCACTCAATTTGTAGGAACGGTTTCTGGAATCCCGGCGTTGCAAAGAACCATGTCGGTGCAGAAACCGGCGAAGCATGTTTCGCTGACAACATCTTCACTGAAAATGCATTATGCAACGTATTTAATCCTATGGAAGGCCTTCGTTTAATTCACCAAGGACTGATGACATTATACAAACGTCAGACATTATCATCACTAGTCTTCTAGAATTTCACGACCTGCGGACAATACAAGAAGAGGAACAAGCACAATTCTTGCACAGTCACAACCAGTTCTTAGCAAATCACACTCTCATAATGGAGAACCACGCCGAGATTTACCAGACACAAAGTGAATTGTTGCAACGGGCTGTTGCACGGATTGACAGCATCGAGAATCTTATAAATGAATTTCTCTCACAAAAGGATCCTTGCTGTTACTTGGGCCCATGACACAAATTAGATTTTGCAACTTTATGTTCTTTGTCATGTTCTTTTTAGTTTTTAAATATAGTGCAATTTTCCTATGGTAATTTGTTTTTACTTAGTCATTCGCATCGTATTCTAATATTTGTTTATCTTTGTCTACAGGTGGCATCTTTCTTCACACGTCTTCTACAATGGCATCTCCAAAGATGATTCCAGAACAATTTTTCCATTAAGTGCTGAATTCTCCTGCATATGGACATCTCTTCAGAGATTTCATCACACGAGTTGGTTGGAACTCCCTTATGTTACACCCGGAGCAGACATACTCCCCAGGTTTGGTAACTTATTTTTACAATCATATGGAGGATCTACCTGGTGTACATGGTTTCGTGTTGAATGGATTTGCAATCCGTATTGGTAACACCCGACACCCTTTTTACGAGCCAGCAGTTGTTATGGCTTTGAACCTTCCTCCCTTTCAGCCAGACATCCCCATTCAATACATGATATAAAACAACTTGCATGACTATTCTTGTGAAGATTTTGCCTCCCGTTATGGCGATGGCCTAGCCCAAGTCATTAAATGCGCAGAAGCTGGCTAATAGCCAGACATCACTATTCCACTAGCCAGTATGGCCATGAATGTTGGGACTGCCATGTTATTTATTCTTCTAAACATCATGGGGGATTTGCATTTTTCCACTGCCTTAAAATCAGCTTATAAGACGTTCCATGCCCTAGCCCAACAACATACGGCCTTCGACATGACAGACCTAGTAATTGAGAATCTTAAGAGGGCTCAGTCTATTCGGTAGCACTATATCAATTTGCCAGTTACAGCATGCAAGATAATGAGGATGTACTTCCCACAGTTTGCGGCCACTTTTCATGACTGGGTAAAGGTTGACTCTATGTGTCCAGCAAACAAGATAATTCATTCTTTGTGATTCTGGGTATGGCGACACCCTGCAAGGTATCTAAAGAAAGTTTGTTGCTTCCCTGGTGACTATAAAATGATAGCTCATCTAGACACTTCAAGAAAGAGGAAGTGGAGCGAGGTCTGGAAGGCTATGATAGATTGGCGTGACGCAAAGGAATGACATTTCTACAAAGGCGAAGCAAGAATGGACCTACCCCCAGTTCGTAATTGGGGCAATGTGAATTGATGTACATATTTGTTTTACATTTTGATATGAAACATAAATAACCTAACAGTGTGCTTTCACTTTTATGATGTATAATATATAGTGTGTTACAATAAATTTCTGTGGAAGATGTCAGCTATAAAGCCTCTCAGGTATATTCTTTTCTCCACTTAACACTTTGAGAACACAGCATCCGACTATTTGGGGGTGATGAGAACCTTTTGCAAAAATTAAGCATGCATAGTTGTATATAGTTTTATTTTATGTCTAAATAAACGTATTAGTGACAAATTCTCGTTTCCTTTTCTGTGATGAAAAATATTTAGAAATCTCACCCTAGCATCATAATTAGGACTTGTTCTTAAAAACTTAATTTAATACGTATGCAATAGTTTTTACATCTTTTCATGAACATTTTTGCACTGACTATCATTAAATGTACACAGCAGTAAGTTTCTGAGACCTACGGTTAGACAACTTAGTTTCCATATCCTGTAAGAATCTAACCAAAAAGCCTCAAAATGTGTGATATGTGAGTAATGATACAGAGGAGTAGTTTTTCCAAATAGAGAAGTTCACACGTCTACTTATTTGATCACTACCTGAATTCTAGGCGAGAATTTAAGCCTTCTTTGGATTGATATAGCCAAAAATTCATACCTGTAAAAAAATTTACCGCTAATCGCCCCACTGAACCTTTCATTAATCCTTTATATTTCACCAAAAAAATTCATTACCCATCTATTAACCACAAATAAATAAGCCCACCTAGATGATGAGTATGAGAAATAGGATGAAGTACAGAAAAATGAAGAAAAAAACTTGTCACAAATCAAAATCACCTAGATGATGAGTATGAGAAATAGGATGAGGTACGGAAAAATGAAGAGAAAAACTTGTCACAAATCAAAATCAATTACCTGCTTCAAAAGAATATATATATATATGTTTCCAAAAATCAAAAGAAATATCAAAGTTATAATTTCCCCCAAAATCAAATCAAAAGGGAATACAAAGCTTAAAAAAGTCAAGTATGGAAACCCATCTTAGAAGCAGGAAAGAAAATAAGGATTTCTCTAGTATAAATATCTCGAAGACCTTATTCTCTCATACTTATCATTTTTAAATTTTTCATTCCAATTTCTTCTACACTACCACCTAAGCCCCATAAAACCTAATAAAGACCTCTAGCTTAATTAGAAGTAGGGTGGTATGATAATAAGTAGTAGATGTGAATTCTCGACCTCGGCTCCTCTGACTGTCATTGAGTATGTGAGGAAACGTGTGCCCACTGCACACTGGAGTTGGCAAAACTTGAGTGGAAAAATAAGAGAGAAATTGTGTTTCCACACATATCTGTGAGAACCTACTTAAGAACGCTATCCAAAGGATCCAGAAACGGCCCTGCTCGTACATTTCATTGTAAAAGATCACTACATGCATACTCATATGTAGATGTTTTGATTATTATATGTATATTAACTTGAATCTCGAAAAAATTAATTCTTGTTTCCCCCGCTAGTGAGATGTATAGATATCTGAGATTAATTAAGGAAACAGGCCTTTGTTACTGAAGTCGTTATAAGTATAAATGAAGTTTGTGAGTATCTTCTCTCGGAAAACTTTCACGAGGCTATAACTCGGCCCACTAGGAATTCCTAGTGGTTCAAGGCCTTGTTGCATCTGGCCAATGCAACCACACTCTGCTAAATGAAACTTAGCTTAGGGACAACACATTTTGGTCACTTATCATTTTAATGTCTCTTCTTTCTTTGCTTGAGGACAAGCAAAGTGTTTGGGGGTGGTGTGATTAGCACCTAAAACTGTAATATTAAACCCCCAGAGACATAGCATTTTGGTCGATTATGTGTTTAATAATCATGAAATAATTATATTTTCGTACTTTTACAGGTTTTCGTAGTTAACGTGAATATGATGATAAAACATGCATCGAAGTACGGGAATACTGGAATTCTTGAAGTATTCCCACTCAGCCCCAGTGAAGCCCAATAAAGCCTAACTAGAGTCAAAGTTTCCAAAGGAACAAAACCAGTGCAGAACGGGTCCACATGTAAAGAAGCAGCAAACTTCCGAAGCTCACATCTTTCAAACCTGGACGCCGACTTCGGCTAGTGAACTGCCAGAGCAACTAGGGCGACGAACTTTACGCAAAGACAGAAAGTTGTAAAAATGCCAAAATCGGCGACGCCACTAGACACACCACGTGGACCCACTCTGCGGGCCCAAAAAGCATGACAATCCAACATAAGCAGGTGGCAAGTGATGGTCACAATTTTGTGCCACCTTGCAAAAGGAAAAGACACGTACCAATTCAACGTTTTGAATTGAATTGGGCAAAAAGACAAAACAAAACATAAAGTTTGGTTTGATATGGGACAAGAAGACAAAAACCAAATTAAAACAGTTCGAGACAAAACTTTGAAATTCAAACTTTTGAAGGTATCAATCTGAGAAAAGGACGAAACCAAATTAAAAGGCTTCACGGGAGGGACCAGCCTATATATATGAGGGGGTCTTCAGTTTTTATTTCTTCTTTAGCTTTAGCTCATTAGTTAGTTAGTTTTAGTCTTTAGCAGATAGTTTAGCTTTCCATTATGCAGTTTCATTCTGTCAATTTCTCCTTCCAGTAGCTTAGCAGCTTCAGTACTGTAAGCTCTTTCTTCTTAATAAAAGTCATTTTTTTCAAGTTTAATTCATGTTCTGTATTTACTTATTTATTGTATACAGCAAGTTTAATTATTCCTCCAATGATCATGAGCTAATCTGGGGGTTAGGGTTATTATGCTCATGTGAGAATCCGGATTGACACTCTAATGTTCTAGAATCACTACTTAGGAATTAGGTGTAGATTATACATCCGGTCCCAAAATGATTGAGAATGTCCAAGTTTGGAGTGTTGTTAGTTGCTCCAGAACAGTCTCGCGAGAGACCCAAAATGTCTCGCACGCGACTCTATGGTGTCAGATAGCTCTCCAATTTGTCCAGCTGATGTAGAATCGAACCAGGAGTTGAAATGATATTCCAGAGATGAAATATTAGTTCAACTCTTTATGCTAGTGAGATGCGCTCAGAGATGCGTGCATTTCGCTCGGGATCGATACTCGACGTCGTCTCGGATTTGTCTATGAACTCAAGACGGATTAGAGCTGTAGTGATGTGGTAGTATAAAGTGTTGAAAATGATTCTTACATAAGTACAATTAACCCTCTCCATGTTTCTCTATCTTATTTATTTACGTCGAAAACGCCGTTATTAATTTACATTACTTGCATTACCTTTAATTTACTTAAACCAACTAAATAATCTAAAATCCTACTTACCAAAAGTTTTAAATCTAGTTGTAAACCTTGCCGAACCCTAAAGTATGGATGATCCCTTACTCGACCTATCCTACCAAATCCACGTGAGTAAGGTAACTTGACTAAACAGACGACTAACGGACTTTGGACTTTGGACTGTAGACTTCGGACTTCGGACTATGGACTTCAGACTTAAGTAAAAAATAAACTTGAAATTACCGTTTTATCAGATGCAACCCCACTTCCAGACTCCAGCACGTCTGGCGGAGCATATGGGACTTATCCAATGTATGGCAACTACCAACAACAAGTAAGTTGAATGTCTGATCAACTCTCATCTTTTTCTCTGAATACGACCAGGCTCTTATATAAAGTGTTGACAGTTAAATCATCATGAATTGCAATTAGTGAACTATATTGTTGACTTTGAACTATGACTCAAAGTCAAGCTGAGAGTCAATGGTGCCTCATCGTCTACGTGAAGACAAATGTTATTTCTGCAATATATTCCTATCTCTATTATATTTATTTTAAATGCACAAAAGCGTCTATTTATTAACAATGTTTTTCAGTCTTAGGTCGAGTGGTTTAAGAAAGATGGAGATTCTGTAAGTAACGGGACACAGTTTGCCAAAGTTTCTAGTAAGGTCACTGCTACAACATTTTTATACTTGTTCAACCCTTCTTTTTTTTGCCCTTCTTCTTTTGTTTATATTCTCTCTTATTGTGTGGTTCTATTGTTTATTGTGTGGTTCTATTGCAGGGTCCTCACATTACTTCTAAGCAATGTGAGGACCCTGCATCTATCCTACCAGAGCTTCATTGGGGTGAGATAGCTTCTAGCTAGTGACACACATAATAATGATCCTTGAGCAATCAAATAATTTTGTTCAAGCAGGGGCCTCCACTAAAGATGCACCTCAAGTTGAGTCCTCGGTTGCAAAGCGTGGAGATATTCTTATTGACATCAATGATCGATTCCCTCAGCACTTTCTGTCAGATATATTTTCAAAGGAAAGATTGATTGAAGACTCCTCTAGCATAAGTCTGTTGTACAGTGATGGAACTGGATTGAGCATAAACATTGGTCATTTATTCAAAAGTTAGCACTGGATGAGTTTGTTAGAAATGATGTTTCTCTTATAGATCAGGACCATCTTGGATATTCATCTCCACTTACTAAAGTTGACGAAGATAGTCTTGGAGCCTATAATTTTTCACAGCTGACGACCGACGTGAATACCTTGGGAGCTGTGGATTCTCAAATTTTTTTTTTAGTAAGAAATTCAGCAGGAACCATCTGTAAGGAGGAAATTCAGCAGGAACCATCTGTCTCCTTTCCTTAATATATAGAGAAAGGTTAAAAAAAATTCTTATTATAGTTCGAAGAATAGTAGTTGATAAAATATTTGAGTTTCTATAAATAATTGACTGATCACTAGTACTCTTTGAAAGTTAAGTTCATGTTCGACATTGTTCTTTCTTATCTTAATGAAATAAGTTCTTCAAAGGATTTATTTATGTTGGGTTGCTTTTATTAATTGGTGTTGATGTTTATGAATATGAAAGGGAATGTGGTTGGTTTGGGACAAGTTTTTATTTGCTGGTTAATTGTTATGAGTAATACCAGCAAAATTTGACAAAGGGTGAGATAAAAGGTTATCCAACAATCTCCATTTCCAAAAGAATTTATCATAGTTATTTTTTGATATTATCTCGGTTTCAATAAAAAAAAAATGTCTCAGTTTTCTTCTACACTAATTGGTTTCAATCAACAATTCATCTCGGTTTTATTATATATAATATTAGTTTCATTTAGAAAACTGAGATAATATATTTAGATAAGATGTCAGACTTCTGAGATAATTTAGTAGCTTTTTATCTCGGTTTTATAGAACTCTATTATCTCAGTGGATTTTACCTCGGTTGTTTTTTCCTAGAAAACTAAGGTAAAAACTCTAATATCTCACTTTTTAGCCGAGCTTATAAACTCCTTTTTTAGTAGTGTATCCTTCTTTGTTCGTGTGAAATCTTTGCGAGATTTTAGTTTCTCGAAGACTAAAGTCTCAAAGGAGTTGTTGTTGTTATCGAGAGAAGCTAATCTTCCATTAGAAAAGCTTGCATTGTCGTATTGCACTGGTTTAAGATTTACTTTTAGGGTTAACTAGTATTACACCCCCACTAGATGAGCTAACTAGGATCTCCCCCCTAGATGAGAAATTAGGGTCTCCTCCCCAAATATATTGAAAAAAACACACAATCAACCCAATTTGATTTTTTTTGTGTACTTGGGGGAGCGGGAGAGACCCTAATTTCTCATGGTTTTTTTCAAGAAATTTCACACTATTAGTACTATTTTTGGAAAACCTTACAAGATTTGTTGCACAGCATAGGTCGCATACTGGTATTATATATCTTGTGGGGGTGAAATCCTAATTGCCTCACCTTAGTGGGGGTATAATACTAGTTAACCCTTCACTTTTATTTCTTCATCTCTATGTAAATACCAGCTAGAAATGTAGTAAAGACGTGAAGTCATCACTTATTTACTTTATTGATGAATAGATAAATGAGATTACTTTATTGATAAATTGATGGGAACTCTAAATTGATCTCACTACACTAGGAATAAATATTCCCACTGGGAATGTATTGAAGACGTGAAGTCATCACATGTTTACTTTATTGATAAATGTGATTACTTTATTGATAAATTGATCTCATTGGAAATAAATTATATCACTAGGAAAAAATAGTCTACGACTTTATGGATAAGTTGATCTCACTAGGAAAAAAAAATATAGAGACTACAAATATATAGAAACTAAATCTTTGATTGGTGCTAATCAAATCTAATCAAATAAGAGTATAATAATATCTTCATATATAAAAGATGATCATGAAGATATTCTAGACATCTCACTTATATTCCAACTAACACTTCATAAAATTTCTTCGTCCGTCCCTGATTGTTATGGTGCCTTTAGGTTAATTATTGGAAAAATGTGATGACTTCAGTACATTTTTGTCAGCTGTTTAATAGACTTCAAGTATTGTTGTTTGTTGCGTTCCTACAATGAGGGGAAACATACAATAAAGTAAGTGATTTGGTGTCAAGAATTGTTTTTAAATAATTCTAAATAAATATTAGAATATTTTCAACAAAAAAACATCCCTTGCTATTTTTCTTAGTTTATATTAGGATATTTCGGAATATTAGGCAATACATCTTGCCGGCTTAGAACTTTTTTAAGGAAGAAGAAGAAAGTCGATCAGGGTCGATCAGGGGACTGATCGAAACAGACTGGAACAAATGTGCAACGGAATACCGCTTGTTATAGCCGATGTCGCGTACTTGAACAAAACAACCATATAGAAGCACTCGGCTTTGATTATTGAATATTGATGTAGATTTGGAGAAAATTTTAAAAAAAGAAACTTCAAAGGCACGTGATTTTGATCCCGACCTTGTGGGTCAACAATTGCTCTTCAAGCGTGGAGTGCGCCAGATTTTATGCCCGAGTGATCTATCTAAAAACAGGTTACATACTTACATTAGAAACTTTTCAAAATCCGAAGAATATATGCTAGCAGTGGTAAACATTGCAGAAATTACCAGACAAAAAATTGTTCTCTTAATAAGGCGGCATATGCAACTCACAAAAAATTGTTCTCTTAATAGTAGTCATCTTATAATTAATCCTGGTTCAGAACTTCAGATAAGCTTTTCCTTATCACTTTCTTAATAATATTTTACTTTTTTTCGATAATATAATTTTATTTTACTTAATTTTGATTTGATAATGACCTCAAAGGCTCAAACTACACTCATATTATTTGTAAAATCACCGTTCTCTAAATTTGGTGAAACCGTGAACACGTGAAGTAAAGTTACAGTAATTTGGTGTTTCATATCACATAGATTTTTAGACAAACAAATGGGTAATGTGAATATTTTTCTAGAATGATAGGTACGCCATAATCGAAGAGAGTAGTAAATTAAGTTGTCAAACTGAAACGAAATTAAAATACATAATTTGGCCAAGTTACTAGAAATAATTATACAAAAAGGGTGATCTTGGACATATCCAACAAAACACTCCCATACCCCATAACTAACATAAATTTTTGTCATACCCCAATAACTGCCTAAATCCAATAATATCTCCTATATATTTTTGGGGTATTTTCCATAAAGACAAAAAAATTTTAAAAAAAAAAAAAAAAAAAAAATAATAATAAGAAAATAAGAAAATGTCTATTTGTACTATTTTATTAGTGAAAGTTTTTTTTTGGCATTCTTCTTCATCCTTCACTGTATCTTCTACACAAAGTGAAAAACAAAAAAGAAAAAAAAAACCTTTCGACCATTGCAAAAAGGAATTGGGTTTGTTGTATGAATTGGGCGTAGTCATTTTGGTGAATGGTGAATGGTTGTTTGAAGTGAACTTCATACATATTTTCAGGGGATTGTTATCCAGTATTTTTCAACAATTACAATACGTTGTTTTTATGAATTGGGTGCAAATTAGAAAAAAACAAAAAATATATATTGAAAAGAAGGAAAACAAAGGAATAAATGGCTAGTATAGTAGTATGGGGTTCTAAATATTTTTTCTCCAAATACAGGGAATCCTGTAACCCAGTTGTAGAGGTGTACATTGTGGCTAAATTTAGTGGGTTTTCTAGTTTTGTCCCCGTTCAGTTTTCTTCATATAAATACCACGTCGTTATCCTCTCTGAGTAAAAAAACAAGGTGGATTGCAGAACTTTTGTAAGTTCTTTCTAGCTCCTCTTTGAAACACGCACCTTGTTTTTTCTATTAAGTATTTTGTTATCTTTTTAGGAAGTGGGATTTGTTACTATGATTTACTTTGAGCTTTTTAGAGATAAACAAGCACTCTTCACATTGAAATGTATATAGTAGTCATCACTCATGAGTCATGACAGCTTATGTTTATAGCAATCTCTTAAGTGCTAAGAGCAATGCAAATTGAGATGGTGTGGACATTCATGCATATCGCAATCCACAGTTACCTTAGTTTGGTGCGATATGATTTTATTAGAAAAATTTTGAATTCCAAATTTTCATACTGCATTTCTTGACTATCAATCTTGGAAAGGTGATTTGTCAAGATATCTTTATCGCTTCATCTCTTTTCCCATTCTCGCTCTGAATTTTGTTTGTTTTTCTGGTTTTATTTGTATCTTCCCATATGAATAGCATACATATTTGTTAAGGGATTACAATCTTGAGCATTATGTGCTACATAGTGCTACTTCATTCTTGGATTGGGTTAATATGGTGAATGAAATACGAAAGGTGCTCTATCAAGTATATTCTTGCAAGTCATTTAAATTACATGCTTCATGAAGCGAGGGAACCACCATCCTCAAGGCAATCGAAGCCCACGGTCGATAAAAGCACCCAAGTTGTCTACAATGAGAACCCCGTGACGACCTCCACGAAATCCAATGACTTCTCCTATGATGTTGTCGTAGTTGGCGAGGTTCCTTATGCGAGAGACTAAGGGTGACGGCTTTAACCTCACAATCCCCGCCGCCCCAAAATAATTAATCACTAAAGTTCTGTGCACAAATCAAGTGTGTTGTCATTGTAGTTTCTGGCCGTCCTGTTGTGATCAAACCATACATCCAGTCAATAGTCAATTGACACTCTAGTAGCTGCATGGCTCCCTGGTAGTGAAGGCCAAGGTGTAGCCGACGTTCTTTTTGGTGACTTTGGGTTCCATGGCAGGCTTGCTCGAACTTGGTTCAAGTCTGTTGATCAGCTCCCAATGAACATAGGCGATTCACATTATGATCCACTCTAGTACTCTACCCATTCGGATTTGGCCTTTTAATTGAGCCAACACGTACACCAGTAGAGAAAATTTTTGTGTTGACATAGGGTGCTATGGAGAGGTTATCAAGTGTTTTATTTTACCCCCAAAATGTGCCTAGACATATGGCTATGTATACTGAAAAGGAAAAAAAGAAAAAGAATCACAACATGGTTTGTTTGGTAACTGAAATGTTTCAACAATATTCAAGACCAGTTTTATGAGCAATGACTACTAGTATTTGTACATCACCATTATGACATTATATGACTATCTTCTACTTGGCACAGTTGCACTATAGAGCTTACACATGTATGTACACGAGCAACTCCAATGCTGCGACATACTTCCAAACACCACGCACCTCTCTCACAAGTTAAAAGCACCCTAGGTCTTTGACCACTTTCAATGCTATCCGACTTTGCAATGATAACCACAAAACCAATTTCTCTCCCTACCTCTCTGCACCAATCAACAAGGTCTTTTCGATTTTCAAATATCTGTAATCATTTTGTTATAGATTGTATTACATCACCATTCGGAAAAACGATATACTAAATTTATAAAAGTGTCTTCAAGTTCTTCATTGCGGTTGTAAAGTCGTCGGTCGTATCCGGACAAACAAAATTAGAGTTTTCTATCGGGCTTTCTTGCTCTTCATTTTCTGACTCATAATTCAGTTGAAGCAAAGACAATGCATTTGGAGATGCACTACTAATAGGATGAGGTGGTTCAAAGTAAAATTTTATTAAAAAATAAATGGTTTAGGTTTCTTATACTCAGTATGCACCCAAAAAAATAGCACTTTGTTTAATATTGTAAACAAACTCACATTTTTGTTTGGTGTTTGTATCTGTTCATTATAGTAATCCAAAGTATAATAGTCTTCTGCGTTCTCCCATTCGTCAAATTTTGATTTTGAATTTTTTTCTTCATTCTCATTCGGTTGGTATTCATTCTCATTACTTTGGTATGATTGATTCAAATCAAAAGTGGGTGTTTGCATATTTATTGATGAGATAAAAAAATAAGAGGTCATTGAAAAAAAAAACCACCACGGTCTTTTTCTTCTAAATCACGTAGAGTAAATTTCAGTCAATAAATATTTTGGGTACGTCTAATAAAAAAGAAGGATAATTTAGGAAGCTAAATATGTCTAAATTCATTTTTTTTATTTATTTTAAAGTGGGGGTACAGGAATGTTTTGTTGGGTATGTCCAAGATCACCCTACAAAAAAGCATTTGTTGACCCTACCATTTTACAAAATAAATTTTAGAAAAAAGTGATTGGCAATATACAGTTATACACAATCCCATGCCAGATATGCTGTTGAAGTTCAAGAAACATAGAATGTAAGGTTGAGTTCAATAGGATCGTAATCTAACCAGCTAAGTTGTGTGTAATAATTATAATAATCAAAATGAGATATCGATGCCATACTCAAACGTGGGTAAGGCTAGGACTTCACCTGTCTCTATAAATAAAAGCGTGATCCAGGGGGAGGATGGGTAAACAAACATATCGAGAGCAGCTAGTAAATGAAAGTCATGTTCATCAATCACCACTGATTAGTATATAAAATAGTAGCTTCTTCTCGATCATTTAGTTTTGCGAATTAGTAGGCAGTGTCTTCATCAGCATGGCACGGATTATCTTGTTGCTTGCATGTACTGCAGTTACACTTGCTACTATCGCTGCTTCTTCAATTGTTGAACACAAGTTTAATGTAATTTGAGCTAATTTTGCCTCCCTCTATCTCTTTCTTCCGATCTTACTGTTGTACGTTCTACTTATTTGTTATAGTTTTAGTTTGAATTGTGTTTGGTTTGATCGCTGAATCTGTTTGCTGAATAGAGATAAAACCACTACCCTACAGTCTATTCAGCACTATCCATGCCAGCACTTTTGTTTCTAATTATGCATATTGTGCATTTTGCTGATTGAAAGAAGACTCATTTAACATCCAGCAGACCAGCAGTACTTGAAACAATCACCTCGTTTTATGGAGTGGTTTCTTGTGTTGGATTAGGCTTTTTGACCTGCGGGTTTGTCCACGACCATCAGAACTATATGCTAGCTAATGTTTTGAAGCACAAACTTTGGGTAGCGAAGACGGCGAACAAGAAAATTCACTAAAATAAGATCATTTAGGCTTTAGCCTTTCGCTCAGCCAGGACATTCCCCCATTTTCGAAAAGACAATGTTGTCATATATTCAAATGCTTATTGTTCTGATGTCTGTATAATTTTTTTTGTGGTTTCAGGTAGGTAAGTTTCCAATCCAACGACTGTGCCAAGAATATGTTCAAATTGCAGTGAATGGCAGCTTACCAGGGCCGGCCATCGAAGTTCGAGAGGGAGATTCACTTGTCATTCATGTTTGCAATGAGTCGCCGTACAACATCACCCTTCATTGGTACATCCTTGGACTTTGGCCCATTAATTACAGATAATAAATTCATTCTGTTTGTTGTTGATGTAATCTAAAAGTGATAATAGTGGTGCAGGCATGGTGTGTTTCAAAGATTAAGTGGATGGGCTGATGGGCCTGCTTATGTGACTCAATGTCCCATACGTCCAGGAAATAGCTACACTTACAGATTCGCTATCACTGGACAGGAGGGAACCCTTTGGTGGCATGCTCATGCTCATATCTCAATGCTCCGTGCAACAGTCCATGGCGCGAGTATTATTCGTCCTAAATTTCGTGGATATCCTTTTAAAAGTCCTTACATGGAGATTCCCCTAATATTAGGTAATAATATCAGATATAGAATGCACATTATATTGTAGTATTTTTTTATGTTCCTTTAGAATTGTGAATTTGTGATCCAACTTTAAGAAAACATTTACTTCACTTATGGATTACCAGGGGAGTGGTGGAATGAAAACCTTGCCGTTGTAGAAAACAATATTCTTACGCTTGGTGGTGTACCGGCCGGCAGCCTTTCAGATGCTTATACCATCAATGGTCAGCCCGGCCACCTCTACCCATGCTCCACAGATGGTAAGAAGATTCTTGCTATCATTTCCAGCAATTTAATTCATTACTATTTTTTTTGTTTAATTTTGCCTTGAACATTTTCTTCTTGGTGTTTTGATTCATTATGCTATTAGGTATGTTTAAATTGAACGTGGTGTCAGGCAAGACATATCTCCTTAGAATCGTCAATGCTGCTGTGTCTTATCAGCTTTTTTTCAAAATAGCACAACATACTTTCACCGTAGTCGCCATCGACGCCAGTTACACTGTTCCATACGTCACCGATGTGATTGTTATCGCACCTGGACAAACCGCAGATGTACTCTTCGAAGCTAATCAACCTCATGGGGACTACTACATGGCTGCTCAACCGTATTCGGATTCACCAATCGTAAGATTCCCAAATGGGACTGCCACGGGCCTTGTCCATTACGTTGGCTCCACATCATCAACAGGATTGATGCCGGTCCTACCATCCCCAAAGGACACCTCAACAGCATTCAAGTTCTATAGCAGTCTCACTAGCCTCAGAACTGGGCCTTTCTGGCGTCCTTGCCCGGAAACAGTGGACGAGAAAATGTTCATAACCATTGGTGGTGGGCTTCTACCATGTGGGCCGGTTGCAAATTGTTCGAGTCCAGTTGGTCCACGCTATCAACTGTCGGCTAGCATGAACAACGTGTCCTATCTTCCGCCTTCCACGTTGTCATTGTTGGAGGCATTCTATTATGGCGTGGATGGGATCTACACCGACGATTTCCCAAACAATCCGCCTGTGGTGTTCGACTACACGAATCCCAAGGAGAGCCTTAACTTCGATCTGTTAACGACGGCGAGAGGGACACGTGTAAAGAGATTAAAGTATAACTCAGTTGTGGAGATTGTGTTTCAGAACACCGCATTACTTTCAGTTGACAGTCACCCGGTGCACCTTCATGGGTTCGATTTCTATGTGTTAGCCCAAGGGTTTGGGAATTATGATCCAATTAAGGGCCCAACAATGTTCAACTTGATAAATCCTCAAAAGCGGAGCACTCTTGCTGTGCCCATGGGTGGATGGGTTGTCATCAGATTTCGAGCCAATAACCCAGGTGAAAACGACGATATATAAATATTTTATCTTTATATATATATTATAGCTCTACCCTCTTCAATTGAGGAAGCGTTTCAAGGGTGTCCACGTGTCATGACTAATTAAGAAAAAGTAGGAGATAAAATAGATATATATTATAGCTCTACCCTCTTCAATTGAGGAAGCGTTTCAAGGGTGTCCACGTGTCATGACTAATTAAGAAAAAGTAGGAGATAAAATAGGAAACAAATATTTATCTTTATCCTTAGATATATATTATAGTTATATCTTCACCGATCTATTTTTTGGCAAGGACTCCAGTTTTTTCTAAACTCTATTATTAATTATAAAAAAGTAGGATATAAATAAAGAAACAATCCCAAGAGTTTCACAGAGTCTCTAACTTTTCCTAAACACTATAGCTAATTACGAAAAAACAACCTCATCTAGAGTTTCAAAGAGTCTCTAACTTTTTCTAAACAATATAGCTAATTAAGGGGGAAAAAATGAGACAAAAAACTAAATTGCTAAAAACAATAGTTTTCACCGAATACGATTTTTCTAAAACCCTTTCGATTTGATGCGTCATCCACTGTGGGATTTAGACATTTATTCATAGTTAAGGATTCCAAAAATCACAATTCTAACCACAATAATTACGACATATTCCAATTTCTTAGATATATATTATAGTTATACCCTCACCAATCTATTTTTTGGAGCACTCGGAGAGACTCCAATTTTTTCTTAACTTTATTACTAATTATAAAAAAGGTATGATATAAATAAGGAAACAATCCCATTTAGAGTTTCACAGAGTCTCTAACTTTTCCTAAACACTATAGCTAAATAAAAAAAAAAAATCTCATCTAGAGTTTCACAAAGTCTCCAAATTTTCCTAAACAATATAGCTAATTACGAAAAAAAAAAATATAAGACAAACAATTAAATTGCTAAAAACAATAGTTTCTACCGAAAACGATTTTCCTAAAAGCCTTTTGATTTGATGCGCAATCCACTGTGGGATTTAGACATTTATTCATAGTTAAGGATTCCAAAAATCACAATTCTGGCTACAATAATTATGACTTATTCCAATTAAATTTATGAATTTATAATTTTTCAACACTATAATATAATTTTTCAACTCTATAATTTAGACATTTATTCATAGTTAAGGATTCCAAAAATCACAATTATGGCCACAATAATTATGACATATTCCAATTAAATTTATGAATTTATAATTTTTCAACTCTTAAATGTTATATATTCGGCGGAATAACAAGATTAAGTTAAAGTGGACATTGGATTTAAATAAATTATATACCAAATCAAAACAAATTACATGTGAAAAATTAAATTATTCAAAAAATAACATCACAAAATATATAATAGAAAATGAAAAAAAAAATAACGGCAAAACAATAATGACAAATATTTTAAAATATATATAATACTTAATGAAAATAACGTCAAAAAACAATTAATGGGGAACCGAAAACTGGAAACAAATACATCGAACTAAATCTCAAATAATATTTAACATGAAATCGGAAACTGGATGCAAATACAAGTATTAAACTAATCTTAAAAAGTAATTAATAGAAAATTGGAATATGGATACAACTGCATTAAACTAACCTCAAAGAATAATTATCGGAAAATCAAAACTTGGATGCAAATACATCAAACTAACATAAAAAAATAATTGTCGGAAAATCAGAAATTGTATGTAAATACATTGAATTACCCTCAAAGATTTAATTAATCGGAAATCGGAAATTACATGCAACTCCATTGAACTAACCTCAAAGAAAAATTAATTGTAAATTGGAAACATTATGCAAATGAGTAGAACTAATCTTAAAGAATAATTAAGATTAATCGGAAAATCGAAAACCGGATGCAACTGCACTGAACTAATTTCAAAAAATAAACTGGATGCAAATACATTGAACTAATCTCAAGAATAATTAACGAAAAATCGGAAACTGGATGCAAATTCATTGAACTAACTTCAAACAATAGTTAACAGGAAATCGGAAACTAGATGTAAATGCAACCTTATCAAATAATAAACGAGAAATCGGAAATCGGAAATCGGAAATCGGAAATCGGAAACTGGAAACTGGATGCAAATGCATTAAACTAATCTCACATAATAATTAACGGAAAATCATAAACTGGATGCAAATTCATTGAACTGACTTCAAAGAAATAATTAACAGGAAATTGGAAACTGGATGCAGCTGTATTGAACTAACCTCAAAAACTAAATAACGAGAATCAGAAATTGGATGCACTTGCATTGAACTAGCCTCAAAATATAAATAATGGAAAATCAGAAACTGAATGCAAATGCATTGAACTAACCTCAAAACATAGTTGGGTTATATGTTGTGAGAATGTTTCGATAAGTACATTTTTGCATTTAAAATGGTGTTTATCTTATCTCTTTCCATATGATTGAGAACTCCTTGCTATTCAAGTAGCTTCAATATATATGAACTTCGCCTTATTAGACAATCTCACAAAACTTCAATCAAACTTCTATTATTAAATAACAAAATAAAGTTGAATTGAAGGGTTTTATCAAAAGTGAGTTTTTTTTTTTAATGGAGAGTGAGGTTTTCACATTATAAGAAATTTGGATGAGTGATCAATATAATATTAATATATAATAGTTCTGTATATTTGCAAATATTTTTCAGAATAATTAATATAACAACACCCATTCGTAGATAATCTTTGAAGATTCCACATAGTGAGTCATGCATATAATTTAAAGAATAATTGACGAGAAATCGGGAACTGGATAATCTTCGATGATCCCACATAGTAAATCAAGCATAATTTAATTTTTATGTCATGTTTGCAATGACACTACAGATGGATCAGTAGAAGTTGGTATTATAGACTACATTGGATAATTAAAAGAAAATCGGAAACTGGATTCAAATACATAACTGAGCTAAAAGAGTAATTAACAGAAAATTGGAAACTTTATGCAAATGCAATAAACTAAACTCGAAAAGTAATTAATTAGAAATCGGAAACTGGATGCAATTGCATTAAACTAACGTCAAAGAATAACTAACGGGAAATTAGAAATTGGATACAAATCCTTGAAAAATATTTAATGGGAAATTGGAAATAGTATGCAAATACATCAAACAAACCTCAAATAATAGCTAATGGGAAACTGGATGCAAATGCATTGAACTAAACTCAAAAAATAATTAACAAAAAATAAAAAACCGAATGTAACTACATTGAACTAACCCCATAGAATAATTTGTGGGAAATCAGAAACTAAATACAAATGCATTGAAATAACTTCAAAGAATCGGATGTAATTGCAGCGAACTAACCTCAAAACATAAATAATCATAAACTAGATGCAGATGTATTGAAGTAACCTTAAAGAGTTATTAACAGGAAATTAAAAATTGGATGCAAATGCAATTAACTAATATCAAAGACTAAGTAACGAAACATTGAAAAATGGATGAAACTGCACTGAACTAACCTAAATAAATAATTAACGAAAAATTATAAATTTGATGTAACTGCATTGAACTAACCTCAAAAAATGAACTAACCTCAAAAAATAATTAATAGAAAATCGAAAACTTGATGCAAAAACATTGAACTAACCTCAAATAACAATTAACATAAAAACGGAAATTAGATGCAACTGTATTGAACTAACCTCAAAGAATAATTAACTGAAAATCAGAAATTGGATGCAACTGCATTAAACTAAAATCGAGATTAACTAACGGAAATCAGAAATTGGATGCAAATGTATTAAAATAACCTTTTAAAGAAATAGTTAAGTGGAAATCGGGCCGGATGTAACTGTGATCACATTGACCTCAAAGTATAAATAACTATAAATTGTAAACTATCGAACTAACCTAGAAAAAAATAATTAACGGAAATCAGAAATTGGTCATAGATGTATTGAACTAACCTCAAAGAGTAATTAATAGGAGATTAGAACACGGATGCAAATCAATGAACTAATCTAAAAGACTAATTAACCAAAAACATCTAAACCGGATGCAATATGATCAATTAACCTTAATGAATAACAAATGGGAAATCATAAAGGGGATGCAATTGTAATGAACTAACCTCAAATAATAATTAACGGAAATCGAAACTTGATGTAATTATTGCATTGAACTAACCTCAAAAAAAATAATTAATGAGAAATTGGAAACTGGATGGAACGCATTACATTGAACTAACCGGAAAAAGAATAATTAATGGAAAATCGAAAACTTGATGCATATGTATTGAAGTAATAACCCTAAAACATGTTTGTATTACATGTAGGGGAATGTCTCGACAAATATAGTTTTGTATTATAAGTAGTGTTTATCATAATTCTTTTATTATGATTGGAAATGTCTTGTTCTTCAAGTAGCTTCAATATTATTTTAAGCCACATTTGACATTCTCACAAAACTTCAATGAAACTTCTATTATTAAAACCTAACAACAAAAAGAAGTCGATAGGTTTTATCAAGGTATGGTGCTTCCTTTTTATAGAGAGTGGTGCAATAAATTTGAATGCGTGATTAATATAATTTTCATATTTCATAGCTATACATAGCTAACTAACTATGCATATATGCATAGTTGCTAATATTTTTTTAGAATAATTTAATATAAGGGCACCCGTTTGTAGGACGGGTTCGAAAGCTAGTGTGTTTTAATTGCTTTCTGCGCAATTATAATCACTACAAGTCTTAATAAGTTTGACAAAGGACACAAGAGACGCAAGAATAATACGCCATCTTCTTTCCTAAAACAAGTAAAATGCTAAAGACTAACCAGCTTTAAATTTTGGACAATTGTTGTTTACAGGTGTTTGGTTCGTGCATTGCCACACGGATCTCCACATACCATTGGGTTTAGATATGGCGTTCCTAGTTGAGAACGGGAAAACCAAATCTTCAACTCTTCCATCGCCACCCCCAGATTATCCTCGTTGTTAGAACTTACACAATTATCTTTTGAAATTACATTCGGTAGAGTTTGTTTTTTATTTTTCATCTCCAATTACCTTTTGAAAAAGATACACAAGGTTCGTCAAGATTTTTCATCAATTTATTTTAAAGAACAATAAAACACAATTAATGTATAAATTTGTTTATTTAATGTACGTTTACCAAAAAAAAAATGTACGTCCAATTTGGTTGAAAAGGATGACAATATCTGAATTGTTATTAGTGTTACTGTGTGTTTGATTTGTCGGAACTTGTTAGGGATTGGGGGAATAAATCTGTTCTCGTTACAGATCTTAGTCCAAACAATAGCGAGCTTAGGGAGGTAAAATGAGTTGATCGAACAGTAGTACTACTATATGTGTGTATGGGTCAGCGAAAATAGCTCTGTCCACCACAATAATACTAGAACAACCAGAGGTCATCAGTTATCAAGTATATGTAACTCCATCGTTTGTGCGCTGGCAACCATCTCCCTAAATTTTTAAACCTCTATACGGAGATTGATTTTTCCTTAGTTCTCCAGTTGGAAGCAGATTGGAATTCTAGTTATAGGTTTCCAAGTCTCCAGTAGACCTTAACGGGTCTTTTTGGTTTCCTTGACGACTCTTATGAACAGATGAACTTATATAGAGGTTTTTTGCGTCTCAGATTTCTGAGGTGGCTAAAAAATATATATTGTATTAAATACAATGACTTGTTTTCAAGTATTGTTTTTGCCTTATTTTATCACAATTCCAGTTTATTATATTGTATAACCAGTTTCCTCAATAGGAGGTACGTTTTTCATGTAAAGCAGAATAGTCTACACCCTAAATAGAGTCGTTGATAACACGGATATTAAACTCTTCACTGAGTTATCTTGATTCATTTTTTCAATTCGATCCGAATTGATTTACGACTTCATTTGGAGCAAAATGGCTGAAAAGAGATGATCTTTTGTGGAGTGTTTTATATCTACAAAAAATTAGAATTGAATTCATTTTCTAAGTGAATTTTTAATTACGTATTTATTTTAAGTTAACTTAACTAACTACTTTTTAAAGAAGAATTTTATATATATATAAAATTTTTAATTACGAATTGAGCTAATTTTTTGTAGAGATATAATCCATGGTGGGTAGAATATATCTACAATAAATTAGTGGCTGATTTTTTGTAGATATATTCTACCCACCATAGATTATATCCCTACAAAAAATTAGCTCAATCCAATATGTGGAACTTTGTCAAAAATAGTGTTTTAAGTTTGCAATTTTATCTAACGGCCTAGAAATAATTTTAAGTTTGACAAGGCTAGAAATATCGAATTGAACTAATTTTTTGTAGAGATATAATCCATTGTGGGTAGAATATATCTACAAAAAAGCAGCCACTAATTCATTGTTGAAATGCACTTTTTGATAGGATGTACAATAAGGATGTCATTATAAGGATGTCACTCTAGCTAAGGCGATATATATATATTGATCACTCATTCAAATTTCTTGCAACATGAAAATCTCACTCTCCATTAAAATAACACACTCATTACATTTGTATTCAGTTTCTGATTTTCCGTTAATTATTCTATGAGGTTAGTTCTATGTTGTTGTATCCTGTTTCCAATTTTATGTTAATTATTTTTTTAGGTTAGTTCAATGATTGTGCATTTCGTTTTCGATTTCACGTTAGTTATTCTTTAGGTTAATTATTTAGTTTCTGATTTCCCGATAAATATTCTTTAAGGTTAGTTATATACAGTTGCATCCAGCTTCTAATTTCTCGTTAATTATTCTTTGAGGTTAGTTCTATGCAGTAATGTCCAATATCTGATTTCCCGTTAATTATTCTTTGAGGTCAGTTCCAAGTAGGGGTGGGCAATGGGCCGGGTCGGGCTAGCCCGGCCCTAAACATTTAAAGCCCTTCAGATATTAGGGCCGGGTCACAAGTCTAAATCTCAAGCCTCGACACGACCACTAGCCCTCTTTAAAGGGCTTTAGGGTCGGCTTTTAGAGTAGGGCCTATATATTTTCTTTTTTTTTACTACATCAGTTTTAAAACTCATTTATATTACAAAAATGTATAATAATCTACAAACTCAAAGTCCAACCAATCTAGTAATAATCCTGTATAAGTCCAAAAATTTAAAATGCACATCCACAATCTAATGAACCAAAAGTACATCGAGAGTTGAATTTGTTCTTCCTTGTACTCAAACCTCACTAAAATTACATTTAACATTTAAATACATAGACAAATAATTATATTATCATTTTAAAGAAAGAAGTAATAGATATAAAGAAGAAACATAATAGTTTTGGTTAAGGGTCATGGAAGTTGTTAAACTATTTGTAATATCATAAATTATTTCTATAATAGATTCAAACAAATATAATATTACCTTTCTTCTAATTTAAAAGTGATTCAAGCTTTGTATATGGAAATGAAAATATTGGCTTTTGAACAAGTGATGGAGAAAGGTTTGAGATTACAAATGTCATTTTTAGACAAAGGGTGTTTTTTGGTTTCTATGTTACAAATGTCTGCTCTGTATTTTGCTTTAATGGTGTGGAAGGAAACCTTTAGTTTTAGACTTGGCTTGGATGTGAATAAAAATATAATTTATAAGAAATAAGTGAGAAAAGAAATTGAGAATAATAAGTTATGGACTTTGACTTGATGATCAAAGGAATAAAGTCTTATTTTTATTAGGCTAGTGCTCATTGTTCTTCATGGCTGCTAAGTTGACAAGTTTTTGTTATATAAAACAAGTTATTGGAAGTACCCTTGGGTGTAAGTGATAAATTACAAAGGACAATGTTATTTTAATTGAAAATATTTAACAAAGAGTTGGACAATTATGGTATGTGTATTTATAGTGAAAGTATGAAACAGGGCCGGTTAGGGCTTGGTTAGGGTCGGGCCTATGTTTTAGAATCTTATTCTAGCCCCGCCCTAGAAGGCATTAGGGCCGGGCCGGCCCTAAACTCTGTGAGGGCTTTAGTTGTGAGGGCTTTATAGGGCTTAGGGTCGGGTCGGTCAGGGCCGGGTTAGGGTCGTTAGGGCCAAATTCCCACCCCTAGTTCCAAGTAGTTGCATCCAATATCTGATTTTCCGTTAATTATTCTGTGAAGTTAGTTCATTTAGTTTCTGATTTCTTGTTAAATATTCTTTGAAGCTAGTTCAATGCATTTGTATCTAGTTGCTGATTTTCCGTTAATTATTTTTTTAGGTTAGTTCCATACAGTTCCATCTAGTTTTCGATTTCCCGTTAATTCTTCTTTGAGGTTAGTTCGATGTAGTTGCATCTAGCTTATGATTTCCCTTTAATCATTCATTGTGGTTAGTTTAATGTAGTTGCTTCTAATTTTCGATTTTCTGTTAATTATTCATTAAGGTTAGTTCAATGCAGTTGCATCAAATTTCCGATTTCCCGTTAATTATTCATTAAGGTTAGTTCAATGTAGTTGCATCCAATTTCCGATTTCTCATTAATTATATTTTGATGTTAATTTGATGCTAGTTTTCAGTTTCCCGTTAATTATTATTTGAAGTTTGTTCCGCATAGTTGCATTATGTTTCTGATATCTCATTAATTTTTCTTTGAGGTTGGTTTAATACATTTGCATCCAATTGTCGATTTTCCGTCAATTATTCTTTGAGGTTTGAAGTTAGTTCGCTCAATGCATTTGTATCTATATGCTAGTTTCCATTTTTTTTTGTTAATTATTCTTTGAGTTTAGTTCATTACATTTGAATTCAGTTTCTGATTTTCTGTTAATTATTCTATGAGATTAGTTCAATGTAATTGCATCCAGTTTTCAATTTCCTGTTAATTATTTTTAGAGTTTAATTAGTTAAAAATGCAATTGCATCTAGTTTCCAATTTCATGCTAATTATTCTTTGAGCTTAGTTCAATGTAGTTGCATACAGTTTGCGATTTCATGTTAATTATTTTTTAGGTTAGTTGAATTCATTTGCATCCAGTTTCCAATTTCTCGTTAATTATCCAAGGTGGTGGTGTGTAATACCAACTTCTATTGATCCTTCTAAAGCCTTTTTGCAAGCATGGCATAATAAAATTATACATGATTCACTATGTGGGATCATCAAAGATTATCTAATTTTCGATTTTCTGTTAATTATTTTTTGAGGTTAGTTGAATGCATTTGCATCAAGTTTCTGATTTTCCATTAATTATTCTATGAGGTTAGTTCAATGCATTTGAATCCAGTTCCTGATTTCTCATTAATTATCTTTTGAGGTTAGTTTAATGTATTTGCATCTAGTTTTCGATTTCCCATTAAATATTCTTTGAGGTTAGTTCAATGCATTTGCATCCAGTTTCCGATTACCTATTAATTATTTTTTAAGGTTAGTTTGATACATTTGCATCTAATTTCTGATTCTCTTTAAGGTTAGTTTCATGCAGTTGTCCAGTTTCTGATTTCCCGTTAATTATTCTTTGAGCATAGTTCGATGCATTTGCATCCAGTTTTCGATGCAAATTATTCTTTGAGTATAATTATCTATTAATTATTTTTTGGGGTTAGTTCCATACAGTTGCATACATTTTCCAATTTCCCATTAATTATTCTTTGAGGTTAGCTCAATATATTTGATCCGAATGTCAATATTTTGATGTTAGTTCAATGCATACGCATCTAGTTTTTTATTTCCTGTCAATTATTGTTTGAGGTTATTAGTTTGATGTAGTTGCATTGCATCCAATTTCCGTTTTTTTTATAAGGAATTCAATTTCCAATTTTTCGTTAATTATACTTTGAGGTTTTGAAATTATTCATTTCACATGGTTCTCGTCTAAGTTATAGTGTACTATTTCATGACCATGTATATATTATTAACATTGTCCTTGAACCAACGAACTTTGTATGGCTCTAAAAGAGCAAAATAGAGAGAAAATGAGGAGGTTTCTCATATTCTCCATTTCGAGATGGTGGATCATGCTAATCAGACTTAGACTCTGTGGATTCTGTTTATTCTTTCGAATCTCGATTCTTTTGTCAAATCATGTCTACACCTAGGGCTGTCAATGGATCGGTTTGGGTCGGGTTTTAGAAAATTCGAACCCGAAACCAAACTGAACCAATAAGAAAATTGAGAATCTGAAATCGAACCGAACCGATAAGAAATATTGCAAACCGAACCCGAACCGAAAACTATAAAATCAATTAAATATTAAATTAAATCAATTAATTTCAATCACATAATTGATAAACATATACAAAATTAATCATAAATATTACTAAAATGTCATCTTATCAGTTCGGGTTCATATCAGTTCGGTGGAGGGCAAACCCGAAACCAAACCAATATCTTATCGGTTCAGTTCGGTTTCGGGTCGGTAGAAAATAAATCAAATTATCCCAACCCAAACCGTTTTTTATCAGTTTGGTTCGGATCGGTTATCGGGTTATCGAAACCCATTGACAGCCCTATCTACACTATCCAGTGATGTAAAAATTGGGCGTGGGAGAGGTGAATTCGACAAAAGAAACTCTCTGGGCGATCATCTTCAGGTATACAGTATAGGGGGAGAGAATGAGCAGACAATCGAGCATTACAAAATTATACAAAGAATTACTTTGTAGAGAGTTCTCTCATCGAAGACTTGATCTGAAACACATGACAATAGTCAAAGATATTAAAAAAAGATTACTTTGTACTGAGAGTTGTTTCACTACTTGATGAAACATAGTTGGCAGCCCTACCTTATCAAAGTATTGGTTTTTAGCGATGTTTGTGTTTATGATATGGTGACATAATACTAACTATATTGTCCAAGTTTCATTAAGAATTTCCTATATGTTGATCATATTAAGAAGTTCTAGAAAAGTCTTTCAGTTGATCTCTAGAAAGAGCTACAATGAGCTGTTCTTCCTTCTGAGACAAAGTCAATTCAATATAGCAAGGAGATGACATGTACGGTTGATTCGTCCATGGGCACGGTATGTCCTATGCCTTTGCTTATGGGCTTAGTTTACTTGGATGTGTGAAACATACAATGTATGAATCGACATCCAGTCCTTTCACATCAACATTGCTCTCTGCATTTTTCAGCAAGTCAAGAATGAATTTGGCAGATTTCATTGGCCAGCACCCTTGCCCATTTGAATGGCGATTCTTTGCCTGGGAAGTACGCCCAATACCCCTACAAAAATGCCCAACCTCTTTCTAGTTTGTGTGCTAGCACATCCTCCAAATACCTTTTTGCCTTCACCAGTTAAATCTTTTTTATTGAATGTGTTGTCTATCTAGTGTTCTTGAAGTGAACACGTAGATCAGACCCTCTAGCCTTGCAAGACTTGGTGGGATTAACCATGGTTACTCTCCTTATTCTTCTGAAATATTGCAAGAAATATCAAATTTATAGAAGGGAATGTAAGGGTTTTACTTGTAGAAGCTATTGGGTTTATCTTTCCTTTTTTATAGTTTGAGACTTCTAATTATTTCTCCTAACTATTAAACAATTATGAAAAATACTTGCAATTATACAGTTATGAGATATGAATATTATATTGATCACTCATCCACATTTCTTGCAACCTAAAAACCCACTCTCCATAGAAATATATAAAGAACCCACCTTTGTTAAAATCTTTCGACTTCTTTTTGTTGTTTAATAATAGTAGTTTGACTGAAGTTTTGTGAAAATATCAAATGAGGAGAGGATCATATTGAAGCTACTTGAATAGCAAAACATTCTCAATTATGCGAAAGAGAGATATGATAAACACCATTTCAAATGTTGAGACATTCCCACTACAAATAATACAACTATGTGTTATGGTTAGCTCAATGCATTTCCATCTAGTTTCCAATTTCTCGTTAATCACTCTTTGAGGTTTTTCAATGCATTTTCATTCCGTTTCTGATTTCCCGTTAATTATTCTCTAAGGTTAGTTTAATGCAGTTGCATCCAGTTTCCGATTTTCCGTTAATTATTCTTCTTTGAGGTAAGTTTAATGCATTTGCATCTTGTTTCTGATTTCCCAATAACTATTCTTTGAGGTTAGTTCAACGAATTTGCATCAAGTTTTCCGTAAATTATTCTTTGAGGTTAGTTTAATGCATTGCCATCTATGCCAGTTTTCGATTTTCCGTTAATTCTTCTTAGATGTTAGTTCAATGTAGTTATTAATTTGCATCCAGTTTCTGATTTTCCGTTTCTGATTTTTTGAGTTTAGTTTATTGCATTTGCATCCAGTTTATGATTTTCCATTAATTATTCTTTGATATTAGTTCAATGCATTTGCATCCAGTTTCTGATTTCTCGTTAATTAATCTTTGAGATTAGTTAAATGCTTTTGCATCTAGTTTCAGATTTCCCATTAATTATTCTTTGAGGTTAGTTCAATGCATTTACATCCATTTTTCGATTTTCCGTTAATTATTCTTTGAGGCTAGTTCAATGCATTTGCATCCAGCTCCCGATTCTCCTCTAATTATTCAATGAGGTTAGTTTAATGCATTTGATTGCATCCAGTTTTCGATTTTCGATTTTCCATTAATTATTTTTTTAGATTACTTCAATACATTTGTATCCAGTTTCCGACTTTTCGTTAATTATTCTTTGAGGTTAATTTAATGCATTTGCATATAGTTTCCGATTTCTCATTAATTATTATTTGAGATTAGTTTAATACAGTTCATTGCATCAAGTTTTTGATTTCTCGTTAATTATTGTTTTTTGGGGTTAATTCAACGCAGTTGCATCTAGTTTCCGATTTCCCGTTAATTATTATTTTTTGGGTTACTTCAAAGTAGTTGCATCCAGTTTTTGATTTTCCGTTAGGTATTCTTTCGATCTCCCGTTAATTATTCTTTGAAGTTAGTCAAATACAGTTGCACCAGTTTACGATTTCCTGTAATTATTCTTTTTTTGGGTTAATTCAATGCAGTTGCATCCATTTTTTGATTTTTCGTTACTTATTCTTCTTTGAGGTTAGGTCAATGCAGTTGCATTAATTTTTCGATTTCCCGTTAATTATTCTTTGAGGTTAGGTCAATGCATTTGCATCTAGTTTCCGATTTCCTGTTAATTATTTTTTGAGGTTAGGTCAATACATTTGCATCAAGTTTTCAATTTTCCGTTAATTCTTCTTTGAGATTAGTTCAATGCAGTTACTTCCAGTTTATGATTTCATGTTAATTATTTTTTGAGGTTATTTCAATACCATCTATTTTCCGATTTCCCATTAATTATTTTTTTAGGTTAGTTCAATGCATTTGCATCAAATTTCCCAATTCCCGTTAATTATTCTTTGAGGTTAGTTTAACGCAGTTTCATCCAGTTTTCGATTTCTCATTAGTTATTCTTTCAATGTATTTGCATCGAGTTTCTGATTTCTTGTTAATTATCCTATTGATCTTTTTGTAGTGTCCTTTTAAACATGGCGTGTACAAAAAAAAAATTATACTTGATTCAATTTGTGGGATCATCAAAGATTTATATATATGTAATTGAATGCTAATAATATAACTAAGAATTAACGGAATTATATATTTTTTTTTATTTAATGGTTAAAAAGGGTAATTCTTACGATTTCCATGGTTGCATCTTTTCCTCAATGTAGATAATAAATCCATTAAATAGCAATGATAAATTTACAAAGTTCTAGGTACGTAAAATCTTGACCAATTGAAACTGAGTACATAGATCATGAGTTTGTTTACGTTACAATGCAATTCAAAATATTGGCATGGTGTTTTAGCAATGGACATGATAAATATATATCAAAGTTGGCAGGTTACTATTGTACTTCTAATTCGCATTGACAACGTGAACCATATGCATTGTTAAGCTCATTTTAAATAAAGTAAAAACGTTTGATCGTTACGTTGTCGCTGGATGTATTTATCAGTAGATTCTAGTAGACGGGTATTATTGACTCCTACTATGAAATTTTTTGTCAAGCAAGCCCATTTTACCACTAAAGCAAAGCCTTCTTCAAATGTTCTGACTCCACAATCAAAAGATAAAGATGACACCTTGGTTGTTGCACATTATTAAATTCAGCATGCACTGCACACTGAAGGAAAAATATGCATGGGCAGAGATTATTGAACTATTGATCAAGAGGAGATAATGATGGATTGGCTTACAACTAATTAACTAAAGTCCCACGAATTCAAACTTTAGGTGTTATTGTTCATATACGTATAACTTTTATGAGGACATGTGGCAAAAACGTTGTGTTCTTATGTATGTGCCTACACTATGCTAGAATTGTGTCCATTCGATACACAAATGTTAAGTATCACTGATCGAATAGCTAGGGTGTATCAAAGTGTTTGTTAACACTTAACTGTAAATAAATAGTTTCTCCATTTAAGTCCTGTATCCACAGACTGGTTCTAATTACTGTGAGTCATGGTGTATTTCTAAAATAGAATAAATAGTGTGGCTGTGGAGCAGGTGGCTTGCTGCCAAGAAAATGTCCAGAAATGAGGTGTCTATCCCCACTAAAATGTGTGCATGTTGTCTCTTTTCCCGCACCTCGCCAAAGTCCTTGATTGAATTAGTTGAATTTAGGTTTTAAAAAAAACATGTTGACTGTTTTTCTCCATCCTTATTAGACTATGTGGAAAGATTTTGTTTTGTTTGTTTGCAATTAGATCCATGTATTAATACAATTCATGAGCTTAAGCCTTTCCTTTCATAGAGGATGGTTTCCATCATGTCTTGAGGCTGCCCATAAAATTGATTTGTTTTTTACCTTGCTGCAAGTTGCAGACTTGCAAGAGTATTTGGTACTGCAAAGTTGCCAACCTACAAATGTTGGCTTAAAGAGTTCTGGAAACTTTGAAGGATTAGAGTGCGAGAATACATAGGCCCAAGTAATTAAAGATGAGGGCACCTCAAACTTTAAAGGCGTGCTTGCTTGCATTTGTTAGAATAAATTCGCCGAAAAGATCACTCTTCTTTGTATACCTCCCTGTAGCTACGCATTCTGGCGCAATAAATCCAAAAGCACCTACGACTTGTGCATCTAAATGCCTTTCTCCGTAAGGAGTTGATTTAGAAAGAACAAAATCAGACAATTTTACACCAAAATGTTGGTCCAAGAAAATAATATGTGCCTATGGATGATGGTTTTGGAGTTGGCCAAGTATAGATAGGTGAGTGCGTCGGCAATGTCCATATATGGCAATCCTCAACTGAGTTTTCAATAACAAACTTTAGGGTAGTGAAGACTTCTCTTTAACCTTCGGTGCAAACATAAGCTTAAAGTGACATTCACCAATCATCATCTGCCTGCTGCTTCGGGGTTATATATTTTTTCTTTACGAATTTGTTCAAGTGAAAAAAAAAGGAGATACTTTAGTAAGAGTTTATTTTCTTGGCAAAGTGTTTCACTTTTTTGAGAGACTATTTTTAGCAATTTAGGTTGTGTCTCCTATTTTTTCGTAATTTGATTTAGTGTTTTGCAAATATTAGAGACTTTGTGAAAGCTTGAAAAATAGAGACAAGAGGGTATATATATATATATATCGGTTTGGCTAGGGTGACATTCTAACTGTGACATCTTTATTGTACATTCTATCAAAAAGTGCATTTCAACAATGAATTAGTGTATGATTTTTGGTAGATATAATCTACTCTTCATGGATTATATCTCTACAAAAAATTAGCTCAATCCAATATGTGGAACTTTGTCATCTGCCAGTGTTTAAATTTGCAATTTTATCTAACGGTCTAGAAATAATTTTAAGTTTGATAAGGCTAGAAATATCGAATTGAGCTAATTGTAGATATCTAATCCATGAAGAGTAGATTATATCTACAAAAAATCATACACTAATTTATTATTGAAATGCACTTTTTGATAGGATGTACAATAAAGATGTCATCCTAGCCAAACCGATATATATATCCAAAAAGAGAAAAATGATGCAGAATCTAATATCCAATATTTTCAAATAATAACCTACTTTTCGGTTAGATAAGTCCTACTTTCAGGCTGTGCAGTTTAAGGGCCGCATAAGCACTATGCACTACTACACCGATCCGATCAAGTAAAATGTTTGAGGTATGAGCAGGATTGAAAAATTGGGCGATTTATGCCGTTTAATCGGACGATTTCTGATTAACCGATTTTAAAAAATCGCCGCTTAATAGTTTTTGGTGAAGAGTGAGAAGAAGATTAGGTCTGATATGTTTGTGGGTTCGGCTTTTAATGAGTTTTATTCCAAGTGTGGAGAGCCAGGAGATGCTTTACGAGTTTTTGAAAAGTTTTGTGAACCGGATGTGGTTTTTTGGACTTCAATGGTTACTGGGTATCTTCGTTCTAGGGCTTGAGGACGATGGGTCAAGTCAGACACCTTTTGATGGGTCAAAGTCAAACACTTTCTAACTTTTCTTGCAAAAGAAAATAATTAATATGGGACTTGCCAATAATATTGTTAAGGCATTTCCGCTTGATATTTGTCCATGTTGCAAGAGGAAATAATTAATATGGGACTTGCCAATAATATTGTTAGGGAATTTCCGCTTGATACTTGTCCATGCCTCGTAATCTTATAAGATGACTATTTCATTTCTTTTTATTTTCCATTATTTGTGACTTTGTGTTGATACTTGTCAATGCCTCTAATCTTTTAAGATAACTATTTCATTTGTTTTTATTTTCCATTATTTATGTGTAGAAATTTATAATATATATCAAAAAATTATTTGTTGTATTTTCTATTCAATCAAGTGGTCAATTAAATTGAAATGGAACATTACGCAAATTTTGTCAATGTGTGATTCAGACCCATCTCTTTGGGTTAATCCGTTAATGTGTGATTCAGACCCATCTCTTTGGGTTAATCCGTTAATGTGTGTGATTCAGAATCAGACCCATCTATGTGGGTTTTATTTTTTATTAAAAAATAGAGAAATTAAGTCATAAACAAATACTATGGTAAATAAATTAAATTTAAATTTAAATTAATCCCCACTTAATTCCGATTAATCGCTATACACTCTTGGATTTAAATTAGTTTCGATTTGCTGCCAATTAACGCTTAAACTGCACAGCTTCCAGGTAAACAAGCACAGCCGAACTCACCAAAAGTACAACCGTAAATACATGTTCTTGCCAACAAGAAGAGGTAGTACGATTAACTAGGTGAAAAAACATTATTACTCTAGAAGAATTAAAATCTGGTAGCAACAGTAAGAAGAGTTTTTACCATCTAAAGATCAGTTTTCAGGGTGTTTCAACAGCACGTAACGACTCTCCCCAAAACAGTGCATTGCCCATAGCCTGCTGTATTCTGCTTGCAACTTTAAAGTAGGTGCATTTCAACTGGGAATGTTCTAGGTACTAACAAACGAGAAACTAACACAATAAAAGCAAAAGAATGAAATAGAAGCTAGATGACATAATAGCTCCACAGCACAATCACAGGTGGTGGGGGTGGGGCGCCCTAGATCATATACAGACAACCTGACCTTAAAGCAGCCAGTCATCCAAACCCGACAACAATAGTTGAGTAACAGTGTAACACATCAGTATTATTATCAACATAATCTAAAAGGTATAAGCACCTATCAGAAGGCAGAAATCCATATAGGACTCCCACTTGGAAATCAGTAAACACACACCAAATGGTACACTACACTAGATCTCTAGAATGAAACAGAAATCCCCTCGTTCCTAAGGCCTACTGGGTTCGCACCTCTCACCTAGCCCTAGGTTCACTTCCATGGTCTAAATTGCTTGCGTCTTTAACTGCACAGTTTTCATTTGACGCATTATTCCTAATTGGAACACTATTGGATCCTACTTCTGTTCTATATGATCCTCTCAAGCTTCTCCTGTATACTAACACAATAAAAATTAAAGGTCTTTGAAGTTCTAACAAAGAAAAAAGAAAGAAACTAGAAACTAGAAAAATCAATCTAATTTAAGATGTCAAAGTATAATCTGATGTCCCCAACAAATTGGATCGGTTAGATTTACAAGTACGCGTCAAAGTAAGAAAATGAAAAAAAATCACCACTAAAGCACCAAATCTCAAAAAGCCAATCTAAAATGATCAACGCCCCAATACATCTGTTCATTAATTGACACCTATTTAATCCGAAGGCTTAAAGTTATAAAAGCTTTTGATGCATGAACAAGCTATGTCTTGGCCTCCAAACCTAAGTCCTAAATAACCTTGATCTAACAAAGGTTCAAACTGTAAAATATAAGGTGTTTGATGGTCAACTTTTCCCATACTTGTACACAGCACTACCTCTAGCCACAACCACCAAAGAAAAATTCTATCAGTCACACTAGGACTTTACTTGAAACTACACAGAAAACAAAACAACATTCCTATAATAATCATATATATATGTTTTCGAAATAATAATCTTAATCTCTAAAAAGGGGATGACAAATTCCTGGTTTAATACCCTTTGTTTGCAATTAAAGTGGTATGAGAACAACTCCTCAACACACTAACAAAACAAATCCTTTCCACCCGTCTACGAAGACTAATTAAACCAAAGATGGTTTTGCAAAGAACTAGAGCAGAGACTAGTGTTACATCTGTACTAAACAATTTAGGCTACTTTCAATAACCAAGTGGAAACATAAAAAATGACACAAAGATAGGACCAATAAAACCACCTTAAGATGAGACAGCAATAGCATATAATGAAAGGATGCGCACGCGCACACCGACAGATATTAAAGAGTTGGTAAATTCAAACAGAAAAAAGATGACATATTTCCTAGATAATTATAGGTCAGAAATTCAGGACTTGAGGCTAAAGACCACAATCTACATTTGTTCCAGGTACCAAGCCTCTTCTTACCTCAATGATGTGTCAAACTAACAAAACAAAGAACTGAGATTCATTGATAATTCTATCTGATAGCCATCTTATCTTAATTTCCCTTGTTTGTGATTCAAAATAAGGAACCTATAATATCAAAATAGTGCACATCAGGTAAGCCATATGAGAAATAGTCGAGCGGACAATCAATTGATGTAAATTGCATTCCCTCAAATTAATTAAAAATTAACGTAGCTTTCCTTTCACAATTATTTCAACATCAAGGTATTCTGATTAGTATCCCCATAACAGGGACCAACCCGAGAATCACAAGCATGAAACCGACCAAAAGCAAGGCTAAACTAAACGTTAATAGAAAAAAATGATGGGGAGACTTTAACATCTTCAAAAAACGTCTTCTTTATAGGCATCAAGGTCACTAATGATTGGTATGTGTCCACCAAAAATCAAGTGTTGTTATTTTATATGTTGAGCAATGAAGTAATGGCAAGCGCCTAGCATGTTCAATATTTTTGAGGCTAATCGCCTTTGCACTTGGCCTTAACATATCTTATACGCTTCATAAATTTTTTTAATGATGGGCAGGCTACCTCTTGGCTTCAAATCCCAAGTCCTGGACAACCACTATGATTATCTAATAAAGATCCAAACTGCAAACATAACGTGTTTGATGGACATGTCTTTTTTTTTTGTTGACTAAATGGTTACTACACCATCTCTACCAAAGACACTATCAAAGTCATAACATTTATATATCCTCACTGCGAAATCATTTCACTATCAACCTAGACCTCTTAGATACAAATCCCTACTCTAATACCCTACATTTACATTGAAAATGGTATGCAACAACACATTCTATACACTGACAGCCTAACAAATCCTTTCCATCCGTCAGTTAGATTCTGATTCCAAATGAAACATTTAAGCATGGGCATTTGCAAAAGGCAACACAATGAAAATGATAATTCATATAATAGTCACAATTCATGTAATCAATAGAAAACAAATTCAGAAGCATGAGATCAATAACCTAATAATTAATCCAGAAAACACAATTTAATGCCAACCAAGTCTTGAGTCATCATCATTTGAACACATAAAACTCATCTCCAAAACATACTTAAAAATGTTGGACTCTAAATAACAAAAGAGTTACCACATTACAAAACAAGACTGAAATCCCATTTCCATTGTTTCTATGATGAAACCATTGCCATAAAACCAACCTACTCTCAACCTCAACAACAACAAGAGCAGTCTAGAATCCAAGCTTTGTTCGGCGCCAGTGTCTACGCTTTGCGTTGTACCTAAAAAAGCCCACACACAAAAACACAAATAAGTTAACTGAAAAGAAATGATAAAATAAAATATGGATTTGAGTGGGTGAAAATAAAGTAAGAAAACCTGATGGTGTTATCAGTACGCATACGGATCCAGTGAGGAATAGGCCTGTTCTGCCTCATCTTCTTAGCCAGCTTCTTCTTTATCATGAATGATTTGTGTGACGGCTGTAAAATATATACATAAAATAAGTAAATGAAATATTTCACTTAATCAATTAATAAGAGAAAGAGAGAGACTTACCATGGTGAAAGCTTGAGGTGCAGTTCGGGGGGGAGGCAGAGGGTTTTGAGAGAGTGAGCAAACCCTAATCTGAAGCCAAAAAATGAAACCCTAGCTAGTCCGGTTCCGCTCTAAAGTTGTATTTATAGTCCAGATCAACGAGAGTTGCACGTGAGCTTGTTTGGGCCTGGGCCAATCTCTAGCCCGACCCACCCACTACGTACTCTCTACGTCCCTTGTCCAAGAAACCAAAATATTATTTTCAGATCGAACTCCCAGTTCCCATTCCTCCAATAAATATGTATTCCCATTTAAACCCCTAATCAAATCCTATTCCAATCCAATGGGTGGAAGAAAACTTTCATTCGATGTCCTTAGCGGCATCAACGGTTTCATCGACGAAGAAGAAATAATTATTCACAGATCAATATCAGATTCATTCAAAACAAATATTCACTGTCAAGACGATAACAACAGCAACAGCAAGCCTAGTAAGCGTAAACGAAAGCCAAAAGGATCAAAGAAAAAGAGAGTTGAAAATGCGTATCAAAGTTTTGCTAGTAATATTCAGACTGTTATTTGTGAAGAAGTTAGACATAGTCCGTATGTGGAGTTGAGGCAAAGGAGTAGTAGAACTGGGAGTGATGTCATTGATGACTCAGTGGTAATTAGTGGTGAGGTTTGTAGTAATACTAGTAATAGTAATGTAAAGGAGGAAAGTAGAGCAGAAGTGACTAGTTCAGCTGGGAAGCAGAGATTGGAACCCAAGGGAGAGTTTGTTGCCAAGTTAGATAATGACGAGTCGTTGGATTGGAAACGACTTATGACGGAAGATTCAGGTTACCAGTTTAATCTATATCTGTATAATGTTTTTGTAATAATTTGTGTCTATGTTTTGTTTGGGCAATCTGCTTATTTCTAAGCGTTTAATATATATTTGTGAGTTGGAAAATGCTGTGATATTAATGGGGGAAAAAAAAGAAAAAAAAAAAGAAAAAGAAAGACCACAAGGTTGTAGTAGGTTTAGTTGTGTTTGTGGTACATTTTGTCTTTTGAGATTGTAGGTTTAGGAAATAAATAGACTTGGGCCATATTTTAATGGGTCTTCCCTCCCAGTGGGGATTGCATAAAAAAAGCTTATTGGTTTACCAATACTAATTCTTGTATATTTCTTGAGGGCAATGTTTCAAAGGAGTGTATGAAGTAGAATGTGATATGATACTATTGGATATGCTATAATTGCTGTATAGAGTAGAACGTGTATGCATATGAATATGAAGGTGTCTTCAATGGTGAAAGAGGTTCCTTGATATTATTTTGAGCATCCAGTTTCTACTTTCGATACATCTGAATTTCTTGATGATGTTCTCATAGCCAACCAGGTCCGGCCAGGATCTGGTTTGGCCGGAGCCCTCGGCGAAGGTGTGTAGAATCTTACTACCAAGTTTTAGGTAGGCTTTGGGGAGAGATAGATAAGCTGGATAAGAAAATGTAGTTCTGCGTTTTTTTTTTTTCCTGCTGAAGCCTCTTGTATGTGACTCTTTGGAAGTCAAAAGGTTTTAAGGTAAAAGGACCGGCTCCTCTTCTATTTTGAATCACCATTTTTATGGAGGATTTGAGTACAGATGTAGAGTTAGAGCTGGTTAAAGGCTTAAGGGTGGGAGCGGCAGTAAGGTCATAAGAGTTGTGACTAACAGACACCAAAGATGTAGCTCTAGGTGATGAACATTTGGTGAGTTGGATGAAGTGATAAGATGCATGGTGCACAATTGGACACTCATCTCCTTAGTACCGAAGACAATTTACAACCCCCCCCCCCCCCCCCCAACCCCCAACAGCTCGGAGAAAATAATGAGGGATCTTTGTTCTTCGTTTCAGCATATAAGATAAATGTCGGGGATTGGTCTTAGCAGGATAGAAAAGGTGTGTATTTGGTTGGCTATTTGGAGGTTTTATACGACCATATTGATATTATGGAACTATAGTGATGTAAATGGTAAGGGATTTTTGTTGTTTGCGTCAGCACAGATAATATGTCTGGGTGAAAGTCGGGGCCTTGGTCCATCAGGATGAGAAAGGCGTGTTTGGAGGTTTTGGACGGTCACTTGAATTATGAACCAATAGCGACGTGAAGGTCTTATTTGTACGTTCCATGTTTTTTTATTCAATCCACCACCATTATTACCAACATCGATGAAGTAGGGCACGAGACCATTCTGGAGCAATATCTACCTAGGTTATGAATAACTAATTACATTTTTTATTTTTCTGTAGATATGCTTGATTGTTTGTTACTAAACCCCTCCAATGACAAGCGACCTGACTTTTTCATTTGGGCATTATATTCTACAAGTTAGCAAGTGTTGAAAAAATCACTCTGTACCACTATATTCTTGTAATCCTTGTGCTTAGCCACTTGGAAGCCTTTAGTAGTAGCTAACATTTCAATGTAGACAATAGAGTTTTAAGATGCGCCTGCACCATAAATAATAGAGTATGGACGGTACCATTGTGGTTTTGGAAAAACCAGAAGTAAAGAAGAAAAGGAAGTAACAAGGTTCAACGCAAGACCTTGTTGAATTTGAATGCTTTAGTTCTTTGAATTGGTTGAAGATATCACAGCCCTGTTGAGTTTGATCTGCCTAAGGTCGTAAGTCAGAAGGTTTTTTCTTTAGTTGGAACAAACAACTGAAATGTAGTGTCCATTGGTGGACTCTTAACTTATGGTTGATACATTCTGTTTATATTGTCAAAGTGATCTCGTAGCATGTAACTTCCTTTGCCATAGTGGAATTATAACTGAATTACAAATCGAACGGTTTTGTTATCACCACGCACTTTTACACCTTTGGTGTTGGAGTTATATTCAGCTAGAAAGAAAAAGACGTCTGAGGGATCTAAAGAATGATGCCTTTCACAGGCTGCACTGTTTCGCAAGATAGGCTAACATTATTGGTACTGTGTGCTCAGCCTAAACAAGTGCAGCCTTTTGTGCATTATTAGTTTGCGGCCTTGTTCATACTGCTCTTTCTGCTTTACTATGTTGAAGATTTCAATAGAGGGAAAAGATGCTTGAAGATATTTTTAGTTTTATTTTTGTGTCTGTGTATTTGTGTAGTTTTCCCAGTAGTAGCTTACCACAAAAAGGTTAAAAAAAAACTAGCTCTGTAGCGCATGAAGCAAGTGTGAATGACAACAGTTTCTGATTTAGTTAATGAGTTAATACCGCTTATCATTGTTTTTTTCAGGACTAATATACCATACCAATTTGATTCCAATGCAGATTTGTCGTCCATGGAGAAGTCACCAGTAAAATATTTTATGGGAGAAATATATAGTGGAAATTCTTTGCATGGCACAACTACTCTAGGAAATGAGAAAGAACGAGAGCGGGTATATGATACGATATTCCGCTTGCCTTGGAGGTGTGAACTGGTAATTTTTGTTTTCCTTTATATTCCCCTGAGGAAGAAAATACCCTACGGGCAGTGGTGCTAATAGATCATGGTACATAGTGTTTAACATGGGGTTCTTGTAATCGGTAAATACATTTTTCAGCCAAGAAATCATTTTTATATATTTGTCATATTAAGGATGTGTTTGCTTAGTGAGAATTATTCTCACACTTACCTAGTGAAATTTTGGCTGATTTTGTAATATAGTGGGAACTTTTCGTGCTCAAGAATCTAATTACACCCAAGCTCTCCCACTCTCCCTACCTATGGAAACTTTCCCACACAATCACAACTATTTAGTGAAGAACTGTTCCCGCAAAAGCAGGAGTTCAATCCCTATTTACCTTAAAGAAAGTTTACAATGGGAAACTGTTCCAGAATCAAACACCCTAAGTTTTTAATTTCAAAATTAAATGTATCCTATTAAGCACGTTGAGGTCAGAATTACCTCTTTATGCTTGGCTTGGTACTGTGATACATTGTTTGCAGTTTTCATAGTTATAGTAGGCACGGGAAGGTCCCTTGACTTAAATTGTATAGTTACCTGAGGCTTCACAATCTCTCTCTCTCTTTCTCTGCAATGGAAGTTCTCATGCTTAAATGACATGGTTGCAGCTTATTGACGTTGGCTTCTTCGTCTGTTTGGATTCATTTCTTTCACTGCTCACAATCATGCCAGCAAGGATCTTGATGACCTTATGGAGGTTCCTAAGTACCAGGTGAGATCTTAAAACCTCAATTGCCTGTTACTTTCTTGTAGCAGAGGATTATTATTTATAGACTCCTCTTTTTTCGAGGATTATGATTGGCAGACTTCATTATTAAGGACTTAGTTAACCTCGGAATGATTATATTATGATTGGCCCACTCATGTATGAAGTAGTGTAGTCAACATCCTTGTATCGTTTTGTCTATATGTTACTATGACATGCAGCATACATAAGATGAGGTAACAATGCTCTTGCCAGGCAGTTTCAGAGGCTATCTGCAGCAGAACTTTCTGATTTCAGTTGTTTAATGGTGTTGGCCTGTGGAGTCACCCTTTTACAGCAAGCAGGTGGGTATAAAAACATGTAAAATATGTCTTTTTTGCTGTTATTCAAGTTTTCATTCTATTACTTTGGGAATACACGATGAGTTGACTTATTTGTTGACTGGTTTTCCACATTCTCTTGTTACTTGCCTCAGATATTAGCCTAATATATCACATGATACGGGGCCAAGGAACTATCAAACTCTATGTGGTGTACAATGTATTAGAGGTAAGAAGTTTGAAATTCTTTAATATTATAGAGTCATGTCGTATTAAATGAATTATGTGTAGGTCTTGACTGAAAACGTCTTGTAACCAATGTTTGTGCCTCTATAACAGATATTTGATAAACTCTGTCAAAACATTGGTGGAGACGTCTTGCAAACCGTGTTCAGTTCTGCAAAGGGACTGGCAAGTAGTCCACCAGAAAATATGAAGTTTTGGCTTTGGAGATTTATTTCAGACCAAGCATTAACTGTTGTTGCATCTAATATCCTCTCTCTCTTTCTCTCTCTCTCTTTCCTATATGATAGTACTCATTAGCCTTTTTATTTCCTTTTGTTTCCTTAACAAGTCATACTTGTTCATTCTTTCATCTTATTAGCTCAAGCAATCACATTGTCAACATGTATTGTTTCGCATAATAATGCTTTGCTGGCTTTGCTTGTATCAAATAATTTTGCGGAGATAAAAAGCAGCGTGTTCAAACGTTTTAGCAAAGAAAACATCCATAGCCTGGTATACTTTGGTGAGTCAGCTTCTTTCCACCTTTTATCTTCCTTAATAAAGGGGTGCTGTACTAAATATCAATCCATAAAATATTTATTTATTTGTTGGTTCTCAAGGAAAGAGTTAACCTTTTTTTTTCAATAAATAAAGAGTTAACTTAAGTTGACCTGTTTTCTGTGACGTGAACGGATAAACGTAATGTTCTTTTGGTGATTATTTTTGTCAATATTGGGATTTTGTTCCTTTGGTCTACTTTATTGCTCCAAAAGGTATCCTTTATATGCTTTCACAGGTCCACCTTTTTACTTCTTTAGTTGAAATAGGCTGCTTGGGCAATCCATGCCCGTAAAGTGCAGTATTATTGACATTTTTCAATAGGTGATTGTCATAGTATCCTGTTAATGCCAGACATTGCCCTGTTCCTCCGATTCCCTTTTCTTTGCCTACTTAATTTTCAGTGATTTTGAAAAATGAAATACAGAGTCATGTTAACCTTTTTACCTTCTTGAGGGTAAACAACCAATGCATACACGTCAAAAGTTTCCTCTCAGTATTGTTTCAAGTTTCTTATTTGTCGTTTTCTGCTACTTTTTTTTCATCAACGTTTTAGTTATATGTTCTCATCTAATTATCTGTAATATTAATTTTCATTTATCAGATTCAATTGAGAGGTTCCACATTTCAGCATTTATCTTATTTGTACTAGCTCAAAATATACTGGAGGCTGAAGGTCCCTGGTTTGGGAGTTTTCTCTCTGTAAGCTTACTAAACTTTTTATTTTTTTTAACCTTTTCTAATTTTAGTTTTTCTTTTATTTTCTCAAAAAACTGTTTCACTGATAGTCTGAGTAACAGATAATTTGTTTTGACTCAGAATGCTCTTCTAGTCTTCATTTGTGAGATGATTATTGACATCATCAAGCATTCATTCATTGCGAAATTTAATGAAATAAAGCCCATTGTATACTCTGAGTTTCTCGAAGACCTCTGTAAACAGGTATTCGTCCTTTTTAATTTATCCTGATGCTTGTTCATGCATTCAACTTTCATTCCGAAATCCAATGGTATTTTATTTATGTAAGATATATTGATTGTTGACCACAGAGGAATTAAACTTGTATGAATGAGCATATAATAGCTTAAGCAAAAAATCTGTATGATTAGACTAATAAGCTAGGTTACATGGACACGCCATATTTTGAAAAAAATCCGTGTTGGATACGTATCCACATGTCCGTGTCGGACACATATTGCATGTAATTTACCTCGAATTTTGATATTTTGCCATGTCCGACAATTCGTATCCGTGTCCGATACGGCGTGTCAATGGAACCTAGCTAATAAGTAGGTTCAGAAGAGAAGTCAAACAAGCGCTCAATGGTATGATATCAATACCATTACTTGACCAGAAAAATTATAGTTGGAAAAGCATGTTTAGCTTTGTTGACTATTTCTCTTTATTCCAGACCATGAATGTCCAGCCTGAGGATGGGAAGAACAACTTGACATTTGTTCCTTTGGCACCAGCATGTGTGGTAAGCATTGATTTAGATCTGGTATTGCACAAAACGATAAATTTTGTCCTCAACAACGACAGTAATTCAATTGCCCACCTCAACTTTGCTTTCAGGTTATCCGAGTGCTGACCCCAGTGTATGCAGCTCATCTTCCTTATGGACCTCTTCTTTGGAGATTGCTTTGGATTTTCCTACTGTCAGCTATGACATATGTCATGCTTGCTAGTCTCAAGGTGATGGTTGGCATGGGTCTGCACAAGCATGCCGCTTGGTATATAAATAGGTGCCAAAAGAGAAAACTACATTCAGACTAGCTTCAACAGAAATTTTGGTATTTGCTCTCTTTGGCGGTTGTAGATTCTAGACCTCACTCCAATTGGTAATGGATTGGACTGATTGGAATTGAGGTTTAAGAAGCCTTCATGGGTCATACTGCTCGGACTTGCACGGTAGTTGAGCTCTCTGGTCTTGAGGTTTGAGTTTCACTTACAAACTTGAGGATTTCTTTTTTTCTTTTACAAAGTGAAAAAAGGCAAATTATACAAGAGGATAAGTTGGGAAGTAACACCCCTGAGCATGTGTACATTTACGGGATTTAGCAACGCACATTATCAACATTCTCGACAAGTATTCTTGCAAACGTGAAATATCTGTTATCATATCATCCAATTGTTGAGATTTAAATTCGGTTCCATTTGGAATTGCAGACTACTATGTTTTCGCTAGTATTTCTACTATAACCCAAAAACAGTAACGGAAATCGTTACCAAAAAGGAAGAAAGAAAAAGGTCTCGATGCAGCCTGAAAATACAGCCCGACAGAGCCTAGCCCAATGAAGCTGAACACACAAGTGTTTGGTATCTGATGTGCAACCACCTATTGTATTATATATATATATAGAGCTACATTGTAAATTTGTAGATAGGATCTCTCTACTATGGAGAATATACTCACAAAAATTTAGCTTATTCAAAGAAGTTTAATCTTAGGACATGCTCACAAAATTTTTGGAGCGTTTTTTGAGGTCTTAATGTATTTGTATGTCGAAAATGTGGCTATAATGTGCGTATAAGAATGTAGCTCTATATATATATATATATATATATATATATACTGTTCATCACTTAGCCAAAAAAAAAAAAACTCCACCATCAGCAACTGTAACGAAAAAGTAGTGTTGTAGTAGTAATAGCACAACCACAATGTTAAGCAAGATGGGGGCTCAAAAAATTTGTGAGTAGAGCCAGAATCCACCATAATAGTGACAAGACATTTTTTTAAGAAAACCATTAAAACAGTCTCTAGTCTCTGGGCGACTTGCACCGGTAAGAACGGTGGTTTCAACGTATACTAGTGCTAGCGTCAGCCTAGTTAGGGACAACAGGTTCAATACTCTAATCAGTAAGGGAAGTATCAGCATCCAAAAGACATGAGATTTTCCACAATGATGTCCTGATTTATATTGTTCATTGTAATTGAAGCAAAGATCCTTCAATCGGCGTTCAACTTATTCTAGAGATGATAGACGATGAATAGAGCAGGACCAAGAATGGATGGAGTGGACCCATTGACAGATGGAGCAATAATTGAGGGAACATTGCATAGACGATGAATAGGAGCAGAAGCAGGACCAAGAATGGATGGAGTGGACCCATTGGGAGATGCAGCAATAATAGAGTGTACATTGGATGAACGAACGAGTTAAATTTGGACGAAAAGCTTGGCCTTTCGTAGCAACTGTAACAACTTCAACTTGATATTTTGCAAGTCAAAAGCTTGTACAAGATAAAACAGCTAATCAAAAACTCTTCGGGCAACCCTCGTGTACAATTGACCAAGTGTTTGAGCTATACTTGATAATCAGTGACAGCCCCTATTTGTCATTTGATCCCTATTTGTCATTTGATGTGAAGAGCTACTTGATCTGCATCTTTTAAAGTACCAAAACGCATACACAAAGCTTTTGTAAATTGCCCCATGTTAGCTCTTATATTGTGCATTCTTACTATTGATACCATGGAATAGCATCACCGGTTAGATGCGCCAAGGCTAGAGGCACATTTGAGCATATGGAATATTGGACACCATTTTATATTGCTCCACTCTAAAAACCCATCCAACAGAATCCTCGCCATTAAATAAGGAAAAATCAATACAAACAGGATGAGAGAGAACCATAGTACCTAGATATACGTTTTGAGGAGAAACAACCAGTTGCATAAGAGGAGTCGTTGCTAGTGTTAATATATCCCATCTTGCACTAAGACCAGCATTTAAACCTGGAATATTGTTGATGTTCGTTTTTGTTTCCGATAAAATTTCAGTAATTTCATCAATTCGTTGGGTAAGGAATTGAACTTGTTCTTCACGAGTTTTAATAGTCATGTTGATGCCAAAAAAGTTGTTTTGATACCAAATTACTAGGAACCTTAACTATTATAAAAAGAATTTGGGAATTGAGACACAAGATCAAGAAGAATTTAGAGGTAAAAGAAGACTTGGAATAATTGCATATCCATTATCAAACGTACTCACGTATATATAGTGGATGAACAACTAACTTTGCCAATTCGGCTACAATTTTTGTGAGCCATGATGCATAATTTGATTCCTCTTCAATTTTCTTGCGGACCCTTCTCTTGTATTCTATGAATGTAATTATTCTCGCGACACATGACCAAACCCAGATTGCGCTTTGGAGTCAAGTCTATTGTACCAGTTCTTGACTAGCTCCCTTGCTATGAATACAACCGGACTACGATCAAATTCCAAGACTATCAAGTAGGGGCGCCCCTAAGCACAGTCGACAAATGTAAGGAATTGGCCCCAGAAATTGGTGCAAAATAAGGGCCCCGTCCTTTAGAAAGGTTATGTATATATTAGCTTATTAAGAACTAAACATTTAAAACAAGATAGCCTAGTTGGTACCCGTAGTTGTTTTTAGATACATTTCAAAAAAGAATTTAGGACTAATATTTTAGTTAGGGCCACACAGTTGGAACTCGGCTTGGCCCCCTAAATCTCAGGGCCACCCCTGCTATCAAGTAAATGTTCCTCAGGACTCGCCCGGAAGGGAGAATCAATAATAAGAAGTAATAATATCACATGCAAGACAAAGCTCTGCAGATATAAGAAAATTGGGATTATTATTTATTTTTATTTTTTTGGTTTTTTGGCAAGTTTGTTTTAAATGAGATCAGTAGCTCTTTGATACTGGCATTCGAGCCCCAAACCTATAGTATCATCACCCAAAAGTTTTACCAACTTTACTAGCAAGTAGCAACTACAAATCGTGATCTTTCAAGTAGTCCGTGTAATAAGTAATAGAATATCTTGTTAAACTTAAAGGTGCCAATTAGGCCTCCGAGTCACTTACCAAGATAGCTGGAATGGTTAGCTGTACCAGCTGCATCGAATAACTCTCCTGAAGCAAGGGGAAGACTTGGGTTGTCAATTTGTAAAGGAGTAATGTGAGTGAGAACTGAGAAGTAAGGAAATACAGAAAGAGAAACAAAGTCGAACAGTAATAGATATTAGACGGAAATACAATGTTTTATGATCTCTGAAAATGAACACATAATTTGTCAATTTCAATGTCGATTATATATTTAGAAAATATACTCCAATCAAGTATATATTAAGTAACACCATTGGTACCAAAGCCTGCAAGAACGACAGCATAGTTTCAGTTTAGAAAATTCAACTGTAAGTTGTTTACATAAGTTGCTCTTTTGTTCGTCCCCCAATCATTACCTTCAATAATCTAATGAAATATCCCGCGACAGATCAGATATTGTTTGCAAGGGAAGCAGACAAATCGATTGTATTGCTGGCTTGCTGCAGCCTGAATTACGACGAGGAGTCCAAATGTACAAGTATTAGTGTAGATATCTTATTTTTTTATCAGGTTATATTTGCTACAGTTACTTGTTCTGTGTTTCTATCTACGTCCTCTTTGTTGCTTAGTAGTGCTGAATTCTCCTTAGAATGAGAAGTATATATTGAAGACTTGTCATACACTCATACATTGTTCAAAGTTTTGATTAGCCTCCAATGGTATGGCGTACAAATGTACAATTAATATCGAAATATTATACATATACTGATATACACTACTAAGCATTAATATTTATTTCTTTTGGTTAATCCACTACTAAATGCATTATGCATGCTTAAGTGTCCTCTGATTTTGTTTTGATCAAATGCTTCTTAGAAATTCATCGATGGAAAATATTTCTACCTTGATTCTGGGTGTCAAGTAATCCCTGAATCCGTGATTGATGACAACCTCAATAAAATTTTGAGTTGTGGGACATGAGTGGCATCTCTCTTTTTTAAAATGAAAGAAACTGAAAAGTACTTACTCGAGAATCATGTTTCCTGATTTATCTCACGTTAGAACTCGAAGCAAGGGTTGTAATATGAATAGATAATGTTCCACTGATTACATAAATACATTAGTTCGGGATATTAATATACTAACATCGTGCTCATCAAAAATCATACTCACATCTCCATATAGATTGATTATACAACACGAACTGCAACAACCAAATTAAGATTAATCTTGGATCAAAACACCAATATAAAATGGATATGGTATGAAAATAATGAAACAGAAGATCTCTGTAAGCATAACAGTGTAATCAGTTTGAATTTTGAGTATTTCATAATTGATTGCAACCATTGGACTCTACTCTGCACTCCACCTGGATCTAAATTAAGTAACCGGCCACAAGAAAAACAAAAATACTTTGTTAAGTGCGGCTAGACTCGGGTGCAGATGGACTACCCACGGGCCACGGGCTGCAGTGGCGTCCCAGAAAAGGGCCAGGATTCTCCTGATCATCAGCACTACCCCCACACCACCAACAGCCCTGTATCATATTCTGTGTTAGTTAGTTACATATATACATTTGTGAGTATAGATGATTTTGAGTAGTCAGTCTTTGAAAATATATGTAAAGGTGTAATGCGAGAAACTAGAAAAAGGAATCATGTCGTGGTTCCGAACATACAGAATTTATGTATCTAATCTACTGGCAACGAAATCACACTTCTCTCCAGTGGTTTTGGAGGAGTGGGGGGTTGTTCAGAAAGGAGAGAACAACATAATGGAACTAAAATGCTCCATCCCTAATTGCCCAGCTTGAACCTTCCTTATGTCAACTATTTCTCTCTTCCGTATCATCTCTGGACTGCTGAATTGTTCAACAAAATCAACTGCAAATTGTCTCTCAGATTGATTCATCGATTGACCGGAAGGAAATTGGGATGAAAGTCGGGGATAGAGAGTCTGGGGATTTTCTTTCTTGGGTGGGGTTGAGAGAGAGGAAGAGATCATTAGCGTAGAAGTAATTAGTAAGATGTAACACCCATGAAAGACAGTTCCATACTTCCATCTTATAGGTAGGGATATTAACTTTTTTAGTCCTGCAATAATAGCAGACATACAGAGTTACAGACCTTGATTAACACTAATGCGTTAGTTTATTGGCGTGTGGTCCCAATTCTGTTAAATGGAGCTCTTAAGCTTTTAGCAACATCCATCAACAGAATTTCCCAATATACTGGTTAACTAAAGCCTAAAGTTTGCATATAGTGTGTCCTTACATTAGCAGAGAAACTGATGGCGTGCTAAACTGCTTACTGTACAAATTTTACAAAAACTGATAGTTTAGTGATAAATGAAACACCGTATTAATTCTCTCTGTAAGAAATGTAGTTTGCGAGAGAAATCAATGGTTCTGCTTTCTTCATCTCAAAATCAGATAGTTGTTCTTTGGCTTCTCTGTTCAGTTTTGCGGCAAAAGCATTCGATTTCTCAATACCGACAAGTTTTGGATACGTAGTCTTATCACTTAGCATATCTTTCCCAGCCGTCTTACCCAATTGTTCTGAAGACTTTGTAACATCAAGAATGTCGTCCACCACTTGAAATAGCAATCCAATACACCTCCCAAAATTTCTCAACTTCTTCATCTGATCCACCTCCCAGTGTTACTCCCATTACCGCACGAGGCAAAGGAAACCGCTGTTTTGTGAACGTGGATATATTCGAGTTGATCCAATTTAACATCAGACACCCCAGTAAACCCAACATACAGAACTTGCTCAGCAAGGCCTGTTCCAGTCGCGCTGGCTAACTCATTTATGATGCGAAGAATCCTACTGGAAGAAACTGCAACTGGAGAATTCGTGATGTTTTCAAATGCGAATGCTAGAAGAGCATCTCTGAATCTCTGATGTAGGACATCAAGCATAACGTACACTCTTTTAATTGCGCCAGAATTCCTTCCGCTTATGCTAAAGATTGTTTCCCCTTCTTGCGCCAGTTTTAAATTAGAATTATTATCAATTAGGAATTTAGAATATTTAGTATTTTCTATTATGAGTTCAATTAGATTTAGAAGTCTAGATTTCTTGGTTATCAAGTATTGTTTATCTATAAGGAGATCATTTAATTCATTCATTCAATTATCAATTATCAATTATCAAATTATCAAATCTCTCAAAACCTAAATACTTTTCTCCCTCTACTTCTACAATTTTTCAATTCAATCTTTTTCCTCTTTTAAGCTATGTGATGGTATCAAATACTTAGCATGAAGTCAACTTTGCCACTGATCAATATAGAATCAAGTGGTATATCTAGGCAAACCCAATTGAATCTCCAAATGGGAATCTCCTTATGTCACTTATTGTTTGAAATAGGTTAATTAGGGAACATGCTCCTAATTAAACCAACCTCTTGCAACACTTTTTGCATATGTATACAAATTGCTAACTTAGAAAAAAAAATCTTGCATCTTTTCATCTCTTTCTCTATTTGTTCCGCATCAATCTCCAGCTAAGACTGCAACACTTTTCGCAAACACCATGTGATTAGTTCTCATACCTTGACAAAAATTGTCATTATTATCCATGCAGGGAAGATCATCATCAATCAAGGACATAGTGTGTATCATCTCTCATTGCATGCACATGCATATGTTGATGGCATTGCGGTTAGTTCATGTCCACCTACTCATTCACAAGCTGCAATACATAGAATGAATTGGACGAACACATTTCCCTTCGACAAGACGACAGTATCACATAGATTCGTGAATCTTTTGCGGTTCTTTGAGTATTATAGCAATATAGCCTTGTCGAGAGCTTCATTGACAAAGATTCTTTTCTAGCTTGTACATGTAGGAATCAAAATTGTAGGTGAAATCATTGGAGGGTTTTTGTTGTACTTTTTCTAGTATACCAGTAACGAACTGCTGATGCATAAGTTGAAACATGAGAGAAAATTAGTGTACTTCTGCTTCTTTCCGAAGATAACTGGGATCTATTGAGTCTAGTTGACATTGGAAAAGTTAACTTACTGGCATTGTTGAACATATATACAACAAATATGAACATCTAAAGCCATGTTTAGTCAAGCAGTAGCTGAAACCTGCAGGAAATAAAATTTCTCATGAAGTAGTAGTGGTTCATCGTTTTGTCTATTCAAAAACCTCCAACGACTTGTTCAATAATATCTTTATCAAATTTTTTTAATTATTGAATAATTGTCATATATATATATACAGTAATTCTCTAAAAAGTAGTTATTTAAATTAACTTAAAATAAGTACGTAGGTAAAACTTCACCTATAAAATGAATTCAACCCCAATGTTTTGTGGATATAATATACTCACTGTAAATATCATCTCTATAAAATTTCAGCTCATTTGAAAACCTCAAACATTAGCAAATATTTTTGCAAAAACTCAATATTTCTAGACCGTTAGATTTCTTTTTAAAGATGACAACAATTTTTATCTATGTTAAAGGTTCCAAATGAGCTAAAATTTTGTGGGGATGATCTTTATGGTGAGTGCTTCACAACCACAAAAAATTAGCTTTGAATTCATTTTATAGGCGAAATTTTACTTATATACTTATATATATGGGGCCCCTATATATATATATATATATGGGGAGGGATCCGTATACCAAGGTTTTTTATACCATGGTTTATACCACGCCCCTTTACAAGATGAATTAAAAGCTAATATTTTGTGGATATGATCTCCTAACTATGGATAGATTTTCCACAAAAATTCGGCTCATTTGGAAATCTCTAACCTATTTAAAAATTGTTGACACTTTAATTTTTTTTAACGGCCCAGATTTTTCGATTTTGCAATCATCTTTTGACATTGTTAAACATCATCAAATGAGCTGAAATTTTGTGGAGGTGATCTTCATGATTTGTTAGACATATCCACAAAAAATTAGGTTCTAGTTCGTCTTGTGGATGAAGTTATGGGTCATGGTATAAACCATGGTATGAAAACCATGGTATATATATATATACCATGGTTTTCATACCATGGTTTTATACCATGCTATATATATATATATATATATATATATATATATATATATATGAACAAGTTTCGTTTACCATATTTTTTATACCATGGCCCACAACTTCACCTACAACGCGAATTATAACCTAGTTTTTTGTGGATAGGTTCAACTAACCATGAAGATCACTTCTATAAAATTTCAACTCATTTGCTAATGTTTAGCTATGTCAAAAGATGATTACAAAATTGAATATTCTGAGTCGTTAAAAAAAATTCAAAGTTGATAATGATTTTTAACTATGTTAGAGATTTCCAAATGAGATGAATTTTTGTGTAGATGCTATCTATGATTAGTAGATCATATCCACAGATTATTAGCCCCTAACTCATTTTGTAGGGGGGTGTGATATAAACTATGGTATAAAAAGTGTGGTAAACGGAACCTGTTCCATATATATATATATATATGAGCCAAATAAAAAGAGAGAGATCAAGTAAAACACCTGATTAATGCGGAAGAAGATCAGTCAGCAGCAAGAACACTTGATTAAACTGAACTTTTATTTATAAGATTGTTTATATTACAAGGGGGGAGAAAATATAGCACTCTTATCACACTTCAACAAAGAGAAAAATAAAAGGTAAAATGGAAGATGTTTCTCAACAAGGGTGAGGTATCCCTTTTATACCAATCGGATCTCAAAATATAATTTGGAGTCGCAGAAAAAATTACGCCACGTGCTAAAAAAGAGTCGCAATGATCGGCCACTTTGACAAGACATACTTGTCTTTTACTTCTGTCTTGAAAGGATAAGAATCCTTATAATGCTCAACTTTTGACTTTAAGAAAAACAAAAGGTAAAATGTCCCATTCAAGGGTCCCATCTAGACAAAAGCATTGCAAATCCAGCTGTAAGGATAAGAATCTAAGGAAAATAATGCTGATTTTGTTTCTGGTCCGGCCTTATCATGGGCCATAATGACAGTCATTATGTTCAGGAGTGCTAAGTTGAGTGCGTAGATTCTCAGCAACTTGGATAAGGATATCATTATCCACATCTTCTGGTTCTGTGTCAGAGGACAGGTATCCGAGATGATTAAGAAACTCATAAGGTCCTTCTTCATTAATAAGCTTGAAAATTTCCATAGCTTTTTGGGCTAAGAGCCAAAGAATTGGTTCTCACTGAATTGTTCATAAAATCTGGGTTCTATTAGAATTGTCCGAGATTCGTGGAAGGATCAAGAATCTATCGATTCGGACAAAAAGAGTAAATTATGGATACTTTTGTATTGAATTATATATGATAAACCACTTAATCGATGAAGACCAATAGCACCTAATTTCTGCCATTTCTCTAACTCGCTTCTGCCAGAATGGTATGAAATTTCTCCTTAGATTCCGAAAGAGAAAGAGCTTTTGATATATCAAAAGGTTTTGTTTTGTGGATTCGGAATTTAAAAACCGAAGGATAAGTTTCATATTTCGTATTCGTGGATGTCCGTGGTAAATTCACGATAAATAGTTCCATGCCATTTCATCATAGTATTCTCTATGGCTTCGGACCAAAGGAAAGGCCGGGGAATGTTCCGTCATTCTTTCCAGCTTCCAAAGAAACCTCTGTACTGATGGTGATGGATCTAACAAATCCAAACTCTAATAATTCATCAATTAAATACATATCTCCAGGAAGAAAATATTGCCAAAATGTGGCTGGGAGGAGGATATGAAGATTTGGGTGCATACTGTGGGTTCCTTCAGTGATATGGGCAATACCTTTAATAATTAAAGGACAAGTTTCCAAAACAATTGAATTCCAATTAAGAATCCACTTCTGAAAATGTGAAGGAGGGAGGTTTTGAATTACTTCTGGCAAAGGTGCTGGAAGAGATATTTTAGCTTTATTCCAAAAGGATTTTGAAAAGTCTTTGGAGAGAGTACTCCAAGACACACAATCAAGGGATCTATTTGACTTAGCGATTTTATTTTTGAAGTCTGACCAAAGCTTGATTGAATTCTGATTTATCTTGCTAAAATATTTAGTAGTAATTTTGAGGACCTGGAGAAGATTCCTCTTATTATTCTGATAAAAAGAATTGATAACATTGTCTAAAATGAACTTCTGAAAGCTATGAAGCTTCTGATGTGTAAAGAACTTATGCCTGTTATCATGGACATAAGGTAACTCTAGATCATCAAGTCGTACTTTTCTTTTAGTAGTACTGTTAGACTTTCTAGAAGGATTATGCGAAGAACTCGCAATGGTGCTGATATAATTAGACTCCAAGGTTTTACTCTTGTTGATGTTGTCAGCTATACCAACAGACTCCTGAGAATAATCCCAATTAGGGAGGCCTAAATTGTCCTCAAGGATGTTGATGAACTCAACATCAGTAGTATCAAGTAAGGATTTAGAGGCCACTGGGGGCTGCTCTGTGTGCTGTCCATATAATGGATTCTCCAATGAACCAAATTGGAGCATTCTGGATTCTGTAAAAGACATTAAATTATGTCTTAGATGCACAGGATATAATCCCGGAGAAATATTCTCTAAATAATGAAGAGTATGTTGTTTCCAAAATATTTGGATACTCAAAGAAACATCTGTTTTGTGAATTATATTTCACAATCTTGAACCTTCATGTTCTGCAAAGAAGAAGAAATAAATTTGAAGACCAAAGGGTGATCCTCAAAGTTAGTGTAAATACCATAATTATTAATTTTATTAATAGGAAAAATGGTATTTAGAAAAGGGGTTCCCAGTATAATTTGCTTGGTAAGATCTTTTATCAATAAAAAGGATAGAGGTTTATTAACCTCATTCTTACTAATAGCAACCTTAGTAAGTTTATGTTTGATTGCAATTTTACTACCACTAGCACTGGTCATAGTTTGAGTAGTAGTTTCAAAATATTTTTGAGGAATTAATCCTTCTTGGATGCAATTCATATCTGCACCACTATCAACTAAAGCAATATAATATGTAAGAATATATTCTTTGTTAATAATCAAAGTTATAAAAATATTCCATTTCCTAGAAAATATAGAGGAAATAAAATTGCAGTGTTAGAAGTTATTGTCAGACTTTTCTGTAATAACTTCCTTAGCTTGGTGTTTCTCAATTTGAAACACTCTCTGTTTTAATTGAAGAATCTCCCTGTTGAGATCCTGGACCTCTTTATCCAGGTCTTGGTAAGAAGATTTTGCAGGTCTAGGTTTATTGCTTCCTAGGCGATCAAAGACTTCTTTCAAATTGTATCCTTCAGAAAGATCAACAACATTATCTTTTACTGCTTTAAAGCAAGTTTTAATTAACTTTAGCTTAGTGTCTGGGTTAGTAATAGATTCTATAAGATCTAAAACAGACTGCTGATCATTGGTTAAAACATTAATGGTCAAACCATTCATCTGTAAGATAGCTTCCATGCTTCCATGCTATCACATTTTGATTGCAACATGTTACACTGACATGGTGCTTCATTATATGAAGAACTAGAATAACGATCTTCTGATTCATTATCTGATTCAGAAGAACTGGTGTTAAGTAAGATCTTACTTAACTGTAATTTAAGATCTTCATCAATCTCTAAATTATTAAGTTTCTGTTTGGTCTGACACCTGTTGGCATAATGACCATTCTTTCCACATTTTAAACAAGTAACATTAATCTTGTTATGTGGATTTTTATAAAAATCTTTATTAGGTTTCCAATTTTTGTTGAAATCCTTTTTATTTTTTCGAGAGTATTTCTCTCTTGTAGGGTTTCTGGGCTTTGTGAGAAGAAATCTTCTTTTTCCTCTCAGGAGGAATATCATAAGCAAATTGCTCACAAAATTCTCCTAATTCTTTCCTACTAGAAAGATTTTGCTTTTTAAGCTGATGCTGTAGCTTTAGATCATTACAAAGGCTAACACATTCCTGAATGACCTGGTTAATGAGACTCCCATATGTGTGAGACTCATAAGAAATATTAGATCCTCCATTTAAATCTCTAAGCTTTTTCCTAACCTTTTCTGCAATGAAGTTAGGGAGACCATTAATAAAATTAGATTTCCAATGCTCACTATTAGCATCATGTAATTTAAGCACTTTGGCTAAGAAGACATCCTTATACCATCTAAAATGAGATAAGGTAGGACATCTAAGATTCTGGAGCATCTCTCTATTCTTTTTAGCTGACAGGCCATCAGGTCCAATAAAATGATGGACAATAGAAAGACATAAAGTATAAACCGCATCATATATAGATATATCCTGGTTTTGCTTCTGAATTAAACTCCAATTTGGTAGAGTTAAAGATTTCAAATCTTTGCTCATTAGTGAGAACATTATCCCACCAACCTTTGAGAATACCAACAAAACCATGGGTAATAAATCTACTGACATCCAAGATTCAGATTACCATGGGCTTTGCAAAACTTTCTTGATACATGAGCATTTCTGTAAAAGTGTGATAAAACCGATAGTCGATTTAGCATCAATATTCCATGTATAAATAGTTTTAGCCCGATAAGACGTTTGGTCATTAAAATAGGCTTCTTCATACAGAATGTCTTGGGGAGTAGGTCGAGGATAATAATTCCTACTATGGCCTACATGACCCATCTTATGAGTATTTTTCTCATAAGTGACCTTTTTAATATGGGTGAAACAAAATTTGTTTCGATATCCAAAATCTCATTTGGATTAATATCATCCTCTAATTAGATTCACGAGATAGAGAATGTTAAGATTCAATTTACTTAATTGAGTATATAATTTCTCAATAAAATTATTTTTGGATGACGATTGATCCAACTTGAAGTTTGGAATATCCAAAGGAGGCTGAATAGATGGTCTAATATGACCAGCAGAAATATGCTGTTTTAAATAAATATTCTTTCATTTTTCTCTTTGTTTAAGTGTGATAAGAGTGCTCTATTTTCTCCCCCTTGTAATATAAACAATCTTATAAATAAAAGTTCAGTTTAATCAAGTGCTTTTGCTGCTGACTGATCTTCTTCCACATTAATCAGGTGTTTTACCTGATCTCTCTCTTTTTATTTGGTATCAGAGCCATGGCAGCTTAATTTGAGGTTAGTGCATAACGATGAGGAAATGTCTTACAATTATATTTAATTGTTTTATTTCCTAAAAAGATGTAAGTAAGAGATATTAGTATGATTAAGGAAAAAAAGGAGGAGGGGTTACTCTTAAGGACTACTTGCTAAAAGGTTCGGTTTTCCGACCACAAGAATGTCCGCCTGGATCCTAAAATACTGTTGACTCTTCCTTTCCAGTATTATGAATAGTATCTTATTAGAGATGAAGTTAGGATCACTTAATTTCATTCTTGTTGATATAAGACTATTTGCATAAGCAATAGGTCATTATTATTTCTTTACGTTTATATTGGTAACTCTGGGACGCCACCCAAGTCGGCGTAGGGATTATGCAAAGGCCGTTTAGCGAGATATGCGTTTAGGTCATTTGCACCCCGTGAAGGCGTTATTGAGGCGTGGTTTTACTTAATATAAACATTAAAGACTTGATTTTAATTGTACTGTTCATAATATTTGGAGAAGAAGACGATGTATCAACAATTGCATCATGAATAGTTTTAATACTGTTTGGTATAGTTATAATTCATTATACTTTACCTATTTTGCACTAACACCTCAACACCCATGGCACAGTCATCAAATAATGATGATCTGAGTTCAATTAAGAACACAGAATTAATCGAGTATGATCTCGACACACATACAAAATGAATAAATGGACGATTCCTAATATGGATCCCAAGACCATATGTAAATATGGCAGCTGGATGGAAAAATTGACCAGCAAAATTGCAGTAAAAACTATGGAACAAACTATTAGTTTACATTCTATGAGTAATAATTTGCATCTTTTATGTCCTCGGAATTTATATCCTTATGTGAAAAATTATAAATTTATTCATATAGGATTAATACATGTTGCTTTCAAACCTTTGACCCCTTTTGGGTAGGAATGCTTGTATTCAAGCAACTCTCAGAGATGCTAGATGTCTCAACTATTTACCGTCTCTTATGAGAGCTGTAGAGACTAGTCTTTGTCATGGACCAGTCTATTTTGATGTCTATCCTAATTTAAGTTTATCTTTATCGGATAGAAATCTTTATGATTCTTTATCACTACAAATTCAAGCTAAAGATTATAACTTTTTACCTGATGAGGTGATTGGAATCACTTACAGAATTCATTATAAGGTGTTACAAACTCTAACACCAAATGCACGGCATAAAACTACACAAGGTAAGACTGTGTTGATTGACATAAATCTTTTAACTTCTAGTGTAGCAACACCCAGGATGATTCCTTGGAGTGAAATCCAATTTCCAGATTCATGGATATGCAAAAACGCTGTTCAACCACAGCCAATCATTAATAATGATTTAGATCAAATAATTCAATCAACAGAAGGTGAAGTTATATTGAACTTTAAGAAACATTTTGTTAGTAGAAGTTTGTCTTCGAGATCCTCCTATAAGATCTCCATACCACAATCTTCTAGGCATTCAGTTTCAAATACTGAATCCATATCTCAGTATAATCAATCTGTAGAAGAGATTCGTATCTCTAATCAACAAATACCACATGGTATTTATACACAAAAAGCTAGGGAATCTCCCACAGCGTCAGAAATGGATTTTGTTTTATAATGGATTATACACCTTATGAAACATATCAATTTTATAAATTAAAATATGAAGAGTTGAGTAAATATTTTACTCTTACAGAATTGAAACCTATGATTCGACCTCATAATGATTATTATGATTATCATCAAAGGAATCGAACTACTCTTGCAAAATGGTTTTGTCTTGAGTATCAAGATCATAAAATCCTGAATGGCAGAGTTGAACGTGCAGCTCTGAGAAAAGAGATGACTGACTATTTAATAGCCAAACAAAAGGCTAGGCTTAGGGCCAATGTAAATAGTGAGCTATCTAATAATAATAATAATAATAATAATAATAATAATACCTTAATTAATAAGGATATTAATTTACCTAATAAAGAGGTAAGTCTTAATCAAGTACAGGAAGAGATTATTTCTCAACCTATTACCACTAATGATAAGGAGAACATTACTATTAAGAAATGTAATTTTACTCCTGTTGATAATTATATTGGAGTTTTAGAATGTGATCAAAAGCATTCTTTTGTTCATCCTCCAATAACGCCTATAGTACCTTTAAATATAAAGGATAATATTGAAAAGGTGAAACCACCTAAAAAGCAGAAAGTATTAGTCAAGAAGACTAATGATAAAGTTAAGACTTATATGAAACCAAAAAGTCTTAAAGAGAAACAACATTGGAAGAGACTCAAGCCTAAAGCTAAAGCTCTCCGATTTTGTCATAAATGTGATCATTATGGTCATAAGTCTAGTCAGTGTTCTATTAGACCGCAAGACTATAGTAATCTTTTGAAGATAAGGAAATTTAAGATTAATCCACAAGATAAGATATATAATCTTAATTATCTTCAGAACTTTATGACTTTACAGAATCTTGGTTCTTATAATAACATGAGACTTCCCAGCAATCTTTATTTTAAGGGTAATTCTCGTATTACTAATATTCCTGATTTACAATATGAGGTTAATAACCTTAAAACAGAAATAAAAACCTTAAAGATTAATAAGAATCTTTTGGATAGTTCTGTCTCTCAGAACTATAACAAGTTGGATAATACTATATTCCAAAGATGGAATGTTTATGTCACTTTGGTGATTAAAGGAGAATATACTCTTACTAATCATATTGCTCTCATTGATAGTGGAGCAGATCTGAATTGCATTCAGGAAGGTTTAATTCCTACTAAATATTTTGAGAAATCTACTCAAAACCTTTCTACTGCTAGTGGTGCACCTATGCAGGTAGCATATAAATTAACAGATGTATTCATATGCAAAGAGGGACATTGTTTATCTTCCACTTTCCTTCTAGTTAAAGATATGTCCCAACATACTATTCTAGGGAATCCTTTCCTTAATTCTATCATGCCTATTACCAGTATTACTGAGATAGGTATTCATGCAACAATTAATAATAGAAGAGTTATTTTTGAATTCATAACTCCTCCTGTGCAGAAGCAGATTGCTATGATTAATAATAATTTGGTAGCAAAAGAAAGTCAATTAAACTTTCTCAAGGAAGAAATAACTTCTTTGAAGTTACAGCAAAGGCATAACAGTAAGGAATTTCAGGATATAATTGATAAGATAAAAAACCAGTTTATCTCTGAAGTTTATAGTGATATTCCCAATGCTTTTTGGGAAAGAAAGAAACATATTGTCTCTTTACCCTATAAATCAAGCTTTAATGAAAAGTTTATTCCCACTAAAGCTAGGCCTAGTCAAATGAAAGCAGATTATTTGGCTTTGTGTCAAAAAGAGATCCAGAGTCTTCTGGATAAGAAGTTGATTACTCCAAGTAAATCTCCTTGGAGTTGTACAGCTTTTTATGTTAACAAAGCAGCTGAGAAAGAAAGAGGTGTTCCCAGACTGGTTATTAATTTCAAACCTCTTAATGATGCCTTACAATGGATTAGATATCCTATTCCTAATAAAAAGGATTTATTAGATCGCTTATCCACGACAATCATCTTCTCGAAGTTTGACCAAAAGTCAGGATATTGGCAAGTCCAAATTGCCCCTAAAGACAGGTATAAAACTGCTTTTACTGTACCCTTTGGACATTATGAATGGACTGTAATGCCCTTTGGATTGAAAAATGCTCCTTCCGAAGTTTCGAATATTATGAACGATATTTGTAATCCTTATTCGGATTTTTCTATTGTTTATATTGATGATATTCTAATTTATTCTAAATCTCTAGAACAGCATATTAAGCATTTAAAGATTTTTAAAGAGCTTATTAAACGGAATGGTTTAGTAGTGTCTGCACCTAAAATGAAGTTGTTTCAAACAACTGTTCGTTTTCTTGGTCATAACATTACTGAAAGAAAAATAATTCCTATTGACAGAAGTATTGAGTTTGCATCTAAATTTCCTGATGAAATTTTAGATAAAACTCAATTACAGAGATTTCTTGGTAGTCTTAATTATTTGGCAGTCTTAATAAGAATCTTTCACAGGATACCTCAATTCTATACTCCAGACTAGCTAAGGTCCCAACAGCATCGAGTACAGCCCGGCCATACTCTTGCAGTACAAAAAATTAAGCTTAAAGCAAAGCAATTACCTTGCTTATCTTTGCCTAATTTTGAATGGTTTAAAATCGTTGAAACAGATGCTTCCAATATTGGTTATGGTGGTATCTTAAAACAGAAGAATCCTATTTCTAGTAAAGAAGAATTAATTCGTTTTACTTCTGGAACTTAGAAGAAAGCACAGATTAATTATTCTACTATAAAACAGGAGATTCTTTCCCTGGTAAAATGTATTCATAAATTCCAGGATGATTTATTAAATCAGAAGTTCTTCGTAAGAATTGATTGTAGTGCTGCTAAACAGGTATTACAGAAAGATATCAAGAATATTGCTTCTAAACAGATTTTTGCAGGATGGCAAGCGGATCTTTCTGCCTTTGATTTTGATATTGAGTATATCAAGGGTGATTCCAATTCTTTGCCTGATTTTCTAACTAGAGAATTTTTGCAGGGATCATGAATACCTCCCAAAGAGGAAGAGACCGTGGTTATACCACTAAAGGCCGAGGAAAAGGCAAAGGAAAATATAATTTCCTTGACAATACGGAGCAATTTCCTCCATTATCACAGCAGAAAGGAAAGTCAATGAAAAAGGCAGTTCTTACTCCTCTGACTCCTTATGTCCCTAATAAAAGGGATGATTAGACAGTCATTTATCTTCAACCAGGTGATGGGCAGTGGATGCCTGATCCTTGGGAAATTCAAAGAAGATATTTTGACATACAATAGTATCCTGTTGTTGAAGGCAAACATAGATATATCTATGAAGAAATTTTAGCTTCGCCTACTTCCAGTATGGATATTAACCATACATTACAGAAGCCTGATTCGGAATATAGTCCGATCTCTTACAGCAAGGCAATATTTAAGAGAATTATCTCTTACAATGAGTGGGGTTTGGATCCCAACAAGTGTCGAAAATTGAGTTCGACAAATATCCTTTATAATTACTGGGACTATATCTCAGCTTTTACTAATGTGTTTTTCTATCATAATTCCTACAGGAAACATTCGTGGTTCATTAAACTATGTCTCCAGTCTATCAAGACTGATTATCCATATTGGATTTTCCAGTGGTGGGAATATTTTGGTCCAGAATTGGAAATTCTTCCTGAGAACCTTTCAGACATTTTTCTAAAATAGACGGACTATCATCCTCAACTGAAAGGTGATGATAAAATGGCAAAAGGGTTATCATCTTTAACCTTTTTTACCATATATGGTATACCATGGATTTTCAAGTGGGATTTTAAATGTGAATATAATCACCTTAAAATTCCAGTTCTCAAAAGAAAGTTTTATTCAAGATGGTGGATTACTTTTCCAACAGAAGAAGCCATTACCAGCATTGAGAATGATTTGAAGTCATTCATTGAATAGACTCCCAGAATTAATCCTGTCGAAGAGGTGGATACAGGGAACCCTTTTGATATGATGAAGAATCTTATCAAATTTTAGAATCCTGGTTTCTCAGAAAGTCAAATCAATGACTTATGCATGGAGAAGCTTAAAAGTCATTTTTTGAATTCCTTTAAGTGACCAGCTATAGCATCCCCTGGTACTAAGGAGATTTCATCTTCAGAAAATGCAATGGTCTCTTCTCAGCATGATGATGTTTCTATGACATCAATTAATAGTCAAGAAGAAGCAAATCAATTTGCTTGCTTAGCAAGAGAAGGTCAGCCAGAGGAGGAATTGGGTGACAATTTTGAGCTTACAGAAGCTTTAACTCAGATATATCCGAGTTCTAAATCTCCAGTAGAACCTATTGACATTTGGGCCAAGTTCAAAGAAGCTCTTAAGGCTAAACAGGAGTCCAAGCCCACTTCTTCTAAATAGAGAAGTGTCACACCTCGAATTTCGACAGAATTCGGAAAAACATTATTTGTTCCCGACTCTTCGATCTTCGAGGTGTGATGCACTCTCAACTCCCAAAAACCCATAAACAGTTTAAATGTGCGGATAATTTAAAAACTAATAAAAATTTTAAACTTAAACCAAAGTCCTCTTCATTACAAAAATTAACAAATGAAAATGCAAATAACCTTATCTCAACTGAAAATCTATACCACCTCCAAGAAAAACAAGCCTATCTTGAAATGCGACGCTAACGCAAACTACAAGCAGTAACCAATCTTCTTCAACACTAAACTTGTCAAGACTTATCAACTATGTTCATTTAATGAACACACCCGATAAACAAACATGCAAATCGGGTCAGCATTATAAAAATGCTGGTGTGAGTAGCTCTAAAATACAACATATAATTATACATATATATACACAATCCATACGGCAGTTAGTTCCTCCATCGAGGCGCCTTAACTTTTAACGACTAATACAACATCCTTAAGTACAATAAGTAAGGCAGGTAGTTCCTCCACTGAGGCGCCTTAACTTCCCACTAACCACACAACAAACTATATGCATCATAAATAAGGCATGTAGTTCCTCCATCGAGGCGCCTTAGGTTCTAACTAAGCAAATAACCAACCAAGCATATTATATCCGTACCGCATTTCATGCTCACTTACAGAGTGGGTCGTCTTTGCCCAAGTAATTAGTTTGACCCCCACTTCTGCAAAACCATATACAATCATCTATCTAAAGATACATTATTAACCAACACATTACCATAATTATATTATTTAAAGCTTTCTTTGTGTGTCCTTAAAATCACGTCGTATCTATGTCTTACCTAGTTTCCCTGGCTACCACAATCGCTTCCCAACGCCGAACATGTACATCCACATGCCTCCCCTTACATAATGAACCACCCGTGAATAACTAACTCGGCGGGATGCCGCACCAGGTAACCCTCACACGAAAGCCATTATGCAAGTATCGCCACTATTCGCATAAAATATCGCGTCTCGTTCTATTTTGCGAACGGAATAATCAAGCCACTATTCGCTTCGCGCGGGAGGGCCATTCAGATTCACTCAAACGCCCGGAAGGGCCAATCACATTACTTACGCCCGAAGGCCATTTAGATTCATCAAACGCCCGGAAGGGCCAATTACATTATTTACGCCGAAGGCCATTCAGATTCATCAAAACGCCGTAAGGGCCAATCACATTATTTATGCCCGGGCCATTCGATTCAATCAAACGCCAAAAGGGCCAATCATATCACATACGCCCACACAGGGCAAATCACATGAGTTGTGGTAGTCAGGTTCTAGGATTTTCGTTACGTAATTTATTCAGGTGTCATACATTTATGACTCATAATAATTCCACTATATCACATGCAGGTCAAATACATTATTGCACTAAGCCAAAATATTTAGAAATATCTTAATTATATCTCATAACCCACTTTCATTATTTCACGTGCCAATATATTATTGCACTAAGCCACAATCCCGTGGGAAAATATCCACACATACTATACTACCTCATAGTAGCATCTCACATATAAAATAATTGAGCGTTTATACATTTATGTCTCCAAAACTATTGCATTTAATATATATATCCCAACATATTATATAATGTCACAATATCAACGTCAAATCTTAATTAGATAATGACAACCAAATTTATACAAGCTTCCATAGCATTTTAGCATTTGATTTGTCTATACAATTTAATATATAAAAATGTAACACAATTAAACAGTCAACAGTCCACAATCAAAGTCCGTATATAATTTAATACTCATAAAAACATATATATCAAATTCTTATTATCAGAATTCCCCTTTAGTTACGTGCCAATATTATATTGCACTACTCACGTCAAAACTTAATTAGATAATGATAAACAAGGTTATACAATGTTCGACAATATTTTATTATTACAATAGTCCATAAAATCAAATATGTGAAAAACTGGAAAAAGTCAACATTCCACAATCAACGGTCAAAGGTCAAAGTCAACACGTCATTGTCAAAGTCAAACTGTCGTTCCATGTTCAACAGGTTCAGGGTCATAGCCATGGTTCGTGGCTAAGGTTAATGTGCATGGCTCATGGGCTCATGACTAAGGTAATGGTTCGGACCCAACTGGCCAAGCCCAAACCTTAGAACCCAAAAGTCTAAACATTTAAAGACCCAATTAGATCTATTTTAAGTTATATGGACTGGCCCTAAAACTAACTTGAAACTGGTCCAAAGAAAAGCAATTAGTTTTAGCCCAAACAACTTAACCTAAACTGGTCCGAAACAAAAGATTAATCCGCCCAATAACTAACTAGTGTTTAGGCCCAAAACTTGAACCCGAATCGCCCACAACTTAACCTAAATTGGGCCCAAACTAAACCAAATAAACCGGCCCATTGAACTAAACCAAATTGGTCCAAAACTTAATTTGGTTCGGCCCAAAGAAAACCAATTAGAAAAGGCCCAAACAAAATAAGGTTTTTGGCGCAACCAACTTAATCTAAACCGGCCCAAAACAAAACCAAAATAGCCCAAAAACCGAAAATCGGCCCAAGGCCCAGCCGGTCATCTTCTTCCTCCAGCAGCCACCCAAATCGGCCACCACCAGTCCTCCTCCCCCTCCAACTTCATCACATCGGTTTGACTCATAAACAAAAACCCTATAACTTTAATTAAGGCATAAACCTCAATTCCTTAAATCCAACTTCACCAAAACTAGATCTGGAAACCCATCGACCTCCATTAATGGTTCTTCAAGCTTTCAACAGCCCCCATTCGAACATCAATACCCAAACCTCAACCCCTTACTACCCCAATGTTCAATCAACACAAAAAAACAACAATCACAGTTCACCTAACTTTTACTGGATATTTTTCTTACTGCCGCCATTAACAGAGCTTCGACAGCTCGTCCAATCACCAACAACCAACCTCCAGCACTCACTCAAACCCCACTCATCCATTCTCACCCAACCAAGACAACTACCGATTTAAAGTGTATCGAACCCTTCCTCTACAGCGCTGCCATTAACGAACTCCACGCTCCCGCTTCGACAGCATCCAACCAACCTCCAATAACCCACAACAACCAACGAGATTTAATATATAAACAGTGTTCAATAATCTACAAACAGTTCCAACCCGTATACAGAGACGACTTCTTTGTCTCGCGCCGCCATTGGCGACTTATTCCGAGTTCCAGTAATTCGGACAGTTTTCAATAATAACTAAAACCATATACTAATAATTATCCAGTTTAATAAATAATGCGACATGACGAATAATGATGAACAGTAAAATTGTTATTGTATACCGGTGAAGTAGAAAACTAACTACTCACCTTAGTTAGCAGCTCGACGAATCCCACGTAGTCCGAATCGTCGCGCTCCACCCTCCAGCAATCCAGCTTTTATCTCTGCCTCCATTTTTATTATTTTTTTATTCTCTAAAAACCCTATTTTCTAGAACAATGTGATTATATACTTGGGTCGGAAACCCAAGCCCAACACAGACTCGGGCCCATAAATCAGGCCCACATGTCCCAAATCTAATCCAACAGATTTTTAAATAAATAAATAAATAAATAAATTAATAAATAATTACGTATTTTAAATATGGGCGTTACAAGAAGTATAAGTTTCTACAGCAAGTCTTCTAGAGAGTTAAAAGATTTCGAAGAAGACATCAAACGGCATTATTCTCCATAAAGAGAAGACATTATGGCCTAAGATAATGACCAGAAACAGAATCAGCATTATTTTGCTTGGATTCTTATCCTTACAGCTGGATTTGCAATGCTTTTGTCTAGATGGGACCCTTGAATGGGACATTTTACCTTTTGCTTTTCTTAAAGTCAAAAGTGGAGCATTATAAGGATTCTTATCCTTTTAAGACAGAAATTAAAGACAAGTATGCCTTGTCAAAGTGGCCTGATTCGATTCACTCCTTTGAAGACATGCGTGTAGCCACTTCTCGTATGGACTCCAAATTATATTTTGAGATCCGACTAGTATAAAAGGGATACCTCACCCTTGTTGAGGGATATCTTCCATTTTACCTTTCATTTTTCTCTTTGTTTAAGTGTGATAAGAGTGCTTTTTTTCTCCCCCCTTGTAATATAAACAATCTTATAAATAAAAGTTCAGTTTAATCAAGTGTTCTTGCTGCTGACTGATCTTCTTCCGCATTAATCAGGTGTTTTATCTGATCTCTCTCTTTTTATTTGGTACCTAAGAGCATCTCTAGGTGGTGGTAGCATACTCTTCATATTTGAAGAAAAAATTTGAAGAAGTTGGTCGCAAATTTCGACCAACTCTAGGTGGTCGCAAATTTCGCCCGCAAAATCACCTGTAGAGCCCACCCTGCGCGACATTAGTATTGGTGCGCATCAGTATCATTGTTACAGACGATGAAATCCGGCGTAGCAAGACTAATGTCGCTGTTATAATTAATATATAATGTCGCGGCGACGGTCAGGACTTTTGTCATTTCACAACCTTTTTTCTCAACTTAGTCACTCTAGTTCTAGGAAAAAAATGAGTTCTGACGACGAATACGTTTATAATAACCAAACACAATGGAGTGGTGACGGTGAGGAAGTAGAAAATAGTGGTAATAGTGCATACGTTTAGAACAATCCCATTGGTGATCTAGATGATGAACCAACCACTCGAGTCGGAAATCGGAGCCGGGTCGACGATCCATTGCTTTAGTATCGACAAAAAGTCGATTTTGAATTTCCTGTGGAGTCTATTGATTTCAGCCATCTTAGGCCGGTGTCTAAGAGGTTTCATGATAGGCATGTCTCAAAAGTTGTTCTTGAACAATAGGTATGTATTTTAATTTCATATATTAGTTGTAGTAGTAGTTAGTTTTAGTAGTTCAATACGTACATTTTTATTTTTATTTTTTTAATTTTAGTTTCATTTTGCGTACATTAGAGATGTGTTATGTATCGGGTTTGGTGCACTCCACATGCGCTTAAAACGTGGTGGGATGATATTAAAAAAGTCGGTGCACTTGACCATGTCAGAGATGCAATTTTAGTGACTCCCTTTGCTCATCTAGTTGACATCCCTTACAATAAGACTGACATTCAGGGAGTTATTAATGGTTTAGTTGAGAGATGGTGGGATAATACACATACTTTTTACTTTTCTCAGGGAGAGTTGGGTTTCACTCCACTAGATTTTTGTATGATATCTGGTTTGAGTATAGGATTAGGTAATCCGTTGAGATGTAGCATTGAATTCCAAAGTTGTGCCCAAATGATGACTTTCTTCCCTTGTCTGACCGAGGAGTCATATGACAGTGTTGGTGTTAGGATTTATGGTATCAAAGCTGCATACATTACACCGTTGACTACTGATTTAGGGTTGCAGTTTTTGATAAATTATTTGTCACTTGATTCTGATGATGGTCAAGCACATGTTGATGAGTATGTAAGAGATTTCTGTATGTATTTGATAGGCATCTTCTTTTTTCCTTTTGGCCATTCGTGATTAACTTGGGGTATCTAGCCAACTTTGAGCAGTTGCATGAGTTGGGCGGTATTGATTTTGGTGGAGCCATATACTGTCATTTGTTGCGTTGTTTAGATAGGGCTTCTCGGCAGACTGGTGTTGTCAGTAGTCCCCAGATGGGAGGGTTTGTCATTCTCTTAGAGGTATGGTTTTATGAGTATTTCCGTGCTGCAAATCCTATCCTCACAGAGTATACCGATGAGAGGCCTAGGCTCAGGGCTTGGCACGAACCTCATCGAGCTCGTCTAACCAGTGAGATCAGTCATAACATAACTTATTTCCGAACCCAAATCGAGCTTAGCACACATCCTTCTATTGTTTGGAGGCCTTGGAGGACATCTGTGCACATCGGCGCGAATGACTGTAGATATGCATTGTTTATTTCTCATAGGAGAATGATATTCACTTGTGGGAGTGATATGGAGTGGTATTTAAGGGATAGATGTTATAGACAGCTCACACCATACTTTGGTATCCCCCCTGATCCGCCTACCCATGTATCAGAGGCTAAGGACATGACCTTAGAGCAAGTCATCGAGAGTAACGTGCATTGGACTTGGCTACATGCTTCTAACCTAGTTACATTGCAGACTTATGAGCAGTACTACCGTTACTGGTTTAGGGTGTCTATTGGTCATTTGCTCCCAGCTGTGGGTTGTACAGGCAACATTCATACGGTTAGTAATTTGGGTGTCAGACGTGAATTCCATATTGGCCACCGTCCACGGCCCGACGTTTGGTGGACTGTGTACACATTTGTTCAGCCGAGATCCCCTCGATCGAGTGCCCTTGGGTTTTCAGTTTGAGCGATCCGAGTGGCCAGACGATTTACCAGCCCATTTCTTCTATTGATGCCACTCGCGTCGTACAGTTAGAGCCTGACCTTAGACATCTATCTCTGGTAATTATTTTTATTGGTTTTGGTTTATTATTTTTGTTTATTATGAAAATGTCATAAATTATTAATGAATAATTATTTTAGGATGACCTACGCATGAGATATGAGACAAGCATTCGTGTAAATGATGGCTTGCACTCCTCGGTATTCGCCTACAGTGTTAAGAGAGAGAGACTTTTTTCCCATGCTCATGCAGATTATGACGATTTGCAATGCCAGATTGATGAGTTACAAGTTCAGATTAATCGCACAAGGGTGAGTTCATCACAGCATGGACAGACGGAGAGTTCAGCACAATGACAGTCGAGGAGGAGTTCACGGCAGAGGAGGCGTATGTAGGACAGTCGAGGAGGTTGTTGTATGATGATTATTATTATGTTGTGTGATTTAGAATTGTTCATTTGATCATTTTGATATGTTCTAATTTACTTCCTTTGATTTAGCAAATGAATTGCAATTTTTATTAATATAACGACAACTAATACATGAAACATAAAATTAAAATAAATAAATAAAAAAGACAACTATTACATATCACCCTTATTACATACTACTAGAGTTACTCTAGTTATCAAGCCAGTCATCATTTTCTTCATCATTGGCTTCTTCGTCGTTGGAAGCTTCATTTGTACTAGTTGCTCCAGCCCTTTCCCACCCCCCCATATTTAGCTACAATTGCATCTTGTTTTAGCTCTAAAACCCTTCGCAAATGAGGATTGACTTTGTCAAGTGACATTGCCAACAACCTAGTCTCATTTTCCTCCTCTCTAACACGGAGTTTTTCTTGCTTCAAAAATAACTTTTTTTGTGTCTTCTCTTGCTTTAATTTCATCATACTTTGAAATTGCCCATTTAGAATCTCTTCTTTATTTATTGGACTTTCTTTAAAAGCTTCAAGAAATTCATCCATATTTTTAGCAGTGGATGCAACATTACCCTCGATAGTAGAAGCAACTTTCTTGTTTTTCTCAATTTCTTTGCTCTGCTTCCTACTGACCGACCTCTCCAAAAAACCTTCAGTACTGCTAGGATCGTATTCCGAGTACAGTGAAGGTGAAGGGGTAGAGTAAGGCGTTGAAGGGGATGGGGTTGAGGGTGAAGAATCGAAACCTTTAACATCTCCAGATCTTGCTTTCTTCTTTGGTCTTGGAGCAAGAGTTTCGTTGCGTAACTGAGTTCTTTGCCACTTTGGCGTATTTTTTACTAGATTATAACAACCTTGCCATATCCATGGTTTTCCAGTAGTAGCCGCATAAGTTGTTGCTGCGTCTGAAAGCTACGTTTATTAAAAAAAAAAAAAAAATCAATATCAAGTAGTATATAAAACGAAGTATAAACGAATCTTATAATGTCTTCACGTCCCCACCCGCTTAGAGGTTGTTCTTCAAGCTTTCTTAGTATAACATGATATTTGTTGAAGAACAGTAAAATAATCGACCAACGTTGTGAGACTCCCTTCCACTTACAGTTGCGGTCAAAACCTTGAATTTGATTCATCCTAGCCATAATTCGTTCCCAATAAACTTATCCCGATTGATCATTCCGTACTATAGGATCTTCTCCAATCTCAATCCACACTCTAGTAAGAGCAATATTTTCTTCATTTGTCCAACTTAGACCCCTTCCTTGTTTTGGTTGTGACATTGAGAGTGTTGTGTGTGAAATGGTTGAGAGTGTTGTGTGTGAAAATGAAGAAGGAGATGAGTGTAGATATATGGATGTAGAAATCCGGCCGTTTTTTGCCCGTTTTTTCCCCGTTGGAGCACGGGACATTATGAGTGGCGCGTGACAGTGGTAATGGCGCTCAGCAATTGTGGTCAAAGTAAAAAAAGTGGGGCGACATTACTATTGTCGCTCGGCATCCGCATCCAAATTGCCAAATTTGCGAACAAGAATGCGAACAAGCAGGTGATGCGACCATAAATGAGCCACCTAGAGATGGAATTCCGAGAAATTTCAAACTTTTTCTTCAAATATGAAGAAAAAGACAGGTTATACTACCACCTAGAGATGCTCTAACCATATATATATAAAGGGATGAGCCTGCCCCAAAATAAGGGTGTCATTATAGCCTATATATATATATATATATATATATATATATATATATGCTATAGTGACACCCTTATTTTGCCACCCTTATCTCACACCCCTCCTGGTCCCTCAGATCTCATTCTGAGATCATCAGATCTAATTCATTTAAAAATTGCAAAATTTTAAACTATTTCAAAAACTAAAAAACGAAAAAAAAAATGAAAAAACACGAAATTGGTTTGGAAAACTCATCACGGTCTTCTTCTTCTGCACTCCAGAAACTCTCAATTGCAAAACCTTTCCAAACCAATAGAGATTAAAACGAAAATCACTTCTCTACAGGTGTGTTGAGCTAAGACACCTCATTACAATTTGATCAAATTCGGTTTACTTCTTGCCTCTCTACAGGTAAATGTCAATCTTTTAGGTATTTGTTTGTTCATTGTTCTTATAGTGACTACGTTTGCTTGGTGTAATATGATTTGATCTTTTGAAGTTAACCATTCATACATTTGCGTGTAAGTTTGTTTATTGTGCAATGTCATCAAAGTCTGATAATGTTTGATAGTTTTCGAGAAATTTTCGTTTGATAATGTTTATTTTTTGGATAATGACATCAAAGTCTGATAATGTCATTCATACATTCATGCAATTTTTTATTATCAAGCATTATGTGTATTAGTAGAGGTGATGGTGTCCTCAAAGTTTGAAAGCATTCTATTAGTAGAGGTGAAAGCGCACGTGCGCTTCGTTTACCCTTCTAGAAGACGCGCATGCACCCAGGTCTTTTGTTTGGGCTTTAACATACACCATCAAAAATATGTCCTAAAAATGACATTAATTGGGATTTTCTTCTGTTTAAAGTTATTTACACTGTTTATGTACATTGGGATTTTTGTCTGTTTAAGTTATTTATATTTTTAATTTTTTCGATTATAGAAATGGAGACAAAGACATCAATCAATATCGAAGAAGACGTAGTTTGGTCTTCGTCTACTAAATCCCCTGTTCAAGGCATGCAAACATTAGCTGCTCCTTATATATGAATGACTTTTACAAGTGTTGACGAAGCAAAGACTTACTACAAAGAGTATGGTCAACAAGAGGGATTTGAGACTCATGTTCGGATGACGAATAAGAAACAAAATCATATGGATTTGGTTAGTGGTTGTTTGTTGGTTTGCTCACATGAAGGGGATTCTAACAAGAGAGATCACGTCCGATTAAGAAATACATCAACTATCCGGTGTGGTTGCCAAGCTAGAATTCGTATTAAGAAAAGAATACATGAAGAGATATACGAGGTCAGTGTTGCTCAGAATGACCATAGTCACGGTCTGGTGACCCCATCGAAGAGAATTTGCATGAAAACTAACAAACATATGCCTGAAGCAGTGAAGTGCTTGACCGAGATGTTTATTGATTACAGTTTACCTGTTGGGAAAGTGGCATTTGTTTTCCATGGAGAGCAAGTTGGGTTTACACAAAAGGATTGTTGGAACCATCATTATGGTTTGACCAGAAAGATGCCTAAAGAAGGTGATGCAACTGTCGTGCTGAAATATTTTATGCAGAGGATCCTCGGTTCTACTACGCTATTGATTTAGATGAAAATGGGACTGCGGTGAACTTTTTCTGGGTTGATAGGAGGTCTCGATGCCAGTATGACTATTTTGGGGATGTTGTGTCTTTTGATACCACATATTGTACCAATGCATATTCCATGCCTTTTGCCCCTTTTATTGGAGTCAACCATCATTATCAGTTGATTCAGTTTGGTTGCGCATTGTTGCTTGATGAGACAGAAGATATATTCATATGGTTGTTTAATGCCTGGCTTGCAGCCATGGGTGGTCGTGCACCAACTGCAATCATCACTGACCAGGATAGAGCGATGACCGCAGCTATTGCTAAAGTGTTTCCTGGTACTCGTCATCATTACTGTCTCTGGCATATTATGCAGAAATTCCAAGAGAAGATGTCCTTTACCAAATTTGAGACATTGGTAACTGAGTTGATGAAGAACACTATTTCTTTTTCATATAGGATTGCTGATTTTGTGAGAAGATGGTGTACAATCATTGAGAAGTATGAGTTGTCTGAAAATCCTTGGTTGAGAGAGATATATTCAATGCGGGAGAAATGGGTTCCTTGTTATCTTAGTGACACCTTTTTTGCTGGTATGCATACAATTGGTCGAAGTGAATCGATGAATGCTCATTATGACTAGTTTGTCAATTCGACGACTACGCTCATGCAGTTTGTACATGATAATGATAAGTCTTTGGCTTTGCTTGCTAGGAAAGAAAGAGATTTTGATTACCACACCGAGCATAGTTCACGAATTGTGCCTAACAATGTTTTCCTCTTTATGCATGCCGCGAAGGTCTATACGATCTCAATATTCAATAAATTTAAGGAGCAACTAGAAAAGGCAAAGATGGAGTACAAAATTGATGGCCAACAAATGGACAACACTAGAACCGGAAGCTACATGGTGAAGTTCAAAGACCCGCAGAAGAAGTCCGTTTGGAAAGTGAATTTCGATAGCGGAACCTTAGAGGCAGACTGCGAATGCAAGTATTTTCAGTTTATGGGGATACTTTGTGGTCACATCTTGAAGGTTTTTATTCGTTACGACATTGAAGAGATTCCAAGCCATTTTAGATTGACGCGGTGGATGCAAAAGGCTAACACTTATAGAGCGGAGTTTGATACTGGATTTGTGGTTGGGAATGTCTCACATAAACCTTTGAGAGTGGCTCATTGTATCAAGGTTGCTTCTCAAGTGGCTTACGATGCGTCGCATACTTTTGAGGGTTATTCATATTTTATTGAAAAGATTGGTGAAATGGCTATTGGAATTTCAAAGTTTAATGAAGGAGACGCAGATGATGAAGCGCCTCCAGTTGCAGAGCCTTCGATACCTTCGGTTAATACATCACATGTTTTTTTTATTTGAATGTTTAATTTGATATAAATGTAGTGTTTAATTCGGTGTTTAATTTGATATAAATATTTATTTTAATTTGCTATTTATTTTGACTTTCAAATCTTTATTTCAGCTATTGATTTTGAATCTCAACATTTCTCAAACAAAAGGAAGGGGGAAGAAGAAAGCGGATAGATTGAAATCTCCCAGAGAGATAGCCCTAAACAATTCAGGAAGAAAGTGTCACAAATGTGGACAGATTGCTAACCATGACTCGATAAATTTTCTGGAGAAAAATAATAAGTAATCTGTGAAATGTAAGTATAGCTTCTACAAAGTATCTTTGATATATGGACTGATTCTATAGCTTCTAAGTTTAACTGTATATATGACTTTGCAGCCTTTTGATTATTGCACACCACCCATTTTTTGTGGCAATTTCTGGTGGTGGTAGTGTGTAGTGTGTGGTGGTGGCAGTGTGTAGTGGTGGCAGCTTTAAATGAACCTTGAACAACTGATCATGGGGGATGAGACTGCTATTAACTACTTTGATTTTGTTGAACACCAATTCGTCAGATGTTTCATTTATGATTTAAGGAATTGTTTTATTCTTATGTTTCTCTATAAGGTTACATTTGTCATTAGTTGATATAAAATTATTATCTTAGCTGGGATTGTGTATTCGACAATGTATTAGCTTCTGCAGTTCTGCTAATTGCGTTGTTATAAAACTGCTAATTGTAGTAGCTCCTTGTATCCTCATTTTATGTCAATCACAGTCAAGTTCCTGATTTGGTTTTAAGTTTTAGAATGTTATATGTATATCAATCCAACTTCCAAGTGTACACATACAAGTTTGCCTGTTAGTTGAGGTGAAAGCACGTGCGCGCTTAGTTTACCCTTTTGACAGGCGCGCATGCGCTCAGGGCTTTTGTTTGGGCTCTTCTAACATGAGCATGGGCGCGCCCTTGTCAAGGCAAAATCAAGCGTGCGCGCGCCCTATGATTTTTCCTCGAACCAAAAATCTAGTAACATGAGGTATGGAGGCCTCGCGTTTAGGCTAACTGGCGTCGCGGCGCTCGGCCACTTCTCCACGCAAACATTAACAAATATTTCTCCTCTTCCTCATATGAGGGATAACTCCAACAGCTTTGAGCATATGTACCACCATTAGACCAATTGTAATTACACCAAAATATGAAATCCAGAGCAAACTACAATTGCAATTACACCAAAATATGAAATCCAGAGCAAACTACAATTGCAATTACACCAAAATACGATTACATAGCAACAAAAAACATGAGAAACTAATTTCATTTAAGAAACAACCATAAAACGACAATAATGATAAAAATCAATAGTTTCCTACATGCTTTCCTACAAGCTAAATACTTCTTCTCCATTTCATCAAATTTTTTCTGCAACTCCACCTTGCGCCTTTTCTCAGCATCCATGGAATCTCTTGATAAATTGTTCAAATTCTTCAGTTCCATGTTCACATCACTCAAAGCTTCATACCTTTGCTTCAGTGCTTCATGTCTCATACACAAATCCTTATATTTTTGCCTTGAATTCACCCTTGAATCACTCAAAGCTTCATGCATATGCTTCAATGCTTCATGTCTCATATACAACTCCCTATATTTTCCCCCTGGATTCATCTTTTTGCCAACCCATACGAAAAACTTGCAATGCCCATTTGGAAATTTCTTGCATCCAGCAAACTTCCTTTTTGGATTTTTGTCTGTGAAAGAAACTTGAATGGGTGCACGCTTTCCACAAAAACAAGAATAATCCGAAGTGACTGAGCTCAAACACATTACCTGTAATTGATTAAAACAAAAATTTTTTTTTAAAAAAATACTCAAATTGAATCAAATTAAAGAGATGCAGTAAAATAAGAATGATGGTCTGTAGACCAACTCCAGAGATTATCCCACCCCATAATCCCTTCGTAGAAAAACAATCAATAAACATTTAGATAAAAATTAAACTTGACTAACATTTTCTGAAGCAGAAAAATTGATAAACAACATGAAAAATTAGAGTAACCGCCATGACTTTGCCAAAAGATTCACCGTTTCAAAATTACCATAAAAGGACCTCCAGGCTGCAATGTGTTTCATAAATTTCACATACACAAGGAAGCTAATGTAATACTAAGTGCGATAGATTTTGGCGTTGTCACACCCCAAATTTCTAAAAAATTAAAATAGGGAACTATCCTCACCCTATTCCATCTTCTGAAAACCCAGGATGAAACGAAACCCTAATAACCCATTACTAAACACGATATAGAAACATGAGATCAAATTAAAACCGAAAGAACAACTCTTCATTCACCAATAAAAGCTATTTCAATCATTTCAACTTGGAAGACAAATTAGTTCCGTTTTCTTAAAACGGCATGTAGTTTCTTCCCAAGTAAGATTTCAATCCCAATATACATTTCCAAGAAACTCATATAACCGTACCCATCATTCTCATTTTCCAAATTAACTCACAATATAAATATCACTTACATTCCACTTATTTAATACACATATAATAACTTAATTAAATATGAGTTTGATACACCTTACCTTTAAGCCATCACGTCGTTTTAGGGTAGGATATTTACGTCCCTGCAGAAAAGATTAATAGATCCTACCCTCTTGCAAAACAGAGTTAGACATCACAATAAAATGATTTATCTCAGCCAGTCAAATTTCCATTCATAATCAAACCTTATTTAAGACATTGAAGTCTAATTGATGAAACATGGTTTGTCCTTCATATTTAGAAATACCACTTATCATTACACTAACAGGTCATTCATGACACATTCAATGAATACCTTGGGTCATTCCTGCCACATTCAAGGAATACCCATCATAACACCAACAGGTCATTTATGATACATTCAATGAATATCTTGGGTAATTCTCGCCACATTCAAGGAATACCCATCATAACACCAATAGGTCATTCATGACACCTTCAATGAATACCATTTTTTTTAAACAACCAGTATCATGTACCCAATTTAGTACTAACATTGTACACATATAGTTATCACTAAAACTAATATATAATATATAATATGGTGACTGCACCTTTACAAAAGGCTGCCTACGTATCCAATCTTTCAAGATTAGAATCAAGCCTTACGTAGCTCTTAACCAATTTATCAATATACTTGTATGTGCCTTTAAAGAAAACAACAATTTATACTATATAGAATCACATACAATAAGTTTCAAATACTCCCACAATCATATACATAAAGTTTCATCCCCAGAGATACACTATGAACCTTTAAGTCCAAAAAGCTAAAAATGAATATTTCTCTACTTCGATTATCCAAAAACGATCTCATGAACCCTGTCGGTTCCAAATAAAACCACATTCTAAAAGAAGGCTACAAACTCTATATAAACACCCAAGAAAAGTTTAAGAGACTCTTAGTTCATTACTAGATATATTTCTCAAAACAGGTTCATGCACATAAAAAGATACCACGGTAGGTTTTCTAGCAAACTTGTTAATACTATAGTGTTTTCCTACATTCCTCAAAAAGACACGCAACTTTATTATTTAGAAACTAGGGTAGGTAGACTTAGTTTTTCATGTAGAACTTGAAGTCCCAACCTCAGCCCATCTAAAATAAAACTTATGTTGAAAACGGTAAAAATCTCAATTTTCAACAAACTAGAATTCTGACGCATTATTTTCCGGAGACCACAACTCTTTCCACAAGTGTCCAAACGCTACAAGGCTTTTTGAATTGAAAAGAAGACTCCCATAACTTACTCTTTTATGTTTTACAAAAATACTAACTCGTACTCTAACTATATGAAAACTGGACTCGAACACAGTGCACAGAAACTGAATTCTGCCGCACTATTTTCTATCAACCAAACTTCCAGACATCATAGCTGTCTCTACAAGACTCGGAATAGGACGAGGCCAATTGAGTTAGAAAGAAGACTCATAAAACTCAACTTTTCATGTTTTACAAAAACTCTAACTCTCTCGCTGGCTTTATGCAATTTGTGATCAAACCCTATGCAGAAAACTGTTTTCTGACGAATAGAATATCTGACGCATAGAATTGTCGAGGTCATATATATCTTTTCCGTCACTCATCCAAATTAAGTGAGGCTCACTGCGTCCGATAAAAGATGCTATAAGGTTTCCTTAGTAAGAAATTATACTTGGCAAACACTTAATAGCCTGGATCAAGGAATTTCTTTATCGCCAAGGTGGAACAAAAGACGTGAAAAGAACCGGTCCGTACTGGAGAGATAAGGATAAGGCTGGTGGACAATAAAAGACTGATTTGTCACAAAGCGAACCAGCAAACCAGATGTATGTGGTTTACCCCATACATGGCATCCCTATGGAACTTCATTCTTGCGACATCTCTGAATGTCAACTTGTCACCACTATGGGATATGGCACCTACTTTTGCACTTGTTAAAGGAGTTTTGTGCTTCACCGAGATGATCTAAAGGTAAGTCTATTATTTGATTTTTACGCCTAACTAGTTGTATGTGGTGAGCTAATAACTTAACTGTCTAGGGAGAAACAATCTGGAACCATGTGGACAAGACAAGAATGTCACCACAGAGTCATAAGAAAATCACTATGGTACAATACTTGCACCCACCTTCTAGATTAGTACTTTCACCAATGTCCCAAAAGTTAATGCTTTCCGATAAAAATAAACAATTAACTAAACTAATAAATACTCACCTTTGCATCCGCACAAAATGAACAAGGGTACCTTTGAACCACTAGCGGCTTTTTGTTCTCTTTTTTCGGAGTTTCTCCTATCTGGTCACATCCATTTTCCCTGAAGTGACCATCACTAATGGCCTTATTCCATTGCCAGCAAAAGCATTGTGTGCAGTTTCCACATACCATCTTGTTGCAACCCGCAGTTCGAGAGATTGCCATATTGCAAGATGAGCATTGCTTAGTATCACGAAGTATTACCTGGAGGCTAAAAATCTCGTTCTGGAGTTCTTGCCTTTTACGTCTTTGCTGTTCCTCGAATTGTGATGAACCTTGTTGTTCCTCATCTTCTTGCAACTGGTTGTTATTTGTGAGCTGCTTCTCCGACTGCTCAGGTTCTTCATTAAGAAAACTTGCAACATAGCTATCTTCGATGTTAATGTTAACACCCTTTTTCTTCAACTAGTTCTTCATCAGTACTAGTACAAACCTTTCTTCTCTCCCCTCTTTCTTTTTCTTCTTCCTTTTTTTTTTCTTTTCTTCTCCCGCAACTTCCTCTTCTCCTCCCTCTTGCAACAAGGAAAAAGATTCGGTGGTTATAACCCCCTATCCCTATCTCTCCCACCTTTTTCTCTTTTTTTACTTATCCCCCCTTATTTTTTTTTTATTTATTATTATTTTTTCTAACTAAAGCCCACTTAAGCCCATGTCCAAATAATACTAATAAAATACATGCTATAAATATTTATTTATTTAATTAAAAAAAATAGGGTTGTTATAGGCGTTCTAAACCTAAAACAAACAAGCGGTGATTTCACCAAACCAATCCTACCAAAAACAAGCGAAACAAAAGACTATTCGCATAAAAGCCCAAACAAAAGCCCTGAGTGCGTGCACGCCTTCCAGAAGGGTAAACGAAGCGCGCGCTTTCACCTCTACTAACAGAATGCTTTCGGACTTTGAGGACACCATCACCTCTACTAATACACAGAATGCTTGATAATCGGAAATTGCTTGAATGTATGAATGACATTATCAGACTTTGATGTCATTATCGAAAAAATAAACATTATCAAACGAAAATTGCTTGAAAATTATCAAACATTATCAGACTTTGATGACATTGCACAATAAACAAACTTACACGCAAATGTATGAATGGTTAACTTCAAAAGATCAAATCATAATTCACCAAGCAAATTAAACTTAGTCACTATAATAACAATGAACAAACAAATACCTAAAAGATTGACATTTACCTATAGAGAAGCAAAAAGTAAACCGAATTTGATCAAATTGTAATGAGGTGTCTTAGCTCAACGCGCCTATAGAGAAGTGATTTTTGTTTTAATCTCTATTGGTTTGGAAAGGTTTTGCAATTGAGAGTTTCTAGAGTGCAGAAGAAGAAGACCGAGATGAGTTTTCCAAACCAATTTCGCGTTTTTTTCGTTTTTTAGTTTTTGAAATAGTTTAAAATTTTGAAATTTTGCGATTTTTAAATGAATTAGATCTGATGATCTCAGGATGAGATCTGAGGGACCAGGAGGGGTGTGAGATAAGGGTGGCAAAATAAGGGTGTCATATATATATATATATATATATATATATATATATATATATATATAACAAATACCTAAAAGATTGACATTTACCTGTAGAGAGGCAAGAAGTAAACCAAATTTGATCAAATTGTAATGAGGTGTCTTAGCTCAACATGCCTGTAGAGAAGTGATTTTCGTTTTAATCTCTATTGGTTTGGAAAGGTTTTGCAATTGAGAGTTTCTGGAGTGCAGAAGAAGAAGACCGAGATGAGTTTTCCAAACCAATTTTGCGTTTTTTCGTTTTTTAGTTTTTGAAATAGTTCGAAATTTTGAAATTTTGCTATTTTTAAATGAAATAGTTCAAAAGTTTGATTGAACAGACTCAATCAAACTTAGGAATCTCACGTGAGTTTTACCAAAAAAATAACCAAGTCCTACCAAATATAAATATCTATCCATTTTTGCTCCTGTCCCTTTCTATTTTTGCTCCCCTTTCGTGATTCTCTCTCTCTCCTGGATTCACTCATCTTTCACTCTACTGATTATTCTCTCATGATGGGAAGCAAGGTATGTGTACCCTGTAGATGACTATGATGATATCACCTTCATATTACGTAAATGACTCCCACTTTCTTCTGATAGTATATGTTCGCCACTGAAGTCTGTCAAAGATTGTTGGTTTATTCCTTCTATGATGAGCTTCATCATTTTTGCAAATATAATCATTAAGACCTGATTGGAGCTGTTTGGTGCTTATTTCCTTCCAAAAAACTCTTATACCAGACATTGGATGAGGAATTTAGAGGTCTCCAGGAGATGTTACTGTAGGAACCATTATGGTTGCACCAAATGATTACAAACCGCAAAAACACACGCGCAGCGGAATAAGGGGTGTCCACAATTTTGGATAGAAATCATACCTTTAGATCGGCTTCTTATCTCTAAGAATCCAAGCTCTACGAATCCGAATCAACCTCTTGATCTTCTGTTGTATTCCTATCAATGGAATGGACGTTGTGTGGGCAACGATCTACCACCCTCTTCTTTCTCTCTTGGCCTCTCTCACTCACAAAATTGGAACCGATTTTGGATCTATTTTTCTTGAGCAAAACCTTGGTTAAAAAATGGCCAAAGAAAGAGGTTTCTATTTATAGGCTACAACAGGGACCATGAGGAGAAATTAGGGTTGGGCCACCTGATGGGCTTGGGCTTCCCATGTTCGCCCAGAAAACACGGCCCAAGTCCGTCAACAAATGGCTTATTCTACTAAAGGCCATTGTTGCACTACCACCCTAATCCTAAATTACGTGTTACGTTTATGGGCTCCATATTATATGCTTGTTGATCTCCCCGTGTTTAAGATATCGAATGCCCGCTGATTAAGTTAAGTTACTGACAACTACATTAATCAACTTCTTATGTCCTTGAGTAGTACCACTCAACCTCATTGTCATGTCGGATTAAATCCACCTGCAGGATTTACATGACAATCCTTATGAGCTCCTCAACGGGACATCATCAGCCCGACTTCCTGCGAGTCACGGATTCCTTCTATAATCAATAGCACACCTTACATACAATGTCATTACCCAATTCATCGAGTTTGTTGATTCACAAATAAATCTCACTCATTGATGATTTAAAACAATGTATAATGCACGTAAGTGCCCGTTATTATATCCGGATTAAGAGGACAAACATCCATAATAACAGAGGTGTTTGTTCTCTTATATAGTCAGTATAAAGAGAAACAACCTCACTTGGTCCTGTTCAATATACACAAAGTGTACTAGTGTAATCCTATAGTCAAGATAGACTAATACCATATTATACTACAACCGTACCAATGGTTTGTCCAAATCCATTTAGGTTGTGAACGTTTTACATTTTATACTTTATAAAGATCACGATGATATGATCTTCTGTGTGTCACCACACACCATATCATCTACAACATAAAGTATTAGACACATACATATAACTAATAACATATATAATATGCATAACATTTGCCCATATGATTCTCATTCAAAATATAAATAATTAGAGTTAATATAAAAGTATTGCTTTTAGTATATAACCCTAACAGTTACCACTAATATACAGAGGCTTGGATGGGCTAGAAAGGTTTAATTTTTCTTTTTCATCATCAATCTCCCTAGGGCTCATGTAATTCATATATGCCAAAGCAACTTTGAGATCCTTGATCAATGATGTCATAAGGATTTCTCAGTGTCACAACTGGAACTAGTTCCTTGCTAGTTGCTTCTTTTGAAGAATCATTGGAGTCACCAAACGTTGTATCCCATGCAAACTATTGCTAATTTTTCCATCTCGACGAAGTCGTCCATCAAACTCATGTTTGAACCTCCAACATTTTTGTATAATGGTGGTCCCCTTGGTTTTTCGTTGTGGGCATTCTCTAATTATAAAAGAAAATAAAATGCCCATGATTTGGCATCTCCACGAGAATTGATCTCTAATTCTAAACCGGAGGAGAATCTGTGTGACGCTTGAATCTTTTTTGGTAGCTTCCTAGTAGTTTTATTGCCTTTCGACAATTCTACAAGTTGAGCCTCAACCTGTGACAACTTGGAAGCTGCGTCTTTACACAGGATTCTTGAAGATCCGAGTTCATTTGTTTTCTTGGAACGAGCAAGTGGAAGGAGGAATCGGTGTTTGCTTAGTGGCCCGTGAGACCCAATATTTAGTTATATTTGGTGACTTGGTGAGAGAAACATAAATATGAAGGGAGGAGATACACGTGAGATTCCTATACAAATTTAAGTCCGTTCAAGTCCGTATTTTAAGAGTTCGCATAAGAGCAAAACCATATATATATTATGGGACCCAATATATACGAACAGGTTCCGTTTACCATACTTTTTATACCATAGTTTATATAAGATGAGTTAAGTGCTAATAATTTGTGGATATGATCTACTAACCATTGATAACATCTTCACAAAAATTCGTCTCATTTAGAAATCTCTAACCTAGTTTAAAATCTTTCTCAATATATGTATATATTTAAGCATATAACGTTCCTTGTTATTTATTTATTTATTTATTTTGCCCATATTCTATAGCTGATAGAATTTATTAGTTAATTGGTGACACCCATGATCACAAAATAAAATCATCCCAATCTCACATTTGGTATCACGCTTTTTCATAAACATTTAGAGTTCTTTACTAATTTATTTTATTGTAATTTTTTTTCATATTGTCAGCATAATATTGTATTTATAGAACGTGATGAATAAATATCTTGAATTGTGTATAGCCGGCTAGCAGCGAGGCACACATATCTGGGATATCATTGTATATAACTAGGAGCGAGGCATTTGCAACACAAATTATTTTTCTTTTTGATGCACCCGCATTAAGGTAGACCTGAGAGTCTTAAACTTGATAAAATAACATCGATTCTCAAGGTAAGAATTGTACGTCTGTACTTCGGATCTGAGATCGATGGATATTTTGAGATGAGCACAGAATGCGTGGGTGCCAGGGTCTAAAGCTAACATCATCCCACGTGTTGCAACTAAAAGCATCTTTAATGGTGAGACCTCTTGAGCACCAAACACCAAATTCTTAAAAATTTGGTGTTTTTCATTTTTAATGGTGAGACCTCTTGAGCACCAAACCAAACACCAAATTGGCTGAAATTTGGTGTTTGCTTTGGTGTTAAACTAAATGTACATCGCGGTTTACCCAACACCGCGCGGTTTTGCGAACACTGCATGGGCTTTTAGTGAATTATGGGCGTCTACGGTGCGGTTTTCTAAAAGCAGCGTGAACTTTTATATTCAGGCCCACGCGGTTTTGATAAAACCACACGGTGTATTGAAAGCAGCGTGCTCTGATTGAAAAAACGGTCAAAAAATGGCTATATTTCTCATTCTTGCACTATAACTTCATGCACTCCAAACTCTCTACTCTTCTCACAAACTCTCTACTCTCACAAACTCTCAACTAAACCACAAATCCACAATGGTAACAATGCCTAATTGCAGTGTTATCATCTAAAGAGCTCGATGAATCAGAAGAAGAAGAAGAAGATGAAGACTTAGAAGAGTATTCATACATGTTCTCCATGGTTTTAGAAGAGATTGTAGAAGAGAATGTGCGTATGTAAAAGAGAGTGTTCACTGAGATATATAAGAATGGTGGAGTGAATATGGTTGGTTGAAGTTGTAGATATAAATGAAAATGTGGTTGGTTGGAGTTGTAGATATAAATGAGTGTAAGTTAATGTGGTTGGTTGGAGTTGTGGATATAAATGAGTGTAAGTGAATGTGGTTGGTTGGAGTTGTGGATACAAATGAGTGTAAAAAAGTAACAAGTGATAAGTAAATGTGAGTCTCCTCTGTGATAAGTGATAAGTGAATGTAAGTGTAAAAAATGAGTGGAATGTAACAAATGAGTGTAAAAAATTAACATCACATTCTTAAAAAAATTTGGCAGAGTCTCCTCTATATTTTTGACATTCTCATATACACAAATCCTGTCATAACCTGAAACAAACATCTCATGCTACATATTCTCAAAAGTTACCAAACTAAAATATATACATCTCATTTCTCAAAAGTTACATATGCTTATACATTACAAACCAACATCATCTCTGAGCTCTCTTCTTACGCACCTTACCAGTCGATGACTCTCCTCTGCCCACTTGGAGGCTCTGAACCTGCTGCTCTAAGATATCAATCTGAGTAGTAAGATCTTCTTTGTCTGCACGAAGGTTAACTACCTCAGCCTGAAGTTCCTCACATGCCTAATGTTATTGAGTGTACATCTGCTGAGTCTCCTCATACGCTTCGGGATTCTCCTCATATGCACATTGAAATTGCTGATATATCTGAGAATATGCATCCTCTCTTTCTTGGTTGTAGTGATACATGCCAGTCCTCATCCCATCAAGCATACAAAGATTGTACTCATATTTTTGCCACAATACATCCTAAAAATCCAAAAATATACAATGTGAGTACGTATTATATTAATAGAGCAGATAAATAAAATCACTAAGATAAATAAAACAACTAAACTCACTAGGGTGAATTTATCAATTTGCGGCTCTAACTCATATACACGAGTATCTGGCACCTCCGGAATGGGAATGTAAGTAGGCTCCCCATTAGGTCCATACACGGCATACATCATCGAATCAGTGGCAGACACAGGAGCTAGATGATATGCATTAAGAGGTTGTGGGTTGTAAACAAGCTGTGACAGGTGAGGAATACATAGCTCACGTCTCATCCTATGTAGACCCACAAACTCGAAGTTGCTACCCCGACCAACAGGGGGCAACAATGGACTCATAGAAACACGCTGCCACCATCTAAAATACTGATCAGCGGTTTGCTCAACAACAAACTAAGACGCATCTGGCCAAGGACCACCACTAGCATGAACTTCATGAACTTTCGCTGAACTCCACGACTTAGCATCACTAACATCTGGTAGGGGAGAAAATGGAACTCCAAAACGTCCAGTCAACTGTCTCCAACATCTCGCCGCCCACGATTACCAAACCTTACATCCACGCGGCAAAAAACAACTAGATGCTCGCGGACGTGGCAATTTGGATCACTAAAGGCAGTAGACGATCGCCAAAGTCTCCACTCAATAGATGACAGTGATCTAATATCAATATGACCACGAGCCATACACACATTATTTTTAATCTGCCCTCTGTTACTAGTCAAGTGAGGGACCAACTTGCAAATCTAGGGCGAGTGTCAGCAATCATATCTATGTTAGGACAAAAACAACGAAAATACTCATAAAACCAAAACTCCAAAAGTCCTGTGAATCCTACAATTTATGGATATTTACTTTTAAATGTCTGTGAAGATTTGTCTAATGCCGCTATCAATGTCGCATATACTGAACTACCAAGGTCATAATCTCTCATACGATGCAAATAAGACACATAGGCATAATACCCAAGTCGTATAGTAGAATAACCATTTGGAAACAGAACATGACTAATGAAAAACATCAAAAAAGCCCTGACATAGACACCAACACTCTCACTACCAGGTAGAACGGTCAAAGCTAAATATGCTCGTGTATGAGCATCTAAGAGAGGATCCATGTGAGAAAGCTTAATCCCAGAAGAATCATATGTATCCGGAGGCAAAAGAAGAAAATGTACATGTCATCATTTGCAGAATGTTCTCGTAGTTTGTACTAAAAAAATCGGTTGGCCTATACCAATACTCAACCCAAAAATCATGGTAAAATCTAGTGGTGCAAACCCCAACTCCGTACAAAAAAAATGAAATGTATGAGTTGTGTTCCACCATCTTTCTACTAAAGCAATCACTACTGTCCAATCAACCCTTTCATAATCTACATCTACCAAGGGACCCAAAAGTGTTTGCAAAATATTATCTCTAATATGTATAAACTCATCCGAGTTCTTAAAAAGGTTCCACCACTCTCTTACACCATGTAAAGCTTATCTAACCCGGTAGTTTACTACTCTCTGGTGTTATAAAAAAAATAATGCATATAAGATAAACAATTAATTTAAACCTAAATATTTAAATTAATACGTAATATTCAAAATATTTAATCAAAACTAATTACTTACATGAGAATTAGTCACTAGACTCGACACGTGTTTTGGATCATGTGTAGAAGACACTACTTGCATATCCACCATTTCATTCGTATGAAATTGCCAATCGAAGTCGTGCATTTGGTAGTCAATACTTATGGATGTAAATCAGTCGACTCTGCTTCCTCGTTTTCTTCTCCCTCATTGTCTTATGCTTCCTCGTTTTCTTCTTCTTATACATCATTTTGTTGTATGTCATCGCCAATATCAATTTTGTAATGCCAATATTCACCATTATCGTCGAAAGGTTCAAAATCATTAAGATCCATAGAAAAAATTCAAGAATTTCAGTAGTATTTTTTTTTGCTAAGGAGAGGAGTTTACTAGAGAAGAATGTGAGAAATGAGGAAAGCCGCAAAGTATTCCTAGCTTATAAAGAGATAGCACGCGGTATACCCAACACCACACGGTTTATCGAACACCACGTGGGTTTGGGCCTGTTCTTTGGGCTTATATGACACAGTTTTTTGAAAGTCGCGCGGGATTTTTCTTGTGGTGTATCCAAAGTAGTGGGATTTGATGTCGAATATTTGATGTTTTGGCTGAAGATGTTTGGTGTTTATTTGGTTTGGTATTTATTTGCTCAAAATATTTGGTGTTTTTCAGGTCTCACCATTAAAGATGCTCTAAGGGACCGAAGGCTAGTATGTGCCATTATTGCTCCCAAGAAAAAGGAGGGAATTGAAGAACCATAGGACAGGATGTCATACTTGACTGATGCTGAGTGCCTGATACATTTAAGCGAGCAAAAAAAGAGCACAGCTGATTGCATGGGAATTAACTACGTCCGAACACATCCCATTTGGCGGCTTGAAGGATGATGTGTCCAGGCTTATGGATTTCACTAGTACCAATATCTACTATCTATATACTAAAGCAGAGACTTGTAAGAGAGATTTTTCTCTCTCTTAGGTGGCATTCTAATATGAGAGATAACTTTTTCTCTCTCCTACGTGGCTTTCTATAATGCTTTCTACCATGCCACATGGACTCTTTAGAGAGTTTGATTCAATTTCCACTTTCTAAAAGAGTGCCTACTTACGATTAATATAGCTCTACCACATGGTTTCTTATTTTAGTACAACTCTCCCAACTTAAGTGCAATTCAAATTAGTCCCCACAAATTCCGCAAATATAATTATGTTTAACTAGCAATTATTTCCTCAAAAATAGGAAAGAAATTGTACACAAATTCCGCACGTATAAAGAATATATCAATTATTTCCTAAAAAATAGGAAATATGATCTTATTACCACCACAAATTATATACGAACGTATAGATTTTTCTTCAATGTTGGAATCAAAGATCAACATAAGCCATTTAACAAGACATACTATTTTAGTACAACTCTCTTAACTTAAGTGCAATTCAAATTAGTATGTACAATTATTTCCTAAAACATAATTATTTTTAACTAGCTATTATTTCCTCAAAAATAGGAAAGAAATTACCCCACAAATTCCACAAAAATAATTATGTTTAACTAGCAATTATTTTCTCAAAAATACATAAATCTGAAGTTCTCTCCTAAAAATCTTAAAAATAATTGGAAGTTTCGGAGAGAATAGATAATAGGCAATGAAGCTATAAAATCACAGTAGAAAAGAATACAAATTGACCGGAAACTAGCATAACACGGTGATCATGGAAAGAACAATGTTAAATATGCCTTGATTTCCATTCTCAACAACATAAATGGACTTCATATTATTATTATTATTTGCAGCATAAACCGCGTGTATATAGATATGTCACATACGCATTATCTTACTCCCAATGGTATTAGCAATTTAATTATAGGTAAAAGCATAAAATATGAGTGAGAGGATGTCGTCATAAAATTGTAGGAATTGACACCACCAAAATAAATGTGCATAATGGGACTTGAAATGAAACACACTCATTAAATTCAAAGTTGTAAAAGAATGACCATTGTATTGAATTAAACAAGACTTGACACCAAGACATCTCCATCCGCCCTTGTGAATAGATTTTGATATTTCATGTTGGAATTAAAGAAAAGAAGATCATTATTGTTGTGGCCAAGTAACCTCATTGCCACTTAAGAAAACACAAAACGGGACTCAATTAGAGAAATTGTGTGTTTGTCAAAAAATCATGAAAAAAATCTAGAAACTATGTTCTGTGCGTGTCTAGGTTCCATCTTAACATAGAATCCATTTGATATAACATCACAAAAACCTTGATTGGAAATGGGGCTTTTGCTTGGACTTCAAAGGGGTTTGGGAAATGGGACATATGGGATAGACTGATGATAGGCGTATTGGAGCATAGAACACACTTGGTCCAAATAAATACCTATTTTGAAATAATGACAGGTGGCTAGAATACCGCTAGGGATGAGATCGACCAACTGTAACTTGGAAAAAGACCATAGTTTATTCAAAATCTATAAGAAGGAAATAAATAAGAAGATAATTTGAGTAGGGCAAATACACAAGGAGACTCTTAATTGTTGAGATGGCCAAAAGTTTTCGAATTAAGCTATCAAGTTTAATATTAAGGGGACTGGATAAGATAAAAGAACTTGAATATTTTGTACTTATAACTTATAACTTATAAGTTCTTACTACTATAAGTGTTTGCTACAGTTTGTACCTACATAGATTAATTGTGATGTATTAGTTGGGGTGTTCACGTGTGGAGTTAGGAGTTGCTACCAAATGCGTAGTTAAAACCTTTTGTATATTGAAGAGTTTAACTAAAGCATCACATTTTGTGCTTGAATTAGATCGTAAAAATTTTAAATGTAAAATCTATCAAAATAATGAAGCATTTCCTATTTAGGAAACTCTCAATCTATATGGGAAGTTTAAATCTTATTAGCCTTAGGGATAAGGCGAAAAAAAAAAAAGAATCGACCGTTCAAGTAATAAAAAATTATAGGGAAAAATAAGAGTAAGAGAGGCATATATATATATGTGTGTGTGTGGTATATATCCATCCATATTGAATTGCGGATACATCAATGATAAAATCATTTTTTATTAGACTAAATACAAATATAGGTCCTCTAATATATGAAATGCAATAAAATAGGAAAGAAATCAAACAAGGGAGACAGGTGACTAAGGATTCGAGCCCGTAACACACGGTTTCATAAAATCCACACTGTTTCATAAAATCTGTACGATTTTCCCGATCTAAATCAATCAGGTTTTACATGAAGAAGATTTTGCTCAGCATGCATGTTCTATTTGATACGGGTAGGAGAAGAACCCGAGTCGGTAGTCATACAAATTGGTTGATGATTTTGAAGAACTAGAAACTGAAGAAGAGTCAACCGAGGATCGTGGTAGTCGTTCACGAAAAACCAAACTTTTAATCATTTTTAATGATAACTAAGTTATAAAGTCGATTGTTGAATTAGACTCCTTATGGACATTACCTTGCGTATCAATTCCCAAACCAATCTTTTGCAACACCTTCTCACTCAATGCGTCAAAATATTGTCATGAAACCATTTGGTAAGTTTACAGTTACTTCAAAACAAAAAACAAAATTAATATATAGTGTCTGACCACCACATCAAGACATAAATAGTACTACCTACTACGACATACATAATTTTGATGTCTAAAAATTATAGAATAATTTTGTAAACAACACCACCAAAAGCACAACTGAACAAGTAGAAGACAAGTCAATAAACACAAGTGAATAACTAACATGTTGGTTACCAACATACTATTTTCAAGAATACCAAACACACAGAAAATATGACTAGTTAGCATTGGAATGGTACATATCAAATCGTGTTCAACCCCCGATCATATTTTGTGAATAATAAAAAATAATAAATGGCTTCAGATGCATAAGAGGACAACATGTAATGATTGATTAAGTGTGGTTAGAGTACGCAAAGAACAAAATTTATCTACAATTCCATAAAAGTATTACAAGAGATCCGTTATTGCCTGTTCAATTTCAGAGAACTTCACAAAAGAGTCCTCAAGAATCGACCAATCAAAGCAGTAAAGATTCTTCATCATCCATGCCTCTTAGGTAGCACACTGTTACCCATTTGGAGTCCCCAACTAAGAGAAATTTGTGCAGGAGTCTTCAACAATTTCTCTGACACCATACTTAATCTTATATGCTTACGCACAATACTCTTTAGCCATGCTGAACCAAGGGAACCTAATGGTTAATATCCTTGCAAAGTGAAGGCCAGATATGGAAAAAAAACTCTGCAAAAAGGGGTATAATATTAAAGTTAGAAACTTAAGGTCCTTAAAACTTAGAACTCACGGATAGGTGTACTCCGTTCAACTGGCAAAAGGCATGCAATTGAGACTGTTGCCAAGTTGGGTGGCATTCCACCTGATTGACAGCAACAAGAATACTTGAAACTTCCAAAAACTCTCCCAACTTTTTTGACAAAAATTCTAATACCAATAGCACGAGACTTGCCAAAATCATAAAGACCCTCCACTGCTTTCCAAGGTAATAGGAATTTCAGGTTGGAAATTCATGTGAATCTATTACAATTTTCACACATGGGCAATTGTATGTGGCGGTGTTAAGAACAACATCTAGACAGGGATGGATATATATCTAAATTATCTGGACAATATAGTTGAATCATTAAAATGTGAGAATAAGACATCATTAATGATTTGACCTTATTTTGGATGTAGAAACTGGAGCATGTATACTGATTACTCAAAGCAACATAAATGCAAATATACAATGATATACACTAATACAGTGATACACAATTATAGTACACATGACCAAGTACAATAAAGATTGGAGAACAAAATATTCTTTCTCTAATATAATAGGCCCACACAGGAATAGAAACTTATATGGCCTATTAGTTTAAAAATCTCAACAAAAAAAAGAATAGACTTCTCAGAATATCCCATAGCATTAGTGTTACTTAAATAATTCAACAACCGAATCGTTACCTATATCACATTACCGTGAACTAAAATACTGGACAGGTTAAAGAGGTGCTGAGGTGGGATGGTCAACGAAGTAGTATATTTCGAAGGAAACAATAAACAATGCAACAATATACTATACATTACTACAGATTTAATAAATTACCAATTCTCTAAAATGGATTTACTCATTGCACTAAAATATGTATTTAAAAACAAATATATCAAATAAATACCTGCAATAACACTGTCAAGAACGAAGAAGAATTGTTGAAAGAGACAAATGAAACTAATGAAGAACATAAAAGGAATTTAAAAATCCAAAAAGAATATAATAATTTCAAATTAATCCAAAGAAAAATAAAGTAATAACTTCATTATCAATTTCAAGTTTCAACTAAAAAATTGGATACGGGTTTCATGAAAAAAGGTTGAAATAAGAGACACCATGACACATGCTCTAACTCAAGAGACATATACTCTTCACTCTAATAACAACTAAGTTTGGACCAATTACAATGGCCAAGCCCAAAGCCCATTAAAGTACTAGCTATTAAAGTCGGTTTATATGTAAGTCGAATCCGGTATGACTCTCAATAGTTTCAATTCAAACATATGAAACAAGTTGGCAGTACTAAAAAACTGCAATTGGAACAATATATACATGGGGTTTGGAGGGATGACATATCTGGCTGCAGACTATCTTTCCAAGCAACGCAAGTCATAAGAATAAACATAATAGTTTTGAAAGTTTTTTTTTTTTTGTAAACTCTACTTCAACTTGGAAACGTCAAGTGATGATAGTAAAATTAGTAGTGGGTCACTGCCTCATTGGTTGGGTTATTTGCTTATGCTCTTAGGAGTCTTATGCGAAATAGCCACACATTTTGTATTTGAATTAGACCATAAATTTTTTAAATATAAAAACTATCATAATAAAGTATTTCTTTTACATCACGAAAGATACTTAAAAGATCTTGGGCGTATGCCCGGGTTCAAATTCTAGTTGTCCCACTAAAGGACCAGTCGGGGCCGGGAGTCGGGACACAAGGTTTTACGTCTACACTATTTAATTGAGATCCACCCTTAAATACTTGAAGTTAGGCTGCGTGGACAACTATTAGTCTTGGATTTGCGCTGCACTCACAAATGAAATATATATTTTTTATACCAACAACCAAAACGCTTCCAAAACATTCAACATATATAATCGATTACCGTTTGGTAAGAGGGCATGGGAGCCTCTGTATCCTAGGGCCGGCTCTGAGGTTTGGATGGTCCTAGGCGAGCTCCTAAAAATGGGCCCTTTGTCTTAGGGGAAAAAAACATGCACAATTTTATTTATTTATTTTTTTGTTATTCATAATTTGCATAGAGAGAACATAGAACCAATCCGCTAGCAAGAGTTCTAATTCAGTTCAAAACGTTGTCTAACATTTTATATATTCAAAATCTTAAACAAAAGAATTTAAATTGAAATAATAGAACAAACAATTCAAATAATTTTAGATTTGAGACATCATACATTTATTAGAAGAATACGCAAATAATGTCGACTATGTGGAGTGGTCTAAACTCTAAACCCTCTCTTTGAACCTTTCGGCCAAGTAATCGAATTAATTTTTTTCCCAAAAATAGTTTTTTTTTTAAGAGGAAACTAAAATAGCGGAAGCAGACGAGTTACTGACTTACTTACAGTAGCTTTGTTTCTTTTGCTTCGCTAAAGGGTTGGGCTTTCTGTGAGTATATATTAAGCTGCACTTCGGCTTATGACTGAATGGGCCAAACCAAACTAAAAAAGAAAAAGAATATGGACGTGGTAGTGGGTATGTATAGCCAATTGGGGGCCTTAATTTTTGTCAAACAACTGGGGCCCTAGGCAACCGCTTATGTTGACTACCCCTCAGAACGGACCCTGCCCAAGTATATATACTCGTATAATATTTGTGATACTCTGGGAATGGCCCGATGAGGGGTATAATGAAAAGATGCCTAGCCCGGGTATGGGTGACGGTTGCACCATAGTGTGATCTAACTTCACTTAGACGGTTGTCCAAATATCTCGACTATGAGTAATTGATCATCTAAATCTTAACGTTGATGTCTTTTCCAGATCGTTTGGTTGTGGATTCCATAGAAATTATGTAGTTAAGCGTTCTCGGATAGGAATAGTTCAAAGATAGGTGACCTCCTAAGAAGTTGCTGTCCAGAGTCCGAAAACCTTATATTGTCAGATGTCTGTAGTGGCTAAGTAGGGACATCATCGACGTGGTAAAATGGGACAGGTCATTATAATTAATATTGGTTTTCAAAGTCGGAGTTCAACACAATTTAAGTACTAGATCGACCTCAATGGGTATGTTGGAAAGACACCTAACCCATGAGTTGTGAACGGAGGTTAGGAAGACGTCATGGAACCTGATTACCTGAATTTGCTAAATTTCGAAGCCTTTTGAGGAAAACCCCCAACCTCATGGTCGTGTTTCGGCCTTGGGTGGATAAGTTGAGCGAAGTCGTGCTTTCTCTTGTCGATCATATGATTATTTAGGCATTACAATTTCTATAATGTGAGTATTTGAAGACAATTGAATTGAAGAAGATTTAGGCATACGACCTTAGAAAAATCAAGAAAGATTTGCACAAGTTGATCGGTCACATTGGCCCTACTTAACATTAGTTCGTTGTCAATGAAACATTAAGATTCTATTGTCGTAGTCCACTATTCTTCGAAAAGGCCGGTTAATGGATATAACATGCCAAAGAGAATAACAATCATGGGAAATGGGCAATAGAAAGGAATCATTCTGGAGTAGTGCGGCCGTGGAGTGGTGCTGAGAGTTCTAAGCCACAAAATTAATGTCAAATTCATTTGTGTTTGTTGTAGTCTTATACTATTCTATTTCAAGTTCCGCATATGTAGGGTTGTCAATGGATTGGTTTGGGTCGGATTATGGAAAATCCGAAACTAAACCGATAATATTATATTTCATCCGAAACCAAACTGAACCGATAATATATATTACAAACCGAACCGTTTGACTCGAACCTAATCGATAATTTATATTTCATCCGAAACCGAATCGAACCAATAAGATATATTACAAACCGAACCGAACTAACCCGACCTGAATTGAAAACTATAAAATCAATTAAATCCTAAATCAAATCAATTAAGTTTTGACAAACAATTGATAAAACCTATACAAAATTAATCATAAAATATTATTAAAATGTCATATTATTGGTTTGGTTCATATCGGTTCAGTGGAGGACAAACCCAAAACCAAACCAATATCATATAAGTTTGGTGGATGACAAACTAAATTTCCAAAACCCAAACTGTTTTTTATCGGTTTGGTTCGGGTCGGTTGTCAGGTTATCGAAACCCATTGACTGCCTTACACATATGTACTAACTAGTGATAAGTCCGGTGAATAACCATGTGCAAATTTTATTGTTTTCTTTCGTTATGTGTATATAGATAGATCGATTTTGATCAAAAGGTAATAATTATGAGTGCAGTTGTATAATTTGGAGTCTACTATCTATATACTATACTAAAGTAGAGATATTTAGGAGTGATTTTTTTTCTCTCCTAGGTAACATTTTAATATGAGAGATATTTTTCTTTCTCCTAAGTGGCTCTCGAATATTTAAATGTTTGAGTCTAATTAAAACTCTTCTTATCCACATTACTATTTGAGTGCAAGTTAAGTAATTTTCTATTACAAGTACAACTCTATTAGAAGCAATTTCCTCTATTATGATAGCTCTATATATATGCTCGGTATCTACGAGACTGTGCCCAACATTGTGCAGTGTTCCGAGAACGAGACTGTTTCAAGAGTTTATGGTGTTGGGGGCGATGCTAGCACATGTTAACAATACTTGGTCCAGCAACATGTTAACATCATGATAAAATCAAATTGCATTTTCATACAGAAGTTACGAAACTCAATCTTATTAGCCATCACTATTTTAACGGAATGACTTTAAGAGTGTAAACAGAGGAACTCTGTTTGTGTTGGACTTTGTAGACATTACCACCACTTCCATGCCTAGGACCTCCAACATATCCAAGTCAGATCGAGAGACTCTATCTTTGGAGAATCTGGTTCATTGAAATGTTAAAACACTTCATTATTACTCCTCAAACAACCTGGTCGCCCTTAGTCTTCGAGTATCATTCTTATACAACACGATTAAAATATTAGAATATGATTACTCACAGCAGACTTCTACAGCGTACATAAACATAAAGAACTCCTTTGTGCTCCCAAATCAACTATAATCGAGAAAGGAAAACGCCATTGGTCTTTTCAACGAACAAATGGGATGAGAAGGTATTCGGCATATAGTAACTGCGTCAAAGAAGAAAAATCATAAAAATTCTTGTATTGTACCTCAATTGTTCTGTATCGTCGCACTTTGATCATATGTAGTTTTCAAAATGTATTGACTATGACGATATATAAATTGCTAAACTATGCCTATTGGTCCTGTACACTTAAATTAGTCTACTTTTTCTTTGCTAGTTAAGTTTTTGTTGTATTGATGAATGGGAGTGATTTTTTGCTCCCAGCGATATTGCTCCAAGGGCTCTAGAGCCAACCACCCGTTAGTAAATCAGAAAGCCAGCTAGGCAAAAACTATGGAAAATCTTGACTTCCTATATTACCTCTATAAAATACAAAATGAAAAAGAGAGAACAGGGTTCTTTCATCGAGAGGAAAATAACAGTGTTGTAGCCATAGCCCATTGTTTTGAACAACACTACAAATTTTGATTTAGTTAGATATACAAGTAGCCTTTCATTAATTACTGTTATTAGTATGTAGTAGTTGAAAGAATTAAGGTCGAAAAATTTGGAATGATTATCAGTGGCAGCCTTTCATTACCACCAACTTCGAAACGGGAATCACGTACTCAATGGAGAAGATGAGGAGAAATTCCATTTTGTTAATTTTGATATACATTAAGGGACAAATTAGAAAGTCGGAAATAAGGTCAGTTACTGCTAGGCTGGCTTTCAAATTATGCTGGACAGGTGGTTGGCTGTCCCTTGGAGGCCTTGGAGCAATATCGCTGGGAGCAAAAAATCACTACTTATTTGAAGTTTGAATGAGGTCTAGATGCTTTTTATGCAAGGACGCATCTAGTCTAGTATCAATACTTGTAATTATACTTTTATTATTAATATATTTTTATACAAAACTTACCTAGCAAAAAAAGAAAAGTATTGATGAATAAGAGAAAGCACAAGGTGATAGGTGTTTCAAGGACTTCTAGGTTTACAGATCCTAGAATCCAAAGAGAATGCACCTATTAAGAATTTACAAATCTGAAATTAGTCTACGCTGAGTGTTTGACTCGATTAGTATAAAGTTGAATTCATGGTGATGATTTGGGTTTGAACTCATTTTTTCCTATATTATTTCGAGCTAGTCATTATTTGTTTTAACGCTAGAGTGCAAGGGTTCTAAGGCTCTAGTTTGGTCGGTATGAACTCGATTAGATCATGGGTTAATGATTTTCTTACTCATTTTTTCTGTTTTTCTGGTTCAGTGAGTATACAACTATTACGCTTGGTCTTGTAGCTCAGATTGTTACAATATCAAGAAGTCTCTTTCTACTTGAGTTTTCAGGGATGTTGGCGAAAGATTTTATATTACTACCTTCCATACAAATAGGTAGAAGGCTAATGTCTCTGGTGGAGCTGATATGTTGACAGAATTAGCCCGAATCCAAAGGATAGAAGCAAGGATGCCATGTCCTAATACCTGCACACACAGAAATTTGTTTTAAGCATTCCACTTCTGTAAATGGAAGAATATGAGGGAAAGAAGAGAGAAGAAATTACTATCAATAAAAAAGAAGCTAATACCATTACAAATCGCTTTTAGAATTTGTATTAATATTTGAGATCTAATTATAAACAACGTACTGTAATAATCTTGTTCGGCAAGAGTGATGAAGTCGCTCCAACAACTGCGGCACCAGCATAAGTTGCCATCAATATATAAACGCTGGACCAGAATACCTACCCAAGGAATAATAATGAGGTGTTGAAAAACTGTTGCTCCTTTAGATACCAGTTGGACATAAGAAAATCATCTTTTGATTTATGAACTGAGTGTACCCTTATTCCAAACTTTCGAAAGAGTTAAACTTTAAAAACCTACTCTCTCTTTCCCGAAGACAATGCTTGGGGACTGAAAGCCGAAAGCTTTATCTCCTTCCACATCAGGTATGTCCTAGTGATTATTGACATCAAACAACAAAGTTTAGAAATATATATGAAGAAACAGGGGAATTATGCATTTAGGACATTAACATTATCAACTGAATTAGTTTATATAGACCCTTGCACAACTCTTATCAATGATTTCATTTAGGAATTTTACCTTGATCACTGCAATTAGGGTGGCTATAATGCTCATGAAAGCCACTGCAAAGATCACCGGTTTTGTAAATACCAGTGGTCTCCCAAGGACAGATGTCTGCAATTTTTCATCAACCAGAATGAATATCAATTGTTATAGTCAATTTATATTTTCTTATTTTTCTTTTTCTTTTTGCTTTGTAATTTGTAAAATGGGGAGTTCCTAAATACCTGGACATAGGAAAAGATCCCTAATGGGATTGCAAGTGCTCTCACTACTATAATACTTAGTCCAGCAAGATATGCATTCTCTTTCCATCTGAGAAGAGGAAGCTAATACAAAATGGAAAAATGTTTAGAAAGAAAATAACACAAGCATAACATTAGTGAGATGATGTCATGACCAGCGCCCGTTGAACTGTCCTAAGATTCCTATATGGAAATACTTCCAAGATGTGGGAGTTTGGGTTCCAATACCTTGAAGAAAATCGAAATGAGGGAACCGATTGGTTATACCAGTTCATAATAAGTTCGCGGAAGCTAAGGTTGGGCAAAAGTTTGCTAAAGACAAATGAAAATTGAGTGTTGATAAACTTACTTTAACTGAATATACTGTCCCAATAAAGAAGACTGCGGTAATGGCACATAATAGAGGTAAAGATTTGAACATTACTCCCATGGCAAAGCTCTGCAGGACGGACAATCGAAAGTAAAAAATTGAGCGGATGAGCAACTCTATAAGCTAGCTTGCACTTGAGATTGCCGATATATATTCTTCTAGTTAAGTTTAGAGGTAGTCATTAAGCTCCTGAATAAATGTACCAGAATAACGGATAGGGCTACTACTGTTGTTCCAGCTGCAAACGAAAACTCTCCAGAAGCAAGGGGCAGAGTTGGCTTGTTAATCTGGGAAAATCAATGGTCAGATCATAAAAGATAAAATTTAAGGGAAATGTTCTAAAAGCGTGTAGGAAGTTCTGATATAGTTAGTATATTTAACAATCTTGTAAAACGAATTGTACGTGTACCTTGTCTACCCCAATGTCGGTTAACTGATTTATACCAGCCATATATATGTTAATCAACACCATGGGCACCACAGCCTGCAGAAACAATAGCTTAGTGTAAATTGAAATCCCAATTTATGTTTTCAACAAGAGTAGCTCATTTTATTCCCCTTGCCTTTAATAACCCGAGGAAAAACGTTGGTGAGAGATCAGAGAATGTTTGCAAGGGAAGAAATGACATTGTGGTAACTCCAACGATCTGATGACAATCACGAGTCAAAATGTGTAAGTTATACTTCATTCGTCATTCTTATAATTGTATCGTATCTCGTTAAGGCAGCATAATTGTATGTATGTTTAGGAACCTACAGTGGCACATATTGTGTAAGGGCGCGTAAAGTTATATAGTGCATGTAATTGCTTGGAGATCTTAGTCCATGAAGAAATTGAGCTTTCTTGTACAAATGCATCCCCATGCTCTGCTGTCGCAGAGTAATAGCATTTGCTTAGTGAATCTGTGTTGCTTGAAAGTGGCTCGTCAATCTTTCCAAGATTGTGTGGTAATGATGCCGAAATTTTTGAACTACTTTTTGGGATATTATATGCTCGACCCTTCGGTTCTGGAAATCTGAGATTTAGACCTACACAGACGCAAACTGAAGTTTAATACAGACTACTAATCAGATAACTATGGAAAACCATAAACAAGTTGTATTTGGTCTACTGAAAGAGGTTGTACATAAAGTAACATATTTACAAGGAATTCATGAAATAGTTTTCCTAGTTGCCCTTGTCATGGTACTCACCATACACAATTAATAAATGGTTCAAGTATACAGGCCAATTTTGATTATTATCTATATTTGTATTCCAGCAGCAATCCATCTGTAGTTTAAATATATCGAAGGTGTCGAAAAGAGACAAATTTCTAAATTACCTTTTATCTGTTTCAATGGCTTTAGTTTTCTAAATGTACACCCTGCAGAAAAGACAATATGAATTGAAGTTTATTACACAAGAAATATACATTTCCCATAAGACAGTAACAAAAATTAAAAACTCTGCATAATCAAGTCAGAAAGGAAACTGAACTTGGCACATACCTTGTTCTTGAGTTGAACATGTCTTGGAAGTAAAAGATGAACAAGCAAGACTCGAAAGCATGATTTCTGTTTTTGTTGTTCTCTCTGTTTCTTCAGTAAATTGTTGCTTAGCAGATCTCAATTCTCCTAACAATGAGAAGTATTTAAAGAAGTATACATTTAGAAGGCTCAAGTAATATTTAAAGTATTTTATTTATATATGTAGTAGTCATCAAATACTTTGCATTTACTAATTCTACAATGTGCTGAGTTCTAAATATTTTTTCGGCACTATTTTGATTCGATGCAAACACTTGGCAAATCGTCAACCGAATAGATTCCGACTATCCATTATACTGGGTGTTTAAAAGCAAGCATGTACAATTTTAATGTTAAAGTGAGTTATGCATGACTATTTTCTTGTTTTATAAATGTTAGGCGTTAGCAGCATTCCTTCAATCAAAGTGAAATATATTGGAAATACTTGGAGAAATCAAGTTTATTTAGGTTCATGTCATGTTACAACTTACAATACAAGTGTTGTAATCCGACTTTTTTAGTCCTCCACGGACTACATAAGTTGGGTTGGGAGGAAAATAGGAAATTATATGATAACATCGTTCGTACTCACAAATCACAACTCCCAAAGTCACATCCCTTCATAAACTGATTTTAACAAAATAATTTAAAGAGAGTGTGGATCACAATACCATTTAAAACGGAATTAAAATCAATATGAAAATAATACACACTCACACAAAATATTTCAAAGATTTCAATGATCTAAAGTTAATACATTGTTAATTTGTAATCCACTTGATTTTGAGTCTTTCGTGGTTGATTATGGAGTGCCAGATGGAGTCTTGACGAAGAACTCCACTGCTAGAGTTATGGATCTCAATTTAAAACATAGATATTTGAAAGATTTGATAACAGGTCTTCTTCCAGTACATTCTACCATGTTTATAAATTACAGCTATGAAACTACACACGTACGCACAAACCGCAGCAACAAGAAGAATTAAGGACTGATTTTGGTGTAAATGATCTCTCCGCCATTCCACAAGAATTCAGCTCCTTGAGACATTCCTAACCCCGTTAACAGATGTTCTCAACTTTTAGATTTATGTCACGGTCAATAATTGTTCAATTTACTGTCCACTTTTGACAAGATTAGAATATGTAAATGCGCAAACTTCCCAATCTCAAGTCTCAAATTAAAGGTCTGAAGGCCCTTAGATAGCGAGAGATCTCGTATTAAATGCCGGTCCTTATTGAAGAACAGTGAATGAGAATCTTTGAAGCCACATGGCGGTCTTGATTGTTATTGTTAATTTCACTGACCATCTGCCGAAAGGCAAGGGATCCGTAATTCTCTTGAGGTTCATACTCCACGTTCTACCTTTAAAAACGAAAGACAACTTCACATTTTCCACAAAAGAATTTTCTTATTTTTCTTATACGTTTCTAATCTTCGCTGATCTAAGACATTATGTACAGGGAACGCACGAGTTTACAAACAAATATAAAATCTTTCGGCGGATACAAGATATCATACCATTGACTTTTTCAGTAAAGCATTTCTAGTAGCATATTTGGTGATTCGATAAATGGTATCTCAGTAGGGTCACTACTACATAAAAACCAGTATATAGCATATCACATTTTTTAACTGTAATTAAATGTAATAGAGCACACTTTTGAAGTCAGATTAGGACCATATTCTACCGTGGTGTGGTCTTTTACTTGAGCATAAGAGCACGATTTTTAGGTGTAAAAATCGTGCTCTATTCCAACTGGTACTGGAAAAGGTGGTCTATCTCCTTGAATGATAGGTCACAGTTTCGATTAAGAAATGTGATCTTCTTCTCCTTATATCTCCATTATTAAAATCGTGCTCTTTTCATTTTTTTTTTTTTATAAAAATATTATTATTATTACTAGCTACTGTTTTCCCTGTTTAAAAAATAAATGAAACATGCTAAAAAATTATGAACATCATCCTGTTAGAAAAATGAATGTGCACAAATCTATTAAGATATGAATGAGTAATTTGTTTCTCAAGTTACCCCACTTGAGATGAAATGTGTTTCACTTAAAACAGTACGTAAAGAGAGAAAAACCTTTTCGAAAGGGTACACTGGTTCGAAACAGTGTATTATGTCGAAAATGTGCGACCTTTCGAAATGTGCACTGATTCGAAACAGTGCATTATGCCGAAAAGGTGCAACCTTTCGAAACATGTGACTTTTTTCAAAGAGTCACTATGCTATTTTGAAAAGACACTTCTCACCTTTAAATAGTGGACGAAATCGGAGAGAAAGACACACCAGATCACAGATTTTCTGATCTTTCTCTTCTCCATCTGTTTTTAGTCAAATACTATCACTACAACAGAATCACCTAAGAAAGACACGTACAATGCGTCTTTTATCCTAAAAAACCACGCACAAAAAGTGATGGATGGTGACCCGTTTATAAGCATGTCTTAAATTTTAAAACACGCTTTGGTAAGCGTCTTTTGCCTTGAAAAATACAGTAGCCACTTTAAGAAAGAACCACTCCTAAGATAGCATGGTTTTTTTCATAGACACTTATGGGCGTGGTTTTTGGGTTTTAGTTTTTTTTAAAAAAAAAAAGAAATTTGACATGGACATTCAGGCTCAGGCTCAGCAGAGCTTTTTGGCGAGGCCCAACTAACTAATTGTACTAGCACTAATGCACGTGTCCTACACGTGGAAGACAAAATAAAACTTACTGAAGAGTATCTTCACATAATTTCGGTTTCTAAAATTCTTTTATGAAATTTTGTAAAGTGTTAGGACACAATGATAACAAAAAATTTAAGATGTAATGTCTCTAAAATTTCTTCAATTATATTGATGTTTGATTGAAGTTAAAAAAAATAGTGACCTTATATTGTTCCAACACATTTTTATGCATTTGAAATAAAAGTGCAATTCTGGCCTCCTTCAAAGTTGGAGAACTCTGGGTGAACTTGCAATAGATGTGTGTACACTTTCCAAAACCCCAACCTAAGAAATTAAATGACATTGAGACCGTATGTACACACAAATTTGGATACATAACAAGAACACCTTATTCATGAACACAGGTTTTAATTTACATGTGTACAATAGAGCATACATGAACCAAAACACTATCATCCCAAATAGACATCTACCGTTTGCAGCTAAATAAGGTTCATGTCTGCAAATCTACAACCCACATGATGGCTGCCCTGTAAATGAAGTGCCAATCGCCAACAACAAAGTACTAAATAATATCAACTCCTAAAGTAACAAAAAACAATTTAATTTCCTTGATTCATGATAACATCAGGAGAAGAAAGTAGATAAATGAAGTTGATTAATCATGTCCATTACACTTGTACTACAAAAATGTATAAGCGATCATCTATAAGATGCACAACAGTCTGCCATTACGAACAAAGATATAAGCCCATCGATACTATTAGGAATAGCCCTGCTACTCAAATGAGCTTCCAAACTTTTGCCCTTGTTGTCCCAAATGACAACTTTGCAATCTACTGACAAAACAAATTTGTTTGATTTATGTAACACCACCTCAATTGTCATTTTTTTTGCATCTTCAGTGGAAAGGGTATGGAATCAAGTAGTCGCCACTTGACAATTACGAAAATAAATAAATATCTCGTAGTTCCGGCTACCCATTACTAAATAAGAGTCACCAATATGAAACTCAAAAAGTTGTATTGTGAACAATATTAATCCGAAAGTAGTTTTACTGACTATGAAACTTCAAAGCCACGTCTGACATTTACATGATGACAAAATGACTCATTTCTGAATATAAAAGACCATAAAACTCAACTCAAGCTACCAAAAGATATACTTGATCAAAGTCAGCAACAATATAAGATTAGGCGTCGTAGTTATATCTGGAATCTAGCGAGCGTTTGCCTAAATAGCAACAACAATATATATATCTTTAACAGTTACCTATTGCCTTTTCTAAGTGTGTCTTGGCTGTTTGCGAAATTCGACATCTAATGCCTTCAATTTTAACTTTTCCAAGTACTACGAAGCATGAAGCTTAATGGTACTCTAAACTATCAACCTGCCTGAACTCAAAAAAAGGAAATTTAAATAAGATTTCTTTTTTTGCTAAAAAGAATACTTGTATTAATAGCAAAATTTAGTTAAATTGTGTGACATATATAGTAAGCTCCAAAGAGGGAGCTTTGTTAAACTTCACTCTTCTATATTAGATCAGAAATCTATAATAAGTGAGACCATCTAGGTCTAGCTTGTGTAGGAAGTGAGACTTACCTTCTCACCATTGTGCAATTGAGCAATTCCTTTGGCAAGGGATATTCATTCCTAGTATAGCACATAAGTTAATTAGCTCCACAGTGAACGTCCGTCAAAGTTGTTGTTAAGTTGATCCAAGTTGCTCTCGCTTTGCATACATTACATTCTAATCGATTTGTAGGTTGACTTACCTGTACATACATATCATAGTGAACATTTAGGGTGCTGAAGGAAATCAAAAGCAAAAGAACATACAATCTCATATATTTCTACTTGAACCTCACTTTGATGGTTATCGAAACCAAATTAGCCTAACTTACAGAAACAAACTAATCAATATTAAATCTGCTTCTACAACAACAAATCAAATCAAATCAAATAAAAGATCGATCACAACAGATAAAAGGAAATTCATAGCCAATTGCATAAGAAATCACCTTGGCTTGAAGGGTAAATTTTCATCAATGAATGTTAGTCACATGCTTCAATAAGTCTTTAATAAATCTGTAAGGATAGTAAATGCTCGGTTGAAACAAATTGAATGAGAGGCTATCGACACCAAGCAGCAAAGTGTTTAGAAAGAATTGGCTATGATGATTGTTTAATAGGCGATAACATTGTACGTGATAGATATATATATAAATAAACAAAAGATAAAAAAGGCTAGCTAGGGAGAAAAGCAAATTAAGACCCCCACGAAAGTTAGTTATTTTAGATTAAAACTAAAAAAAATATGTTCTTTAGCTCATCTCATCCTATCTAATTTGAACGGGCGGAACAAAAATTTTCATCTACAAATCTCACCATGACGAAGAAGATCATGATTAGACTATTAGCACGAAGGAAGTCCTAAACAAATTAAGACGAATAAATTTCAATAGTGGGGACAGCATAATTGAAAGTTAACCCCTAGAGTGTATTAGCATTTGTTAGCTAAAGGCCATGTCTTACTTGCATTACTTACTTGTAAGAGATGAACTTTCACATATAATTTTTCCAAGGGGTCATAAGAGAAGAAATCTAGGGAATAACTCAGAAAAATATGAGACACCTAGAGCAGGAGTAGTAAGCGACACAAATAAATGAGACTGAAATCTAAAGAAATACAAACAAATACCTAGACACTTAGTGCATGAGTTGTAAGAAATTTTAAGCTTCTAGTATCTTCAGTTGTCTTACTCCATGCATGGAAACCTTATTCTATCTTAAAGCAGTCCTCTAGGGAAAAAAAGAGAAAATAAAAGCCCAGATAACACACACTTGCATTTCGAATAAATAGCAGCACCTAAATTGTAATAAAATATTTTGCTTTTAATAGATGTTATAACTTACAGTAGTACCCAAGCTTATATGCTATTGATTCACTAATAGCAACAGTCTAAGAGAAGAAACTACATTCTAAAGCTATAGAACATACCGGAGGACTAATAGAGTGTCGGCCTTAGAAAGATACAATGTGAAGAATTCAAATCAAATAACAGGGTTCAAAAGTGAGAATAAATAGCAACAATAATTTAGAAATTCAGGAAAGACCTTGTGATTTCAAAGACTTAATGAACCAAAAAAACATGAATGACGGAAAAATAAAATAAAAGACCAACAGTTGAAGTTGTTTACCTTTCATCTCATAAAATTTTAGATATACACTTAGAAGAGATCGTGCAATTGAAGCATGAAATTGTTTGGAGCAAGAAATGGTTGAGTATCAGAGTATATAACTATATTTTCATATATAAAAGTCAAGCCTACCATAATTAGCCAACGTAGGGACAATATTATAGAGAACACAAACTATAATAATTATTTGTGAGCATTTCATCAAACATATGTTCATGTATCTAATGAACATGGAAATAAAGGACCCTTAAACAACCTCCATTCTTAAATTTTTATAAATTGCTGACTCTAACTTATTACCTAGTAGACATTAACATGTACGTCCCTTGTCTAAGTGAATAGAGAAAGAGATTTCAATATGATGCTTGAATATAACTAACATTCTCAACTACTCAATGTGAGCTAAACAACACTATCTCCAGCTAAGAAACACCTAGATAAATCAGCATTTTCCAAAAAACCTTCAAATTTTTAGCATCGTTAAAGTCGTTTAAATTTTTTATGGTGGCTTATGTTTCGTAAATCATCAAGTCTTGAACATGAAAAATATATAATTTCACACCTCAGTGTGTGTACTTTCCCAAAAGAGAGTTGCACAAAAAGTTTGGAGAACCCAATTAAAATCAAGTTGAGCGACCAAATTGTTTTTGAAAATGTGCTTGGTGAAATTTGGTAGTACCTATTTTCCATCAATACTATGATTGAAAAGGATTAATGGATCCTGCATATTCATCTAATCAACCATATTATGAAATTGTAAGAGTGCTTAGTTCCTGCTATCTCTTAATTAGTACACCCTCCAAGCAACCAAGAATTATATTTAGAATTAGGCTCAATTATTACCTTTGAGCTTACAATATATGTTTCGTTGTAGCCATATTTCAAAAGGGACGAATAAGTTACTCCTTGTCAAGATAGTCTAATTGTACTGTGATGGTAACAAACTATCAATCATGTTCTACTTACATTACAAACTTTTCTCACCGTGCGTAAAATTCTAAGCAATCTACGTAAAGTAAAGTTAGTTACACTATGAACTCCTCTCACCTGGTTAAAATAATGAGCAGCCCTCATAAAGGGCGATCTAATCACTTAGGGGTTAAGAACTTACACTCCAGACCCAACCTGAGAATGGTGTGACCTAACAAAGGTTGCAGTAGCCACAACAACAATCTCAACACTGAATTATATATGCCATATCCAATCCTATCAGGCAGTATAAATGTTTATCTATGCAACACATCTACCAAGCTACTTTTGAGAAAAATGGCTTATCTTCTACTTTCTAGAGGAACAAAACACGTAAAGCTCCCAAAAAAATCATTTAAAAACACTAACTTGTTAGTTCAAAGTACATGAGTTAAACAAATGCCTATAAAAGAAAAGTACATAAGTTAACAAATTCCTAGAAAAGAAAAGAACCATACCTATGAGGCTTGGTAACAGCCTTGGCTATCAATGATCAAGTTGGATATTAGGGGCAATTACTTTTCTCTTTGGGTATCAATGAGTTTGAGTTTGGGTAGTCCTACATATCTACTAACATCAAAGAAACAAACTCATCACCTCAATACCTATAACAATATAATGCACAACCTCCAGTGGACCAGGTTGTACAGGTGCACTCAAACATAATAAGCAATGTAGCACACGCCACGTTCTTCAAATTAAAGTTATTAAGTTAGACAATGACATACCTGGTAAAACTTTGCTGATTCTTCCTTTTGGTCAGCAGCAATTCAAACGCTAACTTCTGCACCTTATACTTCACCATATCCAACACTTTCGATGAGCACAAATCTCCATCAGGCAAACTAATATGACTTCCAATAACGTCACCGTCCACACATCCTTGAAAAAAGAGAGTAAAGATATAAAGAGATTCACATTAGATTACCTTGGTAACTAAAAAAGATGGGAATGAAATACCAACAATAAATCCAAAGACAACTCCAATATTAGTTGTGATTGTGAGTCTAGTACCATCATTTGATTTCTTACTTACTCCAAAGTTAATGAGAAAAATAGCCTTTAATGGATACAAACCTGTAGTCAAATTGTAATGAAAGCTAAGAGCAAGATAGGTGCTAGCAAACTAAAACCACATCAATACATATCACTATCACTAAATGTATTTGACAGCAACTTGATTCAAGAGGTCATACCACTACCAAGGAACAAACACTGAGATCAAAACAATGCAATCGAGAACAACTTAATAGTAGTTCAACAATAGAGAATAGAATTTATAGAAGATGAATTGTATACATACTAATTTTATAAATGGCCCAAGATGAATTGTACACAATATGTCGGTGTATAAATGGCCCAAGAAAAGCATCAAGGAAGGAGAAGCGGTCATAAGAAATTTTATATGGTCAGGGGATCCCACTAAGAGACGAATGATCACTCTTAATTGGGAAAGTGTCTGTAAACCCAAGGATGAAGGTGGGCTTGGAATACAAAGGTTGGAGGAACTGAACAAAGCTCTCCTCATCAAGTTAGCATGGTGCTTCTTAAATAAATAAAATGATTGGAGTATCTTCATGAATAGGAAATTCACAAAAAAGGATGGAAGCTTCCTCACTTACCACAAGCCCTCATCGGTTTAGCCAGGACTTAGAGGTGCTTTGCATGATGTAAAACCTTTCACCGGATGGATCATAGGAAAAGGCGACAAGGTGGATCTATGGAGAGATAATTGGGCAAGGCAATCGGTCATGGAGCTGCTCCCCGAGATGAACTGGGCTGGTTTCAAGGCAAAGGTAGCAGATGTTATAGAAGACAAGAAATGAAAGTTCCCGGAGGCAGTAGCTGAAGTGTTCAATTGTCTGGGAATAGACTTGTCTTCCATACCACAACCTAGTGGGGAAGAGGATATTCGAATCTGGAAACCAGAAACTGATGGAACATTCTCGGTTCAGTCCACGTTTGAAGCTATTCGACAAAAGAAGAACAAGATCTCCTGGCAACGGAAGCTTTGGGCAGTGCATTTACATCCCAGAACAGCTTGTATCGCGTGGAAGGTTTTGCACAAGGCGGTACCAACAGATGACAGGGTGAAGCAGGTAGGGGTATCTCTTGCCTCACGATGCCACTTCTGCCATCAAGAGGAGGAAAACGCACAGCACATGTTATGGGATTGCAGCATGGTTCGAGAAATTTGGGCATGGGCATTAGCCTTGTTCGAACTAAATATTATGGATCATAACTTTAAAGCTTTACAGCGAATTGCAAAAGGTAGAAGCACTATTATTCAAGACTTGTGGAACGCTGCCATAGTCCATATTATGGTGCAGGTATGGAAAACTTGGAACCGAGAACATTTTGATGACATTCCTATCCGCTTGAGTTACATTACGAGAGAAGTTCTGAAGGGGATCAAGGTTTCGGGCTGGCTGTCACAAGGCAAAAAACGCAATGACATGAAAGAATTTCGCATTCTTGATAGGCTTGATGTACATGTGAAAAGTGCACCAGCGCAGTTGATCCAAGAAGTGCACTGGGTCGCTCTAGTGGGCAATGTCTCAAATGTAATACCGATGGATCAGCCCAAGGAGTTCCTAGCAATGGCGGAGCTGGTATGGTATGTCGGAATAAGGATTTAGCTGTGGTTGGGGTTCTGGCTGTGGGTCTGGGTCGGGTAGATAGTTATCATGCCGAATGCACAGCCATAGTCATGGCAGCTGAGAAAGCAGTGGAGATGAATTGGGGCTACATATGGATTGAAGCCGACTCAGAAGCTGCTATAAAGGCCTTCAATGGCGATGCAATTCCATGGCGGTTTAGAGCGAGATGGAAGCGAGCAATTGCACTATTACAACACTAGAAGCTCTCACATGTTTGGAGAGAAGGCAACTTCAGCGCGGATGCAGCAGCAAGGAAGGGATCCACCTTATTGCCTGACACTTCAGTATGGTGCACTAGAAGACCAGACTTTGTCTCTAAGATAGAAAGTCCTTTTAGGACCTATTATCGATTTGGATGATAAAGCATGTAACTTGTATTGTCTTTGACAACTCCTTTCATTAATAAATTTCCTTACTTGCGTGCAAAAAAAAAGTATACATACTAATTATGGTCACTTGGTGAACCACCTCTTCAATCACCGAAACAACTTCTTCAACTGGGTCAATAACCTCTGCAGTATCGACATCAATAACTGGCACTTCCACCCCTTCCTTCGACTCGCTCAATTCCTCCATCTTTGGCCCTTCAAATTCCACTTTCTTCTCAACATCTACATTAGAAGTATTTTGAAATGATAGTAATAGATTGTAAAGTTTATATCTAAAGCCTTACATACGTGAAACACTTGCACTATTGCAAACAAAAGGTTTTACAATAAAAGAAATATTCCAAATTAATAATAAGTCATGGTTCAACGCTGCACCTTGATGGGACCTCTAGAAAAGCTAGTAAACCCGCAAGGTTGTTTGAGTCCCTTCATAGCTTGATCTTGATTCTTCCACATACCCTATGCTACAGGATAGCAGACCCAATTACCTAAAGTAGATTTGTCTTATGCTTGACAACTTAAATTTCCTTATTTAGTCTCGCACTACCTCCATTGTTTTGTATCCCATCTTTATACCTTGCTATAATCCATGGAAATTATTCTTCTATTGAACAACTGATAAGTTCAGTTGCATATAGGGAAGCTTTAACAGCTTCCTAACGAAGAACCCTGATGATGATATTACTGGAAACTTCACAACAATGCAGTAACACTGTAACCAATAGAAACGATGTCAGAAATTCTTATGTGGTGTATTTGTGTGTCTGTCGGAGGATATATGGAACAAATGTTTGGTGTATTTGTGATGTACTGTGGCTTTTTAACAAACAAATGATAAAGTTATTAAACATGCAATTGAAACGAATATTGTATGAATCAACTTCCTCTAAAAATCAGACACCACAATCACAGTAAATCCAACCCCAGCCAACTCCCATATTGTACAAATAATTCCATTTATCAGCGACAAAGAAATGAAAATGTAAAGAAAGTGTGCCAATAAAGCCATGAACATTATCTGGTCCATGTAATGTGTTGAGACTATCTATTGTAAAGCAATAGCAATATAGCATAGCTTCCATTTCCGGTCTAATATAAAAGCAACTAAGTTGTCTAATATATCGGCCCATAGATTTTTAGGTTGTGCAATGCATGTTAAAAGAAAATGACAGGCCTATATTTTAAACTTGAATCCCAAAAGCAACCTAAAATCACCTGATTTTTACAAACTTGTTCAAGTACATACTACAAAATCCAATACAGGAATCAAGCTAGCCAACATGAATAGAAAAAACTCGTGTACAAACCTCGACGCCCCCATCAAGTCTCATATGAAGTCGTTGTCCGACAAATGCTTGCCTGCAATCATCCAAATTTGTTGCTTCCACCATATTAGTTGACCCATCGAACCCCTTAAGAAATAATATAAATAATTAAACAACCAAACGTAAATGAAGTGAATGAACTGGTAGAGGAAACTAAGTAGTATACTTTTCCTTCAAAGTTTCAAACTCAACCCTCAAATTCAACATATATTGGGTTCTTTCACTCTTAAGTGCTCTTCTTGGCTTAGGCTTTTCCAATCCCAACTCGAACCTGCACTAGTTCACTTTAATTCAGGCCAAGGACCAGATACACAACCTTTTAAATCAAACGTGATAATTAAAGGAATCTTTACATTCTTTTTGTTTTACTTGTTTGCATGAATTTAACTTTTTATTGATCAGGGACCATATACAGAAGCTTTTATATCAAAAGAAATGTGATAAACAAAATCTTGCATTCTCTATGTTTTGTATATTTGATTAATGGTACTTTCGATCTTTGAAAGGTGACTTGATTTTGGTCCTTTAATGATTTTGATTATGACATGAAGTTACAGCTAGAAATTTTGACACGTTCACATAGTTTGCCATGATTAGTTCTATGAAGATGAGATCATCTTCAGATGCTAGACATTCAACAGGCTGTGGTTTGATACACACTTAGCACAAACCTTAGTGGAGCATTCAGATGTCTAAAATCCGAGCCTTTGAGGCACTTATAATGTTTTTGTTATATTCTAATGACCACCACCAGCCTAGGGGTCTGAGATTTTTATTAACAAATCAATAAACTTTGTGGTTATAGATAAGTAGATAACATGATTAACATCATAATCAACTTACTTCATCATGTAATCAAGCCATTTCTTCCGAAGAGCATTCACGACTGGTGCATACTCGTGGGGCTCAAGTCCATACTGACGACAAGATATCTCTCCAACCTCAACTGACCTCTGCGGTTTACGTAAAGAATTTTACATGCTTGAATAAATTGAAAGAGGATGTATATTTTTCTGCCAAACTATGTGATTATAAGCTAAACTCGTTAAAAGATAAAAATAATGAATGTATTAAAAAAAAAATAGAAAGGAGAAGAAAGAAAAAGACACATGTATCGGGGACACGATAACTCTTTCCCATCTCTATTCAAATCCCCGACACCTTCAAAACCCTTCCCTTCATCTTCTACATCATCTTTTTAGCAGTGAATTAATCCAAATAGAAATCTCAAAAAAATCAAAATCTTATGAATAAAAGGAAATTCTCACGATTTAGATAATTGAAAGTAACAATGATACCTAATTAAGATAAATAGACAGATGGTTTTCTTGTTCACGGCCTTTTAATTTTTCAATAATGAGAGGAGATTGGAGAGAAAAAGAGAAGCCAGAACGATGTAACTGGTTTTCTAGTAATGAAGTCGGTATAAATGCTAATAAAAGTGGTATTAACGGTAAGCATACCTCGCGGACAATTGAAATGGTGCGTGCATTTTATTTTCGACTTGAATTTACACAAAAATCCTTAAAGATATTATGTAAACTTAAGGGTATAAACGGAAGCAAAAACTGAAATTACGAAATAGTCCATTTTAAGGCATTGAATAATTTGTTTTAATATTTGATCAAGGGTATTTAGTGGTAGAAAAAAGACTGGTCCAATTTAAATGTCAATGTTAATTATGGTGTACTATACTAATTGAGATATCAAGTGTAGGCAAAATCTGTCCACAAATCACCATTCCAAAAAATAATATGACCATCAGCTATTCCAGTATATGCAAATCAATAAACTAATTGTATATCATTGTACATCATTGACTAATAACGTACTATCCTTGTGTGAGTATAAGATGTCAAGCTAGAGTTGGGACAAACAACCAGAAAGTGCCTCAAAGTCCTGCAAGACATGAAAATATACACAAAAGTTAGACATAGTACAAACACTCAAGGAATAGTTTAGGCAGGTAGTACTACAGCTGCAGATTGTATGGGTAGAGGTGTTTTCTACGAAAAAGCTACTCAGTCTCTTCCCATTTAAATCAAGAGTTAAGACGCAAACAAAGCTACTCAAACCCCTAGTCCAAACAGTCAAACACCATATAAAGACCTCCAATCACATATTATTGCCACAAAATCAGACAAAGCAGATCGAACAAATCGGTAAGAGGCTTGTGATTGATTTTAAACTAGGAATTACACCTGCTAATTGCATTTTATTAAAAAAACTAAAAGCTTCAACCCCCTTCCCAATGAAGTCCCCTTTAGAAATAGAAATTAGCAAACCCCAGGTGATGATGTAGAAAATAACAAAAGAAAGCAATGAACAGAATCACTGCGTTTGGAGAGGAATCACTCAAATCTCAACAAGATAAACCACTTAACTCTCATTCATTGAATATTCACCTTAAGTTCTTAACATTATATACATATTGAAAATCTAATGATCCACAAGTGATGATTTAGTACACCCACCTACATCACCAGGTTATTCACATGGTTATGGGTCCTATATCACATAAGGATAAACCTTTTTGGGGCTTAGACCTATACCTCAATTCCTCACAAAGTTGGTGATAGGGTTATATACTAAAAGCATTACTTTTGTATTAACTCTAATTCTTTATATTTTGAATGAGAATCATATGGGCAAATGTTATGCATATTATATATGTTATTAGTTATATGTATGTGTCTAATACTTTATGTTGTAGATGATATGGTGTGAACACACAGAAGATCATATCATCAGTACCTTATAAAGTATAAGTAATCGTTCACAACCTAGATGGATTTGGACAAACCATTAGTACGGTTGTAGTATAATCTGGTATTAGTCTATCTTGACTATAGGATTATACTAGTACACTTTGTGTGTATTGAACAGGACCAAGTGAGGTTGTTTCTCCTTATACTGACTATATAAGAGAACAAACGCCTCTGTTATTATGGATGCTTGTCCTCCTAATCCGGATATAATAACGGGCACTTACATGCATTGTACATTGCTTTAAATTATCAATGAGTGAGATTCATTTGTGAATCAACAAACTCGATGGATTGGATAATGACGTTGTATGTAAGGTGTGTTGTTGATTATAGAAGGAATCCGTGTCCCGCAAGAAGTCGGGTTGATGATGTCCCCTTGAGGAGCTCAAAAATATTATCATGTAAACCTTGCAGGTGGATTTATTCCGACATGACAATGAGGTTGAGTGGTACTACTCAAAGACATAAGAAGTTGATTAATGTAGTTGTCAGTAACTTGACTTAATCAACAGACATTCGACATCATAAACACGGGGAGATCCACAAACATATAATATGGAGCCCATAAACCCTAACACGTAATTTGGGATTAGGGCGGTAGTGCAACAATGACCTTTAGTGGAATAAGCCATTTGTTGACAGACTTGGGCCGTGTGTTCTGGGCGAACATGGGAAGCCCAAGCCCATCAGGAGGCCCAACCCTAATTTCTCCTCATGGTCCCTATTATAGCCTATAAATAGAATACTCTCTCTCTAGCCAAAATTCACTATTCATTGTTCTGAAAAAGAGGCAAGAAAAGTAGATCTGAATTCGTTTCTGATCTTGAGAGCAAGAAGGGGGTTGGTAGATTGTTGTCCACACAACGTCCAATCTATTTTAAAGGAATACAACAGAAGATCAAGGGGTTGATTGTTGATTTCGGATTCATAAATCTTGGATTCTCAGAGTTATCTAAACCTATTATCAAAGGTATGTTTTCCAATCACAAATCGTGGACACCCATTAATTCCGCTGCGCGTGGTGTTCGCGGTTTGTAGAAATAGTCATTTTGAAATAACGGTTCCTACAGTTGGTAGTAATCATACAACCACAGAGTTATACTATAACTCAATGCAATAACAAAGCATTCTAGTGGTGCCTCTTCCTTTATTAAACAAGCTAATTGTAAATGGACAGCTGGACAGAAATCATAATCACTGTTGAGAGTTAAATGTCTTTACTCACTAGCAATAACAAAGCTTCATTTCCTTTACTAGAAGAAAGTGTGCTCTACTACTCTGTTGGTTTATAGTGCGTGTGTACACTTTTTAGACTTGTTTGCAGGCTTTAAACAGTTGTGACAAAAAAGAAAGGTTGGAAAAAGTATAAGTTTGAAAGAAATCACTAAAATAGGACTCTGAAAAAAGTATAAGTGTCGAATATCAACAAGTACTGAACATGTTGAAAGAACAGAAACCCAAGTCACAGAACTATACCTATCATCTAATGATCCCCTCATTACCTTAAAAAGTTTCAAAACCCTCAACCATATATAGCAAGACACCCAACAAGAATTGAGAAAACTTAAAATTGTACCTAAACAAAAGCGAGTAAAGATTCTTTGGCCATTTCACTTTGTTGTGGGCAGTGAAGCTCTCCAAATGTCCTTTTGAACCCAAACAGTCACTCACTACGATCAAGGATGAGAGATACTTGGACATTGTACATCTCCATTGAGGAATCGACATCCGGATCATAAAAAATGTTTCCCTTCGTTGCTCTTCCCTTAGCAATCAGTTCTCTATGCATGTTGAACATTTCACACAGTTGCATACCTCGTGAAGGTTGTGTATTTGCTGCTTGCCTTACCTACAAAACAAATAAAACATTAACAAAGAAAAACAAATTAAGCAGCTAAGCATAAATTTATTGCAAAAAGCAGCTCAAGAATTTCAAGAGATATAATTATATTACATTAGATGTTGTTGCATTAGCAGTAACATTCTTTTGTGAATTTGTTTGTTGGTCTTTCATTTCCACCAAGATTTGGGTGAGATTGATCATATGTTTCTCTAGACTCATAACCCGCTCTTTGATAAGCACCAAAAACTGTAATATTAAACCCCGATAGACATAGCATTTTGGTCGATTATGTGTTTAATAATCATGTAATAATTATATTTTCGTACTTTTGCAGGTTTCCGCATTTAAAATGAATATAATGATAAAATATGCATCGAAGTACGGGAATACTGGAATATTTGAAGTTTCCCACTCAACCCCAGTGAAGCCCAACAGAGCCTGACTAGAGCCGAAGTTTCCAAAAGAACAAAACCAGTGCAGAACGGGTCCACATATAAAGAAGCAGTAAACTTCCGAAGCTCAAAACTGATAAATCGGGGTGCCGACGTTGGCTAGTGAACTGCCAGAGCGACCAGGGCGACAAACTCTACGCAAAGACAGAAAGTTGTAAAAACGCCAAAATCGGCGTTGCCACTGGACATACTAAGTGGACCCACTCTGCGGGCCTAAAAGGCATGACGAGTCAGCATAGGCAGGTGGCAAGTAATGGTTTTAATTTGGTGCCACCTCGCAATATAGAAGACACGTACCAATTCAAACCAGATGGTTTGAATTGAAATTGGCTAAAGGACGAAACCTTACATTACTAAAAGAAGGGCTTTTTGTATCACTTATTTTTTTTGTCTCGTGTCACTTGCTAGAAAAAAGTGACACACAGAGTTTTGATGTGTCACTTTTTTATGGAATGAGGGTTGATGTGTTGCTTCTAGGAAAAGTGACACAAGTAATTTTATTTTTTGTGTCCCATTATTTGAACATGACACTAGTGGTTTGCCTTGTTGTGTCACTTTTGGGTGTAAAAAAATCGAAAACAAAATTGACAAATTATCAAAATAAATAAGCGACACTAGTAATTGCTTATGCCCCACGAAATTGAAAGTCGTGATTTGGGCCAAAAAGAATTAACTTACTAAACCTAAAAGTAAAATAACACTTAGCGTTAAAAAAGAAAAAAAAATAGAATAAAAAAAAAAGAAAAACTCAGTCTCGCAAAAACAACACTGAAGAGACCTCACCGTTCTTCCTCCCAACTAATTCTCACCGGCGTTCTAACACCACGCGCGCTTTCCCACCCAGCGGTATCTCGTCCATCTCTCGCTCTCCGTTCTAGTTCCCTTTTCAGCTGGCTCATAGAATCACATACATTTTTCACATACCATGTTCCCCTCTTTCCTTCAGTTCTGAAAGTCAGTTCCGGACAAAGGCTTCATTCACTATTTCGTCCTTTTTATTGAAAGCTCTTATATCTTGCTTTCAAGACCTTCAAATCTACAAAATGTTCATCGATTTTGCCTCCTTGGATATGATTGTGAACAAAATTACATGTAACATCAAATTTGCTTCTCGTCATTAATGTTTGGAACATAGGCACATTTATTCACGTGCTGTGAAGATTATCTCCTTTTTTTCTAATTGCTTTTCATAGGTACTCTCAAGATTGTTTTTTCCTGCATTTATCTTCCTTTCTCACTCAGTTTTCTGCTTTAATCTATTTTTCTTTAGGGTTTCACTACCTTCTTAGAATTCAATTATTAATGGAGCTTGCTGTCTTTTAATAATTTAAAGTAACTTGTATATAATGATGGAAACTCTCTTCTTTTATGATGAACAATCATATAATGACATCTTAAAATACCATCTTTTTTACTTAATTTACAGGATGCTTACCTTCCACAAAGGCTTTTGGACAAATTGATGTTTATATGTGGAGATGGCTCGTGTCACGGGTGTCCCAATTTCTTTCTTGCTTTCAAGAGGTCAAAGCATTAAGGTAAGTGTGTTGGGTTGCTTAACTGGATTAAACTAGGAAATATGATGTTGAGTCAAGCTCATTGATCTTCTGACTCTAAAGTTTTGCTTTCAGGTTCTTTCCCAACTCTTGAGGAAAGCTAAGCAGAAGAATCTTGTTATCCCTAGTGTCAAAAAGCAGGGATCTGGAGACAACACATTTGAAGGTGCAACTGTAAGTTTATTTTTGTCCATGTTATTGTTTTCAGTACATGGTAGTTTTTTTTATAGGGCTCATAGGACATCGTTTAAGCAAGTTGTGACTTTATGAGCATGATCTAAGGGCTGTGTAGTATTGTATCTTATAGAAATCTCACTATTTTCTGAACTTTCATAAAGTCACAGACTTTAATTAAATTAGCTGACGAGTTGGCTAAAAGCATAAATGCACTTTGACCCATTGAATTATTCATAATATAGGTTTTGGAGGCCAAGACATGATTCTATGAGAAGCCTATTGCAACTTTGGACTTCACATCTTTATATCCGTCCATTATGATGGCCTATAATCTATGTTATTGCAATCTGGTGAGTCTTATTTCTTCCATTTGTCCTTATTGCTCACTGCCTCAGTGCCAAATGGTCATACTGTTTAGATTTAATAATTAACTCTTATCATTTTCAATTTGAAGATCATAATGTCTGAAGCTCTTTTTCTTGTGGTCTCTCTTAAGGTAACACTTGAGGATGTGCGTAAATTCAATTTGCCGCCAAAATGTGTAAACAAAACTCCATCTAGTGAAACATTTGTCAAATCGAATCTTCAGAAGGTAAGTTCTGTTATTGATGTTTTTTTTTCAATTGTAACATGAGACATCCATTGGATGAAGGTCTGAATGTGGTGCTCTGAATGTGCAAAATCAGGGGATACTTCCAGAAATTCTTGAAGAACTCTTGGCTGCTCGTAAAAGAGCAAAACCATATTGGAAGGTAATTGTTCTGATTTTCACTCTTTTGAGAGTTTGTAGTTTATTGTCCAAATAAATCTCTTAGTTGTTTGTATTTATAAATTTCCTAATCTCATAGATGAAGGTGTGATAACTTACTGCCACATTTGCATCTATAAAATATTATCTATTTTATAAATTCCAATGAGACATACATATGAAATATGTTAATGAATTTACTTTCTTTAAGATGCATCACAATCCAACATGTTGTGTAGGTACATATGTTTATCATGAACTTTTGTTCCCTAATTGGTCAAATGGACTCCTTTGGAATATTACAAACTTGCTCATTGTAGTCAATACTTTCAAGCTAACTCTGATTTTATGACTTGTATGATTTTAGATTATTATCGTTACTTATGCTATTCAGCTAAGTATCAGGGGAAAAAAAGATTTGTTGTTTAGCTAATCTTGTAGAAATTAGTTCGGCTGACACTAAGTTATTTTTCATTAAGAAGCAAAGGATCCACTTGAGAAGGTTGTGATGGATGGTCGCTAGCTGGCCTTAAAGGTAAGTTATGTCACTTTCAATCTCTTATTTTCCTTTATCTTTTATATTTTTGTGGCATACCTTTCTATTCTCTGTAGAAGTGAACCAAGTTTCAAAATGTCCATGTCATTGTCCCATTTTGGAATTGCTTAAGCAAAGTATGCATTTGGTAATCCAGAAAGTTTTACTGTTTATACAAAGGATGATGAGAAGGCTTGATATATTCAAAAGTTGGCTAAAAAACACAGTGATCGCATGCTTTTAATTCCTTTCAACACAGGGTAACTATGCTTATACATTTGCAGTACATATACATTATTCTCATATAATTAAAATTATTTTATTTTTATTTTTATTTATTTTTTTCCGATTGGTTATATAATTAAAAGGACTTAATTGGATTTGTATGCACATAAATGGTCATGTAGGATGTATTGGGTCTTAATGGTTCTTGACATACCATCAATGGAAGTGTATTGGTTAGACTCTTTAAAAGATTTTCGAGAGCCGCCGGATCTAGCTTTTAAATTATTCGTAAATACGTGAGTTTAGTCTTTATTTATTGTATTTTTCATTGTATATTTGATTCTATCTTGAAAATAATAAGAATGAAACAAATGCATTTTCAGTGCGATCAAGATATCAAATATGTCCAAAGGAAAGAGAAATATGAATCCAAATCCAAATTGGAACTATGTGACAGTAAGTTTAGTTTCTTTGGAAATACAATACAAAGTATCTTTCAATTTGTGTATGTGCGCGTGTTAGTGCAAGTATTAATTATGTATAGTGTCCACAACAACAAATGGGGGATTGTATGCGGATATTATGTATTGCGTTTTATGCGAGATTTAGTAGAGGATCCTGGTCCACTACTAAAAAAAAAGGTGACTGTAAAGTAGTATTATTTGGTAACCCAGAAAGTTTTACTATTTATACAAAGGATGATGAAAAGTCTCGATATATTCGAAGTTGGTCAAGAACACAGGTGATCGTGGTGCTTTTAATTCCTTTTTCAACACGTGTGCTTGTGTTTATACATTTGCAGTACATATACATTATTTTCATATAATTAAAATTATTTTATTTTTATTTTTATTTTTATTTATTTTTTTCCGATTGGTTATATAATTAAAAGTACTTAATTGAATTTGTATCCACATAATTGGTCATGTAGGGGGCATTGGGTCTTAATGGTTCTTGACATACCATCAATAGAAGTGTACTTGTTGGACTCTTTAAAAGATTTTTGAGGGCTGCCAGATCCAGCTTTTAAATTATTAGTAAACACGTGAGTTTAGTTTTTATTTATTGTATTTTTCATTGTATATTTGATTATATTTTGAAAATAATGAGAATGAAACAAATACATTTTCAGTGCGATCAAGACATCAAATATGTCCAAAGAAAAGAGAAAGATGAATCCAAATCCAAATTGGAACTATGTGACAGTAAGTTTAGTTTCTTTGGAATACAATACAAAGTATCTTCCAATTTGTGTATGTGTTAATGCAAGTATTAATTATGTATAGTGCCCATAACAACAAGGGGGGATTGTATGCGGATATTATATATTGCGCTTTATGCGAGATTTAGTAGAGGATCCTGGTCCACCGATCAAAAAGAAGGTGACTATAAAATAGCATTATTTTTCATATAGTTTTAGCTATCTTATAAATTGGTGTATTTGTAAATATGGTAGGCAATGCATTGCCTGCATTATTCATTTTCATAATATTTATAATATATTTTTCGTCGAATAGGTATTGGAGTTCTCTAGCAAGAAGAGTTACACCACTGAAATAGATGAACTTCGTCTTGAATTCATCGACTTTATCCAACAATTTATCGAGTAGTTAATTTGGGTAAGTGGGCTTCCATATTTTCCCTTTGTTTATGTATATATACTTTTCTTATCTTTTTTTTTTCTTACTTGTACAATATACCCTTTTTGATTCACTTGCTTTTTAATTTTATATACTAGTCATAGTGGAATGACGACTTCATGATATGATGCAGGTGTCATAGATCGATTAACATATGAATAGATGGCAGCTAGGTTTTTGGTGTTGGAAGTGCGCACAACAAGCTAAGATATTGCTAGGATAGTATTGGCGTTATGTAGTTTTTTTAATTGTGATTCTTTTGGTATTGGAATGACTTCTTTTGTTGGGAGTCAAACTAGATGATAAATACTTGGTTTGATCGATGAAATCAATAGAAGTTAATTGTTTTGAATGTTGTTTCTTTCTTCTCGAGTGGATGTTGTTTCTGTATCATAAAGCAGGTTAAAGTGATTTTGGTTGTGATGTTTTGATAAATGTATGTGGATGTTGTTTATGTCATAAAGCAGGTTAATGGGATTTTGGTTATGACGTATAGGATGCAGGTTGAGAAATGAATACGATCGAATACAAAAATGAGAAAATGTTTTTAAAAAATTATTTTCATTTGTCTCACTTTTGGAAAAAGTGACATAATATCTATTAAAAGTGTGACTACTCTTATGTGTCGCTTTCTTTTTCATACGAGTTATATGGAGTTGATTCCCAAAAAGTGACACAAGAAGTAAGGGGCTTTTGTGTCACTTTTGACGCATTTGTGTTCACTTCGGTCCAAAAAGTGACACAACTAGTATATTTAATGTGTCACTTTTGACGTATTTATGTCTCACTCTGGTCCAAAAGTGACACAACTAGTATACTTAATGTGTCACTTTTGACGCATTTTATGTCCTCACTGGTCTAAAAAGTGACACAACTAGTATACTTAATGTGTCACTTTTGACGCACTTATGTCTCATTTCGGTCCAAAAGTGACACAACTAGTATAATTTAATGTGTCACTTTTGACGCACGATATGTCTCTCACGGTCCAAAAGTGACACAACTAGTATACTTAATGTGTCACTTTTGATGTACTTATGTCTCACTTTGGTCCAAAAGTGACACAACTAGTATACTTAATGTGTCACTTTTGACGTACTTATGTCTCACTCTTGTCCAAAAGTGACACAACTAATATATTTAATGTGTTACTTTTGACGTACTTATGTCTCACTCTAGTCTAAAAGTGACATAACTAGTATACTTAATGTGTCACTTTTGACGTACTTACGTCTCACTCTGGTCCAAAATTGACACAACTAGTATACTTAATGTGTCACTTTTAACGAAATTATGTCCCACTCTGGTCCTAAACGAATACAACTAGTGTCACTTTTGAGACAAGCACTGTGACACTCTTTCTTAAAAGTGACACAAGAGGTTATTCTTAAGTGTCACTTTTATTAACAAAAAGTGACACATTTAGTAAGGCTTTTGTGTCACTTTTGATAGAACTTTATGTGTCGAGGGCTTATAGGTCACTTCAGAATTAGTTTCAAAAGTGACACAAGTGACTTATTATGTCACTTAAAAAGTGACACAAAAAGCCCTTCTTTTAGTAGTGTTAATAAGGTAAATGACAAAATTTAAAACAGATAAAAACAAAACTTTGATTCTCAAAGTTTTGAACGTTTCAATTAGCTAACAAACAAAAGCCAATTAAATCCTTCACGAGACATCAGCCTATATATATGAGGGGGTCGCCTTTGATATTCTTCCTTCAGCATTTTCATGCTTTAGCTATACATTAGTTTTACTTTAACGTCTGTAGTTTCATTCCAGCACTTAAACTCTGTCATTTTCATTCCAAAGCAGACTTAAATCAGAAGTCATTTTACCCTTAATAAATCATTTCATTTTTTTTAGTGTAATTCCTGTCCTGCATTTATTTACTTAATATATACAGCAAGTTTTATTATTCCTTCAATGACCATGAGCTAATCCCCCCCCCTCAGGGGGAGGGTTATGCTGCTAGTGTGAGAATCCGGATTGACTCTTTAATATTCTAGAATCACTACTTAGGAATTAGGCATAGATTAGACATCCGGTCCCAAAATGACTGAGACTGTACAAATTTGGAGTGCTGATGCTCCAGAACAGTCTCGGGCGCGACCTAAAATGTCTCGCGCGCGACTCTATGGTGTCAGATAACTCTCTAATTTGTCCAGCTGATGTGGAATCGAGCCAAGAACTGAAATGATATTCCAGAGATGAAATATTAGTTCAACTCCTTATGCTAGTGTGATGCGGCTCAGAGATGTAGGCATGCGCTAGGGATCAATACTCGACGTCATCTCCAAACACGAGACGAATTAGAGATGTAGTGATGTGGTAATATAAACTGTTGAAAAAATGATTCTTGCATGAGTATGATTAACCCTCTCCCTGTTTCTCTATCTCGTTTATCTTCATATAAATCACCATAGTAATTTACATTATTTGCATTACCGTTAATTTAATTAAAACCAACTAAAAAACCTAAAATACTACTCACCAAAAGTGGTAATTCCAGTTGTGAACCATTTCCGAGCCCTAAGGTTTGGACGATCCCTTACTCGACCTATCCTACCAAACCCATGTGAGTAAGGTAACTTGACTAAAACGTACGACTATACGGACTTTGGACTTTGAACTTTGGACTTTGGTCTTTGGACTTCGGACTGTGGACTTCGGACTTAAGAAACTAATCAAGAAAACCAATAAACGTGAATATTAAGCGCGTTTTATCAAATGGCGCCGCTGCACGCCGAAGGACTCTGGACTTAACATAATAACTGTAACACATCACGTAAAACCCCCTCCCCTACCTCTTCAATTTTTTTTTTAATTTCCATTTCTTTTGCAATACTAACGATTAACGCACTGTTTGCCCCACTTTTTTTCTACTAACGGATATCGTGAACGGATCTTGTTTATTTCTATTAGCACAGTTTAAGTATTCCGTAGGAACTTGAAGTACTGAATTGACAAAAGAGTCTCGGACGAGACTAAATTAGTAACGCACGAGACTAACCTGGAGTATCAACACTCCGGTTTTCAGGTACAGGCCACTTTCCTTTTCAATACTCTTTTGGACTCTCTTGTCCAGTTTTTCCAGTAAGTTCACGAGCTCGGGAGTTAGTTCGATCGTGCACGAGGAATCGCGGGACACCAAGTTTCAAATCCTTAAACTCCTCAAACTTTGTCGAGGATATTATTTAGTTGTTACTATAACATGTTTTACCTTGCATGTTTGTGTGTGGCATAAGAACTCTTTGCATATAAATGTGGTTCGTCATTACATATTCACGTTAACACGATCAATATGATTCGAATATATTTGGATGTATGGGTAGTTTTAAACCACCTGCTCAGAATATTTTTGTATGTGTATGTTACATCAATTCACGTACGTGGTATTCATTTGTATGAGTTCGTTCTCGACATTCCCCTAGCTCACATATAACTTACATATAGTTGCACGTATAAGTAATATAGATTTGCATGTGTAGACTTTCTGCGTAAACTAATATATGTTAATTAGTTTCTATTTTGGCATCTATCGTTTTTAATTGCATATTTCGTAATCACGTATCCATAATACATTAATTACGTAAACTAAAAAAATAAATAAATAAAAATAAAAAAAATAAAAAAAAATAAAAAAATAAAAAAAATAAAAAATAAAAAATCCTAATAATTAAAATTTCATCTTAATCATCTTAATAACGCCCCGCATAATACACCATCATAAATCATCATCCTATTCCATCAGTGCCTAGGAAACTTGAAAAAAATTGAGGTTACCTAATTAAGGAACGTGCTAGCATGAAAAACCTCCCTCAATTCTCTAAGGTGACCTGGCTGCTGGAATATTCACACGTTATCCTAGCTTACCTGCTCAAGTTAGCAATAGCTCGGAAGAAGGCGTTTTCACCCTCTCTTTCCTTAATTCTAAAACCTCCAGTCATAATTCGTTCCTTATGAGCCTTAAATTAAAATTTATATTTGTATGAGACTACGGTCTGGTAAACATAAGGAATTAGAACTTACATACCATCGTCAAAAATACAATAAACATCTGCTTATGCTATCTCCTAGACATAGTTCCTCCTTCGTAAACCAACCTCGTCAAACATCTCCATTACCGTCATCTCCCGTAATTATGGCCCAGGAAAATCCCACAGTCGATAAACCCCTTTCAGATTTCTATATTGCCTTACAAGAAGGACCTGCTTCTTGCATTAAACTAGATGCTATTGTAGGTGATTTTCAAATTCCGCCAAACATTTTTGGTTTGTTACCTGTTTACCATGGTCTAGACCATGAAAAACCGTACAATCACCTTCGTCAGATGCAACAAGTAGTCACCACTTTCCGCCATCCCGATTTGTTACCAACGAACAAGTCTTGCTTAGGTTGTTTCCTTTCACCTTAGCGATAAAGCCGGTTTGGCTCATTGCGGTTTAAGCTACCGCAATCCATTGACACATGGGCCAAACTTCGTACAAGCATTCATGATAAAGTTCTATACTCGAAGAAAACTACAGAGATGCTTCAAAAGATTCAATTCTTTTCGCGAGCACCCACGGGAATCCTTTTCAGGAAGCATGGAGCAGATCTATCGATCGCTTCTCGAATGTCCCCATCATTAACTTCGACACCATTTGTATTAGTCCGTTCATTCTTTAATGGTCTCGACCATCAAAGGGAACCTTAGATATCATGAACGGCGGTTGTTTCATGGACAAGGTATTTATTGAAGCATACACGCGTTTCTTGAGAAAAGGGCTTCGCGAAGCACCCATTCAGGGGAAACACTAATTCTTCGGATCTTCTAAAGACACTCCTACCAAAGTTACGTCTATGATCGAGGTCAAACCCGATCCGAATTAAAACTCGATCGAGTCTCTAAACAAAAGGTCGATGCTCTTTTCGTACAAGTAAATGATCAAAACCCAAACGGTCATGGCTGCCAACGCTTCCCCATGTCCTCTTTGCTTAAGTCCCGAGCGCCGATTCTTATTGTCCTTTGGTATACGAGTGCCCTCCCTAACCTTCGAAGAGGCTTGTGCTTTCAACATCCCTAATGCACCTTGGCGACAACATCCGAATTTAGCTTGGGCACCCCTCGCCTAACAACAAGCTCCTCCGGTGTCAACAACGTTCTTGTACAACCACCCGCGAACCTGATTCCTATCATCAAGGAATTCCTCCGCAATTCCACAAAGGGCAAAGTAATTTTCCCAACAATGCAAATATAGGGTACCAAAACAACCGCAACCTTGTTCCCGCTTAATCAAGGATATGACTACCAAAATCAACCCCAGAATAATAACCGCGGAACTAGTTAGTGCTTTGTTCATGGTACAATCCCATACCGATAAAACAGTGAAACTTTTTGACATACATGAATCAATAGAATCAAATCCTAGCTTCTATCCAGCCGGTCTCTTCAATTTGTTAAATTTCGGGGATAAAAGTCAAAAGGCGTGTTCCTCGCCAAGCGGTTCAAACCCTAAGCCCACAAAACCGCGCCTTTGAACTCAACAATGCACCAAGATCTAGTAATCCAAGCTAGGGTGAGGTAAATGCCATTACCACTCTTCGTTCGGCTGAACCATCGACAATAAAATATTATGCCGGACAAGGAATCGACGGAAACCACGGCGACGCCCTTCCAACTCCTACTTCAGAACCTATAATGCATGAAGTTGTACCTTCCAATTCTACACCCACGTCCTTAGGGAAAGACGCCACTGATCCTTATGCGTGATTTCGCCCAAAAGCTCCATTCCCTGCCCGTTTGGTAAAGAACAAACGTGACGAACATTTCGATGAGATCCGTGAAACCTTCAAAAATTTGGCCATAAACTTACCTTTCCTAGATGCTTTAAGCATTTACCCAAGCATGCCAAGTTTTTGAAGGACATGTGCACCACCAAACGATGTACAAATGTTCCTCAACAAGCGTTCATCAATCGCGCGGTTCCTCGATTACCACTACCAATGGTGTGGTAAAGTCAAAGGACCCGTGTCGAATTAACCGCACCATGCACGTTGGGCGACAAGTATACCGCTACCGCGACTTTTAGACCTAGGTGCGGTGTTAACCTACTTCCCTACTACTTATTTAAGCGGTTAGGTCTTCATGAATTAAAACCTAGCAATATGACTCTGCAACTCGCGGATCGCTCCATCAAGTACCCAAAGGGCATAGTAGAGAACGTCATAGTCAAGGTCCAAGATTTTTACTACCTAGTTGATTTTGTCATGTTAGATGCTGAAGTGGCCTTTGACTCCATTCTGATCATCTTGGGACGTCTTTTTCTTGCAACTGCTAACGCTCTCATCAATTGTCGGGACGGTTCAATGACATTGTCTTTCGGGAACCTTTCTGTCGAACTCAACGTATTCAAATTAATGAAACAATTTCCCGATCCTATAATGGAGGGCGAGATTAGTTTGGTTGATAGACTGGAACATGATTATTTCACAAACTCTTTTTCCCCAGACGAGATACACCAATTTATTTCTTTTGATAATCCTGAGTTTGATGATGACTCGTACATAAAGGATGTCCACACATTATTAAAGTCGGTACCACTATTTGATCCTACTGCTGCATTGCAAACTGATTTAGAATAACCGGATTCGCTCTTTTCCATTGAAGAGATGATCCCTCACGAATCCTTGATCCCCAATCCTCCAACTCCGGATTTAAAACCTCTACCCTCTGATTTGAAGTACGTGCATCTTGATCTTGATAGTAGTCACCCTATAATAATTTCTGCTCACTTGACTACCGATAAAGAGGCACATTTGATTCATGTCATTCGTGAACACTGCTCCGGTATCGGATGGTCCTTAGATGATATCAAAGGAATAGACCCTAGCATATGCACGCATCGCATACATCTCGATGACGGCACAAAGACATCGCGAGAACCACAACGCCGCCTTAATCCCGCCATGAAGGAAGTGGTGAGAGAGGAATTTTTACGTTTACTTGATGCGGGTATCATATACCCTATCTCTGATAGTGATTAGGTTAGTCCTGTCCACGTTGTTCCCAAAAAGTCCGGCATTCAAGTTGTACAAAATGAAAATGGTGAGTGCATCTCCACTCGTATTCTATTAAAATGGAGAATTTGCATTGACTATGGCAAACTTAATGCCAGAACACGTAAAGATCACTTCCCTCTCCCATTCATTGACCAGATGCTAGAACGTTTAGCGGTCATGCTTACTTCATTGTTTTCTTGATGGCTATTCGGATACTTCCAAATTGTCATCGATCCCGCCGATCAAGAAAAGACAACTTTCACGTGTCCCTTTGGAACCTTTGCATACATACGAATGCCTTTTGGTCTTTGTAATGCCCCAGGCACCTTCCAACGCTGCATGCTTCATATTTTCAGTGATATGGTGGAACGTTATATGGAAGTTGTTGTGACCTACCTCTTCTCCTCCTCTACTATCCTATTTATAATCCCCTCCTCTCTCTTGGGCCCTCCATCTGTCCACTCATCTTACGGTCTCTGGATTGCCATGTGTTAAGTTCTCATACGACGTTAGGGTTTCACCCTTCCTCCTGCTAGGCACGTGTCCAGATGGTTCAATTCCATGTCAGCTAGCCTTCCGCGCCGCGGCTCTCCACTATCGGTCCTCGATACTCGGCCTCCATACTTGGCTTCCATGCCCACTGTCTTAAGTAGCCTGTCCGTCATCCCACACCCCGTCCTCTTCCCGGCTCCCCTTATCCCCGGACCACCGCCCCTCATAAACTGGGTCGCTACAATGCCCCCTCTCGAGTTCGCGAACCTCACGAATGTTCGTGGATTCAAGAACTCAAACCATCCGCTTTTCCAGAATCTCTGCTGCGCCTTTCTATTATTGGCCTGACGTGTCCCCCGTGCTTGGTTTTGGTTTGTGTCCTCGTTTTTTGCCCTCCACGTGTCACCTTCCTCCGGGTTCAACTGACGGCTTCTTGATTTTCTATCCTATTTCTTTCCCCTTTTACCCTCCACGCCCAACTTCTACTTACTCCTTCTTTCCTTCTCATTCCTTTCTCACCCTTCTACTTCTTCCTTACCAGTCGCCATTTTGCACCTTCCACTTTCCTTCCCCGCCATCGCCGTAAGCCCCTGTTTTTGAGTCAACTCCATCCCTCTTTCTAGCTTTCCTCCCACTCCTCCATTCTACACACCTCGCCCTCTCAAACGTTTGCCTCTGGCTCTTTGGATTGGTGCACCAGTTGGTAATCTTCTCTTTAATTTTCGCATTTCTTTTCGTAAACCGTTCATATTCCTTAGCTCCCTCCCATGTCGGATTCCCAATCCGACGGTCTGACTTCCTCGCGGTCGTATGCAGAGGAGTCTTCTCCTCCGCCTGATCCCACCGCGGCCCCACCACCGGGCGGCCTTTCAAGCTTCCACCGCCTCCCCACGCTCCCGTCGACCCTAATTTGGGCGATTAGGGTTGGCTATGGCATCCCGGACGACATCCTCCTCGAGCACGCGCCGACGTGACTCACTTCCCTCATCCGGTTCCCCAAACGGGATGCCTCGCGGGTCACAGTCGGCCAAATTGTATCCGGCTTTGCGGCGCCATCGTCTCGACTAGATGTCGACGATGCAACCACTTCAACATTCCCCTTGCCGGGTATCGGCAATTTTGGCGATATCATGTATGCCGCTTAACTATTATAACCTCCACCACGAGCCCCGAATAGTCCTCCGCGACATAATTTCTCACTATTACATACGCAAAAGTACCAAAGATGTGAGCGTTGGGTACCACTCTTTCTGTGTCCGTTTCGGTAAATAGTCCTTCATTCTCAAACTCACCACCTCGGACAAAACTTGGCATCACTACCCCCTGTATGTTTCTGGTAATTTCATGTCCGCGGAGGTTCCATCTGAAGTGACTCTCAACTATCTCACCTTCCTGCCTCGGGGTGAGTTCGCTTTACTGTCTCTCTTTCTTATGTTGACTTATACTGCGGACTCACTCCTCGTCTCTATTTCTCTCCTGTGCAGGTTGGAAGTCCGACTCCAAATCCGATTTTACGCCGTCGGCTGAAGTCCGCAATCTTTGAGAAAATCCGCAATTTGGGCTCTTCTCTCGCTGAAGTCCTCGGCATAGATCCTCTCATGGAACCCCCTTTGGCGATCCCCCTCTTTTGCACACCTTGGGTAAATATTCAGCTCCCTTTTTATCGCCCTCCGCCCCAAAAGAGCGAAAAGCCTCGTCCTTCTCCATCCTCACTATCCGCCTCCCATCCGTCCCAACGTAAACCCCCCGCCCGGCGGCTTCACTCGTAAAACCACCAAGTCTTAGGCCCGGGCTCGGGCTCTAGAGGAGATAGTCAGAAAGTCCACCGCACACCTTTCTTCTCGGCCCCGCCAATATACATCTCCTTCTTTCCGTTCCCTTACTGACTGGGACAATCAATATATTCCCCCCAATTCCCCTCCAGCCGACTCATCACCTCCCCCTATGGACGTCTCCAAGATCAAGCTGTTTGTGACTTCGGACGATGGCGCCATCAAGTCCCTCCTTCCTTTGATTGTCCGGACCTCTCTCTTTGTTCCCCCGCGTGTCCAGCGGATCCCTCATCCGAAGAGCCCCCTGGCGCCGGGTCTTCTCCTTCTGCAAGCCTTTTTGCGGCTCCTCCGTCTTCTCCTCATCCACGGCGGCCCGGCAAAGAAACCGCTCGCTCTCTCCCTGGGTCTGCGACTCCAGAAACTTTCCGCCCCCACTTCAAGGTGCGCGGCCGCTCGGTCAATGTAGAGGATTCTGCTCTAGAAAACCGGCTGTGGCCTCCGGCAATGTTCTCTCACGGCTCCCCATCTTCCTCGTGGACTTGGCCTATGCTGATTAAGGACCTCGGAACAAAGCGCACCTCCTTGTATGCGGTGGGAGAAGGTCCGTCTCTCTTGCCCACTTTGCACTTCTGTTTTGACCTTTATTCTCACCGCTCTTCCCTTTGCTAGGTGAGCACGGACATGGCTTATATGATCCGTGGCCTCTTCTCTTCCCCGAAGTTCCGTGGAATCTTTGGAAGGAGGTCGGCGCCTGATGGACTAAGGGCCACTGTCAGCGCGCCTCCAAGCTGAGTTGTCGGCAGCGGACATGGCCAAACTCCGAAGCCGAGGATGGCGAGGACATTTGAAGCTTCCCGCGGGCCTTCATGGGCCGGAGTGAGCGACGCCCTAAGAAAACAGCGGGGCGCCCTTGCCCTCCAAAGATAAGGAAAATCGACCCGCTTCTTTCTTCGCAGAACACTTTCGGGACATGGAGAGCATTGCCGCGGGTAAGCTTCAAGGCTCTGCCGACAAACAAGTGGCCAAGAAGCTTGCCGAGGAACATGTCGCGTTTACTCAAAGAAGGCCGACTCCTCCCCGAAAAGCCCCCTCTCCCATCTTTGGAAGATCCATCCACCCGGTACCCATTGCCGCAGCCGCTTTGTTTTGGGGGTCGGTTGATGTTGCCCTCCTCAATCATTTGCTGAACGAAGGCTCTGTTTTGCGATGGCCGCCTCCTTGGGCCCGACTTCGAGTGCTCTTGACCAAGCTCCCCAAGAAGATCTGTGCGAGAATTTAGACTAGCCCCACATTAATGCTGTTATTGTATTAGCTATTTTGTAACTTACTCTTCCAACTAAGTGTGCCCCTAATCTTATTTGTTCTTTCCTTTCATTCGGTATGTTTGTGATTAGAAACTGTTTCACTCTTTCCGATTACATGTATAATCTCTTAGTTTTAATTGTTGCTTTATGCGGCATGCTCTTGTCGGTCATTTCTTGCCTCTATTTCTTCTCATTTCGTCCTTATCACGGCTGGGGCCTTCTCTCTTCTTGCCCCATGTGTGATCTCGCCTCGCTTGCAGGAATTTATCTTTTCCTTTGGAGTCACTCGTTGACTCTAGGTTCCATCGGGCATTTCGACTGCCGTGGGCCCGATTTGAACCATTCGGAAGGCTCATCCCTACCGACCTCTTTTGGAGTAAAAGCCGCCACCGTTGGGCTTCTCTCTTTGCCCCGGTGTGGCGTATGCCTTTCTTCCCACGGGACGGCTCTCCCCGACCCGCGGCTCTATCTTGAGGTGGACCTCTCATCCTCGGGCGTCTCTTGCCCTCATCTGTGTTTAGCCTGACTGTTGCAGTTTATGTAGAATGGTGAAATTTACTCCCCAAAAGTGCCATTGTATTATATATTTACAAATAGCTCCAGTGTATCATTCTGGACTTTCATTACATTCAAACATGAAACTTTTTTAGCATTCTCACATTCCATGGCTTTTCTAGCACCTTTCCTTCCGGCCATTGTTCTTAGCTTGTAAGTACGGCTCCTCCCACATCGACCATCGTGATAGGGCCCCTCCCGGTTCGCCCGAAGCTTTCCATCATTCTCTCTCTTGGTACTTTCTGCGCCGCAGCCGTCGGCATCCCCTACCCTGAACTGTCTCGGCTTGACTCTCTTGTTATAACGTCTCTGCAGGCTGCGGTGGTACTCCTCTAGTTTGATTCGCGCCTCGTCTCTTCTCTCTTCTGCTAAGGTCATATCCGCTGCCAGTATGCCCTCGTTCAGCCCCGTCTCCACCGCCCTTGTCCTCGTCGTGGCTGCTACCATTTCCGTGGGAATCACGCCTCTGATAAGCCAAAGCCGAAGGGAGTTTCCCTTTGTTGATGTTCGAGCGTGGTCCTGTATGCCCATAGAACATGACTAAGTTCATCTGCCCACACTCCTTTCTTATCCTCTAGCTTTCTTTTGAGATTGTTCATAATGGCCTTGTTGGAAGACTGCCTGCCCATTGCCCTCTCGGATTGTATGGGCCGAGAACCCCCGCTTCACCTTGTATGCTTGCAAGAACGCTTCACCTTGGACCCGTGAACTCGGGTTCCATTGTCCGCTATGATAATATATGGCAAACCCAAATCTACGATGATATTCTCCCACACGAACTTGATCACGTGAGTTTCCTTGACCCGCTTGTGGCCACTGCCTCAATCCATTTGGTAAAATAACTGTGGCCGCCAACATGAATCTCCTTTTGCTCAGAGCCATGGGGCGTGGACCCACTATATCCATTGCCCACCATTTCTTTCCATTGCCCTCTAAATAGTAAATCCACAAAGACCGCCGCGAATCCACCAACACTCTCTTTTACTATGTAATTTCCCATAGTCACCGTGACCACCAACGCGTCTTCATGCGGGGAGTCGATGGCTCGGAGGTCCGCGTCGGTGAACGTGATGCTCTTCCTTCCTTTTGCGACCCCGTAATCCGTCCGCGACTGCCCTGCTGTCTCATGTACTTGCTGTATGCTTGCCGCTCGCCTTATCCTGTCGCGGTGTGCATTGTGGCTCAATATCTCTCCACTGAAGATCACGTTGATCGTTCCCAGTATCCTCCCCTGGGTAGGCGCCTGCTCCCCTTTTTCCCCTTCCGCTACAAACTCCTTCAATAATCCCTTTGCTATCATCCTCACGAATTAACCACCTTAACGCGCTATGCCAACCGTCCGTCCGTGATTGTGTATTTGATGATAAGCACAATAAAGGTCTGCCTTGTACCTCCAGCGGCGGTTGGTTCGGACCCTCATACCCTGAAATTCTGAATCAGCGGTAGTATTTCACTCAACGACTTATTCGTTGGCGCTTGCTCTCCCTCGCGATAAGGCTTTTTGTCTCGACCACTCCCCTCCTAGCCTCTTGGCGGCCCTCTCGAGACGCGATGAATACCTCGATACCAGCGATACCTTTGTCCGGAGGTTCATATTGCCGGCGCCCTCCGCTTTATCCAACGATAACACCGCCTTTCACGGCCTTCTCACCTCCCTGCATGGTGTCCTCATACCGATGTACTTTTCCACCCTCGGATACAAGTCCTGTAGTGTTGCTATCTCATTCTTTGCTACCGATTCATGTACCCTGGTTCCCGGGCGCAACCCTCTCTCGAAAGCTATCATCGCCGTCCTTTCATCTAGATTTTCCACTTTCAAAGTCTCCGCCTTGAATCTACACAAGAAATCTCTCACTGATTCCACAGACCTCTGCCTTACGTTGAACAAGGCCGCGATGTCCACCACACGCTTCTTTTGGTGTATGAAGTGATCAATGAACGCCTGCTCCAACTCCTAAAAGTTATTAATACTCTTAGAAGGTAACCTGTAATACCAATCGGATGCTCCCCCTTTTAAGCTTGCCGGGAACATCATACATCTTAGTCCGTCATACCGGCTCCACGCCACAACGGCATCTGGCTGCGGAAATGATGAATGTGGGTCGGCGGGTCTCCCTTGTTCCATCATACCTCTCAAACCTTGGCTGGTTGAACCTCTTGCACTTCCGACTTCCATATCAAATCGCGATGGGGTTGCGATTCAACCCGCCACCACCACTTCGCCGCACCTCCTGTTCCCTTGTCTGCGTCCCAAGCTAGCCTTCCGGATCGCCGCTATCATTTCCTGACTTGTTCCTTTAGTGAGCCCCACCCCATTTGTTCTTCGCATCCGTTCCCCTTCCTCCTCTTTCCCTGCTCTAGACACCTCCCTTTCCAACTCCTCTATTGTTTCTCTCTCCGCCTCGACCCTCATTTTCCTCCTCAACCTCGATATTTCCTCATGCAACAACCTTGTTTCCTCCGGCTCGCACATTATTGTCTCTTCCGCTCCCTCCCTCCCGCCCTCCTTGTTGACTCCACATCCATCTCTACGATCGTCGCCTTTTTGGTCGCCCCACTTTTTCTTTTTGTTGCCATCTCACTATTTTTTTTTTTCTCTCTCTTTCTTTTCTTTCCCCACGTACGGGCGCCAAATGTTGTGACTCCACCGTTTCTCCTCTCTACTATCCTATTTATAATCCCTCCTCTCTCTTGGGCCTCCATCTGTCCCACTCATCTTACGGTCTCTGGATTGCCATGTGTTAAGTTCTCGTCGACGTTAGGGTTTCACCCTTTCTCCTCGCTAGGCACGTGTCCGGATGGTTCAATTCCATGTCGGCTAGCCTTCCGCCTCATGCTTCTCCACTATCGGGTCCTCGGATGCTCGGCCTCCATACTTGGCTTCCATGCCCACTGTCTTAAAGCTTGCCAGTCATCCCACATCCCACCCGTCCTCTTCCCCCCTTATCCGGCCTTATCCCTCGCCCTCATAAACTGGGTCGCTACAGAAGTCTTCATGGACGATTTTTTTTTCCATCTACGGAAATTCCTTTGATGACTGCCTATCCAACCTTTCTAAAGTATTAATGCGTTGCGAAGAGAAAAATTTGGTACTCAATTGAGAGAAGTGTCATTTCATGGTTACCAAAGGACTTGTTCTAGGTCATATTGTTTCGAAAGAAGGGATAGAGGTTGATAAAGCTAAAATTGTTAAAATTGCATCGCTACCTTTCCCACGTACAGTTCGTGATATCCGTGCCTTTTTAGGCCACGCTGGGTTTTACAGGAGATTCATTCAGGATTTCTCTAAAGTTGCTCGACCTTTAACCAATCTTCTGCTTAAGGATGTCGTATTCGACTTCAATTTTGATTGCAAACAAGCTTTTGATACTCTAAAAACCACTCTGACTACCGTTCCTGTCATTCAACCCCCGGACATCCCAACCATTCTGGTGATGTGTGGCGCGACTTTGCTATTGGCACCGTCTTGGGCCAACGACATGATGACAAACCCGTTGTCATTTACTACGCTAGTAAAACTCTTAATGGCGCTCAAAGCGTAATTACCACAACAACCGAGAAAAGTTCCTAGCTGTTGTCTATGCCTTAGATAAGTTTAAGCCCTTACCTAGTTAGAACATCCACTATTGTATATAAACCATGCCATCTTGCCCGGGTACTTTTCCGAAAAGGACGAAAATAATGATTGTTCCGGCTGGATCCTTCTCTTGCAATAATTCACTCACGGGAATCAAAGACAAGAAAGGAACCCGAAAATGTCATGGCCGACCATTTATCAAAATTGGTTGGTGACATTGATAGTGATTACGAAGCCATCCGTGATTCCTTCCTAGGCGAATATTTGTACTCTATTTTCATCTCCATGGTACGCGGATATCGTTAACTACCTGGATTCTTGAGGAAGTTCCTTCCTCTTGGTCGCGTCGATCATGAAAAGTTCTTATCCACTGTGTAAAATATTATTTTTTGGGATGACCCTACCTCTTTAAGTATTGTTCCGACCAACTCATTCATCGCCGCATTCCGTAGGGAACACACCAACGATATTATCCTTTTGCCATGAACAATCTTCACGGAGGTCATTTCGATGGAAAAAAATGCTGCCAAAGGTATTACAATGTGGTTTTTACTGGCCTACCCTTTTTTGCGATGCACACGAACATTGCATAGCTTGCATTCGTTGTCAGCACCTAGGTCGAATTACCAAACGAAATATGATGCCCCTAAATCCTATCTTGATTGTGGAAATTTTGATGTTTAGGGCATTGATTTTATGGGACCTTTCTCTATTTCTCAAGGTTTTCTATACATTTTAGTCGCCGTAGACTATGTGTCCAAATGGATTGAGGCACTCGCATGACGCTCAAATGACCATAAAACTGTCGTGAAATTTGTTAAAGAAAACATTTTCTCTCGTTTTGGTGTTCCCAAAGCTATCATCAGTGATGGGGGTACACATTTTTGCAATAAATTTTTTGGGTTTTTAATGAAGAAATATGGAGTTACTCACAAGGTTGCTAATGCATATCACCCACAAACGAGTGGCCAAGTGGAAGTCTCCAACAGAGAGATAAAGTCTATTCTAGAGAAAACTGTCAACCCATCAAGAAAGGACTGGTCTCTCCGCTTATCGGATGCCTTGTGGGCATACCGAACAACATTTAAGACACCTATAGGGATGTCTCCTTACCGCATTGTTTTTGGAAAACATTGTCATCTGCCAGTTGAACTTGAGCATCGTGCCCTTTGGGCCATCAAAAGCCTCAATTACAATATCATCGAGGCAGGCGAGAAGTGAAAACTGCAATTAAATGAGCTTGAGGAGATTCAGAGTGATGCTTATGATCTCTCAAAATCCTACAAAGCTAACATGAAAAGAGTGCACGACAAGCACATTTTGCGTAAGGATTTTAAAATTAGCCAAAAAGTTTTACTGTAGAACTCCAGATTACACATTTTTCCTGGTAAATTGAAAACACGATGGTCTGGTCCTTTCATTGTGGCAGTTGTGAAACATTATGGGGCAATCTCTTTGCTTCATCCACAAGATAACAACGAATTTCAAGTTAATGGACAACGCCTAAAACATTACCACAAATTACGCTCACCAGATGTTGAACAGACTCTTCTTCAGGATCCGGTCTACACAAACTAGATGTTTCATTTGGCGTACTCAATCTTGTTTCTATAAAGGGTACGCCATTTTGGTAGCTGGGCCATCTTCTATCTTATGATCTCCATAGTTCGTTGAAGTGTGTGGTTTGCAAGCGCGGAACCTTTTAGTCCACCTTTAAAACTCTATTTTAGAACTGAAGTATAATTGTTACTTCGAACACGAGCAAAAGCGTGCTTTTTAAACTTGATGGGTACCTAAAATTTCACCTCCTTCCTTTTCTTCCCTTTTCTACTCTCTACCTCGCGAACTTCAGCTAATCATTTGGTGTAAGTCTCACTCATCCGCGAATAAGGAATGGTCGTAGTACTTTTGCTCGTAAATGGCGTCTGCCGAAGGATGGGCTGGTGTATGCATTGTCAAACACCATTCATCCTGGGTCTTGACTTCCTATCGATACTAGCCAGTTTAAGGTATACATTTGTTCGACACCGGTTCGCAGGATAATCTTCGTGCCGCCCGTTTCTCCTACAGGTTGGGATTCGCCTTGAGAATCGGCGTTAAAAGACCCGATTCGTCTTGAGAATCGGCGTTAAAAGACTTCGACTTCGTCTTGAGGATCGGCGTTAAAAGACTACGCCTTGTAGATATGTTTATATTGTTGCCTTTTCCCTTTGCATTAAGTTTTGCACATGAGATTAAATGTCCAACCTCGGATGACGCATACTTGGAACACAAACAGGCAATGGATTCCACCGCACCAACCCTAGAATTGGTTACTTTGAGTTCCCTTTGGCTGTTTGAGGATAGCCGTATGTAATAAGTGCAATTTTATTAGGCCGAAGCGCCGCGGTCCGGGGATGGTACCGTCCCCGCCCCTAACCCCATAATACATAGAGTTAAAGCCACGAGTCTGCTGGATTGGGTTAAGCTCGAGCCGACATAACATTTGTCTATGATTTAAGATGGTGACTCTTACGGACATCCAGTGTTTTTTCACGATATCTCCGTGTATATAAATAAAACCCTTGTTTATAAATAAAACACTCTCCTTCTTTTCAAAACTCTTGTGATCTTCAAAGAATGACTCATATAATTGGATAGTATTTTTTTCGTGCGGATCATTTCGATATCTCATTCATCCAATTCGAGTCCAAACGAAGTGCGGGGTAAAGCGTTTAGATTTTTTTAGGCTTAAATCGGGCTTTTGGCTTGATTTGGGCTTGGGAAAATTTTTGGCCCAACCAAAATATCGAAATATCAAGCCCTTTAAACCCAGATAACCCGACCACACGCGTCACCATCACTCATTTCTTCTTCCCTAAATTCGGATCTTGCCCCTCGTTTAAGTCTCGCCGCGAGAGGCAGCCCACGCTTAAATCCGTGTCTCGCGAGACTCTTACAACTCCAACTACAATTCCCTTCCATCAGCAAGTCCCATTTCTCCCCCTCATCATTAATCAATATCCAGCCTCTCCCTAAGACCCGTGATGGCCGATAATAAAGCGATTTGTGTGGAGAAATGTTTTGGAAATTTGTTTGAAAACGGGATGTTTGCTCCATTCTTTGATAATGAAATTCACTCTAGAGGATGGGAGCACTTGTTATATGCTAATGGAGGGCTTTATTCCAAGGATTTGGTGATGAAATTCTACGACAATGGGAGCTTTAATGGCGACCATTTTTGGGTTACCGTCGAGGGTGTGCGCCACGAAGTCACACCTGTTTTGCTCTCCGGGATCACGGGCATTTCTCTGGTTGACCACGTACTGACTCAGCAGCAGTCCATGTACCCACGGACTTACAACCTAATGCTCGACACGCTAATCGAGGGAGAGTACAACATAGACAAAAATGCGCGTATCAGTTGGATGTGACTCAATGGCTGGGACTGAACGTCATTGGCACCTCGAAGCCCTCAGACATCAACAGGGCCTTCCTCCACCTTCTCTGGATCCTCCAGGAGCGAAAGGGTAACTTCTGCATTCGTTACCTTTCTTTTTGATATTATTACACATGCCACTCTTAGATCAGCCCCTCTTTAACGTTACGGTAACACAAGTTATGATTACCTTCGTTTTCTCATCCGCCACCCGTTACTCCATATACCACAATATGAGAATATGCTTGTCTTCAAAAATGCATCTTGGACCCTTGGGAACCCACACCAAGGGGGCTGAAAGCACGCTAAGCGTAAAGGCTGATCTCACCCACCCTACTTTGATGAGATTGCCATAAGTAAGATCACCCACCCCATAGAGGCCTTTACGTGTTGTGAGCGAGTGGTTTGAGAGACATGTACACTTTCGCCCGGTGTCGATGAGGCGTACCTTGGCGAGTTAAGGACGAATATGACCACTTTCGCCCGAAGTCGATGATGGACATGGGCGAATTCCAAAGCAGGAAATGAGAGCTTCCATGATTGCATTTCAGGACCATATGCTTACTTGCCATAACTAGTTCCATCGAATGTTCATGGCGAGCTAGCATCGATTCGAACTCGGTGATGGATACTGGGTGATATCCAGGCAAGCGTTAGCCTCCACGAGAGCTCGTACTCCGCGGCGTTCGGGGACTCCCCGGTTCTTCTTCGCGACCCCGAGGATTCTTTCGCGGCCCACGAGGATCATCAGTAGCTAGTTTATTTTTCCAGTCTTGTACAATATTTATGTCAGATATTTGATTTACGTGTTTGCATTTCCAGCTTAATAGTAGGTTATTTCCTAAAAATTTCTGCCTGGATATATTAGTTATGTCTAATATTATATTATATAGGTAGGAACATATATAATAATATTAGTAATAATATATATATATATATATATATATATATATATACATATATATTTTAGATGTCACACTTAACAGCAAACTTTACCGTAAACTAACGTTTTATTAAACGGTCAGAAAACGGTCATGAAAACGCACAAAAAAAACGGTCACATGCCCCATTCTTCTCATCCACACTACATCCACTTTTGCGCATATCTTAGAAGATAGACGTGGTCTAACTACCCTGTGACACCTCGATCTGTATCTTTTATATTTTCAGATTGGTGCATATTTATAACAAGGATAGACACCTCAAAAATCTAACTTCCCTTTTTCCAAAAAAGTTTTCTTCACCACTCCATCTTTAATGGCCCTCACTCGAAGTTTCGTGCCCGAGCAAAATTTTATGGAAAATTTCCAAAATGGTCTTTTTCATCCCTTTTTTGACATAGAAATATCACATCAAGGATGGCACCCTCTTTTACATCATAAGCAAGCTTTTTATTCCATAGAATTGGTCTTGTTGTTCTATAAAAGTGGTTATTTCCAAAACGGGCAATTCTTTGTCCGTGCTAACGGATGCGAGCGTGAATTGACTATGGAAATCATCTCTGAGGTACTTCAAATTCCTATTACAAACCAAGGAGTACACCTTCAGGATTCACCTTTCGACAATATCAGGCATCTGATGTTTGCAACTATCATTCACGGCCGAATACAACCGAAAAACCGTTATTGTTTATCGGTGATCTTTGCAAAAGAGCCAATTATCGTGATCCAATGGGTAGCTCATAATGTGCTCGACCGCGTCTATAACTTCAAAATAACCAAACCCCTCCTCCATCTACTCTGGGTCTTACCGAATGGCTGCAATGATTTTTGCATTATTAAATTTCTCTAGAACGCGATCGCGATGCGTGCGGAAAAGGCGGCTCCTTTACCAACCATTGTGACATTTATCATGATACGTTGGGGTTTTTCTAGTACTTCTCCTCATACACCTCTTGAACAGCCTAACATTCTTACCATTCACTTTCGGTATGTAGGAACGGATTAAGAACCCCGACGTTGCAAAGAACCATGTCGGTCGCGAAATCGGCGAAGATTGTTCGTGACAACATCTTCACCGAAAATGCATTATACAACGTATTTAATCCCATGGAAGGGCCGTTTAATGCAACAAGGACTGATGACATTATTCAAACGTCGAGAACATTATCATCACCGATCTTCTTGAATTTCGGGACTGCGGACAATAAACGAAGAGGAACAAGCACAATTCTTGCATAGCCACAACCAGTTCTTGGCAAATCACACTCTCATAATGGAGAACCACGCCGAGATTTACCAGACAGAAAGCGAAATGTTGCAACGGGCTGTTGCACGGATTGACGGCATAAAAAATCTTATAAATGGATCCCTCCCACAAAAGGATCCTCGCCGTTACTTTTGCCCATGAAACCATTTAAATTTTGCAATTTTATATTATTTGTCATTTTCTTTTTAGTTTTTAATTTTTCTATGGTAATTTGTTTTTACTTAATTATTCTCATCATACTCTAATATTTGTTTATCCTTGTCTAAACATGTCACATTTTTTTTCACACATCTTCTACAATGGAAGCTCCAAAGATGATTCCAGAACAATCTTTCCATTCATTGTTGAATTCTCCTACATATGGACATCTTTTCAGAGACTACATCACTCAAGTTGGTTGGAACTCTCTTATTCTACACCCGGAGCAGACATACTCCCCAGGTTTGGCAACTTATTTTTATGATCACATGGAAGATCTACCAGCTGTCGAGGGTTTCCCGTTGAATGGCTTTATACTCCGTATTGGTAACACCCGACACTCTTTTTACGAGCCAACTGTTGCTATGGCCCTAGACCTTCCTCCTTTTCAGCCAGACCTCCCCATTCAATACATGATAGAGAATGCCTTTAATGACTATTCTATGGAAGATTTTGCTTTGCCGGTATGGCGATGGCATTGCCCACGTCGATTGAAGCGTGCCGAAGTTGGCCGATGGCCAGACTTCACTATTCCACTAGCCAGTATGACCATGAATGTTGGAATTGCCATGTTATTTATTCTTCTAAACATCATGGGGGATTGGCATTTTTCCACTGCATCAAAGTCAGCATGTAAGACATTCCATGCATTGGCCCGAAGAACATACCGCCTTTGACATTCTGGACCCTAGTAATTGAGAATCTTAAGAAGGCTCGGTCTTTTCGGCAACACTATATCACCACCCGATTCTGAAGATGCAAGATAGTGAGGACGTACTTCCCACAGTTTGCGGCCACCTTTCAGGACTGGATAAAGGTCGACTCTATGTGTCCAACAAACAAGATAATTCGTTCTTTGTGATTTCGGACATGGCGACGCCCTGCAAGGTATCTAAAGGAAGTTCGTTCTTTCCCTAATGATGATAAAATGATAGCTCATCTAGACAATGTAAAAAAGAGAAAGTGGAGTGAAGTCTGGAAAGCTATGATAGATTGGTGGGATGCAAAGGAATGACATTTCTACAGGGACGAGGCAAGGATGGACTATCCCCCAATTCAAGGTTGGGGCAATGTGAGTTGATGCATGTACATATTTGTTTTACGTTTTGATGTGAAATAAATAAATAACCTAACAGTGTGCTACTCTAACAGTGTGCTTCTACTTTTATGATGTATAATATATAGTGTGTTACAATAAATTTCTGTGGAAGATGTCAGCTATATTTTTGCTCAAAGCCTTTCAGGTATACTCTTTCTTCCTCTTAACACTTTGAGGACCACGATTAATCATTTGTTTGGGGGTGGTGAGAACCTTTTGCAAAAATTAGGCATGCATAGTTGTATATAGTTTACTTGATGTCTAAATAAATATATTTAGTGACAAATTCTCGTTTCCTTTTCTATGATGAAAAATATTTAGAAATCTCACCCTAGCATCATAATTAGGACTTGTTCTTAGAAACTTAAGTTAAGACGTATACAATAGTTTTTACATCTTTTCATGAGCATTCATGCACTGACTATCATTAAATGTACACAGCAGTAAGTTTCTGGGACCCACGGTTAGACAACTTAGTTTCCATATCCTGTAAGAATCTAATCAAAAGCCTCAAAATGTGTGATATATGAGTAATGACATAGAGGAATAGTTCTTCCGAATAAGATAAGTTCACACGTCTACTTACTTGATCACTACCCAAATCCTAGGCGAGAATTTAGGCCTTCTTTGGATCGATATAGCCAAAAATTCACACCTGTAAAAAAAAATACCACTAATCGCTCCACTGAACCTTTCATTAATCCTTTCTACTTCACCAAAAAAATCATTACCCATCTATTAACCACAAATAAATAAGCCTACCTAGATGATGAGTATGAGAAATAGGATGAAGTCTTGGAAAAATGAAGAGAAAAACCTTGTCACAAATCAAAATCAGTTACCAGTTTCAGAAGAAAAGAAAAAGAAAAAAATAGAAATATGTTTCCAAAAATCAAAAGAAATATCAAGGTTAGAATTCCCCCAAAAAATCAAATCAAAAGGGAATACAAAAGCTTGAAAAATCCAAGTATGGAAACCTATGTTAGAAGCAGGAAAGAAAATAAGGATTCTCTAGTATAAATATCTCGAAGACCTTATTCTCTCATACTCATCATTTTTGAATTTTCCATTCCATTTTCTTCTACACTACCACCTATGCCCCATAACACCTAATAAAGACCTCTAGCTCAATTACGAGTAGGATAATGTGATAATAAGTAGTAGTTGTGACTTCTCGACCTCGACTCCTCTAACTGTCATTGAGTATGTGAGGAAACGTGTGCCCATTTGCCACTTTGAGATAACAAAGCTTGAGTGGAAAAATAAGAGAGAAATTGTGTTTAATACACATACCGCGTGAGAACCTACTTAAGGGCGTTATCCAAAGGATCGAAACGGCCCCTTCAGATATTTCATTATTAGATCACTGCATGCATGCTCATACGTAGATGTTTTGATTATTGTATGTATATTAACTTGAAATTCGAAAGAATTAAATCCTTGGTTCCCCAGCTAGTTACTTATCAACCTACTTTGTGTCTTCAATTTAAGGTGGCAAGTACTATCTAGAGGATGATAGTTTTACTTTAGTCCCAGGGTTCCTCACACCTTATCGCGGTATGCGTTACCATCTCAGAGAGATAGGTGAGGTTCAACCTCAAAATCACAAAGAACAGTTTAATTTCCGTCATTCGTCTTTGCGTACTGTTGTGGAAAGAACAATTGGTATTTTGAAAAAAAAAATTTGCGTATCTAAGGCACCCCCAATTCCATGATGTTGACATACACACAAAAGTTATCCTTGCATTTTGTGGTTTGCATAACTACTTGCGAGAAGAAGATCCTGATAGTACGTTGAGCGATGAGGAGCTTAGCGGGGATGAGAATGCTCAAAACAATCAAGTGAATGAAGAATTTCATATTGATATGCAACCTAGCTGGGAGTAGACTAATTTTAGGGATGAATTGTCAATTGCAATGTGGCAAGATAACAATGATATGTAAACATTGCTATTAGGTGGATTGTTATAGTAACTTTTTTGTAATAAAGAAAAGTTTTTGTCAATTGCAATGTGGCAAGATAACTATTTGTAACTTTTTGATAATGTTTCAAGACTAGTTATAATGTTTCTTGTAATACCATGTTTTATTATTTAAGTACTATGTTTTATTGAGTGTTGAATAAGTATGGAGTTTTCTTTATTATTTGTTTCAAACTAGGTATGGCAAGTGGTGGTGTGAATCCAATGGATAATGGCAATGGAAAATGTAAAGACTGTGAAAAAACAAATAAGACCCAAGTGAGATGGTATCTGAACATGGAAGTGATCTTGGTTGAGATGTTATTGGAGGAAGCTGCTAGTGGGGGAAAGAAGGCTAATAATGGTTGGAGGACAGAGAGTCTTAAATGAACTGCTAATGAAATAAACCGACGACTAAATATGACTTTTGTTTCTGACAATGTCCGATCGAGGTTAAAAACTATGAAGAAAGATTGGAAAGTTGCCAAACATGCACTTAACGCGAGTGGTTTTGGTTTCTCTTTCAACCAAGACAACAAGAAAATTGAAGCAGATGATGATGCATAGGCGAGCTATGTGAAGGTACATCCCGAAGCCAAAACCCTTAGACAGAAAATGTTTCCTCATTATGACCAATGTTGTATCATATTTGGGAAAGACTTTGCAACTGGAGAAGGGCGCAATACTGGGTTTGATGACGATATTACGGTCTCGTATGTCAATTTAGGAGGTTCACCAGGTTTGAAATAAAGAGAGTTAATTTTTTTATTTTTCTAACTTGCATTGAAACTAACTATGGATCATATTTAGATGTTGGAGAGCAATCCAATGGAGGGGGTGATGGTTCTCAAGCTGGTGAAAGCTCACCTGCTGTAGGTGATGGTTCTCAAGATGATAGTGGAGTTAAAAGCACTACCCCAAGATGTTGGAGAAGTCTAGGTTCTTTGAGGATATACCTGAACCCCCTTCTTTCAAGGTGTTTACTGAAGCCGTGGTTGAAATAGCCAAGTCCTTCAAAGCCCCAGTGAAACCAATAGAAATGTTGAAGGAAGCTTTGAAAGCACTTCCTGACATGGAGCCTGAACTTTATTTGAGGTCACTAGACTTGATGGGAGAGAATGATAAACTGATGGAAATCTTAGTGGGGCAAGATGAGGAAATGAAGGCACCTTGGCTGTTTAGGAAGCTTCACCAGGCAGGGCTGTGAGGGTCAATGTTAATTATGGTGGTCACGTTATGAACTTGTTAGTTATTTATTTTTCAAACTCTGTTCGCATGTGCAGCTCTCTTGTGTTTTGGGAGTGTGTTCGTTGTTTGTGTTTGTCTCTTATGGGAAACTCTCTTATGCTTTGGGAATGCTCATTTCTTTTGAAGTTGTTATGAACTAATTATTATGTTATGAACTGATTTATTATGAACTTGTTTGTGTGTGCTAGTGGAGGTTCTGTGTGTGTGTAGAGTGTTGGTGTGGTGTGGTGTGTTGCAGGTGGTGGTGGTGCTGTGTGTGTGTTGTAGTGTGCGTGTGGTGTGTTACAGGTGGTGCTGTTGTGTGTGTTGCAGTGGTGTGGTGTGAGTGGTGCGGGTGATGCAGTGGTGTCTACGTCCGTGAGCAATGCGACGATTGGGTCTACGTTCGCTACTTGGTCATGGTGTTCCTAGTTATTTTAATTGTTGTAATGATCAAATTACTATTTGTCTTGTAGTTGTACTAGTCCGATATGCTTGTGGAGTCTTCTAATTAAATTTATGTTTATGTGGTTATAACGACATTTGGACCAAGTTTGTTTTACTAATTATCCTAATGCACTTTCTTAACTTGTCATTGTTTTAAGTATATTAACTTAATTTGTATGTTTATTAATTAGATATGGCAATGCGATGGACAAATGAGATGGACAATGTTCTTATCGATACATTCTATAACGAGCTACTTCTAGGTCATAAGAATGAGAACGGATTTCTTCCAATATCAAAAGAGCGTGCAAGAGAAACACTCCAAAACACATTTACATTTGGTATCGACTTGACTATTAGTCATGTAACTCAGCGAGTGAAGACCTTACGATGGATAGCACGCGATATTGCTAGTGTAACTTTGCAACAGGGGTTTAAATGGAGTTATGAATAACATAAGATCATAGCTAGCAACGAGGTTTGGGATCAAGCCATAGCACGTGATCCGAGTATGGGAAAGTATAGAAATAGAATTTATCCAAGGCACAATGACATTTTATATGTGTTTAGATAACAATGGTTGTTAAGGTCTATTGCACTTTGACTTTATTTTATGGTTGTTTCAAAAGACATACTATTATTATTAATGTTGAGTTGTATTGTCTTTAATTTTCTTTATTTTGTATTTTATTTTTAGCATTTTTTAGACTTCATTGAGTTTGGAAACAAAAAATATATATTTCCAAAAAGTTGAAATTTCATTTGCCACGAGAAAAAAATGATGTAAACAAACACTGGCAAAACTGGCAAATCTCATATTTTCCCACTAGAAATTTGTGCAAACAAACACTAGCAAACATAAATTTTCCCACTAGATATTTTCCAGTTGGACAAATCTCTAGTGGGAAAACACTAGCAAATCTCATATTTTCCCACTAGAGATTTGTCAGTAAACAAACACAGCCTTAGTCAGTGGTTTGGGCCATGCTGCTTTTATCCACGGTAGGTGTAATGTTTCAATACATAAACCACCCTTTTTCGAGAAACAGTTGGGTATTCGAATATCAAAACACAAATTAGGGGCGATATTTGGTAGTATCGTGGTATATGGCATATCAAATACCACTGTTATCGGCAAGCAGTGGTATCTAGACATACCTAAGTTAGGAAAGCAAAGTGTAACGTGGTAAATGACTATTAGCCACTGTTATTAGAAAAATAGTGATTTATGCCATTTGAGCTACCGTGGTAAATGACCTTTTCTGTAGTAATGAAAAGCCATTTTCTGCCATTTGTGACCATTTTGAAAACAACAGTCACAAATAACCTTTTACAACAGTCACAAGAACCCTTTTTTGTACTAGTACATGTAAGTTGAAAGGAATGAATGATGAGTGAAACAACAAATTTTTAGGTTTTCTCAATCATCTTTTTCTTCTATTTCTAATGAGTATGGAAGGACTAGTGTTTAAAGAGAGGAAAACATTAAAAACATGAAGTTTGTAAGATTAAAACATGAAGAATAAAGAGGAAAGGTGGTGGCTTTATCACCAAGCAAGTCTCACTCATTGATAACTTCAATGAGTGCAACTAGTGTTCTTTGATATTGAAATGACAAGAAGTGTAGAGACAAATGGATTGAAATGAAAAGATTGATTAGAAACAACAAGTTGAAAACAAAGATTGAAACAAGTATTGAAATGAAATGAAAACAAGAAAACAAGATATATTGAAATAAGAAAATAACAATACATGCAAGAAAATAAAATGCAATAACTGTAAATCTACCTAGGAAAACATGATAAAATTGATCTCAATTTTTGGGTTGTCAAACCAAAAATTGGATAATGCTTTCTCTCCCTACTTTTTGCTTTTATACTCCTACTTTTACAATGACTGATTTGCCCTCTCCCTCTACAATCAAGACACCTCATTATGTTGTTTTTTACTTTTTATTTAAGCTTTTGCTTTTATTTTTTCTCTATCTTCTTAAGCAAGCTAGGTTTTGAGCAAGTCTTCTTTTGTGACAACTGAGTTGAGGACATGACTTTCAGTCCTCTGGGGTTGAGTGATAGGAATTTGACCGGTCTAAATAAATAGGCTAATTCAATCCTATAACAATAATACTAATACTCGCAAGCGCACGAGGTCTATTGTAATAGGTGTGCAAGAACGAGGTCGATCCCACAGGGATTACTATTTAGGGACAATTGAATACTAAAATATTACATAACCTAATTCGACAATGTTGTTTGAGAAAAGTTTGAATTACTATTAACTAAAATTCTTTACTTACTACGAAAACAATTAACTAAAGAATTTGGTTCAGATGATTGGAGAGGAACTAGGACTTCAGAATCCACTCTAGACTTTTCAATAAATATTTCGGAATTTGGGTTCAATGTTTCAATTTAATACGAGAAACACTCGAATGAGAATTCGGTGTTTACCCAAAGATGTTATCGTGACAAAACAATTACGTAAAAGCATCTTCCGAAATTCAACACTAGAGATCAAGCTTAAAAGATTAATTGTCTTTTAACGGCACAACTAATATCTAAATTTGATATTGACAATAGAAATCAGGCTATGATTAGTAGTTAATCAGTTCACACTACCTAGGATGCTTGACATACAAGGTGCAAGAACATAACAACTATTGATCGATAATGCAACGAAAGAAGACTGACAGTTAAATATAATTATAACCATAAAAATCCAATCTCAAAATAATTACATCAAAGGGTAGGGCTTCATCTTAGCCCTAGTTAAATAATTTAACAATTCATAATAATGGAACTGAAAATAAAGAAAAGGTTAGGAGAACTCATGTCGATAGTGAAGTCTCCTTGGCCTTCCTTCGTCTCGTTCTCGGTTTCCATGCGTCTCTAATCCTCCTCCACTTTTCTGTCTGTTCTTAGTTCTGTTGTGTTGTGGAGAGCCCCTCCACTCTCTGTCTCCCCTGTTTATATCGCTTTTTCTTTAGGTCACGACCAGTAGTGTTTGATTTGAATTGAAAGATTTTATTCAGTGGCGAAAGTTTCGGTAATTGGGTGATCGAAACGGAAAGAACGAAGTCGGTTCTTTTCCTATTCGATTTCGGTTGGAATGGAAACATGGGATTGGTCCTATGATTTGGTGGTATGCAGATTCATAGAAGCATTGATAAATTGGCTTGTTTAGTTTTGGAGCTTGGGTGCGTGTTCGGGTTTAGATTTCTGCAGCCGGAATTAGAGGAGCTTTTGGGTTCTGTTTCTATTTGTGAGAGACGAAGGGTGGAGGCGGATCAGGTGGTCCAAGTAGCTGGGTTCATAAGCATATTGATTTGGTGAGTGCGGGCTTTAATGCTTTGGGCGCACATGGGCTGATGGAATAGTTCTTGGACCTTAACTCCATTTAGGCCCATATTCCCACTCACAGCTCCTCACCTTCTTTTAATTTAGCCATGTGACTTTGAGTTCATGACCATATTTTCGCTCAATTCAGAGAATACAGGCCACGGGCTCACTTAAATTTCGTCTTCATGTGCATTCACCAAATATTCATAGCCATAGCTTTGTTTCTCTATTACTGATCATTAGGCGCTGGCTCCACTGAACTAGATCAATGTACACACACTAATATCTTCGAATCTCGACAGTTTCAACACTTTTAATTAAGTTAACTCCGATCCTGCAAAATCACTAAAAACACACTAACTAAATCAAACAAATAAAATAAACGGACTAACTAATATAAAATTGAGCATAAATATATAACATTTATGCGCTTTATCATTGAGTCCTTGACCTTTGACTTTAATTTTGACTGTTCCAGCACTTTTTCATAGCAGCTTGAGTCTTAATAAGAAGTGTTAATAAAGCTCCTTTTGGCGCTAAAATACATCTTTTATGATAAGTGGTCTGAAATAGCATGTAACCTGCAAAAGAAAGTAAAAGCTATGAGTTGTTTGTTTATTATGCATAAGAATGGTTGTAATATATTACTAAAACACACATTTGGGAGCTGATCATAATCCACCAACTCACTTTAGGGAAGCAGTGAGCATGTCTGGCCATAGTCTTTGGTCTGCTATTCAGGGCATTGTTGTTTCGAATGGACCTGGTTTTGGTGATCTGCAGTGGCGTTTGTTGACCATTCCACTCCGTCTTGGTATCTGTTGTGCAGAGGATGTCATCAGATTCTCCTTTGTATGTAGCCTCACGGATTTAGACCGAAAAGCTCCAAAACCACATTCTTAGATATCGTAAGCAAGCCAAGAAATGTATTGGCGGAGGAAGCCTACTACGGTAAGATTATTATAGGACTTGAGAGAGAATTTGACTTGTCAGATTGACACAAAGTTGTCATTATTAGTTGCCTACATTTTGGACATGCTAAGGACTTCTTTTTTGCTATTCTTATGGATGGTCTTGGGTAATGTATGTCACCGGTTGAGTATCGAGCTATCCTTCTTTACCGCCTCATGATTCCTTTGTACACTGATGGTGATTGATGTCCTGTGTGTATGAAGAGTTGCCTTGACGCCTTTGGCGATCATGCAACATAATGCAAGCACTTTCTAGGGTTTAAGTACATGCATGACCATGTACGTGATAGTTTATATGATGCGATTTGGCGTACCAGGTATACAAGTGAAGAACTGTCAACTTCCTTACTGATCCTAGAGAAGGTAGATCGATATGCTTTGCCCTACAAATATCTTGATATATAGCTGGTTTGATGGAAAGCACACATGTGGATGTCACAAGGGTATCTCTTTTTGTTGGTTTTGGCAGTGGTGTTTTTGTTGTAGGGCAAGCATCTATTAGTACAGCTACAATGAAGGTGATGGGGAAACATGAAGGAGCGTGCATAGATAATCAACATTGCTTCATCCTGTTTGTGTTTGATACATTTGGATTTTTGGCGCCAGATATTATTGAGTTGCTTAGGAGGGTGCAAAAAGTGTTAGATAACAATATGATAATAGTTGGTTCTCACGAATATGTATTTAGTAGGAGTGGTTTTGCTATTCAGAAGAGGCTTCTAGCGCAATTTGTAGCGCACTTGACCTCCAAATCATTTGTTTGATTTATTTTTCATATCAATAAATCTATTTTTTATTAAAAAAAAACAAAAGAAGTAAAGGACGTCCACGAGGTTCGAACCTAGGACATTTTAGTCGGTCTTATTACATAGGTCACAACTTCAAATCTAAATTGTGCTCTATTTGTTTTCAGAAAATCGGGCCAGATATGTAGCACTTATTTCTATTTTAATGGACCACATTTTTCATAAGTGGTGTGGTTTTTCGGTTAAATTTCAATCCAATTTCAGGGTCAAAACAATATACTTACCACATAGATCACCATTTTAAGTAAAGTGTCATCCCAATTATTTCTGCAACTGTGTTCTATCTTAATTTATGTAGTAATGGGTAAAACATGAAGAAAAAAAAACCCCAAAAAACTTTTTTTTTTTTTAAATGCAGAAATTGATACAATGCTGGGTCAAGCAAATTTGAGGTTCTAGGCAATAATATGTAAGGCTCCATTTTAATATGAACAGGATATATAAGATATGGGATAACATATATGGTACATGTGTTCAAATCTTTTTTGTTTTGCAAACCCTCGTCGTAACTATTTACCTGTCAAAACAACAAAGAGTAAAAGGTAATTGAAATCAAAGTTTTTTTTTTTTTTTTTTTTTTTTTTTTTTTGCATGCAAGTAGGATATTTTATTAATAATATTATAAAGAATACAACTCTGACAAAATGGAATTACAACAGACTTTAAAAATAATTCTTAATCAAATCTGTAGTAAGTCTGGTGAAGACATTCTAATGACTTAATAAAAGGAAGTCTATTAGGACTCCAAGAGAAAACTCCTCTACTCAAAGTCGATCCATGTTTTGCTACCGCATCTGCTCCAAAATTAGCTTCTCTGAGTGTATGTGAGATTTTCCAGTCAATGAGATTCGAGGCTCTATACCATCTTACTCTCAGCCACCATGGAACTTCACCTCCTTTGAATGCAAGAACTACATCCATTGAGTCACTCTCAATCCAGAGTTTGTGCCAGCCTTTATCCATGGCAGTTTCAACAACCAAAACCACTGCCAAGCATTCTGCCTCATAATTTGTAGTAACTCCTAGGCCTTGTACTAAGACACGTAGAATTTCCACCTTGTAACTTCTGAAGATAATTCTCGCACCCCCATTGCCTGGGTTTCCTAAGATCGAACCATCTGTGTTGGCCTTAACTACACCAAGGTCAGGTGGAATCCATGACACTTCTATGATTTTGTTGATGGCCTCACTCTTCTTTTAATGTTCAGTTGGTTTAGAAGCTGAAAATCAATGGTAGAGCTACTCATAGTTCCAGTTACCAAGAGACCAACAACGTTTACCTCTTTAACTATTTCACGTCTTATTCTCATAGGATTTATCGTCGCATCTTTGAAGAAAATACTATTTCTAGCTTTCCATATTTTAACCATAAGGTGGAGAGCCGCAACATTCCAAAGCTCCTTTCTGATTTGGTTGTGTCCTCGTCCTGCTTTCATGACCGATTTTAAGTTGATGCTTGTGAGATTGACACTAAAATAGTTCGAGGTCCATTGCCACAGCGTCCTGGACACCTCACACCCCCAAAAGATATGATTTTGCACTTTCTTAATCCTTTTGATAGAGCCTGCAGCGAGAAACGAGGTGAATGCCCTTCTTTTGCACTTTGTCATCTGTTGATACCACTCGGTGAAGCAACTTCCAAGCAAGACCAGCTTGTCTAGGATGTATGTGTCTTGCCGCCCACACCCACTTATGTCTAGAATGTATGTATCAAAGACTTAGATTTTTTAAAAGACAAAGAAGGTATGTAAAGAAATAACAAAGGATAGTGTATCATGGAAATGGAAAGGTTATTGTATCATAAGTGTTAATGGTTCATTAAATGATGATAAATTATATTATATTTTTTGTGAAAAAAAAGGGAGGGGGATTCAGGCCTTGTATAGAAAACAATGCTATGTTAGCACCGATTCGATTTATGGTTCCTAACCCACAAGTTTGATTCAATTTGTGGGTTTTGTACGTCTTTGGCTCGTAGTGTAAACCGAACCAAACCGTTATAACATATTTTTCTATACTAACACTACACCAAAAAAAGCGTTTACTAATGGTTATATCCATTACTTATATTTTTACTAATGGTTATATCCATTAGCTCTAGGGCGTCACTCTCACTTAGGCCAAATTTAGTAACGGATATAACCGTTACTAATAATAATTTTAGTAAAAGTTATATCCGTTACTAAAACTCTTTGTAACAGATAGCCAACTAGTGGTGGCCGATTAAATTTGTCATTTCTAACGGATATATCCGTTAGTAATGGACGTGCTATTTACTTAACTATTGTTTGTAACGGAAAAATCCGTTACTAATGGTCGATATATTTTTTAAAAAATCAGTTTTAATTTTGGGGATACTTGCACCCCCTACAAGAAACAGTAAGTACTCCACGTGACTTTGGGTTGGCATCCACTATACACTACCAAATCTTACGAAACAGACAACTTTTATAAAAAATAAATAAAAATCAACCAAGTAATAACAATATAAAGCCACTTATATTCATCCACAAATTACACCAACTCTACCATTCAAATTATTTAACAAATATATATACTACAACCTCAACGATAAACTTCAAATAATACTTCTAGTGTATTTTATTCATCCACAAAGTAAACTACTTGCAAAAGAATCCATCTCTGTGATCTCATTACCTTGTTTGTGATTTATACTTTTTGTGTCGTCTGAAAGAGACTCCTCTCTGCTAGGAGCAAAATACTGTGAACCCAGCTCATTATTCTCCTGAACATTTTCGAACTCATTTCGAGATGAAACATACATTTCAATCATGTATCGGTTTTAATACTATGGAAGCAAAGAACTCAGTTCTTTAGCAGATGAACAATAATTTAATAATGGAGGAAAAATTATCGGCAGTTTGAATAAAATACCTTGTTTTTTACAAGTGTAGAACAAAGTTCAGGAGAGCATTGTCTTTGTGTCCATTCAAACATCTCACTATCAAAAGCATCTGCAAGTTTGGACTAAATATCCATTTTCTCCTTCAAGAATAAAACAATAAGAAAGTAAGGCATCAAACAAGAATAACCATGGCCAGATACTCTCACTAGACCACTAGCTTGTAGATATCAAATGGATTATGAGTTTATATAACTTAAGTGAAAACTGACAAAGTTATTGTAGGATTTTATTCATACTTGACTAGATTAAATACTTACATTACTGGTTCAATAAAATCAAGAAAATAGACATTAAGTAATAAAAAACTAGGGGATGGGATGGGATTATAGAAATTCCTAATATATCTCTAATGACCACCCACCAATCAGGATTTTTCAGATCTCTCGAATAGAACACTTGATGGGCTTCTTTGGCGCAAATGGCCGACTCATCTAACATTTTGTCAAAGCTCGTGAGCCGATTAAAATTTGCCATCAACAAGTTAGAGTCTGGGCATAGCTTACAGCCATTGGTCTTATCTTCCACCCTAACCCATTCACAATAAAACACCACTTCCTTGAAATTTGTGTAATCCACCTCTAGTATTTGTTTGATGACCCCATACCACATAGCAAACGCATCGATAAGATTTTTATCTTTCCTACTTGATGTGAATGTAGTAATTGCACTCATGCAAACACCACTGTCTTGTGTAAGAACGGTCTCATCGTGAGACTTAGTAGAAAATAAATAACCATTAACGTGACACTTTCGAAAAGTTTTAGCTTTGAACAATGGCCCTCTCGCAAAGAACCACAATTCAGATGAAGTGTTATCATTCTCCAGCAACTACACAAATAAAACAAAACACAATTCAAAAAATGTAAATAACATAAAGATCGTATCTTCCTATCCCCATTAACTAATACCTTATTATATAACCAGTCGATAAAATATGTTTGTATCTCTACTTCTGTCTTTGCTATCCCTTTCCTACTACCTCGGGAACTAGATTGCAAAGACTCACGATACTCACTACAATTTAACCAAAAAAGTTAGTATATATTTGTCAATTTATTACGAGGAAATAGACACATATGCGAAGAACTAACACCTGTAGTGATCATCAAGTCCATCGACTTCCAACCGAAAAAGTAGCCATCTACGGATTTGTACAAATTGCTCCGACGACAAAATCACATATTTACCTTCAAGCACAGGCCCCTCTTCAATATATTCATCATTTTCATCTAGAAACACTTCACCAGTAGTGCTTTTGTGATTTTTGCGCCGTGGATTTGGAATGTACTCCATTGCATACCTAACAAACTCAGAGACAAGATACGACTCTGCAATCGATCCTTCAACAAATCGTTTGTTACTAGGTATATCTTTGCACTCCTTCATCGACCTATGCAAGTGATAAACCCATGAATGCATTTATTAATTTTATTTAAAACCGAGACAAAAATAATGGGGATTGAAAGAAGCATAATTTACCTCTCAAACGGATACATCCAACAATCTCTAGTTGGTCCACACATCAATGCCTCATCAGCTAGATGCACTACAAGGTGGATGCTAATATCAAAAAATGATGGTGGAAAGTACTTTTCCAACATGCACAATGCCTCTGCAACCATGTATTTGGCATCTTGGATTTCTTTTTGAATTACAACTTTCGAACACAATATGTTAAAAAATAAGCTTATCTGGTGAAGAGCTCTCCGCAAATCAGGATGAGATGGAAAAGCATGTTGAAGTAGCACGGGCAAAAGATATTGCATAATCACATGATGGTCATGTGATTTCATTACGAGCAAACAAGGTGGATCGAGACTGACGATCACTACACCATTTGGGTGATTTTGCAACAATTGAGATTTCTTATTAGTGACACATATATATCCGTTAGGTAATTTTTCACATTCATTATCCGTTAGTAAATTTTATAACCGTTAGTAAGCACCTGTGCAAATACTAGAATTATTATGTAACGTCTCTCGGATATTTTCTCACGCTTATATATGTGTGACAAAGTTACATACAAAAAACATAATATAATAGAAAAAAGAAAAGAAAAACTCAAGCGGGCTTTTTTTCGTTCTCGCGCCGATCTTTAGAAACTAGGGTTTTGATTTCCTCTTGGTAAGTCGTCCTCTCTCCCTCCTTTTGTTCTTTCTCCTTCATAATCGCCCAGTTATGAGATATCGCCTTGAATATGCTCCTTGCTTTCTCTTAAAGTGCCAAAACCTTCATCTCTCTGCAAGGTATGTAACACCCTCTCCCTCTCTCACTGATTTCATTTAAATAGATCTGTAATTCTCAAATAGTATTTCAATTTCGTAGAGTACAAAGTTTGATGACTGTCTTGAAATTAATTTTTTGACATAGGGTTAATTTTGAAAGAGCTTAATTGGGCGAAAGGAAGTTTGAATAATTTGGTTTTTAAAGGTAAAACTTTATTTACTCTTAAAGCTTTCGATCTGGTCCATGTTCCCTGAAAAATGACAACTTTGTTAATATTTCGAACATAATATTGTTTTCCTCATCTTACTACAAATTTTATGAATCCATTACTGCAGTAGCTGAAGTAGTGAGTACAGAGTTTTGTGTCAACTTGGGGCTCTCTCTTTTCTCTAAAGGACGGGTAAATTATCCTCTATTTTGAGTCTAGCACTGTTTTATGAAACAAGTAGCTTTTATTTCATATATTTAGTTAAGTTTCGAGCAATTAATTAACTTATAGCTGAATTTAGTTCAGTTATTCATAGGTTGTACTGAGGTTCATTTAACTTATATCTTTGGTTTCGGTACCAGTAGAAAGAATCTTCGAGACTTACTTCAATTGTTTCTATAGTTTGTTCAACCTTCAATTCTAGGACTTCTGTATAAGTTTTGGAGGCAAACCTTGTTTAATGGTGGGAAGTCGAAAGAGATGGGAACTAGATCGAAGAAAAGTGTTCGAGTTGTAATTTATATGAGATTTGGTTTAGTGGAGGTAGACCAGTCCCTTTTTTGTAATATATGGTATTCTAGACATCTTGACGCTCTCTTGTCGTCACATTATTTCTTAAAACTCACCAAAATTTAATTAAAATAATTATCAGATTATTAGTGACGGTTTTAGCAGTTTTGTGACGCCAACGTGCCGTCACAACAGTCCTGAAACCAATTTGGTGTCACTAATGAGAAAAACCCAATGTCACAAAAATGTTGTTATGGTGCTTATAGTTTCTTCCATATGGTTTCACGCTTTTAAATAATATTAAACAACATTCCACTACTGATAAAAGTAAAATATATAGTTTTACCTACGAATAAGATACGAAAACTCAACGCAAGTAAAACTAAAACTAGACTTTACGTGTTATTTATCAAAGATTTCTACTCTCGAATCTATCGAAATAGAGTGGAGTAAAAGATTTGTTCCACTCCTAGTTCTTTAGCATTCAAAGTTTTCTATATATTATCAGTCCTAGCCAAAGTTAATGAAAGTAATGGTGTGTAATTATACTACGATGTGAATTCAAATAACAAGATACGAATAACGAAATGACGGAAAATACTAAGGTTTGAATCTAAATAAAGAATTAGGGGGGATTGAATCCACCTTGAATCCAACTTAATAAACTAGCATAGATTGTTGTAATCAAATTCTTACATTCTTACGATAAGAATTGGTTATTCTAATCCCTAATCATTCATGGCAATCTCTACCAACTAATGACTAGCATGTGGGGAAGTTCTATCCATTCTCATGACGAATCAACTACCTTCCAGAGTGGAATAGACTCTTACAACGATTCTACACTACACAATCAAGTTTTCATCAAGGCTTCATCAAACCCCTCTAATGGAGGTTTAGCCTTGATTCATCAAACTATCATTTCTCATCAAATTAAAGGAAGACATCATATAAAAGATTGTAAATTTACTTATTTCAATTCAAATGGAAATCTAATTATGCAAGAATCAATTGAAACTAACAATGATAATAACTAAATCTAGGAATCAAAACTACAATGATTAATGAAATAAAACTATATTATCAATAACTAAATTACTTTATTAATCCAATGAATAAATAACAATTGATTCAAAATACTAAATTAAAACAAGGTATGAAACTAATTATTTTATTACTCTAACAAGGAATAACAATGATTCAATAACCTAGATTAAAACAATGTATGAAAACTAATTAATGGAAATCAAACACTACAAGAAAAAAGGCTTTATATCACTGTTAAAAACAGTGACAAAAAGTCTTTTGTGACGGGTTTTTTTTTTTCCAAAACCGTGACGGAGTGAGAGTCATTTATTTTTTTCCCAAAACCGTCACAAATATTTGTTCCAGACTAGCCTCTCTCTACCATCAAAAACGGTAACAAGCTGCTTTCAAAACCGTCCACAACAAATCATATCATTTGTGATGGTTTTAAATAAACGGTTATGCATTCATCCTTTTTAACGGTCACAAAATCATAAAAAAATAGTAACAACTGCTCAAAAACCGTCACAACAAATCATATCATTTGTGACAGTTTCAAATAAACAGTTATGCATTCATCTTTTTTAACAGTCATAAAAAGTATCATTATATTAGTCATGACTGTTTGGGTAAAACAGTGATATGTATATATATATATATATATATATATATATATATATTATTAAAAATAAAAATAAAATGTGAATATATATAAAAACCCTCAAAATTGGGGGCCTGCAATAAACTACACACCTGAATAAACTACATATCTGAATATGATCCATTAAATTTCAAATAACACTCATATATATTGCTAATTTCATTGAAACATTCCAATCCCATTAGATAACTAATATATATTTGTACTTAATCGTAAAGCGTAATGAAATAAATAACACATTTCCAATCTAATTCATATAAATATAATCAGCCTAATCCAAATCCAAATGAAAAAATAACCTAATCTCGTCAAATTCGATCACCCACATATATGTCTCTTCAGCCTTATGGTCCATCTTCATCTTGAGGATAGTTCATAATACATTCTTGGATGAATACAACAAAATCCATTCGAACTTCATTTCTTTCCTTGTCGGTGAAGGCCTTTTTATTGCTAAGATTTTTTATCTGGAATATAAGAAACAAGTTTAATATTTTGCAAAATAGAGAATAAGAAAAAGTTAAAAACACAGTTGCTAAAGATATCAAAAGCATAAATTAAGTTAAAATGTGAGAGGTATTTTATTTACTTTCAATGACAAAGGAGAAGGATCGCTCATTATGTCTCGCATAAAGCGCATTGCATGAATACCACATTGTTTACCGTCTAGTTGCAGAGAGCCCTGCAAAAATATCAAATTGAATCAAGGGGCAAATTACTTATTAGGGGCAAAATTGTATTTTCAGAACAAATTAGTTCTAAATAGAAAAAACGCAATCGGAGGCAAGGGTTTCACAATAAGAATTGCAGCGCCTGTATCAACCAGTTCTTTGTAAGTTCTTATCCTTCGATGAACCTGTTTCGTCTCTTCATAAACGTGTGGACAATCTTGTCAAAGCTGTAAGCCCTGGAGCTCAAGGTAGTGGTGTGGATAGCTAAAGTCGCATGCAAGCTCGATAAAGCTCTGATTGTGGGAGACGTCAGAGAGGCTTATAGTTATCTCTTCGAGGATCTTTGTGACAGTTTGAATGACAACCCTAAAATTGACAAAATGACAAGCCTTTTTTGGAGTTTGAATACATAAAGGACCCCATGTTCTAGAATACGCAAATGGTAAGTATGTATACGGTTAAATGTGAGACAGATAAATAAGCTTTTTTATGTCTGGATAATCACACGGTATTTGAAAACATGATAACTTCTATAAGAATTACACACTCTTACTGATTGTACATTTGTAGTGACAAACCCTGGCTAATATAGCAACAATAAACTTTGCAAGAGCAGAAGAAGAAGTCTGGATTGCTGAAGTTAGTCCTTGCTTACGAGCATCCTTGAAGTGGATAGGTACAGTCAGCTTGTCACTGGTGTGTTCTATTTTTTTCCTTTGTTAGTGGGCAACCTGTGATTTTGGAGACTGTCGGACTACTCTTCCTCCTGAACTGAAACTCACTGGCAGAAAAGACTATTCACAAGTATATACTGCCAGCCAGTAATGTTATGTGATCCTCTCTTGATTCAGGAGACGGGGAAGACTTTTGGTAGCGAATAGTTATCTTGTTTCGTGTGTCCCTCGTCTTTCTCTATACGGGAAGAAAGCGTCGTAAGCGATCCTCACATTTCCTGCTCGCAAGGAATAAACAAACCGTAGAAGTACCTAACCTAAGGATGGATCATGTTTACTCTTTATGGTCTCGAAATCATTCAAGAGTTCTAATGGGGTTCTTGGCTGTGGTGTTATCAATAACCTGCATGTAATTTATTAGCTCAATCTACAGGGATAGTAGGTTTGAAAGGGTGCTACGCATCGATTTTGACCGGTGGTCTATGTAATGTAGATCGGATGGATTAGTTTCCTCTCGTTTTGAGAGGTGTATTCCACAGGCGTCAAAGTGCGTTGATCGGATATTGGTTTGACGCTTAGGCAGGAACTCTTGTCATTATTTTGGTAAGGAAGAACCCCTGCTGAATTGTAGATGTATTTGGTGTTAAGACACACAGCCGGGTTGTGCAGGTCCCTTTCCCTGGTAGGTTCGATTGGATGAATATCTCGTGCCGAGGTATGAAACTTCTAGGGGATATCTCACTACTGTGGAAAAGGCTGCTATAGTTCGAGAACGCAGAGGTGATGAGCCGAGAAGCTCCACACAAGTAGTTGTTAAGGCAGTATCAGTGGTACAGCGAACCACTCATTCAATCTACTGTGAGTTGCGGAGTTGACCTTGTTCAGTCAAGTACCTGAGGGCAGTCGTCCTAGCTTAGAAGAGATGGCGTGCTCTCCGGCTTGGGTATGGAGAGCATATGTGGTAAAGGGGAAGCTGTGAGTCCTTATTATGTAAGGCCCTTGGTCTTCTAGTGTAGTCTCTTCAGTCTTGGGCTAGTTGGTTGTCAGGTTTCCTTGCCTGAATGTGGTTCCTACTGCTGTCATGTTGGTTAACTGTGATGTCAGGGTACAGTTTTTTCTGCGTACTACATAGGCACTTCCGTGTCCAATTCTTCCAGTTCTAAGGAAGCCAGTGAGTGAGGGAGGTCTCTTTCAAGACTGCAAATCCGACTCAACTAAGCGTGTGTTTTTGGTGGGATAGCTGTTGGAAATGTGGATTTTAATAATGCCAAGTCAAAGAATTCAGGTTGTAACATGGATGCAGAAGATATTTCGCAAAGCCCAAGTCCCATGCATGATATCATAGTTTGCTGATTAGATCAGCATGAAGTTGGAAAGGGTGAAGGTTTCAAGCGTCTTCAACTTCTTATTGTGGAGCTTGTAGAATTGCAGGGCCTGTATCAAGGGATAAAGCTAGCTAAACAATACAACATAAGAAGAATGGAGGCAAGGACAGACTCTACAAATGTTATCTCCTTCACTAAAAATAGGAGCAACACCCCGTGGCAAGCAAGGAAGCTTACAGATGCATTGGAACTTATGGGTCAAATGGAAATGTTTTCTATAAGACATGTTTATAGAGAATGTAATAAATTAGTTGATGCTTTAGCAAGTAATGTACCCGATGTAAGATACATAGAAGTTATCCCTAGCTCATTTTCTGTGGATATAAAGAAAATAGTCTATGATGATGCTATGGGGAAAGTGTATGTCAGGATGTAATACAATTTTTACAATTATTAATGAAAAGGGGTAGGGGACCTCTCAAACAACCTCGCTTGCTTATAAAAAAAAAATAGTAACTGTAATCGTTTACCTTGAAGTGGTGCCAACATGGTTTTTGAGAACTTCTATTCACTTGGATCCCTTTTAAAGCTATCAACGCACTTCAAGTTAAAAATTTAAGCAATTAATGTCAATATAAGAAATAAAAAAGTCTACATATATAATAAAAAAAGTATACCAATAAATGAGTATGGAAATAGTTACGTACGTGTTGATAATGATTTCCATGTCACCGGTGCATTTACCATGTAACGAATCCAACCAATAAACATCCATACTAGACAAGTCGATGACAATCACAATCCAATGGAAGCTAAAAGCAAACAAGTTATTAACTAGCATTTAATATGTACTTGTAACCAAATATGAGTTCAACAAAACCAATATAATATATGTCCATACCATGGGTTGTAAGGAATGAAAATAATTTCATTCATGTTTGCTTCCCTCAGTCTATCAAGAACAAGTTTAGTTTTTTCTTTTGAATCCACAACACTAAAGACAGCCGGGTTTACAAACAAATATCCATCTCTAGAACAAACAAATTTCTCATAGAAGCATCTGAAATGTGAAAACACAACTCATTTTATAAGCGCAGTAAACATTAAATAAAATAGTTAGTAACAACGTAAATTTTATCACCTCATATATGCAACCATACAAGGAGACTCGACAGATTCAAGATTACAAACATCCTTCACGTCATTTGTCTCTATGTATGAAAACTCTATGTTATCTCCGAATAATTCTTGTCCATATGGAAACTTAAGTCGACCACTTTGAATAATTGTACCAATCATGGCACCAAAGGAAGTGCATAGATCGCTTCCTTTGTTGTGGGCCACCGACTTAGTTTTTTAAGCCTTTTTACTTTTACTTTCGGTTGCCCTATTTTATCCCGATTCAGAAACCAAGAATAAAAGATAAGCATAAAAAATTATAATGTCATGTCTAGCAAGGGTGGCCGCAACATGGCCTATGTGTAATGCGGACCGAAGTGGTCTGTAGGTATCCGGCAGCCGGCTTGAAGTGTCTGCGCAGTGGGTGTTTATGGCCTTGTAGTGGGCTGTGTTATGGCCTATGTGTATGCGTGGAGCCGGAAGTGCGGATGCACATCTACACAAATTGGAGGTGGAATGTTGAGTTGTGTAAGGATCATGAGGTGGATTAGAAGGAAGAAATGTATAAATAGAGGGAGCTAGACAGAGAAAGGGAGAGGTCCGATCCTAAAGGGGATTCTTATAAATTTACAATCATCAATATTTTACACGGTTGGCTTTCACCACTAATTCCCCTCGCCAAAAACGTGTGATCCAATAGCGTCTTCCACAAATTTCAACTTATCACCAACTGGGTACAGGAAGAAGAGCTTGTTCTTTACCTTCCAAAATCTTCCCAACTGCTACATGTGAGTTGTATTGCCCTAAGGGAACATTGTGCAACTTAGTTTCCGTCCAAGCTCCTCGTAGACTATACCCTTAGCAACAACATTGGATTTGAAATCCACAGCCAAAACTACAACTCCGCCCTAAGATGAATTGTAAAGTCATAATGGGTTAATTGCAAATACAACATAAAACAGGGGATTCAAAAGCACTAGTATTCACCTTTCCAAGATCCCATGTATGATTTACGTCTTGGTGCCGACTTGTTACTTTAGCATTTTCCTTTTTATAATATTTTGGTGGTGTCGGAGAATTAGCCTTTTTGGTCTTCAACAAATTTTAGGTGAGAATATTTAGAACTAAAAAAAAAAAAAAAAAAAAAAAAAAAAAAGACACACAAAAAATATTTTAAAGTACTTCAAAATAAATTAAAACTTAATGAAATTACCTCAATGCCTTTCAATACTAAGTGCTTTGGCCAAGCAACTTGTGATCCAAGAGCATCTTTCAAAATTACCAGCTCATCGCGAAATGGTATAGGAAGAGCAACATGATCTTTACCTCCCAAAATCTTATCAACCCGATCTGGCGTCGGCGTTGTTTGGCCCTAAGGGAACATTGTGCAACTTAGTTTCGGTCCAAGCTCCTCCTATGTAGACTATACCCTTAGCAACAACATTGGACTTGGAACCCACAAACCAAACCTAACTCAGTTCCTAAAATGAATTGTAAAGTCAATGGGTTAATTGCAAATACAACATAAAAACGGGATTAGGGCATTAGTATTCACCTTTCCAAGATCCAATGTATGATTTAAATCTTGGTGCATGACTTGTTACTTCAGCATTTTCCTTTTTAGAATTTTTTGCTGGTATCGGAGAATTAGTCTTTTTGGTCTTCAACTATATCTTTTTAGGTGAGAATATTTAGAACTCAAAAAAATATTTTAAAGTACTTCAAAATAAATTAAAACTTAATGAAATTACCTCAATGCCTTTCAATACTAAGTGCTTTGGCCAAGCAACTTGTGATCCAAGAGCATCTTTCAAAATTACCAGTTCATCGCGAACTGGTATAGGAAGAGCAACATGATCTTTACCTTCCAAAATCTTATCAACTGATACGCATGCATTGTTTGGCCCTAAGGGAACATTGTGCAACTTAGTCTCTGGTCCAAGCTCCACGTAAACCTTACCCTTAGCAACAATATTGGACTTGGAACCCACAGCCAAACTGCAACTCAGGTCCTAATTGTATACAGAGTTTTTAGTAATTAACAATATGAAAATAACGAAGTGGATTAGAAGACTGTGGTGCTAATCAGATTCAAACCTACCTATTATATTAAGTAAAATGTGATAATTTTGCAAGGATTGTGACAACGATACCTTTCCAAGAGGAAGCATAGGATTTGGAAGTGGGGAATGACTTGTTCCCTTAGCATGTACCTTCCTAAAATCAGGTTCAGAGTTTGTTTCCGACAGACGACTCTTCTCTTCCTTGTTCTTCGGCTATATATGTTAGAGAATATTTACAAAATAAAAACAAAATAAGAAACAAAAAACACCCAATTCTAAAGTAGTGTAAACAATATTTAAAAGCTTACTTTACGCTTGCTATGTGCAACACCTAAAGGGGGGATATGGTCTCTATTGTCACTTTTGTGGCTATTCGAAGCAATTTTTTCCGACGCAGGAGAAGTGAGACGATCATTGCAATTTCTTCAATTCTTTTCTTTTTTTCCGTTCTTCCTTTCCCTTTTCTTCTGCCTTTTTTCTTTTTTGTTCTTCCTTTTTCCTTTTTTCCTCTTCCTCATGAGCTTTTCGACTCAATGCACGACATGTTTCTTAGATCCACGCTTTATTAGGCGAAAAGTAATGCGTGTGGGGGTGACTCCATCTCCTACGCCTCTAACACGACCACCGTGTTCGAAGTACCCAATGCCAGAGTGAGTATGCGTCAGAATTCCATATTTTTAAATACATTATTTTTCTATTTATTAATTAATTAAATTATTTATTTTAAAAATTAAATTGGTTGGACTTCGGGATACGTGGGCCTGGTTTTGGGCCCGAGTCGGTGTTGGGCTTGGGTTTCGGACCGAAGTATATAAACACATTGTTTTGGAAAATAGGGTTCAGAGAATAATAAAATAATGAAAATGGAGGCAGAGAGAGAAGTCGGTTTTGTTGGAGAGGTGGAAGCCTTACGACTTCGGACTTCGGAGGAATTCAGTAGGAGCTGTTAATACAGGTGAGTAGCTATTGTTGCTATTTCACCGGATTTATAGTTTTTCTGGTATACCGACAAAATTCTACTGTCAACTGTTTCTATTCATTTTTGGTTTGTTCGGCTGTAGTTATTCGGCGATATTGTCGAATTGATTAAACTAGATAATGTTAGGATATCTTTTGTTTAAGTTATTGGACTGTTGTTTTTTTGAACTGTTGAACTCAAGAGAGCGTCAATGGCGGCTCCTATGTCTGTATGCGTTACGGGGATGTCGGGGGTGTAGTATTTGAAGTTGGTTGTAGAGTGGATTGGGTGCTGTCGAGATTTACATTGGTGGAGTGGTGTTGGGTCCGCTGGCTTCTCGCGATCCGACACTAAGGGCGTCACCTGTCGTTTGATTTTTGATTCGTCGGCTTGAAAGAGTGTGGGTTTGAATGATGGGTTGAAGGGGGTATGTTGGAGTGTGTGAGGACGTCGAGATGGAATTAGAGTGTGCTGTTGGAGCTTGAGAAGCTTTAATGGCGCCGAACGTCCATTACTGTGTTACTGAAGGATTTGTTTTGATGCGTTTTTAAAATTGTTTAAACTGTTTTGTTGTTGTGGGTTGGTTGAATAATGTTTGGAGGTAGGAGATGGAGTCAATAAATCGAGTTGGGGCGTTAATTAAAGTTGTAGGGTTTTTCACCCACACCATTTTCGATGTGTTTGTTTGGGGTGGTGTGTGAAGGTTTTGTGGTGGCCGGTTTTTTGGTGGTGGTGGAGAACTGCTAGAGGAAGGAGATGACCGAATTTGGGCTTGGGCCTGGGTCGGTTTCCTTGGGCCTAAACCTTTTGTTTGGTTGGGCCAAAACTCAAATTTTAGGTGGGCCGAAATCTAATTTAAGTGGTTGGGCCCTTTTCTATTTGTTTTGTAATTTTTGGATCCGGTTTAATTAAAGTTTTGGACCGAACCACTTAAACCGCTTTTGGGCCCGTTTCTAATATTGTTCGGCAGTCCATAGGACTTAAAATAGATCTATTTGGGTCTTTCACTGTTTAGACTTTCGGATTCTGAGGTTTAGGCTTGGCCAGTTGGGTCCGAACCATTACTTTGGTCATGAGCCCATGAGCCATGCACTTTGACCTTAGCCATAAACCATGGCTATGACCCTGAACCTGTCGAACAAGAAAACGACAGTTTGACTTTGACCAGGACATGTTGACTTTGACCATGACATGTTGACTTTGACTTTGACTTTGACTGTGGAATGTTGACTTTTCCAGTTTTTCACATATTTGATTGTATGGACAAATATAGTAATAAAATATTGTCGAGATTATATAATTTTGGTTGTCATTATCTAATTTAGATTTGACGTGAGTAGTGTGTAAAGCGTATAAATATTGGGCTTTGATTGTGGACTTTTGACTGTCTAATTGTGCTACGTTTTATGTTGTATATTATATGGACATATGTAGTAATAAAATACTGTGGAAGCTTGTATATATTTGGTTGTCATTATCTAAGAAAGATTTGACATTGATGTTGTGTATTTTTTACACGTGACGATATTGAGATGTTAGGAGATATTATATTCCTAATACGTTATAATAAAAATGTATGTGGTACGTTGAAGCATTGTGACATGATATAATATCTTTGGGATATTTATATTAATGCAATATCTTGGAGAAATTTATATAAACGCTCCATTATTATATATGTGAGATGCTACTTATGATGAGGTAGCATAGTATTGGTGAATATTTGCCCACCTGTGGTGTAGTGCAATAATATATTGGCACGTGAAAGTATGAAAATGGTTATGAGATATATTGAGATATTTTCTAAATATTGTGGCTTAGTGCAATAAGGTAATTGACCTGCACGTGATATAGTGGAATGATTCTGAGTCATTAATGTATGACACTTGAATAAATTACGTAACGAAAATCCTAGAACCTAGCTACCACAACTCATGTGATTGGCCCTTCTGGCGTTTCAGTTAATCTGAATGGCCTTCGGGCGTAAGTAATGTGATTGGCCCTTCTGGCGTTTCACTTAATCTGAATGGCCTTCGGGCGTAAGTAATGTGATTGGCCCTCCTGGCGTTTCAGTAAAGCTGAATGGCCCTCCTGGCGTAGCCGAATAGTGGCTTGATTATTCCGTTCGCAATATAGAACGAGATGCGCAATATTTTATGCCGAATAGTGGCAGTACTTACATAGATTTGGCTTCCGTGTGAGGATTTACCTGGTGTGCGGCATCCCGCTCAGGGTAGTTACGCACGGAGTGGCTCATTATGTAAGGGGAGGCATGTGGATGTACATGTTCGGCGTTGGGTAGCGATTGTGGTAGCCAGGGAAACTAGGTAAGACATAGATACGACGTGATTTTAGGGACACGCAAAGAAAGCCTTAAATAATCTAATTATGGTAACATGCTTGGTTGGTTATTTGTTTAGTTAGAATCTAAGGCGCCTCGATGGAGGAACTACATGCCTTATTTAGTATGTGTATAGTTTGTTGTGTGGTTAGTGGGAAGTTAAGGCGCCTCAGTGGAGGAACTACCTGCCTTAATTATTATTCTTAAGGTTGTTGTACTAGTTGTTGGAAGTTAAGGCGCCTCGATGGAGGAACTAACTGCCATTATGGATTATTAATATATATATGTATATTATATGTTGTATTTTAGGGCTACTCACACCAGCATTGTTTATAATGCTGACCCGATTTGCACGTTTGCTTATCGGGTGTGTTCATTAAATGAACATAGTTGATAAGTCTTGACAGATTTAGTGATGAAGAAGATTGGTTGCTGCTTGTAGTTTGCGTTAGCGTCGCATTTCAAGATAGGTTTTGTTTTCCCTTAAGGTGATATAGATTTTCAGTTGAGGAAATATTATTTGTATTTTCATTTGTAATTTTAATTAAAGAGTTATTGAAAAGAGATTTGTAACCTAATCTTATTTGATGAATTTTTGTAATGAAGAGGACATTTGTTTAATTGAAATTTTTATTGGTTTTTAATTATCCGCATATTTAAACTGTTTATGGGTTTTTGGGAGTTGAGAGTGCGTCACACCTCGGAGATCGAAGAGTCGGGAACAAATAATGTTTTTCCGAATTCTGTCGAAATTCGGGATTGTGACAGTTTGGTATCAGAGCATTTGGTTAGCTTAGACTTAGGGAAGTCTAAGTGATTCTCGGATCGTGGTTTATGGGTAGTGTTTAAGAAGTAATATTTTCAAAACTATTTCCGCTAGTTGTTTTATTTTTACAAAGAAAATGAAAGAGATATAGAAATAAAGAGAGTCAATATTTTTCTTGATTTTATTGTATGTGTAATGTGTATATTTATATTAGTTACTTGTGGAGTGCATATGAAATGATGTTTTTGTTTCCTTATCATATGAGGAGTAGTTACATTTATTATATGTTACTTATTGACGGATTTGGTCAAAATGATGTGTGCTGCTATAGTGTGGTTTTGTTGTTGGTGATCATTTTCACATGGATTATGGGTTAAGTGCAATAACATGTCTGTGAACGTTGTATTTGAGTGTTACGTTATTGTTCAAGAAACAATAAGATATTTTAATCTACATTGAATGAGTTGTATTAATGGATGACTTTGTGACGTACTGAGTAAGGAACTAATTGCCTCGATGTTGGAGGAACTATCTCGCCTCACTCGTACACTTTGATGGATGAATAATATTTTAGAGTATAAGAAATTAATTTGTTAGATGTGATTAACTATAAATAGAAAAAAAAAATATAATAAAATATACGTGTATTCTTTTTGAGATGTGTATACTTGCGTATACACGTGTATTCTTTTTGAGATGTGTATACTTGCGTATACACGTGTATTCTTTTTTAGATGTGTATACCTGCGTATACATGTGTATTCTGTTTGAGACGTGTATACCTACGTATACACGTGTATTCTTTTTGAGATGTGTATACTTGCGTATACACGTTTTTATATTATTGTATATATAGAGGAACTATTACCGGGTATATGATGATAATAGTGTTTCACCAACATGGCATGATAGATTAATATTGTTAAATTAGTTTCACATTGATTTTGCATATTCGAGTATTCTTACATATATACCTTGATTTATGGTTCATAAATATTACTGTGAGAATATAACTTGGTATGGGTGATATAGTAGAAGTGAGTTTATATTATCCTAAATTTTTTAAAATTTGTGTTATACGGTAACAAGTCTTATTTTAATTGACATTGTATATGAAGATTAATTTTTGAATATTTTCCCCATTTAAAATAATTAGAAATAATAATAATAGTAATGAACGCCGAGTATTTATTCTTAAGGGTTTTGTTTCAGCATATATATGGTTTTGAATACGTGTTATATTTGATCCAGTTGCAAGCATGAATTAGGATTCAAGGGTGGTTTTAAAATTTAATATTTCTGGGAGCATGACTAAAGTAAATATAAAGTTTTATTGTAGTATCAATAACATGAGTGACATTTTGTTTTAAGTGTATCAGGACACTAATTTTCTTTTATGCATGATAATGAAAGACTCCCTAATGTTTTATACAGGGATGAACTTACCCTGTATTATTGATTAGTTAAGTAGAATATTTTATTTTCGTAGAGTTTGCTACGTGTCAAGAAACTGCATGCTAATGAGAAATGATATGTTTATCTTGCGATTTAAGTGACAGTAATAATTTGTTTTAATATAGACAGTTAAACTGTAATAGGTTTTGTAATGGCAGGAGGACATATATTCTGGAATTAATTAAAATAATTAATACCAATGTTATCTTGTTTAAGTTTAATCAACGTGCATTCTTGTATAGGTTCTAAGTTAATAACCAACGTTATTTGTTCGTATAGCTTGACTTCCAAATCTCGGGACGAGATTCTTTTGAGATGTGTATAGCTGTAACGCCCGTATTTTTAAATACGTATTTTTCTATTTATTAATTAATTAAATTATTTATTTTAAAAATTCATCGGATTGGACTCGGGATACGTGGGCCTGGTTTTGGGCCCGAGTCGGTGTTGGGCTTGGGTTTCGGACCCAAGTATATAAACACATTGTTCTGGAAAATAGGGTTCAGAGAATAATAAAATAATGAAAATGGAGGCAGAGAGAGAAGCTGGTTTGCTGGAGAGGTGGAGCGCGACGACTCGGACTCGGAGGAATTCGTAGGAGCTGTTAATATAGGTGAGTAGCTATTGTTGCTATTTCACCGGATTTATAGTTTTTCTGGTATACCGACAAAATTCTACTGTCAACTATTTCTATTCATTTTTGGTTTGTTCGGCTGTAGTTATTCGGCGATATTGTCGAATTGATTAAACTAGATAATGTTAGGATATCTTTTGTTTAAGTTATTGGACTGTTGTTTTTTTGAACTGTTGAACTCAAGAGAGCGTCAATGGCGGCTCCTATGTCTGTATGCGTTACGGGGATGTCGGGGGTGTAGTATTTGAAGTTGGTTGTATAGTGGATTGGGTGCTGTCGAGATTTACATTGGTGGAGTGGTGTTGGGGCTGTCGAAGCTTCGCATCCGACACTAAGGGCGTCACCTGTCGTTTGATTTTTGATTCGTCGGCTTGAAAGAGTGTGGGTTTGGATGATGGGTTGAAGTGTGTGAGGACGTCGAGATGGAATTAGAGTGTGCTGTTAGAGCTTGAGAAGCTTTAATGGCGCCGAACGTCCATTACTGTGTTACTGAAGGATTTGTTTTGATGCGTTTTTAAAATTGTTTAAACTGTTTTGTTGTTGTGGGTTGGTTGAATAATGTTTGGAGGTAGGAGATGGAGTCAATAAATCGAGTTGGGGCGTTAATTAAAGTTGTGGGGTTTTTCACCCACACCATTTTCGATGTGTTTGTTTGGGGTGGTGTGTGAAGGTTTTGTGGTGGCCGGTTTTTTTGTGGTGGTGGAGAACTGCTGGAGGAAGGAGATGACCGAATTTAAGCTTGGGCCTGGGTCGGTTTCCTTGGGCCTAAACCTTTTGTTTGGTTGGGCCAAAACTCAAATTTTAGGTGGGCCGAAATCTAATTTAAGTGGTTGGGCCCTTTTCTATTTGTTTTGTAATTTTTGGATCAGTTTAATTAAAGTTTTGGACCCAACCACTTAACTTTTTGGGCCCGCTTCTAATATTGTTCTCACCGATCCATAGGACTTAAAATAGATCTATTTGGTCTTTTCACTTTATTTTAGACTTTTGGATTCCGGAGGTTTGGGCTTGGCGGTTAGTCCGAACCATTACTTTGGTCATGAGCCCATGAGCCATGCACTTTGACCTTAGCCATAAACCATGGCTATGACCCTGAACCTTTCAAACAAGAAAACGACAGTTTGACTTTGACCATGACATGTTGACTTTGACCATGACATGTTGACTTTGACTTTGACCGTTGACTTTGACTGTGGAATGTTGACTTTTCCAGTTTTTCACATATTTGATTGTATGGACAAATATAGTAATAAAATATTGTCGAGATTATATAACTTTGGTTGTCATTATCTAATTTAGATTTGACGTGAGTAGTGTGTAAAGCGTATAAATATTGGGCTTTGATTGTGGACTTTTGACTGTCTAATTGTGCTACGTTTTATGTTGTATATTATATGGACATATGTAGTAATAAAATGCTGTGGAAGCTTGTATATATTTGGTTGTCATTATCTAAGAAAGATTTGACATTGATGTTGTGTATTTTTGACACGTGACGATATTGAGATGTTAGGAGATATTATATTCTTAATACGTTATAATAAAAATGTATGTGGTACGTTGAAGCATTGTGACATGATATAATATGCTGGGATATTTATATTAATGCAATATCTTGGAGAAATTTATATAAACGCTCCATTATTATATATGTGAGATGCTACTATGAGGTAACATAGTATTGGTGAATATTTGCCCACGGGAGTGTGGTGTAGTGCAATAATATATTGGCACGTGAAAGTATGAAAATGGTTATGAGATATATTGAGATATTTTCTAAATATTGTGGCTTAGTGCAATAAGGTAATTGACCTGCACGTGATATAGTGGAATGATTATGAGTCATTAATGTATGACACTTGAATAAATTACGTAACGAAAATCCTAAAACCTAGCTACCACAACTCATGTGATTGGCCCTTCTGGTGTTTCAGTTAATCTGAATGGCCTTCGGGCGTAAATAATGTGATTGGCCCTTCTGGCGTTTCAGTTAATCTGAATGGCCTTCGGGCGTAAGTAATGTGATTGGCCCTCCGGCGTTTTGATGAAAAGCTGAATGGCCCTCTGGCGCGAGTTAAATGGTGGCTTGATTATTCCGTTCGCAATATAGAACGAGATGCGCAATATTTTATGCCGAATAGTGGCAGTACTTACATAGATTTGGCTTCCGTGTGAGGATTTACCTGGTGTGCGGCATCCCGCTCAGGGTTGTTACGCACGGAGTGGCTCATTATGTAAGGGGAGGCATGTGGATGTACATGTTCGGCGTTGGGTAGCGATTGTGGTAGCCAGGAAACTAGGTAAGACATAGATACGTCGTGATTTTAGGGACACGCAAAGAAAGCCTTAAATAATCTAATTATGGTAACATGCTTGGTTGGTTATTTGTTTAGTTAGAATCTAAGGCGCCTCGATGGAGGAACTACATGCCTTATTTATTATGTGTATAGTTTGTTGTGTGGTTAGTGGGAAGTTAAGGCGCCTCAGTGGAGGAACTACCTGCCTTAATTATTATTCTTAAGGTTGTTGTACTAGTTGTTGGAAGTTAAGGCGCCTCGATGGAGGAACTAACTGCCGTATGGATTGTGTATATATATGTATATTATATGTTGTATTTTAGGGCTACTCACACCAGCATTGTTTATAATGCTGACCCGATTTGCATGTTTGCTTATCGGGTGTGTTCATTAAATGAACATAGTTGATAAGTCTTGACAGGTTTAGTGATGAAGAAGATTGGTTGCTGCTTGTGGTTTGCATTAGCGTCGCATTTCAAGATAGATTTTGTTTTCTCTTAAGGTGATATAGATTTTCAGTTGAGGAAATATTATTTGTATTTTCATTTGTAATTTTAATTAAAGAGTTATTGAAAAGAGATTTGTAACCTAATCTTATTTGATGAATTTTTGTAATGAAAAGGACATTTGTTTAATTGAAATTTTTATTGGTTTTTAATTATCCGCATATTTAAATTGTTTATGGGTTTTTGGGAGTTGAGAGTACGTCACACCTCGGAGATCGAAGAGTCGGGAACAAATAATGTTTTTCCGAATTCTGTCGAAATTCGGGGTGTGACAACGTCTTTAGTACCCTCAACCTCTAAAGTTCCTTCCTTGACCTGCGTTTGATAATCATCCTACAAGATAATGAGAGTGTGGATGTAGACTTATCAGTCACCCAAAACCACGTAGCAGAAAAACAAAGGCAAGATTTGAATTAATAAGAGGGTTGGTCACAACCATAATCTACACCTTGTTTATTGTTTCTAAGCAAGTATCTCGAGCAACCCATCAAAAATTTCTCAAAAGTGTTTTCACCCTCTCAGTTGAACTTTGATTCATACAGTGGACTTAATAATCACACAAATGTTTCTCAAAATAAAAAGGAGTTTTATGACACCCTACTGAAGTGATTTTGAACCCTCCCCCCCCCCAGATATCCATTCTAGTTGTGTAGCGTGCATGGGGGCAGCATGAAAAGGAGTGCAAGTGGGTAACTTTTATTCATAAAATTTTCCATGTACCATTCAAGAACTGCCCCTTAGTATAATAAGCTAAGCAACATGATCCAATATAGAAAGTAAAACAAGAGAAGCAAATCATCACCTTGGTCAATGTGGCACCTTTCTACTGCCTCTATATTGTAACCTTATTATTACTATTAATATAACATTCACACTATACTAGGAAGTATACTAGACTGAAACGTACTATTCTCTCTGCAACTTCCTTGGTAGCATCATTTGCATAGTTACCATCTTTGCCTTGGAGGGAAAGTTGCCACCCATAAGACCTGTCCTTTCCAATAAATGATGCGCCCTCCTCTTGTCTCTGTTTTGAAGTATATAGCACATCAAATAATAACAAATTAGAGGAATGCAATATTACATAAATAATAACAAATTAAAGGAATGCTATATTACATATCAAATAACAAATTAGAGGAATGCTATATACATTTACTTACCTTTTCTCCACGCGATTAGCAATACTCATCCCGCCTCGCTCGGGTGGTTAAACTTCTTTGCTTTCGGCCAAGTAGATTGCACTTTGCTAAGATTCTTACAAATTAAAAAATAAAAATAAATACATGTTATGTACTAGAGCTGTTTAAACCATTTCTTGAAATAATACTTTAGCTGGAAGTAGTTTTGAATGAGAAAAACATTCCTATAGGCCCTTAAAGTGATTAACTCAAGAAGATAACTCGTACGTCTATAGGAACAATTACTGATATGGGATTGTAAAATGGCAGTGGGTTATACACTCAGAAAACCTCAATATCCAGCAGACATCCCAGAAAACCTCAAGGTAATAGCATAGTGAGATACATGAATGCGGTATATAGCAAATAAAGAGAACAAGCATAACAGCCTAACGTGAATGCGGACGATAGCTTTTGTTCTCTCTCGCCCCCTAGTAGCTAGTTTTGAGTTCCCTTCCTCTAGTAGCTAGGGCTGCTTCTAGTAGCTAGATTGTTTTGGTTTGGAGTTTGGTGGGACGATGTGATACTCAAGTATTCCCCTCAGATCGGGTACTCTTTCCCGATCGAACAGGGGAGCAGGACTAGCAATGACAAATATGAAGATAGAGGGAAAGAGTACCGCCAAGAAGGTACCGCCTGTGGGTCCATCCAGCGGCTGCCGCTTAGGCCAAATGGGGGCCACAAATCGACCTCGAGACCGATCTTTGGGTAGCTCCTTATATTGGGGATACTCCGAGCTTCATTAGTTCACAACATGGAGGCCACGTGAGGCAAAGGCATCGGGGTGCCTATTGTCAAGTCGGGAAGCCGGAATATCCCGAATCGCTGGAAGTGGCCGGGTAGAGAGCCCCTTAATCCGGTCAAGGTGGGTAGCCATTCGCTCGATCCTTGTACCTACCCCCAAGTTTGTTGACAATGAGCTGAGTCATCGAAGACAGTTAGACTCGAGATGCCGAGCTCTCGAGCCATGTTAAGCCCGAAGACTTTGTAATTACTCGATCGTGGTAAGAAGTAAGGCCTAAGCTTCTTTAGCCGAGAACACTAATGCGAGGGATCTCTTTTTTCGATCTAGGAGTACCTCGCCTCTGCGAAAGCGTAGTTCGGTGACGAAAGTACACCTGATGTTGTTCTCTTGGGTAGTAATTCAATGTATTGTCGAAACCATATAAAACAAAGATAAAACATTATCAGCATTGAGGATCACTACCATTTGGAGGAGGGAAACTTCATCTTGATGCTTTGGCTAAGGCGGGGCATCTCTACAACCGAATGAAGCTACCCGACAAATGGCGACCTACATGGTTGGTTGCAGAAGTAGGAAGCACCTTTGATAGGCTTTTTAGATTTGATTAATTGTATCCCACCCTATAGATATAAATAGTAGTAGATGCAGTTTAGCTTGAATCCTAGCGAGTGCATTGACCTGCTAATCTCTTTGTACTCAATGTACATTTCACTTTCATTTTTAACAGAATTTATACTTACAAAGCATAAAAAAAAGGGTTAACTCCCCCTAAATGAGCTAATTAGGAGAAAAAAATGACTAGGAATAGAGTTTGGCTTTTAAAAAAAAAACAAAGTTTGAAACTACAATCACAAAGGTCGAGGAGAGGTCGAGAGGAAAAACCAAATCTAGAAACGTAATGCTTCTAATCCTTTTGTCCAATCCAATTTTCTTTTTAAGGTGCCATTGATGGAACTTTTCTTCTCGCTATGCATATAAAGCATATATAACCTATGAGTTCTGTTGCAGCTAGCTACTGGTTGATTGTGTCTAATGTTTCTTTTAGCTTGGTTCATGAAGTTATAACCAAATTAAATTGTTAGTGTCTAAGAGTCTATCTCTAGAGATGATCATAATTAACCTTGGCCTCAGTATCAAATTTCAAGCACTTATGAAACCCATCGCTAGTCGACCATTTCATTTTGGCCTCATATTTTCATGCACTAGTAGTAACCCCTATTCAAGTATTCAACTAAAAAATTCCAAATGCAAACAAACACGTAAAATATCGATCACATGTTATTGGTCTCCATGCAAAACAAGAAAAAAGGTGGCAAATATCGTTTGGTATTTCGCTTCAGTCCTCCACTTACACAAGTTTCAATACTCCCTATTTTAACTTTTTTTGAAAATCAGTCGACCGTTAAAGCTAGCTGCGTAAAAAGAGTTGAGTCATGGTGGCAACACCGAGGAAGAGACAACGACTTTTAGAACAAACACCGAAAGTTCTAAACAAATCAAACACAACAAACCATAAGGGACACAAATCTCAATCTACCAAAACATCTAATGATGCTTCCGCCTTCGGGTATACTTCCTAGTATAGTGTGAATACAAACTCCCACAGAATTCTAATCATCTAGACATAGATTTAGTTATTATAAATTTAGACGAATATCATTTTGTCACATTCTCGCACAATTTCAGTCAAAGCAGACCCTTGAACTCGGTAAGCATGATTAAACAATGGCGGACTTGAGCGTGAATACAAAGGGCAGCAGCAGAGAAACTCGACAAGGAATACAAAGGGTAGCAACAGCAAATGAAGACGAACCAAACCAAATGACAAATCTAAAGTAGAAGCATAGAGATAAAAGCGAGACTTTTATCAAGGTAATATGGAGATAACAGTATAAACACTTAGTCATGCCAACCGATAACTCGGAAGGGGAGACTACAACAGCTAAGGATGACATGCAACCAAGAACAGATGATACAAGGGAATCCACCTAGAATCTTACAAGATAAATTCTCGCAAGCTCTCTTGTATGATCAACCCTACTGAATCTCAAAAAAAAAGAAACCACAAATCAACAAAATCCACTCAAACTAAACTTGGCCTTCTCGCCACAAGTCCAACCTCCCCAGCATGACCTCTTTGCTTTGAATCCACCAAAGACATGGATACTAGCCTCTTTAGGACTTTCAAGAAACTAAGACGGTAAAACAATAGCTTGCATGCATGTACAAACAAAAGCAAAATAAAATTAAGAGAAATACGCACCAGAAATTCGTGTAAGTCTACTTTTTACAAAAGTATCCCAATCTTCTTGACTGACACTTTTCTATACAACTTTGGTATTTTCTTGAGTCTCTTCGGTTTATTCTTAAAAGGTAAGATGTACCGCCTAGTAAGACGAGACTTGAATGCTTTCCACAACCTGCCCATCGCGACTTGTAATGAATAGATCTTTCGCTTGTGTCCAACTTAAATTTTTCCTATTTGTAGGTAGCATATTAGTTAATCATGTAAACAAAATGAAATTAGCTTATAAAGCATTAGATTAATGTACCTTCAAAGAGATCCACAAATTTTTCTTCAATGTTGGTGATACATCTTTCCAATTAGTTATTGTAATCCTTACTCTTGCCCTCACCAAGTAGCCTCCATAACTACCGATGTCAGTTCCACCTTGACCAATTGGTTGCCCAGATTCATTATAAACAACTCCTTGATATTCACCCTTTTTCAATTTTTTTATTTTTACACACTTTGCCGCTCTTCTGACTTTCCTTTTTTTTTCTTGAACCTTTTGCTACTGCCTCGTCAACTTCCATATCTTTTGAGCCCGACCGCTTCTCTGAGTCTGAATGGTCTTCAAAGCCATCTTCCTAGTTTGAATGCCCTTGTGAACCATCTTTGGAGTTCGAATGATCTTCTGAGCCATCTTCTCGAGTCTGAATTCTCTTCGGAATTTGAATACTCTTGTGATTCTGAATGCTCTTCTGGATCCATGAGTGTACCTGTAAAGACCATTTTTGTTTTTGCAAGGTTTGTCAATATATATATATATATATATATATATATATATATATATATATATATATATATATATATATATATATATATATAAAGCTTCCACCAAGTAGGTCTTTAATTGTTTAGAAATGTAAACATGCAAATGTAAACAGCACTAGTCATCTCAGTTTAGCTGTAAGTTTAACACAAAAACTTGAAACATTCTTAAAACCTGATAAAAAAACAACAAAAAAAATAAGAAAAAGAAAAGTAAAGTCCCATAATGACTAGTAAGAAGTCTTATTTAACTTAAAGAAAAACTCATTCGGGCTCAACCCAAATCCCTTCACAATTTTCACAAGCATAAGGCAATGGCAATTCATTAGCTAAATCAAAGGAGTCAATAGTTGGTAGCGCCTTGTCTGTAATGGAATCATCATCGAACCCAGCATCATCGTTCTTATTGCGATAGTCTCTTTCAGGAGTTGCAAGGACAACTGACCATCCCAAATTTAGTTGGTCACTCACATAAAAAACTTGCTTGGCTTGGGACGCTAAAATAAAAGGGTCGGACTTATGGCCAACTTTACCAAGTTGCACAGATGTGAAACCCAATTCATCAACCTTAATGCCTCTCTTGCTGTCAACCCAATCACACTTGAAAATAGGAATCTCAAAGGTCAAGTAATCCAACACCCATACTTCAGTAAGCACACCATAAAAGCACATATCCGAAATTACAGGATTCTTGTCCTTGGCACTAGAAATCTGCATTGTTGAGGCCACTACACTGACTCCACTGTTTTGGTTGACTAGTTTAGCTTCTCGGTCCTTTGTGTGATAGCGAAAACCCTTAACTTCATATCCGGAATATTTTAGCACATCTAGACTAGGTCCCATGGCCAAAAACTGCAACGTGTCGGAGACTTTGTTATTTAGTATGTCTTGCTCTTCCTCAACCTGGTTCTCAAACAATGTTAAGAACAGTGTTTTAATTTTTTAAGTAACAATAGAGTGTTAACAAAACATACCTTTTGGCTTCAATTAATAAAGGTGCGATTATGCTCAGATTTTATCCATTTTACACCCTTGCGATGATTTTGGAGCCTTAGGTAGTCCATATGCTCCCTTTTATGTTAATAATTAAAAGAATACAAGTATTAACTACCAGCTCCCTTATGGAAACGTTGGAGATAAACATCTAGTTAAATTGAACTATTGTGCGTTTATCTACTTACTTGATATAAGGCTGAACTTCTTTCATGTTTTCCAACACATAAAGATGTGCTTGTTGCCAGGACTTCTCATCAACTTCAACAATATGCGAACCCCCAATCGGTCTTCCACTGCAAATTGTATCTCCATCTTCCAAATCATTGTCTGTCATGTTTCTTGTGGAAGGAACTCCAATTGCATCTACTTCACTCAAGAATTCAGCATAAAACTCAATAGCTTCTTCTGCAATATAATTCTCCGCCATACATCCTTCTAGACGGTTTCGATTCCTAACATATCCCTTTAACACCATCATGTACCTAGAAAGTTTTTTAAAGATTTAAACCTTTGATACGTGCATTGTGAGACATTTAATAAATAAATTAAAAAATCATTCACTTACCTCTCAAAGGGATACATCCATCGGAAAAAAAACTGACCACATAGCTCGACCTCCCCTACAAGATGAACTCACAAATGCACCATGATGTCGAAGAATGATGGTGGGAAAAATTTTCTAACAAACACAAAGTTACCACCAAATCTTTCTGAATATTATCCAATTTCGACACATCCACTATTTTTGTGCAAAGAGCATTAAAGAAGAAGCATAACCGAATAATGGTATACCTCACATGCTTTGGCAACACCGATCGACGCCACAGAAGAAGTTGTTGCATTAGTCGGTGGCAATCATGAGATTTAAGACCATATAATTTCAAATCTTTCATTGAAACACAAGATTTGAAATTAGAACAATATCCATCCGAACCTTCAGTTCAAAACAAATGTGTTGCAAACTTCCTCTTTCTCTTCTCTAGATAATGTATAACATGTCTTTGGCGTAGGTAGAATCTTGTCCCTCTCTTCTCTGGTGCTAGTTCTTCCCTTAAGTGCATCTCTACAAGGTCAAGTCAGCTTTGAAGTGAATCCTTTGTTTTCAATGGAATGTTAAGCAAAGTCCCAATGTTTTTCTCAATATGCATGACATCCAAGTTATGTCTCAAAAGCAAATGTCTCCAGTAAGGCAACTCAAAAAATATAGATCTCTTTTTCCAGCGACCTTCCTCATGATTTTTGTGTACACCATCAGTTTTCCTCCGCTTTGGTGTTTCGTATCCTTAGAACTTATTTGCTCCTTTCCCCTTTTTTTTTCTTTGAACCTTTGGACCTAATTCGCGCCTTCTCCTTCTTTGATTTTTTTGACTTTCTAGCACTTTCTGGTGGCTTTCCCCATGAATTTTTGAAATGCTCAACTTTTGTGAAGATTTGCACCCCGTTCAATGATTCTGGACTTGATCGCAGGTCTTGCTTACCATTAAATGGTCTTTTCTCCTTTCGCTACGGATGGTTTTCTCGGAAGCCATCTCCCCGTGTGCCCTGGTATACATTCTTCTTGCCGTGTTTCAATCTAATAGAATCTGTATTTTCCCTCGCATACCGGACAAGCAAGATACCCTTGACAAGCATAAACCAAATTTAAGTTTCCAAAGGCGGAAAATCATTGATTGTCCACAATAGCACAGCCCTAAGTATAAAGGATTCTTGCTTATAGGCATCTTATACCTCAACACCGAAGCTGCCATAACAACCTAAGATCTTCAATCAAAGGTGCAAGATAAACATCAATGTTGTTACCGGGTTGGTCTGCGGACTGATATCAACAATGTTAACATTAAGAACTTTCTTCATGCACAGCCATGGTGGCAGGTTGTAAGTCGCCAATATAATGTGCCAACAACTATGTATGCCGCTAAGAGAACTGCGGTGGATTAAAGCCATCGGTTGAAAGTGCAAACCAAAGACTTCTCGAATCAGCTGCAAACTCTGGCCAAGATTGATCGACGTGTCTCTATGCTTGGGAATCAGCTGGGTGACTCATTTGACCATCAACTACCTCTCTTTCATTCGCATGCCATACCAAATTCTTCGCCGTTTCAACAGATTGAAACATTTTTTTAAGTCTAGGGATTATTGGGAAATACCATAGTACTTTTGCTGGAACACTATAATTTTGGTCAGGATTATTCTTTTTCACCTTATACCTTGATGCTCCACATGTAGGACAAGTAGTTCTATCCTTGTTTATTAAACCTCTATAGAGAATACAATCATTGGGACATGCGTGAATCTTCTCATGCTTTATTCCAAAAACAGACAAAGTTTCCTTCGCCTCTCTCATGGTCAAAGGCAGCTCATTGCAATCTGGGAGCATATGCTTAAACAGAGCCAACACCATAGAGAAGCTTTTATCAAACCACCCACTCATTGCCTTCACATTGAAAAGTTTAACCAGAGATGATAACTTGGTATATTTTTTACACCCGTCGCATAAAAGGTAAATCCGCCTTCTTCAATCGGTTCACAAAGTTTTTCGTGGTTCCCCATGAAAGTCTCCCCGAGTGGCCTCAAACATTTTTTGCGATGTTTGCGGCCTCATCTAGTCCACCCTCATCAAAACCTTCCTCCGACTCCCCTACTCGATGTCGACTCCTTTGGAGCATCTTCCCCATGCCACACCCATGTGCAATACGCTTGTTCAATCCTTTTCGCTCTCGGATGACGCCCCACCTCCACTATATCAAATTCGTACATATTCCCACATTCAATGCATGGATTAGGGTATACAATTCTTACGCTTTGCATTATCAAAAGCAAATGTAAGAAACTGATTAACGCCTTCTACATATTCAGTAGAAAATATATCTCTCGACATCCATGACTTGTCCATCTCAAAGGCTACCAAAACAAAATACGATAAGTCCTTATCATTTACAAACAAGCAAATACGAAAATAGAGTTAATCAAAAAATATAGTCTAGTTTAAAATTAAAAACAAAAAATCATGTTAGATAACCATTTGTGAAACCCTCAGATAGCCCCTAAAGTAAACCTTCGTTCATAAACCAAAAAAAACTAAAAACACTAATCGACCACCTCAAATCGTGAATAAAGCACAAATTGTAAAAAAAAATCCAAATCAAATGAAAACCCATACCTTACTTGATTTAACTGGATATTGTTGTTCGAGAAAAGTGTGAACACGTAGAAATCCTAATCACAATCAATTGAAATTCCCCTGTTCCAAAAAAAATATTGGTATAGAACTCAAAAACCAAAACTTTTTACTGCAACAAATTCAAAATCGAATAGAGATAAAGAACTAACATTGTCTGTCTTCAATTACCGAACTGAATTTTGGAGAGGTAGTAAGTTTTAGATGGAGAATGAGTGAAGAGAGAGTCGTGAGGAATTGATTTAGGTTGAGAGAGTGAAGATAGAGTCACGAAGTGTGTTTAGAGTTTGAGTTTGAAGGAAGCTCGCGAAAGTGTTTTTGTTTTTCGTGTTTGTATACTTAGAGAATTTGAAGAGTTTGAACGAAAGCGGGAGTTGAGTGAACGTGGGTGTGTCGTGTTTTTTTGTTTTTAGTGGAGTTGTGGGCATGAACCAAAAACTACCTAGGTCATATAATGGGTCAAACGGTCACTTAAGAGTCGGATAATACGTAACTATTTTAGTGAAATAGTCACAAATAGTTCTCCACACATATACACCTTCTTTAGAAAAAAACCATTTGTGACCGTTTCGAAAACGCACGTCACTAAAAAAAAACTTTTAAAACAGTCACAAAACCTTTTTTTTCCATTTGTGACCGTTTTCAATCGTAATCAGCCACAAATACCATTTTAAAACAGTCACAAAAAGCCTTTTTTCTACTAGTGAAAACTCAAAACTAGATCTAGAATATCTCTCATGGCTACCTTCTATCCAACCTAACTATCCCTTAAGAGCTAAGTCTTGTGTGTGGAAATGGAGGAGACCAGATCCACATTTTCGTGCATGGGCTGGAAAATCGAGCCCAAAGCCCAATTTCTTCAGTCCACAGAGCCTTTTTCATCTGGCTTTGACTTCAACAGACTTTTCGTCCACTTCTGATCTTCTGATTGAGTCAAGGTTTGGACCATTGGAAAGCTCTTTCCGATCTGGTCGTTTTGACATAAGGTATGCCCAATTCTGAGGCATGAGTCTAAAGATACGGTCGTCGGAAGTTTTGCTGACTTTTGTGTGCTGTTTCTACCCGCGTTGACTTTGACTTTTCAGCTTTTGACCGGGCTTTACAAATGCTTTTTCTCCTTGAATCTTGGCCTTTAATCATAGAACTTCTTAGCAACCAACCCTTGCTCCTTTATCTCGCCAAAGTGGCACATTTCTACACATAATTGACTTCAATGCCTGAAATACATAAAAGCACGTAATCAGCATTAACTCTTATTTATTACTCGCATAATTGGTCTAAAAGTATTATTGTTAAGGGGTTAAAACTACAGTTTTGGGCTCTTATCAACTACCTTATCATGCTGAAATTTCATGAACTAAAATAGGCATACCACTGTAAAAATTATTAATTAGGCCTACTGATTGGTTGTAATTTAGGGTGAGGTTTATAGAAGTTCACCAAAGATGTCCTAATAAACTAGGAATGGTTTTTATGAAAGATTAGGGTGTGAAACTTTCTTTTTGTGGTTTTAACTTTGTCTTGTGATTAACTAAATGAAAACTTGTTGAATGATGTTTGAAAGATTAAACTAATTATTTAAAACATGTTTTGAATGGTTTGTATGGAAGGCTAGTGATTAAAACATGATAGGAATGGTTATAATGAATGAGAAAATGTTTTAGAACAACTTCTAATCATTTGATGGATTTGCAAATTATTAAAACATTTTTGTGAAGAAAAGATGTTTGAAAACAAGTTGTAGTAAAGAACTAATGATTGAAGCAAGATTGAAATAAAGAAAAGAACTTTGTATTTGAAATAAAGCTTGAAGCTTGAAATGGTAACAATAGAAAATAAGATAAAGCAAATAAAACTTAAATCTACTCTAAACCTATTCCTACTCCTATCTAATTTACACTACTCCTAAAAATGTAAAAGATAGCTTTCTCTCTCTCCATATTTTTCTTTTTTGTAGGGAACCTTTACATGATTAGAGATTTGCCCTCTTCCCTCATCTTTGTGACAACACATCACTTTGTTTTTGTTTTTTTTTTTTGCTTTTACTTTATACTTTATGGATTACTTTTCAAATACAAATACTAGATAAGATAATTCATCTTGTAGACTTTTGAGATGAGGACAAGTCTTTTAAGCCTTTGAGAATTAATCTTCGGTCCTTGAGTTTATCGTTGACTTTTTGGCTTTTTTCCCAATAAGCTTTATTAGTCTTCGTAAGATGTTCTATTTAAGCTCCTTTTGGCACTAAAATTCCTCCTTTAAGATATTTCATCTAAAATAGGCTTGTAATCTGAAAAAGCAATAAGAACATAAGTTTCCCACATTATTGATCATGACTAAAATGAAGCATTATAAGCAGATAAAAACGCATATTTAAGTTTGATCACCTACCCACTTGCCCAATATACCAAAATTGAAAATATATGCGAAAAAACTGAAAATCTGACACACTCTAATGAATATGACATTTATGACAAATTGGAGCCTAATTAGCAAACATGCTATTCACAAAATTTGTTCAAAACATGATTTTGCTTCAGCCATCGCAGACCTAAACTTATTTTAATTAGTGTGTAATATATGAGCAGATTTTTTCAGAGTTCCCATAAAAACTAAAATTCCAACACACTGTTTTGAATCTGACATTTCTGACAAATAGGAGCTGAATTAGCAAAAATGTTATTTCACAAAACTTGTTCAAAACATGAATTTTCTTTTGCCATCGCAGACCAAAATTCATTTTAATTATCCATATCGTACCGTAACTTATGAGAAAATCTTTTCAAAGTTCTATTTTTTTCTTACAATTTTCCATAATGAATGTTTATCATAGATATTGACAATTTTCTTAGACTCTTAAGCTTAATACTGACTCCACAGCAACAAACAATAATAAAATATTTAAATTACATAATGCTTACACACTATCATTTCATAATCAATACAACGTAGAATAGCTAGAAATAAAAATATAACTCTATATGATGTTAAATTTGTCTCAATCACACAATATATAGCATCAAATTATGGATATTCATGCAAGAAATTAAATTCACTTCATACTTCATACCTATAAGGGACTAATATACACAACTAGTGTATATTATACATGTGTCCAACATAACTCATCACAGAACACTTTTCTTCACGAGCTCGTAATAGCTCTCTCTAGAACGAACCAACGACTTCCAAAGAAGATTGTCAAGCAATTCGATCGAATACTTATTCACGAACTGCCAACTTAATGTGATACCGGTCAGCAACGTACGTGACAACTATCTTCATCAAGATCAGAGCTTCAGCCACGCTCATCAATGCTTCGTCATTACTCTCCATCAATGCTCCATAAAGTCTCACATTAACAAGACCTTACATCCCCCAACTCTCTCTATGAGTTGAAGGAACTCTCCGATCCATTTGCTCTAGGCTCTGCACCCCATACTCCATGTTCAATCCTCTCTAGATCCGCTCTAAACAGGATCTTCTCCACTCTCCATCTCACATCAGAGAACCTAATTCAAATATGAACTACGTCTAACTTGATTCCAGTTCACCGGAGAACTACTGGATACATAGGTGCACAGACCCGAGCCCAGTTATATCCACATTCAACCCCAATTTCCTCAATTTTTCTCAGAATTCTAATGTTCTACACAAAATTGACATTTTCAATACCCCAATCAATAACCTAACAAATTAAATTCTAAGATTTATATCGATACTAAAATAATAACAATGAATAGAACAATTTAATCACTAAAATTAAAATTAAAAAAATAAAATAAAACTACTCACCTTGAACATTTACAACAAGTTCTCTTGTGTCACACATCTCCAAACCGACAAAACAAACCCTTCTCTAAACAAAATCGACACAAGAGACTTTGTTGTGTTACTTTTGGGTAGAACTGTCACAATTGGTTTTTAAGAACCGACACAACAAGCCTTTTTTTTAGTAGTGGTTGCATCATTTTCTATCATAACAAATGAGGACCAACTAATGGCAAGTAATTAAGAAAATCTAATTTTAGGCCCCCAAGCATAGGGCTGGTCATCGAGTCGAGCTATTCGTGAGTAACTCGAGCTCGGCTCGTCGAAGGCTCGACTCAAACTCGTTCGTACAAAAGTATGAGTCGAGCTTGAGCTTAATTTAAAGCTTATTCTAGATAGCGAGTAGATCGAGTTCGAGTAGCTCGCGAGCTACTCGTTTTATAAGCCCATACGTAGTATATAATTTATAATTTATACGATATTTTATACTTTATACCCAACTATAATTTACAATTTATACTAGTTTTAATGTTTTATATACATTTTTTTCGAGTTTGAGCTTGAGTTCGAGTTCGAACCTGAGCTCGAGCTCGAAGTGTAAAACGAGTCGAGCTCGAGCTATTAGTATAACTAGGCGAGTCGAGCTTGAGCTTCAATATTAAGCTCGAATGCGAGTTCGAGTTGAGCTTCTACATGTGCGAGTCGAGCTCGAGTATAGCAAAACTCGACTCGGGTAGCTCGATGACCAGCCATACCCAAGCAGCTCACTATCATGCTCAAAAAGAAAAATTGTCCTTCAAAACAAAAAAGATCTTCAAAACAAATAAGATGTAACAAAATATAATCATTCACATTCAAATTTATGGTTTTAAGGCAATTATAGGTCGCTCCCCAAAACAGTTCGGACGAAATTTATTAATGCATAAATTTTTATTAGTACATTATTCGGTAGCAGATTACAATTACTTGATCCAAACTTGATATTTTTTATGTCAAATTTCAATTTGGACCTAGCCTATTATTCGGAAAACATATAACAATTCCCTGATAGAAACTTGATATTTTGTGCATCGTTTTTTTCTTTGGATATAATGTTCAACCTAAAAAAAACGTTGAGACGATTCTTTGACCAAACTCGATCCGAAAAGTTATGGTACACCGTTCCCAATAGCAGTGTGATTGCCAAACTACTTTTTCTTGAGTAGGACAAATAAGTCTGCATAAATTCTATTTTCAGGATTATAAAAGTGTGAATACTCTGCAAGTTTATCAGCAAACAGGGCAAACAGCTCATCGGTGATCTCGGCTCCAAAGTTTTTACTGATTAGGCCTTCCAAAACAGCTCTGTGATGCATGCTAGTTGTTTGCGCGTCAAGCCCAACTTTGGTTTTCAGTAGCTCTAGCCTTTCAACGCCAAAACACCCGTTACTTTTGATTGCCTTTTCAAACTCTTTAACTGATGGAGCGTAACCAGGCACATTGAAGGAATCCACTTTACTTTCGCTCACCAGTCCCTGGTGTTTGATAACAAAAATGCAGCAAATTCAAAATTCTAGTCAAGAAACATGTATGGTGGTTTGGTGCTATAATTGCTTACACCAAATTAAATATAATGTAACTCCTTAATTAATTGCCACAAAAAATTTAACTTCTTTAAAACCCAAAGAAACATGAAATGTGTCCTTGTGGAGGATTAAAAATTAGAACATAGAGAAATACTAGCAAGCTACCAATCTCTGGAACACGCCACATGTTGGGTTTGTAGAACCGTCGAGCTTTGCTCCGGTGATGATAGCGAGGAACTGATCTGACCAACTTTAAGAAGTTTGGACGGCCCAAGAGAACCAACCGAGATCCATGCACATTTCTTCTATCCTGTTTCGAAGTCGGCCTGATGTGACCAACCTTGAGAAGTTTGGATGGCCCAGGTGAACCAACTGAAATTCGTCTTGACGAAATATTGTGAAATTTTGACAGTTTGTCGAAATTTCAATAACCAAATCCACATTCTCACGAAATTTTCTCCCCACCTATATAAATAAACTTATGGTTAGGGTTGAGATAACTTTGAGATATTCATTTCATGGGAATTGTGGGAGCTCTATTGAGCTAGGATTTGAGTGAGGCCTCTTGTTCTTGATTCTAGATACCTCTTGTAAACTCTCCAATCTTTACTATAAAGAAAACTCGACTCTTGTGTGGACGTAGGTAACATTTACCAAACCACCTTAAATCTTTGTGTCTCTTTGCATTTACTTCCTTATTTATTGTTTGCTTGTTGTGTGTGATGATAAATTAGTGGTTTTGCTTTGTTGAGTTTGTTATGATAACTACCAAAGTCTTAGGTGGGTAATTTCCTTAGTGTGATCTCCAAGTTGAAATCATTTGGGATAGAAAGTAACTAGGTTGAGGTGTGACTTTCTAGTGAAATCTCCCAACAAGTGGTATCAGAGCCGTTAGGTTGAATCATTGTATACAAGGTGTGTGAGAAAAAATCACACTTTTAGCATTCAGAGCTAGGTGTTTGAAGAAATTCCTCTGAGAGGTTCTCTACCGTTGTTTTGGTTCAGTGGAAGTCATGACGACCGACAAAGAAAACTACAAGATAGAGAAGTTTGATGGAACAAACTTCGGCTATTGGAAGATGCAAATTGAGGACATACTCTATCAAAAGGATTTGATGGAAACTTTGATAAGTGAGAAGCCCGATGAGATTTCGCAAGGCATATGGGATTTGCAAGATAGAAAGGCATTGGCCACAATCCGATTGAGTCTCTCGAAGTCGGTAGCCTTCAATATTAAAACCGAGAAGAAGGCGAAATCTCTCATGGAGGAACTTAGTACCATGTATGAACAACCCTTGGCTGCGAACAAAGTCTATTTGATCACCAAGCTGTTTAGTATAAAAATGTCGGAGGGGACCTCCTTCAAGGATCACCTAAATGAATTCAACCAAACTAAGGACCAATTGGAGTCGGTTGAGATTACATTTAGTGAGGAGGTGCTAGCATTGGCGATACTTGGATAATTGCCTCCAAGTTGGAAGGCGACTATGGCAGTTATTAGTGGCTCTGCAGGAATGACCAAGTTGAAGTTTGAGCACACTGTTAGTATGGTACTAACCGAGGAAATCCGAAGACAGGATTGTCCTTTATCTTCGGGGTCAGCATTGAGCACTAAAAGTAGAGAAAGAAATTCATACAGGAGTTGTGGTAAGAAAAAGTGGAGGGGGAGATCGAAATTTCAAGCCTCCCGATTGCAAAACGTTGAACACAATCCTTGAGATATAAGTGAAGTTGTATATTATAATTGTGGTAAGCCTGGCCACTATAGTAACAATTGCCCGACACCAAGAAACAACAACAACATTAATAAGAACAAGAAAAAGAATCAATAAGCTGATATTGTTGAGATGGTAAATGATACTTTGATATGTTCGATGGAGCATAAGAAGGAGTCTTGGGTACTTGATTTCGACGCATCTTTTCATGCTACCTCACATCGAGAGTTCTTTGAGAACTACGCCAAAGGTGACCTTGGAACGGTCTTTCTCGGCGATGACCAACCTTGTGACATTGTCGGCAAGGGTGACGTGCATGTCAAGATGAATGACTCGTCATGGTTATTGAGGAACGTCATACACGTTCCAGATTTGAGGAAGAATTTGATTTCTGTGGGGCAATTGGCAAGTGAAGGATTTGTTACAGTCTTCACCAGTAACACTTGGAAGGTCTCGAAGGGTTCAATGGTTGTTGCAAATGGTAAGAAAGATGGTACTCTCTACATGACTACACATGGTTGTGAGTCGATTGTTGTGACACATGGCAAAGAGGATCCGAATGTTTGGCACCGCAGACTTGGTCACATGAGTGAGAAAGAAATGCAAATCCTTCACTCTTCTGGTAAACTCCCAAAGTTACAGTCGACTAAAATTGACTTCTGTGAGAACTGTGTATTTGGAAAGCAGAAGCGGGTGAGTTTTCAGAGAATGGGTCAGACTTCAAAAGCTAGCAGGCTTGAGTTGATTCATACAGATGTCTGGGGGCCAGCTAATGTCTCTTCACTTAGCGGAAAGTCATATTTTGTGACTTTCATTGATGAACATACTAGGAAGGTATGTGTCTATTTCTTGAGACACAAGTCAGCAGTATTTGAAGTGTTCAAGACTTGGAAGGCCATGGTTGAGAATGAGACAAGCTTGAAAGTAAAAAAGCTGAGATCCGACAATTGTGGAGAGTATGAGGAGTCAGGTTTTAAGAAGTATTGTGCTGACAATGGCATCAAGATGAAAAAGACTTTGCCAGGAACACCTCAGCAAAATGGGGTTGCAGAGCAAATGAATAGAACACTGACAGAGAGAGCTAGGTGTATGCGTACACTAGCAAGCTTGCCCAAGCAGTTTTGGGCAAAAAGTGTTAGCACATCAGCTTACCTGATAAATAGAGGATCGTCAGTACCTTTAGATTTTAAGATTCCAGAGGAAGTGTGGAGCGGGAAGGATGTGAACATTTCCCATTTGAAGGTGTTTGGTTGTGTGCCCTATGTCCACATTAGTGACCAAGCTAGAAGCAAGCTTGATGCTAAGTCACTAAAGTGTACCTTTATCGGCTATGGCGGTGATGATTTTGGGTTTCGCTTTTGGGATGATTAAAATCGGAAAATCATTCGTAGTAGAGATGTTGTGTTTAATGAGAAGGTGATGTACAAGGATAGAGATGAAGCACAAACCAAGGAATCGGTTACAGAGAGTGGCACAGAGTATGTTGAGTTGGAAGACTTTGATGTAAGTCATGGTATAGTGGGAGCCCCACAGTCAGAGGATGACAGTAGTAGTGACTCAGATGATAATGAGGATACTACACCACCAAGTCTATCTCCACCTCGTGCCCCAAGGAAGACATCCAGGCCACATGTACTGAGTACGAGATATCCACCCTCCACCTATGTGAATTATTTGCTACTTATTGATGGTGGCGAGCCTCAATACTATAATGAAGCATTGGAAGCGAGTGATGCAAGCAAGTGGGAGCTTCCTATGCAAGATGAGATGAAGTCCCTCATCTCTAATGGCACTTAGGAGTTAGCCAAACTACCCATAGGCAAGAAGGCTCTACAGAACAAATGGGTGTTTAGAGTCAAAGAGGAACATGATGGTTCCAAGAGATACAAAGCGAGGCTAGTAGTCAAGGGCTTTCAGGAAAAAGCAGGGGTTGACTTCACAGAGATATTCTCCCCAATGGTGAAATTGAATACTATTCGGTCAGTGTTGAGTATTGTTGCAGTGGAAGATTTGTATCTTGAGCAGTTGGATGTTAAAACTGCCTTCCTCCATGGTGACCTAGTTGAGAAAATTTACATGCAGCAATTGGAGGGTTTCATCAAGAAAGGTCAAGAGAATATAGTATGCAGGCTCAGAAAGAGCTTGTATGGTTTGAAACAAGCCCCTAGGCAGTGGTACAGGAAGTTTGATAACTTCATACAAGGAAATGGCTACTATAAGTGCAACGCTGACCATTGTTCCTATTTCAAGAGGTTTGACTCCAGCTACGTCATCATGTTGCTATATGTTGATGATATATTAGTAGCGAGTTCTGATATGTCAGAAATTGGGAGATTGAAAGAGAAGTTGGCAAGTGAGTTCTCTATGAAGGACTTGGGTGCAGCGAAACACATTCTAGGGATGAGGATCAGAAGATTGAGATAGACAGAAAGGTATTCTGGAGTTGTCTCAAACTGAATATATTGAGAAGATATTGAAGAGGTTCAACATAGGTAGTGCGAAACCAGTTTGTACACCTTTGGCAATCCACTCCAAGTTGTCCAAGGAACACTCGCCCAAGACTGTTGAGGAAAGAAATTTCATGGCTAAGGTACCATACACCTCTGCCATTGGAAGTCTTATGTATGCCATGGTTTGCACGCGTCCGGATATAGCCCAAGCAGTGGGAGCTGTCAGACGATTTATGTCTAATCCTGGCAAGCAACATTAGGAAGCCGTGAAGTAGATATTGAGATATCTAAGAGGTACTACTGAGAAATGCCTATGTTATGGAAGGGGTGTTGTGAACTTGCAAGGTATGTGAATGCCGACTTTGCAGGTGAGGTAGATCACAAAAGAAGCACTACTGGTTATGTCTTTACAGTAGGTGCTACTGCAGTGAGTTGGATTTCTCAGTTACAGAAGATTGTTGCTTTGTCTACCACAGAAGCAGAGTATGTGGCTGTTACATAGGCAAACAAGGATATGATTTGGTTACAGGGATTGATGGAAGAGCTTGGGATGAAGCAAGAGAGGAGTGTGTTACACAGTGACAATCAGAGTGTTATACATCTTGCTAAGAATTCCGCTTTTCATTCTAGGGCCTGGCCAAGCATATTGGTCTCCGATATCATTTTATCCGATCTCTGTTGGAGGATGAGGTTTTGGCACTTGAGAAAATCCAAGGGAGTAAGAATCCGACGGATATGTTGACCAAGACCGTGCCTACTAAGAAGTTGAAGTTGTGTTCAACTTCGGTGGGTCTTCTTGCTTGAAGACCATGTTAGATGAGCCGAGTGTTTCATTAGTAAATTGGGTTTGGATGGAGTTGTTACAATTGAGATGTGATGTGCTTGTAGAATCTCGACATGTTCCAAGTGGGAGATTGTTGGGTTTGTGGAACCGTCGAGCTTTGCTCCGGTGATGGTAGTAAGGAACTAACAGTTGTGAAACATAGATGGCTAGATTAAGCCAGTTTTTTCACTCTTGGACAGCCCGTCAACATTGTCCCACCTTTGTGTAGTTTTTTCCCTCATACATCGAAGTCAGCCTGATCTGACCAACTTTAAAAAGTTTGGACGGCCCAAGAGAACCAACCGAGATCCATGCACATTTCTTCTATCCTGTTTCGAAGTCGGCCTAATGTGACCAACCTTGAGAAGTTTGGATGGCCCAGGTGAACCAACCGAAATTCGTCTTGACGAAATATTGTGAAATTTTGACAGTTTGTTGAAATTTCAATAACCAAATCCACATTCTCACGAAATTTTCTCCCCACCTATATAAAGAAACTTATGGTTAAGGTTGAGATAACTTTGAGAGATTCATTTCATGGAAATTGTGGGAGCTCTATTGAGTTAGGGTTTGAGTGAGGCCTCTTGTTCTTGATTCTTGATACCTTTTGTAAACTCTCCAATCTTTACTATAAAGGAAACTCGAATCTTGTGTGGACGTAGGTAACATTTACCGAACCACTTTAAATCTTTGTGTCTCTTTCTATTTACTTCCTTATTTATTGTTTGCTTGTTGTGTGTGATGATAAATTAGTGGTTTTGTTTTGTTGAGTTTGTTGTGATAACTATCAAAGTCTTGGGTGAGTGATTTTCTTGGTGTGATCTTCAAGTTGAAATCATTTGGGATAGAAAGTAATTAGGTTGAGGTGTGACTTCCTAGTGAAATCTCCCAACACCCTATATGACAACAAGAAAAATCACTTGCTAACCAATTCAATAGGTTTCTTCTCTTGATCCAAAAAGTAAATAAAGTGAAAACGAGAGACCACACGCCACTACAAGATTTTTCTTTCAATATTTTTTAGGGTTAGTTAGGGATACCACCCCATTATTAGTTGCAATTAGTGTTACCCTCCCATTTTTAAAAATATTAGGGATACCCCCTTTGTAAGATCCAACGGTTGTGTTTCTTCATGTGAAAAAAAAACTTCATCTCGTAGTCGTTGGATCTTGCAACTTGGGAGGCATCCCTAACTAACCCTATTTTTTATGTTCAAAGTCTGAAACAACAAGATATAATCAGCTTCTTCTACTGCAATTCTATTTGAAATTCTCAAGTTGGTTGGACCAATATATATGTTTATTTACTTTCACATTAACAGCTTGAGATTGTTTAAAATAGTACAATAAGATCATCGAAATTCTAAGTTCCAAACCCAAATTTCTCTTAACGCAAGACAGGATTGGGGAAAGCTAAATGGGTTAGTTTTTAACTTTTAAACCGTGTACATAATTTGGATTTTTGTTATTGATGCATGGCAAAATAAAACTTGAAAGTAGTCCTCAATCTTCATCTTCTTCGGTTCATCAAAACGGATTGATTGAAAGACTTTAGACTTTTATTTTTTGGATAATAACTCTTTGATTGAGAGAATTGAAAACCAACATTTGGATTGGTGCAGAATAAGAATATGGTTATATGGATGAGGAAGAGGTGGGTTCAGGGGAGGATGTAAGAGGGGAGGTGCTGTAGCACACCCAATTTTTCCGTCGAAAAAAAAAATACTAGTTATAATAGTATATATAATTCCCCCAAAAAAATATTTGTAGTGTATGTTAGTTGTAGCGGCCCCCTTGAGTGGCAATCCTAGATATTTGTGGTGTATGTTAGTTGTAGCAGCCCCTTGAATGGCAATCCTAGATCCGCTCCTGAATGGGTTCGAACCCCAAACGACCTCTGGTATGACGCTATTACGCAAATGTTTTATACTTTTATCAGCCTAGCATTTCTCACAAACAAAAGGTTTTTGTCAACTAAAATACAAAAAAATAATTTATTAGCAATAGGAGATTAGGAGACCCATTTTTCACAACAACTCTTTTATTTAGAACTTACAAGTAAGGAATCTACGAAATAATTACTAACCTTTTTAGCCATTTCCATGAGGCAGGTTCCCAATAGGTCAACTGGAAGAGGAAATGATTTTTCTGAAAGGGTCTCCATTGGATAGGTTGGAAGAATAAGTGCCACCAAACCCCCGGATACAACTTCCTGAGCTCTAGCCCATAAAAAGGTTTCCACGTCCTTAACATACTGATTTGAGAATGCTTCCACCACTTCCTCAGGTGAATCTCCATATGAAATCCTTCCCTTATTCCATGCAGGCGAATTCACATCTTCTACCTCTTTTGGTATCTTTGAGAGCCATTGAAGTGAATATGAAGAGTGAACAAAATGAAGAGACGCCTTTGGGAACAGGCGATTGTGAAAAGAACCTGGTACCGCAGCTGCAAAATATTGTCGTTCGGAAGGAAGGGAGGTTAAAAGTTTGTTGAAATCATTACCAACGTGATCGTTAAAGAATACTTGGAATTCTGGGATCTGAAGACTAAGGCCTTGTGAGTAGTATTTGTGCTCTATTTCGTCTATTATGTTCTGCACTGCAGTGAACGTATTCGGCCCCACCGAACATCCCAAGTCAGCAATACAAATTGTTTTTGACGGAAAAGAAGAAAACATTTGCTGGATATCAAGCTTCTCTTTAATCGCTTCTCTGATCATTCCCTTCGCACCATCCACCGCCACTTTCTAGCAGTAATATAACAAAATTGTCAACATTATTGCTGTTCTTAGAAGAAGTATTACCGGGCTGTGTAGTGAATTGAACTTCTTTTCTCTATTTACTAGAGTAATTCAATTATTCAAATATTGCTGGCTAATAAGAGATGCACAATCATAGACAGCTATATGCAGGTGACAAGATCTTTTTTAATCGCCAAATTTAGTAAATTAGAAATAATGCTACAAAGTCTTCAAATGCAAGACATATCTGAGAAAAATTTGGCTCCTAGGCGCTTAGGAGCCAAAAGTCTCCTAAGCACCTATCTAGCACACATCCACCATCTCTTTTAACTAGTGATTAATTCTAGTTAATTAAAATCTAAACAAATATTTATTTTATTCCCACTCCAAATCTTTCTATTTTTTTCTCCACAAATCTTTTATTTATTTGTGTTTCCAAAAATAAATAAATAAATAAATAAAATTATTAACTAAAATTAAATTTTAAAAATTTACAAATAAATTTTTAATTTTTTGTTACAGATTTTTCAAGGGGTTTTCCTTCATTCAATTATAGTGCAAATATCTCAAATTTATTTTGTATTAGCCATTATTGTCAACATTTTGGGTTGTAATAAAATAACAATTTGTAATTACATTTACGTTTCTTTAAGAATTATGATAAAAAAAATTTTAAAAAAAATCATAAATGTTACTGTAGCTTTCAATTTATTATATAAGTTTTATTATTATTATTAGTTATTATAAAAGAAAATAGAATAATTGGGAGAGAGAATAAAATAAATATTTGGTTAGATTTTAATTAATTAGAAGTAATCAATAAATAAATATATATATATATATATATATATATATATATATATGTGATAATTAGAATTAATCAATAGTTAAAAAGTAGTTAATGAGTGTTTAGGAGAATTTTTGCTCCTAAGTGCCTTGGTACGAATTGTTTCCCGAAACATCTTCACTTAAAGTAAGCTTTTAGTACGTTTACTTCTTAAAATATGTTGAATTAAAATGCAAGAAATGGATACCTGAAATGATGAATTATTGGCATAGCTATTAATGCCATCCCCTCCATTCATGGCAACTGATATGGTGGATGTGTTGTTCTCCTTTTCCATCTTGTACTTGTTCTCCTGCTTCTTCGTCTAGTTTCAACTATGAATGTGAATTGCAAATGAAGATATTAAACTCGATCAATGTGATCAATGAAAGCTTAGATCAGTTAGATGGTTGATATTTATAAAAAAAAATTCGTTGTACGTGTCCAATGAAAGCTAGGTTTATTAGGGTCTAAGATTTCTTTTGTGCAAAGATGCTTTCTTCGTTTTCAACTCATGCTCTATAAAACAAATGAAGTTCCAGATATTTTAGGCGGGATTCTTGGGAATTTAAAATCACTAGAAATTAGTGCAGTACTCACATGCTATAATATTTAATTTCATAAAACCTGCAGCCCTTTTTTCTTAAATGTTTCTAATAATACACACAATGACTCATTGACTCTAATACCCTTTCGTGATGAAATTAAATATATTGATTATATATGGTACTACTCACCACAATACCTAGACATGGTCACATGGGCACATGGCCCTTGAGCGAGTTCATGGGTGGCCTGGGCATCCATACGTGTGTGTGTGTGTGGAAGAGACTATTGCAAATGAAGGTATATGGTTTAATGATAAATTTCTAATGATAAAGTTGGCAATTTAGAGTCTTGTCTTAATTGAACTGAATTATTTATAGAACATGAGTGGAAAACGAAGAAATATAGAAAGAATGAGAACTTTGGAAAAATAAAGAAAGATGTACAATGCCTTGACTGTGACAGGCTGCCTTCCTTGGGACACCCGTGACTTTGGCACTTTTTTTTTTTTTTAAGTTAGCAAATTATATTACCATGAAATAAAATTACAAAAGGTTGGCTTAATTAGGAAATGGTTCCTAATTAACCTTAATAAAATTTGAAGTACACAAAATTTGGCATTTCCCATTTGGAAATTCATGCTGGTTTATCTGGATAAAGAATCTGTTTTTGTGGGTTGAGGGTCACACTATGTGTTGCAACTTGATCAGCTGAGAAATTAACTTCGCGCCACGTATGTGAGATCAACACATAGCTCAACTTCTATTTACAAGTCTCTCAACGAGGTCTCACTTCCCATGGAAGCTCTGAAGTACCAAAAGTTACGAATTTAATGACTTTGAGTCGGACTCTATCCATAGCTTGTGCCAACCCTTGTCAATAGCCACTTCTATACTTTCTATAATTCCCATAACCTCTGCCACATAACTCTTTTGAAAGATCTCGAAAATCTTTTCCAGTTATGTATATATCAATTTTATTGAATCTGATATGGCTGATAAATGTTATGCTTTTTCAATTTGGTCAACCGAAACAAAGTAGATTTCCAAGACTTTTGGGACAAAATTACCCAGGTTAACCCCTAAGACCCCTTGAAGAATTTTAACTTTTATCCCAATGTACATTTTTTTCCCCTGATGACATGGTGTTCACAACCTTTCGAGTGGTCCTAGTCACCAGGAAGTCTTGCCCGCCCACCAGGCATTTTATAAACTCTATTGTTGTTTTCAAAATATGAAATAAAAAAGTTTTAGGGGGAGAAAAAAAAATATGAAAGTGATGTAGAATTATTAGCCCTTCTTTCTTGCGCCAGAATTCCTTCTAATATTATTATTTTAATTTGAAATTATAATTATTACATATTAGGAATTTGAAATATTTAGTATTTTCTATTTAGAGTTTAATTAGCTTTAGAAGTCTAGGTTAGATTTATAAATCTAGTTTTTTTATTAATCAAGTATGGTTTATATGTATAAAGACGCCATTGTAGTTTAATCCAATAAATCAATTATCAATTATATATCAATTTATCAAATCTCTCAAAACCTAATATATTTTTTTCCCTCAATTTCTACAAATTTTCAATTCAATTCAATTTTCTTCATCCTTTAAATCTATTCTCCTTTGAGGATCTCCGCATCCTTCCTTTCCTAAATCTCTTTTAGTTAATGATCAATTGGTATCAAGAACCCCACTCAACTAATTAGATTAATCTATATAAACTAATTTAATGAATTAAAACTAAGTATTTGGATCGTTAAACAATTGAAACTAACTAGAAATGGTGCTAAAGTAAAGCTAAGTTGAAAACTCATTCCACACTAATCTAGATCTAGTATGGTGGTCGACTTAAGAGCTAAACTACGTTTCTTCATATGGAGACCAGATCCGCAAAATCGTGCATGGGCTGAGGGACTTTGTTTTGGGCGAAAAATCGGGCCGAAACCGATGCTCCGATCATGAAAGTTTTTCAGTTGGTTGACTTCCGTAACCTTTTCGTCCACTTCTCTCCTCTGATTGGGTCGAGGCTTGGACCGTTCGGAAGCTCGCACCAATCGATTACGATTTGGACATAAAGGTAGGACCAATTCTAAGGTCTACGGAGTCAAATCTCGCGACCGAGCCGGAGTTCTGGCGACTTTTGTTTTGTTTGTTTCTACTTGCATTGACTTTGACTTTTTCAGCTTTATTAGGGCTTTAAAAGCTTTTTCTCCTCGAATCTTGGCATTTTATCATAGAACTTCTTATGAACCAACCCTTGCTTCTTTATCATAAAGAGCATTTACGCACATATTAAACTTCAATGCGAAATACATAAGAACGATAACAATACTAACTCTTTCTTATTAATCACATAATTGGTCAAAGGCGATATTGTTAAAGGGGTTAAAACTACAGTTTGGGCTCTTATCAATGCTTGTCCTCTTAATCGGATATAATAATGGCCACTTCGTGCATTGTACATTCTTCGTCATCCAATGAGTAAAGATTTATTTGTGAGTCAACAAACTTGATGGATTGGGTAATGGCGTTGTATGGAAGATGTTTAATTATAGAAGGAATCCGTGACCCCATAAGTAGTCCCGGGTTGATGTCCCCCGGGGAGCTCATAAAGATTGTCATGTAAACCCTGCGGTGGATTTAATCCGATATGACAATGAGGGTTGGCAGTGCTTACTTTCGAGGATACAAAGAAGTTGATTAATGTGGTTGTCGATAACTTAGCAATCAGCGGGCATTCGATATCTTAAACACGGGGGAGATCAACAAGCATATAATATGGAGCCCATAAAGCGTAACATGTAATTTGGGATTAGGGGCTGTGTCTTGCAACAATGGCGCTTTAGTGGAATAACCCGTTTGTTGATGGACTTGGGTGGGTGTGTTGGACATGGGGAGGCCCAGAGCCATCGAGGAGGCCAACCCTAATTTCTCCTCATGGTCCACTGTTGTAGCCTATATAAAGAAACCTTTTCTTCTTGGCCGAATTCACTATTCACTTAATTGGAAAAGAGGCAAGAAAGAAAAGGGGTTGGTAGAGCGTTGCCCACCTGACGTCAATCCAAGCATAGGAATACAACAAAAGATCTTGAGGTTTTGATTTAGGTAGATCTTGGATTCTTAGAGAAACCAAAAGTCGATCTAAAGGTATGTTTCTAACCAAAAGGAAGTGAACACCTTTATTACAACTGCGCATGGTGCTTTTCGGTTAAATAGTCGTCGATCAACCATAGCGGTTCCTATAATTGGTGCTCCGGGCATGTAGATCTGGTGGCGGATGTAGAGCTGCTCTAGCTTGGTTTTGCAAACATCTAGACCAATTTATGGTGGAATGATTTCCTGAAAAGAAATGGATCGATTTTGTTAAAACAACATGTTTTTCAATTTTCACAGTATTTGTTTATTGGTGGATGTAATTTAAAATCCGCGGTATGTATCGTGTTGTTGTTTTTAATCCATGATGTAATCTTTAAGATCAAGAGATCAAAAGATCAAAGGTTGGATTAATCGAGATCGGCGTGTTCATTTTGGTGGGCGTAGGTTGTGTTGATTCGGACCTCATGTCCCATGAGAGGGCTTTTATCCCGCTGCCGTATCGGTATGGAGTCTTTGAAGGAAGCTCGACTTGCCCCCAAGTGTTGATTCCGGACCTAATGTCTGCGGAAGGCTCATCCCCTCCGTTGCCGCTTTGGAGGAGTAGAGTCTTTGAGGGGCGGCTTCAGCTTGCCCCAAGTTTGATTCAAACATCCGTCCGTGGAGGGCTCATCCCCATGCTGCCGCTGTATGGTAAAGTCTTTGAGGGCAACTTGGCTTGCCCCAAGTGTTGGTTCGGACCTCATGTCCCGGGAGGGCTCATCCCCAGCTGTCCATTTGGGGTGGAGTCTTTGAGGGGCAACTCAACTTGCCCCAAGTTTGATTCCGGACCTCCGTCAGCGGAGGAGAATCCCCGCTGCGGCTGTATGGACATGGAGTCTTTGAGGGCCACTTCGGCTTAAGCCCCAAGTGTTGATTTACAATGCGGCTCGAAAGCAAATTTGAGGTCTAGGTAATTGTATGTAAAGCCTCAATTTTAATATGAACATGATATATAAGATATGGGATAATGCATATATGGTACATGTGTTCAAATCTTTTTTGTTCTAGAAAACCCTAAATTAAGTAACTATTTACTGTCAAAACAACGAGAGAGTAAAGGGAATTGAAATCAAAGACTTTTTTTTTTGCATGCAAGTAGGATATTTTATTAATAATATTATAAAGAATACAACTCGACAAAATGGGATTACAACGGACTCTTCTAAGAATAATTCTTAATAAAATCTGTAGTAAAGTTCGGTGAGGACATTGTAATGACTTAATAAAAAGGGTCTATTGGAACTCAAGAGAAAACTCCTCTACTCAAAGTCGATCCATGTTTTCTTTGCGCATCTTGCTCCAAAATTAGCTTCTTTGAGTGTACGTGAGATTTTCCAATTGATGAGATTCGAGGTTCTATACCATCTTGCTCTCAGCCACCATGGAACTTCACCTCCTTTGAATGCAAGAACTAAAGCCATTGAGTCACTCTCAATCTAGAGTTTGTGCCAGCCTTTATCCACAGTAGTTTCAGGAGCCAAAACAACTGCCAAGCTTTCACCATCATAGTTCGTAGTAACTCCTAGGCCTTGTACTAAGACACCTAGAATTTCCACCTTGTAGTTTCTGAAGATAATTCTTGCACCCCCATTGCTTGGGTTTCCTAAGGCCGAACCATCTGCGTTGGCCTTAACTACACCAAGGTCGAGGTGGAATCCATGACACTTCTCGATTTTGTTCGATGGACTCGCTCTTCTTTTAATGTTAGGTTGGTTTAGAAGCTGAAAATCAATGGTAGAGTTACTCATAGTTCGATTACCAAGATACCAGCGGCTTACCCTTTAAGTACTTCACATCTTATTCTCATAGGATTTATCGTCATCTTTGAAGAAAATATTATTTCTAGCTTCCATATTTGAACCATAAAGGTGGAGCCGGTATGACATTCAAAAGCTCCTTTCTGATTTGGTTGTGTCCTCAAATCTGCTTTCATGACCGATTTTAAGTTGATGATTGTGAGATTGACACTAAAATAGTTCGAGGCCCATTGCCACAGCGTCCTAGACACCTCACACTCCCAAAAATCCTTGTGACGTCATTATGACATTACTAATCTTGTTTTAGTTTTTTAAAACAATATAATTATTATTTTTCTATATGAGCAATCATTTTGTAGTCTTGTACCCTGTAGAACTATCCAAGAGACAACTTATTTAAAAAACAATGCAATTAATCTACAAAATATACAAGTATACCTTCAACACTGAAAATTTAACTATAACTCGAAATTGCCAAATAATCCATTTCACATTTCAAAAATACTCTACAAAGTACACAAGGATAAACACCCACGATTTACTCTATATCTCTCAAAATTATTATCAAATAACTTTTTTTTTTCACACTTGTCAATTTTAAAGTGCAATAATATACAACTACAAAGGTATATCTTCTTATGAAGTATCCAGCGTCTAGCAGAAATGAAGCACCTTCAAAGCTCCCACCAAGTGAAAAAAAAAGAACTTGTCAACTCTAAACTTACCGCTTCACAAATAGGATATGCAACAAATGGACGCAACAAATCCATCTCAATCTCATATAAAGAATATAAGTTAAAGTGAATTCAATCCACAAATCAAATCCTTACCTGAGGTAGAAATGTAGAGGGGTAATGCCTCATCCAAATCTTCGCCCTCCCGTTGTTCTTATTAAGCAACAAATCCATCTCAATATATTAACTAAGAATATAAGTTAAAGTTAGATACAAATTCATATCTCATGGCGAGCTACTTGTGCCTCATCCAAACTCTCCGCACTTCCATTCTTCACCATTTACTCTTAGAACTACTATCTTCAACCACTGTATTTGCATGAGGCAACCTACAAATACACCACAGATATAGGTTGTGAACAAGACCAATCAATACAATACAAAAATATCAACAAATGAAATAAGCTGAAGAAACCAAAAAAAAAAAGATTTTGTATAAGCATACATGGCGATTGGAATCTTGATACATACAAGCCTCGCCAAACCTGAATTCAAATATTATAAAATCAAGAATCACTAACTACTAGTCCCAATATATGCACATTGTGTGTGATAAGAACCAAGATATATGAGAAGCGGGTTGTTGAAGAGAAGAGATCGAGGAATACTAAGGAAAAAGTAAAAGTGAAATGAAAAGATAAGGAAAAAGAGAACAATTATATTCAATATCTTGAGTCTCACTCACATTTATAGTGTGCTAATTATAAGTCAACAACCTTTCCTTCTCACAATTATAAGTCAACATTTATAGTCAATTACATGCTTGACAAATATAAGTCAACAAACAAAAAATAATAAGGGTAAGGGTTATTTAGACTTTGGTCCTACTTTTCAAATTTATTAGGCTTTGGTCCTACTTACGTTTTGTTGGTTGTGAGTCAACAATATTGATTGTTAGAAACCACAAAGCGGACTTAAGCGGTTTGACCCGAGTTGACTCCTGATCGACAAAGCGAGAAATAAGACCAAAGCTAATAAATTTGAAAAGTAGGACCAAAACCTAATTTCTATTAATAGTAGGACCAAAGTCTAAATAACCCTAAGGGTAATAATGTAGAGGTTCTCGGTATGAATGCATGATGAGCGGCTTAAAGCTTCTAATTAATAAATTGTCCCTTAAACTCCTATATGCAATTAATTTTAGCGTGCACCATGGCGACATATAGGATCGGATGCCAAAGCATATGATCAAAGCTCTTCTATCGCAGCATGACTGCCAAATCATACCATCCGTTGCATCTTTTGTGTGTGCACATTATCATATGCATGAGCGTCCGATAATGACTCAAAGTTAAATTTGGTTACTTTGATGATTTTTAGAAGAAAAAAATACATTTTCAATATTAATTTGTTCCAAAATAGATTGGCTTCTTACAATTAAAATGCCATGAACTTTAGATGGTTTACGCTTGATAATCTCCATCATCTTGTATCCTACTACTTTGTCTTTGCTAAATGCCCTAAGAATAGAAAATAACAATCCACCAAGCTTCTAGGAGTTAATAAATAATACAACATAAGAACCATTAAATTTGGGAATCAAATCGAGATAGACTTTATAATGACCATTCATTCTCATCGGACAAAAGGACCATCGGACGAAATCGGATAAACTTATTATCGCTTTCGGCAATTATGCCTTCATTGGCGTCACGACTCTCGACTCTTTGAAGTAAGACTAGTAAGAGTATATGTATATATTCCCCTAAAAAGCAATTCCTAGAATCACGGCTATACTCATTAATTCCAACCTCTATGCGATACAAAACCGGACACTAATCCCGCCAAAAGGTTGAAGATAGTGGATAAAACTAAGCTAGCGTCTTTGTTGCAACCCGTTTCACAATTTTTTCTAATTTTATAGTCCTCGACTACTTGGTTAGATCTTTGAAAGCGCGAACAACCCACCTAATCGACTTCATCCAATTTGAACCCATTTGGGTTGCCTCGTACCCCTTATCGAGGGATCAAAATTTTCCGTAGTTCTCTCCTCTCTCCACTCTTTTCTATCTCACTCTTGGATTCTCCTCCTCTCTAGATGTCATCTCCTCAGGTTGCCTCCCCTGTTCTCCTCTCGTTGTCTCCTCATTCTAGTTCCTCTTCTCTAGGTTTCTCCTCCTCTTTCTCTCCTCCTCCTGGATGTTGTCACCCTCTTCTTCTTCTCGGATCTCTCCTCTATTCCTCTTCCTCTCGGCTGTCGTCTCCCTTGGCTTGGCGTATCCTTGGCGGCGTCTCCTCGACCGTCGTCTCGCTTTGGCGCCCGTTCCTATGGCCGTCGCCCTCCGTCCCTTCTCTGCTCTAGATATCTCCTCCTCTCTTTCTCATCATCTCCCTACCCCTCCTCTCTGGCCGTCGTCCTTTCCCTTCTCTGCTATATACATCTCCTCATCTCTTCCTCCTCATCTCGGGACATTATCTCACTATTTCTCCCCTCTCGGCGTCGTACCCCTCGGCGTCAGATCCTTTGGCGGCTTCTTCGACCGTCGTCTCCTTTGGCCGCCGTTCTATGGCCGTCGTCTCCTCCGCTTCTCGCTCTAGATATCTCCTCCTCTTTTCTCCTCATCTCGGGACATCATCTCCCTTCCTCCTCCTCTCGGCCGTGCCTCCTCGGCCCGTCGTCTTCTCCGCTTCTCTGCTATAGATATCTCCTCTCTTCCCTCCTCATCTCGGGACACCATCTATCTTTCTCCTCCCCCTCTCGGCGTCATTATCCTCGGCGTCGTATCCTTTTGGCCGGCGTTTCCTCGACCGTCGTCTCCTTTTCCGCCGTTCCTATGGCCGTCGTCTCCTTCCTTCTGCTCTAGATATCTCCTCCTCTCTTTCTCCTCATCTCGGGACATCATCTCCCTACTCCTCCTCTCTGGCCGTCGTATCCTCGGCCATCGTATTCTCCTTCTCGCTATAGATATCTCCTCCTCTCTTCCTCCTCATCTCGGGACACCATCTCCTCTCCTCCCCTCTCTGGTCAGTATCCTCGGCCGTCGGTGTCCTTTGGCCGGCGTCTCCTCGACCCGTCATCTCCTTTGGCCGCGTTCCTATGGCGTCGTCTCCTTCCTTCTAGATATCTCCTCCTCTCTTTCTCCTCATCTCGACATCATCTCCCTTTCCTCTCCTCTCTGGCGACGTCATATCCTCGGCCATCATTATTCTCCGCTTCTGCTATAGATATCTCCTCCTCTCTTCCTCCTCATCTCGGGACACCATCTCACTACTCCTCCCCTCTCGGCGATAAGTATCCTTCGGCCGTCGTATCCTTTGGCCGGCGTCTCCTCGGGACATCTCCGCTTTCTTTGTCGTTCTTCTATGTGCGTCGTCTCCATCCTTCTTCTCCTATCTCCTCCTCTCTTTCTCCATCTCGGGGACATCATCTCCATACTCCTCCTCTCTGGTCGTCGTCTCCCTTCTCCTCTTCTCTAGATCTCCCCTCCCTCTTCCTCCTCTCCCCTTCGGCCCTCCATACTCCCCGACTCCCAGATCTCCCTCCTCTTCCCTCCTCCTCTCCGGCCCTCCATACTCCCTTCTCTAGATCTCCCCTCCTCCTCCTCCTCCCTCCCTCCCCGGCCTCCTCCATACTCCCGCCTCTAGATCTCCCCTCCTCCTCCTCCTCCTCCTCCGGCCTCCTCCGCCTCCCCTTCTCTAGATCTCCCCTCCTCCTCCTCCTCCTCCTGCAGTCAACACGCCTCCATACTCCCTTCTCTAGATCTCCCCTCCCTCTCCTCCTCCTCTCCCTCCGGCCTCCTCCCCTTCTCTAGATCTCCCCTCCTCCTCCTCCTCCTCCTCGGCCGGCCTCCATACTCCCTCCTCTCTAGATCTCCCTCCTCCTCCTCCTCCTCTCTCCTCCCTCCCCATATTCCCCTTCTCTAGATCTCCCTCCTCCTCCTCCTCCTCCTCCTCTCCCTCCTCCTCCTCCTCCTCTGCCCGATGCCTCCATACTCCCTCCCTCTTCCTCCTCCTCTCGGCCGACGTCTCCTCGGCCCGTCGTCCCACCTCCTCCTCCTCCTTGTCTCCTCCCTCCTCCTCCCCTCCCTCCTCTCTTTTTTTCTCTCCTGGTGCCTCTTTCCTCTCTTTTCCTTTTTCTCCCTCTTTCTCCCCTAGTTCCCTCTCCCTCACTTTTATATCTCCTCCTTAGGTTTTACCTCATGGGGCCTAGTAGGGTCTTGGGCCCAATACCTATAAAGGCCCATCTTATGAAAATGGCTATTACCATTACCATAAAACTTATAACAAAGAGAAAACCTGCAGTTAAATTAACCTTTTTCATAATTATGAGCCCAACTTTTGCATCCAAAATAACTTGGCAATAGGATTTTTATACTAAGTATTCATATAAACAAAATAAAATTTAAAGCAGAAAAAATAAAATTTTGAATGAAATGAGTCGATTTTTCAGTTTAAGTTATCTTCAAATCCCAGCAAGCTAGCTAAGAAAAGGGGGAAATTTCAAAACCCTAACCTAATTAATCACAAATTTCAAGACTTGTGTACCTTCTCCATCAAATTTCACGATTGAAACAATCGACAATCTCATATTTAATCATAAATTTCATGGCTTGCGTACCTCTCTATCAAATCTACAACATTTATGAGTGTTTTTCCAGACCTATCTCCTTCTTCAGTGTCTTTGGTTTCAATACCAGTAGAAAGAATTTTCGAGACTTACTTCAATTGTTTCTATAGTTTGTTCAACCTTCAATTCTAGGATTCATGTATACTTTTTGGAAGCCGACCTAGTTTAGTGGTGGGAAGTCAAGAGAGATGGGAACTAGATCAAAGAAAAGTGTTCGAGTTGTAATTTATATGAGAGTTGGTTTAGTGGAGGCAGACCGGTCCTTTTTTTTTGTAATTTATGGTATTCTAGACATCTTGATGCTCTCTTGCCGCCACATTATTTCTTAAAACTCACCAAAACTTAATTAAAATAATTATCAGATTATTAGTGGCCGTTTTTAGCGGTTTTGTGGCATTCAGCGTGCCCGTCACCACTTCTTGACACCAATTTGGTGTCATTAATGAAAAAAACTTCGATTGTCACAAAAATGTTGTTATGGCGCTTATAGTTTCTTCCATATGGTTTCACGCTTTTAAATAATACTAAACAACATTCCACTACCTTATCATGCTGAAATTTCATGAACTAAAATAGGCCTACCACTGTAAAAATTATTAATTAGGCCTACTAATCGGTTGTAATTTAGGGTGAGATTTATAGAAGTTCACCAAAGATGTCCTAATAAACTAGGAATGGTTTTTATGAAATACTAGGGTGTGAAACTGTAACGCCCCAAATCAAAAACAATTATATACCTAAGATATGTTACTTTTTTGGAAAATTTCGGCAGAGTCTCCTCTGTATTTTCAACATTTCATAAATATAATAACCTGTCATAACCTAAACATTTAATAAGAATACATCCAAACTAAATATAAAACCTCATACCTCAGTCATAAATTCAATTACTAAAAGATATATTTATTTGTAGAACCAGCTACTTAACCATCTCGATCGACTAATGCCAATTAAGTCAAGTAACCAATCCTCGAATAAGAAGAAAACTATAAATATACAAATATCCTCAAAACCGACTTATATAATGCAACTAACATACATACATCTCCAGAACAACCTTAACAAAACCATCTAACCCTACATATTCCAAATACTCCCATAAATGAAGGATTGACAAATGCTAGATCACTTGAGTACCAAAGTAATATCGACTAAACAAACTAAATAAATAAAAATATCTCTAATATGGCAATTGGGTGGATACAAACACGACTAGAAATAATGACACTCATAGCAATAAATATTTAAGTTATAGTAAAACTTACTCTTAGTGCAATTCCTGCATCTGTCTATTCGTAACCAAATGACATACGTAAAACATTAAACCTGAATCACTTAATATCAGTTCTTCTAAGCAAAATATGTGAGGACCCAATATTAAACAGATCACACTAAGCACACTCTAACATATATAGTTACGGAATAAAACAGTGATCAAACATTAGAAACAAAGAACTCTACGGGGTGGGTATCTACCTATGGAAGCGGCTGTGCCAGGTGACTGCCTACTTACCCTTTCAGGGATCAAGTCATACGTAGTTCTTCCATAGAACTCAACAGTTCAATATTGGAATACTAGATCCCATGTATTCAATGCCAAGAATAAAATTTAACAATAGTCATGCACAAACTAAAACCTTAGCTATAAAAGCCATAAACATCGAACTATAATCTCCTATACATACCATTAGAACATGAAAAACCAAACTATGGGATGATTAATATAACTAAATAAATAACCCATCACTTATACAGCCACCACTCGACTCAAACAATTTGTCGTACCAATCAAATTGATTTTAGTGGTTAGATACATGCATTTCAAACATGTCACACACCATATCGATAATGATAACTATGAATAGAATACCAAAAGATGTTTATCTAACAAGCATGCTGTGACAAATAGTAATTATTACATATATTTCTACTCATAGAAATTTCAACTTCTAATTAAACTTAAGAGGATTTATGGTAGAGATTACTTAGTTTAACTCATGCGGTGCTTAATTACTCCAATTTCGTGAAATTCCTTAGAATTCGCTTCCAATTCAACACCCCACTAAAAACCCTAACTTGTATTGTATGCAGGGTGGATGAGTGTACCCTCAAAATTGTGAGAAGGAGACCAAGGAAGAGAAATCTCCAAATTCGAGAGAGATCGAGAGACTGAGAGAAAGAAAGAGAGAGAAGAGAGAGTCTTCTACCTTTTTTCTATTTTTCCTCGCCCTTATCCCCTCATTCCTTGCCATCCATCCGCCTTAGGCCCGAAGGCCCAACTCATCCCAAGGCCCAACAAAATGGGGTTTTACATAAACTTTTCTTTTTGTGGTTTTAACTTTGTCTTGTGATTAACTAAATGAAAACTTGTTGAATGATGTTTGAAAAGATTAAACTAATTATTTAAAACATGTTTTGAATGGTTTGTATGGAAGCCTAGTGATTAAAACATGATAGGAATGGTTGTAATGAATGAGAAAATGTTTTAGAACAATTTCTAATCATTTGATGGATTTGCAAATTATTAAAACATGTTTTGTGAAGAAAATATGTTTGAAAACAAGTTGTAGTAAAGAACTAATGATTGAAGCAAGGTTGAAATAAAGAAAAGAACTTTGTATTTGAAATAAAGCTTGAAGCTTGAAATGATAACAATGGAAAATAAGATAAAGCAAATAAAACTTAAATCTACTCTAAACCTACTCCTACTCCTACTCCTATCTAATTTACACTACTCCAAAAAATGTAAAAGACTGCTTTCTCTCTCTCTATATTTTTCTTTTTTATAGGGAACCTTTACATGATTACAGATTTGCCCTCTTCCATCATCTTTGTGACAACACATTACTTTGTTTTTGTTTTTGTTTTTGCTTTATTTATTACTTTTCAAATACAAATACTAGATAAGATCAAATGAATTCATCTTGTAGACTTTTGAGATGAGGTCAAGTCATTTAAGCCTCTCAGAATTAATCTTCGGTCCTTGAGTTGACCGTTAACTTTTTGGCTTCTTTTCCAATATTTTTTTATTGGTCTTTGTAAGATGTTCTATTTAAGCTCCTTTTGGCGCTAGAATTCCTCCTTTAAGATATTTCATCCAAAATAGGCTTGTAATATGAAAAAGCAATAAGAACATAAGTTTCCCACATTATTGATCATGACTAAAATGAAGCATTATAAACGGATAAAAATGCATATTTAAGTTTGATCACCTACCCACTTGCCCAATATACCAAAAATGAAAATATATGCAAAAAAACTGAAAATCCGACACACTCTGATGAATCTGACATTTATGACAAATTGGAGCCTAATTAGCAAACATGTTATTCACAAAACTTGTTCAAAACATGATTTTGCTTCGGCCATCGAAGACCTAAACTTATTTTAATTAGTGTATAGTAATATATGAGCATATCTTTTCAGAGTTCCCGTAAAACCTAAAATTCCGACACATTGTTTTGTATCTGACATTTCTGACAATCAGGAGCCGAATTAGCAAAAATGTTATTTCACAAAACTTGTTCAAAACACTAATTTTGGTCCAGCCAATTTTTTCTGTCGCAGACCAAAATTCATTTTAATTATCCATATCGTACAGTAACTTATGAGAAAATCTTTTCAGAGTTCTATTTTTTTTTTACAATTTTCCATAATGAATGTTTATCATAGATATTGACAATTTTCTTAGACGTACTCTTAAGCTTAATACTGACTCCACATCAACAAACAATAATAAAATATTTAAATTACATAACGATTACTATACTCACTATCATTTCATAATCAATACAACGTAGAATAGCTAGAAATAAAAATATAACTCTATATGATATTAAATTTGTCTCAATCACACAATATATAGCATCAAATTATGGATATTCATGCAAGAATTAAATTCACTTCATACTTCATACCTATAAGGGACTAATATACACAACCAATGTATATTATACACGTGTCCAACAGAACTCATCACAGAACACTTTTCTTCACGAGCTCGTAATAGCTCTCTCTAGAACAAACCAATGACTTCCAAAGAAGATCGTCAAGCAATTCGATCGAATACTTATTCACGAACTGCCAACTTAATATGATACCGGTCAGCAACGTACATGACAACTATCTTCATCAAGATCGGAGCTTCAGCCACGCTCATCAATGCTTCGTCATTACTTTCCATCAATGCTCCATAAAGTCTCACATTAACAAGACCTTACATTCCCCAACTCTCTCTATGAGCTGAGGGAACTCTCCGATCCATTTTGCTCTAGGCTCTGTGCCCCATACTCCATGTTCAATCCTCTCTAGATCTGCTCTAAATAGGATCTTCTCCACTCCATCTCACATCAAAGAACCCAATTCAAACATAAACTACATCTGACTTGATTCCAGTTCACCGGAGAACTATTGGATATGTAGGTGCACAGACCCGAGCCCAGTCATATCCACATTCAACCACCCCAATTTCCTGAATTTTTCTCAGAATTCTAATGTTCTACACAAAATTGACCTTTTCAATACCCAAATCAATAACCTAACAAATTAAATTCTAAGATTTATATCGATACTAAAATAATAACAATTAATAGAACAATTTAATCACTAAAATTAAAATTAAACAAATAAAATAAAACTACTCACCTTGAATATTTACAACAAGTTCTCTTGTGTCACACATCTCCAAACCGACACAACAAACCCTTCTCTAAACAAAACTGACACAAGAGACTTTGTTGTGTCACTTTTGGGTAGAAATGTCACAATCGGTTTTTAAGAACGACACAGCAAGCCTTTTTTTTAGTAGTGGTTGCATCATTTTCTATCATAACAAATGAGGACCAACTAATAGCAAGTAATGAAGAAAATCTAAATTTAGGCCCCCAAACAGCTCACTATCACGCTGAAAAAGAAAAAATTGTCCTTCAAAACAAATAAGATGATGTAACAAAATATAATCATTCACATTCAAATTTATGGTTTTAAGGCAATTATAGGTCGCTCCCCAAAACAGTTCGGACGAAATTTATTAATGCATAAATTTTTATTAGTACATTATTCGGTAGCATATTACAATTCCTTGATCCAAACTTGATATTTATTATGTCAAATTTTTCTAAATTTGGACCTAGCCTATTATTCGGAAAACATATAACAATTCCTTGATAGAAACTTGATATAATGTTCAACCTAAAAAACACGATGACACGATTCCCTGACCAAACTCGACACGAAAAGTTATGGTTCACCGTTCCCAATAGCAGTGTGATTGCCAAACTACTTTTTCTTGAGAAGGACAAATAAGTCTGCAAAAATTCTATTTTCAGGATTATAGAAGTGTGAATACTCTGCAAGTTTATCAGCAAACAGGGCAAACAGCTCATCGGTGATCTCGGCTCCAAAGTTTTTACTGATTAGGCCTTCCAAAGCAGCTCTGTGATGCATGCTAATTGTTTGCGCGTCAAGCCCACCTTTGGTTTTCAGTAGCTCTAGCCTTTCAACGCCAAAACACCCGTTACTTTTGATTGCCTTTTCTAACTCTTTAACTGATGGAACGTAACAAGGCACATTGAAGGAGTCCACTTCACTTTCGCTCACCAGTCCCTGGTGTTTGATAACAAAAATGCAAGAAATTCAAAATTCTAGTCAAGAAACATGTATGGTGGTTTGGTGCTATAATTGCTTACACAAAATTAAATATAATGTAACTCCTTAATTAGTTGCCACAAAAAATTTAACTTCTTTAAAACCCAAAGAAACAAGAAATGTGTCCTTGTGGAGGATTAAAAGTTAGAACATAGAGAAATGCTAGCCCGAGCTACCCATCCCTGGAACACACCCCATATGAAAACAAAGAAAAATCAATTGCTAACCAATTCAATAGGTTTCTTCTCTTGATCCAAAAAGTAAATAAAGTGAATACGAGAGACCACATGCCACTACACCAAGATTTTTCTTTCAATATTTTTTAGGGTTAGTTAGGGATACCACCCCATTATTAGTTGTAATTAGTGTTACCCTTCCATTTTTAAAAATATTAGAGATACCCCCTTTGTAATATCCAACGGTCGTGTTTCTTCACGTGAAAAAAAAACTTAATCTCGTAGTTGTTGGATCTTGAAACTTGGGAGTATCCCTAACTAACCCTATTTTTTATCTTCAAAGTCTGCAACAAGAAGATATAATCAGCTTCTTCTACTGCAATTCTATTTGAAATTCTCAAGCTGGTTGGACCAATATATATGTTTATTTACTTTGACATTAACAGCTTTAGATTGTTTAAAATAGTACAATCAGATCATCGAAATTCTAAGTTCCAAACCCAAATTTCTCTTAACACAAGACAGGATTGGGGAAAGCTAAATGGGTTAGTTTTTAACTTTTAAACCATGTACATAATTTGGATTTTTGTTATTGATGCAGGGCAAAATAAAACTTGAAAGTAGTCCTCAATCTTCATCTTCTTTAGTTCATCATATCAAAACTGATTGAAAGACTTTAGACTTTTCTTTTTTGGATAATAACTCTTTGATTGAGAGAATTGAAAACCAACTTTTGGATTGGTGCAGAATAAGAATATGGTCATATGGATGAGGAAGAGGTGGGTTCGAACCCCAGACGACCTCTGGTATGACGGCATGACCCAAAGGTTTTATACTTTTATCAGCCTAGCATTTCTCACAAACAAAAGGTTTTTGTCAACTAAAATACAAAAAAATAATTTATTAGCAATAGGAGATTAGGAGACCCATTTTTACAACAACTCTTTTATTTACAACTTACAAGTAAGGAATCTACGAAATAATTACTAACCTTTTTAGCCATTTCCATGAGGCAGGTTCCCAATAAGTCAACTGAAAGAGGAAATGATTTTTCTGAAAGGGTCTCCATTGGGTAGGTTGGAAGAATAAGTGCCACCAAACCCCCGGATACAACTTCCTGAGCTCTAGCCCATAAAAAGGTTTCCACGTCCTTAACATACTGATTTGAGAATGCTTCCACCACTTCCTTAGGTGCATCTCCATATGAAATCCTTCCCTTATTCCATGCAGGCGAATTCACATCTTCTACCTCTTTTGGTATCTTTGAGAGCCATTGAAGTGAATATGAAGAGTGAACAAAATGAAGAGACGCCTTTGGAAACAGGCGATTGTAAAAAGAACCTGGTACCGCAGCTGCAAAATATTGTCTTTCGGAAGGAAGGGAGGTTAAAAGTTTGTTGAAATCATTACAAACGTGATCGTTAAAGAATACTTGGAATTCTGGGATCTGAAGACTAAGGCCTTGTGAGTAGTATTTGTGCTCTATTTCTTCTATTATGTTCTGCACTGCAGTGAACGTATTCGGCCCCACCGAACATCCCAAGTCAGCAATACAGATTGTTTTTGACGGAAAAGAAGAAAACATTTGCTGGATATCAAGCTTCTCTTTAATCGCTTCTCTAATCATTCCCTTCGCACCATCCACCGCCACTTTCTAGCAGTAATATAACAAAATTGTCAACATTATTGCTGTTCTTAGAAGAAGTATTGCCGGGATGTGTAGTGAATTGAACTTCTTTTCTCTATTTACTAAGAGTAATTCAATTATTCAAGACAGCAATTAAACTGGTTAACTGGCTAATAAGAGATGCACAATCATAGTCAGCTATATGCAGGTGACAAGATCTTTTTTAATCGCCAAATTTAGTAAATTAGAAAGAGTTCGGCTTTCCAGTAACCGGTTACTGGGATCAAATCCCAGCAACCGTTACACGTCACCGTTGATTTAGATTCGAGATCCGTGTGTGTGTGCCGAGATCTGTGTGTGTACCGAGATCCGCGTAACTGAGACAATCCAACAGCAATTTGTAATGGTTGCTGGGATTTGATCCCAGTAACCGGTTACTGTGTAGCCGGACTCAATTAGAAATAATGCTACAAAGTCTTCAAATGCAACACATATCTGAGAAAAAATTGGCTTCTAGGCACTTAGAGCATCTTTAGGAGAGCTACCAAAAAAACACCAAAGTTTTGAAGCAAAAAAACACCAAGCAACTTTAGGAGTAACATCAAATTTTCACCAAACAACTACGCGGTTTTGGCAAAACCGTCCCATATAGTCCACGCGGTTTTGTCAAAACCGCGCCACTAAAGCCCAACTGACAGGCCCAAGTCTACGTGGTTTTCAGAAAACCGCGTCATGTATCGCACATAAATTTTTTTCTTTTTTTTTTCTTTTCCAATCTCTGGCGCGGTTTTGTGCGCCATATAAGCCCAATTAGAAGCCTAAGCCCACGCCGTGTTAGGAAAACCGCGCGGTTTTTCTAAAACCGCGTGAGTGATTTGATACAGCATCAAACCTGGAACCAAATATTAGCCGATTTGGTGTTTGGTTTGGTATTTTTTTAGTGTTTTCATCAACATGTAGCTCTCCTGCAGTTGAAAAAACAACAAATTTTTAAGATTTTGGTATTTTATACTAGGTTGATATCACTCTTAAATATGCTCTTAGGAGCTAAAAGTCTCATAAACACCTATCTACCACACATCCACCATCTCTTTTAACTAGTAATTAATTCTAGTTAATTAAAATCTAAACAAATATTTATTTTATTCCCTCTCCAAATCTTTCATACATATATGGTAATTAGAATTAATCAATAGTTGAAAAGTAGTTGATGGGTGATTAGGAGATTTTTTGCTCTTAAGTGCCTTGGAGCGAATTTTTTTCCCGAAACATCTTCACTTAAAGTAAGCTTTTAGTACGTTTACTTCTTAAAATATGTTGAATTAAAATGCAAGAAATGGATACCTGAAATGATGAATTATTGGCATAGCTATTAATGCCATCCCCTCCATTCATGGCAACTGATATGGTGGATGTGTTGTTCTCCTTTTCCATCTTGTACTTGTTCTCCTGCTTCTTCGTCTAGTTTCAACTATGAATGTGAATTGCAAATGAAGATATTAAACTCGATCAATGTGATCAATGAAAGCTTAGATCAGTTAGATGGTTGATATTTATAAAAATATTTCGTTGAACGTGTCCAATGAAAGCTAGGTTTATTAGGTCTAAGATTTCTTTTGTGCAAAAGATGCTTTCTTCGTTTTCCACTCATGCTCTATAAAACAAATGAAGTTTCAGATATTTTAGGCGGGATTCTTGGGAATTTAAAATCACTAGAAATTAGTGCAGTACTCACATGATATAATATTTAATTTCATAAAACCTGCAGCCCTTTTCTTAAATGTTTCTAATAATACACACAATGGCTCATTGACTCTAATACCCTTCGTGATGAAATTAAATATATTGTTTATATATGGTACTACTCACCACAATACTTAGACATGGTCCCATGGCCCTTGAGCGAGTTCGTGGACGGCCTGGGCATCCATACGTGTGTGTGTGCGGAAAAGACTATTGCAAATGAAGGTATATATAATAAATTTCTAATGATAAAGTTGGCAATTTAGAGTCTTGTCTTAATTGAACTGAATTATTTATAGAACATGAGTGGAAAACGAAGAAATATAGAAAGAATGAGAACTTTGGAAAAATAAAGAAAATGTACAATGCCTTCACTGTGACAGGCTGCCTTCTTCCTTGGGACACCCGTGACTTTGGCACTTTTTTTTTTTTTTTTTTAAGTTAGCAAATTATATTACCATGAAATAAAATTACAAAATGTTGGCTTAATTAGGAAATGGTTCCTAATTAACCTTAATCAAATCTAAAGTATATAAAATCTGGCATTTCCCACTTGGAAATTCATGCTGGTTTACCTGGATAAAGAACCTGTTCTTGTAGGTTGAGGGTCACACTATGTGTTGCAACTTGATCAGCTGAGAAGTTAACTTTGCGCCACGTATGTGAGATCAACACACAACTCAACTTCTGTTTACAAGTCTCTCGACCAGGTCTCACTTCCCATGGAAGCTCTGAAGTACTAAAAGCGATGACTGCCGCCTTTGAGTCAGACTCTATCCATAGCTTGTGTCAACTCTTGTCAATAGCCACTTCTATATTTTCTATAATTCCCATAACCTCTGCCACATAACTCTTTTGAAGGATCTCGAAAATCTTTTCCAGTTATGTATATATCATTTTTATTGAATCTGATATGGCTGATAAATGTTATGCTTTTTCAATTTGGTCAACCGAAACAGAGTACATTTCCAAGACTTTTGGGACAAAATTACCCAGGTTAACCCCTAAGACCCCTTGGAGAATTTTAACTTTTATCTCAATGTACATTTTTTTTCCCTGATGACATGGTGTTCACAACCTTTTGAGTGGTCCTAGTCACCATGAAGTCTTACCCGCCCACCAGGCATTTTATAAACTCGTTTTCAAAATATGAAATAAAAAAGTTTTAGGGGGAGAAAAAAAATATGAAAGTGATGTAGGATTACTAGCCCTTCTTTCTTGCGCCAGAATTCCTTCTAATATTATTATTTTAATTTGAAATTATAATTATTGCATATTAGGAATTTGAAATATTTAGTATTTTCTATTTAGAGTTTAATTAGATTTAGAAGTCTAGGTTAGATTTATAAGTCTAGTTTTTTTATTAATCAAGTATGGGTTATCTGTATAAAAACGCCATTGTAGTTAATCCAATAAATCAATTATCAATTATATATCAATTTATCAAATCTCTCAAAACCTAATATATTTTTTTCCCTCAACTTTTACAAATTTTCAATTCAATTTTCTTCCTCCTTTAAATCCATTCTCCTTTTGAGGATCTCCACGTCCTTTCTCCTAAATCTCTTTTAGTTACGTATTAATTGGTATCAAGAACCCAGCTTTTTAGATTCTAATCTATAAAGCGATCCACCACTACCACCACCACTTCCGCAAACCACCATTTTTTTTTTTCTCGCAATGATTGAATCTGTTCCAAAAGAAAACTAGTAGACGCTATCACACGCTTAAATTAGAATTAAATCTTGAACGTGAAGCTATGGAGACGAGATTCATAAATATATTTAAAGAAGCATTCCTTAACACTAAAGCTTTTGCAAACCCTAGCACCACCAATTTCACAAATCCCAAATCTACTTCTGAGGCCTCCACCACTTTCACAAATAATCCTAGCACCTCCATAATAATCCATTAGACCGTTGCCTTATATCCCCATAGAAAAATTTCCTTGCCACTCCAATTATACCTCCAAACTCGCATTTACCAACACCAATCTATACTCCTCAAAAAATTAAAACTATGAACGAAGAAGATGTTGTTTCTCATGTCGGTTCTCCACATGTTACAAATATCCCAACTTTCGAAGTCTACATATTGGACAAAAATGTGAGATTTTTCAAAGGATAAGTTTTTTTCAAGAAGGGGAGTGCACACCAACTTTTATCTTTCCAATTTATGAAGATCCGTTTGCATTGTTATCTTTCCTAATGGTTACATGTTATTCGAAGAAGCACAAAAAATATCGTAAGAAGTGTCATCGAAAGAAGTTCGTTGAAAGTTTGTTTTAAGTTTCTTTTGGACATGTGTTTACTTCAAACAAAAAACTACGAAAATTTCATCAAAGAAGTCAAAAGAAGAGTTGGAAAGATTGTGAAAATATTGTTTTTGACAAAACAGGGTTATTTTTTTCCTATCAACAACTCGAGGCCAAGATTTTCAAAAGAAGGGAATAATGATGTAAGATTACTAGCCCCTCTTTCGTGCGCCAGAATTCCTTATAATATTATTGTTTTGAAATTAGAATTATTACTTATTAGGAATTTGAAATATTTAGTATTTTCTATTTAGAGTTTAATTAGTTTTAGAAGTCTAAGTTAGATTTAGAAGTCTAGTTTCTTTGTTAATCAAGTATGAGTTATCTATATAAAGAGGTCATTGTAGTTTAATCCAATAATTCAATTACCAATTATCAAATCTCCAAAACCTATTATACTTTTCTCCCTCAGCTTCTATAATTCTTCAATCAAATCTTTTTCCTTCTTTAAATTTATTCTCCTTTCAAGGATCTTAATAAGCACCCAAATTAAAATGTAGTTTAGACCTTTAATAGTATTTCAATTAGACCAATTATGTTTATAATAATATGAGTTTATCACTATTTACTTGTTTTTGTGTATTTAAGGCTTTGGAGTTGAATAAATATTGAAACTATATCAATTTGTGCGTGAAAAGAAACTAAATTAATTGCTAGGTGAAAATCATGGAAAAAGGCCAAGATTTATGATGAAAAAACCCGAGTCAAAAAGATTATAAACTAAATTCTCGATCTTCTCCCACTATTAAACTTTTGGCATAGAGATAGAGATTGGTTGGTTGGGGATTTAACAAACTAGGTTTGAAAATTTATGTTGGAACATTGCGGGAAAACATAAAAGATTATAACTTTACAATAAAACTAATTAAATATATCAAGGATTTGAAAATGTGGATTAAAACTCTTCCAAAACTTCTCCTTCATCAAAACCTGCCCTATTTATAATTGTTTAGCATAATTAGTTGTTTTCAATTCTTAGTATTAAAGTAGTTAATTAACTTGATTTGGTCCCCTGACCTAAAAGGTGTTTTCTCATGCAAGTCGGCTCACAATTCCATCAGGAGACCAGCTAACCTTATTGCTTGGGCAAAATATATTTGGAATCTTTATGTGCACCCTAAACTTGCAGCTAACATCTGGAAGCTTCTCAAAAACTGTGCAGCTACAGATGTCATTGTTCAAAAAAAGGGCATCCACATGGTCTCTTCTTGCAGGTTTTGCAAATCTGACATCGAATCTCTAAAACACATTCTTTGGGAGTGCCCTTTCTCAAAAGGACTATGGGTATGGACCTCAAGCAGATCAAATGAATTTCAACTCTTTCAATCAGGCAATGCAAATTGCTAAATGGTGGAGCCCGAGAGTCAAGAATTTATGGACTACTACTGTTGCGAGTACCATGGTGTCTCTTTGGCAACTACGAAATAATATCTTTTTTGATAACAAACAGCTGGACATTAACAAGTGTAGGTACTATATTACCCACCAAATTTGGACCATTTCACACTTGTCATTAGCTACATCCTTTAATGATGCAAGAGATATCCATGTAACATCTGCTTGGAATGTCTCTCTTCGGCCGTCACCAGCTCCAAACATAAAACAAGGTGTATGGATTCCACCTGATCCACAAATCATAAAGCTTAATACTAATGGGGCTGCAAGAGGAAATCCTGGCCTTGCGGCTATAGGAGTTTGCTTCAGAGATCATTCTAGCATATTTAAGCTTTCTTTGTGGAGATCAATTGGAATCAACACCAACTATATTACCGAATGCTTAGCAATCCTTGAAGGGACTGAACTAGCAATTGTAAAGAATTGGCTGCATCTATAAATCGAATCTAACTCTATGGCAACAGTACTAGCCTTTGAATCTCATCAACTCCCATGGGACATTGCACCTAGATGGACAATATATATGCCTCAAGAATCTCTTTTTCATCAAGATAACACATATATGGAGAGAAGGAAATATCTCGGCCGACGCCCTTTCTAAAGAAGGTGCAAGACTTCAAGACCAACATCCTCGTTTATGGGAAGGTAAACTAGATTATGTAAAATGGTGGGAAGTCCCTTATAGTACTTTCTATAGATTTACTTGAGAGTTTGTAGTGATCATATGAGCGTTGAATCTTAGTGAAGGCATCTTTGATCATTCCCAAAACCCCTGTAATTTTTCATTTTTTATAACTTACCTAGCAAAAAAAAAAATAATGTAATTAAAAAGAGTAAAAATATTTTTCTCTTTCTTATTGATTTGTTTCTAACTTGATTTCTTTTCCACATGTTTTGAGATGGGTACGAAACCCTTACTTACGCTATAACACAACATTTTTATTAGAGAGTAAGGTATTGACTATAATCTAATTTGTTTATGTGTGTTTTGTTTTCATCTCATATATATACATCAAATTTACAGTTGGTCTGAGGGAAAACATGCATGTGTTGATGTAACTGGAGTCTCTCCATTGGTAGGGTTGGAGAACAGTGACTTTGAGGTGGGAGAAGCAGCGACAGGGAAGATGAAGAAATTAAACATGATGAAGCTAGCTTATATGGCAAACCAACATTGTTTTATTCCATCAAATTTCGACACTTTTGGGTTCTTGGGACAACAGTCTATTGAGCTCCTCAAGAGACCTCAGAAAGTTATGGACAATAACGTTATGACAGCTGGCTCTAACAAGTTGGTTTTTATAAGAATATGATTTGCTTCATAAAGGACTTGTTTGTTGCACGCTTGCCATAATTATTTGTAATACTCATTATTAAAATTTCCACTTGATTAAAAAAAACAAATAAACAATGTTTTTTATTCGTCTTGTCGTGTATCCTTTACTCCCATGTTATATAGATATATAAATTGGATGTAAACCCATACCGTTTGTGCTAAAGGTGATGAATATTTCCTACTAGAGTAAAACCCAGTGGCGCGTTAAAGACTTATGGAACTAGAAGGAGATGTTACAAAGATTTGGAGCAAATAGTGAGTAGAGCAACCAAAACTGCTTAGGTTCGTGAAAGTACATGCATTGGCACTTGGCCATAATCTTTAACATGTAGCACAGAGCAAGTCAACTAAGTTCCTGCTCTCCTATTTCTTTACTTTTTTTTGGCGTGGTAAGAAATTAAAGAAGGGTCCGGCTCCTGGGACTCAACTTTTCATGACTCAAGTTTTACTCATTTTTGTGATTCTTGGATCATCTTAATCTAACGGTACAAAATTGCAACATAGTAGGCATTTTAAGCATGTCGTCATGTAGGTCCCTTATCATTTATTTCTTTCTTCACGTTTATCCCTGCAAAAAATTCTCTTCTCACCCTCACTCGTCCATCTTCACTCTCAAGTCTACATTTCATTCTTCGAGGGAAAAAAAAAATATCATCTCATGATTTAATATATGTTAGTACCAATATATTGAAACCAAGTATGCAAGAGTTTTGTTTATACCAACAAGGCAGCATAAGTGTTACCTCTCAATGCTTAATTCGCAATGTATCATGTCTTCCATTTTAGTTCTACAAAGTGTGTGAATACAAATGTCAAACAATGGAGAGAAAGGGTCTTGCACTCTCTTGGGATCTTTAATAGTTCAAAATTGAGTCAAAATTAACTTTTGGGATCTTTAATTTGTTCAAGGAATTCTTGTATGTACATACATAGCTACTGTGGAAGGCTTTAATATATGAAGCAACAAATTAATACTTGTTATTTTTGGCGGAAACAATATTATAGCTTCATCTAGTTGGAAAATGGGCATTGCTTTGGAGGTGCTATTGATGGAAATGGTAGTAAGAATGAGGAAAAAATTAAATTATGCTTACCCACTAGAGTCGAGTTTTGGTTTTGGATGTACGCACCAAAAAACTCTGTGAATGTACGCACCAAAAAACTCTCTGCAAAGTAAGGATGATACATACTATATAGCATACCGTTGTCTGGACGATACATCTATATAGCATCCTGTTGAGCCCCATTATCACTTGGTTCTCACCATTCTTACTGGAAGTTTTGGTCTGCCAAAGTAAGGATGATACATACTATGTAGCATGTCATTGTCTGGATGATACATACTATATAACATCCTGTTGAGCCCCATTATCACTTGTTTCTCACCATTCTTACTGGAAGTTTTGGTCTGCCAAAGTAAGGATGATACATACTATGTAGCATACCATTTTCTGGATGATACATACTATATAGCATCCTGTCGAGCCCTATTATCACTTGGTTCTCACCATTCTTACTGGAAGTTTTGGTCTACCAAAGTAAAGATGATACATACTATGTAGCATACCATTGTCTAGATGAGAGTTCACTGTGTTTTTTATTTTGGTTATTTGAATTTTGGTTTTGGTTTTTGACCAGGCAATGTTAATTACCACTGATAACAAATTGATGAATGGCTATGCTATGAAAGCATTGAAACCCACTGCAAGGGTCTTCATTTTTTTTGGTTTATGAGAGTGAGAATTTATCATATCGTCCATACAAGATCCTCATGAAATCAGTTATGAGTTATGAAAGTATGAGTTATGAAAGTACGTGGTACTAAATAGTCATAAACTCCTTCAACAATCTTTACAGGATGAACTCATTACCTTAAATAGGAGTATCCACAGGAAGACACCTAATAATGAGCTTCATAGAAAACTGGAACAAATGACCAAAGAACATATATAATTTAAAAACAATTCTTGAAATTGTGACAAAGAGCCAACTCTACCAGTTTTCAACATTAAAATGACTTGTCCATGAGTACAAATTCACAAATATAATTAACCATTTGATATAATACGACATACACAGTTTCGAAACCTACAAAATAAATGAAAAGGGTCCTCAAAAAACTCTTCTCCTCTGTTAGAGTTCCTCCTCTTCTTGCAAAATGAACTTCAAATTCTTCAAAATAGTTCAACTCCAAATTCATTGAAAAATCCCAAACTGCCATATAGCTCTTGCCAAAGTTTTCAACTACCACAAATCCATGTAGCTTCTTGTCTAAAGTGTCTGTTGAAATTAAAGACACATTAGTGTTCTATAAATAATATTCACCGAGAAGAAAATAAACAAATAGATGAAAAAACTTTATAAAGAAGTTTTACAGACAAAAGAGATGAAATAATACCTAAGTTTTTTTCAATTTCGGACATGTTCGCTTGTCATGATCGATCCTGCGATTTACATTGGCTACATTTTCTTTTCTTGGTCACTGCAATTTCAACAGGATTCTTCCATCTACCATGGATGCTCTTACCATCTTTTGGTCTCCCCACCGTTATTGAGATATTCGGATCGAGAATCGGAATTTGACATGAAGTAGTAGCATCTTCTTGACTTTTTTGAGCCTCTATTGAAGCGCCAATAGTATTAGGAGTTTTAAATAATTTGTCGTGCTCTTCTAAAACACCTATGAAAAGTTTTTCAAGTCCATCCAATGCTATTTTGTACAAGCTCTCATCTTCAGAAGCAACACTCCACATTTGCGTAGATCTTCTACATAAATGGCTCATTCGGAAAGCCTTAGGACACTGGTCATTAGGTTGCACTACTTCCGCATCCATCACTCTAAACTTGTTTGCCTCCTTTGTCTATCTTTTTAAAATAAAATATGAGGGAATTTTATCCACATCAAGATGGTCAAATACTCTCAGCATATGTCTGCAAACTATACCTGTAAACTCGAAATGGTTGCATTCACAATAACCTTCAAGTGTTAGATCATTCCATCTCACTGTAATTTTTTCATGCACACCAGATTTTGATTCGACTATATAATTGCCATAAACACCATCTCCTACTGATCGACATATTTTCATGTTTTTCACCGTTGAGAATTCACTACGAAATTTTTCAAAAATGTTCCTCGTAAACACACATGTTGCATGCTTCAATAGAAAATCATAGTCATTAACAATACGGTTCTTGTGCTCTGAAACGTAATCTTCGTCACACTCATTTCTAACAATCTTCTTCAATACTTGCTCATATCTTGTGACAAACTCTCTTAGATTTGTATCCTTATTGACAAATTCATTAAAAAATGCGTTGATCCCCTCATTACGTCCAGTTGTATTCATACCAGCATAGAATGTGATGCGATGGTATACAGGAACCCAAGATTCTCTAATGGCATACAAACCATTTAGCCATTCATTATCTGTCAACCCAAATTCTTGCATCAGATCATTCCACTTGTTCTCAAACTTTTCAACCTTATATGTGAACTTAAGGCATCTCTCAATTCGGTTCCTAAAGCTCGCATTCATAGTATAGACATGTAATTTTTGTGGAAATTTCTGTTTTATGTGCCAAAGGCATAGACAGTGGCGTGTGCTAGGGAAAACTGTTTTCCACACCCGAGCACATGGCGAAAGACATTGATCAAGAAATGAAGGACTTTGGAGCACGATCTCCCATTGCCTCAAGCCATGTATTAAACAACCATAAAAATGTAAACTCTGTCTCATCTTGAAGAAGGGCACATCCAAACTGTATGGATTGGTAGTAATGATTAACCCCTGTAAATGGAGCAAATGGCATCTTATATTTGTTCATCTTATAAGTGGTATCAAAGAAAACAACATCTCCAAACTGCTCATATGCCATACGAGATCTTACATCAAACCAAAAAAAGTTCACTACCCTCCCAGTTAGATCTAGTTGGACATTATAATAAAATTGAGGGTTGTCTCTTTGTTCTCTGAAAATAAGATATGACAGAAGCAGCATCACCCTTTTCTAATGTATCAAGCCTTATCGTTCTCAAACAATTGTAACAATCTCTTGATCTAAACCCTACATATTCTCCAGCAAAGAGGTCAGGCACCTTGGAAATTTTCATGTTTTCCCCCTGAAAAATCTCTGTTAGATCTTTGGCAGCAACGGGCATGTGTCGGTTAGACGGCATATTCATCCTCTTTAGAGGAGTGACAAACTTATGATTGTGATGATTAGAAAAGACACTTATAATCCACTTTTTTTATTTTTTTCTTGTGCAAAATCTGCATTTGTGCCTGACATTCACACTTCACTATTGATGTACTACGAATTCTTCCTTCATCACTATCATTTTCAACTCTTCTGAGCCTTTCCCCCTCGTGAACAAACAAATCTAACACTTGTTACTTCATCTGCACGAGTTTGAGTTTTATTTGATGACCTTATTCTCACAACAAAACCATTTTGTCGACCATAATCTTGATAGTAGTTATGTACTTCTTCAACAGAGTTGAATAACATCCCTAAACATGGTGCCTCAAGCTTCTCAACAAACTCCTTATTAGGGGTTGAATTACCACCAACCCCACTCCCACTCACACCAAAATTATCACATTCCTTTATAACCATAGAATCAACAGATGGTGCATCCATCTAAAGAAAGTGCATTAAAATAACCTTTAGAAAACACAACAAGAAGTATACAAAATCGTTCGAAACAGAATATGCAACAGTACGGAAAAAAAATACTTGTTCTGATTCTTGCACTGTTGTTGGACAACTCCAAAAATAAAATAGTAAAAAATAAAGAATGTTAAAGTGTTATTTATTCTAGCAAAATATCATGTAAGAGAAAAGATAACCCACGAGTGAATGGAAGTCGGGATCGTCGCCTAAAAAACAAGCCATCTCAGGTTGTGCTGCAACCTGACAAAATCTCAAGCAGTTAGCCATATTGTATTTCCTTTCACTTTCACTGTTTATTCGTAATGACAAATGAGATGGGTCTAAAAGCTTACAAAAGGGACAGGAGTGATAGCAACAACCGAAGAAGATGGATGTGTCTCACAATCTACCATTACAAATAATAATGGGTGAGAGGGAGACACATTAGAATTTTCCATTGAACTAGGAATTAATTTTTTGTTGTTACAAGAATTTTAATTGGAGATGGAGGTAGTGAGAGAGTTGTGAGAATGGTGTTGGTTAGAGAAGAAGAAGAGTCTCGCAACAAAACTTATTGGAGAAGTTAGAGAATGGGGCGCAAGGAGGAAAAACCCGTAAGTTTATTTGTGTTGGTCCTACATGACATCATTTTAAAAGAGTAAATAAGTGTGGTAGACAACTTTAATTAGATCCGTTAGATTCAGAAGATCTAGTGGCTAGCAAATTGAGTCAAAATTGAGTTAAAAATTCGTGAGTCCCTAGAACCGGACACTATTGGGTTGAAATCTGAGATAGTTTCTATTTGGTACTACCCATTTATGCATTCATGAGGGTGGACATATGAAAGGGTCCGTCCCAATTAAGAAGCTAACACATATCAAATCACGGGTGATGAAAACTATCTTGGAAGCCAACAACCAATCAGGCAGGGCTATGCACAACTCTGGCCAAGATCTAGCTACCCTTCATGCATTAACATTAAAAAATAAGGTCAGAAGAGCTCCAACAGAACTTGAGTGCTATTGGACACCACCTTCTCAAGGCGTGATAAAACTAAAGTCTCAGTGGGGTGTGTTGCTTAGAATACAAACAGGAGAAGTAGTGGGCACCCTCATTCTGGGGCTAGGGAACTCTACCAACTATGTGGTTGAATCAAAAGGCAATTGTCGAAGGACTTGGTAAGGCTATGGATATTGAATGGGGCCGCATATGGGTGGAGTCAAATTCAACTGCTGCAGTGAGGGCTTTTCAAAATAACGAAGTGCATTAGAGTATCCGAGCTGACTAGGACAGAGTGAACGACAAGGCAAACATCATACTTTCTAGCACATTGAAAGAATCCAACTGTGGTGCCGATCAATGTGCTAAAAAGGTATTAACTCTCTCTACGCACTGTTGAAAAACAATGATGGAAAGATAGGGCAGATTTTGTGATCAGGCCATCAGGATAAAGAATCCATTTTCCACATATTTTAGATTTATTTCTGGAATCATTTGTAACAAGACTTTCACTTTTTTGTTTTTGTTTTTTTTTTTCTTCTTTTTTCTTGTTTTTTTACCGAACCATTGCATTTTTTTTTAGCGAACCATTGCATTAACATATTGCGAAAAGTTCATACAAAGCAGTTTGGGTTCAATTGAAACCCAACTGGACAAACATAGGAATAGAACTATTACATACCAAATTACGACCACACCTTGCGGATTCAGCTAAAAGGTGAGCAGGCTGAATCGATCAACAATTAATCTAGGATAAAATACTAATTTAAACATGCTGAAACATTGTTTCAGAGAGGTGATCTCTTGCAAAAGACTCGTGAGACTCCAAGACAACTCAGAACTACCTCCATCAATGGTTTTCACCATGCCTTGACAGTCTGAACATACCACGACCTTGCTAATTCCCAAGCGGAACACTTGCTCTAGCTCGAGCTTAAGTGCTCTTAGCTCGATTTCTTCTGCAGAATCGGCTACGAGCTACTTGCTTCCTGCAAAGAAAATTTGTTTGTGCATGGATTAATAGTGTATCTCGTACCAGCTTTAAGCTTCAAAGGATCAAAATCACCACCAGTACATAAAATATATAGATCATCAACATGAGTTTATGAGTTTATGGAATCAAATACTTAAGATTTATGGGTGGTTTTTTTAGGTAGGGTAGAATTTAAGGCTTGAAATAGAATCTGTGAAGTGTGAATGGGTTTGTAATTGTTATCAGAGGTAAGGTTTTTTCTATCTAATTAGAGCATCTCTAGGTGGTACTATAACCTGGCAAATTCTTCAAATTTGAAGAAAAACTTTGAAACTTCTCGAAATTCCATCTCTAGGTGGCCTCAAGGTTGCATTACCTGCTTGTTCGCATTCTTGTTCGCAAATTTGAAAATTTGGATGTGGATGCGGAGCGACATTGGTAATGTCGTACGTCATTGCAAATGTCGCCCCAATTATTTTTTTTTGACTTTGATTAGCACTCACGCAAAGACGCCGCCGAATGTATGTAGCGACACTACTAATGTTGCGTTTTTTTTTTTACTTTTGGAATCGTTGCGCGCCACTCCTAATGGTGCGTGGGTTGTTTTGGAATTGTACATACGACACTCCAACTGTCGCGCGACAGTTGTAATGTCGTGTGGGTTGTTTTTTGCTAATAGAATTTGCGACCACCTAAAGTTGGTCGAAATTTGCGACCAGATTCTTGAAGAGTATACCTAGAGATGCTCTTAGTGTGATTAAAGGATTGGAGAAGAGAATTATTTTCAAAAAAATGTTTTTTAACATGGAACATATCATTTTTAATAAAATTCCAATTATCATTATAAAATAGAGGTGTGAACACATCAGCCCAAGAGCCTTGCATGGTTCCATGGCAAAAAGGGCAAAAAGAGTTCCATGGCAAAAAGAGCAGCATGATGTACTTCATTAATAGTAACAGGGTTAAGTACGATTTTTATTATCAATATCACTAACTACATTATAAGTATATGGAATACTACTAGGAATATCAGGATCATCACTAGTGGTGAAAAGAGATCTAAAAAAGTCAACAATGTGATTACCATCCAACATCATGCCTAGAGTTAAACCATGCATCAGAATCATCTTTCAAACACAATTTTATTATGATGTTGTCTACTATATATTAACAGTCATATAGAAACATTTAGTATTATTATCGCCTAAGGGCATCTCCAATGGGGGTGTAAAATTATACCTTCACCTAGGCTCCACGTAGGTGCCATTAGGATTTTACACCTCTAATTGTATAGTATTGTATAGCTTATAAATATCCACACTCTATACTCTCTAATGGAAGAGTGTAAAAAAAAATAGATTTTAAACTCGGACGTCACTCCAAGTGACGTCCCTCTTTAATTTAAACTGGGACGTCACTTGAAGTGACGTCCGAGTTAAAAAAATTACTTTAGAATTAGAAAATGACGTTACTCCAAGTGACGTCCGAAAATTATTTCACTCAGACGTCAGTTCGAGTGTCGCCCAAGTTTTTTATTAACTAATAGCGAGAGGGGGAATTCCCCACCCTCTCTATTAGCTAATACACTATTACCTACGGTATAGCACCCCCATTGCCCATTGGAGAGAGTTTTTTTATATTTAGAGTGTAAAATTTCCACTCTATACGGTTTACACCCCCCATTGGAGATGCCCTAATAAAGACAACTTTAAATATGGGGCCATCCTGGAAGAACACCTAGATTTAAGAATGGTGGACTCTCTAATGGGGACTCTCGTTGACTTCCATTGACTCACGTTTGACTGTTGCTGTTTAGCTCTCAATGGTGGTCGCGTGTCCTTGGAAGCTCTGTTCCCACCCAACAACAGCTAAAGGAAGCACCTTTATTAGATCTCACTAAGAATAATGAAGGAAATGTTGCGAAAAGAGTTTCCTTTGCAGACAAAGTTCGCGGTGCTCAACCTCAACAACTGGACTTGGATTCTCTTCCAGTTCCAGAAATGAAAGGAAATATGCCGATGATTAAGCTACCAAAACAAGCGTTGGAGCGAGGAAAGCTTTACCGTAAGTACAGCCTTGTTGGTAGACTAGACTTCGAAAAGCTCAATGTGGAAGAAGTTGGTAGAATTGCATTGGAAACTTGGAAGCCAAAGGGAGATTGGAAGATCATTCCTCTTGGAAAAGGATTTTCATGATTATTAACTTACGAGGATGACCGGAGGAAGATATGGTGTGGCGTCCATGGAAATTCAAAGATCAAACTCTCCGATTAACAAAATGGGCGCTTGATTTCGACCCGGCGTCCGGGTAAAATCTAGTGCTTTAGTTTGGATTAAGTTTTCCAAACTTGGACAACAATATTGGGATTATGAAATCTTGATGTCTATGGGTAGAGGACTTGGCTCTCATGTTGGTGTTGATAAACATACTCTGCAAAGAGACTATGGTTTTTTTGCTTCAGTATTGGTTGAAGTAGATCTTGTGAAACTGATACCAAACCAGATACTTGTTGAAGAGGATGAGCACACGTCTTTCCTTCAAGAAGTCGAAGTTGAAAAACTCCCAAAGTATTGTGGTCACTGCAAATCTGTTAGGAACCTTGTTGCAGAGTGCAAGGCACTGCAAAAAGGCTTTAGACGCGAAGAAGCAGTAGTAGCTGAGAAACAAGCTGAGGTTGTGCAAAAACAGAAGAAGAAGAAGAGGAATAGAAACAAGAACAAAAATGTATCGATCGAACCAACGAACAATGTCTCTGTTGAGACGATGGGTACAATTCCCGTTGAGGTTCCTACTACCACACCAACTGGGGTGGTTCCAATTGATGTGGGCACTGTGGATATTGTAGTTGAGCAGCAAGCAACTGAGGAGGATGCACAAACACAAGAAGGTGGAATTGATCACGTTGATGCAATACCACAAGTTGGGGTAGCAAAACATATAGTTATTGATGTTGTTGCATTGCTTCCACTAGCAGTGGAAATGCAATCAATGCAGCCTTTGAATGCACCGCAAGCGGAGGTTACAACTACTAACTGCTCTCTAGCTGTTGAAAATTTTGTTTCTCTAACTCTGTGTAACACACTACATTGCACCTCCACTCAGAATTACTATGGCTGAAAATACAATTGTGCCGCAAGAGAATAGTCGAGCAGCTGATTCTTATTCTCCCATTGCGAGGACTATACAGAGTGGCGCTTTAGAGCCCGATTCCTCTTCAACGATGAGAATGGCTGAGTTCAATTCTTCTTCCACTATTGGAGAGGGAAACAGGCTCAAATTATTGAATGAGGCAAATTCACTGCTAAGATCGGTTAATTGGGTTGACCTCGCAAATGATGATGAAAATGCCGAGGATGGTACAGAACCATGGCAGAAGATTGGGCTGACCTCGCAGATGATGATGAAAATACCGAGGATGGTAAAGAACCATGGCAGAAGATAACAATGAAAAAGTATAAGCCTGCATGGATGTCGCAGGAGCATGTTGATGACGAGGATAACTCACAGGATGGTGATGAACCATGGCAGATTCAAAAGAAGAAAGGAAGCAAGACAATGGGGAAAGATGTGGATCTGACTCCTCTTCTACCCAGGGCTAGAAACATTCCAACAAGATATAAATGAATGATTTTTACTGGAAATACACATGGTTTAGACATTAGAATGAAGGTTTTATCACCTTCATGGAATTTATTTTTTGGTTTCATAGTGGGAACTTAATCCAGCCTGGGTGGTGCTTAACCCCCATATTGTAACTTTATTATTATATATAATATATTCACATTTTGCCTACAAAAAAAAATACAACTTTAAATACATAGACATATCACGCCAGAAAGCTTCTTGTCTTAGATTGATGTCATAAACCTTGTTTTCTATATCATTTTCAAGAGAAATAGTATTGTAAGAAGGAATAGTTAACTGAATATGACTAAGAGTACGTCCGTAAGAACTTGAACCTCTAAGTCAAGCTTATGAAAGTGATTTTTGTTCCACATGCAAAGATTATGCTTAACAAACATCAAATTTTGTAAAAAATAATGAGGAGCTAGAGTGAGAAAAATTAGAATCACATTTTAATTCCACAACTTCTCTATAAGAAGGGTCAAGGGTCCATGCATATTGAAAAAAGAAAGGTCTTTTGTTTTGGTGTGGCTTGGGTTTGAATAAAAAATGGTGAGACTATGGTCAGAATGTATAATGGGTAAATTAAAAAGAGTAGCATTTAGGTAATTTTGAAGACCAGCTGATTGATTGATGAAAACTTTGTCTAATCTTTCTTTGGTTAAAAAAAAAACTTTTGATTGTTTGTCTAAGTGAAAGTTACTCCTGAAAAACCAATGTCAGTAAGCTTGGCATCATGTATTATGTATTAAAGAAAAAGGCTCTTTTAATTTGAAGATTTATTTGAATTTTGAAAAGGTTTTCCGAATTTTTCCCATAAATGTTGAATCTCATCAAAATCACCAATAATAATCCAATCTCCCGTGAGATTTAGACTTTGATTTTTAATGTGATTCCAGAAAATCCATCTGTCTTGAGGTTGAGGAGGGGCATAAATAAAAGATATATAAAGGTTGGAAGATTGATGTGGAAATGAAATTGTTAGGGAATAACACCGATACCAATTGATCCCCAATACACATATAACTTGTAATATGAAACACTTCTACTCCTGACAAATTCTAAATATCAACTACAACCTAGCTAGCATGCCCAACTCTCTAAACAACTATCAACAACAAATAATAATGTAAAGAGAAAAACAAGCATACTACTACATAAAGATGTATCGTGGTTCGGCCAATGGTGCCTACTTCCACAAGAGTTAATCCTTTCATAAAGTGGGAAGGAAGATTACAATCACTCATTTCAGTATCTCACCTTACTAAATCACTTCTCTATTTTTACAGGCTTTTCTCTTTGCAAAGATTTTCTCTCAATCTTGATTGCTCTCAAAATTGGGTTTTTCTTTGTGTTAGGTTTTCCAAAACCTTGTTTTAGGTTTTTATACCGAAAACCAAATTCGCGGTTACTGTATCAAATTAGAATCGCAATTATAGGCATGGGCGCGGGCGTGCTCTCAGCAAGGCCAATGTCGAGCGCGCGCGCCCTCAACAACATGTTTGTGACTTCTAGTACTAAGGGTGCGGGCCTGCCTTGGGTGTAGCCCAATCTGAGCGCGCGCGTGCTCAGACCTTTTCACGCAGAACTAAACTTCTTTCTTTTTCATCCTCTCGTGAGGGATAAATCCAATAATCTCCCCCTCCCGAACAGCGAGGGTGGATACCTCCATGCAATTTCCAAATCAACAGGAGGAGTATGCTACCATTCCGGCGGTAGTATAATAAACATCAAACTTACCTTTTGGTAAGACTTTGGTCATCATATTCGACCCGTTCTTATTGGTATGGATCTTCTCAATGCACAAATGTTTATCTTCGAGTACTTCTATAATCCAATGATAATGCACATGTATGTGCTTGGATCTAGAATAAAAACTTGGATTCTTGCTCAAATGGATGGCGCTCTGACTGTCACATAGAACTACAAACTGTTTCTTCTTTATCCCTATCTAGTTCATCGAAGAACCTTTTCATCCATATCATCTCATCTCTTTGCAACATTCAGTGGCTGCAATATACTCGGCTTCTGTAGTGGAGAGGGCAATACACTTTTGCAACTTAGATTGCCAAGAAACTGCTCCCCCTGCAAAAGTAACCAAATAACCGGAGGTGGACTTCATCGAGTCAACATCACCTGCCATGTCTACATCAGTGTAGCCTTCAAGTAAGGGCTTACTTCCACCAAAACACAAACACAATTTGGAAGTGCCCTTGAGATATCTCAATACCTACTTAACACATTCCCAATGCTCCTTACTGGGATTTGATAGAAATCGACTTACAACACCAACAACGAAAGCAATATCCGGTCTTGTACACACCATTGCATACATCAAGCTGCCTACTATAGATGCATAAGGAATCTTTTCCATCTGACTCTGCTCATGCTCACTCTTTGGACACATCTCTTTGGTCATGCAAAACTGGCCACCAAGCAGACAACTAGTTGGCTTCGCTTGATCCATGTTGAATCTCTTCAACACCTTCTCAATGTAGCTTTCTTGAGAAAGCCATAACTTTCCACTCTTTCTGTCACGAGTGATCCGCATCCCAAGTATCTGCTTTGCTTGACCCAAATCCTTCATCTCAAAGGACTTACTCAAGTCTTTCTTCAGCTTGGATATCTTGTTGATGTTCGGGCCAACTATCAACATATCATCCACATACAACAAGAGCAGTATGAAATCCACATCTGGAAATTTCTGAACAAACACACAATGATTGGAAGAAGACTTCTTGTATTCTTGTTTCGCCATAAAGGAATCAAACTTTATGTACCACTGTTTCGGTGCCTACTTCAACATACAAGCTCATTATCAGCTTGCACACTAGGTGCTCCTTGCCTTTGACCTCAAACCCTTCTGGCTGGTCCATGTAGACATTTTCTTCAAGGTCTCCTTGAAGAAAAGTTGTCTTAACATCTAGCTGCTCAACCTCCAAGTTCATACTTGCAGTTAGACCCAATACCACCCGGATAGAAGTCATATTCACTACAGGAGAGAAAATTTCATCAAAGTCAATCCCTTTCCTTTGACCGAATCCCTTCACAACAAGGCGAGCTTTATGCCTTAGGTGTGGATTATTCTCCTCATGCTTGACTTGTAGAACCACTTATTCTTGAGAATTTTTCTTCCTTTCGGTTTCTCAACTAACTCATAAGTGTGATTCTTATGTAAAGAATCCATCTCATCATGCATGACCTTAAACCACTTCTCTTTGTCTATACCTTCAACAACATCTTGATAGTATATAGGTTCTCCACCATCAGATAGTAAAACATATATATGTGGTGGATACCTAGTTGAAGCTTGTCTCTCTTTGTCTGACCTCCTTACCCCATCTGCTTGTGGCTCAGGAGGATGCACTTCTGCTTGCTCAGGTGGTGGTTCATGCACTTCATATGCATCTTCTATATCAATAGGTTCTATCTTATCATGAGCAATAGGATCATCATCATGAGATTCAAACCCATGGTTCTCTGCATTCTCAATGCCTTCTGCACGTTCCACAGTAGGAACTTCTGGTTCTGAATCAACAAGATCATTAGTGAAAACTTGTAGCTTCTCACCATCCTCAAAGTCTGCTATGGTTTGGTCTTCCAAGAACATAACATCTCGACTTCAGATTACCTTCTTGTTAATCAGATCATAGAGTTTGTAGCCAAACTTCTCATCCCCATAACCCAGAAAAATGCATTGCTTGGCTTTGTCATCAAGCTTGGATCTCTCATCCTTGGGAATATCAATAAATGCCCTGCACCCAATTAAATACCCTCAAGTATCCATAATCAACATCTCTGCCTGACCATACTCTCTCTGGATAATCACTATTCAGAGGCATTGACGGCGATAGGTTGATCACATGCACGGCTGTAAGCATTGCTTCTACCCAGTAACTTCTAGATAACTTAGAGTGAGACAACATGCATCTCATCCTCTCTACAATGGTCCGGTTCATTCTCTCGGCTATTCCATTCTATTGTGGTGTCTTGGGAACGGTCTGCTCATGACGAATCTCATGACTCTTGCAATACTCTTCAAACGACCCTATGTACTCAGCCCCATTATCTGAGTGAATACACTTCAAAGGCTTCCCTGTCTCTCTTTCCACCATGTACTAGTCCAACTAAAGGTGACAAAAAAGGATCCCTAATGGTTCTATCATGGACTTTACATTAAGTGCTCACATCCTAATATCTATAAATTATGAAATACATACACAACATGGACCTCAAAATGAAGGGAAGAAATTTACCTTAACAAAACACAAGATATGAATCCCTATTGTTTCGGCAATAAACTACTTCAACACAACGAGAGCAATGGTAAAGAACGCACTAAGAAACAGAGGAATTTGATGTTGGGGGAGATGAAACTGAACCAAGATAATGGCTGCCTACGTACCCAAGATCTATTCTCTAGGGATCAAGTTTCCACGTAGTTCCTTATGAAAAATAGTTTGGTATTTATAGAGGTAGAGTAGAGAGTCCTTGTAGCTTAAGTAATATTGTAGCTTGAGTAATTGTGATAGAATATAACTCTCAACTGATAATTATCTCTTTGATAAGAAATGAATCTGGACTTAAATCAATGTACATTAGTAGCAAGCCATGTAGTTAAGGTTCAGCCTTAGACACATGAGTTAACGGGCCTGTACATTGATCCATGGTATTGCAAATTGGGCTTTAGCCCTGTCGATTAAATGAATAAAATAGAGACCCCTACTAATGGACGTTTGCCACGTAGGTGGGGGTCGAAGCACCGCCCCCTCTTTGGTATGCGAACAAAGTTCACATGGCAAAGAAGAGAAGAAAAATCAAAGAAAACTTGGAATAAGAAAAGAGTAAGCGGAATGTATAACAAAGTGTCGTGTGAATGTAAACGATAGGAAAATAGACAATCGGAAAAATTCGTGAATTATCGAAACGAAATAATGTCAAACTAACGATATCACGGACGCTTGATGTAGTTAAAAATGGTAGAAAAATGCACGAGAAAAATAAAAGATATCTGAAAAAAATTTCAAAAGAAATTGAGTGCGAACATTATCTGCATAGACGATTCGTAACAATGCGAAAGTGGATGTCGATGACGCGTGCCGTGAAATAGCGTCTGAGGATTAGGCCGTTGAAATTAAGCGTAATTAAACGGTTTAGTAGAATATGAAGAAAAAGAAGTAAAAATACAAGTTGGAGTCGAAAAGTGAAGACTTGCTTGGCGACTAAAACGTATTTCACCCTGAATGAGATAAGAATCCAGTTTAGATAAGAATCCACCCCGTAAAACTTATCTACGAAATATTATAAAAGCATATTCGTAGAACAAAATAGATCTAAGAATTTAACAGTACTAGCAGACGAGACAAAGTTTGCTGTTTTGCATAGCAACAACCCAGTAGAGAAACAAGGTTTGGGTAACAAAGTCTTGACACGCTTTAAGGTCGCAGCAGTGGTGAAAAGAAGAATTAACGGCGATCGATCTTTCATAGCAGCCTTTTGTAGCATGCCTCGCACGATTTTTTTGTTAGAGTAAGTGCCTCTATGTATGCTGCTTTTGCCAGCCGAAATTCTCAATAGTAAGAAATAAATGTGTTTATTCTTCTCAACAGTAACCCTTATAGAAATATAAATAACGTGCTCAAGAAACTCCTTTGTTATCTTCTTTCGAATTTGATTGCAGCTACAAACATGCTTGAATATCATACATCATATATGAGATGTTAGATCTACATCCTGATCTTTCAAACAAATAAAGGGGTTTGATCGAAAAGTGTACTACACGCTCTTTGTGGAGGAAATGGTGGCATGTTGCCCAAAAAGCTATGATTCCTCTGTGCAGCGAGTGAAGACCATGAACCCCTCGCTATAGATCCTCTTGTATGTCTCGCATTCCTAGCAAAAAAACTAGGAAGGGCTGGATAGGAAGTGAGAAGCCGGTACCACCAACCCACAAGAGAAGTCGACTTCGTGGTGTTTAGGTGCTGTAGTGCGGTCGCATGAAGTTGTGTTCATTAAACCTTGTGTGTATGAAGCACGTGATACGGAGTTCTGTGTTGTGCACAATCAAATAACGCATGTCGTTGTGTAAGATCTTGTTACTGAGTTCGTGTTTGTTCTGTGAAGGAGAGATCAACGATGGCGGCCATATTCAAAACGGATAGTAACAAACAGGATAAGGTGTAACGCCTGTAAAGGAAGGGAACCGTACCTGTGTTGCACGGATTTGACCTAGTGAAACCGGTTTGTTGAGCTTTTTGACCCGATTTTTTTTGTTTTTTTTGCAGGTAGAAACGATCATCCTACACGGATGAAAGATAATCGAGAAGAAAAAAACTCAATGACAATCGTAGACTTGGTGAGGTGGAAAGAAGGTGCCAGATATAACAAACACACGACGCCGCGGCGATGGTCACTGAAAGAACTACGGAAAATATTAGCACTCGAGAGATTTGAGATGGACGAAGTGTATGAATTTGAAACGAAAGTCGAAGAGGATGAAGTAGTAATGGCGTACTCACAATTAAATTGCAGGAGTGCAATTCCGTTGAGCAAAGAAATTGCGCAATTATTGGAGTGGTGGCAAATTGCACCGGGACAACTGCCAATATCGTTCTGCTTAATCTTTATGAGAGCGCACCGTTTACAAAATGAATTTAACAGAAGGTTCGGGGCTCAAGAATTCTTCGTGTTGATACGACCGAAAGCCATACTGACGAAAGGGTACATAAAATTTGAAGTTGAATTCAAGAATCCAAGCAGAAGTTTTAAAGGGTTCCCAAAGGTATATACCGGATGGGATAGATTCCTGTACCGCTTGCGATGGAAGTGGAATCCGACAGAGTTTAAAGTGCCGAACAAATTTCAAGGTAAGCCAAAACATAAGTATTGAAAATTGTACTATAGTAAACTGCTGACTAACATGAGTTATTTTGTGTCTAACAGAAAACGCGAGTATACTACCAGACATTGAATTGGACAAGGAAGTGGAGAACAACCTTCGTTTCTTCTTTCATGAATGTTCTGACGAAAGATTGGTAGATCTGAGCTACTTTGATGATATTGTTGATTTTCGACACTATGGGGGTATCGAACGACAGCCCGATTTGTCCAGGGAGACACATAATGAAATGGCAAAGAAGAGTAAGAGTATCAGAAATGCAATATTTGGCAGCGATAACGATAGTGAAAAAGAAGAGGGAACGAAATTAACAAAGTGAGAATTAGTGCTGAGCTTGCCAAACACAAATAGCAAATTGTACAAAAGAAGATGTTCCACAAGGAAACAGGCGAACGGAGACCAAGAGAGACAACCAACGTCACAATGTATTATGCCTCGAGGGATGAGACTACAATGCACAAAACAGTCCAGACGAAATATAATACATTCTCAACACAAAGAGGAAAAGGTATGTACCGTAGAAAACATAGATATGTAAAAGTGTGGGGAGATGTAATATCTCACTCTGGTTTGGTATATACAGGAAAAGAATGGCTGGGAAAAGAACGAAACAGTGATACTTGCAAAAGATAGTGCAACGAAGAACACAAAGTCAGCAAAAGAAAACAAACGGCAAAGCAAAATGCAAGAGCAAAGAATCCAAATCGACCAGCGGCAAAGTCTTTGTCAAAGGGTAATACTACGCCGCGGAGGAAAACCACGAGAATCCGATTAACGATGAAGTTGACCGTTGAATTTTACTATTAGCGTTAGGGCCGGTAAAGAAATTTTGTGTCCAACACTAATCCGATGAAATTGGTAGATGAAGCAGAGACTGTCAAGTCTGGAAAATGAAGCGAAGGTATCGCCAGGGACCACGCCATTGGAAGAGCTCAAAAAATATAAAAAATGTGACCCGAATACGAAGAACATCGGAGAATATGACAAAGCAGTGTCACTGATTTTCGACAGTATGAACCAGGTATGATAGTATTTTTTTATCAGTTCTTACAAACTTGTGATTAAGTCTAAAAGATTGATGAAATCAGATATTTTTCGCCGCAGGTTAAAACAGCGGTAGTACGGGCAAAAGAAATTCACGAACAAGTCGCGAAGAAAAGTATCGTTCCGAATGAAGTCAATGCCGCAGAAGAAATAAGGAAAGTGAAGATACTAAACCGAAAATTGGAAGAAACAAACAAAGCGTTAAGCGGAACCAACAGAGAGATAGAAGACGAAAACAAAGACTTAATCGAGCAGACGGAAGAAGCAGAGCAGAGAGCGTACGAAGAATTTGGGAAAGCCTATGAGATAATGGAAGAACACAAACACTTAAAAGCATATGTGATAGAATTGAAGTCACTCGTGGCGACCAGAGATCAGGAACTTAAATGTGCGTAAAAAGAGGTAGAGAAAAATAACAAACGAATGACAGATTTGAACGAGCGGCTCGGCCAAGATCACGTGTAAATGGCACATTGTGAATCGTCTGTAAGACAATTGATAGTGACTTTAACAGAAATGGGAGATGAACTAGAATGTGAGAAGATGAATTATAAAGATTTGTACGAGTGCGAAAAGTTGGTAAGGAACCATTGGATTTTCCCAAACCAATGATCATGTGATTGTGAGTATGTAATACCATAGAGCTAAAAATTCTTTTTATAAAAATAAAAATATAGTATGTGTTGGCAATTGAATATCATTGTGAGGTTAGATAACATACATGCAGAAAACTTATAGTGTTGTTGATTTATGAATGTAAAAGAATGAGATGCCCCCATGTAGAGAGAAAACCCCCCAATATAAAACCATTGGAGAAAGTTATTGAAAGGCAAAGGGGACATGATCGTCCTCAATGAACGTAGCGATTCATGTGTCAAAATAGGTGTACCGAACGTGAGGCAAGGCGACAAACCGTTGGAGTTGTCCTGCGTGCAAGGGTGTCACCCTTGTACTGGGACCAAAACAACGTCGTTGCCTTAGTAGTGGAATTTGCACGGATATTGTAATTTGGGAGTATTGTAATAATTGTACCGAGCAAGAATAACCATCTTATTTACTCGGATTTCCTTCAAGTAGGCATGAATGCGACTTACTCGGACCGAAGAAGCCATAATATGGATGACCTCTCTGGAATTAACGTTAATGAATGATATTGTTGAAAGGAAGAGTACAGAATCATAGAGTAATGTAAAATGACAACTAAACATATGAGAATGGAATTTGAATGCCTTTATTGATGGATAAAATAGAACGAACTACATAGATGGATAGATTTGTTATTGATGGAGTAATGAAAAATGCAAAAATTTCCTAATGGTAAAACTTGCGAAGGTGGTAAGCATTCCATGGCTTCTCTATCATTCTTCCGAGAATAGTAATCGGAGGAAATATGACCCCTTAGATCTTTGGGCGATCTATGATGTAGGGTCCTTGCCAATTTTCTCCAAACTTTCCCCGATTCTATTAGCTTTGAGTTTCTCTGAGAGAACCCAGTCCTCGAGCAAAAGACTTAGGGACGGATCTTCTTGTCGTAATTCCGTTTCATGTCAACGATACTTAATAAGCCGTTGTAGTCCCTTAAAAGCGAACCTCATCAATAAGAGCTTTTGGTGAGCCAAAGTAATGTCATTGGAACTGTTTCAACAAAGAATCAATCGAGATGTACCGGAAATCAGTTACGTAGGTAAGACCGCTTCAGACACCATATGTAAGGTTAAAAGGTGATAATGCAAATTGAATATTTTGGCGTTGTCCTAGAAGCCCACAAGACAAATTTGGTAACTCCTTGACCCAATTTCCTTTGGTGCGGTCAAACGCCTCTTTAGGTTAGCCAAAATCACCTTATTGGTGGCTTCGGCCTGCTCATTGGCTTCGCGGATGATAAGGTCGCGGAGAAAGTTATGCCGTATCTTCAAATTAGCAATGGAAACCCGACGAATTTCTTCAAAGATCAAATTGTTTACCATTATCTGGTACAAGTGCCGCAGGGATGCCAAAACGACAAACAATATTTCTCTATAAAAACATTTTGACGTTGGAAGCATGGATTTGGACCAAAGGCTTTGCTTCTACCCATTTGGTAAAGTGATCGGTTGCCACAAGAAGGAATCATATACTCCCTGGAGCTTTAGGTAAAGGGCCAATAATGTCTAAGCCCCATTTGGCAAATGGCCATGGGCTAAGCATGGGATGCAACTCAGTAACAGAGAGTTTACTCATATTGTTGTGCTTTTGGCATGGCTCACACCTCTCAGATAGGTGTTTTGCATCCTTTTGCATCTCTGGCCACCAATAACCCTGTGTCATAGCCTTATGAGCTAAACTTTGTCCCTTGGAGTGGCTTCCGCATAAGCCGGAGTGAATCTCTTCTAAAACTTGAAGTCCTTCCTGTTTTGAGAGGCATCGTGATAACTATAAAATGAATAGTTTACCTACGAAATGAACTACGAATCCACAACGTAAGTAAACTAAACTTGGTACTTTTACGTTTCTATTATCAAAGCTTCTACTCTCAATGCGAATTGCACTAAATGGAGTACGAAGTCTAGTTCCACTCCTAGTTCTCTAGCATGGATTGTTTTCTAAGTCTAACTAGTCACTCTTAAGTCAATGAGAGCTTTACGAAATATTATAATACGATACTTAATTAAGATGATTACTAGAAATTAACTACAAATGCTATGGAAATACTATTGTTTGACTCTAGATAAAGGAATTAGAGGGAATTGAATCCACCTCGAATCCAACTTAACAACCTAAGCGTAGAATGTTGTATCTCAATTCTCACGTTCTTACGGCGAGAATTTGGAGTTCTAATCCCTAGTGTTCATGGCATTACTACCGAATACTAACTAGCATGTGAGGTCGTCCACCCATTCTCATGGCGAAACACGACCTTCTAGAGTGGAATAGATGCTACAACGTTTCTATACTAAACAACTAAGTTTTCATCAAGGCTTCATCACCCCCTCTAATGGAGGTTTAGCCTTGAATCATCAATCTAACATTTTCCATTGAATCTAAACTAAACATAATGTAAGAATTTTAGATTTACTTAATTTGAACAATAATGAATCTAACTTAATGACTGAATGAAATAAGAACAAGAATCTAAATTAGATCTAGAATGGAAATGACAAAACCGAAATTGAATAATAACTATTTTATTTATCTAATCAATCAAGAACAATGATTCAAAAATTTAATCTAAAACAAGAATTTAAATGGAACTAAAACTTAATTTAATTAATAAAACTAGATCTATAATTCTATATCTTAATTTAGGTCTAACTAGCTACCATTAACAAAGAGCTAAGCTCTTGTTTTTATACATCCAGATCCAAAATTCGTGCATGGGCTTGGAGCGAGGGGTTTGGGCGGAGAATCGTGCCCAAAACCCTATTCTTTCAGTCCAAAAAGGCCTCTTCAGCTGCAGTTGGCTTCCACAGACTTTTCGTCCACTTCTGCTCCTCTGATTGGGTCAAGGCTTGGACCATTGCAAAGCTCTTTCCGAGCCGGTCGTTTTGACATAAGGTAGGCCTCAATCCGAGGTCCGAGTCCAAAGATATGGCATTCGAAGTTCTGCGACTTTTTTGCTCCTTTATCTCGCTTAAGTGGCACATTTCTCGCACATAATGGACTTTGAAGCCTGAAATGCATAAAAACACGTGATCAGTATTAACTCTTACTTATTATTCACATAATTAGTCTAACAGTATGATTATTAAGGGGTTAAAACTACAGTTTTGGGCTCTTATCACATCGCAACATAGGGTTTAAGTCTGAGCCTTTGCGATATAATTGCAAACTTCCGTCAGTAGAAGATATCACCAAAAACTTCCATGCATCGCGTTTGATTCTTTCAGCGAGTTTTGGTTCTGGCGGAAGTGAAGAAACTTGCAAGTAGTGAATATAAGGAAGACGCCAATCTTGCTCATCGGAGATCATCACTGGCTCTGATAGTATTATATCGGGAACTTCAGGACTATCATCTGCTTCATGTACTGATAAGAGCCCAAAACTGTAGTTTTAACCCTGTAACAGTCATACTTTTAGACCAATTATATGAGTAATAATTAAGAGTTAATACCGATTACGTGTTTTATCGCGCTTAGGGCTTCAAAGTCAATTATGTGCGAAAATGTGCCACTTTGATGAGATAAAGGAGCAATGGTTGGTTGCTAAGGAGTTCTGTGATTAAAGGCCAAGATTCAAGAAGACAAAGCCTTTTTAAAGCCCGGTCAAAGCTGAAAAGTCAAAGTCAACGCGGGCAAAAACAACACACAAAGTCGTGAGAACTTCCGGCGTATCTTTGGACTCAGACCTCGGAATTGGGTCTACCTTATGTCAAAACGACCGGCTCGGAAAGAGCTTTTCAATGGTCCAAGCCTTGGCCCAATCAGAGGAGAAGAAGTAGATGAAAAGTCTGTTGAAGCCAATTGCAACTGAAGAGGCCTTTTTGGACTTAAAGAATTGGGTTTTGGGCCTGATTCTCTGGCCCAAAACATGGCTCCAAGCCCATGCACGATTTTTGGATCTGAAACATATAAAAACAAGAGCTTAGCTCTTTGTTAATGGTAGCTAGTTAGACCTAAAACTATAGATAATTCTAGATCTAGTTTTCATTAAATAAAATTAAGTTTAGTTCATTTCAATTCTTGTTTTAGATTAATCTTTAGAATCATTGTTCTTCATTAGTTTGATAAATAAAATAGCTAAGTTGTCAATTTCGATTTTTGTCATTTCAATTTATAGATCTAATTTTAATTCTTGTTGAGTATCATTTCTTAGTTGTTAAATTAGATTGAAGTATTGTTAGTTAAATTAGCCAAGTTAGAATTTTGGTATGATGTTTAGTTATAATTCAATGAGAAATAATGATTTGATGAATCAAGGCTAAAACCTCCATTAGAGGGGTTGATGAAGCCTTGATGAAAACTTAGTTGTATAGTGTAGAGTCGTTGTAGAGTCTATTCCATTCTAGAAGGTCGTGTTTCGCCATGAGAATGGGTGGACGACCTCACATGCTAGTTATAATTGGCAGAAATGCCATGCTAATTAGGGATTAGAACGAGCAATTCTTACCGTAAGAACGTAAGAATTGGATTACAACAGTCTATGCTAGGTGATTAAGTTGGATTTGAGGTGGATTCACTTCCCCTCTAATTCTTTATCTAGATTCACATTTCAGTATTCTGTAGCATTCCGTTATTCGTAACTTGTCAATTGAATCCACCCCGTAGTATAGAATTTCCCTCGTAAATCTCTCACTAGACATAAGACCGATTAGTTAACTACGAAATCATTCCATGCTAAAGAACTAGGAGTGGAACGAATTTGTTACTCCACTCTATTTCGATAGAATTGAGAGTAGAAAACTTGATAGCAATTAGTAAAATAGGTTTTAATTTACTTACATTTTGAGTTTCATCGTTCATTTCGTAGGTAAACTTTATCTTTTTACATTTATCATGTACCAACTCACTATCTATTTCGGGAGTGAATTCAGGAGGAACAAATGGATCTATAGATTCTAATGGAAGATCCAAAGTATGGTCATGTTGTGAATTTTCCATCTCCCTTTTCTGCTTTCGAGTCATGATTGGTGCGATTATACGTGGGTCGTATTTCGCTATTGCGTACAAGCAAAACAAGTAATTGCTTTCATGTACATACAAGTCATGCAATTCTTTTTCGGTAAAGTCAATGCTTGGCTCTTTTTGGAACTCCACAGTGATGTGTCTTGACTCTTCGCTTCTAACGGCGGCGGAGAGATAAGCCAATGAATCAGCATGACGTATGTCATTTCGGGGTCTTTGAGTGATAGAGATGCTATCAAATTGTCGAGCAAGGCTATGTATCGAACCAAGATAAGCCGCCATACGATCATCTCTTACTTCAAAAGACCCACCAAACTGATTGGACATAAGGCGAGAATCCGTGTATAACTGGAGCTTTCGCGCCCCCAGTTTCAAAGCTGTTCTCAAGGCACAAACGGCAGCCTCATATTCGGCTTCGTTATTTGAAGTGGCGAAGCCAAGGTGCACAGATTTCTCAATCTTCTCTCCGCTGGGTTTAACAAAAACACATCCAATTCCAGACTCAAATTTATTATGGGAGCCATCTGTGTAAACAATCCATAGGTCAATGGGATTAGGAATTGCGTTTGCAAGTTGGTCTTCGTCGCCCCCAGTTATTGGTGGCAGAATATCTTCCATAGATTCTTCCTGGCACAAGAAATCGGCAATAGGAGAATCATCAATCGGAAAATCAGCTATCAAAGAAGCTAGAGCATGTCCTTTTTCAGCAGTACGACTTTCAAAGACAATGCTATATGCACTAAGATAACTTTCCCATTCAGCTAATCTGCTTGATTCCTGTGCATTACGAAAGATCTTGCGTAAGAGGTACTCAGTATAAACTCTGACCAACCTCCCCTGGAAGTATGGTTTTAACCGGCGAGCGGCATGAACCAATGCAAGTGCAATTTTTTCCATCTTTGAATAACGAGACTCAACTCCGGTTAATGTCTTACTGATAAAAAAGAGGGGTCTACCATCATCGACGGAAAGAACAGCACTAACAGCTTGAGTTGTAGCTGCTAGGTATATGCCAATAGGTTGACCCGTTGAAGGACTTGTTAATATAGGAGGACTGACCAAGTATTTCTTCAGTTGTTGCAATGCCATCTCACAATCAACGTTCCAAGTTGCCACCCCCTTTAAAGTCTGGAAGAAGGGATGACAACGATCGGAATATTTAGAAATAAATCTATGAAGAGCGGCAAGCCGACCAGTAAGCCATTGAATTTCCTTCTTATTTTTGGTGATGGCATATCAATAACGGCATCGTATCGATCGAGATTAGCCTCAATACCTCTACGAAATCATGAGGTATCCCGAAATTTTCGGAAGAGAGGCCAAAAGAACATTTGGCGGGATTGAGTATCATGTTATACTTGTTAAGCCTATCAAAACAAGTTGAAGATCGGAAAGATGATCACCAATAAACTTCGATTTAACGACTATATCATCGATATAAGCCTCCATTATTATCCCCAGCAGATCGGAAAAAATTGTATTGACAAGCTTTTGGTAGGTTGCACCGACATTTTTCAGACCAAAAGGCATAGCAATGTAGTAGAAAATGCCTTGGTCGGTAATGAAGGCGGTGAACTCTTGGTCATCCACATTCAAAGAGATCTGGTAGTACCCTGAAGAAGCATCCATGAAAGATAGACGTTGGAATCCCGAAATGGCATCCACTAGTTCGAAAATTCGTAATGGATACGGATGAATCAGACAAGCTTTGTTAAGGTTTGTAAAGTCAATACAAATTCTGATTTGTCCGTTCTTTTTTGGCACTGCGACGACATTAGCAATCCATTTTGGGTTAGTAACTCGTCGGATAAAGTTAACCGCAAGTAGCTTATCAATCTCCTCTTTAACTTTGAGCTTCTGATCAGGTGCCATTCTTCTTGGTTTTTGGCAAACTGGCCTGAAACTTGGATCAATGTCAAGTTTATGACAGGCAACAGAAGGGTCTATTCCAGGCATTTCCTCGATTTTCCAAGCGAAGATATTTATTTATTTGTAAAGGGAAACCAACTCTTTTTGTTCTACGCTCGAAAGTTCAGCGGAAATAAAAGTGGTTTCTTCTACTGAATCTCCTACTTGCACTTCCAAAAGTCGATCCACTGTAGGGGGCCCTTGCACATGAGCCTCAATATTATAGATGGAGGGCACGCCAAGTAATCGTAACTTAGGGGCACTTGCAAGGATTGTATTACCACGAACTTCAGATTTTTTATAGTCATCCATTGCTTTGTCATGACCGGCATGGGAAGATACTTGGTCACTACGAACCTTGCAAATATGCCCAGAGAATGGGAACTTGACACACTGATGAAATGTGGAGACTACAGCCCCCATGGAATGTATCCAATCTCTGCCCAAAATTGCTTTATAGTGGGAGCGACAGTCCATTAATAAGAAATCGAGCTCAACTTCTTTGTTCATTAATTTGATTGGTAAGGTAATTCTTCCAACCGCTGAAGATGTTGTCCCGTCAAAACTGATGATAAGATTGTCTTCGGCGATGATCATACCCTCACGAAGTTGCATCTGAGAATAACATCCACTGAAAATGACGCTGGAAGTGGCCCCTGTGTCGATCATTACCCATTGAACACGAGAAGCACCTATAGACACAGAAATTATGACTGCGTCATAGTGAGGGTAATATACACCAAGGAGATCATCATCAGTGAATCGGAGGGGCTCTTCTTCAAAAGTTTCGGTCTGGATTCCTTTGACAAAATCGACTTTGTTGATACGGTTAAACTCACCAATATAACTAACTTTCAAACGCTTTTGATTCTTACTCTGACTTTTGGAAAGAGACTCAACATGAGAATGGAAAACATTAATGACATCCTCATAAGTTGCAGCAACTGCCTGTTGAGAGTTTTTTGTAAGATATTCATTTAAAAGTCGTTTCTCCACTAATTTTTAAATCCGACCCCGGAGAGAGCGACAAAGTTCTGTCTCATGGCCATAGTCATTATGAAATTTACACAGCAAGGATTCGTCCCTTGTACCTTTGGTATCTTCTGAAAGAGGATAAGGTGGGGAAAGAAGATTTCCACTTTTCAACTTCTCATATATAACAGAGTACTTGGCATTGAGCAGGGTCAGTTTTAGCTCAGGTAGAGTCTTTCCATCACGATTGAAATTGACTTGCTTCTGATTGTCATTTTTTCTATCGTTATGTTGTTGATCTGACTGTCCTTGCTTTGGCTTAGAATTATTGCTGTCAGAAAAATCTTTACTCCGAATATCTTTGTCTCTTCTGCTTTTCGCCCGATAGGTTCTCTTCGACACGGATGTGTTGTTCAGCCCCTAACATACGGTCGTGCGCGTTTAGGGACATCTTTAATTAGAGAGTGGTAAATATCCCTTACAATGAAATTGAACTTCGTCTCTTTCATAATATAATGCTTCTTTAAAGGCGAAAAGAAGCATCCCATCGAAAACGGAACATCTGCTGCTGCCTTTGAACCTAGTAACAAAAGTCGTAACTTTTCGTCGCGTTGTTGCTTGATGTTCGTGAAGAGTCGATATCTTTTTGGCGTCTTGCAATTGTGGCGGAAACGATTAACAAACTGATTTTCTAGTTCATTGAATTGGTGAATTGATCTTGAAGGCAACTCACTAAACCAGCGTAATGCTTCTCCTTTTAGAGTTTATGGAAAAAGCTTACATATGAGCGGATCATCACCACCCCATAACACCAATTTATTTTTGAACGATAGAACATGCAAGCCAGGATCTCCTTCCGACTCATCATAAAGTTCAAAATCGGGTTGTTTGAAGTCGGGATGGTGGTAAACTTCCTGAATGTTGAGCGAAAACTTATCAAGTACGCCATCATTGACTGTTAAGTTTTTCATTCTTACATCCCTTGACTCTCTATCGTTAAGTTCTTTTGCAATCAAGTCTTTCAACTGTTATTCTGTTAGAGTTAAAGTATTGGCTCGAACAACTGGGCGCCCCCGGTCGTGCCCATGTGGAGAAGGATACCTTCCATTATCTCTTATTGGAGTTAGAGATCTTTGGCGTGCGCGACGATCAACTCCGACCGGTGATTGTCTTTGTCTATCCCCTCAGAACCCGACTGTCTCTAGGCGGTTGTCACCATGGCCAGTGGGTCGGTATAATTATACCACTTCTCCATGTTTTGTTGCTCTTTGTCCGGGATGCCCTCCTTCCCGGTCATGTCGGACATATCTCGGATGGCGGTCTTCCCTAAAATTGCTTCTCCGCGGGTAAATCTTCCCTTTGAGATCCGGACATGTCTAGGGTAGTAGTTATCCTGTCAATCCGATTCTCCCCATAAGTATGGGTAATAGGGTCATTACTCTTAGCGCGTTTGGTTGATTGTGTTTGAGAAATAACACGTTCTTGAGGGCGATGAAGTGGACCTTCAAGACGGTCCCATACAATCGGAATGGCTGCGTCCGCCGTGGGTAAGCCTTGATGTTGTTGAATTTGCAGCATCGTCCACCGGCCTTTGCCTCTTTGCCAGCTTCCTTCTCAAGTTCCTATTTAAAATTTTGACTTGTCGTAACTCACGCTCAACCGTATTAGGGGTGAATTGGCTGTTACTATCACCTTTTCCGTTAGTTGGTGTGAGAGTAATGTCCGCGTCCATATCCATGTCAACTGAAGGATTGACATGGACAGCCGGCAGACCGCATGGAGGATTACTGACTTGTCGGTTTTCTTGTTGCAAGATTGTTAGGGGTGGTGGCGGCACTTGTACTGCCTTTTACAGTGGAGGTGGCGGAGGCGGTGGCGGTTGCGCTACTACAGTTGTATGTTGAGAATTGATCCTACCACTAGGAGCAACTTGATTGTTCAACGGTTCTTGCATTGGCCGATTTGAATTTCGAGGGTTGCGAGTCCTATTAGCAGGAGGAATATCTCGACTATTTGGTCTGCTTTTTGTGCTTACCATCTTGATTGTTTCACGTGATAATGAATTCTAAGTTCCCCACAGACGGCGCCAATTATCTTTTGGCAATAAACTGCTTCAACCTGGCGAGAGCAATGGTAAAGAACGACTAAGAAACAGAGAGGAATTTGATATTGGGGGAGATGAAACTGAACCAAGATAATGGCTACCTACGTACCCAAGATCTATTCTCTAGGGATCAAGTTTCCACGTAGTTCCTTATGAAAAATAGTTTGGTATTTATAGAGGTAGAGTAGAGAGTCCTTGTAGCTTAAGTAATCTTGTAGCTTGAGTAATTGTGATAGAATATAACTCTCAACTGATAATTATCTCTTTGATAAGAAATGAATCTGGACTTAAATCAATGTACATTAGTAGCAAGCCATGTGGCTAAGGTTCATCCTTAGACACATGAGTTAACGGGCCTGTACATTGATCCATGGTATTGCAAATTGGGCTTTAGCCCTGTCGATTAAATGAATAAAATAGAGACCCCTACTAATGGACGTTTGCCACGTAGGTGGGGGTTGAAACACCTATCATTTGACAAAGATGAGCAGAAACTGTTTTCTTGTCACTACTTTCTCAAATTTCTTCAAAACCTATCCAAAAGAGAGAGAACATTCGATCACGGTCAATGTAAAAATGCAACTAAGTCGAAACAAAATGGAACACATGAAACCAAAAACTAACAATAGTAAGGCCAACGAGAAGTGTCATAAGATCTGCTGGTAAAAGGAAAAGAGCAACAGGTATTAGATATAAGTACTAAAAGCCTTTTATATAAAGGGACTAAACGTATCCAACTGCCCCTTCCCTATAATTTATCCTTAATTAATGAAAGAGGAACCAAGTGTCCTATCAGTGACATCTGAAATTAGTAAAAAAACAAGACCTATTCTTGTGTCTAACTCTAACAACCAGTTGCTGCCACTATGTTTAGATTCATCCAGAAGCTCACAAACATATAAGATAGTTGCTTCTCAGAAAATATTATTCATTATTTATTGGGTTAGTTAGACTTATCCCCCATTAATAGTTGCAATTAGGGTTACCCCCATTTTCAAAAATATTAGTGATACCCCCAATTGCAAGATCCAACGACTATGAGATGATTTTTTTTTTTTTCAGATGAAGAAATCTGACCATTGGATCTTACAAATAGGGGGGTAAGTCTATCTGACCCTTATTTATTTAAGTTTACTCCATGATGAACTTAAATATAGCAAGCACGACACAAATGAAGGAACAAACAGCATATATCCACAATGATAAACCTAAATATAGTAGTAATAACTTGAGTCAAAACTAAGCTGCAAAAGAGGCAAACTTCGGCTAAGGTCATTTCACTTGTTAAGGTTAGCCTTTTCAAATATGTAAGTGAATGAGAATGCTCAGTGACTAAGATTAAAGACCTCCACTTGCTGTATATAAGGTTTACCCATAGGTATTCCATCCCCTGGTAACATAAGTTTCCGAAGAAGTAAGAACTTTTCTTAATTTGCCAACCACATAAAAAGAAAGGCAACAACCCTAACAAATCCATATAGAAATAGACACACACCTGGTAGCCGAGAACCCCAAAATACTTGGATAGTTTTCTCATGATATTTTTACAATACCTGCAGGATCACAATGATTCTCTCACAATTGGTTCATAAATTGTGTATCTGAACAAAGACAACAATATATAAGAAACTGTAAAATAACTACGAACAATTAAATATACTTCTCTTTCAATTAGAACTCGGAAGACACCTTAACTAGCTAACTGAATTTTTAATATACCAATATAAATGTCCCCATCAGGCCTACACAACTAATTGGGCTTCCAATAAAACTACAAGAAAAACAAAATGAAGGACAACTAGAATTGATACACAGGCACATAATAGTTTACTGACAATAGAAGCAACTCTTTAAATGCACTCTTAACCTCCACAATTTAACAAGCCGACAACGATTATGCCTAGAAGAATCAAATAAATAGTCCTCATTTATACTACAACATCAATCAGTAAAACAAGAAGAAACATTCTTTTAGAACACAATAACAACTCCTATTGTAAACAACTTACTACTTCATCCATTCATCTAAGGCACAAGGAAATTAAGGAGGGAAAAAAGTAGAAGATAAATCTACAATGGGTGAAATTAAATTATCAATACAGGCTATAACCAAAGTATTAGCTAATCATAATGGCAACTCCGAGAGAAATAGCTAAAAGAGAAGCAACCCAAGTCAGTATCTCAGTTAGGGGTGAGAATTTGGCCCTAACGACCCTAACCCGGCCCTGACCGACCCGACCCTAAGCCCTAAGCCCCAGCCCTTACAAACTAAAGCCCTCCCGGAGTTTAGGGCAGGGGCCGACCGCCCTAATGCCTTCTAAGGCGGGGGTCGGTCTAAGGTTAAAACATAGGCCGACCCTAACTAAGCCCAACCAAGCCCTAGTTATAATTTCACTATAAAATACACAACTAAAACTATCCAACTCCTTGTTACATATTTTCAATTAAAATAACACTGTCCTTTGTAATTTATCACTTACCATATGGGTACTTCTAATAACTTGTCTTATATCATAAAAACTTGTAAACCTAATTGTTTCTATCTCACAACTCACGTAGACCTCACAACTCTCCGTCTAACCTAGTCGCCAAGAACAATAATGAGCATTGGGCACTAGCCTAATGAAAAATAGGTTGACGTCAGTAAAAACTCATTCCATACTCTTATTTGTCTTTGTGTTCTTCAATGTTAAATGTAATTTTGGTGAGATTTGGGTACAAGAAATAACGAATTTATGTCAGTGAAAGCTCATTCCAAAATGTGTCTTGTGCATTTTAACTGTAATTTTGAAATATAAATATGAGTCTCTATGTACTTCAGTTTATTAGATTGTGGATATGCATTTTAAATTATTGGACTTATCAAGAATTATTACTAGATTGGTTGTTATTCAAATTTCAAAGTGGTGGGACTTTGAGTTTGCAAATCTTTGAATTTTTTTTGTAATATAAATGAGTTTTAAAACTGATACAGTAAAAAGAAGAAAATATATAGGCCCGGCCCTAAACTGTTAAAGAGGGCTTAGGGTAGGGTCAGGGCTTGAAATTTAGACTTATGACCCGGCCCTATGGGGACTTTAGGGCCGGGCTGGCCCGGCCCTAATAACTGAAAGGCTTTAAATGTTTAGGGCCGGGCTAGCCCGACCCGGCCCATTGCCCACCCCTAATCTCAGTTATCCCATGTACCCTTTCTTTAAATGGGTGACTACAAGAACCCATAATTAAAACTGTATAAGTTCCCATGGAAAACACGGAGTAAGAACATACCTAGAAAGGCAACTCCAGCCAATCGAGAAAGCAAAGCAAGGGCAGGAATTTTCCATCAACCATTATCTTTTAAATCACTAAATTCCAAGCATAAAATGCCTATAGTTCCTTAAACCAGAGTAAACACAGGTACAAGCAAACATAAATTTTTCAAACACAGATATCCTTGATTTACAATCTTGAATAGCCATAGCCATAATGGACAGCATACAAAAGGATGAAAGATACAAACAAAGGCAGCTAGGTACTGAACGGTTAAATAGCTTGAACATTGTACCTTTGGAGGTTGCATCTCAAGGGATAAAGCACCACCATAATATTGCAGTACAAGTGAGTTACTAGAATTAATTCATTCAGCCTGTGCTATTAAATCAGCGAGTACTCGATGGGGAATCGCTACTCGGTACCTAGCCGACCCGACCAACCAATTACTCCCCATAAGTGATCGGGGTCCAAAAATCGCCAAGTAATCGGCCGAGTTGCCAATTTATGAGGAATCGGAATTGGGAGAGTTACTCACCATAAGTCGGTATATAAAAGAAAACGGAGATTTTTTAATTTTCTAACCGCGAAATCAAGTTAGGGCTTTGGAATTCCAACCTCTTCTCCAGCCGCAAAATCAATCAGTCTTCTCTCTAATTCCATCCACACAATGATATTTCTCCTTGCATCACCACTCCAAGAAATTGTAATAGGAGAGCCATCAGCATTCACAGAGACTTCAAACGAAATGAAGTTGTCCCAATATTAGGCCATGAGCAAAATGTGAGTAATAAAACAGTGATAGATTACAAATTGAGAGAACAAGTAGCTACAAACCCCGCACTACTAACTTGTGCACCATCAATATTTGTTATAGAACATGCTGATTTCACCGCGGCACATATTACATGCCATATATCAGTTGAAGATTACTGGTTTTAACATAGACACTACTAAAAGAAGGGCTTTTTGTGTCACTTTTTAAGTGACACAATAAGTCACTTGTGTCACTTTTGAAACTAATTCTGAAGTGACCTATAAGCCCCCGACACATAAAGTTATACCAAAAGTGACACAAAAGCCTTACTAAATGTGTCACTTTTTGTTAATAAAAGTGACACTTAAGAATAGCCTCTTGTGTCACTTTTAAGAAAGAGTGTCACAGTGTTTGTCTCAAAAGTGACACTAGTTGTATCCGTTTAGGACCAGAGTGGGACATAATTTCGTTAAAAGTGACACATTAAGTATACTAGTTGTGTCACTTTTGGACCAGAGTAAGACGTAAGTACGTCAAAAGTGACACATTAAGTATACTAGTTGTGTCACTTTTATATTAGAGTGAGACATAAGTACGTCAAAAGTAACACATTAAATATATTAGTTGTGTCACTTTTGGACAAGAGTGAGACATAAATACGTCAAAAGTGACACATTAAGTATACTAGTTGTGTCACTTTTGGACCAGAGTGAGACATAAATACGTCAAAAGTGACACATTAAGTATACTAGTTGTGTCACTTTTGGACCAGGAAGATGAGACATAGAATGCGTCAAAAAGTGACACATTAAGTATACTAGTTGTGTCACTTTTGGACCGTGAGTGAGACATAAGTACATCAAAAGTGACACGTTAAGTATACTAGTTGTGTCACTTTTAGACCAGAGTGAGACATAAATACATCAAAGTGACACATTAAATATACTAGTTGTGTCACTTTTTGGACCGTAGATGAGACATAAATCGTCAAAAGTGACACATTAAATATACTAGTTGTGTCACTTTTGGACCAAGATGAACACAAGAATGCGTCAAAAAAAAGTGGCGTTATAACTTCGTGATACAAAAGCCCCTTACTTCTTGTGTCACTTTTGGGGAATCAACTCCATACAACTTCGTATGAAAAAGAAAGTGACACATAAGAGTAGTCAGTTGTGTCACTTTTAATAGATATTATGTCACTTTTTCCAAAAGTGAGACAAATGAAAATAATTTTTTTTTTAAAACATTTTCTCATTTTTGTATTCGATCGTATTCATTTCTCAACCTGCATCCTATACGTCATAACCAAAATCCCATTAACCTGCTTTATGACATAAACAACATCCACATACATTTATCAAAACATCACAACCAAAATTACTTTAACTTTTGCTTTATGATCGTAAAACAACATCCACTCGAGGAAGAAAGAAACAACATTCAAAACAATTAACTTCTATTGATTTCATCGATCAAACCAAGTATTTATCATCTAGTTTGACTCCCAACAAAAGAAGTCATTCCAATACCAAAAGAATCACAATTAAAAAAAGCCTACATAGCGCCAATACTATCCTAGCAATATCTTAGCTTGTTGTCGCGACTTCCAATACCAAAACCTAGCTGCCATCTATTCATATGTTAATTGATCCATGACACCTGCATCATATCATGAAGTCGTCATTCCACTATGACTAGTATATCAAATTAAAAAGCAAGTGAATCAAAAAGGGTATATTGTACAAGTAAGAAAAAAAAACGATAAGAAAAGTATATATACATAAACAAAGGGAAAATATGGAAGCCCACTTATCCAAATTAACTACTCGATAAATTGTTGGATAAAGTCGATGAATTCAAGACGAAGTTCATCTATTTCAGTGGTGTAACTCTTCTTGCTAGAGAACTCCAATACCTGTTCGACGAAAAATATATTATAAATATTATGAAAATGAATAATGCAGGCAATGCATTACCTACCATATTTACAAATGCACCAATTTATAAGCTAGCTAAAACTATATGAAAAATAATGCTACTTTATAGTCACCTTCTTTTTGATCGGTGGACCAGGATCCTCTACTAAATCTCGCATAAAGCGCAATATATAATATCCGCATACAATCCCCCCTAGTTGTTATGGGCACTATACATAATTAATACTTGTATTAACACATACACAAATTGGAAGATACTTTGTATTGTATTCCAAAGAAACTAAACTTACTATCACATAGTTCCAATTTGGATTTGGATTCATCTTTCTCTTTTCTTTGGACATATTTGATGTCTTGATCGCACTGAAAATGCATTTGTTTCATTCTCATTATTTTCAAGATATAATCAAATATACAATGAAAAATACAATAAATAAAGACTAAACTCACGTGTTTACTAATAATTTAAAAGCTGGATCTGGCGGCCCTCGAAAATCTTTTAAAGAGTCCAACCAGTACACTTCCATTGATGGTATGTCAAGAACCATTAAGACCCAATGCCCCATACATGACCAATTATGTGGATACAAATTCAATTAAGTACTTTTATTTATATAACCAATCAGAAAAAAATAAATAAAAATAAAATAATTTTAATTATATGAAAATAATGTATATGTACTGCAAATGTATAAACACAGTTACCCTGTGTTGAAAGGAATTAAAAGCACACGATCACCGTGTTCTTCAGCCAACTTCCGAATATATTGAGACTTCTCATCATCCTTTGTATAAATAGTAAAACTTTCTAGGTTACCAAATAATACTACTTTACAGTCACCTTTTTTTTTAGTAGTGGACCAGGATCCTCTACTAAATCTCGCATAAAGCGCAATACATAATATCCGCATACAATCCCCCATTTGTTGTTGTGGGCACTATACATAATTAATACTTGCACTAACACATACACAAATTGTAAGATACTTTGTATTGTATTTCCAAAGAAACTAAACTTACTGTCACATAGTTCCAATTTGGATTTGGATTCATATTTCTCTTTCCTTTGGACATATTTGATATCTTGATCGCACTGAAAATGCATTTGTTTCATTCTTATTATTTTCAAGATAGAATCAAATATACAATGAAAAATATAATAAATAAAGACTAAACTCACGTATTTACTAATAATTTAAAAGCTAGATCCGGCGGCTCTCGAAAATCTTTTAAAGAGTCTAACCAGTACACTTCCATTGATGGTATGTCAAGAACCATTAAGACCCAATACACCCTACATGACCATTTCTGTGCATACAAATCCAATTAAGTACTTTTAATTATATAACCAATCGGAAAAAAATAAATAAAAATAAAAATAAAATAATTTTAATTATATGAGAATAATGTATATGTACTACAAATATATAAGCATAGTTAAAAGGAATTAAAAGCATGTGATCACTGTGTTTTTTAGCCAAGTTCTGAATATATCAAGCCTTCTCATCATCCTTTGTATAAACAGTAAAACTTTCTGGATTACCAAATGCATACTTTGCTTGAGCAATTCCAAAATGGGACAATGACATGGACATTTTGAAACTTGGTTCACTTCTACAGAGAATAGAAAGGTATGCCACAAAAATATAAAAGATAAAGGAAAATAAGAGATTGAAAGTGACATAACTTACCTTTAAGGCCAGTTGGCAACCATCCATCACAGCCTTCTCAAGTGGATCCTTTGCTTCTTAATGAAAAATAACTTAGTGTCAGCCGAACTAATTTCTACAAGATTAGCTAAACAACAAATCTTTTTTTCCCCTGATACTTAGCTAAATAGCATAAGTAATGATAATAATCTAAAATCATACAAGTTATAAAATCAGAGTTAGCTTGAAAGTATTGACTACAATGAGCAAGTTTGTAATATTCCAAAGGAGTCCATTTGACCAATTAGGGAACAAAAGTTCATGATAAACATATGTACCTACACAACCTGTTGGATTGTGATGCATCTTAAAGAAAGTAAATTCATTAACATATTTCATATGTATGTCTCATTGGAATTTATAAAACAGATAATATTTTACAGATGCAAATGTGGCAGTAAGTTATCACATCTTCATCTGTGAGATTAGGAAATTTATAAATATAAACAACTAAGAGATTTATCTGGACAATAAACTACAAACTCTCGAAAGAGTGAAAATCAGAACAATTACCTTCCAATATGGTTTTGCTCTTTTACGAGCAGCCAAGAGTTCTTCAAGAATTTCTGGAAGTATCCCCTGATTTTGCACATTCAGAGCACCACATTCAGACCTTCATCCAATGGATGTCTCATGTTACAATTGAAAAAAAACATCAATAATAGAACTTACCTTCTAAAGATTCGATTTGACAAATGTTTCACTAGATGGAGTTTTGTTTACACATTTTGGCAGCAAATTGAATTTACGCACATCCTCAGGTGTTACCTTAAGAGAGACCACAAGCAAAAGAGCTTCAGACATTATGATCTTCAAATTGAAAATGATAAGAGTTAATTATTAAATCTAAACAGTTTGACCATTTTGGCGAGGCGAAGGCGATGAGCAATAAGGACAAATGGAAGAAATAAGACTCACCAGATTGCAATAACATAGATTATAGTCCATCATAATGGACGGATATAAAGATGTGAAGTCCAATGTTGCAATAGGCTTCTCATAGAATCATGTCTTGGCCTCCAAAACCTATATTATAAATAATTCAATGGGTCAAAGTGCATTTATGCTTTTAGCCAACTCGTCAGCTAATTTAATTAAAGTCTGTGACTTTATGAAAGTTCAAAAAAGAGTGAGATTTCTATAAGATACAATACTACACAGCCCTTAGATCATGCTCATAAAGTCACAACTTGCTTAAACGATGCCCTATGAGCCCTGTAAAAAAACTACCATGTACTGAAAACAATAACATGGACAAAATAAACTTACAATTGCACCTTCAAATGTGTTGTCTCCAGATCCCTGCTTTTTGACACTAGGGATAACAAGATTCTTCTGCTTAGCTTTCCTCAAGAGTTGGGAAAGAACCTGAAAGCAAAATTTTAGAGTCAGAAGATCAATGAGCTTGACTCAGCATCATATTTCCTAGTTTAATCCAGTTAAGCAACCCAACACACTTACCTTAATGCTTTGACCTCTTGAAAGCAAGAAAGAAATTGGGACACCCGTGACACGAGCCATCTCCACATATAAACATCAATTTGTCCAAAAGCCTTTGTGGAAGGTAAGCATCCTATAAATCAAGTAAAAAAGATGGTATTTTAAGATGTCATTATATGATTGTTCATCATAAAAGAAGAGAGTTTCCATCATTATATACAAGTTACTTTAAATTATTAAAAGACAGCAAGCTCCATTAATAATTGAATTCTAAGAAGGCAGTGAAACCCTAAAGATAAATAGATTAAAGCAGAAAACTGAGTGAGAAAGGAAGATAAATGCAGGAAAAAACAATCTTGAGAGTACCTATGAAAAGCAATTAGAAAAAAAGGAGATAATCTTCACAGCACGTGAATAAATGTGCCTATGTTCCAAACATTAATGACGAGAAGCAAATTTGATGTTACATGTAATTTTGTTCACAATCATATCCAAGGAGGCAAAATCGATGAACATTTTGTAGATTTGAAAGTCTTGAAAGCAAGATATAAGAGCTTTCAATAAAAAGGACGAAATAGTGAATGAAGCTCTTGTCCGGAACTGACTTTTAGAACTGAAGGAAAGAGGGGAACATGGTATGTGATTCTATGAGCCAGCTGAAAAGGGAACTAGAACGGAGAGTGAGAGATGGACGAGAGACCGCTGGGTGGGAGAGTGCACGTGGTGTTAGAACGTCGGTGAGAATTAGTTGGGAAGAAGAACGGTGAGGTCTCTTCAGTGTTGTTTTTGCGAGACTGAGTTTTTCTTTTTTTTTTATTCTATTTTTTTTTTTCTTTTTTAACGCTAAGTGTTATTTTACTTTTAGGTTTAGTAAGTTAATTCTTTTTGGCCCAAATCACGACTTTCAATTTCGTGGGGCATAAGCAATTACTAGTGTCACTTATTATTTTGATAATTTGTCAATTTTCTTTTCGATTTTTTTACACCCAGAAGTGACACAACAAGGCAAACCACTAGTGTCATGTTCAAATAATGGGACACAAAAAATAAAATTACTTGTGTCACTTTTCCTAGAAGCAACACATCAGCCCTCATTCCATAAAAAAGTGACACATCAAAACTGTGTGTGTCACTTTTTTCTAGCAAGTGACACGAGACAAAAAAAATAAGTGACACAAAAAGCCCTTCTTTTAGTAGTGAGAAATGTAATAAATATTAAAACATAGAGAGAAAAAATAATATAATATAAGTTTATTATATGTATCAACCTCAATGTAGTCTCCTTCCTTCCATACTTGTATTGGACTACTTGTTATTCCCAAAAGCTTCCCAGTTTCGTCAAACAAACCTGTGTTAACAAAAGTAAAACGTTTATTTGTTTATTAATTTGATGAAATGGAAAATGAATGTTACCATCGATGAATCCAGTTGTGAAAGTAGCAAAGCCCTAGTTTCTTTTTCCCAGCCAAACCAAAAAAAAAAAACAAAAAAAACAAACAAACAAACAAAATTTTCCCAATTGGGATAATAAATTTAGAGTCTAGTGTTACAGTTCCCACAAAAAACATAATTTCCCCAAATTTATCAACAAGAAAATCAAATAACCTAACTTGAACAATTCAAGGAGCACAATTAAAACAAAAAAATTGGAAATTCACTAGCTAGGGTTTGGGGGTAGAAGGAGAGAGAAAGCATATCAGGAGAGTGAGAGAGAGAGGAAGCATACCTGGTTCGAAGTTGACAAAGGAGACAGGGAGATAGTGTTTGATGGAGGCTTGAAGACTTGAGAGAGACGAGCGTGGGAGATATCAACCATAACCAGTTTTATTTAATTGACTAGCCATGCTACCTGCCCTATGGTCGGGCCTGTTAATTTGGGTAAGTAATCAAGTTGAGCAACCCAAAAAAATGTTCTTGCTGATAATTGGTTAGTACCTATTTTCCATCAATACTATGACTGAAATGGACTAATGAATCCTGCATATTACATATTCCTGTAATCAACCATATTTAATTATTTATTATGTGATCGCAAAAGTGCTTAGCTACTGCCATCTCTTAGTACACAAACCTCCAAGCAGCCAATATATTTAGAATCATACTTAATTAATACATGTGAGTTTACAATGTTTCGTTTTAGCCATATTTCAAAGGGATGAATAAGTGCTATAGACCTCCTCTGGGTTTCGTTGTTCACTACTGCTTGCAAATTACTCTTGTATCTACCGTTCATTCGATAGAGCTTGAATTCAAAAATAACCAACTAAATATATGTTATATATAACCTCCTCTAGTCAAAATAATAGTAAAAACAGGATAGTACAGGTTCTAATTATGTTTATACATAGATGTTTAAATAAATTTACCATGAATGTGTCGTCAACGTTTACGACAAATGCTTCTGGATTAGGACTAATGCAATGCCAATCATCTTTGACAAACACTTGTAGTTTCCAACAAAGAATTCTTGGAACACGTATATGATAGGGTTATATACTAAAAGCATTACTTTTGTATTAACTCTAATTCTTTATATTTTGAATGAGAATCATATGGGCAAATGTTATGCATATTATATATGTTATTAGTTATATGCATGAGTCTAATACTTTATGTTGTAGATGATATGGTGTGAACACACAGAAGATCATATCATCAGTACCTTATAAAGTATAAGTAATCGTTCACAACCTAGACGGTTTTGGACAAACCATTAGTACGGTTGTAGTATAATCTGGTATTAGTCTATCTTGACTATAGGATTACACTAGTACACTTTGTGTGTATTGAACAGGACCAAGTGAAGTTGTTTCTCCTTATACTGACTATATAAGAGAACAAACACCTTTGTTATTATGGATGCTTGTCATCCTAATCCAGATATAATAACAGGCACTTGCATGCATTGTACATTGCTTTAAATCATCAATGAGTGAGATTCATATGTGAATCAACAAACTCGATGGATTGGGTAATGACATTGTATGTAAGGTGTGATGTTGATTATAGAAAGAATCCGTGTCCCGCAAGAAGTCGGGTTGATGATGTCCCCTTGAGGAGCTTAAAAAGATTGTCATGTAAACCCTGCAGGTGGATTTATTCCGACATGATAATGAGGTTGAGTGGTACTACTCAAGGACATAAGAAGTTGATTAATGTAGTTGTCAGTAACTTGACTTAATCAACGGACATTCGATATCTTAAACACGGAGAGATCAACGAGCATATAATATGGAGCCCATAAACGCTAACACGTAATTTGGGATTAGGGCGGTAGTGCAACAATGGCATTTAGTGGAATAAGCCATTTGTTGACGGACTTGGGCCATGTGTTCGGGGCGAACATGGGAAGCCCAAGCCCGTCAGGAGGCCCAACCCTAATTTCTCCTCATGGTCCCTGTTGTAGCCTATAAATAGAATACTCTTTCTCTCTGGCCGAGATTGACTATTCACTGGTTCTGAAAAAGAGGCAAGAAAAGTAGATCTGAATTCGTTTATGATCTTGAGAGAAAGAAAGGGGTTGGTAGATCGTTGTCCACACAACGTCCAATCTATTCTAAAGGAATACAACAGAAGATCAAGGGGTTGATTGTTGATTTCGGATTTGATAAAGCTTGGATTCTCAGAGTTATCTAAATTGGATTCAAAGGTATGTTTTCCAATCACAAATCGTGGACACCCATTAATTCCGCTGCGCGTGGTGTTTGCAGTTTGTAGAAAATAGTCATTCTGAAATAACGGTTCCTACAGTATATAGATTGTTTGCATCTACCTATGTAATCACATATGAGATATTTTATTGTCCATGTCTAGCGTATACAAAGCACCATACAATGAGAAGCCTCGACAATCAAATTTTGAAGGATCCAGCCACAGAACCATCTCACCCTGATATTAAGCCTACTGCAACTACTATTACAATTCAAACACAAAAATAGAAGTCTATTGGAGCATAATAGATCAAGGAACATTGAGTGAGAAATAAATACATTCAAACATATTAAGCAATGTAGAAGTCTACCTACATTCTTCAAATTAAAATTATTATGTTAACCAATGACATACCTGATACAACTTTGGTTGAATCTTTGTTTTGGTCAACAGAAAACACGAAACTTCTGCCCCTTATACCTCCCCATATCTGGCACTTTCGGCGAATACAAATCCCCATAAGGCAAACTAATATAACATCCTATAACATCACCTTCCATATATCCTTGAGATAAAAGAGGAGGATATAAAGAAATTCACATTAGATTACCTTGGTATAACTAAAAGAGATGAGAATGAAATACCAACAATAAATCCAAAGAAAACTCCAATAATAGTTGTGAGTGCAAGTTTAGCACCATCACTTGATTTCTTATTTACTCCAAATTTAATGGGAAAAATAGCTTTAAATGAATATAAACCTGTAGTCATATTGTAATAAAAGCTAAGAGCAAGATAGGTGCTAGCATAATAAAACCGCAGCATACATATGACTATCACTAAACGTATTGATAAGTGCATAAATATTATATATTTACGCTCAATTTTATATTAGTTAGTTAGTTTAATTTATTCGTTTGATTTAGTTAGCGTATTTTTTATGATTTTTGCAGAATTGGATTTGAGTTGATTAAAAGTGCCGAAACTATCGAGATTCAGGATGTTAGTGCATGAGTTCGTGGTTAGGTTGCTTGGTGTTGGTTATTCAGTTTTGGAGATCGAGATGCCTGGTGATGGTTTGTTTGCGTGCATTAGATTTGGCTTTGTGTTCGCTAATGAGAATTTAAAACCAATGGAGTCGTTAATCTGGACTTAATTGGTACCTTAAATTAGCACCTGATCGTAACAGAGAAACAAGGCTCTAGTTATGAATAGGCGGATAAAGACTAAACTTAAGTAGGCAGCTTAGATCCTTCATGAGCAAAGGCGTGGATCTGTTTGTTTAAATTATGGGCCGAAATTAGTTATGGCCCATGAGCTTAAGTAGTCACATGACCAGCAACGGGGTGGACCAAGAATTAAGGACCAGACCATGTGCACTTAAATAGACCCGCACCCAATAACTTGCCTTTAGCCTACCTACTGGACCGCCTGATCACCACATTCTATTTTTCCTCTTCAATTCTCGCGAACAGAACTTCAACCCCTTTTTTTTTCTCCACCGACCAAATGGAAAACGGAAGTTTCCTAAAACAAATGGGATTCTTCTAATTTCGGGTGGAGGGAACTATATAAAGAAAAGGGAAGCCAAAAATAGAGGGGGGATCAGCAAACAAATTAAAGTAGAAAATCAGATCTTAGGGGAGGAGAAACTCGAGTTAGCGCCAGCAGAATTGAAGCTTGGGCAAACCGAATTGAGAGAAGACGACACCACTGCTGGACTACGGTTTTGCGATGATTATCTCTTCTTTTAATTTCGTTTTTCCCTTCATTGATATTGTTATGTGTAACTAAACCCAAATCTAGGGCTTAGATGAAGCCCTGGACTGCTATTTGTGTATTGAGATTAAATTTAATGATTACCAGTTCGTTCAATATTATTTTATTCTTCTAGTTTCATATATTGATAGCTAGCTTATATCTTTCATATAGTATGTCACGCATACTTTATAGTTTGATATTCGTTGCTATTAGTTAAGCTTGTTTTAATTGTTGACGTCAAATTTAGATATTATTCGTGCCGTAAAAAGACGAGTAATCTTTTAAGTTTGATCTGTAGTGCCGAAACTTTAGAAGATACATGTTTAGTTAAAAGTTGTCACGATCATATCTCCGAGAAAGCAGTTGATTCTCATCGATAATGCTACTCGTATAAATCTGGAACATTGAATTTGATTCTAAATATACAAACAGAAGTTAAGGTGGATTCGATAGTCCTAGAATTCTCTTCCCATTTGATAAAACCCAATTATTTAGTTTATAGTTTTCATAGTTTAAATAGTTTAGTGAGTAGTTAATTCAATTTTCCATAAAAAGAATATTATCTGAATTAGTTAAGTATAATTTTAATACTCGTTTGTCGTAATTAGCAATCCCTGTGGGATCGACCCGTTTGCCGTCGTAACTATTTTCAACGATAGTTATGCGCTTGCGGTTTAACTAGGGTTAGATTAGTCTAATTAAATAGACCGACTAAATTCCTATCACGTATCTGACCCCATCTTCGTATAGCAACTCGATTTAGGAGGTCATACCATTACCAAGGAACAAACACTGAAATCAGAACAACACGATCGAGAACAACTTAATAGTAGTTCAGCAATAAAGATCAAACATACAAAAACATGAGATTGACTTAAATATCAACATTTTTTTTTAGGTAAGTACAAATGATGTAACTGTGAAGGCATATTAGAATGTACCCATTGATACTTCTAATCCACACAATCTTCGAAACCAAATCCAAGTACAACATTCAATATTTAGAGAATTTTCATAGATCCTTCATACAAATGAATGAAATATAAAAAGAAAATGAAAGAGCAATCAAAGTCAGAAAAAGCATAGAGTAACAACTACAAAATCTTAAAAAAATTTGGAGTAGATGCTAGTGCACTATTTTCCATTGAAACCATTGCCAAAGTACATGTAAGTTGACCAAAAAAAAAATTGAAATCCAAGAGAAACTCAATTAATCTGTACATGTAGGTGTTATAAGAAAAAGTGTTTGGATATACTTTCCAAGTTTCTATCATTGTTTATGGCGGTGAGCCTGCCGTCTTAATTCACTCAAACGATACATGGTAAGTTTAAAATCTATAGAACGAAACAGATGCCGAATGCAATGAGCAATTAGCAACAGGCGCTATGCAAAGATGATATGCAAATGGTGGAAAATGGAGAAAGCTAGGAACTCAGTAATAGAGCAATAATACTCGAGGAATTCGACAATAATTACCTGAAATCTGTAAAAGAGCGATAAATCTCACCTGAAAAACACCTCGCTAGAAATGGCCATTTTCGAATCCGGTGAAGGTAGATAATTTGAGAAGATTGATGAATTGAGGGAGACGATGATTTCAGATAATAGAGTTTAAGTTCTTAATCTGCATTCATATATATATATTTTAAAAAAAAAATCTTTCACCAAAAAATAAGAAAATAAAAACACAAATGTACGTTTTTTTTCCCCATTTTCAAGTAAACTAAAGCATATTCATAGGGCAATCACACATTCACACTTAATGATTGTAATAACGGATATAAATCTAGTCACAGTCTTGTTAGAAGTTAAAATGGTCATCATTTAAGACTCAAGAGACATATACTAATACCTGCAAGAGATGATGTATTCATAGTTGAAGCCTCTGAAGGAGTGTCGCGTGCTCCAGACCCAACGACATAAGAATTTGCTGCCACTAAATTCTCAACATCTTTTAAATACGAAGCTGACAAGTTTTCTAATACAGGTTCGGTACTTGAAGCAATTGGTGCACCACCACTCTGGAAGACAATATTAAGGAATAAGAAAACGATAATACAAAATTACAAACCCAACAGAATTGAATATTTGTTCATGAACACAACAAACTACTAATCCCTCAAGGTAATCATATGATTGAAGAAGAACAAAGTAATCTTACCAATTTCAGAAGATCAAATGAGAGGGAAGGAATCAAATATAAAAAACATAAGGATAGGTATTCACAGAAAGCAATGGGCCTTGAAGCAATCTCTTCTTCTTCTTCTTCAGAAAGATTGGAGATAGAGATTTGATAGATGTGGCCGCTATGTTCATTTTTTAGTTTGGAGCATTTGGAAAGGTTGTTTCTATTTTCGGTGGTTAACTACTGAATTACCCCTGACGTCTAACTCAAATAAGGGCGTGTATTTGGTTTTTTATTTCCTAATCATATGAAAATACCAAAAGGGTTTTTTATAAATTGCTAAACACACCCATAATAAGGCTAATTTGGTAATCAATATAGTAATTATTCTTTAAGTAGGGATTTTTTTTAAAAATAATGCTAACGTGGCTCTCTATGAGCATATTAGGAGAAACAGATATTAATATAGGTAGGATGTCTCTTCTGTTAGTTCCGTATATACCCTTTTGCACTTTATGCGAGTTGTTTTTTATTTGTTCCTAACGGACACAATTGTTACCAAACAATAAAATGATATTTTAATAGTAATTGGAAAAATAAATTGAGATATACTAACGAATACAATAGAACCTAACAGTTATGTCCGTTAGGTAGGCAATGATGGATATATGTGTTACAAATGAAAATTTTGCTGTGTTACAAAATGCCCATTGTGGTGTAGTGATGCTATAGAAAGTCTTGAACACGCCAAGTACTTCATCCTTGGTCTTCAGACTATATGCCCATATCTTTGGTGACGCATCATCAATGAGAGTCAAGAAGTACAAAGCTCCCCCGTGGGACTTTACTTTCATAGGACCACATAAGTCAGTGTGAACTAGTTGAAGGACATTGTCCTTTCTGTGAGATGGGAATCTTTGGAAAAACACCCTATGTTGCTTTCCTACCAAACAATGAGTGCATCTATTTAAATGTGTGTCTTTGATGTCTGGCAAGGACTTTTGCTTGGCAATAACTTCCATGCCTTTTTCACCCATATGACACAGTCTTTTGTGCCATAGTTTGGAGGAAGCTTCTTCATCTTCTGCCGTATTTATTTCTGTCGCATTTACTTCTGCTTTACACAAACTAGCCTGTGTCTTGTAAAGAGAGTAAGTTTTCTTCCCTTTGGCTACTACAATGGAACCTCTGCTCAGTTTTCATACCCCGTTACCAAACGAGTTTAGAAAGTCATCATCATCTAACTTTCCAGCGGAAATTAGGCTTAGCCGAATATCAGGGACTTGTCTTACATCCTTGAGTGTCAAGGTGTAGCCGACATTGGTTTCTACATGAACATCACCAATGCCTACAATCTTTGAGACTCCAATGTTACCCATCTTTACTTCACCAAATTCACCACAGCTGTAGATAGTGAAGAATCCCCTGTGCTGTGTGACGTGATAAGATGCTCCTGTATCTATCACCCACTCTGTATTCTGGCATGAGGTACTAAGACAGCACACACCACAATCTGACACAATTCCCACTAGATCACCGTCTACTAGTGCGGTAGTATCTCTGCTTGTGTTTTCGTTTCTCTTCACCATGTCTTAATGTATATAGTTATTTTTCTCATCCCTCTTCAGTGTTCTGCACTTATACCTGAAGTGACCCTTGGTGGCACAATAGTAACATTGCCTCTCTACCTTAGGAGTTCTAGCTTCACCCCTAGATTTGCTTCTGTCATCACCTCTAGAATGAGATGGTTTTCTGCGTTTACCTCTCCCCCGCTTCTCTGTGACAAGTATCTCTGAGTGGGAGGAGCTGCTTCTTGAACCCTTCTTGTCTCCTCATTCAACAATTCCCCGATAGCCATCTCCATGGAAATAACTCCATCCTTAGCGGCTCTGTTAAGAGAAATTGCTAACGTCTCCCAATTGTCGGGTAGAGAGTTTAATAGGAACAAAGCCTCAACTTCGTCTCCCATATCAATCTTCATCAAATACAACTAATTGATGGTATTCTGTACTTCATTAAGATGCTCAGACATTGAAGAACCTTTTTTGTACTTCGTGTTGGCAAACTTCTTAATGAGCAACACTTTGTTTCCGGCCGACTTCCTCTCATAGAGGTCTTCGAGTTTCTTTCACAAGACAAAAGCAGTAGTCTCTTGGGATACATGGTGGAAGACACTGTCATCAATCCATTGTCGAATGTACCCTATTGCTTTTCTATCAAGCTTAGTCCACTCAGCCAAAGGAATCGCTGTCGGTTTTTCTCCCCCATTTTCAATGGGTTGTGTCAAGTCCGTGCAATATAGCAAGTTTTTCATCTTAGCTTTCCAAATAGTGTAGTTAGCTCTATTCAAACTAGTCATGCGAGTATTTACGGAGTGGTCCATCTCTACAAGTTATTTAAACTCAAATCTTTTATCAGGAATTTCGTCAAACACCTTCCGAGCAAAATTTGGATAACACCCTAGATTAATCTAACCTGACTCTGATACCACTTATTGGGGAATAACACCGATACCAATCGATCCCCACTACACAGATAACTTATAATATGAAACACTTCTACTCCAGACAAATTCTAAATATCAACTACAACCTAGCTAGCATGCTCAACTCTCTAAACAACTATCAACAACGAATAATAATGTAAAGAGAAGAACAAACATACTACTACACAAAGATGTACCATGGTTCGGCCAATAGTGCCTACTTCCACAAGAGCTAATCCTTTTATAAATTGGGAAGGAAGATTACAATCACTTCTTTCAGTCTCTCACTTTATTAGATCACTCCTCTCTCTTTACAGGCTTTTCTCTCTGCAAATGTTTTCTCTCAATCTTGATTGCTCTTAAAATTGGGTTTTTCTTTGTGTTATGTTTTCCAAAACCTTGTTTTAGGTTTTTATACCAAAAACCAAATTCGCGGTTATTATAGCGAATTAGAAACCATAATTATAGACATGGGCGCGGGCGCGCTCTCGACAAGGCCAATGTCGAGCGTGTGCGCCCTCAACAACCTATTCGTGACTTCCAGTACCAAGGGTGTGGGCGCGCCTTGGGTTTAGCCCAATCTAAGTGCGTGCGCTCAGACCTTTTCATGCAGAATTGAACTTCTTTCTTTTTCATCCTCTTGTGATGGATAACTCCAATAGAAATGGCCTGCATGAATGATATTTTGGGATGAAAACAAAATTTGCATGTTGGTACGTCCATTCCACAAGACCATTAGCGGGTATTAACAATTTTTTGTTAAAAGGAAGATAGGAAGTTTTAATTTTACTTGCATGCAGGTTTTCTTTTGTCTCCATGGTGAAGCAAATGTCAAACTTATGAATGCTATGCTGCTTTAGAATATAGTTAAATGATGTAGATGGCTTTTTACTCCCTTTGAAATTCCAAAAGCAAATCTGTAATGCTGAAGAGGAGGAAGCCATGGATTTGGGTAATTAAAATTTGTTGACAAGTTGTTAATAGTGAGAAGATCAACAGAGAAAAAAATATATAGGGTGTTCAAACGAGTAAAATGAGCGGGAGCTAGTCTATGAAAGGTTGAGTTACCTAGTGATCGGTAGGGATGAGCAGTTCAGCATACTTGTGGTAGCCAACTAGCCATGTCTTGACATGCAACATCAACAATACATCTAGCAATGCCATGATCATCAATTTGATGATTTTCCATACTGTTTTCAGTGGGTGTGATATCGACAACCATATTTGTACCAACTGCAGCTTCAAAATCATAAAGTAATTTAATCCTCTTTTTAAATAGAGGAGAGAGCGCAAGGATTTCTTCTTGATCATCAGCATCCTCTTCGCGGGGATGCTTTTTGGAGTTGAAAGAAAAGTATGACAGGGTAGAGCTAGGTGTGGAGTTGGCAGTGGGGTTTGTATGGGAACTAGAGGCCATAGTTCTCGGGATCCTTTTAAAAGAGTGTGGGGGTTTGTTTAGAGCAGATGAAGAGTTTTTTGTTTGGGAACTGGAGTTTGACTGTTGAGTGTTAATATTCTTGTCTGTGGGTATTGGGTTGTCCAAAGAAATGGATTTGGAAAAGGTTAGGTCCAAGAATGGATGATTACTTGGCGACTAGGGGCTATTTGTTTTTTTGGGTTAAGTTATAAGAGGGTCTTATAAAACTATGTGCTATAAGAGGTCTTATAAGATGGTCTTATAAAGTGGTTTCTTTTTCATTTTAAGTTCCTTTTATAAGCACTTGTAAAAATAGAAAAAGCAAATACACGACATCCTATAGATGGTTATTTGACAAATATAACCCTACTTTACATCACATTTAACTTGAATAGATTAATTTGAAACAAGCGTATAGTTTGATTTTCGATTTTAAATCAATTTTGATAATTAGAATATCGATTTTAGGAAACTACCTTAATTGGCGGTGGTGGTGGTAGTGGTCTTAATAGCATGGTGGTGGTGGTGGTGGTGGTGGTAGTGGAAGTGGTGGATGTCTTAATAGCACAATGGTGGTGGTGTACGGTGATAGTCTTAATAGTACGGTGGTAGTGGTGGTGGTGGTGGTAGTGGAGGTGATGATATTGGTCTTAATATCACGGTGGTAGTGATGGTAGTGGTGGTGGTGGTAGTGGAAGTGGTGGTGGTCTTAATGGCACTGTGGTGGTGGTGGTGATAGTCTTAATAGTACGGTGGTAGTGGTGGTGGAGGTGATGATGGTGATGGTAGTGGCGGTAGTGGTAGTGGGGCTTTTAATAGTTTGGTGGTGGTAGCGGCTAGGGCAATGGAGTTATTTGGAGAAGAAGATAATGAAAATGGAAGAAGAGAGAAATGAGGTTAGGGTTTGTGGACGGGGGTATTTTAGTCATTTTTCAAGTTATAAGACTTAAAGAATTGAAGTAGATCCAATTTTGGTACTTATAGAATTGGAGCTTTTTATAAGAGGCAAAAAACAAACCAAAAAAATGTCCAAAATCACTGGGGCCACATCTTATAAGAGGTTATAAGACATCAAGGTCTTATAAGAGGCAAAAACAAATGGCCCCTAGGTTTCACTTGGGGTTTGGATAGAGGGAGCTGACATATATAGGCTCTTGATCAGTAGTAATGAGAGAAACTTGACATGCTTCTTCAACCTGCATCTCAGCAACTGTTGATTGTACGTGAGGATTTTGACAATACACCATTGAGCCATTACTACCATCGGTTAAGTCTACATTCATCAAATGAACATCTAAGTTCGATATGGCACTCTTAGGAGTGGCATGAGCATTTTTGTTTGCGACGTGGCTTGGAAGAAATTTGCTGGCAAGAAATTGGTCCCTAGGCCCATTTTCAGGTGAAAATCACTCTCAGAACTAGTGTTTTTTTAATCGCTCTCAAGGACAATTTTCGGGTGAAAATAACACGTAAGGACAAATAACCCAGATTTGAAATAAATATTTTTTGATTTTACCATTTTTGTTGTTTTGGTACCAAATAGGTGAACATACTTCATACACTATGTTGATGCATGAACAATTATTGTTTATAACTCATATTAAGATATAAACAATAATTGCTCATACCCCAAATATGCATGAACAATGATTGTTCATACTTCAATATGTGTTCTTATTGATCATATATTATGTTGAAGTATGAACTTATGAACAGTGATTGTTCATACCCCAAATAGGTATGAACAGTGATTGTTCTTATGAACAGTGATTGTTCATCATAACTCATATTAAGGTATGAATTGTGATTGATTGTTCATACTACTCCAATAGGTGTTCCTACTGACCATACATTATGTTGAGGTATGAACAATGATTATTCATAGCTCATATTAATGTATGAACAGTGATTATTTGAGGTATGAATAATGATTGGTCATACCCAAAATAGGTATGAACAATGAGTTCGTGTTCATATGAGTAGTGATTGTTCATACCCCAAATAGGTATGAACAATGAGTATTCATATAAATAGTGATTGTTCATACTCATGTTGAGGTATGAACAATGAGTGTTTGTTTATATCCCAAATAGGTATGAACAATAAAGTGTTCATATAAACCTCCCCAAAAAAAAAAAAAAAAAAAATGTATGAACAATCATTGTTCGTATCAGCTCATGTTGATATATATGAATAGTGATTGTTCGAGGTATGAACAATGATTCATGTTCATAGAACAATGATTGTTCATACTCCAATAGGTGTGAACAATCATTGTTCGTATCAGCTCATGTTGATATATATGAATAGTGATTGTTCGAGGTATGAACAATGATTCATGTTCATAGAACAATGATTGTTCATACTCCAATAGGTGTGAACAATAATTGTTCATACTTATTACTGACCACACATTATGTTGAGGTATGAACAATGATTGTACATACCATATACACTGGGTCAGTTTGGTTGGGTCAGGCAGTTTATTATTTCGTGTCAGGGGTATACTTGACATTTCATCTACCCGAGCCATTTTTAATTTTGTTTCAAGGGTACATATACTTGACCTTTCATCTATCTGGTCCTTGTGAGTGATTAAAAAAAATTAGTTATGAGTGTTACTTTTTCCCCCGATCTGTCCTCGAGAGTCATTAATACATTATCCCGCCCACTTGGGTTTGGGTTTGATTGTCTAGGCCTGAGAGCAAGGAACTAAATTTTGTTTTCAGTCACTCTTTTGGTTACCACAGAAAACGAAAATATTGAAATTTTCAAGAAATTTTCAAGAAAGTAAGAGAAAATATGTGAATACATTAACAAAAATTAAAAATATGGGCACCAACTATACTTTCAAATTTAAATGTCTATCCACCAAAAATGACCAAAATGGCATATAAGCAACTCCTTATCTCAAAATTAACAATCCTCTCAAATACACATATATTACATATTTCAATAATTAAATGTTTAGAAAACAAAAGGAAATCAAAATGGAGGGATTGGAGGGAGGATACACACTTACCAAGGTGAAGTGATGAGTCTCTCAAATATTTGGATAGCTAAGTAAATGTTTGAGAAAATTAATAGGGCTTTAATGTTTAGTAACTAGTAAATACTAAATACTAAATTGACAAAACTAACCTCTATTTAAAATATTATTACACTTGCTACCATTTTGAAATTTTCTCTAAATTTCATGAAACACTGCATATCAATATATATAATGAACGAAATCGAAAAAATACCGAAATTTTCGCGAAAAAACTTTGAAAACTTGCAAACATAAAATGTATGGTCCAAAATGTTTCGGTGCCCACTGAAAACGAAAAATTTTGTGAAATTTTCACGAAATTTTCCGAAATTTAGTTCCTTGCTTGAAAGATCTCTTTTGCAGGCACTTCCTTGATTGCTAAGGCAGCTGTGCCACATGTTGACAAATTAGAGTGCTTGTGATTGTGTGCTCCCGTATGAGTTTTGCTTTGTTGCAGCTGGCAGTTGGTGGCAGACTTCAACAATTTTTTGGAAACGCCACCTTTCAACCAACTTGAATATATATCGTCTCTTGTTGATCATATTTTTTGCCTAGCTGATAGATTCCTTTGCACTATAAGCAGTTTTTTCATGACCCGATCTTCCACATTCAAAGCAGAACAACTCCAATCTTTCAATTTTGATTAGAAAAGATAAGACATTGTTGTACTGATCTTGTGTTTCAGCATGCATGGGATGGGAAGGGGTTTGTTATCATGGAGAATAACTCGTACCCTCATGTAAGCACCATCATATCATAATGTTGTTCTGGATCAACAACTTGAACTTCTCCAACTGAAGCTCCCAAAGATTTACCCGTATCCGCTGTGAATCTTTCAAAGGGAATACAAAAGATTTGAATCCAAAAAGGCATGGAAAAGAAATCCATCTTTTCTGGTGGCTTATCTTGTGCCCAAGCTTTGAAGGACATTACACGTCCTCTAATGATCCAAGGAGCATTGTTCAGAACATGATTTATCTAAAGATATTGTATATGCATATCTATGCAACATACCATATAAAGTCTTCAATTCCACATATTAAGAATTTCTATACTTATAGATTCTTAGTTAGGATAGATTTTATCTCCACATATGTAATAGTTGTATGGAGAGAATAACATAGGATTTCCTTTATTTTAGGTTCCTTGATTGTGGGTTATATCTTTGTATAGTTGTATATTCAAATTTCAAATTTACTTCCTTGTAATACATGTAAATGATCTATAAATAAATCTTTTCTTCTTGGTCTTCTTAAGGAAACCAACCAAATCAATTCTTGATTCTATATGGTATCAGATTTCTAACCAAAAAAAACAAACAAATGGCTTCACCTTCCACTCCAAGTTCCACTTCGGTAATCCCCAATGCAAACTCCATTTTGGACCCTTTTTCCATGCATCATTCCGATAATCCAACAGCAGTTTTGGTCTCTCCAGTCCTCTTCGGTGACAAATATGGCACTTGGTCTCGTGTTATTAGCATGGCCATGCGAGCAAAAAATAAGCTTGGCTTTGTTGATGGCACACTCAAGAAATCGTCTGAAGAGAAAGATGTCCCGAATTGGGCTCGATGCAATAACCTTGTTAGTAGTTGGATACTGAATTCTGTGTCAATGGATATTCGTCATAGCATTCTTTATGCCGAAACTACTACAAAAATATGGGAAGATCTCAAGGAAGGCTTCTCACAATCAAACTCACCAAAGATTTATCAACTCAAGCAATTAATCTCCGCTCTCAAACAGGACGGTTCTACTGTATCGGTTTAGTTTACTCAATTAAAATCTTTATGGGATGAACTTAACTCTACTGTTACTGTTCCCCCTATGTGTTTGTGGTTATGGTAAGACCATTATTGAACATTACCATCAAGATCGTGCAATGGAGTTCCTCCAAGGACTTCATGGTCGCTTCTCTGCTACCCGCAATCAAATACTTTTAATGGATCCATTTCCAACCATCCAACGGATTTATTTTCTAGTCCGCCAAGAAGAGAAACAACAAGAAATAAATGTTGTTATATATGGTTCCTTCTATTGATTCCGCTGCTTTCCATGTGCGTCAATATGACTCTCGTCCTTCTAAATTAATTCATTGTGATATTTGGGGGCCATTCTCTATGCCCTTGTAGGAACTGTTATTCAGAATGCAAAATTTCTACAAACCGCGAGAACCACGCGCAGCGGAATTAATGGGTTCTCACAATTTGGATAGAGAACATACCTTTTAGATCCGGTTTAGATAACTCTGAGAATCCAAGCTTTATGAAATCCAAAATCAACCTCTTGATCTTCTATTGTATTCCTTTAGAATAGATTGGACGTTGTGTGGACAACGATCTACCAACCCCCTTCTTTCTCTCAAGATCATAAACAAATTCAGATATACTTTTCTTGCCTCTTTTTCAGAACTAGTGAATAGTGAATTTTGGCCAGAGAGAAAGAGTATTCTATTTATAGGCTACAACAGGGACCATGAGGAGAAATTAGGGTTGGGCCTCCTGACGGGCTTAGGCTTCCCATGTTCGCCCCGAACACACGACCCAAGTCCGTCAACAAATGGCTTATTCCACTAAAGGCCATTGTTACACTATTGCCCTAATCCCAAATTACGTGTCAGCATTTATGGGCTCCATATTATATGCTCGTTGATCTCCCCGTGTTTAAGATATCAAATGTACGTTGATTAAGTCAATTTAATGACAACTACATTAATCAACTTCTTATGTCCTTGAGTAGTACCACTCAACCTCATTATCATGTCGGAATAAATCCACCTGCAGGGTTTACATGACAATCTTTTTGAGCTCCTCAAGGGGACATCATCAACCCAACTTCTTACAGGACACGGATTCCTTCTATAATCAACAACACACCTTACATACAATGTCATTACCCAAACCATCGAGTTTGTTGATTCACAAATGAATCTCACTCATTGATGATTTAAAGCAATGTACAATGCATGTAAGTGCCCGTTATTATATCCAGATTAGGAGGACAAGCATCCATAATAACATAGGCGTTTGTTCTCTTATATAGTCAGTATAAAGAGAAACAACCTCACTTGGTCATGTTCAATACACACAAAGTGTACTAGTGTAATCCTATAGTCAAGATAGACTAATATCATATTATACTACAACCGTACCAATGGTTTGTCCAAATTCATCTAGGTTGTAAACGATTACTTATACTTTATGAGGTACTGATGATATGATCTTCTGTGTGTTCACACCATATCATCTACAACATAAAGTATTAGACACATGCATATAACTAATAACACATATATAATATGCATGACATTTGCCCATATGATTCTCATTCAAAATATAAAGAATTAAAGTTAATACAAAAGTAATGCTTTTAGTATATAACCCTATCAGCCCTCTCATAGTGGTAATCGTTTTTTCTCACTATAGTAGATGATTATTAACATTGCACTTGGATTTATTTAATGAAAGCAAAATCAGAAATCATGAAATTACTGCTTTATTTTTTTTAATCTTGTAAATAGGCAGTTCAATAAAAAAAAAAAACCAATAATATTCATTCTGGAGCTGATGATATTTTTCCACATGAATTTGATATGGATGGTGATGTGAATGGTAATAGGCTTTGGGTGAAACCATACTCTAACTGACCGTTTGGATATATGAATGGTGGTTGACTATTTATGGTGGAACTCTATGAATTTTCAACATGATTAGAAAACTTTTGAGTGTATGGGATACTAGGGAAGTTTGAAAATTGAGGTTAGTAATCGTAAAGATTCCCATAGTATACTCAAATTCGGTATATGATAGACAATGGAATAACCAGCGATAAGGACTACCGCAAAAAGAATAAGGTTTTGGGTTTGCATTGTAATTCCATGATAGTTGCAATGCATATTGATAAGACATGAATGCTCAATCAATGATAATGCACAAACAGTAGAAATTCTTTTTTTTTTTTTTTTTTTTTTGAAAATATTTGCTTTTGTCTATAATTTACTATACCCTATTCAGGGGAACAATTGAGCGCGAGACTAGGATAGCTCTACTACATGTCTTAGAAGAGTAGCCAGTCATTTCACCAAGTGGTGTGCTACCAAGAATCTCACTCACAATAAATCTGGGAGAGGGGAGTGAGGAAGGTAGTTAGTCCACCGAAATCTGGTAACTGATTACTCTAAATCCTCATGGCTAAACTTTTGCCCTTTTCTGAAGGAGCGTGACTACTTGGGCACTAGTTGATTGATTTTAATTAATTTTTTTGGTCTAGGGCTTTCAAGAATCAAGCAATGCGATACCATAATAGGATATTTGCAACACCGACCTTTTTTGCTTTGCAACGGTTATTTATCGTTAGCAAGTTGCCAACGCTATATAAGCGTTAGTAATGTTGTTAAGTGTTGTTTTAATTCTAGTGAATTTCATGAATTAATTTCTAACACTTAAAAAGCGTTTGAGAAGTGTTACAAATCAAAATTTTAGAAATTTTGCGAAAGAGGGAAACCAAAAAAAATCGCGCTCTATTATTTCGGTCGAAATATAAAAGATAAACTTTAGTCTCTCTCCTCTCTCTCACCGCCGCTGCACTCTTAGGTCTCCTCCCTCTTTCACTGCCGGTACCCTTTTCTCTCTCTCGCTCACTTGGGTTAATACTATTTCAATCTTGCTTGGCTTGATACTGCTCCAAATTTCTTGTTTCAAAGGTACGATTTTTATTTTTGCCGATACTGAATTTGGATAATTTTCTTGCTTCAATTTGCTTCAAAGGATCTTTTGTCGGAATTGGTTTTCTCAAATGCTGAAGATCATGGATTCATGGCAATAAACAGAAAGTCCCACTGAGCATCCAAGATGACAGAGTTTTGGAAGAGATGATGGGAAACAAAAAACTCGGAGTTGTGTTCAAGCAGATTTATGTACTAGCGGGAAAATAACTGATTGAACACAGAATCTGGAGTCAAAGTTCTTCATTCAACAGATCTGTTCTTCATTCAAACGTCGTCTATGATATACTTCCCCATTCAACAGATCTATTCTGTGAGTGTGAAGTGTTTTATTGGTTGATGCAAATAGTTCATAAAAAAAAAACTAGTGTGACTTTTTAGTTATATATTCATAACTGGGAAATTGATATTGGTTTATGTAGTCTGACCACTACTTTAGAACTTGCTTATTATGTTTGAAGTGATTATGTCTTTAATTGATATGTTGGTGAGACCTTCTGTGGTGAAATTCAACATCTATCACCAGCTCTATTAGTCAACAACAAAATGCAAACTTCCGCAATGCCATTGCGCATCCAGGGAGCAAGGTTACATTCTTCTCTTTCTTGGAAATGTGTTTATATTCCTTTATGGTATTGGTTGATCAGCTAGACGCTCAATTAGGATCTTGACTAATAT